>NC_086098.1:47023523-48365189 GCF_963921235.1 Mobula hypostoma
ACAGGAAACAGTTGAGGCCAGTTCATTGGCTATATTTAAGAGGGAGTTAGATATGGCCCTTGTGGCTAAAGGAATCAGGGGGTATGGTGGGAAGGCTGGTGCAGGGTTCTGAGTTGGATGATCAGCCATGATCATACTGAATGGTAGTGCAGGCTCTATTCCTGCACCTATTTTCTATGTTATTTTTCCAATGCCTCAAAATGCCTGCTAAAGGTAGCTCAGGTGTCAGAGGTAAACGAAAGGGCAAGCATCACTGTACCCTTTAGACCATGACTTTTGTGACAAGTGTTAAGTTTTATTATTCAAATATTTATTTTCTCAACTGACTAGAGAATGTGTTAATGTATTAAAGGTGACAGGGAACTTCAATGATCTATCACTGCTGAAAGGTGCTCCTGAGATGGAGGAAGTATCCCATATCTTTCAAGATCTTGTCACAGATCTTTACTGTTGGAGAGCAGCATGCTTATCAAGCAAAGTTAGAAGTAAAGATTTGGTTTACTGTTAGTGGAAAAAGTCTGTCCTTTTGCATACTTCAATGAAAGATCCACAATGGTGTGGAGCTCAGCAATTGAGTACATGCAAATGCAAGTGCTTGCTACAGCTCAGCAAATGAGGCTTGGGTATCCATGGCTCGGGAGGGCGGTTGCTATAGGTTAAAATCGCATGCAAGTAGTTCTGGAGACTGTCAATTACTGAAGAAATGGACCTAAGAGGTCCAGTGACAAAGTTTTGTTGGGGATGAAATGTAACGCTATGCAAGAAAGATTAGAAAGGAAATGTTTTGGGAAAAGGCACAGCCTTTTTGGATGCCACTCTACAGTGACAATAGTTCTCATCAATAGCAATTCTAATGATGGAACCATGCTTAACTCCATTCCACAACAGTTCTCCTTGCCAGACTTGCTGCCTCTCCTGACCCTCAAGAAATCAAAAAAGCTATATTGCAGCACAGGCCTTGGAAGCAGACTGTATCCTCAATGAAATCCTAAAACTTAAGACGTAAGAAGCTTTAGTCTCAAATCCACAGCCTGATTATAGACATCTGGTAATGTTATTCCAACAATTCCAAAATCAATAACTAACCATCTTCAATAAAATAGATGTCCAATGGTGGTTGATACAGAAGGTCTCCCTACTGCGTGCCACAGCAAGAGTCATCACCAAGTTCCCCTGAAATGTTGCTCTCTGAAACTCGGCATGGATTCAATCCTTCCAAAGGCACAGTTAATATGATCCTCACTATGCTAAACCTTCAAGAACCATGCAGATAACAGTGCTTGTTATGGTACATGGTCTTTCCCAAACTCACTGGGAGAAATAGTAGGACAGCCTCCTGAAATTCAACTGCCTGCAGAAATTCCAATGTGGCCTAAACCACAGCTCCATAGACCTAGGCTTGCTTGATCCTGACTTTCGATGCTGAAGCTTACAAACCATCTTCTGATCACATTGATTTCTTTTACATCCCAAGTGGTCTGGTTAGCTAGTTGCTACTGTAAATTACCATGCAGCTTAATGGCTTAATTTGTGGACCAGCAGGAGAAAGAATAAGTCACAGTGGCACAGTGAAGTAAGTATGAGAGAATGAGATTACGGAGACTGCTTCCCTAGAAACCAACATGTACCAGTAAGCCACATGGTCCCCTCCTGTGCTCATGTCAGTAAAAGAATAATGTTCTGACTTGGGCGATAATTCTCAAAATTGAACAAAGCTCACAATTAAGAAAATGTATTAGTTCAGGCTTAAAAAGACAATCAAATTATGTGGTCATGGCAATTCAGTCAGTTATACAAAATGGAACCTGGCCCTTTGGCCCAACTCCTCCATACTGCCATTTAGTTACACAAAATCAAGAAAATTATCATTTTTGTGTCTGAAGCAATCAACACCAACTGCAGAAAGCATCCAAGACACAAATATGACATTGTCAAGGTGAAAAAAATAATAGGCACACAACACATCAAGTTATTTGGATACAAATGAACTTTGTTCCAGCACTATTTGACCTACTAGAAATTAAACCTTTTACACTCCCCAAAAACTATCAGTAGACAGGAAATTACAGTTGCATATTAAAAGTTGCAAAACAAGAATAGCTGTGGATGGTAAATTCTGGTTCTGCCAGGAACAACCAGAAACCATGAGTGAATAAGCAAAAGAAAAATAACAAAGTTAAAATCTAAAACACACATTTCTACTATTTCCAGTTAATCTGACTTATCTTCCAGTGAGGAAAAATACGTAAAGAAGAATGGTGGAATTTATAGTTTTACATTTTTCTCCTTACAACTGATCACTTCAGCTTGAGAAAAGTTATTTAATTTTGGTCACTTTTAACCTTCAATTCAAGATTCATAGTCCCAAAAACAGGACATCCAAAACTTTGAACATCACCTAATTCATAGCTAACTCCACCCTCAAAGATTTCATCCCACTGCTGCAGTAAACATTCTAATCCCAGCATTTACTTTCAGGGAGAATGTGGTGTGAGGAGGTGAGAAAAGTTGTGATCAGCCCATTTCATATTTACAATCAATATTCCAACTGGCAACTGGGATCAGCAGATAGGATGCTGTGATCAGCAGGGACTGGCAGAGCCAAAGGGCCTGTTTCTGTGCTTATTACTCTATGATTCGCTCAGCATAGAAAATGGAGAAAGAGAATAAAGAGTTCAGCTATGAAACCAAGTTCGCCTACAAGAATTCTCTCTCCTCCGTCATTTTCCTACATTTCCCACAATACTCAGAAAAACAAGCATTTGTGTAACATATAAAACAATAACAAGCAACTGTATTTCAAGGAAACAGTGCTTTTTTCCAAACAATGTTCTGATAAGTGTCAATATTTCAAGCAATTTTATATGATAATGCTTCAGGATGTAGGACCTCTTAACTTAACTTGTAGGTTGAGTCGGTGGTAAGGAAGGCAAATGCAACATTAGCTTTCATTTCGACGAGGACTTGAATATAAGAACAAGGATACGATGCTGCGGATTTATTGGTCAGGCCGCACACTTTTGAGCCCCTTATCTAAGATGTGCTGGCATTGGAGAGGGTCCAGAGGAAGTTCAAGAGAATGATTCCAGGAATGAAAGGATTAACATATGAGGAGCATTTGATGGCTCGGGACCTGTAGTCACAGGAGTTTAGAAGGATGAGAGGAAATTCATTGAAACCCATTGAATATTGAAAGGCCTAGACAGAGTGAATGTGGAGAAGGTATTTCATATAGTGGGTGAGTCTAGGGCCAGAGGGCACCCTCAAAATAGAGGGATGACCATTTAGAATAGGGATGAGAAGGAATTTCTTTAGCTGGAGGGTTGTGAATCTATGAAATTTATTGCTGTTGCAATAAGTTCCACAGATTCACAACCCTCTGGCTAAAGCACAGGTTGATAGGTTCTTGGTTAGTCAGGGTGTCAAATGCAACAGGGAAAAGGTAGGAGAATGGGGTTGAGAGGGTTAATAAATCAGCCATGATAGAATAGCCGAGCAGACTTGATGGGCAAGTGGCCTAATTCTGCTTCTAAGTCTTATGCCCTTAACTCAATGCTAAGTTTACTGTAGTGCAACATGTGCTGGTGCTGATTGTTAAAATGTAATGGTGTATAATGAAGGGACTGAGTGAATCATGAAAAATATCCTAAGGTTAATCTATTAATGTTGGAGGACAAAACTCAAATAGTATGAAGCTTCAACTTCACATCAATAAAATGTTCTCCAAGTGAAGATTTAAAGCAGCTACCCCTGACACAGCACAGTCCAAAGCCTGGGCAGTCTTTCATAATTTTACCTTAGATAAGGATTTGCTCTGGAAACATCACTGTTCTCGAATTGAAGGTGGCAGCATTCAGATCCCAACAATACAGCATCAAAACCTACAGAAAGACAAATGCAGGATAGGTAGACTGCAAGCTGTGTGTGGAGGGTGAACTGTTTTGAAGAACTAGGGTGGCCAAACTTTAGCATTCAATCTATGGTTTCTTATTCCATCAATCTGCAATTACAAATAAATACATTCCAAAGTGTAGTAATTGGAGAAAAGGGCACTGAACCAGCTTAGTGCTAAAACACTTATTCTGCATCATCAGATTAAATTCAATATTGAAGAAAACATACAAAATTGTGGGAATTTTACACTCTTGCTAAGACCGGCTACACAAGGATAGGCTTACATTTTCCAAGAGGATGCAACAATTTCAAACAGATCCATAAAGAAATAAACTAACTATCATTGAACTTACTAATATGAACTTCATAAAATAAAACTAAGCATGGACAGTTACCCTTCACATGACAAGATGCATGGACTGGTAAAGACCTTACGGGCTAACTGCCTATTTAGTGAACCCTAAACAAAACAATCAATTGATACTCACATTAAATGAACACTGCAGGCATGTCAGGTAAGACCATAGGTACTGAAGACATAGAAGCAGAATTAGATCACTAGATCGAGTCTGCTCCACAATGTGATCATGGCTGACTTATTTCCCCTTTCAACCCCATTCTCCTGCCTTTTCCCCATAACCTTTAACTCTTTTACTGATCAAAAACTCATCAACATCTGCTTTAAATATACCCAATGACTCAGCATCCACGGCCAAATGTGGCAGTGAATTCCACAGATTCACCACACTCTGGTTAAAGAAATTCCTTTTTATTTGTTGTAAAGGGATGCCTTTCTATTCCGACATTGGCCCTCTGGTCCTAGACTCTCCCATTATTGGAAACACGTCCACTCTATCTAGGCCTTTTAATATTGGGTATGTTCTTCTAAGCCACCTCATTCTTCTAAGCTCCAGTGAGTTCAGGCCGAGAGGCAAACCCTCCTCATACATTAACCTTTCATTCTCAGGATCATTCTCGAAAACCTCCTCTAGACCCGCCAGCACTTCCCTTCTTAGATCAGGGGCCCAAAACTGCTCACAAGCCTCAGCATTACGTTATTGATTTTATATTCTAGTCCTCTTGAAATGAATGCCAAGGTTGCATATGTCTTCCTTAACATTGCCCCTACCTGCAAGTTAATCTTCTGCACTAAGACTCCTAAATCCCTTTTCACCAATTTCAGAATTCACTCCCATTTAGAAAATTGTCTATGCCTTTACTCCTTCTACCATAATGCACGACCATACACTTCCCTACATGTATTCCACCTGCCATTTCTTTGTCCTTTCCTCTAATTTCTCTGTGTCCTTCTGCAGACTTACTGCTTCTTCAACACTGCCTGCACCTCCACCTATGTTTGTATGTTCACCAAACTTAGCCACAAAGCCATCAAATCCGTCATCTAGATCATTAAGATGTAACCTGAAAAGTAGTGGACGCAAGACTGACCCCTGTGGAACACCACTGGTCATCAACGGCAATCCATAAAAGGCCCCTTTATTCCCTCTGGCACCCTTCTGCCAGTCAGCCTATCTTTCGAGCGCGTAGATATCTTTCCTGTAATACCATGGGTTCTCAAAGTTTAGAAGCCTCATTTGCAGCACCTTGTCAAAAGCCTTCAGAAAATCTAAATAAACAACACTGACTGACACTCCTTTGTTTATCCTGCCTATTATTTTCTCAAAGAATTCCAGCAGATTTGTCAGGCAAGACAAGATTTCCCCTCAAGGAAACCAATTTGACTTCACCCTATGTTATCATGTGCCTCCAAGTACCCTGAAACTGCATTCTAAATAATGGACTCCAACATCTTCCCAATCACTGAAGTCAGGTTAACTGAATTATAGACCTAAGTCAGTCTATAGTTTCCTGTCTTTTGCTTCCCATCCTTCTCAGCCTGGAGTGACATTTGCGATTTTCAGTTTTGCACAACCATTCCAGAATTTAGTGAAAGATCACATGCCTGCGCAATTTCTACAACTATCCTTAAACCCCGGTGTGTAGCCATCTGGTCCACATGACCTATCTCCTTCAGACTTTCAGCTTCCCAAGCATATTCTTAGTAAGAGCAACTACATTTACCACTGCCCCTTTGACACTCGAATTTCTGGCATGTTGCTGGTGTCTTCCACAGTGAAGACCGATGATCCTTTGTTCCCTATTACTACCTCTCCAGTGTCATTTTCCAGCAGTTTGATGTCCATGCTTTATATAGTGAATAAAACTTTTGATACCCTCTTATATTATTGGTAATCCTACCTTCACATTTACCTTTTCCCTTACAGCTTTTTGGTTGCCTTATGTTGGTTTTTAGAAGCTTTCCAATCCTCTAGCTTCCCACTACGTTTTGCTCTATCGTATGCCCTCTCTTTTGCTTTTATGCTGTTTTTGATTTCCCTTGTCATCCACATTTGCCTCATCCTTCCTTTAGAATGTTTCTTCTAAGGGATGAACTGATCCTGCATCTCGCAAATTACACCCAGAAACTCCAGCCAATGCAGCTTCCATCACCCATGATCACCCTAACATTGCCCTTTTTACAGGCCTAATCTTTCTGTTCCAATTCTAAAAGGACAATTATGAAGTCCTTACAGTGGTGAAAGCTGGTGGCAGGGAGTCCTAACTCTCGTGTCTATATTTACTGACAAGTTTTTACAACTGGGCTATTAACCAGGAGGCAAATTAATGAACATATTCACTCAAAAGCAAAGAAACACAATGGCTCACATATCTTAAGGTAAGGGTACCTTTAAGGCAAATAACCATTTCTGAAGAAACAAATGTGAATCAGCAAAATAATCCGATGGTTTTGGACGGAAATGACCAAATAAGCCCAAGTGAGTCATGCAATACTGAAACTGCTATCCTCCATCAAAATCAATAGCAGAGTTGGGTGCAGCACATTAAATTATGTAGGCCCATATGAAATTCATGTCATAAAACAAAACATGCCGTGACAATCCAATGGTACATGCCATGCTGAAACAACAATTACGAAGGATGATGGATTGGAAGTTTATTTTAAATCAAAGTGAGTTGTTCGTAAAACAGAAGATATACTTTCTCCTACTCAATGTTGTCATGGGGATTAAGTCATTACTAATAGTACATCAGAGATGACTGGAAGGAGTAATACAGAGAATGGGGCCATAAAATGATCTAGTATATTTAGATCAACAACTTATATTCAAACAGATGAGCTTAAAGAATGTCCAAAACAGTAAGTTGGTACAGAGTTGGAAGCCTGACATGATTCATCACCTACTCTCAGGCTTCAATCCAGACTAAAATTCATTCACTTTTCATGACCTCCAACTTCCAAAGTGCCAGTAGAAAAAAAGGTGAAATTATGCCATCTAATAGCTAATGTGTGCGAAACACCCCTTGAGCTCTCAGCCTTCCAGACAAATAAGCTCAAATGCAGAACCCTAAAATGTCCCAAGTGCCAGGTACTTGCAATCTACATGCCTGCCTCATTGCTGGATTCACCATTCAGTCCTGTAGTAGGGAAGTGAGTCCATGACCAGAAGGTCTAATGCACTTTGCAGCCGCCCCTTAGCAACATGCCAAGAAAATGAGATGTGATAATGGCAAGCTCATTCATTTGAATGAGTTGATCCAGATTCACTGTCATAACACAAAGAAAACAGTAAGGCATGAGAAAGTCTGAAACCTGCTCTGCCGTTCAACATGATCACAGTAATCTAATCAGACGTCCACTGCTGTCATGTGCCAGCTTCACATATCCCCCAGTTCCCCAATCTTTCAAGAATTGATTGATTAATGTCAGGTAGAAAGGGGAATAAAGCTTTTAAGTACTAGAGGTGGTGTAGGAAATGCTCAGCAAGTCAATGACTGTTAGTGGAAACAGAAAAACTTTGTTCAACCCATCCTTCCCGCCCACATACACTCTCAAACTTGAATCTAACTCGTTTTCCCTCTTTCCCTATTGCAACAAAGATCTTCAACTCAAAATGTTATCACTTCTTTCCATAGTTGTCTGAACTGCTGAGATTTCTGAAATTTTCTGGTTTTATTTGTCATTTCCATTCCAGTTTCCAGAAAGTGTACAGCTAATCAAGTCAACCTCCAGACTTCAAAGAAGCAGACTCTTCGATCCCAACACCCATCTCCCTTTCCTTCAACCACCTCTTTCCCCTGCTCCCTTCTCTGTAACATTCTGTGAGACGATAACAGATTTGCTCATTTACCCAGTATTATCCATACTTCGTGAATACCCTGAAGCCAGCCTTAAAGTCATAATATGAAACTGAATGTTCAAGTACAAAGGTTTGTTTCAATTATGAACAGTATAAATGCTCTCTCTATAGGAGCATCTCTGTAAACTTTAATATACTCCCTTGTCTGGGAATAGAATGCTGACACAAAAATGGTATGTGAAAAATCTGGCAACACAGTAAAAAACAATCTTATTAATGACAAAAGTGATCGGCACCATTCTTTCCAATACAAGATCTCCTCCCAGGTCCTCAGCATGAAGAAATCATTCCTGAGAATTACCACAATGTAAAGACACAGTCAAAAGACTCACTTATAGGTGACTTCAACATGCATAACTACATAAGCCCTTAACTGTATTGCAAAACCAACTCAATAAAATATGAACCAGACCACTATACCTACTTCCATCCCAAGTTAATAGCAAAGGATCCAACATAAAAGATTTAAATACATGCAAGCTTAAAACTAATAGTAAGTTGATTAAGATTTTAACGTGTTTAAATGGCTTGAGATTCACAAACAGCAATTCTCTATCAACTGAAATGCTAGACTGTGCTTACTAAAGCACAGTGGGTAGTGCTAAAATGCAAAAGATTATTCAAGTTTGAAGACCATTTTATCCTTGTATGCCTGCACTTGCCATTTTAGATGCACTGGGCCAATTTCACTGACATGCTACATGAAAAAGACAAGTAACAAAGTTGGCCTCAGGTTGCTTACTGCTGAACTACCCCATTGACCTTTAAAACAAGGCAAAACCTAGAACAGAACTTCGCTTTCCATCAAAGCAAATAAAGACTTTTTTACTCCACCACACATTCTTAAATAACTACATAGTTAAAAATAAAATTTAAAACATGTTAAAACACATAAATAATGAAAACACTGGACTACAATGAAACAGCTTTTAAAAACCATAGTTAGCTTTGCTGTAGTTCAGGCCAAGAATGGAAATTCCATTCTTGGCCTGAAAATACAGCTGAGAATCAGGGCAACAGACTCCTCAGCATAATGCTGAAGAATCCCATCAAGTCTGCACTCACTGTTGGACACCATGTGGAGTCTAGTGACGAAGTAATGTGATTGATTCAGTAGCATGTCACACACCAAATCATGTATTAACAACAGGTTCACACAAATCCAGAACTTACTTTCATGGGAACAGCTACTGCTCAGCTCAAGCAATTTGCTGTTTAGCTGTCCCCAAAACCACCAATCACAGCTATAAATAGAAAGCCTATTTTCTCAATCACTGACACGGGCACGAAGCCCCAACTGTAAAGGTTTTGGACCATTTGCTGCAATAGCTTTACATTATCAGTTACCTCTGACTATCTATCATCTTAAATACTCTACGGAGAACCCCTTTTGCATGGCCTCCTCAACCAAAAATTGAAAAGGATCTCTGCAATCCTCACCCTAAATTTCTCCCTTTCTCACTTCCCCTTAAGGCGTCTCTTTGAAATCCAACTTTTCAATCAACTTTCCATGAACAGATTTTTTTAAATATTCTTCGGCTTGGTTTTTTTTTGTTTGTATTCCTTTCTGCTGAAAGTAGTCACATAAATATAGTTTTCTTATAAACAGGTGCTTTATGAACAAAGTATTTTAAAAAAGTGAGAATTCACACAACGAATACTCTACTTCAATATTGCTCCATATAGCTCCAAAGTGATTTTGAAAATACTCAGTATTTACAGACATACAATTTTAGTCTGACTTCCATGATCCATTTCCTGGGCATAGAAGGAGCAGCATAGTGAAAACTGAAAACACAAATCTTTTTCCAGGGTGAGTCTCCAGTCGTAGAAGAATCTCAAATTTTAGCCAACTTACTTCGCTCATTCCCCGTCCCTCCAGTGCAAGAGCTTGAAAGTCATGATTCATCTCATCCACAGATCGAACCTGCAGGAAACATACCTCCATTATTTAAATGAATTTTGTTAAGTTTATCATTGCATTATGTTTGTTCGTAAGTGACTTCACACATGCATGACTACATAAACCTGTAATTGTATTGCAATACCAGCACCTCAACAAATATGAACCAGACTGAAATCTACCACGATACCCACTGCCAACCCAAGTTAATAGCAAAGGATCCAGCATAAAAGATTTAAATGCATGCAAGCTTAAAACTTATAGTAAATTGATTAAGATTTTAACTTATTTAAATGACTTGAGATTAACAAACAGCAATTCTCTATCAACTGAAATGCTAGATAGTATTTAAGATTTTAACTTATTTAAATGACTTGAGATTAACAAACAGCAATTCTCTATCAACTGAAATGCTAGATAGTATTTACTAATACCTATCGCCACAATAGGTCTATATTGCGGATGCAATCTCAGCCTTGGATCACCTGGACAATAGTAATACCCAAATCAGGCTGCTGTTTATTGACTACAGCTCAGTATTAAACATAATCATGCTCTCAGATCTAATCAACAAACTCCAAAACCTGGGTCTCTGTACCTCCCTCTGCAACTGGATCCCTGACATCTCCATCAGGAGAAAACAGTCTGTGTAGATCTGAAATAACTCCTTTTCACTGACAATTAACACTGGTGCACCTCAAGGGTGCGTGCTTAGCCCACTGCTTAGTCTACCCTCTCTACACCCACGATTGTGTGGCTGGGTTGGGCACAGCTCATATAAATTTGCTGATGACAACTATTATTGGGAGAATTTTTGATAGTTATGAGGTGGCATACAGGAGCGAGAACGACCAGCTGGCTGAGTGGTGTTGCAGCAACAACTTTACGTTCACTGTCAGTAAGACCAAGGAATTGACTGTGCACTTCAGGAAGGGGAAGTCAAAGGAACACGCCCCAGGGAGGGATCAGAAGATGAAAGGGTGACAAGTTTCCAGTTCCTAGGTGTTAACATCTCGGAGTATCCTGGGCCTAACATATTGATGCAGTTACAAAGAAGACAGGGCAGTGGCTATATTTCTTTAGGAGATTGAGGAGGATTGGTACATCACTAAAACACCCGCAAATTTCAACAGATGTACCATGGAGAGAATTCTAACTGGCTGTATCACCATCTTGTAAGGAGGGGACACTGCACAGGATCAGAAAAAATCTGCAGAAAGTTGTAAACTCTGCCAGCTCCATCATGGGCACCATCCTCCCTAGCAGCCAGCACACCTTCAAAAGGCAATGCTTCCAAAAAAAAACAGGACGCCCATCACTCAGGAGATGTCCACTTCTCATTGTTCTCATTGCTACCATCAAGGTGGTGGTACAGGATCCTAAAGAGACACACTCAATGTTTCAGAAACAGCTTCTTCCCCTCCACCATCAGATTTATGAATGGACAATAAGCCCATGAACGCTACCTCAAACAAGAGAAAATCTGTAGATGCTGGAAATCGAAGCAACACACAATATTTTGGAGAAACTCATCAGGCCAGGAAGCAGCCATGGAAAAAAGTAAACAGATGATGTTTCGGACCAAGACCCTTCACATGGACAAGACCACCTCAATATTTTTCCTTTCTTTTTGCACTACTCATTTATTCTTTTATTCATAGTTTTTAACCATGTATTGCAATGAACTGCTGCCACAAAACAACAAATTTCACGGCATATGCTAGTGATATTAAAACAGATTCTTACTGATTGGGCTGTATCCACCACTTTTTTTGTTTTGACTATTGGTGTTTCCGTACCAGGCCATGATGCAACCAGTTAGGATACTCTCCACTGTGCATCAGTAGAAGTTAGTCAAATTTAGGCTGCTGTGTCTTCTTTATGACGGCACTTGCATGCTGGTTCCAAAATATGATAACGCCCAGGAAATTAAAGTCATTGACTCATTCTAATGAATGTCACAAAACCCAGTTCTGAGTTACCCTTTACCCTTTTGTTGAAAGAAAGACAGACTATTTTACACCCAATTTTCCTCTAATATACATTCTGTATTGTATATATTTATTGGGTTTCTTGGGAAACTTGAAATTTTATAAGAAAATTCTCATTTCCAGCTCACTAGAAGGATACTTAAGAAGAGGTAACTAGTTCCTTATTGTTTTTTTTTACGTTTCTTATTGTGGTATTATCCAAGAACGTTAACATTTCCTGAGTATCTTTGGGATAGACAATGCAACTCAATCTATCTTACAAGTTTACTCCAATGATTTTTGTTTGCTGATCTATCTTTGAAGGACAAAAAATTCATTCCAAAATTATAACTCATGTGGCATAATTATGATCCATTCTCAAAATTCACTCAATGCCATTTCTAACAGCAGTCTCATGTTCTTCAACTCATCTTCTATATAATGGAAGAGAACCCTTGTAAAGCTTATGGAAATAACTGGTGTTATAACTGGTGATAGTTGTAAAAATCTCCCAAAAACATACATTCCTGTTACTGAAAGTATAGTGCTAACACTCTTTTTAAGTGAATATTATATTAATAAGAACATTGACATTTAAATTATTTAGTTCCCCTTGTGCCAAAGCATCCTTTATTTCAATGAAACTCAATTTTCATTTGAACGGTGTGCACCATCCCTGAAATTTACAAAAACATGAAGTGCATGATATGATAAACAGAAGCAGGTATTTCAATAATTTCCAATTATGTTTCCTTGACATTGTTCACCAATGCTCAAGTAAGCACCCATGTTAAATGCACTATTTTGTTAGAAAATCAATTTGAACCAGTTACATAATTTTGTTGCTGTGGAAAACAATCTTCACACTGTAAGCTCTCCACCCCACCCCGCACATCTTCAAAACAACACTGCTTATCATGTTTATACATGTTGTTATTTAAACAGATACATTCTTTCAAGAGGCTAAAATGCTTCATTGGGACCTGCTGAGTTCCTCCAGCATTTTGTGATCTGGATTTTCAGCATCTGCAGGATCTCATGTTTCTCTGCAAGATCTGCTGTTGAGAGCCAGAAAAGGAGGTTGGATGGTTAGCAATTTAGTGGGAAGAGTAGCAGAATGCAAGGTGAGAGAGAAAAGAACTTTCACAGATGCTTGATGCAGTAAGCTAAAGTGACTGAGGTAACAAAGGTCATCGGTGTAAACTAGCCTCGCTGTCTGGGGAAATAGAACTTACTCTTGGAGGCAAGGATGGGTGGAAGAGACAGGAAGCTCTAGATCCTGTATAATTTTACTGCACAAACATTTTGGTTACAAACAGGTTACAAATGCCTGATTTAAATTCTGCCCATACATATGAGCAAGCATTTGGGAGACCAGGAGTGAGGATTTGCCAGCTGCTGCATGACTGTAGGCATCTTTTGTTAGGTGGAAACCTAGTGCATGTCTGCATTTCCATCATGCGAATGGTTCAAATTGTGTAAAGCTCATAAGATCAACATCTGGAAGCGACAGAAAGTTCATGCTCCAGCAATCAAGATCACTGGGAATACTTCAGGCCAGACTGAAGAGACATGGAAGACAACCACCACTCCATAGTATTCTCCAGTACAGTCTCCAATGTCTTTGATGCCTTCCTGTAGCAAGCCAGCATCATGGTCTGCACCCAGTCCAGCTACTCTGTCAACAAGTAGCTCATGGTGGAATAGATCCACAGCACCCAAAGTTCTTAAGGATTGTCTTGCAACCATAAAAACGGTGGTTAAAAATGACACCCTATCTACTTGCAAGTCTCTTTCAGAGATCTGTGGACTTGGACCCCATGATCCCTCTGTACATCATTGCTGTTAAGGGTCTTGCCATTAACTGTGTATTTTCCCCTTACATTTGGTTACCAAAATGCAACACTTATGAAGTACAAAGTAAATATTATCAAAGTACGTATACGTCACCTGATACTATCAAGATTCATTTTATTGCAGGCAGTATAGAACTAAGTAATACAATAGAAACAATGAAAAACTAAAGTCTGACCAATTGTGTGAATGCAAAAAGAAACATGTAACAATAAAACTGTGAACACGAGTTGTAAAGTCCTTGAGTCAAAAGGTACGTTTTTCAAATGCACATAAAAGTGCTCTTACATTACAGTAATTTGCAAGTGTCAGTCAGAAACTGTTTAAGATGCGCAACCACTTTTCATAGTTGCATAACCACTTGCCATGATTGATCTTGTTCAACCAGTTTGTTGCACCAATAGGCAAACAGGTGTGGACGGGCATACACCAAGTCCTGAAATGGACAAGAGGGAAGTGATAATGGCAGTCCAGCTGCAGGAGCAGCTCCAACAAAAACAGTAAGAACACTGCCACTGAAATCCAACATTATGAAATATGCAATTTATCCACTATTGCAATTTAGTTAGGGCATTATCAATATGAATAATTAAAAACACAAAACCCCCATCAATTCAAATTAATTGCAAACATGGTTTAAACAAAGTCAAAACAATTTGCTCAATTCTACACTGAAAACGTATCTGCCAAACTAGTCAAATGTCAAGCAAATATCCAGTCATTTCATAGAAATCCTACAAATTCCATGCCAGCATATAATGTTGCAATGGTTTGCAGGCCAGGATCTAATGAATGGACATCAACATACAGACAGCACCAATTAGACTCTTGCATTGGGTACCTGTCAACATGTGTAAACACACATAGGCTCACAGCACAAACTTACCACTTCCGCACAATTGCCCACCCTCTACGATTCCACTTACATACAGCCCTTAATGAAACACCTCTTTCAATGCCCCTGCCGCACCCTACCGAGCAGTTAATCTGCTCCCATCCTCGTTCAATACACCTCTCTCCAAAACTTCATGACTTTCTCTACTTTGCACTCTGCTATATGCTCCTACTTCAGACATGCTTTCCTCTTTCCTCACTCTCCTCTTCCCTGCATGTCTCTATAAACAGCTAATTTTCCACTTGCCTTTTCTCTTTCCACTGCCCCAAGAGAAAACAAAAAAAAAGTTTTCTTTTAAATCACTGTGGGTTGAAACTTAGGTAGTTTTCAGCAGTCCACACAAAGGCATCCATGGTTGGGACAGGGCTTTCATCAATGTTGTCTGAGGCTGACAGTCCTCCTCAGAAGCTCTGATTCACCAGCTCTTGCTTGCTCAATACTGCCCAAGGTTAGCAGTGTTGCATGTTAGTCTGTTTTAGTCCCAATTAAGTCCCTTTTGGTCAATATGGAAGGATTCGATCTCACATCGGTGGAGCGACTTACGCCTCCAACTGAAACCATCTACGCAGAAAACACAAGCCACTAGAAATGTTTGTCGATAAGTCATGCACAACAGCCATGATACATTGAAAGAAATAATGCAAGTCCCCGCATGAAGTTCACAACCTGCAATGTCAGCAACCCTGTGCACAACCACAAGTGACAAACCTAGATGTTACTCCACCAGAGTCAATTAACATTTTAAAAATTATTTTTCAAGAAGTGACCTTCATGAGCAATGCTTAACTCTAAACTGTTCTCAAGATAATGCTATGCCAGTCAATATGATCATGGTTGATTTGCCCAAGACATCAGTCCTTCTTCTGTGCCAATTTCCACTGGCTTTCAAAGTTTTGAAGTATCAGGAAATTATTTAACTACCCTTAAATATGTTTAAATGCCCCCAATGATATAGCTGTCACAACCCCAAGGATGGAGAATCACAGAAATTCAACATGCTTTGAAAGAATTAGTTCCCATGCACTTCAGTTCTAAACAGTCAACTCCTAATCCTGTAACTATATCCCGATTCGACACTGTGACATCTACTCTGTCCTGTCATCTAATGATGTCACGTTTCAATATAATCACCCTCCATTCTCCAACACACCAAAGAATATAGGTCTGATTTATTTTTATACTCACGATAGGACAACCTCCTATTCCAAAAGAGATTTACTCGGCTGTCTCAAATGCCAGTATATTCTTTTTTAAATAAGGGGACCAATATGTCTTGTGTCTTCCTAACCAATTGCTGCACTTGTCCGCCACAATCCTTAAAAAAAGTTATCCCTGGTACAGCTGGGTAGGGAGCTCAAGAATTAGGGCACAATAAGAAGGAAGGATGGATTACATATTTTCCCAGTTAGCATGGTGTACAAGCTTGGAGAAATTACAAACGACAAGTTTCTATCTGTCTGCTGCTTTTACCCTTCTTGATGTTGAAGGTTACAAGCAACCTTTAAAAGGTGCTGGTGAAGTAACTGCAATACATTAACATGGAACACACTGAACAACAATTGGTGGTAGAAGGGTTACCAATCAAGCAAGCGACTGTATTCCAGAGTGTTAAGCTTTTTGAGAGCTGACAGAAACGCACTCTTGTAAATGGGCAGTTTTTCATCAAATGCACACAACTATACACACACCAACCCTATGGATATGAGGCCAAGACTTCCATTAATCTAGAAAAAACCCTCATCATTGAAGAAGATAAACTGATCCTCAATACCAGCACCAGAAAGGAGACAATCCTCTGGAATGGCGGGTTAAGAATGGGAAAAGTTAACCCCAACAAAGGCCTATTCCTGACAAAATCCTAGTATAGCCAATATTACGTCATCATAGATACAAGCAAAAGACTTTACGGTACATTCACAGGAATAGCTTGTATTAAAACTGTTTCAGTCTGAACAACAAATGGCAACAAAATCATTTGTGTCATGACCAGGAGATCCAAGAGTTAATTAGCCACAACTACCAGGTGTACTTGGATAGAGTATTCTACCGCATCTCGGGAGGAAGCATAAAGAGCATCTGAAACTCAGTCCCATCCGACAGAATACATCTGACCTATTGAACAAATAGTGAGTGGAAACATAGCAGGACAACTCATTCATTATCATGGCACATAGGAATTTATTAGTGTTATGAAGGAAATCTACAGCCCAAGGAGTCAACTTGTTGAGAGCCAAATAGAGGAAAATTAGCCTGATGCATTAAAATCGATTCTGTCCTTGACAAGTGCCCCGACACCATCCAAGAACAAACTTGCTGCTTGCCCAATAATGACTAGAGACTAAAAAGGCCATATGCACGGTCAAACACCCGAGTTATCACATAGTCAAGTTCACCAATGACACGACGAGGGTGGGGCTCACTACCAACAATATTGAGACAGCATACAGAGAGGTGGTGGAAGAGCTCAAGGCCCAGGGCCAGACAAATAATCTCTTACTCAATATCAACAACATAAAGAAGATGGTCATCAACTTCAGGAGAACTTGCACCACTCACACCCCCTTTACTTCACCAGCAGAGAAGTGGAAACTGCGAGCAGTTTCAAATTCCTAGGAGTGCACATCTCACATAATCACTCATGGTCCCAGAACACATTCTACATAATCAGGAAAGTGCACCAATACCTCTACTTTCTAAGGAGATGGACTATGCACATCTATATTCATGTCATTCTACATATATACACAGTAGGGAGCATCCTAACATGCTGTATCACTGCATGATATGGAAACTGCAAGGCAGCAGACAGAAAGTCATTACAACGGGTAGTCAAATCTACCCAATACATCACCAACATCAGCCTACCTGCCATCAAGGACATATATACGAAAAGTGCCAGTAACATCATGAAGGACCTCTCTGACCCACCCTGCTCATGTTTGTCCCACTCCCATCAGGGTGGAGGCTACATAGCATCAACACCAGGACTACCAGACTCAAAAACAGTTACTTTCCCCAAGCAGTAAGGCTTCAACACTGCACCCACTCACTAACCAAAACTCTACAACCCCAACTACTACTACTTTATTATTTCCTGTCAGTTACCTATGTAAAGACAGCCCTGTGCCTAGCATCACTTTATAGTCAATGTATTTAAGCTGTCGTATATATTTATATTTATCGTGTTTTTTTAAATATCGTGTTCTTTATCTTATCGTGGTTTTTTGCATCAGATCCGGAGAAACAGTTATTTCGTTCTTTACACGTGTACTGGAAATGACATTAACCTATCTTGAGATTGCATCCCAGCTAAAATTTTAAATTTAACCCAACAGAATTTAAGTCACAATTTACAACCTCAGCTTCTGCATATTGTAAGATGCACCTATAAGCTTCGGATATATTCATGTGACACCTTCAAGAAATGATGCAAATTCAATTGCAGTGACTTCAGAAGGGTCATAAGTCAAGTCATTGCCTGGTCCTCATCAATCACCTACTAATGATTTAGAAAACAGCCATTCAGTCAATGTGTGGATTGCATCATGCTGGAGGTAAAATGAACATTTTCTCTAAAAAGCCAAAGGGAGAGTGTCTACCATTACACACTGCTTTAACTGACAAATAAAATCCTTCAATTCCAATCAAGAATGTGGAGTAGCCTTCCTGAACTTGGCTGCTTGCAGAAACCACCTCCACTTACTTCTGCTACAATCAGACATGATCCTAACCAACTAATCTACAGTACACCAAATCTCATTACAGATTATTGTCAAAGTTGTACTATTTCCCCTTTTCGCAATCCAACACTATACTTCATCATCAACATACTTCCCACTAAAGTAGAGCTGTTTACAGAACTTATGGGAACCTGCTCAACCCACAAAACCTGCTACCTCCACTCTAGATTTAAGGCCATTCCAACAATCATTTAATTTCTGTATTCATCTATTAATAGTCTAGCTGGCCAGTGGTGCATCCGCACTGGACCCTGAGGCGGGTAGTCCCAGGTTCGAATCCAGCCAGCTTCTTGCACGCTTCCCACTCATGCTGGGCTGAACTTCGACCTAGCTACTTGGCCTTGTGAAAAAACAGACAAATGCTAAAGAAAAGGCAAGGTTTCTGCCCAATGCGTCACACGACATGGAAAGGAACAACAATACAACAATATTGATAGTTTATTCATCTATTCAGAACTCAGAGCTTATGATCAGCACAAGCCTGCCCCACTACATTACAAGGCTATCAAGAGAAAAGGTTTGCAATGAGATTCTGAAAAGCATCAACTCATTCCCATATCTTGGCAGACACCACTCAACAGAAAATTTAAAAGGATGTTGTCGGTTCTTGAGGACCTCAGTTATAGAACCATAGAAAACCTACAGCACAATATAGGCTCTTCAGCCCACAAAGCTGTACCGAACAAATATGGAAAGACTGAATATGTTAGAACTCTATTCCTTGGAATGTAGAAGATTGAGAGGAGATTTGATAAAGATATACAAAATTATGAAAAGTATAGATAAAGTAAATACAAACAGACTTTTTCTACTGAGGTTGGGTGGGACTACAACCAGAGGTCATGGGTAATGGTGAAAGGTGAGAAGTTTAAGGAGAACATGAAGGGAAGTTGTGAGAGTGTGGAATGAGCTGTCAGCACAAATGGTGCATGTAAGCTCAATTTCAACTTTTAAGCAAAGTTTGGATAGGTACATGGATGGTAGGAGTATGGAGAGCTATGGTCCTGGTGTAGGTCAATGGGAGTAGACAGTTTAAATGCTTTGCACATGAACTAGATGGGCCAAAGGGTCTGTTTCTGTGCTGTACTTTTCCATGACTCTATAACAATGTATTAAAAATGTAATTGACCACTCCACTCTGAGGTCCACCACAACAAAAATTACCAAGAGGAGAGAGGAACAATTCAAGGATATGTCCAAACTGTTTCTTTATTAAAGTAGCAAAGTCTGTAATAGCCCTTCAGAGACTGAATTACAGTCCATAAACAGCTTGAAGCAGTGAAAGTTTGTCATCTCCTCTCTATGCTCTGTAGCAATTAGGTTCCCTGGCATCTGATGTGACTACAGAGAACTTTTTATTTATTCACCACAACTGTTGCCCCTCAGCCTCCCTTATTCCTGAGAAAGCAACCCAAACCTACAAAATCTTTACTTATTGCTGAAAATTTCCAGGCCTGGCAATAATCATGCAATCTTATTTGTATCCTCTCCAGTACAATTTCATTTTTACTGTAACCTAGTGAGAACCATACACAATATCCAAGCTAAGGCTTAATAAATATGATTATATCATTCTAATACAAACTCCATGCTCATACTGTATGTCTTAACTGAACAAAAACAACTAAATGCTTTGTACATCTCCATGCTCTGTAATGGATAGAGACTTCGAGTTATACCAAAGAAAAGTAACTCCTTATCGAGTGCCGCAATCTTAGTGGTTGCCTAGCCATTTAGAAGCTATGACCAAGGACACGAGTGCCTCAATTTCCTCAGTTTACTCATTTTTTTAAAGCTTTGCACTATAGAAAACATCCTATCCAGATGCATCATAACTTGTTACAGCAACTGGTCTGCCAAAAACCACAAGAAATTGCATTGTTGTGATTGTGAACACGGTGCAGCCTATTATGAAAACCACTCTCCCCACCACTGACTGCTTTCTCAGGAAACAGATAACATAACCAAAGACTGTAGCCCACCCCAAATCTTCTCCTCCCCAATTCTATCAGGCAGAAGCTGCAAGAGCTTGAGAACAATACTACAAGCTTAAGGGTACCTTCAGTCCTGCTGTTCTAAGACAAAGTAGAACACCTGACCTCTCAATCATGGTCTTTGCACTTCAGCTATCTAGCTGCTCATCACTTTCTCTCTACATGCAGCATTCTGTTATCGTATTCCTTTCACACTAACCCAATGTACTTGTATCTCTCTGGATGATGGTCAAAGCTTTTCGTTGCATCTCAGTACACATGACAATGACAAATTAATTACCAAGGTCAAAGGGAAACTCACAGATAAACAACTATTCCGTTCTGTCCTCAAGGGCAAAAAGGTCTCACAGTAGCATAACAGTTAGCTCGATGTAATTAGAGTTCAGGCTGTTCCAGAGTTTGGAGTTCAATTCCAGTGCCATTCTTGTCAGGAGTTTATACATTTTCCCTGTGGAATGTGTGGTTTGTCCCTGGTGCTCCAGTTTCCTCCCACTGTCCAAACATGAACCAGCCAGTAGGTTAATTGGTCATTGTAAATTGTTCTGTGATTAAATTAGGGTTAACTGGGTTTGTCAGGGGTTGCTAGGGTGGCGCAGCTCAAAGGGCCTACTCCGCACTGTATCGCTAAATAAATATTAAACTATATCATCAATGGACGTAGCAGTGAACAAAGATTGCAAAAGAGTAAAAGCTCTTGCCTTCAAGTCCAGTTTTAACTTCTACAAAGGATGATCTTGGCAAGACAGCAGTCGCTTCTGAATGCTAAGAAGTCACAGCAGGCTTCTTCATTACTTACGGAACTGCGACCTTTAACTACCTAAGGGGGGGCGGGGGAGAGGAGGGAACATCAACTCAGACCATGAGAGGCCTGTGTCAGGCATTTTCATGCCTTACAAGGTGCAGATTGGAAGTCAGTGTGGGGCACCACTCCTCGCACAGACACTAGAGCAATGTGTGGTTAAGTGCCTTGCTCAAGGACACAAACACACTGCCACAGCTGAGGTTCGAACTAGCGACCTTCAGATCACTAGATGAACCCCTCAACCACTTGGCCACATGCCCAAACCTATGGGCATGGACTCCAATGTTCCTGTTTTTCCACATTTCTCTATTCCTCCCATTTATTATATATTCCACTGGTTAACTACTCTTTGTAAACATATTACCTTGGACTTCCAGATTAAGTTCCATTTGTTGCTCAATTGTCTAACTGACCAGATCATTCATATCCCCAATAAGTCAAAAGTTGCCATCCTCCTAAGTAACCTCAAATCGTTTCTATCTGGAAATTCTTGTGTCATGTTTCCCACATTTAATGCCACTGTTACAAACATCTAAAAATCACCACACCTTAAATCATTTGGAATAACACTGGTAAAAGCACTCAACCGCAGTCAATTGTATTTTTCTCTTTTCCAGCACCAAACTAACTTTGAATCCAATTTAAACATAAAGTGCCAGATTCACTCAGGTAAGTACACATGGAAACAGAACCAGAGTGAATGGTTGAGGTGGAAGATCCATTAGCAAAACCTTGAGAAAGAGAAAACTAGCCAGTTTTAAGTTGTAAAGAATATGGCAAAAAAGACAAGTGGAAATCACAGAGAGGGACAAAGTTTCTTCGAGTTGGCCACCCCTGGAATAGAAGTATTTGTGGAAAAGAGAACCTCCACCTGAAAATTTTCCACAGATAGTAGTCGATGCTTCCTGAACTGTGTTTCCAGCATTTTTTGTTTTGATTTTTTGCATCTGTAGTTCTTTTTTTAACTTTCATTTGGATCCAAGTGCAGATGATAAACATGTACTTCAAAGGTTTAACACTTTAAACAGAACCATGAAACACAGGTATTTCCACAATTAAAATTATTACTTTATTGCTTGAAGAAATGAAGCATATGCACTGTGTGTGTGTGTGTGTATATATATATATATGTATGTATACATATACACACACACATATTATATATATAAAAAAAGTACTGGCACAATGGATGCTATAATACTAAAGACCCTAAAACAAAAAGATATAGGAGCAGAATTAGGCCATTTGGCCCAGCAAGTTTGCTCCACCATTTCATCACAGGGGATCCATTTTGCCTCTCAGCCCCAATTTCCTACCTTCTCTCCCTATCCCTTCATGCCCTGACCAATCCAGAATCTATTAACCTCTGCCTTAAATATACAGTGGTGTTAGAATGGCTGTGAACCCTGTAGAATTCTATAGTGTGATCAGATCTTCACGCAAGTCCGAAAACTAGATAAAGAGAACCCAATTAAATAAATATCACAAAAAACATTATACTTATTCATTACTTTATTAAGAAAAATGATTCTAATATTACACGTATGTGTTGGAAAAAGTATGTGAACCTTTGTTTTCAATAACTGGTGTGGCCCCTTTGTACAGCAATAACTTCAACCAAGTGTTTCTGGTAACTGTCGATTAGTCCTCCACATCAGCTTGGAAGAACTTTAGGTCATTCCTCCTTATACAACTGCTTTAACTCTAGAATGCTGGTGGGCTTCCTTACATTAACTGCTTGCTTCAGGTCCTTCCACAACATTTCCATAGGAGTAAGGTCAGGACATTGACTCGACCATTCCAAAATATGAATTTTCTTCTTTTTAAACCATTCTCGAGTAGATGATCTACTCATCTTTCAGATGACTGTCTTGTTGCATTATCCAACTTCTATTAAGCTTCAGGTGACAAACTGCTACCCTTGCATTCTCCTATATAACGTCTCGATACAATTTTGAATTCATTGCTTGCTCAATGATTGTAAGCTGTCCAGGCCCTGAGGCAGCAAAGCAGCCCCAAACCATGATGCTCCTTCCACCATACTTCACAGTTGGGATGAGGTTTTGGTGTTGGTGTGCAGTGCCCTTTTCCCTCCAAACATAGCACTTCTGCCAAAAAGTTTAACTTCTTTCTCATCTGCCACAGAATATTGTCCCAGAAGCATTGTTAGAACATCCAGGTGGTCTTCTGCAAACTTGAGACATGCAGCAATGTTTTTTTTGGAGAGCAGTGATTTCTTCCATGGTGTCCTTCCATGAACATCTTTCTTGTTAAAGTGTTTTTTTTTATAGTTGGACACATGAACTGAGACTTTAGCAAGTTCCAGTGATTTCTGCAGGTCTTTTGCTGTTACCCTTGGATTCTTTCTTTACCTCCTTCAGCATTGCATGTTGTGCTCTTGGTATGATCTTTGCAGGCTGCCCACTCGTAGGGAGAGCAGCAAGAGGAGCGAGTTTCCTCCATTTGTAGACGATTTGTCTTACTGTGGATTGATGAACAGTCAGGACTTTAGAAATGTTTTTGTAGCCTTTTCCAGCTTCATGCTTCTCCACAATTCTCCTTAGGTCCTATGAAAGTTGTTTTGATTGAGGCACAGTGCACATAAACAGATCTTTCTTGAGATGAGCAGGCTCTGTCAGTAACCTTGACATTGTGTCTTTTTATAGGGCAGGGCACCTCTAGAACCCAAACCTCCAATCTGATCTCATTGATTGGAACACCAGACTCCAAATAGCTTTTGTAGAAGACATTACCCCAGAGGTTCACATTCTTTTTCCAACAAATACATGTAATATTTGATCACTTTTTTCCAATAAATAAATGAACAAGTATAATGTTCTCTGTGTTATTTATTTTTTTGGGTTCCCTTTACCTAGTTTTAGGACTTACGTAAAGATTTGATCACATTTTAGGTCTTATTTATGCAGAAATAGAGAAAATACTACAGGGTTCACAAACTTTCTAACTCTACAGCATATAAAAACTTGGTCTCCACAGCTATCTGTGGCAACGAATTCTACAGATTCACCACTCTCTGGCTAAAGAAATTCCTCCTCTCATCCATCCTAAAAGGACATTGCTCTATTCTGAGGCTGTGTCCTCTGATCCAAGACTCTCCCACCATGGGAAACATCCTCTCCACATCTACTCTATCAGGGCCTTTCACCATTTGATAAGTTTCAATTCGTCACCCCTCATTCTTCTGAATTCTAGTGAATACAGGCTCAGAGCCATCAAACGCTCTTCATACAACAAACTGTTCATTCCCAGAATCATTTTTGTGAATCTCCTTTGAATCCTTATCCTTTCTAAGATAAGGGACCCAAAACGTCTCACAATGCTCCAAGTGAGACTTCACCAGTGCTTTATAAAGCCTCAACATTACATCCTTGCTTTTATATACCAATCCCCTTGAAATGAATGCTAACATTGCATTTGCCTTCCTCACCACAGACTCAATCTGCAAATTACCCTCTAAGGAATCCTGCACAAGGACTTTCAAGTCTTGCAGCACCTCAGTTTTTTTTGTATTTTCTCTCCATTTAGAAAATAGTCAGCCTTTTCATTCCTTCTACCAAAGTGCATGACCATACACTTCTCAGCACTGTATGCCAACTGTCATTTCTTTGCCCGTCTGTCTGTCCCTCTGTGGCCTCTCTACTTCCTCAAAACTACCTGCCCCTCCACTTATCTTTGTATCATCCACAAACTGCAACAAAGCCATCAATTCCTTCATCCAAATCATTGACATATAACATAAAAAGAACCGATCCCAACACAGACCCATGTGGAGCACCAGTAGTTTCTGTCAGCCAACCAGAAAAGACTCCCTTTACTCCTACTCTTTGCATCCTGCCTATCAATCACTGCTTCATCCATGCTAATCGACTCCAACATCTTCCCAACCACTGCAGTCAGATTAACTAGCCTATAATTTTCTTTCTTCTGCCTCTCGTTCTTCTTGAAGAGTAGAGTGACATTTGCAATTTTCCAGTCTTCTGGAACCATTCCAGAATTTAGGGATTCTTGAAATATCATTACTAGTGCCTCAACAATCACTTCAGCCACCTCCTTCATTGTTCTGGGGTGTATACCATCTGGTCCACACCTTTCAGTTTCCCAATAACATTCTCCCTTGTAATGGCAACTTCACACACTTCTGGCCCGACACCTGGAACTTCCACCACACTGCTAGCATCTTCCACAGTATTTGTGGAAGATGCTAGTAGCGTTTGTACTACATTAATAAGTACTTATACTTATAAATACTTATGCAGTTCATTTCCTCATCACCATCTCCCCAGCATTGTTTTCCAGTGGTCCGATATCCACTCTTACCTATCTTTTACACATTATGTATCCAAAGAAACTTTCAGTATCCTTTTTATTATTGGCTAGCTTACTTTCATATTCTACCTCTTCCTTCTTAATGACTTTTGTAAAGTTGCCTTTTGTTGGTTTTCAAAAGCTTCCCAATCGTCTCACTTTCCACTATTTTTGCTCTATTTTATGTCCTCTCTTTGGCTTTTATGTTGGCTTTGACTTCGCTTGTTAGTCATGGTTGTGTCATCTTGCCTTTAGAATACTCCTCCTTTGGGACGTATATACCCTGTGCCTTCCTAATCGCTTCCAGAAATTCCAGCCATTGCTGCTGTGTCGTCATCCCTGCCAGTGTTCTTTTCTAATAAATTTTGGCCAACTCTTTTCTCATGCCTCTGTAATTCTGACATTGTATGTGTCACTGCAATACTGATACATCTGACCTCTCCAATTTCAGGGTGTATTTGATCATATTACAATCACTTTCCCCTAAAGGTTCTTTTACCTTAAACCCTCTAATCAATTCCAGCTCATTGCATAACACACAATCCAGAATAGCTGATCCCCCTAATGGGCTCAATCACAAGTTACTCCAAAAGGCTATCACCTCTTGGGATCCACCACCAACCAGGTTTTCCAAATCTACCTGCATACTGATATCCCCATGACTATTATAACACTGCCCTTATGGCATACATTTTCCATCTCCTGTTGTAATTTGTAGACCACATCCTTACTACAGTCTGTATACAACTTTCATCAGTTTCTTTCTACCTTGCAAGGTAAGAAGACACTGACATAAACATATTCATATCAAAATTTAAAAATAGGTTGCATCTTCACACAGATTTATCAAAGCTTTAATTTCCAAATAGCTGCTAAAATGGCAATCTAACAGCTAAGTATGAAAAAGCCAGAATTGAAAGAATTGGATTAAGTGGTAATTAATTATAAAGCTACCAGTCAATCAGACAAAAATGAATCCCTCTTTTGGAAAAAACATTTGGCAACTAAAATGATGATAAGAATATGCTTAGAATCAAAGCAGGAAGTTAAACAGTAGAGGCAATTACAAAAAGTCAGTTGAACAAAATTTAAAGCAAATTAAATACTGTAAACAACAAAAAATTGTGCTATTGGTCAACAACCACTGTGGAATGGAATTAAAAAGCAAAACCAAACCACTTTGAAAGCTCTTTAATCTGTTTCAAACAAAATCAGCTAGAAAAAAAAGAACAAAGATCGCAATTTAACCTTCAAGAAGAA
Organism: Mobula hypostoma; assembly: GCF_963921235.1. NCBI lineage: Eukaryota > Metazoa > Chordata > Chondrichthyes > Myliobatiformes > Myliobatidae > Mobula > Mobula hypostoma. The sequence goes on from NC_086098.1 coordinate 47,050,382, forward strand.
ATTTCACATTCCCATCCAGCAGAAATTACTGCGATCTTGCTGCTTGTATTAACCGGGGAAAACCCACCTGATGCTCAATGTGAACTCCATCACCCGTGGGCCACCGGTGTTTGTTTGAGTAGCCGCCCAGCTGCTCGCCTGGTTGCCGCTGGAAGAAGTAACCCACCGTGGCGTCGTCCTGCGAGCGACCACTCATAAGTGGCTGCGCACCGGGGTGTCCAGACGCGATGGCCGGGGTGGCGCCAGAGCCCAGGGCCCTTGGTGGCGCCGCGCTCAACACCAGGCTGCTGCCGTCGTTGCTGTTGCCGTTTCCAACGCTGCCTTCAGGAGCAGCCCCGCCGCCGGTACTCCCGTGCATCATCCGCGTCGACTCCTGCTGCCAAGTCACTTCACTCATGCCCAGCAGGACACATGAAGTATTCATTCCACCACGGCAACCTGTGGGGCAGATAACAGCAGATCAACAAGCGTCCTGAGAGAGAGAGGCCGGAATGCCAATGTCCGGGCACCACTGAAGGGCCCGGGAACCAAAACACCATCACCACATCAAAGTGAGTTCAAAACAAGCGAGACTCAGCCGAAACGGGTAATAACCCGGACCCCTTCCCTCGAGGATAGGGCCGGGAAGCCGGCTGAAGGCTCCCCTCCCATTCTCCTCTTTGTTCCGACTGCTATGTCACAACAGGCCGGGCTAGGCGACATCGCCCTCAGGAGCGCGGGCTGCTGGCCATCGCACGCGGTCCCGAACATGCTCACCTGCGCGGTGTGGGCACAATAGAGGGCCACGCCACTATCTTTTCCCCCCTTTTCCTTTCGCCCGCAGCCACTCGCGGCGCTTACAGCAACATGGCGCCCGGCATCTTGTTCGCGCAAAGCACGCCGGCCCCGCTCCCGCTCCTCCCCCGGCTCTCAGCGCGCCGGCCCCGGCCCCGCTCCCGCTCCTCCCCCGGCTCTCAGCGCGCCAGCCCCGCTCCCGCTCCTCCCCCGGCTCTCAGCGCGCCGGCCCCGGCCCGCTCCCGCTCCTCCCCCGGCTCTCAGCGCGCCAGCCCCGCTCCCGCTCCTCCCCCGGCTCTCAGCGCGCCGGCCCCGGCCCGCTCCCGCTCCTACCCCAGGTCGCGTCCTGTCCTGGACGGCTCTCAGCGCGCCGGCCCGCTCCCGTTCCCGCTCCCGCTCCTACCCCAGGTCGCGTCCTGTCCTGGACGGCTCTCAGCGCGCCGGCCCCGCTCCCGTTCCCACTCCTCCCCCGGCTCTCAGCGCGCCGGCCCCGGCCCGCTCCCGCTCCTAGCCCAGGTCGCGTCCTGTCCTGGACGGCTCTCAGCGCGCCGGCCCGCTCCCGTTCCCGCTCCTGCCCCGGCCCGCTCCCGCTCCTACCCCAGGTCGCGTCCTGTCCTGGACGGCTCTCAGCGCGCCGGCCCCGCTCCCGCTCCCGCTCCTCCCCCGGCTCGCGTCCTGGACGGCTCCCAGCGCGCCAGGGTTTCGGGCACGGGGAAGCCGCTCTCCCGCATGCGAAGGGAGGATTCGGACAAGCCGCGCCCCTACGGCAGTGGAATCGACTGGGTCGGTGGGTGGATGCTGGAGTCGTGGAAGCAATCCCGATGGAGGCGCTTAGAAGAATGGTGCAAGCGCGCTCCAGACGGGGGGAGGGGGGGAGTGGGATCGTCCTCCGGAACGGGTTGGGGGCATCGTCCAAGCCGCGCTCCAGCAGACGGTACCAGACACGGAGGAACACTATGCATACTGCATCGCTAAATGTAGGAAGCCTGTACAATGTCAGAAGCAGCCTGCCCAGAGCAGAGGAAAAGAGAACGGGGTAGATTGGGAGTAATTACATTGCTAGTGAGAGAGACAAACTGCAGCACCAGGATCAAGAGAAGGAGGAAGAAACTGACGCTGCATGGCTTAGGTAGAAAAGAGAAAACCATGGGAGGTACATGGGCACACTTGGCTCGACTGATGTTGGAATGAAGTCGGAAGAGCTGGGGCACTCAAATTAACTTGGGTCTGTAGAGGGAATACTATACAGTGCAATACACTGAATCACAACCTTCTCAATAACTCATGACCCCTGACACCTAGGCTGGCAGCTATATGGAACAGCATATGTAAATTCGCATCTAGGTGTGGAAATTTGTTGCCATTCCTTCACTGTTGTCCAAAATCCTGGAGTGGAATTCCTTATTAACCCTGGAATATGTGGAAGCAGTTGAAAATAAGTAGCTCAGTCTCAGCACAGTATCTCAAGGTCGATAAATGAAAGGTGAGAGAGGGAAACAGGTGGGGGGCCAGTTACCGGATATTCAAGAAATCAACATCCATGCCATCAGGTTGAAGGCTGTCAAGGTGGAATGTGAGATGTTGCTCCCAGTAGCCACTCATTTCAATCCTACTTCACATTCCCATTCCAACATGGTCTCCTCTATAGCCTGATGAGGCCACACTCAAGTTGGAAGAGCAATATTGTTCCCTGCCCCCACCTGTGTGTTGCCTTGGATTGAAAGTATCTGAGAATTTTCTCGTGTTTGTAAAAACAGGCTGATTTGGCAGATGAATGCGTGGCTGAGAAATATTCACATGGTGTGTGAAATAACTACTGAGTTTATATTTGAAAGTCTCTAGGGTACTACTCAATTATGTGGTTTGTTCCATGTGTCCACAACTCACTGCATTAAGAAATGCTTCCTGATTTTACTCTGAAATCTCCCTTTATCCAGTCTCCACCTATGGCCCCATGTCCTTGTTAATGGTTTAATTTTGAAGTAGCACCTGGCATCCACCTTGCTTATTCACTTAATGATTTTGAACACTTCTAGCATGTTTCCTCTCACTCTGCGTCTACTTAGGCTAAAAAGATTTAATTATTTCAATCTTTCTTCATATCTCATACCCTGCAGACCTAGAATGAATCTTGTTGCCCTTCTCTGAACTCTCTCTAGTGCCATCATATTCCTCATAAAATACGGAGGCCAAAATTGTACACAGTATACTATATACATGTATATAGTTAAATGACAATAGACTCGACTTGAAATGACAGATCATACATACACCAGCATAAAATTATAAAGAAATTATATTTACCAGTTTTGTCAACCTATTAATGGGAAAAGAAAGATAAAAGGGTTCATTACAGTTAAACCAGTCTGATAAACGTTGGACAACAGTCCTTTCAAATAAGACAACACTTCACCTCCAAGTCTGTTAGAGTAATCTACTGTATCCAGTGCAACCTCTTTTATATCATGAGATCCAATATAGATAGAGGGGCTGCTTTGTTGAGCACCTTCACTTTGTCCATTCCACAAGGCTGAACCTCCTGGTGTTTATCCATATTAATTTGACTTCCTATTCACATTCTGACATAGTCTGTCCATGGTCTCCTCTACTGCCATGAAAAGGCCGCACTCAGGTAAATCATAGTCATACTTTATTAATCCCAGGGGATACTGGTTTTCATTACAGTTGCTCCATAAATAATAAATAGTAATAGAACCATAACAGTTAAATAGTAATATGTAAATTATGCTGGGAAATTATGAAATAAATCTGGGACCAGCCTATTGGCTTGGGGTGTCTGACCCTCCAAGGGAGGAGTTATAAAGTTTGATGGCCACAGGCAGGAATGACTTCCTATGACGCTCAGTGCTGCATCTCGGTGGAATGAGTCTCTGGCTGAATGTACTCCTGTGCCCACCCAGTACATTATGTAGTGGATGGGAGACATTGTCCAAGATGGCATGCAACTTGGACAGCTTCCTCTTTTCAGACACCACCGTCAGAGAGTCCAGTTCCATCCCCACATCACTGGCCTTACGAATGAGTTTGTTGATTCTGTTGGTGTCTGCCACCCTCAGCCTGGTGCCCCAGCACACAACAGGAAACGTGATAGCACTGGCCACCACAAAGGAAGTGATACTCTTGTTCCATCTGGGTAGCCTCCAGCTTGATTTCTCTAACTTCTGGTAATTTCTCCTCCCTCCATTTCTGTTTTTTCCATTCTGGAGGCCAAATCAGCGGGAAGGAGCGTACTTCAAGGAGGTTACTCATAGGTTGGGAAAGCTTGAATAAAAGGAGAGATTCACTTCGTGGGTGTTCAGACATTCTGGAGGCCCAATCAGCAGCGGGAACAGAGCACTTCAAAGTAAGTAAAAGTACAGAAGGGACAAGTGGTGCAGCCATTGTTGGGAGTGGGCCAGTGGTGAGAGTGGACCATCCGGCTTTGACTCAAGAGGCTTCAACGAGAAGAGGCTGAGGGTAAAGACACAGGTTAGAAGATTTGGTCTTGGTTGCCTATTGTACAGTGCAGGCAGGATGGCAGATAAGCCAGTCGAAGATTCCTCCTGTACAATGTGCCAATTCATGGAACCTGGTGGTCTTCCTGATGACTATATCTGCAGGAAGTGCAGCCAACTCCAGCTCATGGAAGACCACATAAAGGATCATCCAGGAGGCAGAGCATTTGATAGATATGACTTCTGAGCTGGTGGCTACACCCACAGTGCAGAATTCGGGGAGTAAATGGGTGAACACCGAGAGAAGGAAGTCAGTGCAGGGTCCCCCTGTGGCCATTCCCTTCAGCAACAGGTACACCATTTTGGATACCGCCAAAGGGGGTTGACCTACCTGGGCAAGGCAGCAGCCGCCAGACCAATAGGACTGTGATCGGCTCTGAGCCTCAGAAGGGTAGGGTGAAGTCAGGCGGAGCAACAGTCATAAGGGACTGGATAGTTAGGGGGGACTGATAGGAGATTCTGTGGCAGCAGAAGAGACGCCAGGATAGTGTGTTGCCTCCTGGGTGCTCGGGTCCAGGATGTCTGAGCGGTTGCAGAGTATTCTTGAAGGGGAGGGTGAGCAGCCAGAGGTCATAGTACATGTTAATACCAATGACGTAGGCAGGAAAGAGGTAGAGGTCCTGCACAGTAAGTTTAGGGAGTTAGGAAGGAGGTTCATGAGCAGTAATCTCTGACTACTCCCGGTGCCATGATGTGGGGAAGGTCAGAACAGGAAGATAATGCAGATGAATGAGTGGCTGGGAGATGGTGTAGGGGGCATGGTTTAAAGTTCTTGGAACATTGTAACATTTTCTGGGGAAGGGGGTGACCTATACAAGTGGGACAAGTTGCATCTGAACTGGAGGGAAACCAGTATCTTGGGAGGGAGTTTGATAATGCTATTGGAGAGGGTTTAAACTAGATTTGAAGTGGGGTGGTAACCGAAATGAAGAGGCAGAGGATGGGGCAGTTGGCGCACAAGTAGACACCGCTTGTAGGGAGTTTGTGAGAAAGGATAAGCAGATGACAGAGCAAAGGTGCACTCAGATGTGTCTGTTTTAATGCAAGGAGTATCATAAGCAAGCCAGATGAATTTAGCGCATGGATCAATACGTGGAACTATGACGTTGCCAATACAGAGACTTGGATGTCTCAGGGGCAAGAATGGCTGCTGATGTTTCAGAAAGGACAGGGAGGTAGGGAGGTGGGGAAGTGGCACTGCTAATCAGAGATACTGTCACGGCTGCAGAAAAGGAGGAGGTCTTGGAGGGATTGTCTATTAGTTATTGCGGGTGGAAATCAGAAACAGGAAATGGGCAATAACTCTACTAGGTGTTTGTATAAACCCCCCCCCCCCCCGCCAATAGTAACAGAGACACCAAGGAGCAGATAGGGAGGCAGATTCTGGTGCAATAATAGGGTTGTTGTGATGGGTGATTTTAACTTTGCTAATATTAAGACCATAAGATATAGAACCAGAAGTAGGCCATTCGTCCCATCAAGTCTGCTCTGCCATTCAATCATGGGCTGATCCAATTCTTCCAGTCATCCCCACTCTCCTGCCTTCATCCCCTACCCTTTGATGCCCTGGCTAATCAAGAACCTGTCTATCTCTCTCTTAAATGTACCCGATGACTTGGCCTCCACAGCCGCTCGTGGCAACAAATTCCACAGATTTACCACCCTCTGACTAAAGTAATTTCTCTGCATCTCTGTTCTAAATGGACGTCCTTCAGTCCTGAAGTCGTGTCCTCTTATCCTAGATTCCCTTACCATGGTAAATAACTGTGCCATATCTAATCTGTTCAGACCTTTTAACATTCGGAACATTTCTATGAGATCCCCCCCTCATTCTCCTGAACTCCAGGGAATACAGCCCAAGAGCTGCCAGATGTTCCTCATACAGCAACCCTTTCATTCCTGGAACCCTCTCCAATGTCAGTATATCCTTTCTAAAATAAAGAGTCCAAAACTGCACACAATGCTTCAACAAGTGTGGTCCCACATGTGCCTTATACAGCCTCAACATCACATCTCTGCTGTTGTATTCTATATCTCTAGAAATAAATGCCAACATTGTATTCGCCTTCTTCACCACCGACTCAACCTAGAGGTTAACCTTTGGGATATCCTGCACAAGGACTCCCAAGTCCCTTTGCATCTCTGCATTTTGAATTCTCTCCCCATCTAAATAATAGTCTGCCTGTTTATTTCTTCCACCAAAGTACATGACCATACACTTTCCAACATCGTATTTCATTTGCCACTTCTTTACCCATTCCTCTAAACTATCTAAGTCTCTCTGCAGGCTTTCTGCTTCCTCAACACTACCCGCTCCTCCACCTATCTTTGTATCATTGGCAAATCTAGCAACAAATCCATTAACCCCTTAGTCCAAATCATTGACATACATCGTAAGAAGCAGCGGCCCCAGCACTGACCCCTGTGGAACTCCACTGGTAACCGGCAGCCAGCCAGAATAAGATCCCTTTATTCCCACTCTCTGTTTTCTGCTGATCAGACAATGCTCCACCCACGCTGGTAACTCTCCTGTAATTCCATGGGCTCTTATCTTGCTAAGCAGCCTTCTAAAAATCCAAGTACACCACATCTACGGCATCTCCTTTGTCTACCCTGCTTGTAATTTCCTCAAAAAATTGCAGTAGGTTAGTCAGGCAGGATTTTCCTTTCAGGAAACCATGCTGGCTTTGACGCAGTTGAGACAGTTGATGTCTCCAACTGTCGCCAAGACGTCAACCGTCTCAACTTTACCACTCCTCTCTCCTGTTCCAACCTCACCCTCTCTGAATGCATTGCCCTCCACGCTCTCTGCACTAATCCCAACCTCATCATCAAACCCGCTGACAAAGGTGGTGCTGTAGTAGTTTGGCGGATGGACCTCTACCTCACTGAGGCCAAATGGCAGCTCTCCGTCACCACCTCTTACTTACCCCTGGAACAGGACCCCACCAAAAAACATCAAACCATTGTCTCCCATACCATCACTGCCCTTATCAACTCCAGAGACCTTCCATCCTCAGCCACTAAACTCATAATTCTCACACCCCTTACCGCTCGGTTTTACCTCCTCCCCAAGATCCACAAGCCTGACTGTCCCTGTAGACCCATGGTTTCTGCCTGCTCCTGTCCCACCAAACTTGTATCTGCCTACCTAGACTCCATTTTGTCACCCATAGCTCAGTCCCTCCCCACCTACATTCTGGATACGTCCCATGCCCTCCACCTCTTCAATAACTTCCAGTTCCCCGGTCCCAAATGCTTCATTTTCACTATGGATGTCCAATCCCTATACACCTCCATTCCCCATCAAGAAGGCCTCAAAGCCCTCCGCTACCTTCTGGATAACAGACCTCACAAGTTCCCCACCACCACTACCCTCCTCCGGTTGGCAGAACTGGTTCTCACACTCAATATCTTCTCTTTTGGCTCTTCCCACTTTCTTCAGACTAAGAGTGTAGCTATGGGAACTCGAATGGGCCCTAGCTATGCCTGCCTCTTCATTGGTTATGTGGAACAGTCTGTGCTCCAAACCTATTCTGGTGCTGCTCCCCAACTTTTGCTTCGGTACATTGATGACTACATTGATGCTGCTTCCTGCACCCATGCTGAGCTCGTCAATTTCATCGACTTTACTTCTAACTTCCACCCAGCCCTCAAATTCACTTGGTCCATCTCGTACACTTCTCTCCCCTTTCTCGATCTCTCGGTCTCCATCTCTGGAGACAGACTGTCCACTGACATCTTCTACAAGCCCACTGACTCTCATAACTACCTCAACTATACCTCTTCCCACCCCGCCACATGCAAAAATGCCATTCCCTATTCCCAGCTCCTCCGTCTCCGCCGCATCTGCTCCAAGGATGAGGTTTTCCGTTCCAGGACATCTTAAATGTCCTCTTTCTTTAATGATCGTGGTTTCCCTTCTGCTGTCATCAATGATGCCCTCACCTGTATCTCCTCCATTTCCCTCACTTCAGCTCTAACCCCATCCTCCCACCACCACAACAGGGACAGAGTTCCCCTTGTCCTCACCTACCACCCCACCAGTCTCCGGATCCAGCACATTATCCTCCGCAACTTGTGCCACCTTCAACAGGACCCCACCACTAAGCACATCTTTCCCTCTCCACCCCTCTCTGCTTTCCGCAGGGATCGGTCCCTCCGCGACTCCCTTATCCACACATCCCTCCCCACGGATATCCCACCCGGCACTTATCCTTGTAAGCGTAAGTGGTATACCTGTCCCTACACCTCCTCTCTTGCCACCATTCAGGGCCCCAAACAGTCCTTCCAGGTGAGGCAACACTTCACTTGTGAGTCTGTTGGGGTCATCTATTGCATCCGGTGCTCCCGGTGCAGCCTCCTCTACATCGGTGAAACCTGACGCAGATTGGGGGACCGCTTTGTCGAACACCTCCGCTCCGTCCGCCAAAACAGACAGGATCTCCCAGTAGCCACCCACTTCAACTCTGCTTCCCACTCCCATTCAGATATGTCCATACATGGCTTCCTCTACTGCCATGATGAGGCTAAACTCAGGTTGGAGGAGCAACACCTCATATACCGTCTAGGTAGTCTCCAGTCCCTTGGTATGAACATGGAATTCTCCAACTTCCGGTACTTCCCTCCCCCTCCCTTCCCCTATCCCTATGTCACTCTGCCCCCTCCCCCAGCTGCATATCACCTCCCTCATGGTTCTGCCTCCTTCTACTACCCATTGTGTTTTCCCCTATTCTTTCTTTCCTGCCTGTCACCTCCCTGCCTCCCCTCCCCCACCCCTTTATCTTTCCCCTTACTGGGTTTTCACCTGGAACCTACCAGCCTTCTCCTTCCCACCCTCCCCCCACCTTCTTTATAGGGCATCTGCCCCTTCCCTCTTCAGTCCTGACGAAAGGTTCCGGCCCGAAACGTCGACCGATCTTTTCCACGGATGCTGCCCGACCTGCTGAGTTCCCTTAGCGTGTTGTGAGGTAAATCACCGGCCGGACAAAATATATCCCAGGCTACTGTGGGACGTGAGGGAGGAGATTGCTGAGCCTCTGGCAATGATCTTTGCATCATCAATAGGGACAGGAGCAGTACTAGAGAATTGAAAGGTTGCAAACATTGTTCCCTTGTTCTAGAAAGGGAGTAGAGATAACCCAGGAAATTATAGACCAGTGAGTCTTACTTCGGGGGTGGGCAAGTTGTTAGAGAAGATCCTGAGGGACAGTATTTATGAGCAATTGAAGAGACATCATCTGATGAGGGATAGTCAGCAAGGTTTTGTCAAGTGCAGGTCGTGCTTTTCAAGCCTAATTGAATTAGAAGGCAACAAAACACATTGATGAAGGTAGAGCAGTGGATGTCGTATATATGGATTTTAGTAAGGCATTTGATACGGTTCTCCATGCAAGACTCATTCAGAATGTAATGAGGCATGGGATCCAAGGAGATCTTGCTTTGTGGATCCAGAATTGGCTTGACCACAGAAGGCAAAGAGTGGTTGTAGATCATTCATATTCTGCATGGAGGACGGTAACCAGTGGTGTTCCACAGGAATCTGTTCTGGGACCCCTCCTCTTTGTGATTTTTATAAATAACCTGAATAGGGAAGTAGAAGGGTGAGTTAGTAAGTTTGCTGATGACACAAAAGTTGTGTATTGTCTGGAGCGTTGTCAGAGGTTACAGCGGGACATCGATAGGATGCTGAACTGGGTTGAGAAATGGCAGATGGAGTTCAACTCAGGTAAGTGTGAAGCTGTTCATTTCAGTAGGTCAAACTTGAAGACAGAATGTAATATTGATGGTAAGGCTCTTGGTGGTTTGGTGGATCAGCAAGACCTTGAGGTCCATGTCGATAGGACACTCAAAGCTGCTGCACAGGTTGACAATTTTGTTAAGAAGGCGTATGGTGTAATGGCATTATCAACCGTGAGGTTGCGTTCAAGAGCTATGAGGTAACATTAAAGCTATATAAGACTTTAGTTAGACCCCATCTGGAGTACTATGTTCATTTCTGGTCACCTCAACTACAGAAAGGATGTGGATACTATAGAGAGAACGCAGAGGAGATTTACAAGGATGTTGCCTGGATTGGAGAATATGCCTTTTGAGAATAGATTGAGTGAACTCAGCCTTTTCTCCTTGCGGTGATGGAGGATGAGAGGTGACCTGATAGAGCTCACCTCTAGGTGATGAGAGGCATTGATCATGTGGATAGTCAGAGGCTTTTTCCCAGGGCTGAAATGGCTATCATGAGGGGGCATAGTTTTAAGGTGCTTGGAAGTAGGTACAGAGGGATGTCAGAGGTAATTTTTTCACACAGAGAGTGGTGGGTGCGTGGAATGTATTGCCAGCGATGGTAGTAGAGGTGGATGCAATGGGGTCTTTTAAAAGACTCTTCGATAGGTATATGGAGCTTTGAAAAATAGAGGATTATGCGGTACAGAAATACTAGGCATTTTCTAAAGTAGGATACATGGTTGACACAACATTGTGGTCTGAAGGGCCTGTAATGTGCTGTAGATTTCTATGATTCCTCATTATAGTTCCCATGTCACCCCTTCTCCTCACATGCCCATCTTCGTTATTTTTTTTTTCTCCAACGGCTTTCTGAGAGGCGGGACTGCGCAGGCGTGTGACGTCGGGCAGTGCAGCGCGGCAGATTTAAAAGGGCAGACATCCTGCTTCGGATTTGATTCGAAGAAGGAGTCTGAGAGTCTGAGTGGGAGTGCCGAGAAAGAGATTTTTGAAATTTTCGTTATTTTTTTTTTCTCCAACGGCTTTCTGAGAGGCGGGACTGCGCAGGCGTGTGACGTCGGGCAGTGCAGCGCGGCAGATTTAAAAGGGCAGACATCCTGCTTCGGATTTGATTCGAAGAAGGAGTCTGAGAGTCTGAGTGGGAGTGCCGAGAAAGAGATTTTTGAAATTTTCGTTATTTTTTTTTTCTCCAACGGCTTTCTGAGAGGCGGGACTGCGCAGGCGTGTGACGTCGGGCAGTGCAGCGCGGCAGATTTAAAAGGAACAAAGCCTCATAGAGCGGGCAGCGTAGTTTGCGGGCTGCGGAGTGAGCCGGGAGCAGAGTGAAGACTTAAGGGCTTCGGCTCAACGGGCTTAGGCGGAAGCGGGCGAGGCGAGGAAGGTTTGACATTCATTTTCTGTTGCTATTTGAGGAGAGGGGCATTATGACTGTGAGGGCAGTTTGCTGTTCTCGGTGTCGGATGTGGGAGGCCCTGGAGTCTCCAAGCCTCCCGGACGTCTACATCTGCGCCAAGTGCATCGAGATGCAGCTCCTAAGGGACCGCGTTACGGAACTGGAGCTGCAGCTCGATGACCTTCGTCTGGTCAGGGAGAGCGAGGAGGTGATAGAGAGGAGTGGAAGGCAGGTGGTCACGCCGGGGCCACGGGAGGCAGACAAGTGGGTCACGGTTAGGAGAGGGAAGGGGAAAAGGCAGGTGATGAGGAGTACCCCGGCGGCTGTGCCCCTTAACAACAGGTACTCCTGTTTGAGTACTGTTGGGGGGGACTGCTTACCCGGGGGAAGCGACAGTGGCCCTGCCTCCGGCACAGAGTCTGGCCCTGTAGCTCAGAAGGGTAGGGCAAGGAAGAGGAGGGCAGTTGTGATAGGGGACTCGATAGTAAGGGGGTCAGATAGGCGATTCTGTGGACGCAGTCCAGAGACTCGGATGGTAGTTTGCCTCCCTGGTGCCAGGGTCCGGGATATTTCTGATCGTGTCCAAGATATCCTGAAGTGGGAGGGTGAAGAGCCAGAGGTCCTGGTACATATAGGTACCAATGACATAGGTAGGAAAAGGGATGAGGTCCTGAAAGAAGAATATAGGGAGCTAGGAAGGGAGTTGAGAAAAAGGACCGCAAAGGTAGTAATCTCGGGATTACTGCCTGTGCCACGCGACAGTGAGAGTAGGAATGCGATGAGGTGGAGGATAAATGCGTGGCTGAGGGATTGGAGCAGGGGGCAGGGATTCAAGTTTTTGGATCATTGGGACCTCTTTTGGCGTAGGTGTGACCTGTACAAAAAGGACGGGTTACACTTAAATCCTAGGGGGACCAATATCCTGGCAGGGAGATTAGCGGGGGCTACTGAGGTGACTTTAAACTAGAATGGTTGGGGGGTGGGAATCAAATTAAAGCGGCTAGGTGTGAGGAGGTTAGTTCACAACAGAGGGATGGGAACCAGTGCAGAGAGACAGAGGGGTGTAAAGTGAGCGTAGAAGCAAAAAGTACAAAGGGGAAAAGTAAAAGTGGCAGGCCGACAAATCCAGGGCAAGCATTAAAAAGGGCTAAGAGAGTTGTAAAAGAGCGCCTGAAGGCTTTATGTGTCAATGCAAGGAGCATTCGTAATAAGGTGGATGAATTGAAAGTGCAGATTGTTATTAATGATTATGATATAGTTGGGATCACAGAGACATGGCTCCAGGGTGACCAGGGATGGGAGCTCAACGTTCAGGGATATTCAATATTCAGGAGGGATAGACATGAAGGAAGGGGAGGTGGGGTGGCGTTGCTGGTTAAAAAAGAGATTAACGCAATAGAAAGGAAGGACATAAGCCGGGAAGATGTGGAATCGATATGGGTAGAGCTGCGTAACACTAAGGGGCAGAAGACGCTGCTGGGAGTTGTGTACAGGCCACCTAACAGTAGTAGTGAGGTCGGAGATGGTATTAAACAGGAAATTAGAAATGTGTGCAATAAAGGAACAGCAGTTATAATGGGTGACTTCAATCTACATGTAGACTGGGTGAACCAAATTGGTAAAGGTGCTGAGGAAGAGGATTTCTTGGAATGTATGCGGGATGGTTTTTTGAACCAACATGTCGAGGAACCGACTAGAGAGCAGGCTATTCTGGACTGGGTTTTGAGCAATGAGGAAGGGTTAATTAGCGATCTTGTCGTGAGAGGCCCCTTGGGTAAGAGTGACCATAATATGGTGGAATTCTTCATTAACATGGAGAGTGACGTAGTTAATTCAGAAACAAAGGTTCTGAACTTAAAGAGGGGTAACTTTGAAGGTATGAGACATGAATTAGCTAAGATAGACTGGCAAATGACACTTCAAGGATTGACGGTGGATATGCAATGGCAGGCATTTAAAGGTTGCATGGATGAACTACAACAATTGTTCATCCCAGTTTGGCAAAAGAATAAATCAAGGAAGGTAGTGCACCCGTGGCTGACAAGAGAAATTAGGGATAGTATCAATTCCAAAGAAGTAGCATACAAATTAGCCAGAGAAAGTGGCTCACCTGAGGACTGGGAGAAATTCAGAGTTCAGCAGAGGAGGACAAAGGGCTTAATTAGGAAGGGGAAAAAAGATTATGAGAGAAAACTGGCAGAGAACATAAAAACGGACTGTAAAAGCTTTTATAGATATGTAAAAAGGAAAAGACTGATAAAGACAAATGTAGGTCCCCTGCAAACAGAAACAGGTGAATTGATTATGGGGAGCAAGGACATGGCAGACCAATTGAATAATTACTTTGGTTCTGTCTTCACTAAGGAGGACATAAATAATCTTCCAGAAATAGTAAGGGACAGAGGGTCCAGTGAGATGGAGGAACTGAGCGAAATACATGTTAGTAGGGAAGTGGTGTTAGGTAAATTGAAGGGATTGAAGGCAGATAAATCCCCAGGGCCAGATGGTCTGCATCCCAGAGTGCTTAAGGAAGTGGCCCAAGAAATAGTGGATGCATTAGTGATAATTTTTCAAAACTCGTTAGATTCTGGACTAGTTCCTGAGGATTGGAGGGTGGCTAATGTAACCCCACTTTTTAAAAAAGGAGGGAGAGAGAAACCGGGGAATTATAGGCCGGTTAGCCTAACGTCGGTGGTGGGGAAACTGCTGGAGTCAGTTATCAAGGATGTGATAACAGCACATTTGGAAAGCGGTGAAATGATCGGACAAAGTCAGCATGGATTTGTGAAAGGAAAATCATGTCTGACGAATCTCATAGAATTTTTTGAGGATGTAACTAGTAGAGTGGATAGGGGAGAACCAGTGGATGTGGTATATTTGGATTTTCAAAAGGCTTTTGACAAGGTCCCACACAGGAGATTAGTGTGCAAACTTAAAGCACATAGTATTGGGGGTAAGGTATTGGTGTGGGTGGAGAATTGGTTAGCAGACAGGAAGCAAAGAGTGGGAATAAACGGGACCTTTTCAGAATGGCAGGCGGTGACTAGTGGGGTACCGCAAGGCTCAGTGCTGGGACCCCAGTTGTTTACAATATATATTAATGACTTGGATGAGGGAATTAAATGCAGCATCTCCAAGTTTGCGGATGACACGAAGCTGGGTGGCAGTGTTAGCAGTGAGGAGGATGCTAAGAGGATGCAGGGTGACTTGGATAGGTTGGGTGAGTGGGCAAACTCATGGCAGATGCAATTTAATGTGGATAAATGTGAAGTTATCCAGTTTGGTGGCAAAAATAGGAAAACAGATTATTATCTGAATGGTGGCCGATTAGGAAAAGGGGAGGTGCAACGAGACCTGGGTGTCATTATACACCAGTCATTGAAAGTGGGCATGCAGGTACAGCAGGCGGTGAAAAAGGCGAACGGTATGCTGGCATTTATAGCGAGAGGATTCGAGTACAGGAGCAGGGAGGTACTACTGCAGTTGTACAAGGCCTTGGTGAGACCACACCTGGAGTATTGTGTGCAGTTTTGGTCCCCTAATCTGAGGAAAGACATCCTTGCCATAGAGGGAGTACAAAGAAGGTTCACCAGATTGATTCCTGGGATGGCAGGTCTTTCATATGAAGAAAGACTGGATGAACTGGGCTTGTACTCGTTGGAATTTAGAAGATTGAGGGGGGATCTGATTGAAACGTATAAGATCCTAAAGGGATTGGACAGGCTAGATGCGGGAAGATTGTTCCCGATGTTGGGGAGGTCTAGAACGAGGGGTCACAGTTTGAGGATAGAGGGGAAGCCTTTTAGGACCGAGGTTAGGAAAAACTTCTTCACACAGAGAGTGGTGAATCTGTGGAATTCTCTGCCACAGCAAACTGTTGAGGCCAGTTCATTAGCTATGTTTAAAAGGAAGTTAGATATGGCCCTTGTGGCTACAGGGGTCACGGGGTATGGAGGGAAGGCTGGGTTCTGAGTTGGATGATCAGCCATGATCATAATAAATGGCGGTGCAGGCTCGAAGGGCCGAATGGCCTACTCCTGCACCTATTTTCTATGTTTCCTCAGCTGCCTCTCTTCCATAGTCCTCTCCTGTTAGATTTCTTCTTCAACCGCTTGCCTCTTTCATCTATCACCTCCCAGCTTCTTTCTTCATATCACTCCCCCACCCACCCTCCTTCCTCCACACCTGCCAGTTCTCCCCCCCCCCCATTATTTTGGCTTCTTCCCCCTTCCTTTCCAGTTCTGATGAAGGATCTGAGCCTATTCCACTCCATAGATGCTGCCTGACTTGCTAAGTTCCTCTGGCATTTTGTGCATGTTGCTCAAGATTTCCAGCATCTGCAAGATCTGTCATGTTCAAAATCTATCCCAATGTGTAACAGTTTGGATATATTCATAAACCCTAGATTTAATATTGTCTATGTCTTTTCATTTTTAAATGAACACCACAATCGTGAGTTTCCAAATTCCCTTCACTCCGTGTAGCTCTGTTGACTACACACAGTCCAAATTAATCAACTGAGTGCAGCAGGTTTTTTTTATTATTTCAATTCTTTTATGAGTTTTAATTTACTTGTGTTTCTTTGGAATTCATTAATCATTTTTATACCTTCACATTTAATAAATTTCAAATTTCTCTGAAAGTCAGAGAAATTTAGAAGCTATTTGATAATTTGACAGAAGGAAAAATTCTACCTCCAGTTTATTAAGGGTGAATGCCTAAGGACTAATTGATGCTGAGATCTCAAATTCAGGGTGAAGATGATCACTGATTTCAGGCATTAATGACTGGGCCAAGTGTATGGAAGTCCAAAGAGAACGCAAGTGGAGACTCAGCGTAGGTCCAAGACAAGCATTTGACCATCATAAACAGGATCCACTGAACACTCCTATGCTCCTTTGAGAGAAACAGTTTCCTCTGTAATTGATACTTATTTTATTCTAAAATGGAGTTCAGAATCAAGTTTATTATCACTGACATACATGTTGTGAAATTTCTTGTTTGGAGGCAGTAATACAGTTCAAGACATAAATATTACTATAAGTTACAATAAAATTTTACAACATACAAAAGAGGAATAGTGAGGTAGTGTTCAGGGACCATTCAGAAATCTGATGACAGAGGGGAAATATGCTGTTGTTTCTAAAACATTGAGTGTGGGGTCTTCAGCTCCTTTATCTCCTCCCTAATGAGAAGAACATGACCCAGATGATGTGGGTTCTTAGTGATACATTCAGGCAAAGATGTCTTCAAAGCATCCAGTCATAATGCTCTCTAGTGTACATACATTACATAGGAAATTTTCAGAAGTCTTTGGTGACGTACCAAATCTCAAGCTCCAAGTAATGTACTGCCACTGGTGTGCCTTCCTTGTGATTGCATCAATGTGTTGGGCCCAGGATAAATCCCCTCAGATATCGACTCCTAGAAGCTTGAAGCTTCCCCCACTTTTTACATACGTCATGCTGCATTTACAGTTTGATCACATGCACTGTATTGGGTATATAGTATAAGTATATTTAAGAGAAAGACTTTGCAATTTGCATAAGAGGTTAAAGGACCATGTTCATCAATTCCATCATTTACTATGCATACAGAATACTCAAATGCTGCATCAAACAGTTATCATAGTTTCAAGCTTCACATCTATAACTTGTAAATACTGCCAGGTTTTCCCAGCTAAAAGACATTGCATTAAATGGACTGACTCCATTACCTCTTTCCTACTGGATAAGATGGTATAGAGCCGGAATAAATAGTGGGAAACCATATGTCCTAAAACTCACAAAGAGCAAAATATGAGTTGTTGGAGTGTTTTGACGAGGCCTTGGCTGCTGATGGAATGAAAACAATTGAAGATAATGATTTTGTTGGAACGAGTCTTCATTCTTACAAACTATGCTTGCTAATGATGATGTAAGCATATACTGTTTAGTTTCTTGCCCAGCCACGTCATATCCTTCCCCAGCTTCTTTCACTCTTCAGGGAGCCCCTAGAACTGCAAACTTCCCAAAGAATAGAAGAATGATGATATAATTTGATTTTGCATTTGGAGCCATCCCCGCAGGTGTGGACACAGTACAACTTGAAGGATAGGAGAAAGGCAGGATCTATTGAAGGTGAGGCACCAACCACAAGTGATTTAAAGTCAGTGCAAGAGAAAAAGAATGCACAGATGCCAGCTCTCCCCAGATTATTCATGAGTGTTGCTGCTGGGGCCTTAGGTGATAAGTTTGGGTGAGTGGCGACAGAAGGAGACAAGCATGCATGAGCTTTGAAATAATTGATGCAGGAGGAACCTCTCCGTACAACGCAAAGGAAAGATGGTGAAGTTCAGAATCAATCTTACATAAGAAGAAATGAGAACAGTTAACAATGGGATGAACAAAAAATTATGAGATTGTAGCGATGCGCTACACACAGCGCTAGAATAACCACACGGAGTCGGTGAGCTGGAGTTGCGATGACAGAGGTTTATTCAAACTTCGCGGCCCGCTTTAAAGCCTTCCCGTTCCCGCCCTTTTTGCTGCCGGCCCTCTGCCTGCGCACGCTGTTGTGAGCCGGTTCGTGGGTGTCAGAAAGTGGGTCGCCACATAACCCCCCCCCCCAGAACCGGCGATACCTCCCCCAATGTCCACAGTCTGGATCGGCCTCTGTTTGGGAGGTCTGCCCCTGCGCCGCGGTGCCTGAGCCTGGACCGGTTGCGCCAAGTCCACATGGGCCGGTTTGAGTGGGTCCACCGTGAAAACCTGCTCTCTCCCCCCAATGTCCAGCACGAACGTGGACCCGTTGTTGCTGATCACCTTAAACGGCCCCTCGTAGGGCCGCTGTAGCGGTGCCCGGTGTCTGCCCCGTCGTACAAAAAGAAACTTACAGTTCTGCAGGTCTTTGGGTACGCAGGTCGGGCTCTGTCCGTGCTGTGAAGTGGGTATGGGGGCCAGGTTACCGAGCCTCTCCCGTAGTCTGTCCAGGACTGCTGTGGGTTCTTCCTCTTGCCCCCTTGGGGCTGGTATGAACTCTCCTGGGACGACCAGGGGCGCGCCGTACACCAACTCGGCCGACGAGGTGTGTAGGTCCTCCTTGGGCGCGGTGCAGATTCCGAGCAGGACCCAGGGAAGTTCGTCCACCCAGTTAGGCCCCTCCAGGCGGGCCATGAGAGCCGACTTCAGGTGACGGTGGAATCGCTCCACTAGTCCGTTCGACTGTGGGTGGTAGGCAGTTGTGTGGTGTAGCTGTGTTCCTAAAAGTCTGGCCATAGCCGACCACAGGCTGGAGGTGAACTGGGCGCCCCTGTCGGAGGTAATGTGGGCCGGTGCCCCAAAGCGTGCTACCCAGGTTGCGATCAGTGCTCGGGCGCAGGATTCGGAGGTGGTGTCGCTGAACGGGACTGCCTCTGGCCATCTGGTGAACCGGTCTATCATAGTTAGGAGGTACCGCGCTCCTCGTGACACAGGCAGGGGCCCCACGATATCCACATGGATGTGGTCGAACCTCCGGCGGGTGGGTTCGAACCGCTGCGGTGGAGCCTTGGTGTGCCCAAACCGGAGACTGCAGTCCTGTAACTGGGGATCTCAGCGTCTGCCTGCTGTGCCTCTGCCAGCGCTGCATAGTCCACCCCCTGGGACAGGGCCTGTATGGTAGGTCTGGAAAGTGCGTCTGCCACGACATTGTTCTTTCCAGAGACATGCCGGATGTCCGTCGTGTACTCGGAAATATAGGACAGATGTCGTTGCTGGCGGGACGACCAGGGGTCGGACACCTCAGTGAACGCAAAGGTAAGCGGTTTGTGGTCTGTGAATGCGGTGATGGGCCTACCTTCTAAGAAGTACCTGAAATGCCGGATTGCCAGGTATAGTGCCAATAGCTCCCGGTCGAAAGCACTGTATTTGAGTTCGGGTGGTCGTAGGTGTTTGCTGAATAACGCTAGGGGTTGCCAGCGACCCTCAATGAGTTGTTCCAGCACTCCACCGACCGCTGTGTTGGATGCGTCCACCGTGAGGGCAGTAGGAACGTCCGTTCTGGGGTGCACTAGCATCGCGGCGTTTGCCAAGGCTTCTTTGGTTTTAACGAAAGCGGTTGCGGCCTCTTCGTTCCAGGTAATGTCCTTGCCCTTACCCGACATTAGAGTGAACAAGGGGCGCATGGTTCGGGCTGCTGAGGGGAGGAAACGGTGGTAGAAATTCACCATACCCACGAATTCCTGCAAGCCTTTGATTGTGTTGGGTCGGGGGAAGTGGCGGACCGCGTCTACCTTGGCGGGCAGCGGGATGCCCCGTCTTTAGTAATCCTGTGGCCCAGGAAGTCGATGGTGTCGAGTCCGAACTGGCATTTGGCTGGATTGATTGTAAGGCCGAATTCACTCAGGCGGGAGTAGAGCTGGCGGAGGTGGGACAGATGCTCCTGCCGACTACTGCTGGCTATGAGGATGTCGTCCAAATAGATGAATGCAAAGTCCAGGTCGCGTCCATTAGCCGCTGGAAAGTCTGTGCGGCGTTCTTTAGACCAAACGGCATTTGGAGGAATTCGAAAAGTCCGAACGGGGTGATAAGTGCTGTTTTGGGGATGTCGTCCGGATGTACAGGGATTTGATGGTATCCCCGGACGAGGTCTGCCTTGGAAAAGATCCTTGCGCCGTGTAGGTTTGCTGCGAAGTCTTGAATGTGCGGCACAGGATAGCGGTCTGGCGTTGTAGCCTCGTTCAGTCTGCGGTAGTCACCGCATGGTCTCCAGCCCCCCGTTGCCTTGGGCACCATGTGAAGGGGGGAGGCCCATGGGCTGTCGGACCGTCGTATGATCCCTAATTCCTCCATCTTCTTGAACTCCTCCTTCGCCAGTCGGAGCTTGTCCGGGGGAAGCCTTCGAGCACGGGCGTGGAGTGGTGGTCCCTGGGTCGGGATGTGGTGCTGTACTCCGTGTCTGGGCATGGCTGCCGTGAACTGCGGTGTCAGTGCTGATGGGAAATCCGCCAGGACCCTGGTGAATTCATCGTCGTACAGCGTGATGGAGTCCAGGTGTGGGGCTGGCAACTGTGCTTCACCCAGGGAGAACGTTTGAAAAGTCTTGGCGTGGACTAATCTCTTCCCTTGAAAGCGGCGTCCCGACTGCTTGTCCCAGACGTACAGGAGGCTGTCCTGATGGCCAGCCGCCGTAGCGGTCGGCAGCGGCTGGGCCTTGGCGTTTCCCGGGAATTTGCAGGGCGGTCTGCAGCGGCGGGCCTCCGTGCCCCACCGCTGGTGGTAGAAACACCATTGTTCGTTGGGCTCCTCACTCCCGTCGCCGGGTTTTGTAGGCTCTGCTGCCGGGCCCGGTCTGGTCTGTCGTTGGGCACGCTGCTTGGTGATCTGTGCGACGGATGCCCCTCTCTCTTTCTTGGCATTCCACAGCACATCTGCTCGGGCCGCCACCTCCCGGGGGTTGCTGAAATCTGCGTCGGACAGCAGCAGGCATATGTCCTCGAGCAGTTGCTCTAGGAACGCCTGCTCAAACATGAGGCAGGGTTTGTGTCCTTCAGCCAGGGCCAGCATCTCGTTCATTAATGCTGACGGCGGCCTGTCTCCCAAACCATCCAGGTGCATTAAGCGGCGTGCTCGTTCGCGCCGTGAGAGTCTGAAAGTCCTTATGAGCAGGGTTTTGAATGCTGTGTATTTGTCGTCCTCCGGGGGCGACTGTATAAACTCCTCAACTTGTGCAGCAGTCTCCTGGTCGAGGGAGCTCAGCACGTAGTAGTAGTGAGTGGACTCCGAGGTTATCTGCTGAATGTGGAATTGTGCTTCTGCTTGTTCGAACCATAAATGGGATCGCAGCGTCTAGAAGCTTGGCAGTTTTAACAAAACTGCGTGAACAGATGCAGCGTCGGTCATCTCTGGTCCAAATATCGTTTGGGCCGTCGGGGTCACCAATTGTAGCGATGTGCTACACACAGCGCTAGAATAACCACACGGAGTCGGTGAGTTGGAGTTGCGATGAAAGAGGTTTATTCAAACTTAGCGGCCCGCTTTAAAGCCTTCCCGTTCCCGCCCTTTTTGCTGCCGGCCCTCTGCCTGCGCGCGCTGTTTCGTGAGCCGGTTTGTGGGTGTCAGAAAGTGGGTTGCCACAAGATCTTAATAAACTTCAAGTGAGTATAATTGGCAAATGAGATTAACAAAAGTAATGTTTAAAAAAAATGCAGAGGTCACATATTACTTGGATGCCAAAATTTTATTTGGATTATAGGAAATGCAATGTTGGAATACAAATAAATAAATCTACTGAAATTAAGCTCCAAATTTTAAAATGTCTTTTTCAACGAGAAAACTGAGCTCCAGATCTTATGTATAAAACTAGAAAAGCTAATTTTTAAAATAATTTTGACCATATTTGATGTTTAAAGATGACATGGAGGCACTAGAGTTTAAAAAAAACAAGACATTGAGGAGGCCACCAAAAGTCCAACGCTAAACTTATCAGGAAGGAAGAACAAACTGAGCTGTTTCTATTGAAGTGGTAAGGCTGAGGGAATCATAATAGTATGGCAGTTGGTGCAGCTGTCCCACAGCATCAATGTCCTGGGTTTAATCCTGATCTCTAGTGCCGTCGGTGTGGACCATAGAACCATAGAACATTACAGCACAGAAACAGGCCTTTTGGCCCTTCTTGGCTGTGCAGAACCACTTTTCTGCCTAGTCCCACTGACCTGCACCTGGACCATATCCTTCCATACACCTCTCATCCATGTACTCATCCAATTTTGAATTGAATCTCATCCAATTTATTTTTAAATGTTAAAAGTGAGCCCGCATTTACCACTTCATCTGGCAGCTCATTCCACACTCCCACCACTCTGCATGAAACAGCTCCCCCCCCATGTTACCTTTAAACTTTTCCCCCTTCACCCTTAACCCATGTCCTCTGGTTTTTTTCTCCCCTAGCCTCATGAGGAAAAAGCCTGCTTGCATTCACTCTATCTATACCCATCGTAATTTTATATACCTGTATCAAATCTCCCCTCATTCTTCTATGCTCCAGGGAATAAAGTCCTAACCTATTCAACCTTCCTCTGTAACTCAGTTTCTCAAGTCCCAGCAACATCCTTGTAAACCTTCTCTGCACTCTTTCGACCTTATTAATATCCTTCCTGTAATTTGGTGACCGAAACTGCATGCAATACTCCAAATTTGGGCTCACCAGTGCCTTATACAACTTCTCCATAACATTCCAATTCTTATACTCAGTACTTTGATTTATAAAGGCCAATGTACCAAAAGCTCTCTTTACGGCCCTATCTACCTGTGATGCCACTCTTAGGGAATTTTGTATCTGTTTTCCCAGATAGTCACACCTAGGCTGCCGGAAGCAGTTCGTTGGGTGACGGTCAGAGGGGGGAAAGCGAAGGTGAGCAGACAGGTAGTGCAGAGCACCCCTGTAGCCATTCCCCTGAGTAGTAAGTTTACCGTCCTGGATACTGTTGGCGGGGATGACCGACCAGGTGTGAGCCACGGTGGCAGGGCCTCCAGCACTGAGTCTGACCCGGTGGTGCAGAAGGGTGGGACGAAGAAGAGGAGAGCTGTCGTCATTGGAGACTCTATACTCAGGGGAGCAGACAGGAGATTTTGTGGACTTGAGAAGGACACCCGCATGGTTTGTTGCCTCCCGGGTGCCAGTGTCCGGGATGTCTCTGACCGGGTGCACGACATCCTGGTACGAGAGGGAAAGCATCCAGAAGTCGTGATACATGGGACCAACGACATAGGCAGGAAGAGGGATGAGGTCCTGAAGTATGAGTTTCGGGAACTAGGCAGAAGGCTGAAGAACAGGACCTCAAGGGTGGCGTTCTCAGGATTGCTGCCAGTGCTATGTGACAGTGATGGTAAGAATTGGAGGAGATGGCAGTTGAATGCGTGGCTGAGGAGTTGGTGCAGGGAGCAGGGTTTTAGATTTTTGGATCATTGGGATCTCTTCTGGGGAAGGTGGGACCTGTACAGATTGGATGGGTTGCACCTGAACTCGACGGGGAGCAATATCCCTGCAGCTAGGTTTGCTAGCATGGTTCGTAAGGGTTTAAACTAATTTGCAAGGGAGATGGACCCAGAGCGATAGAGCAGTGAAAGAAGTGCATGGAGTAAAGCCAGATCTAACATATAGAGAGGCTTTGAGGAAAGAGAAGCAGAATAAACAGTGTAAAGACAGTAAGGTAGAAGGGCTGAAGTGTGTATACCTCAATGCAAGAAGCATCAGGAACAAAGGTGATGAACTGAGAGCTTGGATACATACATGGAATTACGATGTAGTGGCCATTACAGAGACTTGGCTGGCACCAGGGCAGGAATGGATTCTCAATATTCCTGGATTTCAGTGCTTTAAAAGGGATGGAGAAGGCGGAAAAAGGGGAGGGGGTGGCATTACTGGTCAGGGATACTATTACAGCTACATAAAGGGTGGGTAATGTAGCAGGATCCTCTTTTGAGTCAGTTTGGGTGGAAGTCAGGAACAGGAAGGGAGCAGTTACTCAACTGGGGGTATTCTATAGGCCCCCTGGTAGCAGCAGAGATACAGAGGAGCAGATTGGGAGGCAGATTTTAGAAAGGTGCAAAAATAACAGGGTTGTTATCATGGGTGACTTTAACTTCCCTAATATTGATTGGAACCTGATTAGTTCCAAAGGTTTACATGGGGGCAGAGTTTGTTAAGTGTGTCCAGGAGGGATTCCTGTCACAGTATGTGGACAGGCTGACTAGGGGGAATGCCATACTAGATCTCGTACTTGGTAATGAACCGGGTCAGGTCACTGATCTGTCAGTGGGTGAGCATCTGGGGGACAGTGACCACCGCTCCCTGGCCTTTAGCATCATCATGGAAAAGGATAGAATCAGAGAGGACAGGAAAATTTTTAATTGGGGAAGGGCAAATTTTGAGGCTATAAGGCTAGAACTTGTGGGTGTGAATTGGGATGATGTTTTTGCAGGGAAATGTACTATGGACATGTGGTCGATGTTTAGAGATCTCTTGCAGGATGTTAGGGATAAATTTGTCCCGGTGAGGAAGATAAAGAATGGTAGGGTGAAGGAACCATGGGTGACAAGTGAGGTGGAAAATCTAGTCAGGTGGAAGAAGGCAGCATACATAAGATTTAGGAAGCAAGGATCAGATGGGTCTATTGAGGAATATAGGGAAGCAAGAAAGGAGCTTAAGAAGGGGCTTAGAAGAGCAAGAATGGGGCATGAGAAGGCCTTGGCGAGTAGGGAAAAGGAAAACCCCAAGGCATTCTTCAATTATGTGAAGAAAAAAAGGATGACAGGAGTGAAGGTAGGACTGATTAGAGATAAAGGTGGGAAGATGTGCTTGGAGGCTGTGGAAGTGAGCAAGGTCCTCAATGAATACTTCTCTTCGGTGTTCGCCAATGAGAGGGAACTTGATGGTAAGGACAATATGAGTGAGGTTGATGTTCTGGAGCATGCTGATATTAAGGGAGAGGAGGCGTTGGAGTTGTTAAAATACATTAGGATGGATAAATCCCCGGGGTCTGATGGAATATTCCCCACACTGCTCCATGAGGCGAGGGAAGAGATTGCTGAGCCTCTGGCTAGGATCTTTATGTCCTCGTTGTTCACGGGAATGGTACCGGAGGATTGGAGGGAGGCGAATGTTGTCCCCTTGTTCAAAAAAGGTAGCAGGGATAGTCTGGGTAATTATAGACCGGTGAGCCTTATGTCTGTGGTGGGAAAGCTGTTGGAAAAGATTCTTAGAGATAGGATCTCTGGGCATTTAGAGAAACATGGTCTGATCAGGGACAGTCAGCATGGCTTTGTGAAGGGCAGATCATGTCTAACAAGCCTGATGGAGTTCTTTGAGGAGGTGATCAGGCATATAGATGAGAGTAGTGCAGTGGATGTGATCTATATGGATTTTAGTAAGGCATTTGACAAGGTTCCACACGATAGGCTTATTCAGAAAGTCAGAAGGCATGGGATCCAGGGAAGTTTGCCAGGTGGATTCAGAATTGGCTTGCCTGCAGAATGCAGAGGGTGGTGGTGGAGGG
Organism: Mobula hypostoma; assembly: GCF_963921235.1. NCBI lineage: Eukaryota > Metazoa > Chordata > Chondrichthyes > Myliobatiformes > Myliobatidae > Mobula > Mobula hypostoma. The sequence goes on from NC_086098.1 coordinate 47,075,820, forward strand.
AGTACATTCAGATTGGAGGATTGTGACCAGTGGTGTCCCACAAGGATCTGTTCTGGGACCTCTACTTTTTGTGATTTTTATTAACGACCTGGATGTTGGGGTAGAAGGGTGGGTTGGCAAGTTTGCAGATGACACAAAAGTTGGTGGTGTTGTAGATAGTGTAAAGAATTGTCAAAGATTGCAGAGAGACATTGATAGGATGCAGAAGTGGGCTGAGAAATGGCAGACGGAGTTCAACCCCGAGAAGTGTGAGGTGGTACACTTTGGAAGGACAAACTCCAAGGCAGAGTACAAAGTAAATGGCAGGAGCAGAGGGATCTGGGAGTTCATGTCCACAGATCCCTGAAAGTTGCCTCACAGGTGGATAGGGTAGTTAAGAAAGCTTATGGGGTGTTAGCTTTCATAAGTCGAGGGATAGAGTTTAAGAGTCGCGATGTAATGATGCAGCTCTATAAAACTCTGGTTAGGCCACACTCGGAGTACTGTGTCCAGTTCTGGTCGCCTCACTATAGGCAGGATGTGGAAGCATTGGAAATGGTACAGAGGAGATTTACCAGAATGCTGTCTGGTTTCGAGAGTATGCATTATGATCAGAGATTAAGGGAGCTAGGGCTTTACTCTTTGGAGAGAAGGAGGATGAGAGGAGACATGATAGAGGTGTACAAATTAATAAGAGGAATAGATAAAGTGGATAGCCAGCACCTCTTCCCCAGGGAACCACTGCTCAATACAAGAGGACATGGCTTTAAGGTAAGGGGTGGGAAGTTCAAGGGGGATATTGGAGGAAGGTTTTTTACTCAGAGAGTGGTTGGTGAGTGGAATGCACTGCCTGAGTCAGTGATGGAGGCAGATACACTAGTGGAGTTTAAGAGACTACTAGACAGGTATATGGAGGAATTTAAGGTGGGGGGTTATATGGGAGGCAGGGTTTGATGGTCGGCACAACATTGTGGGCCGAAGGGCCTGTATTGTGCTGTACTATTCTATGTACTATGTTCTATCTCTTTTCTACTGCACTCCTCAGTGCCTTACCATTTACCTTGTATGTTCTACCTTGGTTTGTCATTCCAATGTGCAATACCTCACACTTGTCTGTATTAAACTCCGTCTGACATTTTTCAGCCCATTTTTCCAGCTGGTCCAAATCCCTCTGCAAGCTTTGAAAACCTTCCTCACTGTCCACTACACTTCCAATCTTTGTATCATCAGCAAATTTGCTGATCCAACTTACCATATTATCATCTAGATCATTGATATAGATGACAAATAACAATGGACCCAGCACTGATCCCTGTGGCACACCACTAGTCACAGGCCTTCACTCAGAGAAGCAATCCTCTACTACCACTCTTTGGCTTCTTCCACTGAGCCAATGTCTAATCCAATTTACCACCTCTCCATGTATACCTAGCGACTGAATCTTCCTACTAACCTCCCATGCGGGACCTTGTCAAAGGCCTTACTGAAGTCCAGGTAGACAACATCCACTGCCTTCCTGTGATCCACTTTCCTGGTAACCTCCTCAAAAAACTCTTAATAGATTTGTCAAACATGACCTACTAAAGCCATGTTGACTCTCCCTAATAAGTCCCTGTCTATCCAAACACTTGTAGATCCTATCTCTTCGAACTCCTTCCAATAATTTACCTTATACTGACATCAAATTTACCAGCCTATAATTTCCCAGATTACTTTTAGAGCCTTTTTTAAGCAACAAAACAACATGAGCTGTCCTCCAATCCTCCGGCACCTCACCCGTAGATACCAGCATTTTAAATACATCTGCCAGGGCCCCTGCAATTTCAACACTAGTCTCCTTCAAGGTCCGAGGGAATACCCTTTCAGGTCCTGGGGACTTACCTACTCCGATTTGCCTCAAGATAGCAAGCACCTCCTCCTCTTCAATCTGTATAAGTTCCATGATCTCACTTGTTTGCTTTATTTCCATTGACTCCATGCCAGTTTCCTTAGTAAATACAGACGCCAAAAAACTATTTAAGATCTCCCCGCAACACACATCAAAGTTGCTGGTGAACGCAGCAGGCCAGGCAGCATCTCTAGAAAGAGGTACAGTCGATGTTTCGGGCCGAGACCCTTCGTCAGGACTAACTGAAGAAAGAGCTAATAAGAGATTTGAAAGTGGGAGGGGAAGGGGGAGATCCAAAATGATAGGAGAAGACAGGAGGGGGAGGGATGGAGCCAAGAGCTGGACAGGTGATTGGCAAAAGGGATATGAGAGGATCATGGGACAGGAGGCCCAGGGAGAAGGAAAAGAGGGAGGGGGGAAACCCCAGAGGATGGGCAAGGGGTATAGTCAGAGGGAGAAAGAATGTGTGTATATAAATAAATAATAGATGGGGTACAAGGGGGGTTAAGATCATTTCTTTTGGTTCCATACATAGCCGACCACTCTGATCTTCAAGAGGACCAATTTTATCCCTTACTATCCTTTTGCTCTTAATATACCTGTAAAAGCTCTTTGGATTATCCTTCACCTTGACTGCCAAAGCAACCTCATGTCTTCTTTTAGCACTCCTAATCTCTTTCTTAAGTGTTTTTTTTGCACTTTTTATACTCCTCAAGCACCTTAGTGGAGTGGAGTTTACACTTTCTCCATATTGCCATGTGGTCTTCCTCCAGGAGCTCTAGTTTCCTCCCAAAGATATACTGGTTGTTAGGCTAATTGGATATTGTAAGATATTCCTAGTCTTGATGAATGGTAAAAAACTCGAGGGCTATTGACAGGCACGTATAAGAGAATAGCTTACAGAGAAGTCAGTGGAGAATTGGGATTCACGGACTGCATAGACTCAGAGGGCTGAAGAGCTGCCTTCTATGTCATAGCAAACTATACTGTAAGTGATGAGAACTGACCCAACAATGACAGAGATTTGACAGAATAGTTCAAAAGACTGACAGCAATGAGATTTTCAAAATTATTTGTACAGGTGGAAATAGTTGAAGTCAAATTGTATAGGTGCATTTGAGGAAATTTGTGGGAGAAGGAAATAGAAGGATAATGAGTGGTATTAACTAAAGAAATATAGATGGATGCTAACTGCTGACTTGCATTAATGAGCAGCATGACCTGCTATACATAATTTATACAATATGTAATCAATGTTTTTACACAACCGTATTTAGAACTGATATGTATCCCACTGGTTAATATTTACTAAGTCCCGTTATTGCCAGATAGACTTAGCACTTGAAGGCTGCTCATAAAAATTTCAGTATTTGGACCTTTGATATTGCTGCAGTGGGATTGAGAGGAAAGGAAAAGTCATTGCCTTTGTACACGCTGTCTCCTATATGGCAGCAACTACGGGAAAACTGAATTTAAAACGGGAAGTTGGATTATTTAGTGCTGTTTCTTTAATTGTTGGAACGATTATTGGCTCTGGCATCTTCATGTCCCCTGAATGGGTCCTACGATACACTGGGAGCCCTGGAGCCAGCCTTTTGATTTGGATGGCCTGTGGATGTCTGAGCATGGCAGCTGCTCTCTCATACGTGGAATTAGGGACAGTGATAAAAGAATCTGGAGGTGAATATATATACATCTTGAGAAACTTCGGGCACGTCCCAGCATTCCTGTATTCTTGGACCTCTGTATTTGTGGCCATTCCTTCTTCTATTGTGGCAATGTCCTTGAGCCTAGCACAGTACATTGCAGCACCATTTTTTGGAGAATGTCCACCGCCTCCTGCTGTAGTGAAGTGTACAGCTGCAGCTAGCATTTTAACTATAGCTATCATTAACAGTCTTAATGTGAAACTGGCAACCCGCATTCAAAACATCTTCACTTTTGCCAAAATACTGTCCCTACTTGTAATTGTAATAGGTGGAATGGTATTGATCATCAATGGACACACAGAGAGTTTTCAGAATGCTTTTCAAGGAACAAGAGGAATACGCTCAGTTGGAATCGCTTTCCAACAAGGTCTGTGGTCCTACAGCGGTTGGAATAATTTAAACTATTTGACTGAGGAAATTAAGCACCCTGAGGTAAGTACGAAACACGTACTTTCAATCTATTACTAAGTACTTAAAAGTACTATTTTACGCAATACTACTTAGCATAAACAACATGGATAACCAAGTCAAGCCTGTTGTGTATGCTACACACCAAATGTGTAAGAGTTCCAAATAAAATACCTGGGGTGAACTAATTGTATTGTGGAACCTTATTTTAAAACATTGGTGAATACTTCTTTTTTTATGAAAGGAATACATTAAAACATTGGGGGTGGGTGTGAAGCAGAGGAATCAGGAGCGTTATCAGCAAAAGGGTAAAAATTTGATTTCATCTTGCAGGCCTTAAATTAGGGCATTTATCTAAATGTGAGTTATTGCCAAAAATAAGGCAGCAACATGTGTTGTCAATATCATTTTCATATTTTATATGTAGAAATAGATCACAGAAGATTTCTGGTTAAGAATAAATATATGACAATATAAAATAAAAAAAATAAAACTGCTGATGCTGTAACGTTTTTAAAAAACATTTTTAAAAAAGTAGAAATATTGAGCAGGTCAGGCTCCGTCAATGGGAAAAGAGACGGTGTTAATATTTCAAGTTGAAGACACTTCATGAGAACTGGGAAGGAGAGTAAAGCAGGTGAGGCAGCTGCAGGGAGGTTGGGAGAAGAGGCATGTCCAACTGGATCTTCGATTTCCTCACTGATACAACATCTCCTCCATTCTCACCATCAGGACAGTTGCACCACTGAGCTGGGTGCTTAGCCCCTTGCTCTACTCACTTCATACTTATGATTATAGAGCATTGAATAGTACAGCACAATACAGGCCCTTCAGCCCACAATGTTGTGCCGACCCTTAAACCCTGCCTCCCATATAACCCCACACTTTAAATTCCTCCATATACCTGTCTAGTAGTCTCTTAAATTTCACCAGTGTATCTGCCTCTACCACTGACTCAGGCAGTGCATTCTACGTACCAACCACTCTCTGAGTAAAAAACCTTCCCCCTTGAACTTCCCACCCCTTACCTTAAAGCCATGTCCTCTTGTATTGAGCAGTGGTGCCCTGGGGAAGAGGCACTTGGCTATCTATTCTTAATATCTTGTACACCTCTATCATGTCTCCTCTCATCCTACTTCTCTCCAAAGAGTAAAGCCCCAGCTCCCTTAATCTCTGATCATAATGTATACTCTCTAAACCAGGCAGCATCCTGGTAAATATCTGTACCCTTTCCAATGCTTCCACATCCTATTGTGTGGCTAAGTACAGTTCCAATACCATATTTAATTTGCTGATGACACTACTATTGTTGGCTGAATCAAAGGTTGTGACACATTGATATATAGAAGGGAAATTGAAACCCTGGTTGAGTGGTGCCACAATAACTTCTCACTCAACGTCAGAAAAATTAAAGTGCTGATTATCGACGACAGGAGGACAAAGTCAGAAGGTCTACGAGCCGCTCCTTACTAGAGGAACAGTAAATTTAAATTCTGAGGATCTGTCCTGGGACCAGCATGTAAGTGTCACCACAACGAAGGCACAATGGCACCTCTGCTTTCTGAGAAGTTTACATACACTCTGCATGTCAGATAAAACCTTGACAAACCTCCGTAGATGTACAGTGGAGGATATCCTAACTGGGTGTGTTACATCCTGGTATGGAAATGCCAATGCCCAGGAATGGAAAAAAAAGCTACAGAAAATGGTGGATACATAGCAGTCCATCACAGGCAAAGCCCTCCCAACCATGGAGTACTTTTACATGGAGTGCTGTCACAAGAAAGTACCATTCATCATCCAAGTCCCCCACTGTCCAGGTCATGCCCTCTTCTTGCTACATCGGGTAGGAGGTACAGAAGTGTGTGGTCCCACAGCACCAGGCGAGGAAGTTATTATCCTTCAACCATCAAGCTCTCGAACCAGAATGGATAACATCAATCACCACTACTCTGATCTGAATTTATGACCCAGACTCACTTTCAAGGACTCTTTACAACTTGAAATCTCAGTGTAATTTTTATTTAGCACATTGGTTGGTTGTCAGTCTTTGTGTACATATATGTTTTTTTTTGTAAATTCTACTGCATTTCTTCTTTTCCATGTAAATGCCTGAAAGAGTCTGGCCCAGAAAGTTGCCTGTTGTGCCGGAATCCACCAGAGCCTCCTGTGTGCATAGAGCTGTCCGTGTGTGGAGGAGGCCAGAGAGAGTGGGTCAGGCTAAACCGCTGTTCCCCCTTCCACTTTCTAGATACTTCCTCATATTTATTGCAAATAGTGGTTTCTTATCTCAGTTGGTGGTGGCCCAGGTTAGAGTTCGCCTGGTCAAAAAAGATGATGAAGGCGATCTTTGCTTGGTCTGTAGAACTGTAAGGTGCACTGGGACAGGAAGTTGCCGCATCAGGTTGGGGATCTATTGAAGTGTTCAGGTACCCGAATCCGGGGCTCGGAGGGAGGAGGTTGACTGTCGCAGGGTTGCTGCATCAAGACAGAGAGTTAGAAGAGAGTGGCGAGCGGTCAATAGTCTCCTGCTGCTTCTGGATTGTGTAATCATATCAATGGACATACTCTGCAAGATCAATAGATGCTTCACTCATCCTGTCAGGAAGTGTAGAGGAGGCTGGACTCAAAAGCAGATCAGCAAAGAGGATTTAGCAATGAGCAAGAACTTTGATAATCAACTGCAAAATAACAAGGCATGAAGGGCCACAAAACAAGAGAGAACAGATACTGAACTCACAGGCAACAAGGTAAGGTTAGGAGCAACAGGTTGATGTTGGCTGATTCATATGAATGAACATGTCACTCAGGGTCTTGGGCGGTATATTTGTGTTGTTTTTTTTGCATGACTATGTTTTTTTTGCTGGGTGTAAATAGGCTGCAGGAAAGGAATATCAGGTGACTCCTGTTAGCTGGGTTAGGACTGGGGGAGCCTGCATGTGCAGGCCTGACAGTTAGTAGGCTAGCCTGTCTCTTGAGATTGAGGCAGAGAAATTCAGAAATTGAAGGAAGAATATATATTGGTAAAAAAAATAATGAAATTGTCAAGTTCTGTTTAAGCACCAGTCTAGTGGCCACATCCCAACCATTCCCTGCATGTTTGTTCTCACCCCCTTCCCTACACCATAGAACAAGGATAAAACTTCCCTGCTTCTTACCTTCCACCCCACCTGTTCTGCATTCAACAAATCATTCTCCACAACTTCCACTGCCTTCAAAGGGATTCCACCATATCTCAACAGGTACATTTAATGCCAGAGAAATGTATACAATATACATCCTGAAATTCTCTTTCTTCGCAAACATCCATGAAAACAGAGTGCCCCCAAAGAACCCCAACCGTGCCCCCCCCAGCTCCCCCAACCCATGCATAAGCAGCAGCAAAGCAATGACCCCCCCCACCAGGAAAAAAGCAACGGCACCCCCCATCAAGCACTCAAACGTGCAGCAAAGCATCAATAAAGACACAGGCTTGCAGTACCCCAAAGACTACTCATTCACCTGGTATTTGAAATACCACAGGCTCTGTCTCTCACTAATAAGGGAAAAAGAGGTGTCCCTCTTTTTCCACCTTTCTCAACATTTCTCCTCCTCTTCAACATTTTTCTGTGACTCACCAATTTGTGATTCCCTGGCCCACTCTTCTTTTTCTAACAGCAACCCATCTTATTGTATTTTGCCTTTGAATTGCAGGTGATGCAGCATTAGTCCTTTCATCTCTTCCCTTACCACCATCTAGGGACCCGAGCAGTTTTTCTAGGTTAAGCTGTGGGTCACTTATATTTCTTCCAATCTGTTGTACTGTTTGCAGAGATCACAATATGATCTCCTCTGCATTGGAGAATCCAAACACTGGATGCCGACAAACAAAATGCCGAAGGAACTCTGCAAGATAGGAGACATCCGTGGAAGGAAATAAACAGTTGATGTTTCAGACTGAGACCTGAAGATGGTTGATTTTCTCTAGCATTTTGTGTGTGTTTCTCAAGATTTCCAGCATCTGCAGTCTCTCTCTTGTGTCTTTCGATGATCACTTTGCAGAGCATGCACATTCAATTTGCAAAGGCAAATTTGAAATTCCTGTAGTGTGTCGCTTTCATTTTGATCCAACTAACACTCTGAACCATCAGTCTGTGGGCTCTTGCATTATTATAATGAGGTCCAAAACAGAATCAAAGAACAGCACCTCAGTTTCCATCTGGGCAGTACTGTATTTGATAACTTGAGGTAACTTAATTCTCTGTCTGCTGCAGTTGTTTATCTGTGATACTGGCTTAACTAGTTTTATTATTCCCTTCTTTCTCTTTTTTTTCTCTTTCCGGAACTGAAATACATGATAAAACTGAACATCCAGACATGTCTTCTTGCTTTGTACTTTGCACTGCCTACATTCTTTTCTCCATGCTCTCCCTCTCTAACAATTAGCATTCACTCCTTTGCTCAGATAACCTTGTTTACAAATTAGCACCATGATCATTCCAGTTTTTCTTATCAGAGACATGTTCAGAGTTCAAAATTCAAATTAAGTTTATTATTGAAGTACATACTGTACACTTAGCTACTTTATTAGGTAGACCTTTACACCTGCTCATTAATAAGACCTTGAGGAAAGAGGACCGGGTCGAGACAACAGAGACTTTTGGAGAAGAGGAGTTTGATGGGTAATACCATTCCGGCTGACCGGAAGTGCACTGAGAATGGTAAACGTAAAGGAATTGGGTGCTTACTGTTCTGGCTAACAATGGACGGTGCAATCCGGGGTATATTACGATTGAGGAACGTGTTTGCAGACTGGATATTGAACTTTTTACTGTTGGACTTCGGCAACATTTGACCGTGATACAACACTTGGCGGCACGGGAGGTCGTTCCTGCCTGTGGCCATCGACCGTGCAGCTCCTCCCGTGGAAGGTCAGACACCCTGAGCCAATAGACTGGTCCTGGACTTATTTTCCATCTGGCATAGTTTGCATTTTGGTGTTTGATTGTTGAGGTTTTTTGTATTGCTATATTTACGCTCTATTCTTGGTTGGTGCGGCTGTAACGAAACCAAATTTCCCTCGGGATCAATAAAATATATCTATCTATCTATCTATCTAAGACCATAAGATACAGGAGCAGAATTTGGCCATTTTGGCCCATTGCATCTCCTCCGCCATTTCATCATGTCTGATCCAATTTTCCTCTCAGCCCAAATCTCCTGCCTTATCCCCCGTATCCCTTCATGCCCTGACCAATAAAGAATTTATCAACCTCTGCCTTAAATATACATAAAGGCCTCCACAATGCCTGTGGCAAAGAATTTCACAGATTCACCACTCTATGGCTAAAGAAGTTCCTATTTATCTCTGTTCTAAAAGGACGCCTCTCTATTCTGAGGCTGTGTTCCTGGTATTAGAATCCCCCACCATTGGAATCATTCTCTCCAAATCCACTCTATCACACCCTTTCACCATTTGATAGGTTTCAATAAGGACACCCCTCATTCTTCTGAATTCCAGTGAATACAGGCCCAGAGCCATCAAACATTCTTCATATGACAAGCCCATTCGATCTTGGAATCATTTTCATGTACCTCCTTTGAACCCTCTCTAGTTTCATCACATCCTTTTTAAGATAAGGGGCCAAGACCTGCTCTCAATATGCCAAGTGAGGCCTCACAACTGCTGAATTAAGCCTCAACATTACATCCTTGCTTTTATATTCTAGTCCTCTTGAAATGAATGCTAACATTGCATTTGCCTTCCTCACCACAGACTCAACCTGCAAATTACCCTTTAGGGAATCCTGCATAGAGAATCCCAAGTCCCTTTGCACCTCAGTTTTTGTATTTTCTCTCCATTTAGAAAATAGTCAACCCTTTCATTTCTGCTACAAAAGTGCATGACCATGCACTTCCTGACACTACTCAATCTGCCATTTTTTGCCCATTCTCCTAATCTGTCCTTTTGTAGCCTCTCTAAACCTTCAAAACTACCTGCCCCTCCACCTATCTTCATATCATCTGCAAACGTTGCAATAAAGCCATCAATTCCATCATCTGAATCATTGATATGTAATGTAAGACGAATTGGTCCCAACACAGACCTCCGTGGCATGCCACTAGTCACTCTCAGCCAACCAGAAAAGGCTCCCTTTATTTCCACTCTTGGCCAATCAGCACTGCTTTATCCATGCTAGAATCTTTCCAGTAATACCATGATCTTGTAGCTTGTTAAGCAGCCTCATGTGTGGCACCTTGTCAATGACCTTCTGAAAATCTAAGTGCACAACATCAACTGATTGTCTTTCCTGCTTGTATTTTTTCAAGTAAATCCAACAAATTTGTCAGGCAAGATTTTCCCTTTTGGAAACCCTGTTGACTATGGACTATTTTATCATGTGCCTCCAAGTACCCTGAGACCTCATCCTTAATAATCAACTCCAGCATCTTCCCAATCACAGAGGTCAGACTAGCTGGCCTGTAGTTTTCCTTCTCCAGCCTCTCTCCCGTCTTGAAGAGTGGAGTGGCAATTTGCAATTTTCCAGTCTCCTAGAATCATTCCAGAATCTAGTGATTCTTGAAAGATCGTTACTAATGCCTCCACAATCTTTTCAGCCACCTCTCTCAGAACCCTGGGTTGTACAGACACCAGGTGACTTATCTACCTTCAGACCTTTCAATTTCCCAACAACCTTCTCGCTGGTAATGGTAACTTCACACACTTGTTCATCCCTGACCCCTGGAACGTCTATCATACTGCTAGTGCCTTCCACAGTGAAGTCTGATGCAAAATACTTATACTGTTCGTCCACCATTTCCTTGTCACCCATTACTACCTCTCCGGCATCATTTTCCAGTGGTCGGACATCCACCCTTCATGTATCTGAAGAAACTTCTGGTGTCCTCTTTAATATTATTGGCTAGCTTTCTTTCATATTCCATCTTTACCTTCGTAATGACTTTTTCAGTGGCCTTCTGTTGGTTTTTGAAAGCTTCCCTATCCTCTAACTTCCCAATAATTTTTGCTCTATTATATGCCCTCTCTTAATGCAAATATCTAATCAGCCAATCATATGGCAGCAACACAGTGCACAAAAGCATGAAGACATGGTCAAGAGGTTTAGTTGTTGTTCAGACCAATAACTAACTAATCCTCCAGAACCTAGAATGGTGGAAGATGGTCCAGTGTACACGGTTCACCGGTTGATGGATTCACATTATGTGCAGAATGTGCAGTGCCTGGTCGATTGGGAAGGATACAGCCCAGAGGAGAGATCTTAGATCCATCACTCATCAAGGAAATCCATCCAGATTGTCCTGAGCCATTGGAGGCCGGCCGTAGGTGGGGCTTCCTGTTAGGCCTGCACATGTAGGCTCCTAGTCTCACCTGCCACTCATTTCCATCTCATCACCTGCAGCCTATTTAAACCCAACTATCATCTACAACTTTTGTTCATTCTCTCAACCAGTTACTCCTAGTCTTCAGCTACCTTGTTACTTGTGAGTTTAGTATGTGTTCTCTCTGGTTTTGTGGCCCCTTGTGGTTTGTAATTTTGCAGTTGATTACTAAAGTTATCACTCACCACTAAATCATTTCCAGTGCTCTTCTTTTGGGTCAAACCTCCTCTACATTTCCTGACACTCACATCCATTGCAAGCCTCCTGACTCCTACAGCTATCTCAGCTGCTCTTTGTGTTTTTAATAAGAGCTCTATTCCATTCTTCCATTTCCTATGACGCCATTGTACTTGCTCCAACAATGAGTCTTTCCAGATAGGAGCATTTAAAATGTCTTACAACTTCAGCAATGCCATTGTCTGCATTTCACCAAGCCAACAATTGCTGTGGGTCTGACTGCATTTAGTTAGTAACATTACACACATTTCTAATACTAGACTCCATCACAGGGCGTTGCGCCGAGACAGAGAGAAGAAAAGATTAAAGGGTGTGCACAAAGCCTCCTTGAAGAATTGCAGCATCTCCACAATTTCATGATTGCCCCAAGTAGAGAAGTGGCTTTTGAGAACCTTGTGACATTCATCAGGAGAATACCACCTCACCAACCATCTGTCCACCCATCCCTTCAACCACCACATGAACTTCTGTTAAAGAGTCCCCTATTCTCGTATTGTCTATTTCAGAACCTATAAAATCAGTGGTGGAAGTAATTCATCCTTAAACCTGAGGGATAGCTTAAGAATCAAGAAGAATTATTTTGCTACAAGCAAAATGATCATTAGGACAGGCAACAGTTTCATTTATATGAACTTAAAAATTATAGTTATATGGTAATAAGGTTTTCAATTGATTTGATAGCCTTTAGAATTCCATTCCTCTCGCACTGATTTTCCAGGGTTTGAAAACCATGACAACAAAAAGGAGTCAGGTTTGAACTGTGCTTCAATGTACTCTTTTAAGCTGAAGATACACTTAGAAAATAATATCTTAACTTGCCACCATTTCTCTTAAGCACTCTAATGCCTTTAATTTGTTAGGATGCTTGTCTGATATTCAGTGACAGATGAACAGAAACTTTCTCCAATTAAATATTAGAGGACGGAAGTCACAGACATTAGATCTCTCCGTTAATATAATTTCCTATCAACTGATTGTTTTCCACATTCTAACAACCACAAGTCCACAAACTTGTCATCATATTTGACTCAAGTATTTGGCTACATATTTCCATGACCAAGAATACATTTGTAATAGTTTCCAAACTGTGTCTTAGCTCATCTGTAATTAAACCTTCATCTTTACTTTTGTCGCATGGTCAGTTTCCCTTTTTCATTTTTATATTAATTTGTACTCACCCTAAGCTCTATTACCCATTCACTATATTGTACTAAATACATTTATACCATTTATAATATATGTGTAGGATTTTACTCTAATGCGATGTAGTGCTGGGAAGAAATATGATGATATGATGATGGATAGGAATGTGGCAGAAAATGACAGGATTGCCCTACTATAATGTACTTGCTTCCTGTGGCACTGCTGGAAATCTCTCTCTTTTTGGTTTCGAAGACATGGGATGAGATCGGGGCAAGAGGGATGGGAGAAAAAACAGGTTGTTTGGGATTTCTATAACAACTTTGCAACCTTACCTGTTTCCTCCAGTTCAACAATTTCATATCTTCATATCATCTACTCTCTGAAGAGGAGTCACTGAAGGGAAGTTGATAAGAGATTGTGCTGTGAACTGTGATAATTGCTGCAGAGCGTTTGAGAACAGTGCAAGTAATGTGCCACAGTTACAGAGAAACTTATTTGTGGCTCTCTGAAGAGTTATCTTGGCCCATTACAATGAAACACAGTCAAGGACATTCAAAGATACTGTATGTTGCTGTTGAAATGACCATGAAGCAACAGGACTATACACAGAATTAAAAATATCACCTAACATGAGGAGTAAGAAGGGAAGCTGAGTGTCCAAATGTATTGGGGTCAAGCGAGGAGAAAGTGATCTCATTGAAAGGAGTAGCTCTGTAGGATTGATGTGAATCATAATGTGAACTATACGTGAGTATTGTAAGTGAAAAACGAATCAGGACTAGGAGTGGTAGGTATTGTTCTGCCTTTACATTAAACTTTATAGATTTCCTTTCAGGACAGCATAATCGATTTACTGCCTGTCTACATACTTCTCTTCCGCCGCCCCCACCCCGTTCCACAAGCATAACCATGTCAACTGAGATCAAGTAACTTTGACCAAAGATGGATTCTCCTTTACTGATGCAGCCTAACTATCAACTGACTCCCTTTACAATGTCTGTTATTGTGCTCTCACTTTCCTGCATTACGTGACATGACATTTACCAGCAGGAATCATTCACTTGTCTTTGGCATTTCATTCTTGAAATTCATTTGGAAACCTGCCCAAACTAAATCAAAATTGAGATTGCAGTGAATTTCTTGTTTCAGGTCAACTTGCCCCGAGCTATACTGATTTCCCTTCCACTGGTGACATTGCTTTATGTTCTGGTAAATGTGAGCTACCTCGCAGCCCTGAATCCAGCTGAGATGATGTCATCTGGAGCTGTGGCTGCAACATGGGGGTAAGTGAAATAAGCAGGTTAAAAACACATCTCTTTACTTAGAATAGAGTTGCCACTTAAAATACTCATAATAATCAAGCCTGTGATTAGGAAGGTAAATCAAACATAAAGTCTTGATTTGTGAAGTCCATGAGGCCTTGAAGCATGCAGATGTGAAGTATTAAGTTATGTGGCAACTTGCTGTTGGAGATGAGCAAAACCACTTCAGTTGGCAAAGTTGATAAGGTTTTCAGAAACAGCGGAACTTGTTCAATGGCAAATGTAAAATCCTCGCTGTACATCTTTCATTAAGAAATAGTTTGTTTTAGAATTGTAACTGACTGGTATGTACAGATTAGAAAAGAAACCCAGGCTTTCTTGATTACATAAGTGTGAACAGACTGGAATTATGATTGGTGCCAAGGACCCCTCAGAGCCCCAAGGCCAGTCATCATAGATCGACATCCTCGATGAGCAGAAGGGTGTGAGACTTGCTACTGTACCAGCTATTCTGCACCCTTTTTTAGACTTATTGTTTTGTTAATCCTTTGCATCACATAGTAAAAGGGAGTGGGAATTTTTTTTTATCAATTATTTTACACACTGTTTTAGATTGGTGTTCTGTATATTTTATGTTTTTCTTATCGCTTATTGTACTCTTAATAAAATACCCTGCAGCAGCCTTGAAGAGTTCCTTCTTGCTCATTGATCTGAATACTTGAAACCTGCTTATCACTCCCTTCAGTAAGTTAAAAATGTACTTGCAATATTTATTTTCTTTGGCTGAGCTTTAAAACACAAGTTAGAATTGTAGAAAATATTAGATGGGCCACAGTTAGAGTATTGTGTACAGTTCTTGTCATTCTAGAGGAAGGATAGCAGCATTAAAGGTGCAGAGGAGATGTCCTCAGGACTGCATAAATATAGTTTGAGAGATAAGCTGCTGTGCTACTGAGATCGAGGCTTGGGCCTACTCAAAGGTTCAAAGGTTCATTTATTATCAAGTTATGCAACTCTGAAATTCTTCTTCTCCAGAGAACCACAAAGCCAAGAAAGAAAAGAACGGCAGCACGATCATCACCCCTCAAACCCCTCCTCCCTGCACAAAAAAAAATGACAAAAATGGAACAGGCATATTGACCCCCAAATGCCCCATCCCCCACACAAAAAAATGAGAAAGATTGGGTGAAAAACACAGTATACAAAAAAACCATAAGACTGAAAAAAAAGCCCACTATCCAAGTCCACATCCAAAATGCAGAAACCTGGCAACATTCTCCCTCTCTGTAGCAGAGCAATCACACCAGCAATCAAAAGGCTGTCTCCCCTCTCCATTAGCAGAGCAATCTCACCAGCGATAAAAAGGCAGGCATTTCAACCTCCTTCGTCGTTTTAATCGGCAAACAATGGAAGCTTTAATTGGCGAAAGGGAGTCAAACATCGGTTCACAGCCTTCTCGCCATGCAGTTCCCGCACGCTGCCTCTGCCTCCCAGAATCCCCACAGAGACTGCAGAGTGCTGAAACACCCAAATGATCTCCAAACTGAAAATCACAGGCTCCAACAGTTCCAGAATCACATTCAAGATGAAAAACAAATGTAAAAGACCTAAAAATAGTGAATCACATGGTTTCATGATCTATCCTGAAGATGTCAACTGAAGGAGCGTCGTACACAGGTGACTGAAGGCAAATGAGAAATGAGACTAAGGCTTGGCCCTACTCCAGCTGCTCTGGGGAGTGGATCTAAGGACTCAGTCTGGTTCAGACTGCTGTCCTGTGCTTCTATTGTTGGCATAATTGTGTCTTTCCCCCCTTCTCCAATTGTTTCAGTCTTTCTTTTTTTTCAGTTGGGTCCTTCGGCTTTCTTGCTTTGTGGCTGCCTGTAAACAAAGCAAGTCTTTGATAATAAATTGTACTTTGAACAGTATACAACCTGAATATTCATCTTCTTGCAGGCAGTCACAAAACAAAGAAATGCCGTAGTATCCATTTAAAGAAAAAACCCTCACACAATCAAACGTGCAAAAAAAGAACAAATCACGCAATCAGCAATAAAGTGAACAAATAACACACAAAACATTAAACATCGACTGCAGAACCACCAAAGTGGAGTCCACAGCTATGAGCAACCAAGGCGAGTGAAGCGGGTCCAGGAGCTGAAGGCCATTACCATAGCAACAGCCATCGGGTCACTCAGCCGTGTCGATGGATGCAAGCCACAAGCGTAGATCTAGTTCCATGCTGAAGTGTCTTGATCAAATCATGCAAATAGTAAAGCTCATTCAGCGCTGAGGACATTAAACATCAAATCACAGCTGAAAGTGAGTCCACAGCCACGAGCTGCTGAGGTGATTGAACCTTGCAGCATGGGACCCAAGACTTCTGCGACTTCTACTGGCAGCAGTGACAGGGAGACCAGCTAAGCGCATTAATATACCTATAATAATTCTTGTGAATAATGTTTTTAGCATTGCAGTATTTTAAGAAGAATGCCCTAAGCACAAAATTAATGATCAAAACAATAATTTTTAAATGTTTTTCAATTTTAGAAGCAAAGTCTTGGGCAGCTGGGCATGGATCGTTCCACTGTCAGTCGTACTTTCCACATTTGGGTCTATAAACGGCAGTTTCTTCACTAGTGGTCGCATTTGCTACATAGCAGCCAGAGAGAATTCATTGGTAAGGACTGAGAACTTCCATCATGGAATTTAGAGCTGCTTCATTCCCACAACTTTATAATGGAGAAAAGATAGGGGAAATGCAATGTTGTTTGGAGAGGACAGGGAGAACATCTTAAATGATCCGAGACAGAGGCTATGCCAGTCTGCTTCTCAATAGGGGAAAAGCTTGAAACTAATCACAAATCTCAGTGGAAATATGTGAGATTTTAGGCTGAAAACAGAGTTATTTAAGGATACACTCACAAGAAAGGAACACATTGAGTTTTAAAATGCTTTCCAGCTAATAAAGTCAGGTTTGTAACATAGAAAATATAGGTTAATTTTACAGATAGGAATCCCCCCCTCCCCATATACCCCAATTTAAGGCTAAATTTTAATTCTTTGTTCACTTGACAGAGAGAGAAACTTCGGACACCATATTATTCCATTGAAAAGGCTCAGTGCTGGGACCCCAGTTGTTTACAATATATATTAATGACTTGGATGAGGGAATTAAATGCGGCATCTCCAAGTTTGCGGATGACACGAAGCTGGGTGGCAGTGTTAGCAGTGAGGAGGATGCTAAGAGGATGCAGGGTGACTTGGATAGGTTGGGTGAGTGGGCAAACTCATGGCAGATGCAATTTAATGTGGATAAATGTGAAGTTATCCACTTTGGTGGCAAAAATAGGAAAACAGATTATTATCTGAATGGTGGCCGATTAGGAAAAGGGGAGGTGCAACGAGACCTGGGTGTCATTATACACCAGTCATTGAAAGTGGGCATGCAGGTACAGCAGGCGGTGAAAAAGGCGAACGGTATGCTGGCATTTATAGCGAGAGGATTCGAGTACAGGAGCAGGGAGGTACTACTGCAGTTGTACAAGGCCTTGGTGAGACCACACCTGGAGTATTGTGTGCAGTTTTGGTCCCCTAATCTGAGGAAAGACATCTTTGCCATAGAGGGAGTACAAAGAAGGTTCACCAGATTGATTCCTGGGATGGCAGGTCTTTCATATGAAGAAAGACTGGATGAACTGGGCTTGTACTCGTTGGAATTTAGAAGATTGAGGGGGGATCTGATTGAAACGTATAAGATCCTAAAGGGATTGGACAGGCTAGATGCAGGAAGATTGTTCCCGATGTTGGGGAGGTCTAGAACGAGGGGTCACAGTTTGAGGATAGAGGGGAAGCCTTTTAGGACCGAGGTTAGGAAAAACTTCTTCACACAGAGAGTGGTGAATCTGTGGAATTCTCTGCCACAGCAAACTGTTGAGGCCAGTTCATTAGCTATGTTTAAAAGGAAGTTAGATATGGCCCTTGTGGCTACAGGGGTCAGGGGGTATGGAGGGAAGGCTGGGTTCTGAGTTGGATGATCAGCCATGATCATAATAAATGGCGGTGCAGGCTCGAAGGGCCGAATGGCCTACTCCTGCACCTATTTTCTATGTTTCTATGTTTCTATGAAAAATGCCATAATATAGTTTACACCTATCGAATGGACTGATAGCACCTCAGTTTAGCATTTCATCTGTCAAAATTATGGAACAAGAAATGATTGTTGTTAGCAGCAAGGTTATTGCTTCCATAAACTACCTTTTCATTTGGAAATAATATTTAAACTATTGATTGATTTCACAAAAAATATCTGTAATGTTTCTCTGTGCCATACCTCAAAATGAATAAGTGATGCAAAATACTTGAATCTTCTGTTATTATTCTCTTATGAGCCATGCAGGGAGGGGACGCTTGAAACCCATCAATTGAGCTTGTTTGGCCCCATCTTTAATAAAAATCAGATGTCTATTCCAATACACAATAAACATTTGGATTGCAGTAATAGATACTACTATTCAAAGTTTCAAATAACATTAGTCATCCTTGTCCCTTGACACTCCCACAGATTCTGGTCCAAATGCATTTCTATACATGCGGTCTCATTGCCTTACTGTTGTTTTCTGGGGTAAACTTGGGGTGGTGTGAAGCAGGTAGCCAATTTCTTCTCCTCTATTGGGTGTTCTGAATCAAGTTCAATTTCACTTTCTTAAAATGTCACCAATAACATATCATGTAGTACCACTGTGTGTCTCAACAGTTAGCTGAAATAAAAAATGGAGTTGCTCAAATGATGAATAGTACCTGTGGAAAGAGGAACAGAGATTATATTTCATGTGGATGATTTTTCAGCAGCCTTGAGGAAGGTATTAAAACTTTTTTTAATACTAATTGCAGCCTTCGATTTAAAGATGACAATAAACAGCAGAAAAGTTAGGATTCTGGCTTTCCTTCCAGTGTAGGGTTACTCCATAATCCCATGTTCATAGTTAGAAAGTACACTCATAAAGAGCATAGCTTGACGAACCTGTAGAGTATTGTAGTCCCAATCTCTCACCTATGCTTATCGTGACCCAATTCTCTGCTGTGAGCATGCAATCAGAATTATTCATGGCATTCCCAAGTTTGCTTTGATAGTATTTTAGTATTCACAGCCAGGTCAGTAGGAAGAACAACAATGTGACTCAGCATATTTGTAGCAGTGAGGACTCTCGCTTGCTATGGAAACCTAGGCTCACACACAGTGTAATCATTTCAGTAAAGTGTAACTATGGCAGTAAGTGGAACTATACTCCAGTATTTTAAAAATTCAACTTTTATTGCTAAAGCTAATGTATTTGTTAATTATTGACATTGAATTCAATGCTGAGTTCAATGTAACTGATGGCCAGTATTCACATACATCTTTAACTCCAGTGGTCAAAGATCAATCTCTTCAACACTGTGTGTATCAGAGAAGAACAAAAAAAAAGCTGATAACAATAAATTTCTGAATCGTCACAACAACGTGGAAATATGAACATTTCATATAAGATATGAATTCATAGATACAGTATGAAGCTCTTGTTTTGCATTGTGAAACTTGTAACTTGTGCTTCTAAAACAGATGTATGGTGACTGCTTGATTTGTTTCCCTCAGCCAGATATTCTCTCCATGGCACATGTGAACCGGCTGACACCTTTGCCTGCTCTTTCGTTCATAGCATTCATTGCTTTGATATTGCTAATCCCAGGGGATTTTGGGTCTATCGTCGAATATTTCAGGTTTGTCCAGAATGGATTTTTTTAAATATTTCTGCTAATAACAGTAAATTGCTATAATTTCCCAGGGATATTCCCGTCATCCACCAAAACATTGACAGAACAACCAGGAATATGAGATAACTGGTGCAATATGGAGTAGAAACATCCTTCCAGCATCTTCCCTGTCAATTCCCCTGAGTATCTTATATTTCTAAAATACTCTTTTAACTTCCTATCCAATACAGACCTATGCAGCACAATCATGTCACCTAATGCAACCCTTTCATTCCAAGATTCAACCTAGAAAACCTACCCTACATGAAGATGAATGTAAAAATACCCTTATATAAATAAGGATTTTAAAGCTATTTGGAGTAATCTGTACAGTTGTAACAAAGTTTCCCTACTGCAAACAAGATGTTAAAGGCCTGCATTCTTAATTTCTTGCTGCACCTGTATGCTAACCCTCCATTCTTGCTTCACTTAAGCAATATTTTACGTAAGATCATAAGATATAGGAAGAGAAGTAGGCCACTCGGCCCATCGAGTCTGCTCTGCCATCAGGCATTGACAGATCCAATTCTTGCTAATAGCTAACCAAGAACCTATCTATCTTAAATACACCTTGGCCTCCACAGCCGCATGTGGCAACAAATTCCACAGATTTACCACCCTCTGACTAAAGTAATTTCTCTGCAACTCTGTTCTGAATGGATGTCCTTCAATCCTGAAGTCACGCCCTCTCGTCCTGGACTCCCCTACCATGGGAAACAACTTTGCCATCTTTAATCCATTCAGGCCTTGTAACATTTGGAATGTTTCTATGAGATCCCCCTCATTCTCCTGAACTTCAGGGAATACAGCCCAAGAACTGCCAAACGTTCCTCATACGGTAACCTTTCATTCCTAGGATCATTCTCGTGAATCTTCTCTGAACCCTCTCTAATGTCAGTAAATCCTTTCTAAAATAAGGAGCACAGAATACTCCAAGTGTGGTCTCATGAGTTCCTCATGGAGCCTCAACATTATATCCCTGAGTGTTCTATTACTCTGGAAATGAATGCCAACATTGCATTCGCCTTCTTCACTACCGACTCAATTTGGAGGTTAACCTTTAAGCACAAGGATTCCCAAGTCCCTTTGCATCTCTGCATTTTGAATTCTCTTCCCATCTAAATAATAGTCTGCCTGTTTATTTCTTCCACCAAGATGCATGACCATACACTTTCCAACATTGTATTTCATTTGCTATTTCTTTGCCCATTCCCCTAAACTATCTAAGTCTTTCTGCAGGCTCTCTGTTTCCTCAACACTACCTGCTCGTCCACCTTTCTTTGTATCATCGGCAAATTTAGCAACAAATCCATTAATCCCATAGTCCAAATCATTGACATACATCGTAAAAAGCAGCAGTCCCAGCATTGACCCCTGTGGAACTCCACTGGTAACCAGTAGCCAGCCAGAATAGGATCCCTTTATTCCCACTCTCTGTTTTCTGCTGATCAGCCAATGCTCCACCCACGCTAGTAACTTCCCTGTAATTCCATGGGTTCTTATCTTGCTAAGCAGCCTCATATGTCAAAGGCCTTTTGAAAATCTAAGTACACCATGTCTACTGCATCTCCTTTGTCTACCCGCTTGTAATTTCCTCAAAAAATTGTAGTAGGTTAGCTAAGCAGGATTTTCCTTTCAGGAAATCATGCTGGCTTTGGCCTATCTTGTCATGTGCCTCCAGGTACTCTGTAATCTCATCCCTAACAATCGATTCCAAAAACTTCCCAACCACTGATGTCAGGCTAATAGGTCTATAGTTTCCTTTCTGCTGCCTCCCACCCTTCTTAAATAGCGGAATAATATTTGCGATTTCCCAATCATCTTGTACGATGCCAGAACTTATTGATTCTTGAAAGATCAGTGTTAATGCCTCCGCAATCTCTCCAGTTACTTCCTTCAGAACCCAAGGGTGCATTCTATCAGGTCCAGGAGATTTTCAGATGTAATTTTCACTGCACATGCTTCACTTACATTTCCATTATTTTTGCTAGAGTGGACAATCTCACACTTCCTCAAAGTACACACCATCTGCCAAGATTTTACCCACAGACTTAACCTATTTACAACCCTTTGCAGACTCTTCATGTTGTCCAGACTTTTAGCTTTATATTATCAACAAATTTGGCTATAGTTGTTACACAGAGTGTTGGGGAGCAGACCCAAGAGCGGGACACAGACACGTAAGTAGCATTAACAGAAGTGTGTTTATTAATAGTTGCCAGTTAAGCTGAGGAGCAAGGATAGAATGCTCATGCGGACGAGGATGCGAGACAACAAACAGGAAGAGCTCGGACGCGGAGCCTGGACTTGAACTTGGTTTCATACATGGAGCCTGGACATGGACTTGGACTCGGACACGGAGCATGGACTTGGACTGGGACTCGAGCCTGGACCTGGACATGGACTTGGACCGGGAGTGTGAACTTGAACTTGGACTTGGACTTGGACTTGGACTTGAGCCTGGACTTGGACACGGAGAGACAGAATACCCAACTTGGAGTAGTGGCAAACGGCCATACCTACTCAGCTGGAAACGAGGTGACCAAACCAAACAGCAACAGAAAATACGAATCTTGACATGGAGTAGCTCATGAAGTGGCAAACAGCCAGCAATCACTTAGCTGGACACGAAGAGACAGAATTCCCAACTTGGAGGAGTGGCAAACGGCCAGCAAATCTCAGCTGGACATGAAAAAGACAGAATTCATATCTTGACTCAGAGTAGCTGCAAAACGGCCAGCGACACAGCTGGACACGAAAACGACTGAATTCACCAAGCAGCTACAGGCACCGAAACAACTTAGAGTCCACGATTCTTGGCGGCTCCAGGACGAGCATAGCCACACTGGCTACGATGACGAACCAGCAGTGAGTAGATGTAAGCTGGAGTTTTATGCTGCCGGTTCGGATGAGGATCAGGTGCCCTAATCAAGGAGCCCAGTGGAATACGGGGAAAAGGAAATTAACTGAAATGAAGAGTCAACGGATTGGACCGTGACAATAGTACTTAACATTTTCATCTACCATTAATGAAGATTATAGGTAGATTAGCCACTCCACGCACCCCCACCCCACCGTAGCTATAACTTATGGGCCTCCCACCAGCCCCCCTCCCTGTGGTAACCTATGTTACAAATTGATGATCTGAAAATAATCCACATACATAAACCATTTTCTGTTAGTTAGCAATTCCAGTTAATATATTACGCCACCTCTTGCGTAATGCCATGAGGTCTTGTCCTTTTTATATGACAACTCACCACATGCCTTTTGTTATTCAAGTACACTTATACTTACTGGTTCCCCTTTATCTATCTGTTACTTACAACCTCAAGAGCTGTAATAAATTTGTCAAATGGATGTAGTCTCAGCTTAATCATATTCTGACTTTTTTAAACATTCTATTACTGTTTCCTTCGTAATGGATTCTGGTATTTTCCCAATGGCAGCTGACTTATGATTTCTTCTGTTCTCTCTCCATCCTATTCTGAATCCAGGCTATTTCGGAAGATTGCAATCAATGCATTCACTTGCTATGTAGCCACTTCTTAGATGCTAGGATGCTGGCGAGAGACTTGATAGACTTGGGTGCATTCATTTCTATCACTCTAATGATAATGAATATATATGTTGAACTCCCCTTTTTGCTCTCTAGTCTTCTACAAATTTAAGGTCTATTATTGACATGCTGATGATAAAAAGAATTTCAGAGGATTTTTCCCAAAATATTAACTAAAGGGTGGCAGAGTGGTGCAGCTGGCAGAGCCACTGCTTCAAAGTGCTGGAGCCCTGGGTTCAGTCCTAGCCTCCTGTGCTATCTTTGTGGAGTTTGCAGGTTATCCCTGTGATTGCATAGGTTTCCTGTGGATGCTCCAGTTTCCTCCCAAACACATGCTGGTTGGCAGGTGACTTGGATGCTGTAAATTGCTTTGTGTGTGTGTGTGTGTGGGGGGGTGGTGGAACGGTAGAATCTGGGGGAGTTGATGAAAATGTAGAGAGAATAAAGAATGGAATTAATATAGGATTAGTGAGAATGGGTGGTTGATGATCAGTGTGGACTTGGTGGGCTGAAGGGCATGTTTCTGTGCTGCATGGCTGAATCCACAGTGTGTAAGGCTCTAAAAACATTGAAGCATATTGGTTTCTTTTGTGTTAGACCTAGCATTTCCACCATAACTGTATCTTTTTCTTATCCAAAAGTTTTACAACATGGATTTTTTATAGTATGTCGTTTGCTGCATTGGTGTACATGAAAATAAAGAAGCCACATCTTCCTCGACCTTTCAAAGTAAGACTTAGTTTAACACATCTACTTCTATGAAAGTGCACTTTTTATGTTTATCTTTCCTAACACCGACTTTGATTTTGCACTATTTCTTTTTATAAATTACATATTGTATTTCATAAGCATTATTAATAATTCACTCTTTCTAAGCAAACATATTGGTCTCGAGTATGCAAAACTGTCAGAATTTATGAACATTATGTCTAATGACTGTCAGCAAGTTCTGCAGCTCCATGAAACAGGAAAATCTAGGCAAGGTTTGCACTCCAATAACCCTCATATAGTCCAAGATGGAATTGGGAACCTTGGCAAAATGCCCAGCATGTATGTACCTTCCACCTTTACTGAACAGTCCTGTGCTGGGTAGATTTGAGAGGCAAGTGATCTAAACTTCTCGCTTAGAAAAGGAAACAATGAAAATGACAGCCTCAGAAAAGTTTTCATTACTTAAAGAAATTTACATTGGGTTTTTTTAAAAATCGTTTTAGCTTTTATAAACAATAGACAATAGGTGCAGGAGTAGGCCATTCAGCCCTTCGAGCCAGCACCGCCATTCACTGTGATCATGGCTGATCATAGTAAGTTCTAAAGCAATGTTGGTGTGTTCAAACGTAATTAATATCTTACTAAGGTTTTAAAGTGTTATATACTTTTTATTGCTATGCTTTTAATTTTTAAAAATATTTTCTGGAACATTGGCATAATCGAATGCTTAACAGCTTTCTGGCCAAATCAAGACAGAATGACATTTTGTTCTCCTTTCTGTGGATTGTTTTTTTTTATGGCTTTTTGTAATACACATTACTAAATAGACCTCCCAGTCGAATAGTACTGCTGAGAAACAGTACTTCCACACCGACCTTGATTCCAGTCTAAATTAATTCCATCTGCTTTCTCATGGTCTACCTGAGGCCCACCATTTCCACACTGACCTTGATGCCAGTCTAAATTTGTTCAATCTGCTTTCACATGGTCTATATCTTTTTATTGCCCCCGCCAGCCCATGTTTCTGTCTAAATGCCTCTTATACATCACAATCTGTTTCTGCCACCTCCCCGGCAGTGTATCTTCCTGTGTAAAAAAGCTTGCCTTTACATTTCCTTTAAACTTTCCTCCTTTCACCTAAAAGCTATATCTATCATTTCATCTTTCCATCTGGAGAAAAAATGATTTTGATCATCCACCCTATCTATGTCTCTCATACTTATCTCTCAGCTTGCACTTAGACGTGGACACTCCTGCTAAAACAATCTAGCTTTGTCCATCCTGTTTCTATTGCTAACATACTCCAATTCGAGGAATATCCCAGTGAGCATCTTCTGCACCCTCTCCAAAGCCTCCATTCCTTGCCTATGGTGTGGTGACTAGGACTGCAAACAATGGTCCAAAAGTAACCTAAATATGCTTTATATAGCTGCAACATGGCTTCCTGACTTTTATAGGCAATGCCTCGATTAATGAAGGCAAGCATGCTGTACACATGCCCATCTATTTCTGTCGCCACAATTTATGAGATGTTATCAAAGGTAATTATGGACTACATTTCAGTCTGCAAAAGTTGCACAGTATTCACTGTTGGGCAACAATAAGCTTGAAGAAACTCAACATTCATTGAAAATTTTTTATAAAAAAGTAAAAGCAAGTTAAGCTGGCAGTTTAGAAGTAGGGGGAATTATGTTTCATATTAGCTTGATTCTTTTTAATTGGGGAGTTCCTTAAATGGATCTGGAAGAGAAGCCATTCTTGCAGTTGTTTGCATTAAGGAAGAGTAGGAATGGCAAGATTGTGTGTTACATTGTCAAAGCAAATGTAATTTTCAAGGTTTAATGGGTCAGTCTCAGTTCTGTGAAAGAAATAAAAGATCCTTTTGGAGATCTGGAATTCATTTGTGATGAATCAATGTATTCAAGGCCCTTGGAGGTCAATAGGATTGGAAAGCAAAGATACTCAACATAAAGTTTCCTCACAAATATTATGCTAAGAAAGATGCATAGCATGGATCTGTTGAGAAGGAGAGGAAATGGTTGGAAGGGAACTGAAATGTAAATTATCTGCATATAGTTATCTGAATATATATGGTTGCTTATAGAAATAAATACTTTGTAGCAATCGCACACCAAGGTCTGGAATATTCCAGACAATCTGAAAATCAGAAATAACTAATTTTAATACTCAATGTTGATGAGCTACTTGTGTGTCAGCAGTTTACAATTTAAACTGAACTCTAAGCACAACAGATTTAAGAATCACTTGTAAGAATGGACAGATGTGCTAAGGAAGCTGTTTGGAAAATTGGAGAAGTTTAAGCAGAGAGCTTCAGAGGATTAGGGTCCTGAATGAACTGTGGCATAGTCCACAGAGAGGCATTTAAATGGAACGTGTTCATATGATTATTGTCTCCCATAGTTTCATCTCATAATATTTTAGTGACCCAACCTGCTGAGTTTCAATGGTCTATCTCCATTGACGTCTTCAAACTATAGTCACGATGTTAGGTCATGATTTTGCACGGTTGGCTTTTCTTGGTGTGCTTTAGTTTCTTGGCCCAGATTGTGGTTGTCTTTTTTGCATCATTTGCCAGCCATTATTGAGAAATGAAATGGGAATCTACATCAATGGGCATGGCATTACAACTGAGTTTTTCAAGTTGTTGCTACTTCTACAACAAAAAGTTAAAGAAGCTGCAACAAATTCCTAGTCAGTGACCGAATTATGGCAGAAGAATTTATTGAAAACATTTTCAATACTGAAATCTATTTGTTAAGAGCTCTAGAATCACATGAAGTATCTTTTTTTAGCTAATATTTACAGTACATTTGCTTTCATTTGATACTTTCTTTCTCTATTTAAAGGTGCCAATGGCTCTACCAGTGTTCATGCTAATTGTTTCGATCTACCTGGTGATAGCGCCGCTCATTGAAAATCCTGAGATTAAATACTTGTTTGTGGGTTTGTTCATGTTGAGTAGTATATTGATTTACTTCCCACTGATTCGCTTCAAACGATGTACATGCTCAGTGGAGCGCATCACTGTGCGTTTGCAGCTGCTGCTGCAAGTAGTGCCAACAGAAGCAAACTTAGATTAATTGGTCAAAAAATAAAATTGCAGAAATTGGCATTATTTAGATCAGTGGTTCCCAACCTGCGGTCAATGGTATCAATCTATGGCTTAAAAAGTGTTGGAAATCCCTGATCTAGATGGAATAGATGACGGTAGCAAAATTCAGCAGGCCAGTTGTCATGAGTAGAAAGGGTGGACAAGATATTCCAGCATCATAAAACTTAGTAAATGTTATTATCTAGGACTCTTTCACAATGATAAAAAGCAACATTTGATTTGTTCTGTGTATTATAAACAAAATTACCAGTAATGCCTTTGAAAATGTTATATTTATTGCTTTAGCTACCAATATCTCACATCCAGGCCATTTTACAGCAAATCAGGAACACATACCATGAATTATAGTTATCCATCTGTTGCTTCTTCCACCATGCCCCTGTCTTAATCACTAGTACCATCAGGTTTGGGAGTTGATTTCATTTGTAAAATTCACAGCAACTGGAGCCGACTGTATTTTTAAACAAACATAAGTTTAATACTTTAATACAATTCTGTCAAGAAAATACATATTAATTACAATAGTGAAATGTTTATTAAGTTTGCTCAAAGGTGATGTGAATAAAGTTAGTGTTTCACAAAGGCAAACATGTAGATTTGCAAAATTTCCTGCTGCAATCACATAGGTTATATTTTCAGAACCAGTAGCTATATTTCTTCTGACTTTTTAAAAAAACTAGTATTTCCTTAACTATTCCTATCTTAACCACACTTGAAATTAATTGTTATTGCCAGATCTGAAGCAAATTTTTCAGTCCTGATTTTCACCAGAGTTGCTCTAGAATTCCAGGACAAACCAGACAAATTTCAAATGTTAGCTTTATTATGGAACCACAATCCCAGCCCAACCTGACTCTGTGATGCAAACTCTCTACTTATTAGAGAAAAAAAACAGGAAAAGGTATGCCTCAACACACATAAAAGTTGCTGGTGAATGCAGCAGGCCAGGCAGCATCTGTAGAAGAGGTACAGTCAACGTTTCAGGCCGAGACCCTTCGTCAGGACTAACTGAAGGAAGAGTGAGTAAGGGATTTGAAAGTGGGAGGGGGAGGGGGAGATGCAAAATGATAGGAGAAGACAGGAGGGGGAGGGATGGAGCCAAGAGCTGGACAGGTGATAGGCAAAAGGGGATACGAGAGGATCATGGGACAGGAGGTCCGGGAAGAAAGACAAGGGGTGGGGGGGACCCAGAGGATGGGCAAGAGGTATATTCAGAGGGATAGAGGGAGAAAAAGCAGAGTGAGAGAAAGAATGTGTGCATAAAAATAAGTAACAGATGGGGTACGAGGGGGAGGTGGGGCATTAGCAGAAGTTAGAGAAGTCGATGTTCATGCCATCAGGTTGGAGGCTACCCAGACGGAATATAAGGTGTTGTTCCTCCAACCTGAGTGTGGCTTCATCTTTACAGTAGAGGAGGCCGTGGATAGACATGTCAGAATGGGAATGGGATGTGGAATTAAAATGTGTGGCCACTGGGAGATCCTGCTTTCTCTGGCGGACAGAGCGTAGATGTTCAGCAAAGCGGTCTCCCAGTCTGCGTCGGGTCTCGCTAATATAAAGGTATGCCTCTGTAGCTCTTAAGTGCTGAACCTAGTATTTAATGTGGCCTCTTCATGGTCATTGGAGAAAAGCTCTAAATTTAATGTTGCAAGTGATTTCAAATTTCCATTTAAAATTACCTGAAAGCTATTCTGAAAAATTGTAACTAGTGATGATTGGCATGTTGGGATCACCTAGAAATCACTCTAAAGGGTGTGAAACAAATCAGAATCAGAATGATTATCACTGACATGTTGTGAAATCTGTTGTTTTGCAGCAGCAGTACAGTGCAAGACATAAATATTACTATAACTTATAATTATGGTGAAACGACTGACTCATGTTTGTAATCAGTCAATGATTGCTGGAAAATTTCCCAATAAAATGAAAATAGCGAAGATCATTCCAATATACAAAGCTGGAGGTAAACATGTATTTTCAAATTATAGGCCAGTTCCTTTGCTCTCACAGTTTTCCAAAATATTGGAAAAAATACTTGTAAGAAGGTTAAATGATTTCATAACAAAACACAATATATTCTGTGAACAGCAATATGGTTTCAGAAAAAAACAGAACCACTACAACAGCATTAATAGATTTTGTAGACGAAATATCAAACACTATAGAAAGAAATGAATACACAGTGGGGAATATTCCTTGATCTAAAAACAGCATTTGACACCATTGACCATAAATTATTATTAACAAAATTAGAAAGATATGATATTAGAGGGGTGGCACATGACTGGTTAAGTTGTTATTTGGAAGACAGGTATCAGTATGTACATATAAACAACTTGAATTTAAAACTTTTGAGTGTAACTTGTGGAGTTCCACAAGGTTCAGTGCTTGGTCCATTGCTGTTCATTTTGTATATAAATGATATATGTATGGTCTCTCAGACATTAAAATGTATATTATTTGCTGATGATACAACTATATTTTGTAGTGGGGAACATCTGAAACAACTTTTGGATACAGTGGAGAAAGAACTAAAAATTATAAAGAAATGGTCTGATACTAACAAGTTATCATAGAATCAAAGCAAAACTAAATTCATAATATTTGGAAACCGTGTACCAAACTCATAGAGTAAGCTTAGAATAAATGATGTTGAAATTGATATGGTATCTGAAACAAAATTTTTATGAGTGGTAATAGATAATAAATTAAGCTGGAAACCACCTATATATTATGTCAAAGCAAAAATGTCAAAATCTATTGCAATACTGTACAAAGCACAAGATTTCTTAAATCAGGAATCTTTGTATACATTACACGGTTCACTTATAGTCCCATACATGACTTACTGTGTAGAGGTATGGGGAAATACATGCAAAACAAATACAAACTCAATTTTTCTACTCCAAAAGAAAATCATACGAATTGTAAATGAGACAAGTTATTATGAGCCAACCAATCCACTATTTATTCAACTAAACACTTTAAAATTCAGAGATTTCATAGATTTTAAAATAATACAAATTATGTATAAAGTGAAAAATGGACAGCTACCATAAAGTATCTAAAGGTCGTTTAAAATGAGAGAAAGTCAACATGATTTGAGAGGAACATGTATATTTCAAAAACAAAGAATAAGAACAAATGTAAAAAATCATTGTATTTCAGTCAGAGGGTAAACCTATGGAACAGTTGTAGTGAGAATTTAAAAACATGCACCACACAACAAGTTTAAAAAATTATTTAAAAATAATTTAATGAACAAATATAAAATACATGATTTAAAATGAATGGGAGTAATGTAAATAAATGATACTTGGAATTGGATTTTGTGTTAAAAGATTATGAATTCTTTTGTTTTGATATGATTGACGCCAAATATGTCGTTGTATAAGTAAGTGTGGTAGGCGTAATAAGCTGTAGCTTCAGCCTACACCCTTTCGGTCTGTTTTAAAGAATATCTATGGTTTTTTTTGTTGTAATTTTGTCTTATGAAATCATTACTGAAAATGATGCTTTTTGTTATGTTTGTACTGACCGAAATAAATTTCACTCATTCATTCATTCATTCATTCATTTATTCATTTATTATAGACAAAAGTGGTGGATGGAAAGAAGCTGTTCCTAATACATTGAGTATAGGTCTTCAGGCACCTGTAGTAGTAGTAGTAATACTAGTGGTGCAATCACTTGATTAGAGTATGATATGCTCCTAAAAGGTTGTCATTAGGATGGATTCTCTTAATGGAAAACAGGTCTGTGTGCTTTGTTTAATGTGGGGAGTCTGATGCACAAGCAGACATCACACAGTTCTTGACAGATCAGGGTCAGGTTCAATGGCATGGAATGCAAGACGTCCGGGGACCCTCCACTGCTGCAGCCTTCTTCCACCTTCACCGCCATTGTGATGTGTTATCATCCTCCGCTAGCTCCATTGTTGAGGTCTTGGTTGGATCCTCCTGGAACCTCCTTCTCCTTGAAATTACCGCCATGGGTGACCGACCAGGAGCTAAACTCCTGAGGGCATCACTCTGGGATCTCAGGAAAACACAGGCCTCTCCACCATGACATTATTACCAATCCACACTGACTGTGGTCCCCCGATGAAGAAGCTGAGAATCCAGCTGCAGGGGGAGGTACAGAGGTCTAAGTTTTAAAGCTCGTTGATTGGTAGTAAGGGGAGATGGCATTGAGCATCAAACTGAAATTAATAAACAGCAGCCTGATGTATGTTTTGCTGATGTCTAGGTACTCTAAATTTGAGTGAATCCGCTGTACACCTGTTGTGGCGTTGGGCAAATTGCAGCTGGTCCAGGTACTTGCTCAGGCAGAAGTTAATTCTAATCAAGACCAACCTCTCAAAGCACTTCATCACAGTAGATGCAGGTGCCACTGGGTAATTATCATTGAGGCAGCTTACCCAGCTCTTCTTGGGCACCAGCGAGATTGATGCTCTCCTGAAACAGGCGGGAACCTCCAACAGCAGCAGTGAGAGGTTGAGGTTGTTCTTGAACAACTCTAGTCAGTTGGTCAACACAACTTTTCAGTATCACCGAGGTCTGAAAATTTATGAGGGTTTATCCTCAATGTTCTGACATTGGCTTCTGATACAAATATCATTGGGTCGTCAGATGCTGTGGGGATTTGCATAGGTATAGTGTTATTTCTTCTTTCAAGGTGTGCGTAATAGGCATCGAGCTCATTGGGGAGTGAAGCAAAGCTGCTATTTATGTTGTAAGGTTTTGCCTTATAGGAGGCAATGATATCCAAACCCTGCCACAGCTGTCATGCATGCAATTGTGGCTCTAGCTTCATGCAGAATTCCCTTTTCAATCTCATGATGGCTTTCTGTACGTCATACCTGGACTTGTTGTAGAGTTGTGGATTGGAGGTCCTAAATGCGGTGGATCTAGTGCTCAGCAGGCTGCGAATCTCCTCGTTCCTCCAAGGATTCTGGTTTGGGGAAACTCGATATATTCTCAAAGGCACATGTTCATCCATGCTGTCAGTGATGGCCATGGCAAGGTCATTCAGATCCAAAGATGAATCCCTGAATATCATCATCTAGTGATTCAAGACAGTCTTGTAAATACTCCACTTTGACTCCTCCACTTCCCTTAACCATATCTTTCCTGTTCTCATCACTGGTGCACAGTGACTGCGTATACTCTGGGAGTAGAAATACAGCCAAGTGATTGGACCTGACAAAGTGCAGGCACATCTTCAACATCTCCCTGAGCAGCGCCGTCATTCCTATGTGCTTCAAGGCCGCCACCATTGCCGTGCCAAAGAAGTCTTCAGTGTCCTGCCTCAACGACTACTGTCCTATCGCACCCACATCCATCATCATGAAGTGTTTCGAAAGGCTCGTCATGAGACACATCAAGACCCTGCTGCCCCCCTCACTGGACCCCCTGCAGTTTGCATACTGTCCCAACCATTCAACAGGCGATGCCATTGCCATCACCCTCCACCTGGCCCTAACCCACCTGGACAAAATAGACACGTACATTCAAATGCTGTTCATAGACTTCAGTTCAGCATTCAACACAATCATTCCTCGGAAACTGATTGGAAAGCTGAGCCTTCTGGGCCTGAACACCTCCCTCTGCAACTGGATCCTAGACTTCCTGACTGGGAGACCTCAGTCAGTCCGGATTGGAAGCAGCATCTCCAACACCATCACACTGAGCACAGGGGCCCCCCAGGGCTGTGTGCTCAGTCCACTGCTGTTCACTCTGCTGACCCACGACTCTGCTGCAACACACAGCTCAAACCACATCATCAAGTTCACCGATGACACGACCATGGTGGGTCTCATCAGTAAGAATGGTGAGTCAGCATACAGACAGGAGGTGCAGCGACTAATGGACTGGTGCAGAACCAACAACCTGTCTCTGAATGTGAACAAAACAAAAGAGATGGTTGTTGACTTCAGGAGGACACAGAATGACTACTCTCCGCTGAACATCGACGACTCCTCCGTAGGGATTGTTAAGAGCACCAAATTTCTTGGTGTTCACCTGGCGGAGAATCTCACCTGGTCCCTCAACACCAGCTCCATTGCAAAGAAAGCCAGCAGCATCTCTACTTTCTGCGAAGGCCGAGAAAAGTCCATCTTCCACCCCCCATCCTCACCACATTCTACAGAGGTTGTATTGAGAGCATCCTGAGCAGCTACATCACTGCTTGGTTCAGAAATTGCACCATCTCGGATCGCAAGACCCTGCAGTGGATAGTGAGGTCAGCTGAGAAGATCATCGGGGTCTCTCTTCCCGCCATTACAGACATTTACACCACACACTGCATCCGCAAAGCAAACAGTATTATGAAGGATCCCACGCACCCCTCATACAAACCCTTCTCCCTCCTGCCATCTGGCCAAAGGCACCAAAGTATTTGGGCTCTCACAACCAGACTATGTAACAGTTTCTTCCCCCCAAGCCATCAGACTCCTCAATACCCAGAGCGTGGACTGACACCAGCCTACTGCCCTCTACTGTGCATATTGTCTTGTTTATTATTTCACCACAGCTCTCTGGAGAAAAATGATATTGTATCTGTTAAATAGGGGCCTTGGACAATTCTGATTTGATGGAGAATGGACGTGAAAGCACAGAGGAACATCTGGAGAAATTTCTGAAATGCCCGTTCGCTGCTGTCGTTACTGTGTGGTCCGGAATCTTTCGGAGGGTAGACCTCAAAATCTCTGGCCTTGCCTGCTTTTGGTGACCGAGAAGGAGGTTGAATCATTCAGACAGAGATGGCGCTCAGTACTCAGTGTCGGAGAGCTGATCAGAGCTCGAAGTTTTCGGATGACTCAGAGTTGGATTGTGGCCGGCATGGCAGGGAGAGTTTTTCTTCCTTCTCCCGTCTGCGTGAGATGTGGGACATTTGAGAAACTTTGAACTTTACTGTGCTCACGGACTTCTTCATCAAGTTATGGTATTGTTACACTGTTTGTAACTATATGTTATAATTACGTGGTTTTGTTAGTTTTTTCAGTCTTGGTTTGTCCTGTGTTTTGTGATATCACACCAGAGGAAATAATGTATCATTTCTTAATGCAATAATTACTAAATGACAATAAAAGAGGACTTCATAATCATCATCATAATGCCTGCACTGTTTTGTGAACTTTATGCAGTCCTGGGTAGGTCTGTAGCCTAGAGTAGTTTTATGTTGTTTTACATAGTTCAGTGTAGTTTTGTATTGTTCATGTAGCACCATGGTCCTGAAAAACATTGTCTCGTTTTTACTGTGTGTTGGCTCCTCTGGTTACACAAGTGATGTTGGTGGTAGCTTGTCAGAATCATTACCCTTGTCATGATTCAGAAGGTATGAGGGTATGCTTTTATTATTGAAATTACTTTCAGAGTATATTCCTAATTAAGTGATGTTGCTTTAAACCAGACCAGGAACATACCTGATCCCAATCAACCAGTAATCAATGAATTAAATGTGCTTCAAAATTTACCAATAAGCAAATCAGGGATTTACAGATAGGCTGTAAGTTAGAAATCACTGCCATTGATTTTCATACATATGGAATTTAATAGATCAATTTAAAAAATTATGGAAGTCAAGCATGCTTCACAGTGAATGATAATTCTATATTAGCTATCCATTCTATTTTTCAGCCCTTGATTGCCCATTTCACTCTGACGATATCCAAAGCCAAAGCTTGATTAATACTATTTTGAATCTGTAGGTGGCGCTCATGTCCAGCTTCAAATTTGGTTGAAGCTCCCCAAATACATTTGTTGCGAGGTTAGGAAGAACACAACTGGTTTTAGTTGTCACAAAATTAGTGCTCACAATAAGAGTTCACACTATGGCAAACCATTGGACTTTCATGTGAAAAATTCAATATCATGTCTTTATACGGCAGCTGGAAAACTACAGATATTGGCCAATTCTCTGTTGATTGAGTGGAAATATTGCATAATCCAAACTAACAATCCCACAAGACTTTGATTTACACTAATGCCTGCAATGTACAATGATACAAACTCAATCCTAATAGTAAGTTGCTGCAAATTTTTTAAAATTTCAAAATTAAATTTTATTCATAAAATTATACAAGAAATATAAAAGCAGTACATGAGTTTCTTTTACATTCATAGTGTTGTTCAGCCTTTATAATTAAAGTGTTATTGGTTCTATGCATTTGTAGTGTTAGCAGTTCTCTGTAGAGAGCTCCTTTACCATTCAGGTAGCCTCTTTCATGACACAGATTTAAAGTGTCTGAGAGGGGGTTATACGGTGCTTAGACCTTCAACTTTTAGTGGCAGAAGAACCTTACACTACAGTTTTTCTCTACAAAGCCTTTGTGTTGGCTGCACCAAGCTTCACTGCATCCCCTAATTACATCCTTTCCTAGTGTGGATGTTCCATTGCACAAGATCCAAAGAACGGATGTTCCATTGCACAAGATCCAGTTCCATCAGAGGCAAAACCTTCTCTACGACCTCTTCAAATGCCAATGCCTCACAAAGGCAGAATTCATCATTAAAGACCCTCACCACTTGAGATATGCACTCTTCTTGTTATTAGCATTGGGGAGGGGGCACAGGAGCCTGAAAAATCATACTCAATCTTTTAGGAACAATTTCTTCCTCTCAGTCATAAGTCTTATAAACAGTAGCTCACTGTTCCTCTTTTGCAATATTTATGTACATTGGAACATTGAGTAATTTTTATACCTTTCTCTGCAAAACAAGAGATTTTGTGACATACCAGTAATAATAAACCCAATTCTGATTCTGACGTACTTTTTCAGCCTGGAATATGCCAGCTGGCAGCATTTCCTGATGGACATCTTGACCTGGAAGACCAGTAAGATTCAGCCTGACCCAAGTGCATCTTTCACCACGTTGATGATCTTCCAACAGCACTTGATGTTTGTCTTGGTGTGTGTCCCTGGTAACAGTCTGGATAGCAAACTCATGTCACTGTATCAAGTGACTTAAACACATGTTATATGATGTGGTGCACTATTACATCAACTGGCTCATATTCCAGAGACCATGCATTTAGGTTGCAAAGTATAATAAGCAAACAATATTATTTTATAGTTATGAAAAATAAATTTTAAAATCTTGCTGAGGTAAATCTTTCTTTTTCATGGAACTTTGCTTTCAGTTCTCACATTATGTATGTTTTATAACAATTTTGTTCCATTATAAATTTGCATCCATACGCTCTGCCAATTTAATTGCCAATCTGTTATTTTACGAACAGGCTTGGCAACAAAATGGTTTCAAAAAATTTCTTTAAATGTCAACTTTTTGTTCAGTGACTAAAATTTAATGTCCTTAGGATGGGGAACTGATATAGAGTGGAAAACAATTCATATTTCTCAACTTTTTAATTAAATCTATTTAAATAGACTTCAAAGTAATAACAGAGGGTAATCGTTATTATTTACCATTGATTACAAAGCTATAACATAACAATTCATATAACATTTTTACTATATTAAAATATCTCAAAGTACTTCGTAATCATTAGCATTTAAAGCTCAGTCACATAAGGAGCGATGACCTAAACTCTGGTTTTAGGGATGGTCATATAAGAGGAGAGAGGTGGAGCTGGACAAGCAATGAGGGAAAAGGATATGTGTGTATATGATGAATAAACTCATCTCAGGCTTCCATCGGCGTACCGGTATCGATTATAACCGACATTTCGATGACAAACTCTGCCATCTTCATCGGGGATGATGCCTGGGTCAGTTATACCCAGCTGGAAACCTGGAAACCTGAGAAGAGTTTAAGTGATGAGGAAATTCCAGAATTAAGGCATTGCTGCCAATAGTGGAGCAACTAAACTGGGTATGATTAAAAGTAAAGAACTGGAAACAAAATGGAAATTATTGGAAATAATTAATATGTCAAGCAAAATCAGATTTATTGTTTCAAGTTCATGTCATTCAATTGGAACTGGAGGAATTAGGAATGCTAGAGGTTATAGGGATTGAAGAAGGGCAATCCTGCAGAAGGACTTGAAAACCAAGAGGAAGACTTATAAAGACAAGAGATTCTGCAGATGCTGGAAATCCAGAGTAACACACAGACAAAATGCTGGAGGAACTCGACAGGTCAGGCAGCATCTATGGAAGGGAATAAAGAGTTGACATTTTGGGCTGAGACCCTCAGGACTGGAAAGGAAAGGGGAAAAAAAGCCATTATAATTAACAAGCCAGGACTTCAATTGTTTCACTTGAACCCAATGTACAAGTGAGGGGTACTCACTGAATGATATGAGCCAGTACAGGGACAACAGAGTTTTGGATGTCCTTCAGAAAGTATTCTATCAAAAAAAATAACATGTTTTTCCCTCTCTGTTGATCCTATCTGACCTGTTGATTTTGCTTCCATTTCTTGTTTTCACTTCAGATTTCTAGCATCTGCTCTCTGTTAGCTTTCCATGGGACAAAGGAATCAGGCCCAAAGAGCTCTGGGTTATTATGATCGCAGTTAATAATGGCTTGTTTGAAGATTTCAGAAGATCATTTGGGATGGTCTGTCAGCTGAGACAACAATTAAAGGCTGGTTTTAATGATGCCATGGCTAAAATTCTATCACAGGGTCAAATATGATACCATGGATGGAAACACTTTGGTTCAGTTTTAGACAGTATATAGGATTGATGGACCAGGTGGGATTTTACAGATTTGTTAAATTCATCTGAGTGAACGTTTATATTGGTATATTATTTTAATACTAAAAATAAAAATTACGGACTCACAACTGACAATGGCCATCAATCACCAACACATAACTTAATGGTTACTGCAGGACATTCATAGATTGGTACAGACAAATGCAGGCAAATGGTTAATTTAGAATCTATTGAATCCTGTTACACAGTGTAGAAAGAAAAGTTGCTGCACTTCTATTTAAAATCCGACACTCCCAGTGAGTCATCTAAAGGGAAGACAATTTTATTGGTTCTAAAATACTAACTGTTCTGCACAATATTTGTCACTTTAAAGTACAGATAGCCCTGGGCGTGATTTATTGCTTCCCCAAACGAGTTCTGAGCTCATTTGTTGTCCCTTCCCAAATGCCGGTTGTTTTATTCAAAAAATCGAAACGGAGCAAATATGTAGGCATTTCAGAAATCGTGTTTCTTTTTTCACTAACAGCCTCCGATTTGAATGTCAAAAAGTGCAGACTGGATTATTCCTTTTCAAAACTTTTTTTTAAATCTAACGTGGGGGAGGGTACTTCAACCGAGTTTCCCTTCCTGTCTTTCATAGTCTGGGAGCTAGCTAACCTCTTGCACTTTCCAGCAGCGCGGCTCCAATCAAGGGGAGGCGGAGAGAGCCGATGAGCTCAACCAGTAGCTTGCCATTGGACGGCTATATTTAGGCGATAGCGCCGGCCCTTTAAAAGGTGAAAGAGACGGTTTCGATGCATGCATTGCTTGGTTGTGCGCTACTGGAGGAGAGATACTGAGTAGATTCGTTTCGCTCTAGCTTGTGTTACTGCTCGGATTGCAAGACAGTCTTTGCATTGGCACAACAATTCATAAAAATAGTTTTAAGAGAAAGAAAAGTCGGAGAACAAAATAGAAAGGAAAACAAACGAGGAGTCATGGCTGCAATTCGGAAGAAACTTGTGGTGGTGGGAGACGGTGCCTGCGGGAAGACATGCCTCCTGATTGTGTTCAGTAAGGACGAGTTTCCCGAGGTTTATGTGCCCACGGTGTTCGAGAACTACGTGGCCGACATCGAGGTGGACGGCAAGCAGGTGGAACTGGCGCTGTGGGACACGGCAGGTCAGGAGGACTACGATCGTCTGCGACCCCTGTCCTACCCGGACACTGACGTGATCCTGATGTGTTTCTCGGTGGACAGTCCCGACTCGCTGGAGAACATCCCCGAGAAGTGGGTGCCGGAGGTGAAGCACTTCTGCCCCAATGTGCCCATCATCCTGGTGGCCAACAAGAAGGATCTGCGGAACGACGAGAACGTTAGGAACGAGCTGGCCCGTATGAAACAGGAGCCTGTACGCACGGAGGATGGCCGCGCCATGGCTGTGCGTATCGGAGCTTACGACTACTTGGAATGCTCGGCCAAGACCAAGGAAGGAGTACGGGAGGTGTTCGAGACCGCGACCCGGGCAGCGTTGCAGAAGCGAGCCCGGCCCAGCAGAGGCTGCGCTCACTGCTGCACCGTCCTATGATGCTTCCCCTAGCACTGCGGCCAGCCGACACTACTCTGCAAGCCGAACTCCTCCCGAGGGGGGACTTGACTCTTGGACAGTAAGAAAATGCGGACAGTTTCTAGGAAGAAAATACGGGACATCACTAAAGAAGGGGTGGGGGAAATGTTTCTTTTTGTTCTCTGACAGAGCCGATCGACCACCGTGAGAGAGAGATGCAGATTTTTTTTTGGTTTATTTTAAGTGGGCTGAAGCTGAGTTATTCATACCCATTGCAGGTGGCACTGTCCTGGTAGAGCCACGGGTTGTATGGCATCCCAGTCGGGGTGCAGCAGACGGACTGCCTTACAATATGCCAATGTTGTGAAACAATGCTTTAATGTGTGTGTATATATGTGTGTTTATATTGAGAGAGACGTTTATGTTTTTCTTCTGTGAGAAGCGACGAGAAAGGTTTGGGGTGGGTTCCTCCGCCGATCCCCTTTTCGTTGTTTTGTCCGGTTCGCTTTAAGCGACATCTTGGTGTGCGAGGGGGTGCCCGGCAAAGGGACATGGCATATTGGAAAGGGCACGGTGGTACTCCCCTCACCGACCTACGACTTGCATCTAGCCTGCTCACGAATGACTGTCCGGTTGTGCCATCTGCCTGAAGTGGGCCATCGAGGCAGTTTGGGGCGACCTCCAGAACAAAATACTCGTGTGGTGGCACTGACGATAAACTTTGGGATTCTCACTATATACACAAGAGAAAATGGGAGGATAATTTACAACCTTTTATTTTGCTCTGAGCATCTGTAGAGGACTTCTCAAGTTCCATCGATATTTTTGCTATATCTCTTAAGTGGTACTGAGGTGGGCCCTCACTGATTCAGTGTTAAACTCAGAAAATGGCGAAGCTTCGCATTGAGGCCGAGACGTGCATTTGTTTACAGAATTGTATACCGAAGTATAAGCTGTGTAAAGATTCGTTTTCACGCAAGGTATTAAATGTAATCAAAACTGGCATATTGGTTTGTTTTTATTTCATAATTATTGCAAAAGCCTAGGGTTTTTAAAAAAAAATTAGTCGAGTGTCGTTTGAGTCTGCGCGGCTGTCCAAAATGTAATGCTGGATCCCAGCACTAACGGAGAAGGCGGGCTGCTCCGGTATTGGAAACAATATGTTTCGTTAAGTGCACAGAAAAATACTTTTTTTGTGAAACGTGGTGATTAAGGACAGTCCGAATTCGTTTGTTATCTTTTGTGAGGGAATGGGCGTGGTTAGTTTTTATTCCCTTCTGCTGATCTAACGCCTTCCATGTTGACAGCAAATAGGGCTCTCTGCAGTAATCGGCCTGGTTGGCACTGCGTTTATTCCTAATCCTGGCATTTCTAATTCTCGTGCTCGAATTCATTGGTGTATTCAAATAAGTATCCAAATAGGAGTGCCAGTTCATACAAATATGGGAACTTAACACTACCGCACAACATAAAATTTGGATACATTCTTTAAACAAGATTAAATTTCTTATTTGCTAAGGCATCGCCGGGGGATTGTACGTTTGAATAGTTGCACGGGCGTTTCTGAGGGAGGGACTCTTTCGGTTGGTGTGAAGCGTGAATATACCCTTGAGAGAAAGAAAGTGTTCAATGAAAAGACTCCCAATTGTCCACTAGAGTAATTTGTATCCTTAGGCATATGTAAGGACCACAACCATTGACCCTAGTAAATAAGTAACACGGAAGCCTATCTTGCCCTCGGAGTATATGCCCTGATGTTAACTTTATAATAGTTTTCAGTAACTTTTTAGCCAAACCAGAATCTATTAGCTTTAACTAATTTCCTCTTTTTACCATCACCCTCCCCCGATCATCTGCTCTGACCTTTCCTGGTATTCTGGCAATGTTATAAACAACAAATTGAAACCCTTAATATGGGCTTTTTATTTTTTACAGGCGGTGTTGTATCTAATGTGCTGTGGCACCCCATTGCATTGTTCATAATTTGCACACGCAGCACGTTCAATTTGCCTGATACATTTGTAACTTCTGTGCAAGATGGTATTTCACTTTGCCTCTCACAAAATCGAAATAGTAATTTTTAAATATACCGTTCGTGAACCATTGGACAAAAGACCATGCATAACAATTATTTTCAACAGAGAGAGTATTATGTCGCACGGTCATTTTTTTGCTTCAAAACTCAAGTTTCTGCCATTGTGAGAAAACAAATCCAACTTCCTTATCATTTGAAATGGTGCTCCTAAAAAAAAGATCATTTACGAATACCTTGATTCCTTGGTATACAGATTAATTCAAGGATAATACTAGAAAAGGCACAATAAATCTAATTACAGGGAATATGTCACATTGTAATGGTAGAATAAAATTTAAAACCAGAATATAACTAACATCTCTGAATGATTGTTATTACAAATCTGCCCAAAAACTGCGAATATTACTGGATGTAAAGTTGATAGCCACATTTGTTGTTCTACTGCAAAACAATTGTAGGCAATGTGCTCTGTTACACAAACTGCTGTTTTTGAAAATCGCAAGCAAGAGAAAATCTGCAGATACTGAAAATCCGAGCAACACACAATGCTGGAGGAACTCAGCAGGCCAGGTGACATCTATTGGGCGGGGGGGAATGTAAAGTCAATATTTCGGGCTGAAACATTGACTACTTTTTTTTCCATAGATGCCACCTGGCCTGCTGAGTTCCTCCAGCATTTAATGGGTTGCTTTTTTTTTTGAAAATGATCTCTTATTTACTATTGTCCACCTTGCCCTTCTCCACTTTCCCAGTGTTCTTATTGGGACAAAACAAGAAAGTAAATATCTGCAGGTTTCACCTATGATTTGCAGCAGCTGTTCTAAGAAGGAAACTGCGAACAATTTGATTTAACCTTGGAATTAATGCAGGTAAATACTTAAAATTCCACTTCTCATCTTGGACATGAAAGTGTCAAAGACAAGAACTTTACCC
Organism: Mobula hypostoma; assembly: GCF_963921235.1. Lineage (NCBI taxonomy): Eukaryota > Metazoa > Chordata > Chondrichthyes > Myliobatiformes > Myliobatidae > Mobula > Mobula hypostoma. The sequence continues at coordinate 47,118,163 of NC_086098.1, forward strand.
TATGAAGAAGCAGAACATGGTCTAAGCCTGCCTTTCTGGCTTCAGGAAGAAGTAGAACATAAAGGGACAAATTAGGAGTAACAATACTTCACTTGCACTTGCAAAATTCCTTCAATTTATGAGGAATACATCTGATTCCTAATTATTGAGGCTGATGATCGGATGTAAGTGAAGATCTGGCATCAGCCTGAAATAACCTTGCTTAAAGGTGCTCAAGAAGTATGCTTCAATTGTGTAGTGATTAAAATGTGTGGGTATTCAGAACTCTACACCAATAATGTGGAGTTGGACTGCAATCTTGATGGAGGTATGGGGAGGTTTAAATGTAAATAATAAAAGTTCAAAAATGCAGTAAAATCTAATATTGATCATTTGAAATTCTGTGTAATTTCATCAATGTTATTTGTTAAATGACAGATTCTTGGGAGCATAGAACGGGAATTCTAAGGACAACATGTAAAGCAATTAGAAAAGCAAATTGATGCTAGTTTTCATAGCATAAGGATTTGAGTTAAAGAGTAGAGGTGTTTTTTCCCCTAATTAATTAGGATTGTGATGAGACCAAATCTTGAATATTTTATACAGCTTTGGTCTCTCATACCTGCAGTAGAGGAAGTGTGGCAAATACCTCTGGTGTACCCCGTTTTCTCTGAAGAAAATTTTTAAATAGGTCCCTTGATCTACACTCTCTAAAATTTTGACTGGATTGTTCAGAACCAAAAGTTACAAACTTTGAGCAAAGGGTTTTGCCATTGAGAACTGAGGTTAGATAAAAATCCTTCATCCAATGAGTAAGTGAATCTTTTTAGGAGTCTTTTCTACAGAGTTCTGTGGATGTTTTTTACTAAGTTTATTTTTGCTAAAAGCAGGTTAGTTTTTGGGGCAGTGTTAAGGAAATCATGAGAAATGGGATAGTGCAGGAAAGTGGAATAGGGGTTTTTAAAAAAACAGAATTTTATTGAGTAACAGCAGGCACCAAGGCCGGAGTGGCCTCTTTCTGCTTTCTTGTGTTCTTATCTAGCTTCAATCCATGCTGCCTCTCTGCTCAGGCAATCTGGTGATTCTCTTTGCCAAACTTTGTGAAATCCTCAATTGTTTCTCCTGTGTACACTTGTTCAACTCTGCTTGAAGGTGATATTTAAATATGTTTACACCACCGTTTCATTCAGGAATTACAAATAGTGACCACTCCTGGAAGGTTTTCATCACACACCTAAAATCTAAAATGATTGGAACAGGAATTATGTTTTGAGTTTTGACCAAGAATGGACTGGTTTTACTCATCATTTTGAACAACTAAATCAATTCAACTTTCAATCTTCTCAACCCAAGTGAGCTTAAAAAAAGCTTTCTCCTATTTATTCATGCAATTAAAGTTCCTAATTTTTCAGAGTATTCTGCTAAATCTTCTGTAGTATTTTTCCCCAAGGGCTTGAAATCATTCCTATTTTGCTGTAGGCAGAAATAGATACAATATTCTACTTGTGGTCAAAGCAGTGCTTTATGCAGGTTCAACATAATCATTTGGTTTTTTTCTGCATCCTCTTTAGAATTATAATATTTGTAATGTCTTCCCTTGTTCTTCCTATCACATTTATAACCTTCATAATTTGATACATTTCATCTGCTATTTGACCAACATTTCATTGGGCTCTTTGTATTTCTCTTGAAATGTATTATTACCCTCACTACAATACAAACATCTCATTTGCTAAATTTGAAATGGTGCTCTGTATGTTCAAGTCTAAGTTAGTAACATATACCCACAAAGGCCGTTGTCCTAGTTGTGACCCAGGGGAACAATTGTTTCCTGTCCTAAATCCAATTTTGTATCAATCTACCCATTGCTCCTTTTAATCCATTTTGACCAGCATATTATCTGGCACTTTCCTTGATAAAGGCACAGAGGGTTTCATTATATTGATTAACCTTTTTAAAATTAGACTGATGTCATCTCTATATGTAATGCCAAAATGCATAACAATCAGCTATTCAAGTGGACTGGTATTGTGCATTAATATAATCATGATTCATTGATATCTGAGATAGCTGAAATGAATGAAATTTTTTGTCCAGTACTACATTCCTTCATCCTTTTTTTTGTCTTCCCATATGAAAGAAGTTGGTCTTTGTTAGGATACAGGCATTTATATTCCGAAGGGGTATTCTGCAAGGATTTGATAGCAGGCAGGAGAACTTCTGGAAATTATTGGGAAATCCTGCCAATGCCATCTCTGAATTTCTAAGCATCTGAAGTGTCTACTCCATTGTGACTTTCTAAAACATATTGGACTGCTACCACCCTCTGGAAATGCTGGATTACGGATTTAACTCTTGTGTGTAGTTAGTTGATCGTAAAGGTAGCAAATTCAAGCACGGAGCTAAATTAATTGCACCTGCAATTCTATTACTTTCAGTAAGGTGTATGTACCAGGCAAGTCTTTTAAATTAAGGTTTTAGCTGCCTTGTCTGATGAGATGCACTACTGAACCCAATTGTTACATGCAGTATTAACATGAGGCCCTAGAAAATGTAGATTTAATGGTCATCAGAACATTGCAGAGACAAATTTTGTGAAAAGAGTAATAGCGTCCATGTTTCAGGACTGAGACCTTGATAAGTGATCTTTCTATAGAGGCTTCATGACCTGCTGAATGTTTCCAGCAGTTTTAAATTTTATTTTAGAATAAATGGCCACTGGCCTCTTCTCTGTGATATGCCACGTGGACGTGTCGATGTATGTGGAGATAATAAATTGGGATCCATTTGTCTCCAGTTTTACATTAGCTCTTATTTTTGATAACTGATTTATGTCCAGGTAATGAGTTCGAAATCTATTCCATCAAGTTTGTCAGTTGAATCACTGATGGCAATGCTAATGCAGTACCTCCTGAATACTGTATAGATATGAATGAGCCTCAGAGCACTGAAGTTTAAATAAAAAGTATTGTACAAGTTAGCTGCTGGTTTCCTTCAGGAACCATTATGATGGGATCCTCTTGTATGTAAATCTCTACTAATTACCCATTATTTAGAACACTTTCTTCCTACCAAGTGCATAACCTTATGGTTTATCACATTATGCTCCATTTGGCATATTCTTATCTGATCTGTTCACATCTTCCTTCCAAATCTTTGCACCTCAGTGTCAGCTCGCTATCCTACATTTGTACTTATGATCAAAGTTACATATATTGTACTGTGCCTTTTCATCCAAGTCATAAATATAACTTGTGAATAACCAAGCACGCAACAAGCCAAAGAAAACTTTCCCCCTATAATGCAACTTGAAAACAATCCCTTTAATTTCTACTCTGCTTTCTGTCCCTCATCCAATCCTATACTTGAGCAATATGGTAATACACTTCTTCTGCCCACTCCACCACCCAACAAATCCAAGCACTCGCGTTTTGTGTAATGAGATTTATATATGGTACCTTACTTTGAAAATCTAAATGAATCCATTCATTGGGTCTGGTATACACCATAATGCTGAAATGCCAGTTTCAGTAGAGAGTGGTGGTATTTATTAATTGCAGCCACTGACCCACAAGTGGCTTACAAGGTCACTGGGAGCTCAATCCATTTAACAACCCATCAGCTCAATTGAGGATGTAATTAATTTGTGCCTTCAGTACATTCTTCAACATTTGGACCACTCTAACACTTATGTGACCAGGAATCCACATGGTCTCCAAAGCTTTTTTCCTGTAGCTGCCCAGCTTCTTAACAAAACTCACTCAGGTGTAGTACCCTCACTGTCCCTACATTGCATCCATTAAATAGTCTTTCCTGCTGTCCTTGTTCTGTTGATAATTATTGAGTCTGTTCATATGTTCACATTTATTTAAGTTTGATTATTGATGTTTGCACGTGTGACCATTCTGCTAATTGTTGATGTTTGTGCTATTGTGTTGTCTGTTATGGTATTGTCCTGTGTTTTATGCTTGGCACCAAACCACAATCGATTCTGCTACATTTCATAATACTGGCAATAAAGTGACTCTGAACCTAATTCTGATCAGCTATTAAGGCCACTTGAAATCTGTCTTTTGTGCTGGAATTTCTCTTTAGTTCAGTAGACTCTACATTTTTAGAGAGATTAGGGGACTACTTCCAAAAGTAACCAAGTCATATTGATTTGATGCCCTGTGGTATTGGTTGAATTGTAACCCAATTACTGACATTAACTTGAAACTCCTTGTAGAGCCTTCTATTATCACTCAGTAATCATATACTATCATGAATCCTGCCTCAAGCAGTTTCTGAAATTGCCTTACTCCATCCTGTTCTCTATTATCTTGCATTGGTGCATGTGAAGTCTCTGCTTCCAAAATTCCATTTCAGAATTATTTGACGTGTAGGAACAGACCCAAGTTATAGCTCTGTGATGACTGCAGTGGTAAAAATGTACCAAGAAGGCCGTTGGCTTTTAAACTTTGTTCCTTTATATTAAACTCAACCTTACTTGTCAATAATCTTCATCGTTCCAGAACACAGCAGTATGTTTGTAATTTTTAAATGCCAATTATTCTCTTACAGCTCCAAAACAAAACCAGTTAGATTAAGTAGTTTCTCTCACCAAACATTTTGATGCACAACCAGGCTCTGAATTATTACCCAACGGTGGGGAGGGTTTTACCTGTGATTGACTGGGCCATATCCATTAATTTTTGTGCGATTTTCTGTTCTAGGGCATTGATGTTTCCATACCAGGCTGTGATGCTCTCCATTACACATCTATAGAAGTTTGTTCAGGTTTTAGATACCGTGCCGAATCTTCACAAACTCCTACAGAAGCAGAGGCGCTGCTGTGCCTTCTTCATAATTGCGTTTACATGCTGGGCTCAGGTCAGTTTCTCTGAAATGAAAACAAAATGCAATTTAAAGTTGCAGACCTTCTCCAACTCTGATCTTCCGATGAGGATTGGTCTCTGGTTTCCTTCTTCTGAAGTCAATAATCAGCTCCATGGTGTTGCTGACATCGAGAGAGAGAGATAGTTGTTGTGGTACCACTCAGCTAGGTTTTCAAACTCCCTCCTAAATGCTGATTTGTCACCACCTTTGATTTGGCCAATGACAGTGGTGTCATCAGTAAACTTGAATATGACACTGGAGCTGTGTTTTCAGTTTTTATCTGTGCAAACATATTTCTCAGTAGTATGTATATCTCATTAAATTTATGTCTGTATATCCACAGTAAATAAATATAATTGATTGAAATCAACCCATGTTCTAGAAAACTCACATATCACACTGAATACTGTCAAATCTTCTCTCTTTTTTGTTAAGAGGTGTTGATCCATGCTGGGTACACAGATGACAACATTTCAAGTGACCTTTCTTGTGTGCGTGACTAGGTTTCTGATTTTGCATTCAGTTGTACTTTGACACTGTGTAACACGATTTTCTGTCTAAAATATACAACGAAGAAACTTTTGTATTTCCAACAACTGAGAGAGTACAATGCTTCAGGGCACTTTTGGCAAGGTCTTTGAAAGTGTCTTGGGATAGCAACACTAAATTCTCATCTACTAGTCTGCAAAAGACAGGTAGTGACTAATAACATAAATTTTGGATGTCCCTTCTCTCTAACCAAACAATATAAAAGAAGATAAAGTTTCCTTGCTGTTCCCTTGGCTACAGATTTTACAGGGTCCTTTTATCTAGCTAGGGGCTTTCCTAGTTCATACTCATCAGGAGCAGTATGACAATGAATGTAGCCAGTCCAGCAAATAGGCTTCATTACTTATATTTCAATGTAATGTTTGTGAGATTTCCTCAAATTCTGGAACAACCTTGGTGGGTTTTCACAGAAGTCATGAATTCACAATGATAAATCAGCCCAGCAGGAAATGGTTTATCACATCAGCCCAGATTACGCAGATTTCACTGATCAAACATTTAAAGTACATTTGAAGAAAAACAGCAAAATACCCTGAAAATCATTTCATTTTGAGAAATTTTGTTTCATTTCTATTATAATAACTTTCTTTCTAACGTCAAATGAGGGCATTTACAATCAGTCAGGAATACTTCTGACAACTTTGGTTGCAGGAAATCTTTACAACATTTATTTCTGGTCTGTGTTGCTAACTTGTGTCTGTATTGTGAGTTTGCTTGATACTTTTCTTCCTCAATGTTTATATATTTATGTGGCTATATTTTACTCTTCATATGTACTTGCTTGCTGTGTTTTTATTTGGCATCTACCTTTATCTTTGCTAGCTATCTAAACAGCAAAATTCATTCATAATATCATATCATTCTACAATAAATGCAGTGAGCAATGTCTTTTTGATTACCCACAGTCTCTTATTCAATGCTTTATACTTTAAGGTATAAACACGAATCGGAAAAAAGTAGAATCCTCAAAATTTCTCTTAAATTTGGTTCCCTTCCACAAACAATGCTTTAAGATGCATTTCCATCAAAATGCTGCAATATTTCAATCAAATTTTGGTACATTTGTTTATTTGCAAACCATTATTATAAGTAACAGAGGAATGCACAGGAATCACCAGCTAAAATCAGCATCTCCATAAGCACATGGAGAAAACAGATTCAAAATCAGGTTTAATATCACTGGCATATGTCATGAAATTCGTCAACTTTTAAAATGAAATACATGATAAATATAGAGAAAAAAACTGAATTACAGGAAGTGTGTAAAAATTAAGTAGTGCAAAAAAAAAGTTATGATGTCGTGTTCATGGGTTCCTTGTTGGCCTTGTCTATTTGGCCTTGTCTACTTGCCCAGATAATACAGGAATTCCTGAGAGACGCAACACTGGTATCTTTAGGGCATTTCTTAACAAAATTGTCATGACAAAATGTTGTAAATCTTTGGAAATCTCCATCCCAAGGAAATATGAATGTTAAACTATTATGTATATTCAAGGCTGAGGTAGATTGTTTTGGGAATAGAGGGGAGATCAAAAGTTAAGGGCACCAGGGATGAGAGTAGAATTCAGGACAATGAGCAAATCAGCCATTGGTTATTAAATGGTAGAACAAGCTTAAAGATACACATCTTATTTTCCTATGACTTTCTCTAATTCTGAATTCTCTTCAGACTTCCTATCAACTGATACCTCCATGGATTTGTTTGTGCTGTGGAACTCTGTCACACATAGTCTTGTCGTATTGTTAAGTTACCATGGAATGAAATAGGATCAAAATGTTGCAGAACTAAACATGAGAAAGAGAAAGTAAGCAAGTACAAAAACAAGATTTAGAAAATGCCAAGTGAGGAAGAAAAATATAAACTCAATCCATAAAGTTGTTTATTCCCTGAATAAGACTGGGTTTATTTAGTTCTGTGAGGCCGGGCTTAAGGAGAGAGGAGTTAAGAGCAAGGCAATAGAACAATGTGATTAGAAGTGCCTTAGGGGGAGAAGGGACTGTTTTGGAAATGTGATTGATGGTCAGTTTTGAGCTTGGGTGAAATGAAGCCAAAGGACAATAAAGGAAGGGTCTGTTTCTGCGGTGTACTGATCTATGATCTATTGAGACCTCGTTTGAAAAGACAAAGGGACAGAAACAGTTGTAGAGTAAGTATTAGGGGATGAGAATGGAACAGTGTGGGATTGTTGGCTAAAGAGGTCACAAAAAGAGGTATGCGTCTGTCGGTCCTAAGGCATAAGCGGAAACCATTCTGAAGGAACAGGCAATGGCCTCCGTTGGCCTGGGCCGATCGAAAGGGAATCGGGTTTAGATCCCGAATCCGGAGTGTCGGAGATGGGCGCCATGCGGTGTCCAGTGTGGTATTGCATATGATCTCGGAGGAGCTTGATGGAGCCTTGGGAAGAGTTCTCTTTTCTTTCTGTTGTGAAGAGACAGATTATAGACTGTTTTATGCAGAAAGATAGGAGGGAGTGAGAGAGATGAGAAGAGATCAGTTCCTGTGAAGGATAGGACACTACTGTGGCATTCAGTGCAACTAAGCATTAATAAATAAATGGAACTTAGTTAAAAGGATTAGTAATTTATTTTCTATAGCCATTGTGTGATAAATGGAATGAGCTCCTGCAACTCTTTGGAAATCGAGAATATTTCTCCAATATGAATATGATACAAATTGTTTCATGAATTAAGTAATCTAGAATCACCACGATAGTAACTCTGCTGTGACATTTGAAAAGAAACATTTGACTCAAAATGTCAGTTAATAAATTCCCTCTGCAACCTATTGTCTATCTGTTTCATAATTCGACAAAGATCACGTCAAACCTCAAAGGATAAACTTGCCAGGCAATTTGTGAAGCACGGGCCATTCATTTTAAAAAGCGTTCTTTATTAGGGTTAATTTTTGTTAAATGATCTGCAGTTTTTCATGGCTTAAAGGAGGCCATTCATCCCACTGAGTCCATGCCAGCTGCCTAAACAATCTACAGATTTCCATTTCCCTCTTACTTCCCTATAATCTTTTCTCCAGTTCCATTTTACTGCTCCAATTAGAAATTGAGTTGTAAACCACTTTTGGGCAGGATTCATGCTTGCTGGCAACAGACAAATTGAAACAAAATATTTGTTTACTTCAGTAATATTAGAAATAATAATGTGTGGGACATATTACTCAGAGATTAGTATAAAATATAAAGAGACAGATAGCAGTAAAATTTTGAGTGGTTTATGTCCTTATGATGGGAATAATCAAGTAATTACATTTCTCTCTTCCCACTTATTTCTGAACTTAGGGAAAAATATCAAAGGACAATACCAAGATCCTGCTTGAAGAGACCAGATCTGAAATACAGAATGACATGAGTGGGGCAGTGTGAGAGAGTTGGATAAAAAGAATGAGATTGCGAAAAGGAGACAGATATAGGCTGTTTCCTGCCAAAAGCTGGGAAGGGTTGAGGATGATGGCAGCACATGAACTCCTATTAGAGTTCAGAACTTGCTAAGAACAATGGCAGTAGGTCTTTAGTACCTGTCACTCTCTGTGTAAAGAAATTAGCCATGACTCCTTTAAGCTTTCCCCCTTTCACCTTAAAACTATGCTGTAAAGCTATTACCATAAGGCTACTTAAGTTTATGTACAATAACACACTAATAATCTTTATAAGTCACAGTAGCAGCCACTGAGTGACAGGACATCAACATTTGAACATTCATCAGTCATAATTTTGAAACAGAGAACCTTTACAAACCACAGAACATGAATGTAAATAAGTTTTGAGGATTTTATTGGCTTTATAAGTGAAAACCCAACTGCAATCTATAGAAAAATTGTCACCATATTTCCAAGTATACTAAATGCAGCACTTATTTATACATAATTGCTTGTTTATTTCCTACAACTGACTAACCACCCATGCAGAGAAGGGTCACAGTGTAATAACTCATTTGGGATAGATTTATTTAAAATATGGAAAATGATTCTGAGACAGAACTACAACTAATTTTTCCCACGAATATGGAATTCACTAATTCTCTAACACAAAAGAAATATTTAGTGACTATTTAATTGATTTTGTGAAACGTAGTGTAATTGGTTCTGTGAATGGTCTGATTGGGACCTGGTTTCTCTTTTACAGTGATTTAGGAAAATATCAAACAATGTCAGGCTATAGCATTGAAAAATGACTTCATATTGCTTTAGTTTATCATCAAGGAGTATTAACCGAAAAAATGTAAACATATCATCCCACGAAGCAAGTTCCATCTCATTTCTGCTACTTCATCAAATTCTATGTAAAGGTTCTATTAATTCCTGTACTGTGTCGTACTTGCTTTTTTTCTAAACTTAATCAATCAAAATGAACTGAGCCTAGTATCTCCCATTGAATGAAAATAAACATTCTGAGAAGTACTTATGTATTTCACTCATGTCCTGATCTCAACTCTACCCAGGTAAACATTTCTGACTAGCATGAGAATATAAATGATAGAAAATCATTAAGAGAAGAACTATTCACTTGGTGCTAATGTTTGGAAAATGCAACACTTTGGATGTGCAATATATCCACTTACAAATGTTTCAATCTCTCAACATGCTGTCCACCGGAATTTTATTTTTCAAAATGTATCAATGCTGACTCCATATGAGGCTACTCTAGATGTAGGGGGATATATAGAGTGCAATTGTGGTGTTAGTTACTTTGGATGTCAATTACATTCCAAATTCAGCTGCAGTGCTGAACCTGCACTGTGGCCTGTGGCCTGTGGCCTGTGGCCTGCAGCCTTCAGGCTCCTGGACTGGCAGCAGCGCGCCGAACTGCCTTCGTGGCTGTAGACTCACTTTCGAATTATCTGCCGTTCATGTTCTGTGTGTTATTTGTTTACCTTTGTATTGTTTGCATGATTTGTTCTTTTTTTTTCCCCACGCATTGGTTGTTTGATAATCTTTGTTGTATGGGTATTTTTTTAGTGGGGTCCATTGAGTTTCTTTGTTTTGTGGCTACGTGCAAGAAGGTGAATCCCAAGGTTGCATATGTATACATACTTCGATAATAAATGCACTTTGAACTTTAAACCTCAAAGAAAGCAGTTTATGCTATCATCAAATGAATAACTGAGAGTGAATTTCTATTACATGTATACTCTAATAATAATAGTCATAATTTTGTGGTAAATAGTTTTTAATTTTTCATAAATATGTTCCCCAGCATTATAAATCAATAGATTTAATTATAAACACTGATAGAATCAGAATCAGAATCAGGTTTATTATCACCAGCATGTGATGTGAAATTTGTTAACCTAACAGCAGTTCAATGCAATACATAATCTAGCAGAGAGAGAAAAAAATAATAATAAATAAAATAAAACATAATAAATAAACAAGTAAATCAATTACATATATTGAATAGATTATTTATTAAAAAAGTGAGGTAGTGTCCAAAGCTTCAAAGTCCATTTAGGAATCGGGTGTCAGAGGGGAAGAAGCTGTTCCTGAATCGCTCAGTGTGTGCCTTCAGGCTTCTGTATTTCCTACTTATGGCAACAGTGAGAAAAGTGCATGCCCTGGGTGCTGGAGGTCTTTAATAATGGACGCTGCCTTTCTGAGACACTGCTTCCTTAAAATGTCCTGGGTATTTTATAGGCTAGTGCCCAAGATGGAGCTGACTAGATTTATAACCTTCTGCAGCTTCTTTCAGTCCTGTGCAGTAGCCCCTCCATACTAGATAGTGATGCAGCCTGTCAGAATGCTCTCCACAGTGTAACTATAGAAGTTTTTGGTCGTATTTGTTGACATGCCAAATCACTTCAAACTCTTAATAAAATATAGCCGCTAATTTCTAGCTTAGTTCAGAATATTTATATTTATTCAATTATGAATAAAAATAAATAAAGCAAGCAATCAGAGCTCTAGAAGGACCAATAGACCTTTGAGTTTTCTCTGCCATTGAATAAAATCATGGCTGTACTGATTATTAGACACAACACCACTTTCCTGCTGGTCCCATGGCCCTTGATTCTCATACAGTCTATTAAGTTCTGTTTGATACTTCTTACTGATATGACACCTGAAGCTTTCTGGCTGAAGTCCTCCAAAGATTCACAAGCATCAGAGAAAAAAAATTCTCCCCAACCCAGTATTAAATCAGTATCCCTTTACGTCCCTTTAATTTAATTACTTCATAATGTATGATGCTGAATATTTCCAACATTCTCTGTTTAAGCACCAGAGTTCCAAAATCTGTAGTTTTTTTTTCATTCTTCAATGATTTCCTAGGTGTCCCAGCTTATTGTTCCTTTTTCCTTCCTTCAATTTTGGGAAATAGATCCTATATTTAAAGATATGAAACATAAACTTTTTTGTGGGGGGGAGAAAAAATATTAGTAGTTCACTCTCGTTTATCAAAGGAAACTTGTAGTTAGTGGATGCACTGTCAACTCAAAGATGGATTTGGATATTCCACATAAGAAACTGCAGATTATAGAATTATTTTTCTATACATTCTGTAGTTCTACCTCAATAGAAGTAGTTTGATATGCTAGAATATGTTGATGTTAGGAAAGAGGATCTGCTGGAACTTTTGAAAAACATTAGGATAGATAGGTCCCCAGAGATGGGCAGGATATACCCCAGATTATAATGGGAAGCAATCTTTTGGTGATGACCTTTGCATCCTGACTGGCCATAAGAGTAGTACCAGATGACTGGAGGGTGGACAATGTTATTCTTTTGTTCAAGAAATAGAGAAGTGATAACCCTGGGAATTATAGACCAGTGATTCTTACTTGATTGGTGGGCAAATTATTGGAGAAGATTCAGAGAGACAGGATTTATGAGCATTATTTATGAAACATGGACTGGTTAGGATAGTCAGCATGGCTCTGTGAGGGGCAGGTTATGCCTCATGAGCTTGAATGAATTATTTGAGTGTATGACAAAACACATTTATGAAGGTAAAACAGTGGATGTCTTGTATATAGATTTTAGTAAAGGATTTGATAAGGTTCCCCATGGTAGGCTCATTCAGAAAGGAGGCGTGGGATCCAGGGAAAATGCAATTTGGGTGTGTTGTGTGGATTCAGAATTGGTTTGCCCATAGAAGGCAGAGGGTGGTTGTCGATGGAACTTACTCTGCCTGGAGGTCGCTGATCTGTGGTGTTCCACAGGGATCTGTTCTGGGACCCCTGCTCTTTTTATAAATGACTTGGATGAGGAAATGGAAGGGTGAGTTAGTACATTTGCAGATAACATTAAGGTAGGTGGCGCTGTGGATAGTGAAGGTTATCGTAACTTGCAACATGACATTGATAGGATACAGAGCTGGGCTGAGAAGTGGCAGATGGAGTTCAACCCAAAAATGTGTGAAGTGATTCATGTTGAAAAGTCAAATTTGAAGGCAGAATACAGGGTTCATGGCATGTTTCTTTGCAGTGTGGATGAACAGCGGGATCTTGGGCTCCACATCCATAGTTTGCTCAAAGTTGCAGCACAGGTTGATAGGGTGGTTAAGAAGTCATATGCTATGCTGGCCTTTGTTAGTGAGGGGATTGAGTTCAAGAGTCATGAGATAATGTTGCAGCTCTATAAAACCCTGGGTAACCTACATTTGGAATATTGTTGCCATTTCTGGTCACCTCATTACAGGAAGTATCTAGAAAGTTTAGAGAGGATGCAGTGGAGATTTATCAGGTTGCTGCCTGAATTATAGACAATGTCTTATGAGGATAGACTGACCAAGCTAGGGCTTTTCTCTTTGGAGTGAAGGAAGGTAAGAGGTGACTTGATAGAGGTGTACAAGATGATAAAAAGTGTATATTGAGTAGATAGCCTGAGACTTTTTCCCAGGGTGGAAATGGCTAGTACCAGGGGATATAATTTTTAGGTGATTGGAGGAAAGTATGGGGGGTGGGGAGAAATGTTAGAGATATGTTCTTCAGACAGAGAGTGGAAAAAGCATGGAATGCCCTGCCAGGGGTGATGGTAGAGGCAGATACATTTGGGGCATTCAAGAAATTATTAATATAGCCACATGGTTGATCGAAAAATAGAGCGCTATGTAGGAAGGAAGGATTAGATTGATCTCGCAGTAGATTGAAAGGTTGGCACAACATTGTGGGCTGAAGGGCCTGTACTGTTCCTGCTTCTAGAAATAGGTTTGTCAAAATTCTGGGACTTCCTACCTAACAGTTAAGATTGCAGTAGATTTATAAAGATATCACACCACCACATCACCCAGGTAGTTAAGGAAAAACAATAGGTACTGCTCTTGCTATCTATACAGAGAAGAGTAACAACATGGAAAATATGACATTATTTTATTATCTGTGGCTTCCATATTTTTTGCTTGAAGCATTTACTTGTGATCCAACAGATTTTTGTTTTGGATTTGGCTGTATATTAATAAGAAGGAACAATTTGCAGTACATTCTTCATAAATCATTCTTTCAGGAAAAAATGTGAGTTTTTCCAAAATAAACTAAAATGCTCCTTTCTGCATTCATCCTTAGGACCCACAACTACACATGCTTCTCAAGTGTAGACAATTCTTTCAGTAGCTTCTGCAACCTGCAGCAAATAGTTTTCATTTATAATGTATCACACGAACAACTGAGCTAATGCTATAGGTGCTCTTGTATGCAGAATATTCTCAATCACATAACATTTAAAACTAACACATGATTATGATCTACACTTCCTGGATAGCTGCAATTTCAGTTTATGATGACTGAGGGTGAATGTTAATCTGATGAATATAAAAGTGTGTAGTTGTGCATTTGAGGTCATTACTATCTATAGTAGATTGAAGTTAGGTGACCAACAGATTTTCTTTTCAGTTTAAAACCATAGTAAATTTACACAGATTTACATATTTAAACCTCTGCTGTTAATACAAATAATCTTACAACATTGACTGAATTTAAATTCTGTAACTATGTTCTGTAGAATTCCTATCCTGTTTCCATGCCCTGGAGTTATTATTCCAAGGTGCATTTTTCTAGGTTTTAATGTTGCCTGCTGATATGATTGGCAGATTAATACCTTGTGCAAAAGACTTAGCGGGTATAACGTGTGATTAAAGAATTCATTGCTGCTGAGGGAACTCCATAATTTGGATCCAAATGAATAAGTAGAAGAGAACAGTTATGCAAGTTACATATTATACTGTATATTAAAGGATAGAAGGAGAGCTATCCAAAATATAATGTTTAAGGCAAAGTTTTGATGTAAGAAAAAAAGACAGATTGAAAAAGAATTGCTCAGTCTCTGGGTTTATGAAGACATTGAAATGGATGAACAAGAGCCTTCTGGAGCCTCTTCAGGCACCATTGCAACATCCAAAGGAACACCACACCCAACAAAAAGCAGATGATGTGTGATCTATTTTTGGTCCAGATTCTGAGAGAGCTCTGTGAGGCAAGATTTACAATACTTGCTGTAAAATCAAAAAGAAATTTAGCAGAGAATTGAAACTGGTTTTTTATTGTCATATGTTCTTATAGTCTGAACTGGGTAACCAGAACTAGCAGAGATGATGTGGTGGTTGGTATGGATCAGTTGGGCCAAAGCGCCTGTCTCCGTACTATAATAAATAATCAATACAGCCTCCAATGTTCACCCATTGATCCCACAGCAGTATTTGGAACTTACGTTAACAAAATACCATTAAGTTTCAGATTGTGAAGAGGGTGGCAACATTGTCCTTCTATTTGGAACTGCTACCTTCTTTGTTTAGAAATCTTTGAAGACCTGATTTTCCTAAACATGCTCAAAGACAATTACTCACAGAATGCCACTCCACCGGTGATATCTAGCATGAAGACCAGGAAATGCACTCTCTGTCCATTCATGTTAGAGAGTAGAAACAAGTATGGAGTGAAGATTAAGTGGAAAGTAGTTTCCTTTCTTTTCATTTAATTGCATTATATCTAGGCATTATAACAACATTTAAAATATTTAGTAGAGCTTATGATTTGTAATAGCCTTTGAAAACTTTTGAAATTTTAAGTACATCCTATACACTTATACATATAACTCGTCAAATTGCTAAGCATGGGTGCAGGATTATTAGGCTGTCAACATAATCTAACAGAGGGGCTTTCCACTCACAGGCACAGAATATATCTTTTCCTACTTCTTCCATCACAGCATCTGGTGCTGCATCCCAAACTCTTTGGTCTCTCTACCATTCTGAAACACACTACAGTCCACTCACTCAGTGAAGGACAAATGAGACCCTCATTTATCCTACCACAAAAACTACAGGCAAGAAATAATTGAATGGTAGCGCAAGATGTACTGGAGAAACTCTGAAGGTCAGGAAGCATCAATGGAGAGAAATGGACAGCTACTATTTCAGGTTGAGACCATTCAGCTGCACCTTTAGCACCTCCTGGCATGTTAAATTTGTTAAAAGGCTTTTGACAGCATCCACAGGACGAACGTCTGGTGAAATCTCTGATCATATGGCATCTCTTCCTAAATTGTCCAGCTTATCCAGAGTTCCTATGCTAACTTCACCTGCACAGTTGTGGTCTGCAATTTGAGCTTTGAAGTCACGACAGGAATTGAATTGAATTGAATTGACTTTATTTCTTACATCCTTCGTATACATGAGGAGTAAAAATCTTAACGTTACATCTTTGTTCAAATGTGCAAAGTACAATCATAGTAATTTATAATAAATAGAACAGTCAATGTAATATAGAGTACACCTAAATCAGTGTGAGTTCATCAGTCTGATGGCCTGGTGGAAGAAGCTGTCCCGGAGCTTGTTGGTCCTGGCTTTTATGCTGCGGTACAGTTTCCCGGATGTTAGCAACTGGAACAGTTTGTGGTTGGAGTGACTCGGGTCTCCAGTGATCCTTTGGGCCCTTTTTACACACCTGTTTTTGTAAATGTCCTGAATAGTGGGAGGTTCACATCTACATATACGTTGGGCTGTCCGCACCACTCTCTGCAGAGTCCTGCGATTGAGGGAGGTACAGTTCCCATACCAGGCAGTGATGCAGCCGGTCAGGATGCTCTTAGTTTTGCCCCTGTAGAAAGTTCTTAGAATTTGGGGGGCCATACCAAACTTCTTCAACTGTCTGAGGTGAAAGAGGCACTGTTCTGCCTTTTTCACCACACAGCCGGTATGTACAGACCATGTGAGATCCTCAGTGATATTTATGCTGAGGAACTTAAAGCTGTTCACCCTCTCAACCCCAGATTCATTGATGTGAATAGGGGTTAGCCTGTCTCCATTCTTCCTGTAGTCCACAACCAATTCCTTTGTTTTTGCTATGTTCAGGGAGAGGTTGCTTTCTTGACACCACTGTGTCGGAGTGATGACTTCCTCTCTGTAGGCTGCTTCATTATTATTTGATATTAAGCCAATCAGTGTAGTGTCGTCAGCAAATTTAATTAGCAGATTGGAGCTGTGGGTGGCGACAGGGTCATGGGTATACAGAGAGTAAAGGAGAGGGCTTAGGACACAGCCCTAAAGGGCTCCTGTGTTGAGGGACAGAGGTGAGGGAGCCCACTCTTACCACCTACTGGCGATCTGATGGGAAGTCCAGGATCCAGCTACACAAGGCAGGGTGAAAGCCATGGTCTCTTGAGTTTCTTGTTGAGCCTGGAGGGAATTATGGTGTTGAATGCTGAACTGTAGTCTAAGAACAGCATCCTCACATAAGCATCCCTCTTCCCTCTTCTCCAGATGTGCAAGGACGGTGTGTAGAGCTGTGGCTATTGCATCATTTGTCGATTGGTTGTGTCGTTAGGCAAATTGTAGGGGGTCCAGTGTGGATGGCAGCATGACCAGCCTCTCAAAGCGTTTGCTGATTATTGAGGTGAGTGCAAGGAGTCAGGCAAGGTTCTGTGGTATTGGCGATATTTAACCTGGTGATTGATTGGGTTATGAGGCAAACAATGAAAGATAAGCAGAGAAGCGTTAGGTGGACTCTGTTCTCTACTTTAGATGACCTTGACTTTGATGATGACCTCCCATTACTATCACACAAATAGCAGCACATACAAGAGAAAACTCAGCACCAACATACCTTTGGTGGACAGGTTGAACTCTGTGTAAGCCAGAGAAAGATTGAGCCCATGACTTCGATGGAGAGTCTCCTCCTCCCATCAAGGCATATGGTGTCGACTTACATCGGCTGGTTCTCTTACCCAGGTAGTATCATTCAGCAAGATAGTGGGAACAAGGACGACATCCAGCGCAGACTCAGCAAAGCTAGAAATGTCTTCAGATCAATGAACAACATCAGGAGATCAACCAAGTACGACGTCCACTGCAAGGTGAAGCGGTACCAGAACTGTGTTCTGTCCACACTCTTGTACAGGTCAGAATGCTGGCACATGACAGAGAATGACCTTGCCAAGCTGTCATCATTCCACACCAGAGGAAGATCCTCGGTATTTTCTGGTCAAGAAAGATCTCCAACCATGCCCTACTCCTTCGGTGTCACCAGGAGGACATGGTCACGGTCATCATGAGGAAATGTTGGAGATTCATTGGTCATGTGATGGGAAGGGAGGCCAACTCCATCATCAAGACAGCACCTCATTGGATCTCTGAAGTACAGATGAAGTACAGGAGGCCGAAGACAACTTGGCGCCGTACTACAAAGGCAGAAATGAAGACCCTGAACCACACCTGGGGCACACTAGAGAAGACGGCTAAGGACAAACAGAGATAGAGAACCTTCATTGTTGCCCTAAACACCAGCGGCATATGAGGCATTTGATTGATTGAATTAGAAATTATTGAATTGAATTGACTTTATTTCTTACATCCTTCACATACGAGTGGTAAAAATCTTTACGTTACGTCTGCATCTGAATGTGCAATGTGCAATTTATAGTAATTTGTAATAAATAGTATATACAACAGGACAGTCAATATAGCATTGAAATACAATTGTGTCAGCATGAATTAATCTGTCTGATGGCCTGGTGGAAGGAGCTGTCCCGGAGCCTGTTGGTCCTGGCTTTAATGCTGTGCTACCGTTTCCTGGATGGTAGCAGCTGGAACAGTTTGTGGTTGGGGTGACTCGGGTCCCCAATGATCCTTTTGGCCCTTTTTATGCACCTGTATCTGTAAATGTCTTGAATACTGGGAAGTTCACAGCCACAGATGTGCAGACGCAAAATTAGCAGGAAAATAATGTGCCAACTCCAGACTTCCAACCAGATATATCTTGTTAGCAGAGTCTCTGTTTAGAACTTGTTTGGAGTCTTATTATATTGCATGATCAAATATCATGCAATTATTAACCATACTAAATACGTAGCTGATACAGCGAGTTGATTATGAGCGGAGGAGCTAGATGGTGCAGACCGTATTGCTGCCTGCTACAGAAAGGAGTCAGAGTTGCTGTGCAGAATAACAGTGAGTGATTGTCTTGGATGTTTTTCTTGATTGCAAGACCCTGTTGGACATTGGTAATATAAAATAATGCAAGTCCGGTTCACTGGTTTATTGCGGGAGACTTATTGGATGGGGCTGCGTGGCATCGGTTGCAGCAAGAACTAGGCCTCCTACCGAGGGGAGGTGCCGGAGGCAGTGTGGCACGGCAGCCATGCTGGATTGGTGGCTGGCCTCTCCCATCAGTGCTGCCCTCTAGTGTTTATTCGGTGGAAGACAATCTGGATTGCATGCATGCATGCGTTGGTCTGCAGACTGCTGAGCACTTGTTCTTGCCAACAACACCCATGCACCATCAATTTACAGGACAAGTCATTCAGGGACCTGAGCCATATATTTGTTTTTGTGTGACTGTATGTTTACTGCTGTCTTTGATGCACTATACTGTATGTTACTTGTGCTGTGCATGACTGTCGATACTGTGTTTTGCATCTTGGCCCTGGAGAAATGCTATTTTGTTTGCTTGTATTCATGAGTAAACATTCATGTATGGTTGAACTTGAACTTGAGCAGTGATGAATCTTTCCTTTCATTAAAGATTCATCATTTTTATGTTAAGACTAAAAGCCACGATATCAAGTGCAAGGAAACCTGGATGCTGAAGGGTATTGAGGGCTGGGCAAAGAGACAAAAAAAGAAGCATGTAATAGGTAGAGGGAAGTGAAAATGGGCAAGGCCCATCAAGGGTGTAAATAGTGTAGGAAAATGTTTTAAAAGGACATTAGAAAGGCAGAGAGGGTCAAAAATATCATTGAAAGACAGGACCAAGGTAAAAGCAAAACAGTTTTATAGTATATTAAGAACAGGAAAAGAGCACTCACATCGTGAAGAAGTGCTTTGAGTGATTGCTAGAATTAGCTCTTGCCTGAGCAGGAATCTAGACCTAATGTAATATGTTGACCACCACAACAGGTCTACAACAGGTGCAATCTCATTGGATCTCCCGTCAGCTTTGGAGCACCTGGATGACAAAAATGCATACGTCAGGTTGCCACCTATTGATTACAGCTCCATCACCCCCTCAGTACCAATCAACATCCTAGGCCTCTGTACCACTCTCTGCAACTGGATCCTCGACTTCCTCATTGGGATACCACAGACAAGTCAGATTGATAAAGTATCTCCTTATCATTGATAATCAACTCAGGCACACCTGAAGGATGTGTGTTTAACCCACTGCTCCACTCTCTCTACACTCGTGACTGTATGGCTTGACCATATGACTGTTCAAAGTTCAATCTACATTTACTATTAAAGCACGTACAGTGTATGTCACTGTATACTACCTTGAGATTCATTTTCTTGCAGGCATTCACAATAGAATGAAGAAATACAATAGAATCAACGGAAAACTAAGATTAACAAACAACCAATGCGTGAAAGAAGACAAACTATGCAAATGCAAAAACAAACAAATAAATAATGCTGAAAACATGAGTTGTAGAGTCCTTAAACGAGGTTGTGATCAGTGTTGAGGTGAGTGAAGTTGTCCGTGCTGGCTATGGCTCAAACGTGATCTATAAATTCGCGAATGGCACCACTGTTGCTGGCAGGATTTCAGATGGCAATGAAGGGATGTGAGACAGATCAGCTGGCTGAGTGGTGTCACAACAACAACCTCGCACTCGACGTCAGAAAGATCAAGGGAATGATTGTGATCTTCAGGAAGGGGATGTCGAGAGAACTCACACCAGTCCTTTTTGAGGGGCCAGCGGTGGAAAGAATGAGCAACTCCAAGTTCCTGGGTGTTAGCATCTCAGCCGACTTATCCTGGGCCCAACACATTGATGCAATCATGAAGGAGGTATGCCATTGGCTCTATTTCATTAACAGTTTGAGGAGATATAGTAAGTTCAAAGTAAATTTTTTATGGAAGTACATATATTTTGCGATATATTATCTTGAGATTCATTTCCTGCAGGCATTTACAGGAAAAAATAAAGAAATACATAGAATCTATGATAAACTACAGATAAGCAAAGACCAACAAACAACTAATGTACAAAGGAAGACAAACTGCCCAAATAAAAAATTTATACTGAGAACATGAGTTGTGAAGAGTCCTTGGAAATGAGTCTATAGTTTGTAGAATCAGTTCAGAGTTGTGGTGATGAAATTATTCACACCAGTTCAGGAGTCTGATGGCTGTAGTGTAATAACTGTTACTGATCCTGGTGGTGTGGGAACTAAGGCTTCTGTATCTCCTGTCTGATGGTAGTAGGGAGATGAAAGCATGTGATGTTCCTTAATACTGCTTTCTTGTGGCAGTGCTCCAGCTCAAGTGTACTCAATAGTAGGGGGGGGCTTCTTTTGCCTGTGATGGACTGAGCTCCATCCACTACTTTTTGTAGTCTTTCCATTCCTAGGTATTGGTGTTTCCATATCAGGCCGAGGTGCAACCAGTTTGGATACCATCCACTGTATACCTATAGAAATTTGTCAAAAGTTTTTGATGACGTACTGAGCCTATGCAAACTTCTAAGAAAGTAGAGGTATTGTTATGCTTTCTTTATGATAGCGCTTACATCCAGTACAGATCCTGTATGTTAACATCAAGGATTGTAAACCTCTGACCCTCTCCACCTTGTTCACCTATGAGCGACATGCCTCATGGACCTTCAGCTTCTTCCTGTTGTCGATATATCAGATCTTCGGTTTTGCTGTCGTTGTGTGGTTGTTGTTGTGGCACTCTATCAAATTTCCGATCTCCCATTTATATGCTGATTCATCACCAACATTCATCATCATCATTTCTGAATGGCCTAGGAGTTCATGAACACCATCTCACTATTCTTATGCATTATCTATCTTTCTGTCTATCTGTTTATTTATTGATTGATTGGTTTTAACTTACAGTAATTTTTATATCTTGCTCTGCACTGATGCCACAAAACAACAAATTTCACAACATACTGTATGTCAGTGATAATAAACCAGGTTCCAACTTGGAGTAGGTCCCACGGGGAAAATACTTGCATCAAGCCAGATGGTATAAGTGAGATCTGAAAGTTCAAAGTAAATTTATTATCGAAGTATGGATACATTATACAACTTTGAGGTTCACCTCCTTAAAGGCAGCCACAAAAAAAGAAACCCAAAGGAACCCTTTAAAAAAAGTCTGACAAACACCCAATGTGCAGAGAGAGAGAGAGAGAGAGAGAGAACATACCATGTAGGCAATAAAAGTAAGCCAATAGCATTTAGAATGAAAGTGAGTCCTTAGACACGAAGCCCAGAGCAGCCGGACCAGGCCCACAGCCTCAGCCTCAGTGCAGTGAAGAGCGAAGTAAACATCGTGGAGCAGTGAGCAGAACTGGCCCGATCCTCGTCTCTGGTCCCGACACCCTGACTTTTCAATCCATCTGGCCTTCAATCCTTCTGGCCTGCCATTTAAATTGTCCAAACATCAGGTTGTTCCTTGCTCTAGGCCCCGGGCCTGTCGCACTGATATGCTCTGGGCCTGGACCCCGCTGCCACATTTCACTCCATACCTGACCTTTCCAAATCGGCCTGGCGCTTAGATTGATTACACTTCACACTCGGTTTAGGCGGACGGGCCCTGAACCTGACACTCCTTCGCTCCGACTTTTCTCCGCATTGTTCACCCCAACTTAATTTCAAATATGCTTCGACCTCACTCCAATTTTGCCTCATGCTTCGACCCTTGTCTCAGCCTTGCCTTTGCTCACCTCTCCATTGTTTATGGCAATCATTTACTATAATTTTTAACAGAAGAAGTTTTATTAATAAAGTATTTAGTTGTGTTTCTTATCTTGGAAACCACCAGTAAGATATTGCTTGCCCTCAGCAGTGTCATCTTAAAGCAGAAGAAATGAATACTTTTCATCAGTATTCACAGAGGATGTGGGCTTGGAGTTAGAGAACTCAACAAAGGGGGTGGTGAAATTCCAGTGCGGGTCTCCATAGATAAAGAGGAGGTGCTTGGTGTTTTAGCGGGCTTAAAGGGGGTAAATCCCCAAAGCCAGATGAGGTTTATCCTAGGAGGTGAGAGACGAGATAAGTGGATGAGTTTTTTAAAATCTTTGCTGACTACGTAGGTACCAGATAGCTGAAGCTGAAAAGGCTGGAAATTATAGACTTGTGAGCCTAAAATCATCAGTAGGGAAGCTATTTAAAAAAAATCCGAGACCAGGATCAGTGACCATTTTGAAAAGCAGAGACTGATCAGATAGAATGGTTTTATGAAGGGCAGATCTTCTCTGGCCAATCTGAGTGAACTTCTTTAAACAATGTGTATTGATGAAGGTAGTGCTGTATATATGGCTTACATGAACTTCAGTAAGGCCTTTGAAAAGGTTCCCCATGAGGGACTCCATGAGGGTTCAAAAGATAAGGGCTCATAGGATCAGGGCAAGTTAATAAAAGGAGAGAAAGTGAGTTTGTACAGAGCTGTTTTAGTGATTGGCTGCCTATGACTAGTGGTGCTCGAAAGGGATTGGTGCTTAGGTCTTATTGCTTGTAATGTACATGAATGATTTGGATGCGGATGTTGGTGACATAATTAGTAAGATGCGGTGGAGTTGTTGACAATGTGGAGAGTGGTCTTAGGCTACAAGGTGATATCAATATGTAGCTGATGATGGAGTTAATTACTGATAAAGTGTGATGCTGCATTTCTGGAGTACTGATGTGAGTAGAGAATACAGGACACCAGAAATAGTGAAGTTCTAGGGAGCATTGAGGAACAGAGAGACCTTGGCATGCATGTCCCAAGATCTTTGAAGGTGATGTGATAGATATTCACTTCCTGGTCCAGGGGACCTCTTGGTTTTGCCAAGCTTAGCTTTCTAAACACAGCAATTGCCACTTGTAAGATTTAGTTTCTGTCAAAAACGGAAGACAGTCTTCAGTTTCTACAGTGTAAATGGTAAGTAATAATCTGACGTTTGAAAAAACAGATTTGCAAACAAGCTCTGTCTGTAGAAAGCAGGATGCTGGGTCACTGCACTTGGTTTATCACTGCTTAGGAAGTGCAGAATAAGAGAATGGGTTATTTATTTTGTCTTGCTTCAAAATAAACAATGCTGTTTAAATTGCTTATTCGTGGAAGCTTGCAAAGCAGATGGAGGCAACTACTTAGCATATCAGTAACTCCTCTCCCAACTGAGTCTACGTAGTCAGAGAAGTCAGCTTTACAGCATTAGTTGTGAGTAGCTGGCAGTTGTGTCTCCAAGAGGCTTTTAGACCGTTAGTGTAAAAAGGATATCTGAGGAAGTATATGTGTGTGAAGTCACCCAAGTGGCAAAAACCTGTATAAATGTAGAAAGCAGTTCAGGCTTATTAGGAATAGCATAAAGAACATCAAGAAGCATGAAAGAAATATGGGATGAGCTAGGGTCCATTTCTCTGGCTCGATTTCTGCAAAGGACGATTTGTTTGTCTTCATCATTGGTATATCTTTTTAGCTTATAGGAATGTAACTGTGTTTGGAAAATCAGTCATGCTTTAGAAAGGGTTTGTAATTTTGAAATACTTTATAACATGGAAATCCTTTGAGTTTTAAATGTGTTGTTTGGATTTATATGTGTATCACTGAAAGTAAATGAACTGTGTTTAAATTATTTTGTTCGCTGAAAGTATCTTCTCCTTGGGTGGGCGGGCGGGCGGGGGAGGGGGGTGGACTCACTGCTCAAATAGTGAGTATTAGCAGCTGAACTCCCCGTGCAGAATGAACAGTAAAGTGAACTAGTATTTGAATCAGAAACAGGTTTATTATCATCGGCACGTGTCATGAAATTTGTTAACTTAGTAGCAGCAGTTCAATGCAATACATGATAATACAGAAAAGAAAAAAAAGTAAATCAATTGCGGTAAGTATATATATGTATGTTGAATAGAATAAAAAGAGAAAAAACAGAAATAATATATATTTTAAAAAATAGGTAATGTTCATGGGTTCAATGTCCATTTAGGAATCATATGGCAGAGAGGAAGAAGCTGTTCCTGAATCACTGAGTGTGTACCTTCAGGATTCTGTACCTCCTACCCGACAGTAACAATGAGAAGAGGCCTTGCCCCGGGTGACGGGAGTTCTTAATAATGGATTTCGCCTTCCTGAGGCATCACTCCTTGAAGATGTCTTGGATACTACAGAGTCTGACTAATATTCACGACTTTCTGCAGCTTCTTCTGGTCCTGTGCAACAGCTCCCACTTCTACCACCTCCC
The DNA here is from genome assembly GCF_963921235.1 of Mobula hypostoma. NCBI lineage: Eukaryota > Metazoa > Chordata > Chondrichthyes > Myliobatiformes > Myliobatidae > Mobula > Mobula hypostoma. Next base: position 47,143,178 of record NC_086098.1, read on the forward strand.
CCCTCAAACCCCGGGACAGTGATGCAGCAAGTCAGATTGCTCTCCACGGTACATCTACAGAAGTTTTCGACAAATCAAATCTCTTCAAACTCTGAATGAAGGATAGTCACACTCTTGCCTTCTTTATAGCTGTATCGATATGTTGGGACCAGGTTAGATCTTCAGAGATTTTGACCCCCAGGAACTTGAAATTGCTCACTCTTTCCACTTCTGATCCGTCTATGAGGATTGGTTCATGTTCCCTGATCTTACCCTTGCTGAAGTCCACAGTCATCTCTTTCGTCTTACTGACATTGAGTGCAAGGTTGTTGCTACGACACCACTCAACTAACTGGTATATCTCACTCCTGTTCACCCTCTCATCTCCATCTGAGATTCTATCAACAATGGTTGTATCATCAGCAAATTTATAGCCACACAGTCATGAGTATAGAGAGAGTAGAACAATGGGCTAAGCACACATTCCTGGGGTGCACCAGTGTTGATCATCAGCGAAGGGGAGATATTGTCACTAATCCGCACAGATTGATTGTGGTCTTCCGGTTAGGAAGTCGAGGATCCAATTGCAGAGGGAGGTATTGAGGCCCAGGTTCTGTAACTTATCAATCAGGATTGTGGTAATGATGGTGTTTTCCCTGAAGTTGAGGAGGTTCAGAGGGGGCATGACTAAAAGATATAAATTTATGAGTGGCATAGATAGGTTTGACTGCAGGGAACCTCCCTTTATCGAAGCTGAATTCCAGAGACTTCAGGTCAGGGTAACAAATTTAGAGGGGTCTGAAGGGAACATTTCTCAGCCCAAGAGTGCTGTCCCTGGAATGCATTGGGGAAAGAGTGGTGGAAGCAGAAATACTGACAGCATTTGAAAAATGGCCTTATTAAGGCATTTCAGATTTCTATTGAGTCTTTATATAAAAAGAAAATCACATATGTTATTGACAAAATTCAGCTATATGGAGCAATTTTTTGAAATGCACTTTCGCAGCAATAACACAATTTGTAAATCTGCAGATATAATACAGGATAGAGATAGAACAACTGCAATGACTATAAAAGGAGTGGTGGTATCTTATCTTTTGTTGTTTGATGTTGCTAAGGAAAACCAACTTCCTTTCCAGCAATGATGTCTGGAATAGTAATCAGCAGAGAACAATGGTAATCACGTCAGTAACTAAGCACATTGCTGGCAGATTCTGGGGTTTATTTGCATAAATTTCCTAAGAAACTCTTTAACTGAATGAACTGGTTTTATTTCCAATGATCAATACTGCATGAAAAAGATTTTGATGTCCCTAAATATTGTTCATTTTTGAGGCAGATAATAGATCTGGAGGAATGGTAATGAGCATAGCCAGTAGAAGAGTTATGTTTATCAGAGGGTTATTGGATTAAGGAGGAAAATTAAACTCTGAATCTGGAGCAACAAACAAAATGCTGGTGAAATTCACCGGGTCAGTCACTGAGCTCTGGCTGCCAAGCCTGCTGAGTTCTTACAGCATTTTGCTTGTTGGAACAAGAAGAATTTGGGTTAAGTTAGGGAGATACGTCTAGGGTTGGAGGGTGGAGAATGAATGGTGGGGTGATGGGACTAGGGCAGGTTGAAGTATAGGAGAGATGGGGATGACTGTGGAGCAGGGAATAGAGCAGGGTAGGGATTGTGGTGGGGTAGAAAGGAATGAGGCTGGCAGTGTAGTGGATAAAGAGTGTGGGCTATAGGTAGTGGCAACACAGGTAGACAAGATGGTGAAAAAGGCATTTGGCATGCTTGCTTTCATTGGTCACAGCAGTGAGTACAACAATTGCTTCAACATGTTGCAACTGTACAACTGATTGGTGAGACCACATGCAGTATCTTATGCAGTTCTGGTCATCTGGTTACTGGAGGATATCATTAAACAGGAAATGGTGCAGAAAAGATTCACAAATATGTTAGGACTGGAAGGTTTTATTTATAGGGATAAGCCGTATAGGCTGGGACTTTCTATCTTGGAGCCTAGCAGGCTAAGGGTGATCATATAAAGGTATATTAAATAATGATGGGCATAAATAGATTAGATGGCCACTGTCTTTTTAGGGGATCCAAAACTGGAGGATATTAACTTAAGGTGAGAGGAGAAAGAATGTTGAAAAGACTAGATAGGGTGGATGTGGAGAAAATGTTTCCTATGGTGGGGTATCCAGATCTCGAGTGCACAGCCTCAAAACTGAGGGGCAACCGTTAAGAACAGAGGAAAGGAGGAATCTTTTTAGCCAGAGAGTAGTAAATCTGTGGAATGCTCTGCCACAGACTGTGGTGGAGACCAAGTCTGTGAGTATATTTAAGGCCGAAGTTGATCATTTCCTGATCGATCAGGGCATCAAAGGATACAGGGAGAAGACAGGTGTATGGGGTTGAGTGGGATCCTGGATCAGCCATGATGGAATGGTGGAACAGACTCGATGGACTGAATGGCCTCATTCTGCTCCTATGTCCTAAGGTCTTAGAATCAGAATCAGAATCAGGTTTATTATCACTGGCATGTGTCATGAAATTTGATAACAGCAGCAGCAGTTCGATGCTATACATAATACAGCAGAAGAAAAAAAATTACAGTACATGTATATTGAATGGATTAAAAATCATGCAAAAACAGAAATAATATATATTTAAAAACTGAGGTAGTGTTTGTGGGTTCAGGTCCATTTAGGAATCGGATGGCAGAGGGGAAGAAGCTATTCCTGAACCATCCAGTGTGTGCCTTCAGGTTTCTGTACCTCCTTCCTGATGGTAACTGTGAGAAAAGGGCATGCTCCTTGAAGATGTCCTGGGTACTTTGTAGGCTAGTACCCAAGATGGAGCTGACTAAATTTATGACCCTCTGCAGCTTCTTTCAATCCTGTGCAGTAGCCCACCCATACCAGACAGTGATGCAGCCTGTCAGAATGCTGTCCATGGTACATCTATAGAATTTTTTGAGTGTTTTTGTTGAAATACCAAATCTCTTCAAACTCCTAATAAAGTATGGATGCTGTCTTCCTTTCTTTATAGCTGCATCGATATGTTGGGACCAGGTTAGGTCCTCAGAGATCTTGACACCCAGGAACTTGAAACTGCTCACTCTCTCCACTTCTGATCCCTCTGTGAGGATTGGTATGTGTTCCTTCATCTTATCCTTTCATCTTACAGACGTTTAGTGCAAGGTTGTTGCTGCGACACCACTCCACTAGTTGGCATATCTCGCTCCTGTATGCCCTCTTGTCTCCATCTGACATTCTACCAACAAATTAGCAAATTTATAGATGGTGTTTGAGCTATGCCTAGCCACACAGTCATGGGTATAGACAGAGTAGAGCAGTGGGCTAAGCACACAGCTCTGAAGTGCACCAATGTTGATCGTCAGCAAGGTGGAGATATTATCACCAATCTGCACAGATTGTAGTCTTCCAGTTAGGAAGTCAAGGATTCAGTTGCAGAGGGAGGCACATAGGTGCAGTTTCTGCAACTTCTCAATCAGGATCATGGGAATGATGGTGTTGAATACTGAGCTATAGTCAACGAACAGCATCCTGACATAGGATGGAGGTCCTTAATAATGGACACTGCCTTTCCAAGACACCGCTCCTTGAAGATGTCCTGGGTACTTTGTAGGCTAGTACCCAAGATGCAGCCGACTAAATTTACAAGCCTCTGCAACCCGGTCTTTATGAATGTTTCTAGCACATGTTCTAATACATCCCAAAGCACTGGAGGTATCACCAGCACTGTCTCTACAAAATTCTTTAAAACCTTCGGAAGGATAAGAAAATAATCATCAGTGTTCTCTGAAGACAATATTCCCAGCACTGAAGCCCTTAATAAACAGTCAATGTCAACCTAAAACGTTAACTGTTTATTCATTTCCATAGATGCTGCCTGACCTGCTGAGTTCCTCCAGCATTTTGTGTGTGTTGATCTGGACTTCCATCATCTGCAGAATCTTGTGTGATTGAAGCACTCATTACAGTCAGTCAACTCTGTTGGGTAGGTCACCTCAATTAAAAACCTGACTCCCAAAACAGACTCTCCATTCCAAACTCTGTCACAGGATGAGGTTGCCAAATGTACAGTGGAAGCAATTCAAGGATGCTCTCCTTGCCCCCTTCAAGGAGAATGCAATGTCCCAGTGACTTAAAAGACTGCAGATTTTGGTACCTGGAGTAACACACAAACTGCTGGAAGAGTTCAGTGGGTTAAGTAACATCAGTGGGAGGAAAGACTGACCACTGACTCCTGAGAATTTCTGGTTCTTGACTGCTCAAAGTGGCAAAGAGTAAGCACTTTAAACTTTGGGTTGATGTCGTCGGGTCACTGAGAAGACCAGCTAAAAAAGGCAGAAGTACACCATGTTCAAAGCTACACATCCACCCCACCAAGCACCTCCTGTCTCAACACTTCCATTACCTTTAACTGTGGGTTCCACATCAGCCTTATCAGTCACCTGTCAATCCACATAAGGGGAGATGAGGCAGGTCATCCTTGATCCTAACGGACCGTCTAATAGACAGAGCCATTAATGAAAAACATTGTTTATGCAACTAAACTCCTGACAGTGCTGATAGAATTAAGCTGGAGTACTTTGAAAGCAGTATCTAAGTTCTCTTACATTTAAGGATAATTATTATCCTTAATGCATTCAAAATCAAGGTCATTAGCTTGATACATCAGCAGCATCTGGAATTAAGAAGCAAAACTAAAAGCAAACCATTTGCAGTCAATACCTCACAAAGAGTTTCCTGTGGAGTCTCTGTTCTTTAAATAATGAAACAAGTTGGATTTTGTGTGGTATAGTATGTTCTTTAGCATACATTCTGCAGCAGCACAAATAAACCAGCATACTAACTATAACAAAAATGTTCTAAAACTTGTGAATATAGTAAATTATACCAAATTTTGTTGAGGACCAGTCTATATTTTTGATATGTTGGTAACAATAGTGCACTTGAAAAGTTATGTTTTGGGTAGTACAATTTCTTTTGTTATATTTAACATCACATAGGGTTGAGTTTTTATGGTCTTTTACTTAATTAGTTGTAAATGAGGATAAAAGTTGCAGCTATCTGGATTGCTTTGCTTTCTCATTGTTTTTCTTGGTCTATTGCACTGGTTCTCTTGACAACATTTTGCAATCTACTGGTTCTTAAGTGACTTCTATTATCCTTAACTGCAACTTCCTCGACACTAGGGTTGATATGGCTCTCAATTGCGTCTACCCTAAGTCCTGTAATTCTGCTTTCCACTTCTCCAAAAAGGATAGACTTCCTTTCGTCCTTGCGTTCCATCTTGATAGCCCTTCAGACACAAAGGCTCATACTCCACAATTTCCATCGCCAGGCACACTTCACATATCAGAATTCTGGAGCATAAGACGTAGGAACAGAAATAGGCCATTCAGCCCATCGAGTCTGCTCCACCATTCCATCATGGCTGATTTATTATCCCTCTCAACCCCATTCTCCTGCCTTCTTCCTGTAACCGTTGACACCCTGACTAAGCAAGAACCTCTCAGTCTCTGCTTTAAATATACTCATTGATTTGTCCTCCACAGCTGTCTCTGGCAATGAATTCCACAGATTCATTCCCTCTGGCTAAAGGAATTCCATCTCATATCTGTCCTCAATGGATGTCCCTCTATTCTGTGTATACTCTCTGGTCCTAGACTCCACATCCTGTCCACATACACTCTGTCTCAGACTTTCAGTGTTCGACAGGTTTCAATGAGGTTCCTTCTCATTTTCCTAAACTCAGGCACCACGCCATCTAATGTTCCTCATGCAATCATTCCAGGAATTATTCTCTTGACCCTCCTCTGGACTGTCAACAATGCCAGCACATCTTTTCTTAGATAAAGGGCCCAAAACTGCGAACAATATCCAAGTGCAAACTGACCAATGCATTAAGTCGCCTCAACATCTCAGCCTTCCTCTTATATTTTAGTCCAATGGTCCCCAACCACCGGGCCGCGGACCGGTACTGGGCTGCAGAGCATTTGCTACCGGGCCGCGAGGAAACGATATGATTTGGCGATATGAGTCAGCTGCACCTTTCCTCATTCCCTGTCACGCCCACTGTTGAGCTTGAACACACGCAAGGTCATTACCCACGCGTCATCCATGTCAGCGCGGGAAGGAGATCAACTCCTTGAGCTTGCAAATGATGGCGGGCTGAAAAGTATGTTTGACATAACGTGTCTGCCGGCATTCTGGATCAAAGTCAAGGCTAAATATCCTGAGATAGCTACGAAAGCACTGAAAACATTGCTTCCATTTCCAACATATCTCTGCAATGAATGCAACGAAAACTAAATTGCGGAATAGACTGGACATAAGGAACCCCCTTCGAGTATCGCTGTCTCCCATCACCCCTCGATAGGACCGTCTTGTTGCAGGAAAACAAGCCCAGGGCTCCCACTGATTCAGCGATAGTGGTGTGTTGCAATGATTTTATATGTTCATATGGGGAAAATATGTGCCGTGTGTTTAATATCCAAACATTATTTAAAACTTTATGATGCTATTGACTGATAAGTGACTTATGTAACCATATAACAATTACAGCACGGAAATAGGCGATCTCGGTCCTTCTAGTCCGTGCCGAACGCTACTCTCACCTAGTCCCACTGACCTGCACTCAGCCCATAACCCTCCATTCCTCTCCTGTCCATATTCCTATCCAATTTTTCTTTAAGTAATATCGAACCTGCCTCTACCACTTCTACTGGAAGTTCTTTCAACACTTACTTCAAGCTCCCCCTCCTCCCCTGATGATTGACTTATCACTATATTCATGCGAGGAAAATATGCGCTGTGTGTTTAATATTAAATTCGTTAGATAAACTCTTTTAGAAACGAAATTGAGTGTATTAGCCCCTTATTACCAATATTCTGGTCGTGATGAACACCCCCCCCCCCACCGAACAGAATCGCCAAAAACGATTTGCAGAGAATAATATCGGCAGGTACACACATGCGCAGGTCACGCATGTGCACTGGTGCCCATGCAAGGCTTCATGGTCATTGTAGTCTTTCTCAGGGTAAACACAACATATTTTTTGACTGCTACTCTTGTCCGTTGGCAACCCTACCCCCTGCCTGCCTAGGTTGGCTGGTCCGCAAGAATATTGTCAATATTAAACTGGTCCGCAGCGCAAAAAAGGTTGGGGACCCCTGTTTTAGTCCTTTCGAAATAAATGTTTGCATTGCATTTGCCTTACTTACTGACTCAACCTGAAAGTTAACCTTTAAGGATTCCTACACAAGGACTCCCAAGTCACTTTGCACTAATGATTTTTGAATTTTCTCTCTGTTTAGAAAATACTTGAAGCCTTTATTCCTTCAATCAAAGTGCATGACCATACACTTCCCTGCACTATATTCTATTGCCACTTCTTTGTCCATTCACTTAATCTGTTCAAGTCCTTCTACAGACTCCTTGCTTCCTCAGCACTACCTGCCACTCCACCTATCTTTGTATCATCTGCAAACTTTGCCATAAAAATCATCAATTCCATCCGACAAAGCATTGACATATAACATGAAAAGAAGCAGTCCAAACATCAACCCTTGCAGAACAACACTTGCCACTGCCAGCTGACAAGAATAGAACCATAGAACACTACAGCACAGAAACAGGCCTTTTAGCCCTTCTTGGCTGTGCCGAACTATTGTAATGCCTAGTCCCACTGACCTGCACTCAGACCATATCCCCTCTCATCCATGTTCCAGTCCAAGTTTTTCTTAAATTTTAAAAGTGAGCCCACGTTTACCACTTCATCTGGCAGACTCCCACCACTCTCTGTGTGAAGGAGTCCCCCCCCAATGTTCCCTTTAAACTTTTCCCCCTTCACCCTTAACCCATGTCCTCTGGTTTTTTTCTCCCCTAGCCTCAGTGGAAAAACCCTGCTTGCATTCCTTCTATCTATACTCATCATAATTTTGTATACCTCTATCAAATCTCCCCTCATTCTTCTAGAATAGGTCCCTTTTATTTTGCCTTCTTTGCCTCCTGCCGATCAGCCAATCCTATATACTTGCTGGTATCTTTCCTGTAATATCATGGGCTCTTATTTGATAAGCAGCCTCATGTGAGGCAAATTGTCAAAGGCCTTCTGAAAAGCCAAATAAACAACATCCACTGACTCTCCTTTGTCTATCCTACCTATTATCTTCTCAAAGAGTTCCAACAGATATGTCAGGCAAGACTTTCCCTTAGGAAACCATGCTGGCTTCGACCTATTTTGTCATGTAACTCCAAGCAGCCCAAAACCTCGTCCTTGATAATGGACTCCAGCACTTTCACAACCATTGAAGTTAAGCTAACTGGTCCATAATTTCTTTTCTTCTGCCTTCCTCCCTTCTTAAAGAGTGACGTGATATTTGCAATTTTCCAATTCTCCAGAACCACTCCAGAAGCTAGAGATTCTTGAAAGATCATTACAAATGTCTCTGCAATCTCTTCAGCTATGTCTTTCAGAACACTGGGGTATGGTCCGTAGAGTGCAGGTGACTTATCTACATTCAGACACTTCAGCTTCGCAAGTACCTTCTCCTTAGTAATAGCAACTACACTCACTTCTGCCCTCTGACACTCTTGAATTTCTGGCATACTGCTAGTGTCTTCCACATTGAAGACTGATGCAAAAAACTTATTAACTTCATCTGCCATTTTCTTGTCCCCCATTACTGCTTCTCTCGCTTAATTTTCCAGCAGTCCAATATCCACTATGATCTCTCTTTTACTCTTTATAAGGCGGCGGTTCCCAACCACCGGGCCGCGGACTGGTACCGGGCCGCGAGGAAACAATATGATTTGGCGATATGAGTCAGCTGCACCTTTCCTCATTCTCTATCAAGCCCACTGTTGAGCTTGAACGCACGCGAGGTCATCCATGTCAGCGCGGGAAGAAGATCAACTCCTTGAGCTTGCAAATGACGGCAGGCTGAAAAGTATGTTTGACATAACATCTCTGCCGGCATCCCGGATCAAAGTCAAGGCCAAATATCCTGAGATAGACACGAAAGCACTGGAAACGTTGCTTTCATTTCCAACATATCCCTGCAATGAATGCAACGAAAACTAAATTGCGGAATAGACTGGACATAAGGAACCCCCTTTGAGTATCGCTGTCTCCCATCACCCCTCGATAGGACCTTGTTGTTGCAGGGAAAAAAGCCCAGAGCTCCCACTGATTAGTGATATTGGTGTGTTGCAATGATTTTATATGCTTATACGGGGAAAATATGTGCTGTGTGTTTAATATCCAAACGTTACTTAAAATGTTATGATGCTATTGACTTATAAGTGACTTATATAACCATATAACAATTACAGCACGGAAACAAGCTACCCTTCTAGTTCATGCCGAACACTACTCTCACCTAGTCCCACCGATCTCCACTCAGCCCATAACCCTCCATTCCTTTCCTGTCCATATACCTATCCAATTTTTCTTTAAATGATAATATCGAACCTGCCTCTACCACTTCTACTGGAAGTTCGTTCAATACTTACTTCAAGCTCCCCTGTCCTCCCCTGATAATCGACTTACCACTATATTCATGCCAGAAAAATATGCGCTGTGTGTTTAATATTAAATTTGTAAATTGAGTGTATTAGCCACTTATCACCTATATTCCGGCGTGATTAACCCCTCCACCCCCACTGAACAGAATCGCCAAAAACGATTTGTAGAAAAAAATCGGCATGTACATGCGCAAGTCCCGCATGCGCACTGGTGCCTGCGCAAGGCTTCATGGTCATTGTAGTTTTTTCGTGGTTAAAAACGTATTTGACTGCTACTCTTGTCCGTTAACAACCCTACCCACCCCCTGCCCCCGGGTCGGCCGGTCCACAAGAATATTGTCAATATTAAACCGGTCCGCAATGCAAAAAAGGTTGGGGACCCTTGCGGTATATCTGAAGGATCTTTTGATATATTCTTTAATAATTTTGGCTAGCTTATCTTCATAGTTCACCTTTTCTCTCCATATGTATGTTTTTAGTTAGGATAAGAAGATCTTTCTGAATTTCATCCTCTATGCATGTAGAAAGAAATTGCTGAAGTTTACCTGAGAAAGTTAAGCATGTGATGAAAAGATACAAGTCTGGATTTGGATTTCACCATTTTTGGTATGTTAAGTGTGATCAAAAATTAGTTCTAAAGTCAAATAAGAAATCACTAAAAATACAATCACAAAATTGGGACAACCGTATTTTAATGAACACAATTCTCTATAAATATGAATAGAAAAGTAATCTAGCCAATAATATTAAAGAGGATACACCAAAAGTTTCTTCAGATACTTAGATACTTAATGTGTAAAAGAGAGGTGAGAGTGGATATTAGAATGCTGGAAAATGATACTGGAGAGGTAGTAATGGGGGACGGGGAAATGGTGGGCGAACTTCATAAGTATTTTGTATCGGTCTTTACTGTGGAAGACGCTAGCAGTATGATGGAAGTTCTAGGGGTCAGGGGTCATGAAGTGTGTGAAGTTACCATAACAAGAGAGAAGGTTCTTGGGGAAACTGAAAGATTTGAAGGTAGATAGGTCACTAGTTACTGGAATGGTTCTGGAAGGCTGGCAAATTGCAAGTGCCACCCCACTCTTCAAGAAAGAGAGAGGCAGAAGAAAGGACAATTAGTCTGACCTCAGTGGTTGGAAGATGGTGGAGTAGATTATTAAGGATGAAATCTCGGGGTACTTAGAGGCACATGATACAATAGGCTGTATGATTTGCATGGTTTCTTTAAGGGAAAATCTCGCCTGACAAATCTGTTGGAATTATTTGAAGAAATAACAAGCAGGATAGACAAAGGAGAATCGGTTGATGTTGTGTTCTTGGAATTTCAGAATGCAAGGTGCCACACATGAAGCTGCTTAACTAGCTGTAAGCCTGTGGTATTACAGGGAAGATTCCTGCATGGATGAAGCTGTGGCTGATTGGCAAGAGGCACAGAGTGGGAATAAAGGAAGCCTTTTCTGGTCGGCTGCTGGTGACTAGTGATGTTCCACAGGGGTCTGTGTTGAGACCAATTCTTCTTTCATTATATGTCAATGATTTGGATGATGGAATTGATGGCTTTGTTGCAAAGTTTGAAGACGATGTGAAGATCGGTGGAAGGGCAGGAAGTTTTGAGGAAGTAGAAAGGCACAGAAGGACTTGGACAGTTTAGGAGAATGGGCAAAGAAATGGCAGGTGGAATACAGTGTCGGGAAGTGTATGGTAATGCACTTTGGTAGAAGAAATAAAAGGGTAGACTATTTTCTAAATGGAGGGATAATTCAAAAATCTGAGACGGAAAGGACCTTGGGAGACCCCGTGCAGAATCGCCTTGAGGTTAATTTGCCGATTTTGCTCACTCTCCTGCGATGTTTCCTCCTTTCTCCATGGCACTGAGGCTATGAAGATTGTCCTGCTAATATGGTGAACTGATACTGTGGCTTTGTGCCTGCTCTGGGCTATTCTGGGATTCAGATCTAAAGACATTGTTGCTCGATCTATTGTTTGCATGATTTGCATTCCTCTTCCCTTGCCCTGCACATCAGGTGTTGGTCTTTATTTTATTTTTTTAAATTGGGTTCTTTAGATTTTCTTGCTTTGTGGCTGCCTGTAAGCAAACAAAGTCTCAAAGTTGTATAATTTTTACGTTCTTTGAAAATAAATATACTTGAACTTTGAGGTTGAGTCTGTTGTGAGGAAGGTAAATGCAATGTTGGCATTCATTTCAAGAGGATGAGAATATAAAAGCAAGGATGAGGCCTCACCTTTATAAATCACTTGTGAGGCCTCACTTGGAGTATTGTGGGCAATTTTGGGTCCCATATAATAGAAAGGATGTGCTGAAACTGGTGAGGGTTCAAAGGAGGTTCACAAAAATGATTCCATATTTGAACACGCAAACAATAGGAATTCTGCAGATGCTGGAAGTTCAAGCAACACACATCAAAGTTGCTGGTGAACGCAGCAGGCCAGGCAGCATCTCTAGGAAGAGGTACAGTCGACGTTTCAGGCAGAGACCCTTCGTCAGGACTAACTGAAGGAAGAGCTAGTAAGAGATTTGAAAGTGGGAGGGGGAGGGGGAGATCCAAAATGATAGGAGAAGACAGGAGGGGGAGGGATGGAGCCAAGAGCTGGACAGGTAATTGGCAAAGGGGATATGAGAGGATCATGGGACAGGAGGCCCAGGGAGAAAGACAAGGTGGGGGGGGGGAACCCAGAGGATGGGCAAGGGGTATAGTCAGAGGGACAGAGGGAGAAAAAGGAGAGAGAGAAAGAATGTGTGTATAAAAATAAATAACGGATGGGGTACGAGGGGGAGGTGGGGTATTAGCGGAAGTTAGAGAAGTCAATGTTCATGCCATCGGGTTGGAGGCTACCCAGACGGAATATAAGGTGTTGTTCCTCCAACCTGAGTGTGGCTTCATCTTTACAGTAGAGGAGGCCGTGGATAGACATGTCAGAATGGGAATGGGATGTGGAATTAAAATATTTGAACAGTTCGTCATAGGAACAACATTTGAAGGCTCTGGGGCTGTAGAATTCAGAAGAATGAGGGGTGACCTTTTTGAAACCTATCGAATGATGAAAGAGCTTGATAGAGTGGATGTGGAGAGCATGTTTCCTTTCTTGGGTTAGTCTAGGACCAGAGGACACAGCCTCAGAATTGAGTGGTATCCTTTTAGAACGGAGATAAGAAGGAATTTCTTTAGCCAGAGAGTGGTGATTCTGTGGAATTCATTACCACAGGTGATGGTGTAGACCAACTCTTTATGTATATTTAAAGCAGAGGTTGATAGATTCTTGATTGTCAGGGCATGAAATGATACGGGGAGAAGGCGGGAGATTGGGGCTGAGAAGAATATGCGATCAGTCATGATGAAATGGTGGAGCAGACTTGATGGACTAAGTGGCCTAATTCTGCTCCTATATCTTATGGTCTTATAAAATCGAATTTCAGATTTCATATATACATTTGCTTGGTGGGAAGTAATAACAATGATATTTCTACATTAACTGATGGAAAATGGATCATTACTACTAAAAAGATCAAAGATGAAATGACGCAAACACAAGAAAATTTGCTGGAAATTCAAGCAACACACACAAAATGCTGGTGGAACGCAGCAGGCCAGGCAGCATCTCTAGGAAGAAGTACAGTCGATGTTTTGGGTTGAGACCCTTCGTCAGGACTAACTGAAAGAAGAGATAGTAAGAGATTTGAAAGTTGGAGTGGGAGGGGTAGACCCGGAATGATAGGAGGGGGAGGGATGGATCCAAGAGCTGGACAGGTGATTGGCAAAAGGGATACAAGGCTGGAGAAGGGGGAGTATCATAGGATGGAAGGCCTTGGAAGAAAGAAAGGGGGAGGGGAGCACCAGAGGAAGATATAGAACAGGCAAGGAGTTATTGTGAGAGGGAAAGAGAGAAAAATAAATAAATAAATAAATTAGGGATGTGGTAAAAGGGGGGAAGGAGCATTAGAGAAATCAGCGTTCATGCTATCCAGACGGAATATAAGGTATTGTTCCTCCAACCTGAGTGTGGCTTCATCTCCAAAGTAGAGGAGGCCGTGGATAGACATATCGGAAAGGGAATGGGAGGTGGAATTAAAATATGTGGCCACTGGGAGATCCTGCTTCCTCTGGCGGTCAGAGCGTAGGTGTTCAGCGAAGCGGTCTCCCACTCTGTGTCGGGTCTCACCAGTATATAGAAGGCCACATCGGGAGCACCGGACGCAGTATATTACACCAGCAGACTCACAGGTGAAGAGTCGCCTCACCTGAAAGGACTGTCTGGGGCCTTGAATGGTGGTAAGGGAGGAAGTGTAAGGGCATGTGTAGCACTTGTTCAACTTACAAGGATAAGTGCCAGGAGGGAGTTCAGTGGGGAGGGATGAATGGACAAGGGAGTTGCGTAGGGAGCGATCCCTGCAGAAAGTAGGAAGTGGGGGGAGGGAAAGATGTGCTTGGTGGTGGGATCCTGTTGGAGATGGCAGAAGTTAAGGAGAATTATGTTGGACACAGAGGCTGGTGGGGTGGTAGGTGAGGACAAGAGGAACCCTATCCCTAGTGGGGTGGCGAGAGGATGGGGTGAGAGCAGGTGTGCGTGAAATGGGAGAGATTCATTTGAGGGCAGAGTTGATGATGGAGGAAGGGAAGCCCCTTTCTTTAAAAAAGGAAGACATCTCCTTCGTCCTGGAATGAAAAGCCTCATTCTGAGAGCAGATGCGGCCGAGACAGAGGAACTGAGAGAAGGGGATGGCATTTTTACAAGTAACAGGGCGGGAAGAGGAATAGTCCGGGTAGCTGTGATGAAATGAGATCATATAGTGGTGGTGATAGGGAGTTGTAAATTGGCTTGCATTGGTAAAAATAGAAGTGGGAAAATGTAATAGTAGCATTTAGTGGGGAATTCATCAAAAATCACTTGTACTGAGAAAAAAATCAAAAGTTCCATCAGATGTGTGTTTTTAGTCAATTGCAGCAATCTCTTCTAATTTGCGGTTTACTAATTTGTTCCAACCTCTCACATCATCCATGAGGAAAGAAAATAGGTAACCTCAACTGCTTGCTATTATTTTCCTGTCCAAATGCTAAGTTTTCACTCTTTGCTGTAAAACATGAGATGCTTTTAAAAAAAGGCAATTAATTCAACTATTCATTCTAAGATTTTCGTCCACAACTTAAAGAAGAGACACTGGGAGACAATTCACATCCAACACAGAAATATTTCTCTTATGATTTACATATTAATTATAAAGACAACTTGCTCCTTGTCTAAAGTAGTACAGGGGACCTTTCATATTCATGTTGAGGGCTTTGTTCCAGCCAGCTCGGCTTGATCCCTGCTGAAGGCTCATTGCAGCTGCTGGAAACAAAAATTTGTCTGACAGTCTCCCACACCAATGACCATTTCCGCCTTGAAAAGGAAAGTAATTGTTTTACAAGGAGCTTTGAAAGGAACAATTTTAATGATAAAAGATTTTCTGACTAAAGTAAAAATACTCCTACAGCTCCCAAACAGAGACCACATTTTGCTGCATTCTAAGTGTTTACAACTAATTCTCACCATTGCTACATGACAAATGTGTTTACTGGTTACATCAACTTTTTTCATGAGATTACTTTTCTTTCTTTTCTTTTTAAATCTTTTTATTAATTTTCCAAAATTATAAACAAAATGACAATATTGATACAGAGAGATTGGAATAAACTTATTGTTGGTAAACATGTACAAAAAAGATTTCAAATAATACAGGTAATAGACTTCCAAACTCTTAATATAATTAATCATAGAGAAAAAAAGAAATAAAAAGAAAAAAATACAAAGAACCCCCCCCCCGCAAAAAAACAAGAAAAACTGAAACTAAATACTAAACCGAAAAAAAAGCAAATGGAACAAAACAAGGCTGGACCAATATCTTAAATCGAACACGTTCAATAATGTCGTCAACTCCGCCCCTCTATTAATATATTTTCCTCCTCTGCCACAGGAAACAGTTGAGGCCAGTTCATTGGCTATATTTAAGAGGGAGTTATATATGGCCCTTGTGGCTAAAGTGATCGGGGGTATGGAGAGAAGGCAGGTACAGGGTTCTGTGTTGGATGATCAGCCATGATCATACTGAATGGCGGTGCAGGCTCAAAGGGCCAAATGGCCTACTCCTGCACCTATTTTCTATGTTTCTATGTTTCTATTTTAAATTAATAAGAAGGATTTGGAAAGGTCAAATTACATCATATGAAAATGTTGAAATAAATGGTTTCCAAGTCTCTTCAAATTTGACTGAAGGATCAAAAATGTCACCTGATTTTTTTTCTAAACTTAAACATGATATAGTTTGGGGAAACCATTGAAATGTGGTAGGAGGGTTGGTCTCCTTCCAGTTCAATAAAATGGATCTTCTGGCCATTAAAGTAACAAATGCGATCATCTGACAGGCAACTTTTCATTTAAATTAGAATTATAGAGAGGAAGTGGAGTGGCTGCTGGATTGGTGTGAGAACAACCTAAGTCTGGAAATATAGAAGACAAAGGAAGTCATTGTGGACTTCAGGAAGGTGCAGATGAACCATCCCCCTCTGGAAATGCATGCTCCTCTGTCAAGAGAGTTAAGTGCACAATGTTCCTGGGAATTCACATCACAGCTAACCTCACCTGGTCCCTTAATATCACGTCCCTGAACAAGAAGGCACTGCAGTGCCTCCGATTCCTAAGAAGATTGAGGAAAGCAAGGTTCCATTGAGAACATCCAAACAGGTTTCATCTCCATCTGGGATGGAAGCAGTTGAGCATCGGACAACAAGTCCCTAGAAAGGACTGTGAGACCAGCTGAGAGGATCATAGGGAACTCCCTAGCATCCATCGGGGATATTTATCAGGACCGGTGCATACGCAGGAGCTTATTATTAGTAAGGATCCCAGCCATCCATCCAGCATCCTCTTTGACTTTCTACCATCAGGCAGGAGACTGCAATGCATAAAATCAAGAATGGTCAGAATGCGAAGCAGTTTCTTCGCCAAGGTGATTAGGCTTCTGACCTCCCTATCGCATTGTATTCAAAGTGTCACTGGTTCATCTCTTCCCTACCTTACAACATTTAATGTTAATGGACTTTAGCTTATTTTTTATGTGTGATTCATCTGTAGATTTTAATCCTTACCTTCATAAGTTTTGTCTGTTATGTGTACTACTGTGCTTCACACCCTGATTCGCAGAAACATTGTCTCGTGTCTACAAACGTTATATGGTTATATTTGTTATATGCACGTATATAGTTAAATGACAATAAACTTTACTTGACTACTTGACAATGTGGTGCAATAGTGTGCTGCTTAAAATAGGAAATCCAGTATGGTTTTAGAAATAACAAAAAAAATTCACTTACACTTCTCTAAACACCCAAACCACATGGACTATGATAATTCCAGTTCTGCGAGCTCATTTCATGGCCACACAGACAATATCACAAGTATAAACTGTGTTAATTTCTAACCTTAATTTTCATACCACATTGTATACAGAAGGAGCCTATTAATTTTCACATGCATAAGATTTATTGTGAAGCAGTGATCTTTAGTATAATGTCAAGGCATTACCCCCAACTCACATCATTTGAAATTATGGAGCTATTTCAAGCTAGAATGTGGTTGACAGAAGGAAACTAGAAATACAAACCTATGGAAACAAAAACTGCACAAATATTGTGCATCACAGGCATCTTAGCTTTTTAAGTCAGCATTATACTGTACCTAAAATTAATGCCTGGACTACAAAAAAAACATCAGGATGGATTGTGTAAATGACATTAATATATTAAGCAAAATGTTCTTGGAATCAACAGCTGTGATCCCAGATGACTGTACTGAACTGATCCACACCCTCTGCACCAGTGGGAAGTTTCAGGGCATCAATCAGTCAGGCTGAGTTTTGAGGCCCTCCATGGAAAGTCCCTGACAGCTTTTGACGCTGAGGATGGTGCTTTCTCTCCTATTATAGCAGCAACTGAATTTTAGCAGCTTTTAAAATGGTATTTAAAGACATTTAACATTTATTGTAATTAGAATAATGAATTTTAAAACAGATCTTAAATCTTTAAAAAAATATAAAGCAACTTTATTAAAAGCAAAATTAATAAATAAATTAAAAAGATAAAAGATAATGTAACCTCTATGCAACCATGGACACCACAGTAGTGTAGCAGTTATGATGACAATATTGTAACTTGGGCCATTCTGGAGTTCAAAGTTCATTCCAGTGCTGTCTGTAAGGACATTCTCCCCGCGAACTGTGTGAACTCACATTTTATTCACTATTTTAAAATGATGTTTCTAAAAGATTCAACAGTCTGAAGACCTACCAGTTGGTAGGTTAATTAGTCAATGTAAATTGTCCTGTGATTAGGCTAGTGTTGAATAGATGGATTGCTGGGCTGTGGCTCTAAATAAATAAATAAATAAATAAGACCATAAGGAGCAGAATTAGGCCATTTGGCCCATCATGTCTGCTCCGCCAGTTCATCATGGCTCATCCATTTTTCCTCTCCCCCCCATACTCCTGTCTTCTCCCTGATAAATAATTTACATCACAAAGAATTTAGAGAATTTAGAAATAACTAAAATATGACATTTATGTAAAATTAAAAATGCAAATTTAAAAATATTTAAAGATATAATTTGATTCTCCTTTTAACGTACAGAACTGGAATTCTGTCCAAACTCATTCGGATCTCAGTTTCTACCACAGGTTTGAAATGCAGAACTAGAGAGGTAAATTCCCAACATAATCCCCAGAAGATTAGTCCAACCACAAGTTTTCGTGTGGAATCCCACACATAATAAACGTGCTGCCAAATGTGACTCAGCAAATCTCAGACTTTGACGTGCAGATGTATGACCATTATAAGAACCACTGGCTTAACTTGCCTCATTATTAATGATTACATTTTTGAGTGTTTCTTCTCATTAACATTTATCCTTTGATCTTGTGAATAGAATAGGCAAAAGGTGGTCAGAATATTGGGGGGTGATTACAAAGAGGAGTTGGTAAAAGAAATGCTCTCTCCAAATATAACTGTCACAAGTGGATTTTCTGCTCATAATGCAAACTCACATTTTATCCACTATTTTAAAATGATGTTTCTAAAAGATTCAAGAACAATGCAGTTAGGTTAATTATACTTGTGATTAGCACACTTTAGGTTGAGATTTTTTTTCACCCCTCCAAGACCATACAGCTGGTAAGAACCGCAAAATGTTTCATTCTAAAATTAGCAGCAGGGAAAGACATCCAAATTATACAACTCATGCGAGTTTAATAATCATGACAAGATTGAAGACAACCCAAAGCAAATGTTTTCCTTTTCAAAACTCAGAAGATATATGCTATTCAGGTGAGTGACACCAGCACAGCTCTTTCACAACATGTACTCAAAGCTTGTACAATTTGTTCCTAAGATTCTGCCAAAAATCATCTGGGCTCTTCCACTGCATCAGCAAATTCTATTATTTACAGCTGAAGTTAATCCTCACATGTTAATGAACAAAAAACTGATTCTTTACACATTTTAGATTTGTAACTGCAGTGGAAACTAATTGAGAAACTTTTTTTCCTGCTTATCTAGAACATGAATTCATAATACAGTCGCTCACATTGAAATACATTATTATGTAAGTTAAATGTCCACACCCTCAATGACTAGATTTTTTTGGCTATCTAAACCAGGGTTCAGTGTTCTACTCCAATGAATTTTAACAAATGATTTCTGCTTTAAATATATTCATTTGTTTTCATACAGCTCCTTAGTTACAGCCTGTATGAAAATGAATCTCAGGGTTGCATTAAGGACATACATGTACTTTTTGATAGTAAATTTACTTTGAACTTTGAAGTGACAGAAAAGTTGTGTAACATCAAAATCCAATAAAGTCAAATTCAATGCAAACAAAACAAGCTTGTAGAAGTCTACCCTCTTTTTTAAACAAGCAATGGAGAGTCATCCCTGTAGACCATTAAAATTAAGGAAGACAGGTAAGAATGCTTTTGAATGTGTATGCCAATGGAGCAAGGTGAGAATATTAATGCAGAGTGTTTGAAGGACTTTTGGTTTTGGTGCTAATAAACAGTCAGCATACTTTGCTAGTGTGGCTCTGCAGCTGGACTGGCCTCATGGGATCTCCTGAGATCATCCACTTTGTAGCTCCTGGCACAGATTTATTCTGCTTTTGGGGATTGGTGCTAGGGTGGTGGAAAGGCCAGAAAAGGTTCAGGAAAATTGTATTGCAGCTGCAGCTCTTCAAAGACAATGTTGCTGGGCAGAAAACTCAACATGGCTTGAATGTGAGGTAAGATAGGCCGCTTCCATTTTCAACTTGGAAAGATGAGGCAAGGAAATGAAGGTATGTTAAGTAGTGGACATGACAAAGATACCTTGTGACTCATCATCAGCAGCAAGCCATCACACCTGAGAGGTATACCCTACAGTTTAGTAATGGGGTTATTTCAATCACTATATTTTAGGAGAGGCATTGACACTTAAAAATGTGTTTAACTGCTTCACTGGCTTTGAAATTTTTGTTGGAACGATCAAATGTTTTCATTATGCCTTGGGAATAGTCAATCCTTTTTTATTCCATAGCATACTATTCATGCTATTATAATGGGTACAAAGATTGGAGTCTTATGAATAAAATACTGAAGAAGTTATCACACTAGGCCAGAACCTGATTCAAGGGCAAATGAGGGAAGAGTTCTACTTCAGTTCTTTTGAGAGTAAACATATGTCAGAAGCCTATGGGGGAAAAGAGGGGAGAAATCCATTGGGTAAAGGGGAGAAAAACTGTAATGGGGAGAGAAAGAGAAAGAGGAGACAGAGAAATGGAGAGAGGGGAAGAGTAAGTGCTGAGGGACAGAAAAAGAGTGAGAGAAGAGAAGGGGTACAGAAATACAATATATTGAGGAAGATAGACATGACTATACCACGTAATAAAACCATGTGAATGCTGTTGAACACACATCCCCTATTTCTGGGACAATACTGGACAAGATTCTCCATGCTGGTCTTAATTATCCTCAACTCACAAAAATATCATGGTGATTGGTAGGATCCCCCTGTCTTCCATCTTCAAGGCTGGACGTGCACTTGACTCTTGGTTCCAAATTCTTAATGAACTGAGGTACAGGAATAAAGACAGAAATATGGTGGGGTAGGAGTGAGAGAGAATAGGTAAAGCGAGAGTGGAATGAGAAAGGGGAGAACTAGAAGCAGGAATTAGGAGGGAGTCATGAAAGAAGGGGGAAGGGAAGGAAAGGAAAGGGATGAAAGAATGTAAAGGGGAAGGGAAGAGACAAAAAATCGTGGCTGATGGAGAAATAGACAATGAAAGGGGAGGAGTGATAGAGGGAGGGTGAAATGCTCTGGTTTGGTCATTGTTAGGCCCAGATTTGGGTTTTTCGATTTGTTCTGGAAACGCAATCATTGGATCTATTCAAAGTCAAAATATAAGGGTTTTAGTATATTAGAGAGTTTCGTATGATGGGGAACATACTGGAACGTGGAACTAAAATTAAAATCCAGGTTTAAGAATAGCTTCTTCCCCTTTGCTAACAGTCTTCTGAGCCAATCGTCTCTTTCACATCCCCTTCTACCGTGTTCTTAAACTTTTAATTCTACCTCTCTCAATTATTTTATTAATGTCGATTTTGCATTTTTTACTACTTCAGATTGAAATATGATTTTTGTACCATTGTGCTGTTTTACACTCAATTTATATATTTATTATTGTATTTACTGTTATCATGTATAGTTTACTCTGAGCTTTATGCGAGTGAAGAAATTAATTTCACCCTGGTGTATATTACAATAAACTTATTTGAGATCACATCATCCACGATCTTACTGTATTATAATGCAGGTTCCAAAGGCCCTTGGGATTACTTCTGTTCCTATTTCTTATATGAATTCATCTGTATATATATGTTCAGTAACTTTCTAGTTCTGTTTTATGAAAAGAGAAGCAAAAGCCCAAAAAACTATTTTCAGTGCTTATGTCAGCTGGCTTATCAGCAAGTAGTTGTTTTTAGAGAGCAGGGTAAGTTATCTCCTACAGGTGCATCCTGTAGGCTTGCATTGTTTAAAGCACATACAATAACATCGGAAGGCCATCCGTCTAAAATCAGAAAGATTTGTTGAGTCATTCTTCCTTAGCAATTCCTCACATTGGACATGATTGGTTTGTCAAATAAGGTTTTGTTTCATTATTTGCTAACTTCTTCTGGGAAACCACACAGCATAAAACATAACAGATCAAGTTAAAATGCTAAAGTCAACTCCAGCCAAGATGCAAAAGGTGCCGCAGTATATCATCCAACTCCTTTATGGCCCAGTTTTGCATTGGGAGGCTTTTCGAATGTTATTTTGTTCCTGCACTCTGACATTAAATGTACCCCCCATTTATCTTGCTTCCGAGTATCATGAGGCTAACTGTCATCTCCTCTGCTCTTGAAATCATGGAATTATGTTGCAATGCAGTTCCAAGAAAAACCACAATGTCAAGCTTCATTTATATTAATTTCTGTCCAGGTGCCATAATTCTTAATGAGATGTAGATTCAGAAGTTCTCAGACACCTTGTGCAGAGGGCTTACCATACCTGGGGCATGTTTGCAAGAGGGAATTGTCACATCATTTCAGCATTAATCCAGCAGCCTGAAACTGTGTTCACCAAGTACAAATCCTCACCAGTTTCCATTCCTGTAAGTTGTTCATAACTTGAATAGTGTGCAAGTCAGAAATGTGGCTGCAAACAGAGTTCCCAGACAGCAGAAGATGTTTGCGTCACATAAAGCTGGTATAACTCAGTTCCAAGTGCTCCTGCCACGTTTTGTCACCCTGAAAACTTATCCTTTTTAATGTTTCTTAATTGTACATATGATTTTTTTGTGTTCTATCGCTGAGCCGCAGTGAACCATCTGATTGGCCTATCAGAGTTGTCTTTGAGAACTAGTTGACTTGATCAGCATTTCTGATCTACCTATTGTTCACCATTGCACTTAATAAAAAAAAATCCACGCACTTAATTTAAAAAAATCCATCCCTTGAGTCTCGAAAACACTTGGTTCTATATACAATCATGTTGGCCATTTGTAGTCTGGGAAGGACCTGAAGTCATTGCAACACAAGAAAGACTGTGCATGCTGGAAATATGGAGCAGCACACAGCATTCTGGAGGAACTCAGTGAGGCAGGCTGCTTCTATAGAGGGAAATAGACAATCGACATTTCCTTCCTCTGGTTAATTCCTCACCTTTTTCCCTTTATTCCTTGGTCCACTGATCTCTTTTATCAGATTCCATCTTCAACTATTTCTCATTTCCACCTATTGCCTCCCAGCTTTTGACACATTCCCAATCGCTCCCTCCTTCAGAAATCACTCACACTTGAGAAAGTTGTGAAGCTAGCAAACTGTAACAAATTTAATTTAAACTTGGGTGTGAAGTTCTGCTTTCCTTCCCCCAACTAAGATTTTGGCATTTGATTTGAAAGAGTACCCTGACTAAAATTCCATTTGCAATAGAAATCCTTCCAGCGAACAAGAGGAAGAGGTAGCCAATCACTTCCCTTCAGTCTACTCCAAAGACTACGTTCTGGCTGATCCAAATTTTAACTCCATGTATCTGCTTTTTGTCCTTATCATGAACTCCCACAGAGTGATGACTCTGTGATTTCAGTCTCTAAGGCTAACATGAGAGTATCCTTCATGAGACTGAGCCCACGGAAAGTATCTGTCCTGGACAGAATACCCGGCCAAGTACTAGTGACATGTGCTGATCAACTGGCTGGAGTGTTCACTGATATACTCAACCTCGTGCTTAGGTTGTCTGAGGTGTACCTAAGCAACACACATCAAAGTTACTGGTGAACGCAGCAGGCCAGGCAGCATCTCTAGGAAGAGGTACAGTTGACGTTTCGAGCCAACACCCTTCGTTAGGACTAACTGAAGGAAGAGCTAGTAAGAGATCTCCCCCTCCCCCTGCCACTTTCAGATCTCTTACTAGCTCTTCCTTCAGTTAGTCCTGACGAAGAGTCTCGGCCCGAAACGTCGACTGCACCTCTTTCTAGAGATGCTGCCTGGCCTGCTGCGTTCACCAACAACTTTGATGTGTGTTGCTTGAATTTCCAGCATCTGCAGAATTCCTCGTGTCTGGGTTGTATCCACCTGCTTTGAGCAGGCTTCAATTATACCATGTGTAAGAAGGACATGGTGACCTGCCTCTCCAGTAGCACTTACATCCACTGTAATGAAGTGCTTTGAGAGGTTTAAAACATATCAACTCCTGCCTAAGAAACAGCTTGGATCTGTTCCAATTTGCCCGCTGGCACAACAGGTCAACAGCAGATGCCATTTCATTGGCTCTTCACTCAACCTTGGAACATCTGGAGAGTAAATATGTGTACATCAGGATGCTTTTCTGTTGGGGGCGGTCTTTTATTGATTTTATTGTGTTTCTTGTACTTATTGTGCATGCCTGCAAGAAAATTAATCCTAGGTTGTAGGTGGTGACATATATGCCCTTCGATAATACATTTACTTTGAACTTTGAACTTTATCCTTTGATGTCATCGCCCAACAAGCATATCTCAGCCTTTGAAAATTTATTTGACTCAATATTCTTCATCTTTCAAGCAAACAATAGTTTCCAGTATCTTTTATGTGGAAAAACTGTTTCTTGTTGTACACTGGAAAAAAAAACCTCTTATTTTGACTACTCAGAACAAGTAAATGATTATATATATTCTACTGATCAATTATGAGGACTTTGATCAGATTGCCTTTCAATTGTTTAGTCAGGTTATAAAAAATATGGTTCTTATAACATAATGCTTAAGTCTGGAATCATTCCCATGTGCTCTTGCATGGTGTGATGTGAATGAAAAAGAAGCAAGAGATAAGAATAGGTTTGCTCTAGTCAAAGCTTGGTGAGTATAAGGTGTCAGCTTTAAATCTTAAACTGCACCATACTACTTTAATTAGTTCATGAGCTGAAGGGTGAAGGAGTTGTGGGGAGAAATCCTGTGTGAATGGTGATGCAGAGCACAATTGTACCAAAAAGTTAACTTGAAATCAGAATGAGATCAGGACCTTATACCACACAGGGAACATATTGAAGTTTTGCAACAACATGAATAAACAATAAAAGGCATAGTACAACACAAACAGGAAAGCGTGCCAGACGAAAAGGGACGATGCTGTTTGTATGAATACCTCTTCACAGCAGTTTTTGGGGGGAGTAATCTACAGATGTCATCGACTGTGTCAGCCTATTAGATCGGGTTTCTGAGCAGTATTTTACTGAAGTTTTTTTATTTTTAAAAACTAGTGGGGGTGGTGTGGGCAGGAAGCCGGCATCTCATTCATCTCTCCATGCATCCACTTCGACCTTCATAATTTCCACTGCTCCATTGTCAGCCCTGGGATTCCTCATGGTGTTTAACCACATGCAGACCACACTATTTCCAGCAGAAATTTCAAATGAGAAATGCTGCTTTAAGGGATCAAGCCATGAAAACTTTTGACAATTCTCCTATGACTCACGATATTACACAACCTTGCAATAGACTATAAATCTTATTGTTCATGCACACGTTGCCTCACATAATGTACAAACATGAAAATCATTGCCAGTGACAAAGAAAAATTAGTATGGGACACGTGCATCTTCAAGTGAACATGAATTTCAAAGCCATTTGGCCATGCTCCACAAAAGCATTAAATTGAACCTTTAAAATTGAGCTATTGTTAGAATATTAACAAGCAAAGGAGTATTGATTTTCATAAAGTGCTTATTGTTTCTTTCTCTTAAAGGTTTTAATTCTGTCTGTCTGTCTAGGTACTATATCCGATGCGGACTTTGGTGACCATGGTTTTCCATATAGATCTATCCTTCGTTTTTTGGATGACTTCCATTTCCTCGATGTGTAGCCACCTGGCTATGCTTTTGATGTACATAAGCCAAGGTCTTCCTCTAGGTCTAGTCTCCTCAATCTTTCCAGAGAGTATGAGTTTTTCTAGTTCATCCTTCTGCATGATGTGTCCTAGGAATCTGAGTTGTCTTTCTCTTATTGTTGGTGTGAGTGATCGAACTGCTTGGGCTCTTCTGAGAACTTCTTCAAGGTTTTAATTATTTGCTTGAAAATAAGTTCTTGCAGTTCCAACTGACAATACCATCAAGCAAGTTTACCATGAAAGACATCACTGTCAAAGTCACCCTATCCTCACCTCAGTAGTGGAAATGCTGTTCATCTTTTCTCGCTCCAGTCCAAGAGTGCTTTTGCCAGTAGCTCCAAATGGGGAACCATAGGAAAGTTCAGCTCAGAGTCTCCCAGGAAACTACATCTGGGTGAAGTGCATCCAGCTGCAGCTCCTTGAAGACCGTGTTAGGGACCTGAGACAGCAGCTGGATGACCTTCAGCTTGTGTGGGAGAGTGAGGAGATAATCACTCAGAGTTACAGGGAAGTGGCCACTTCTAAGTTGCAGGAGGCGAGTAGCTGGGTAGTTAGGAGAAGTGGAAATGTGAATAGGCAGTTAGTGCCCCTGCGGCCATTCCTCTCAATAATAAGTATTCTGCTTTGGATACTGTTGTGAGGATGACCTTCCAGGGAAATACCACGGAGACTGGGTTACTGGTACTGTGCATAGTTCCGTGGTGCAGAAGGGAAAGAGGGAGAAGAGGGGAGTGGTAGTAATAGGGGACTCAGTAGTCAGGGGAACAGACAACAGATTCAGTAGTGGTGAAGAAGGCAAATGCAATGTTAGCATTCACTTTAAGAGGTGTAGAATACAAGAGCAAGGATGTGATGCTGAGGCTTTATAATGCGCTGGTGAGGCCTCTCCTTGAGTATTGGAACAGTTTTGGGCTCCTCATCTAAGAAAAGATGTGCTGCCATTGGAGAGTGTTCAGAGGGGTTTCACAAGGATGATTCCAGGAATGAAAGGGTTATCATATGAGGAATGTTTGATAGCTCTGAGTCTGTATTTGCTGGAATTCAGAAGGATGAGGGGGGGATCTCATTGAAACCTTTCGAAAGTTGAAAGACCTAGACAGAGTAGATGTGGAAAGGATGCTTCCCATGGTGGTGGAGTGTAGGACAAGAGGGCACATCCTCAGGATAGAGGGGTGTCCATTTAAAACAGAGATGCGAAGAAATTTCTTTAGCCAGAGGGTGGTGAATTTGTGGAAGTGATTACCACAGGCAGCTGTAGAAGCCAGGTCCAAGCCCGGGCTCCTAGCTCTCTTGTCCAGTCCTGTTCCGGGTTCCCGGTTTTCGTGTCCATGTCCTTGCCCTCACCCTGTATCCTAGTCCTGTCCCTAGTACTTCAATGTCTGTGTCTTGCACTTGGGTCCGTTCCCAGCCACCACTTTATGACAAATGGATCCTAGACTTCCTGACTGGGAGACCTCAATCAGTCCGGATCGGGAGCAGTGTCTCCAACACCATCACACTAAGAACAGGGGCCCCCCAGGACTGTGTGCTCAGTTCACTCTGCTGACTCACAACTGTGCAGCAATACACAGCTCGAATCACATCATCAAGTTCGCCGATGACACGACCGTGGTCGGTCTCATCAGCAAGAACGACGAATCAGCATACAGAGAGGTGGTGCAGCGGCTAACGGACTGGTGCAGAACCAACAACCTGTCTCTGAGTGTGAACAAAACAAAAGAGATGGTTGTTGACTTCAGGAGACCATGGAGTGACCACTCTCCACTGAACATCGACGGCTCCTTTGTAGAGATCGTTAAGAGCACCAAATTTCTTGGTGTTCACCTGGCGGAGAATCTCACCTGGTCCCTCAACACCAGCTCCATAGCAAAGAAAGCCAGCAGCGTCTCTACTTTCTGCGAAGGCTGAGAAAAGTCCATCTCCCACCCCCCATCCTCACCACATTCTACAGAGGTTGTATTGAGAGCATCCTGAGCAGCTGCATCACTGCCTGGTTCGGAAATTGCACCATCTCAGATCGCAAGACCATGCAGCGGATAGTGAGGTCAGCTGAGAAGATCATCAGGGTCTCTCTTCCCGCCATCACAGATATTTACACCATACGCTGCATCCGCAAAGCAAACAGCATTATGAAGGACCCCATGCACCCCTCATATAAACTCTTCTCCCTCCTGCCATCTGGCAAAAGGCACCGAAGCGTTCGGGCTTTCATGACTAGACTGTGCAACACTTTCTTCCCCCAAGCCATCAGACTCCTCAATACTCAGAGACTAGACTGACATCTACATCATTTAATATCATATTGTAATTTTCCTCTACTGTGCCTATTGTCTTGTTTATTATTTATTGTACTGTCCTGCACTGTTTTGTGCACTTTATGTAGTCTTGTGTAGGTCTGTAGTCTGGTGTACGTTTTGTGTTGTCTTACGTAGTCTAGTGTAGCCTTGTGTTGTCTCACTTAGTCTTAGTGTAGTTTTGTGTTGTTTCATGTAGCACCATGGTCCTGGAGGAACGTTGTTTTGTTTTTACTGTGTACTGTACCAGCATTTTATGGTCAAAATGACAATAAAAAGCGTCTTGACCTGACTTGAAATGTGAACCTTTGCCACATTTCTATTATGCATTTCCCTGAGAGCATCTGCTTCCAATTTATGTTCCCCAGTTCCTGCCTAATAGCATCATATTACCCCCTACCCCAATTAAATGTTTTCCCAAATTGTCTGCTCCTATCCCTCTCCAGTGCTATGGTAAAGGAGTTAGAGTTGTGATCACTACCTCCAAAATGCTCTCCCACCAGGAGATCTGATACCTGACCAGGTTCATCTCCCAATACACTGTACCAGATCAAGTACAACCTCTCCTCTAGTTGGTTTATCTACATATTGCGTCAAGAAACCTTCCTAAACACAAGTAGCAAATTTAAAGCCCTTGCTCTAAGGAGGTGCCAGCCAATATTAGGAAAGTTAAAATCACCCATCACATCAACCCTATTATTATTGCACTGTTCCAGAATCTGCCTCCCTATCTGCTCCACAACGTCTCTATTACTGTTGGGGGGGGGGGTCTATAAAAAACACCCAGTAGAGTTATTGCCCCCTTCCTGTTTCTGACTTCCACCCACAATGACTCAGTAGACAATCCCTCCACGACTTCCTCCTTTTCTGCAGCCGTGACACTATCCCTGATTAGCAGTGCTAATCCCATGTCTTTTACCTCCCTCCTTGTCCTTTTTGAAACATCTAAAGCCCGGCACACTCAGCAGCCATTCCTGCCCCTTAGTCATCCAAGTCTCTGTAAATCTCGAATCCTTGTGGGTAAAGTTGAGAAACTGCAAGGGTAAAAGAGCCTTGACAGGAGTTATGTACAGATCTCCAAACAGTAGCCAAGATGTGGGGTACAAATTACAGCGAGAGTTAGAAAGGCATGTAAAAAAAGCACAACACTACAATGTTCAAGGCAGATTTCAATATACAGAATTTGATAAAATTAGGTAGGAGCTGGATCCAAAGATAAGGAATCTGTAGAACACCCACAAAATGGCTTTTTCGAATGGTCTGTGGTTGAGCCCACTAGAGAAGGCCAATTCTGGATTGTGTGTTGTGTCATAGAACAGAGATTAATAGGGAGCTTAAGGTATAGGAAATCTTAGGAGACAGTACTCATAATATGAAAGCATTCAGCATGAAATTTGAGAGGGACATGCTAAAATTGGTGTTACAGTCGAGTGAAGAGAACTACAGACGGATGAGAGAGGAGCTGGCCAAAGTTGATGGAAAAGGTCAATAGCAGGGATGATTCTAAAGATGCAGGACTGGTTCATTTCAAAGGAGAAGAATTCTAAAGGGAGAATGAAGCAACTGTGTATAATAAGTTGAATCAAAGACAGCAAAAAAGCAAAAGAGAGGAGTTATAATATAGCAAAAAATGAGTGGGAAGTCAAATGATTGGGAAGCTTTTAAAAATCAACAGAAGGCAACTAAAATAAGGAGAGAAAAGATGAAATATGAAGAAACAGGCACAAACTGCTGGAGGAGCTCAGCAGGCAAGACAGAATTTCTCTCGTTTGTGATGAAGGTAAGCTTGCTAATAACACAAAAGTTATACCAGGTGTTTTTACTGATAAATAAGGAGTAAAGGTGAGGCAAGAGGCATTTTCAATTAATAATTAAAAGGTTCATAAGAATGATCCCATGAATGAAAGGGTTATTGTAGGAGAAGCATTTGATAGCTCTGGGCCTGTACTCAGTGGAGTTTAAATGAATGAGGGGGGTTCTCATTGAAATCTACTGAATATGGAAAGACCTTGATAGAATGGATGTGTAGAAGATGTTTCTGATAGTTGGAGAGTCTAGGACCGGAGGGCACTGCATCAGAATAGATGAATGTCCCTTTAAAACAGAGATGAAGAGAAATTTCTTCAGCTAAAGAATGTTGAATTTGTGGAATTTATTGGCAGAGATGGTTATGGAGGGCAAGGTATCTGGTATATTTAAAGCAAAGTTTAATAAATTCTAGCTGAAGTAATCCACTGTCATATTAAAATATTCAAAAACTCCCAATGTTGCAAAATGGAATTAAAAACAGAAAATACTGGAATCACTCAGCAGGTGAAACAGCATCTGTGTCGCATTACTGACTGTCCATCAGAATTTAGACATCAAAACCTGTTTTAAATTGCAGTTGTGGATAAAATAGTCCTTGAGGAAATCCTCTTTGTTCTCATTCTCCCTTCTCTGCAACTTAAAACACATTTGGTTTTTCAGTTTTTCTTAGCTCTTATAAACAATCTTTGGCCTGGAAAAATTAACTTTGTTTCTCTGTAATAGACTCCACTCCCTATTTTCAGTGCTTACTGGTTTTATGTTGGAAGCTTCAATTCCTGAAAGTAGCATGACTTTGTCACTTTATGAATAATACAGAAGCCTTGTCGATGTGAGCAAGTTGCAATTGCCCAGAATATGAATGCTGACCCCTCTTTTGTGCTCCAGATGCAAGGGCCTTTGTTGATGAGTGCTTACATCAAAGCCTGTTTTCATATTCATTGCAATTTTCTTCTACTGTGAACTTTCTTTTCAATGAAAGCTGTGAATTCCTCTCAGAGGTCATCAGCTGGTGACCCATTTACTTCTAAATTCAGATACTGTGGATGCCATGCTGTTTCTTAAATCAAATGAATTTTCCAGACAAAGCATTAAAATTCTATTTCCCTCTTGTAAAACACTTATCTGGTTCAACATTAGGAACTGGTGTAGCACGTTTTTTGACTGAACTATTCCAGATTGCTCTTTAGAAATGGGCGTATGTTCACTGATTTCCTAATAGACACAATATGGGTCTCTATAGCATACCGCGGTATCTCACACATAGTTTCTTGTTCAGACTGAGATACGGGTGACATTCTTCTGGAGTGTAATTGCTGTAGTTTGAATAGTTTCGCAATAATTTGAAGTGAATAATGTGACAGAAACATAGAAACATAGAAAACCTACAGCATAATACAGACCTTTCGGCCCACAAAGTCGTGCCAAACACGTCCCTACCTTAGAAATTACTAGGGTTACCCATAACCCTCTATTTTTCTAAGCTCCATGTACCTATCCAAAAGTCCCTTTAAAGACCCTATCGTATCCGCCTCCACCACCGTTGCCGGCAGTCCATTCCACGCACTCACCACTCTCTGAGTAAAAAAACTTACCCCTGACATCTCCTCTGTGCCTACTTCCAAGCACCTTAAACCTGTGCCCTCTTGTGGCAGCCATTTTGGCCCTGGGAAAAAGCCTCTGACTCTCCACATGATCAATGCCTCTCATCATCTTATACACCTCTATCAGGTCACCTCTCATCCTCCGTCGCTCCAAGGAGAAAAGGCCAAGTTCACTCAACCTGTTTTCATAAGGCATGTTCCCCAATCCAGGCAACTTTATTGTAAATCTCCTCTGCACCCTTTTTATGGTTTCCTCATCCTTCCTACAGTGAGGCGACCAGAACTGAGCAAACTACTCCAAGTGGGGTCTGACCAGGGTCCTATATAGCTGCAACATTACCTCTCGGCTCCTAAATTCAACTCCATGATTGATGAAGGCCAATACACCATATGCCTTCTTAACCACAGAGTCAACCTGTGCAGCTGCTTTGAGCGTCCTATGGGCTCGGACCCCAAGATCCCTCTGATCCTCCACACTGCCAAGAGTCTTACCATTAATACTATATTCTGCCATCATATTTGACCTACCAAAATGAACCACTTCACACTTATCTGGGTTGAACTCCATCTGCCACTTCTCAGCTCAGGTTTGCATCCTATCAATGTCCCGCTGTAACCTCTGACAGCCCTCCACATTATCCACAACACCTCGAAGCTTTGTGTCATCAGCAAACTTACAAACCCATCCCTCCACTTCCTCATTCTGGTCATTTATAAAAATCACGAAGAGTAAGGGTCCCAGAACAGATCCCTGAGGCACACCACTGGTCATTGACCTCCATGCAGGATATGAGCCATTTACAACCACTCATTGCCTTCTGTGGGCAAGTCAGTTCTGGATTCACAAAGCAATGTCACTTTGGATCCCATGCCTCCTTACTTTCTCAATAAGCCTTGCATTGGGTACCTTATCGTGAGGTACTTAATGAATACTTTACTTCAGTATTCACTATGGAAAAGGATCTTGGTGATTGTAGTAACACACATCAAAATTGCTGGTGAATGCAGCAGGCCAAGCAGCATCTATAGGAAGAGGCGCAGTCGACGTTTCAGGCCGAGACCCTTCGTCAGGACTTAATAAAAAAGATCCAGAGCAGGCAGAAGACCAGAGCGGGGTGTCCATGAAGAAGAGGAGGGTCGAAGACGGGAGAAGGGGTCATCGGTGGGGGTGGAAGAGTCCTTGCCGAAGAAGTAGGCTCGGAGACGGAGACGGCGGAAGAAAAGTTCTGCATCGTGGCGAATACGGAACTCGCTGAGGTGTGGGCGAAGGGGGACAAACGTGAGGCCCTTACTGAGAACAGAGCGTTCTGCCTCCGACAGTTGAAGGTCGGAGGGGATGGTAAAGACCCGGCACGGATGAGAGCTGGGATCAGAGGGGGGAGGGGGGAGGCTGGGGGTGTCAGTGGAGAGGGGAGGGTTGGGGTGAGAGGAAGATGGAGCCTCTGAGGGCCCAGGAGCTGACGGTGGGATCTGAGGAAGACGGGGCTGCGGAGTGGTGGTGGGGGAAGGGGAGACGGGAGTCACAACAGCAGCACATAAAGACCCGGCCTGGTGTTCAAGGCTGGAGTTGCAGTTGGTGGTTGCGTAATCACTTCGAATGTGTCCATGGTCGTTGCTGGAGTCCGGGTTTTGAATATGTCCTGAGGTGTTGGAGCCGCTGAGATCAATGGCAGGGGCCGCAATTGAAAGTTCATGCCTTCTAGCGTCGGGGCTGGCAGGCTCTGGAGTCCGTAGATGTAAGATCTTGCGATCTTTGCCTAACATGACAAAGTCAAAAAAACGGCGATTGCAGGCGTGGATCCGACGGAGGATGAAATAACGGGTAGGACCATTACAGACGGCGAAGAAAGTGTCCCGAAGGTGTGGAATGGTCTGGGATAGGGACACCAAGTACCTCCTCATGGCGGAGAGCGTCGCCTTCAGAGCTTGATGGGAGAAGCGGCGAGAGGCAGAGTCAATAAAATGTGAGTACCTGGGATCCTCAGAACGTCCAAATTGAGAGGCTTGGAAACGAATCCTAAAGCCAACTGGAGTAAGTTGGTGACGGAGGCACTTTCCAAGAAAGGATACATGGCTGTGATAGCGAGTTTGAGTCAAAGTGTGGTCGAAAAGTTGAAGAGCCGAAGAAATTACAGATGGGGAGCAGTGAGAGATGGTTTCACTGAACTCCCGTCGAAGAGAGGATCTAAACTTCTTCGGTGTAGGCATCACCGGAAGAGGCTTCGCAGTAGTGAATTTAAACGCAAACAACAGGAATTCTGCAGATGCTGGAAATTCAAGCAACACACATCAAAATTGCTGGTGAACGCAGCAGGCGAAGGGTCTCGGCCTGAAACGTCGACTGCGCCTCTTCCTATAGATGCTGCTTGGCCTGCTGCGTTCACCAGCAATTTTGATGTGTGTTGCTTGAATTTCCAGCATCTGCAGAATTCCTGTTTTTTGGTGATTGTAGTGATGACTTGCAGCGACTGAAAAGCTTGAGCATATAGATATTAAGAAAGAAGATGTGCTGGAGCTTTTGGAAAGCATCAAGTTGGATAAGTTGCTGGGACCGGATGAGATGTACCCCAGGTACTGTGGGAGGCAAGGGTGGAGATTGCTGTGCCTCTGGCGATGATCTTTGCATCACCAATGGGGACGGTAGAGGTTCCGGAGGATTGGAGGGTTGTGGATGTTGTTCCCTTATTCAAGAAAGGAAGTAGAGATAGTCCAGGAAATTATAGACGAGTGAGTCTTCCCTCAGTGATGTAAAAGAAGGAGTTGATGGAGAAGATCCTGAGAGGTAATATTTATGAACACTTGGAGAGGTATAATATGATTAGGAACAGTCAGCAATGGCTTTGTCAAGGGCAGTTCGTGCCTTACGAGCCTGATTGAATTTTTTGAGGATTTGAGTAAACATATTGATGAAGGATGAGCAGTAGATGTAGTGTAGTGAGAGGGAATAGATTTAAGAGGAACTTGAGGAGCAACGTTTTTACACAGGGATAGTATATGTTTATGAAGAATCAGTGCCAGCCAAAGTAGTTGAAACAGGTACAATAACAGTTTTGCAGGTCCATGGAATGGAAAAATTTAGAAGGCTATGGGCCAAATGTTAGCAAATGGGACTAACTTCGATGGGTCATTTTGGTCAGCGTGTTCCAGTTGGGCCAAAAAGCTTCTTTCCTTGCTCTATAACTCTATGACTCTGTGATTAGCACCATTCCCACAGCAATTTTTTTGGAGGTGATGCACAGCACCAAGGCAAGAAAGACTGAGGAAGGTGTTAGGAGAATGATACAACGTTGACTCTGTTGTAGAGGGTGGACATGCCCTCCTCTGATTGCTACCATCAAAGGAGGAGTGCAGGATCCCGAAGACACACACTCAGTGTTTCTTTCCCTCTGCTATCAAATCTATGAATAATCAATGAACCCATGCACACTGCCACACTAGTTACTCTTTTTTTTGTGCTCGTTTTGCATTAATTATTTAATTTATTTTTTTACATTCATTTCTCTTTGTAATTTATTGCTTTCCAGGACATCTTCAAAGAGTGAGGCCTCAAAAAAGTGGTGTTCATCATTAAGGACCCCTCCACCAAAGTCATGCCTTGTTCTCTTTGCTACCATTGGGAAGAAGCTACTGAAGGGTCAAGGCACACACTCGGTGATCAGGAACAGCTTCTTCCTCTCTGCCATCCGATTTCTCAATGGATATTGAACCCATGAGACTACCTCACTACTTTTTTTATTTCTATATTTTACACTATTTATTTAACTACTTAATGTTTATACTGTATACTTACTGAAATTCACTGATTTTTTCTTTATTACGTACCTCAGCATACACACCACCAAGGATCTCATGTGGTCTGTACACACTGGCTGTGTGGTGAAAAAGGCACAACAGAGCCTCTTTCACCTCAGACCATTGAAGAAGTTTGGTATGGGTCCCAAATCCCAAGATCTTTCTATAGGGGCACAATTGAGAGCATCCTGACTGGCTGCATCACTGCCTGGTATGGGAACTGTACTTCCCTCAATCGCAGGCTTCTGCAGAGAGTGGTGTGGACAGCCCAGCACATCTGCAGGTGTGAACTTCCCACTATTCAGGACATTTACAAAGACAAGTGTGTAAAAGGGGCCCGAAGGATCATTAGAGACCCATGTCACCCCAACCGCAAACTGTTCCAGCTGTTACCATCCGGGAAACAGTACCACAGCATAAAAGCCGGAAACAACAGTCTCCGGGCAACTTCTTCCACCAGGCCATCAGACTGATTAATTCATGCCGATATAATTGTATTTCTATGTTATATTGACTGTCCTGTTGTGCATACTATTTATTACAAATTACTATAAACTGAACATTGCACATTTAGACAGAGATGCAACATAAAGATTTTTACTCCTTCTGTATATGAAGGATGTAAGTAATAAAGTCAATTCAACTCAGTTCAATTACAATGTACTGATACTGCAAAGTCAATATTTCATGACATATGCTGGTGATATTAAATCTGATTCTGATTCTGATTTTAACCTATTGATCGGTTTCATGTCTTGTATATGTCATGGAACAAAGTTAAGATGGAGGCAGATTTCTAGGGGCACTTGAATTTCATAGAATCAGAGAAGCATTCGGTATGAAAATGGACCATTCTGCTCAATAACCCTATGCTGATCTGTGGACATTGTTCCTTAGTAACCTTATACGTCTAAGTGACTATCACACAAAGTACTGGAGGAACTCAGCAAGTCAGACATCACTTATGGAGAACAGTAATGAGTTGATTTGCTGATAGATGTCTTGGCTCAAAGCGTTAACTATTCCTCTCCGTAGATGCTGCTTGACCTGCTGAGTTCCAGCATTTTCGGCGTGTTACTCTGGATTCCAGCATCTGCAGAATGTTTTGTGTTTATCTCTAAATGGTTGAAGTGTTCATTCAGACAATTCTTAAATTGCTTTCAAACTTCAAAGTTCAATATAAAATTTATTATCAAAATATGTTGACTATATGTTACCATATATTTTATACTTCATTGTTGCCAAACAATTGATACTAGAATGTACAATCATCTCAGTGATATTTGATTCTGCTCTTCCCACTCCCTGGATTACAAATATTAAATATTAAAAATATTAAAAATAGTAAACATTAGTAAATATTAAAATTTAAATTATAAATCATAAATATAAAATAGAAAGAGGGACAGAAAGTGTGTTGGCTGGGTGGGTCGTGTCCTTGATTATCCTGGCAGTACTGCTCCGACAGCATGTGGTGTAAAGTGAGTCCAAGGACGGAAGATTGGTTTGTCTGATGTGCTGCGCTGCGCCATGTTCATGATCTTCTGCAGCTTCTTTCGGTCTTGGACAGGACAACTTCCCTACCAGGTTGTGATGCACCCTAGAAGAATGCTTTCTACGGTGCATCTATAAAAATTAGTGAGGGTTTTAGGGGACAGGCCAAATTTCTTTAGTTTTCTCAGGAAGTAAAGGCACTGGTGGGCCTTCTTGGCAGTGAACCCTGCTTGGTTGGACCAAGTCAGGTCACTTGTAATATTGATCCTGAGGAACTTAAAGCTTTTGACCTGTTCCACTTGCACACCACTGATGTAAATTGGGTCATCTGGTCCGCTACTCCTTCTGAAGTCAACAACCAATTCCTTCGTCTTGCTGACATTGAGGGATAGATTATTGTCTTCGCACCATGCCACCAGGTTCTTAATTTCCTCTCTGTACTCAAACTCATCATTACCCGAGATACGGCCTAGAATTGTGTCATCAGCAAACCTATATATTGAGTTTGATGGAAATTTGGCTACACAATCATGGGTGTACAGTGAGTACAGCACGGGGCTGAGTACCCAGCCTTGTGGGACACCAGTGCTCAGAGTGATTGTAGAGGAGAGCTTGTCCCCTATTTTTACAGCTTGGGTCCTGTCTGTGAGGAAGTTGAAGATCCAGCTGCAGATCTGAGTGCTAAGGCCCAGGTTCCGGAGCTTAGGAATCAGTTTATTTGGAATGATGGTATTAAAGGCAGAGCTGTAGTCAATGAAAAGGAGCCTTACGTATGCGTCTTTATTCTCCAAGTGTTCTAAGGAGGAATGTAGGGCCAGAGAGATGGCAGCTGCCGTTGACCTGTTGCCCCGGTAGGCGAATTGCAAAGCGTCGAGGTTGACCAGTAAACTGTGGATGACGTGTGCCATAACCAATATCTTGAAGCACTTCATAGCAATTGATGTCAGAGCCACAGGTCGATAGTCATTCAGGCATGCCACCTTGCTCTTCTTCGACACTGGGATTATCGTTGCCTTCTTAAAACACGAGGGGATCTTAGACTGAAGCGAGGAGCAGTTGAAGATGTCAGCAAACAGTCCAGCTAGCTTGCTTGCACAGGCCTGGAGAACCCGTCCTGGGACACCATCTGGGCCCCTCGCCTTCCTTGAATTTATCTTCAGGAAGGTCCTTCTAACTTCCTCCTCGGTGACGATGAATCTCGATGCCATCAGGTCCAGTTCATCCGGAGGGAGCGGGACACTCCTCTTCCGTTCGAATCTTGCGTAGAATACATTAAGTTCATCAGGAAGAGAAGCGCCGCAGTTGTTGATATTCCCAGTCTTTTCTTTGCGCCCAGTGATCTCATTTAGACCCTGCCATAGTCTACTGGCATCTATTTGGTTAGCCTGGGCTTCCAACTTGGCTCGATATTGCCTCTTGGCGCCCTTAATGGTTTTCTGGAGTTCACGCCTGGATTCCGTGTGGCGACTGGTATCCCCGGACCTAAAAGTCGCAGCTCTAGCCTTTAAAAGGGACTTGACCTCATAATTCATCCAAGGTTTCCAGTTAGGGAATAGCCAGGTCGTCTTGCAAGACACACAGTTCTCCATCCATTTCCAAATAAAGTCCGTGACAGCTGAGGCATACTCATGGAGGTTAGCTGCCAAGTCCTTGAATACCAACCAGTCCACCGATTCAAAGCAGTCACGGAGGGCCTCATCTGTTTCCTCCGTCCAACGCGACACTACTTTTGACACCATGACCTCCCGCTTCACTTTCTGTTTGTAAGCCGGTTGGAAGAGTACGGCCTGACGGTCCAATTTTCCGAAGTGAGGTCATGGGGCGGAACGGTAGACATCCTTGACAGCTGTGTAGCAGTGGTCAAGTATATTCGGGCCTCTAGTGGGGCAGGAGACATATTGGTATAACTTTGGCAGCGCCTTTCTGAGGTTGGCCTGGTTAAAGTCCCCGGCTGTAATGAGCAAAGCCTCCGGATACCTGGTCTCAAATTCACTGATGTTGGCATACAGTATGTTCAGAGCACACTCCACGTCCGCCTGGGGGGGAATGTAGACCGCTGTCAGTATGACCGAGGTGAATTCCCGTGGCAGATAGTAGGGGCAACACTTCACCAACAGGTGTTCCAGGTCCGGGCTGCAGGAGTTTGTCAGTGCCACTTTGTCTGAGCACCACGCAGTGTCGATCAGCAGGCAGACACCACCTCCCCCCACTTTCCCCGAAGACGCCGTACGGTCCATCTGATGGATCGAAAATCCCTCCGGTCGGATGGCACAGTTAGGGGTGGCAGGGGAGAGCCAGGTCTCGGTGAAACAGAATACACAGCAGTTCTGCATCTCCCTGCAGTAGGTGAGTCTCCCTTTAAGATCATCCACCTTGTTCTCTATGGCTTGCACATTAGCTAGTAGGATGGTGGGCATAGGGACCCCGAAGTCCCTCAGCTTCAATCTGACCAGCAGCCCAGCTCTTTTCCCGTGCTTCTTCGGTAAGTAGTGCATCTTTCCAGGTTTCCATTGATGCAGTTTGTTGTTTTCAGCTCTTTGAGGTAGGTGAACGCGTCTCGCGGGAATCGATCGGCGGGTTGCTTCGTCGTGCGCTCCGGGTCAGGACGAGTAATGGGGGAGGCTCCGCTGCCACTTCCAGCTGCTGGGGGCCTGGGCTGTCGATTGGGTCGGGCCCGGAAGCTGACACTTAATCCTGGATGGCTGGGCTCCTGGCTGAAATAAGTCCTTAAGCCGAGTCAGGGTTGCGGAGGCACTTTCAACAGGGAGCTACTGGCCCTGTTCCTTGCCATGTTGCACTTCAGGTATTTCCTGGAAGGGAGAGAGTTCACGGTCTTCACAGACCACAAGCCCCTCAGTTTCGTGTTTGCCAAAGTGTCAGACCCATGGTCGGGCCGCCAACAACGCCACCTGTCGTACATCTTGGAGTTTACCATCATAATCAAGCACATCTCCGGGAAGAACAACGTGGTGGCAGACACACTGTCACGAACGTCCGTCCAATCAGCGTACTTTCTGGGGGTGGATTATGCAGCACTAGCTGAGGCGCAATGGCTGGACGGAGAGATGCCGGCGTACCGAACCGCAGTCTCAGGACTCCGCCTCGAAGGCATACCCATTGGGCCCGAAGGTAAGAAGCTCCTTTGCGACGTGTCCACCGGGCAACCTTGGCCCATTGTCCCGACTGCTTGGAGGCGCCGCGTTTTCGACACCTTGCACCGTTTAGCCCACCCTTTCATTCAGGCAACCATCCGGCTGATCGCAAACTGGTTTGTGTGGCACGGCCTGCGAAAGGAGGTCGGGCACTGGGCAAGGACATGCACGTACTGTCAAACCTCCAAAATCCAGAGGCACGTGAGGGCCCCACTGCAACCCTTCCAGTCGACACCTAGGAGATTTGAACATGTCCACGTGGACATCGTTGGCCCACTGCCGGTTTCGAGAGGAGCGAGTATGTTTTCATTCGCCGAGGCATGCACACACCACCCCTGCAGCGACCATACCAGGGACCCTACAAGGTGGTTGCCAATAATGGAGCGACCTGCGTTCTCGACATCGGTGGTCATGAAGAGACTTTTACCATTGATCGTCTCAAACCGGCGCATCCAGGCCTTGATCGCCTGGTTGCGGTACCACCCCCACGACATCGAGGCCGGCCACCTGAAAGAGCTGAGAGTGTGCAGACTGCGGACTCTGCACCTCCTATCGCCGGTTCTGGGGTGGGGGGGGGTGGTGTCATGTGGCGGCTCGCCCACGCAGCAAGCAAGCGAACCGGCTCCAGCAGTCGCTGGCGAGGCCACAGCCAGCGGCAACCGAAAGGGCTCTGAGTGTGGGGCAGCCCTCAGCCCGGAAGCCGACGTCACTTCCGCCCCGCAAAGGGCGGGGGTTGCTGGGAGTGGGTTACTTAAGTGCACGCCAATTCAAACAGTAAATATTTTCAACCAGACCCTGCTCGACTCAGAGTGTTGTTTTTGCTCGTCTTGTATCAGTACAATTACAACATAAACGAAGAGTGACAAACTACCAAAGTGTAAAAGAAGACAAATTGTGGAGATAAAAAAAAATACTAAGAATGTGAGTTGTAAAGTGCCCTTGAAAATGAATCCCAAAGTTGT
The DNA here is from genome assembly GCF_963921235.1 of Mobula hypostoma. Classification (NCBI taxonomy): domain Eukaryota; kingdom Metazoa; phylum Chordata; class Chondrichthyes; order Myliobatiformes; family Myliobatidae; genus Mobula; species Mobula hypostoma. The sequence goes on from NC_086098.1 coordinate 47,183,805, forward strand.
AGAATCTGTTCAGAGTTGTGACTCTGGTTCGGGAGCCTGATTGTTCTGTGATGGTATTGGGTTTGCTGACCACAAAGAAAAGTACTTAATCCCTATCCAATATAGATATTTACAGGTACGCTCGCTAAAGGGAGGTTAACTTCAGCTACCTACTCTTTGAGCACCAGCTGACTTCCCCGCTTATCCTCCTCAGTCAGTTTAGCTGCCAATGCCCAATATTTGTGTGGTGGATCACACCTCCTCACCAAGGAGGAGATACTTCCAGCTAACAAAGTACTTTAAATACAGATCATTTATTTTTAGTGATACACTTTTAAATTTGAATAAGATTCTTGAAACAGATTTAAAAGTCACAGATGATTTTCTACCTTATAAAAAAAGTTTTCTAAATTATAAACAATTTCTAAAACACGGGAGGAGAGAGAGCAGTGCACCTGCGTGTGCGCAGCCCTCAGGTGAAAATGATATTGTATCTGTTAAATAGGGGCTGTGGACAATTCTGATTTGATGGAGAATGGATGTGAAAGAACAGAGGAACATCTGGAGAAATTTCTGAAATGCTCATTCGCTGCTGTCGTTACTGCGTGGTCAGGAATCTTTTGGAGGGTAGGCCTCAAAATCCCAGGCTTTGCCTGCTGTTGGCGACCGAGGTTGAGGTCGAATTGTTCGGACAGAGATGGCACTCTGTACTCGGTGTCGGAGAGCTGATCAGAGCTTGAAAATTTCGGATGACTCAGAGTCGGACTGTGGTTGGCATGGCGGGGAGAGTTCTCCCTTCTCCCATCTGCGTGAGATGTGGGACTTTGAGAGACTTTGAACTTTTACTGTGCTCATGGACTTCTTCATCAAGTTATGGTATTGTTGCACTGTTGTAACTATATGTTATAATTATGTGGTTTTGTCAGTTTTTCAGTCTTGGTCTGTCCTGTGTTTTGTGATATCACACCGGAGGAAATATTGTATCATTTCTTAATGCATGCATTACTAAATGACAATAAAAGAGGACTATGAGTCTTCATAATCTAATCTAAACACAAGGGATTTCCAAAACACAGCTACAATTCCTTTAAGTTAAAAAAGAGATACCAATGAATTGCAGATGAATTGAACGTCTATTGCAGAAACTGAAGGCAGGGAACAGATTCTAATTAAATCTGTCTTTCTGTCATTCTTCTTGATCTTCCTGGACCATTCCTAACAAACCTCACCGCTCTCTTATGTTTATACAATTTTTTTTGCCATTTGCATGACTTCACACAGAGACATTTTTTTCAAATATCTCTTCACACAGGTTTCAAAGCTTCTGAGGACAGAATTTCCAGATACCCACAATTAATACTGTGAAGTTAACTCTCTGAGTGCACAAATCTTCCAACTGTTAATTGATCAGCTATTTGATGTGCTAAGTGATTGTGTCAATCAGGTATACAAGCTCATAAATATGAGAAAGTCTGCAGATGCTGGAAACCCAAAGCAACACACACAAAATGCTGGAGGAACTCAGCAGGGCAGACAGCATCTATGGAAATGAATAAACAATTGACTTTTTGGGCTGGGACCCTTATTCATGTCTGGAAAGGAAGGGGGAAGAAGTCAAAATAAAAATGTTGAGGGAGGGGAAGGAGGATAGCTAGAAAGTGATAGGTGAAGCTGAGTGGGTAGAGGAGAGTGGACAATAGGAGAAAGGGAAGGAGGAGAGGACCCGGGGGAAGATGATAGGCAAGTAAGAAAAGGTAAGAGCCGGAGTAGGGAATTGAAGCAGAGGGCAGTGGGAAGGAAAATATTTTTACCAGAAGAGGAAATTGATATCAATGCCATCAGGTTGGAGGAGTTCCGGACACAGTAGATTCACAGGTGAAGTGTGCCTCACCTGGAAGGACTGTTTGTGGCCCTGATTGGAGGTGAGTGGGGAGGTGAATGGACAGGTGTAGCACTTCGGCCATTTGTAGGGGTAAGTGCTGGGAGGGAGATTGTTGGGGAGGGATGAATGGACAAGGTAATCATGACCGCGGAAAGTGGAAAGAAGAGGTTCAGAAGAATATGGACCAAACACAGGCAAATGGGATGAGCTTGGATAGACCTCTTGGTGGGCATGGATGATTCGGGTTGAGAGGTCTTTCTGTGCTTTGTCATTCTATAATTCTGCATCATTGACAATCAATGATTCAATGGTTCCATTTAATATCAGAGAATGTATACATATACAACTTGAAATTCTTACTCTTCTCAGACATCCACAAAACAGAAAAAAACCTAAAGAATGAATGCCAGAAAAATGCTAGATTCCCAAAGCCTCACTTGCCCTCCTTCGCACAAGCAGCAGCGAAAGATTCACCCCTCCGCCACCAATCTACATGTAACAATACCAAAACCCTCAAAGAGACCGTGATCTAGAGTCCATCAAAAGCTACTGTCTATCCCAACACTTTTACATCTCAGACAGGCTCTCTCTCTCTTTCTCTCTCACTAGTGGGGGAGGGAGAGATATCACTCTTGCAGCAACGAGAGGGGAGACCAACATCTCACTGTTTTGTTCTGATAGCTTGCCACATTGCTTATGTGAGTTCCTTGACTCGAGGACCAACAGACTCTCACTCAGCATCAACAGAAAGAGAGGGAGAGGTCACTCAAGTGCAGGGGCCTTCTTTTGACAGAAGAATACACTACCTGCCTTCTCGATGTTTCAGTTAGTGACATCGGTGAGGAATCATTTCATCCATTCTCTTGCTGAGACATACCAGAGGATGGGACAACATTCAAAATCTGTAAGACAAAGATCCTTTACTAACCTACTCCCACTGCACTGCACTGCCTGCTGACAGAAAAGCTTATAGCAAGACCCCTGAGAGTTGTAGATCACTTGTTATGACAGTAAAAGCCGACATCAGTGATGAAGTTTATACCCCTCTGCACTCCCCCTCCCCCACCCCTATAATGCACCAATATGAAATGGATTCAAAAATGTGTTCAAATCTCCTTGAAAAAGTGCAAAATTATAAACACAAGAGATTCTGCAGATACAGGAAATCCTGAGCAACACAAACAAACTGCTGAAGGAACTTGGCAAGTCGGGCAGCATGGATGAAGGGGAATTAATAGTTGACGTGATGTTGCATTTCAGGTTGAGACTCTTCATCAGAATATTCCCATTAGCTTCTGGGACATGACTGCTCGAAATGGGGATGAGCATCGAGGCCACTGCATCAGGAACTCACTGAAGAACGGAGTGAGCAGCAGCAAGAATACACCTCACCATCAAATGCATTCCTTTGTGGCTTGTCCACTACCTCCTGCCCTATCTGTCCAAGGGTCTGCAGTGCCTATTTTTTTGCCTCATTTGCCACAAAACCAGATTGAAAGCAAATCATCCATGATCCTGAGGGCCCCATATCTAAGGAAGGATGTGTTGGCATTGGAGAGGGTCCAGAGGAGGTTCACAAGAATGATTCTGGGGCATGAAAGGGTTAACGTGTGAGGAGCTCTTGATGGCTCTGGTCTTGCATTCATTGAAGTTTAGAAAGATGGGGGTGGGGGAATCTCATTGAAACCTACCATATGTTGAAAAGAACACACACAAAATGCTGGAGAAAATGCTCGAGTTCCTCCAGTATTGTGTGTGTGTGTTGCTTGGATTTCCAGCATCTGCAGATTTTCTTGTCCTTGTGCATATATTGAAAGGCCTAGATAGAGTGGATGTGGGCAGAATGTTTCCAGGACCAGGGACCAGTCTCACAATGTAAAGACATCCCTTTAGAAAAAAGGTGAGGAGAAATTTCTTTAGCTAGAGGGTGGTGTGTCTGTTGAATTCATTGCCATAATGGCTGTGGAGGTTAGGTCATTGTGTATGTTTATTTCAAAGATTCAAAAGATTCAAGATTCAAAAAACTTTATTGTCATTCTAACCATACATCAGCTCTGCAGGGCAGAATGAGACAGCGTTCCTCTGGGGCAGTGCAATCATAACATAACAAATGCAACACTAAATAATAAACATAACAATAAATAGTAAAACACAACAGCCACATGTCAGTTAAATCAGTTATAAGTGTCCAGTGCAAGCTAAAAGTGTCCAAAGCAGAGTCAGGTAGAGCAGCTATTTAGCAGTCCGACTGCCTGTGGGAGGAAGCTGTTTAGTAGCCTTGTGGTTTTAGTTTTGATGCTCCTGTAACATTTGCCTGATGGCACAAGAACAAACAGTTCATGGAGAGGGTGTGAGGGGTCTTTAATGATGTACCTTTTCTTCTGGAGGCATTGACTCTGAAAGAGGTCTTGGACAGAAGGTAGGGAGACCCCAATAACCTTCTCTGCTCCCCTAACCACCCTCTGGAAGGCTTTTTTGTCGACAGCACTGCAGCTGGAGTACCAGATTGTGATGCAAAAGGTCAGGACACTCTCAGCCATGCCTCTGTAGAATGTAGTTAAGAAGTTAGTGGGGAGTGATGCTTGTTTAAGCTCCTCAGAAAGTGCAATCCTGCAGAGAATCAAGAAAGCTCACCTCTGTCCCAGGGTAATGTCGGACTTTTACCGCTGTACCACTGAGAGCATACTCACCAAATGCAACTCAGTGTGGTATGGCAATTGTCCTCTATCAGACCGCAAAGCGTGTGGTGAAAACTGCCCAGCGGATTATCGGCACCCAATTGCCCACCATTGAGAACATCTACCATAAGCGCTGCCTGGGCAAGGCAAAGAGCATTATCAAAGATACATCTCACCCTAACCATGGACTCTTTACTCTCCTCCCACCCAGTAGGCGCTACAGGAGCCTCCGCTTCCTCATCAGCAGGCACAGGAAGAGCTTCTTCCCTGAGGCTGTGACCCTGCTGAACCTCACATCACAGCGCTAAGCAGTATTGCACCCATATTGGACTGTCTCAGTACTTTTATATCTGGGTACTGTAGCACTTACTTTTTATTTGTAGTTATTTTGTAAATAACACTATTCTTTGCATTTCTGGTTAGATGCTAACTGTATTTCATTGGCTTTGTATGTGTACTCGGCATAATAACAATAAAATTGAATCTAATCTATTCTAAACTAATCTAAAGTGGAGGCTGATAGAGCTGCAGAGGAATGGGGTTGAGAGGGAATAATAAATCACCATGATCGAATGGCAGAGCAAACATGATGGGTCAAATGGCCCAGTTCTGCTCCTATGTCTGACGGTCTTATGTTCTAAAAAGACTGTCCTCGCTCTACATTACCTAGAGGTGGCCTTTTAAATTGGAAGCACAGGCTCGTTAAAGTGATAACATTAACTGGCATGGTCCATTTGCAAAACATGGAATCGGCCGTTGGTAAATACTAAAACACACTGTGATTGTATTCAAATAGACTGTATATTTAATAGAAAACGTCTCAAACTCAACATCCTGATGGGATCCAGGGGGTTATCACCCACAATCTCTGAACACACACACAAAAAAAAATCAATATTTGCCAATGTTACAGAAATTGAAGCAAAAATACGGCAGAAATCCATTTCTCTTGGGTTGAACTATGACTGACCTTCTAACTATCACCATTATGCTGCCTGTGAGTGAGTAGGTCTGTAATTAATGGTAATAGCAGGAGATAAATCCTGATAACAACCCTCCAGAGGCTGCAGGCCTACAGCAAAGCCATTAACCTAGATAGGAAGCAAGCCTACATAAAACATATAATCTTTTTTTAAATCCTTTAGAGGATGCTGTATTGGATTTCAGCAGATTCACAAATTAATATGTTGATTTTATTCAAATTACTTTCTTGTTGTTAATTTGATTTCTTTTGTTGGATTTATGGACTTATTTACCAAGGCGGCTTTTCCCTATAGCCTTCACCCATTCCGCAAATGTTAGGAGAAACAGCAATTTCCAGAGAAATCATCATTACTCATCTTTGTCCATTTACACCGGAGCTCACGAATTTTAATGTCATTGTGAGAAGGAAAGGAAAGGATACTTTAAAGTACTGTGTGCCACACAATCTTTTGCTTGATTCTGAAATGAGTTGCAAACATTTGTGAAGGATTCCCTTCCTTTGGCAATTGCTTCAGCCTGTCTTTCAACACCTGCCCAAATAGTAGGCTTGGAACAGGTTTCAATTCAAATGCAACACAGTGTAAATATGTGGAGATTTTAACAGACAGCAGGATTAAATGAGGATAAGCACAATACTCTTTGTGTTCCTATCAGGAAGGATGGCTTAAAGCGTTTACAGTTTATGAAGCATTTCTGAAGTGTAACTGCCATTGTGATTCATAAAAGTGGCACCAGTTTGACCTTTCTCAACTTTGGGAGGTCTGTCATTCTATTGAGACACAAGGGAAAGGTGGAGAATCATTCATAAATTTGGCTGGTCTCACAATGTACATCTGCAATTTGGTGATACGAAAGCTTTGATCTTAATCAACAGCTCCACAAAAGATCAAATCCCTGGGCAGTATGGAGTCAGTCCTATGTGATTACACAATCCATTATCCCATTTTCCTCACTGCGACACTGCCTATCACCTCCAACAAGCATCCCACTGGAAAAGAGTTATCGACAAGACATTCAGCCTTCACTTCTGAACCAAAATCACATTATTCTCAGCCACTGGATCAGAATCAGGTTTGTTTTCAATGACATATGTCGTGAAATCTGTTGTTTTGCAGCAGCAGTATGGAACTACTATAAATTACAATAAGTAATACAGTAAATAGTGCAAAAAGTGAGATAATCTGATGGTGGAGGAGAAGAAGCTGTTCCTAAATGGTTGAGTGTGCACCTTCAGGTGCTTGTATCTCCTCCCTGATGGTAGTAATGAGGAGAGGGCATGTCCTGGATGGTGAATAACATACACAAAATGCTGGAGGAACTCAGCAGGTCAAGCAGCATCTTCTTCATCATGCTGGCTGACAAGCTGAGTTCCTCCAGCATTGTGTGTGTTATTCTGGATTTCCAGCATCGGAATCTCTTGTATCCAAATCAAGTATAGCCACTGGTATTTCTTCTTTTTTTATGATTTAATTTTTATTGAATTCGTTTACAAATTTTTCCCTGAACTCTTGAGTCAGTGTTGAAATTATGTAAATCATAGCTTACAAAATATAAAATTATCCATAAAATTAAAAACAAACATGACAGAAATAAATGTCAATATAATAACTACATGTGTCGATTTAGACCTCTAATTACATAAAAGACTGCCATTCAGCAATATGTTTCACCACACATTCACCACTATTTCCCCCCCAGGAAACCTAAATATTTGCCCCATTTTTGTGTATAGATGTCCAATCTATCAAACTGTTTATAAGACATACGTTCAAAAGCTGCCACTCTGGCTATTTCTGTGGCCCACTCCTGAAGTGATGGTCCCCCCCAAGTTCCTCCAACCTCAAAGTATAATTTGTCTTCCTACCATTATACTTGTCTGGATCCAATTTTGAGAGCGTTTATCCCCAAGTAACCTAAGTGTGTCTCCCAAAACAAAAATTCTGGGGCAGAAAGGGAGTTGAATATGCAAAACTTCACCAAAATACTTATCTATCATAATCCAAAATTCTTGAATTCTGGGACAGGATCAGAGCGCATGTACTGAGTCCCCTTCATCCACCTCACAGAGCCAGTATTCAGGGGTGTTTTTCAACCCTAATCTATGTAACCTTGCTGGAGCCCAGTAAAAACGGTGTAGAATCTTAAACTGAATAAGGTGCACCCTCATGTCTCTTGACATTGTTTTGACATTTTTGCAAATTTTGTCCCACTCCCTTGTCTCAAAAGTCATACTCAGGTCTTTTTCCCATGCTCTTTTAAGACCCAACAGAAATTTGTCCCCGAAGATTTGTGTTAAAGCTGAATAATAAATTGAGGCTTCGTGACCTTTACCGTATGCAGCCAGTACAGTGGACAGTATCGTAGCAACTTGTGGGGGTTGCTGTGTAGAACCAAAAGTTGTATGTAGCAAATGACGCAGTTGAAGATATCTCCAAAATTGTGACCTAGAGATATCGTACTGTTGGGTTAATTGATTAAAAAATTTTAAACTGTCATCATTATAAAGGTCTCTCAATTTAATCATACCTTTCCCTTGCCATTCCCTCCAGAAGAAAGGGGACTTATCAATGTACAAGTTTGGATTCATCGAGATACTCGAGGCTTCATTCAAATATGGATTAAATTTAAATAATCTGGCTAGCTAATTCCAAAACAAATGCATATGCGATATAATTGGGTGAGACCTTGCCTCAGCAGGTAACTTAATAGACAAACATTGTAATGGAGGGATGGGAGGAAGAGCAGAACACTCAATACAATACCAAGGAGGCACTCTCTCCGGAGGGAGAGACCAATGTGCTAAATGCTTAAGGGAGAGAGGAACATCGACTCAGACCATGAGAGGCCTGCGTCGGGCATTTTCATGCCTTACAAGGCGCAGATTGTAAGTCTGTGTGGGGCGCCACTCCTCACACAGACACTAGAGCAATGGGTGGTTAAGTGCCTTGCTCAAGGGCACAAACACGCTGCCACAGCTGAGGCTCGAACTAGCGACCTTCAGATCACTAGACGAACGCCTCAACCACTTGGCCATGTGCCCAACACACTTAAATGCTTAAGGGTAAAGGCATAGTAATAATATATTAACTTCGGCAAACCTAAGCCCCCCCTTTCAACTGCCAATTGTAATTTGTTAAAGTTTAAGTGTGGGCGTTTACCATTCCAAATAAAAACCTTAATTAATTTACCAAATTGCTTAAAATATGTTAATGGAATTTGAACTAGTAACGTTTGGAACAGATAATTAACCTTTGGAGTGCTATTCGTCATCAAGGCATTTACTTTTCCTGACATTGACAAATACAATGATGACCATCTGTCTACATCACATGAAATTCTCTGCAATAATGGATCAACATTTATCTTTACTAAATCCTTCAGTTGAGGGGGAAGATTAATACCTAAATATCATATACCCTTCTTTGGCCAGTGAAATTGGCCTGGGTAAAAAGCAGACGCAGGGCAGTGTGCAGTCAACAGTAGTGCTTCTGATTTTGTCCAATTAACCTTATAACCTGAGAATCTAGAGTAAGACTTTATAATGTTAAAAAGACATGGCACCGATCGACTAGGGTTGGACACAAATAATAAAATACCATCCGCATAAAGCATCAGTTTATGAGCCTGTCCTCCCACAGATACCCCTATAAAGTTCTCATTCTCTCTGATAGCTGCTGCCAGGGGCTCCAAAGCTAGACAGAACAACATTGGGGAAAGCGGGGAACCCTGTCGGCTACCCCTTCTGAGAGAGAAGTAAGGTGAAATGTAACCACTAGTTTGAACCGTTGCTTCGGGGTTATTATATAATAGTCTAATCCATTTTAAAATCATGGGTCCAAATCCAAACAATTGAAGAATCTTAAACAGATAGCCCCATTCCACTTGATCAAATGTTTTTTCAGCATCGAGTAAGATACCTGCTATAGGTGACTGATTATCGGCCAGCGACCACATAATATTCACAAGACGCTTTATGTTATCAGGTGTGCTGCGGCCCCTGATAAATCCCTCCTGATCACTATGTATTAACTGCGTTATTACTGTGTCTAAACGGTTTGCAAGGATCTTTGATAAAATTTTCACATCTATTGGGATTAGGAAAATTCTTACATTCACACGGGTCTTTACCCTCTTTCAGAATCAATGTAATTAGTGCTTGTGATAAAGTAGGGGGTAAATTAGACTCATTGTACATATTCAGCAGTAGTGGAGCTAGCTCCTCCACATAACATTTTAAAAATTCTGCTGTAAATCCATCTGGACCAGGAGCTTTCCCAGTAGGTAAGATCTTAATCACTGATATAATTTCTTCCAATGTTATAGTGGAATCAAGGTATTGTTGTTGTTCTTTTGTCAACTTAGGTCACTCTAATGGCCTCAGAAAGCTATCAATTTCTTCCTCACTAGAGTTGGAGGTTGATATATATAGGTCCTTATAAAACTCTTACTCTTAGAGTGAGTTTTTGGGTAGATGATTCATTTACAATTCAATGACTCTGGCCACCAGTCTTCTGTTTGACAAAGTACTGTGGATTGAGTTCACAACAATGCATTTCCTAAAAGCTGTGAATACCGGACGCTCCTGACGCCGTAGTTTGACCAGATACTGTAGTTTCGAAGACAATATTATCTATACTTTATAAATATGAATTGTCCAATGTCAGCACGTAAAATACCAAATAAATGTATTGTGGATTTAACTTGCATTCCTAAAGGCTGTGAGTACCAACCCAGACATGCGGGTGTCAGGAGGAAAGGATGAAGTCAGAAGGTATGATGTTTTGTATGTAGCTTCAAAAGAAAGCATTGTCTATAACTTTGTAAATAGGAATTGACCTTTGTGTTTAGCAAATACATATCGAACTTGTCTAGCAGACCTTGCTACCAAAAGCGTCTCTGTCCGTATGATGCCTGCTGTACCTTGTTGTGTCGAATAAAGAAGCTGCTTTGTATCTACCAGTAACTCTGTCTCTCTGGTGATTTCATCCACGTTATAACACTTGGAATGCATCATTAATATCTTTAGGTGCCATCAAAGTATCACCTGTTGCCGATCTAATAGCTGGGATGGTAGATATTGATTCTCTCTGTTTTATACATCTTGCCAGAAGTTTGCCAGCTTTCTCTCCCGATTCAAATTGCCTTTGTCTTGCCCTGAAAATCCAAAATTCTACTTTCTGGGATAATATTAGATTGTATTGTTATTTCAGCCGTGTTAGTTCTCTCAAATCTTTGGATAACATCCACTGCTTCAGTTTTGTCTCAAACTCTTTGATTTTATTTTCTAGGTTTGTAATTTTCTGATTATTCTGTTTTTTTTATATAAGAATTATGTTGAATAGTATATCCCCTCAAAACTGCCTTCAGGGCTTCCCAGTTAGTCCCTGCTGAGGAGGCCGTAAGTGTATTTATTTCTAAATACTCCTTGATTTGTTGTTTCATAGCTTGCCTAAGTATTGAATCTTGTAACAAGTTTGAATTAAACCTCCATCTATGTGACTGCATTCTCTTGTACTGAGGTATTGTCTCTAGACAAACCCAAGCATGATCTGATATTATAATCTTACCACTTGCACATTGAGACACAGACTGAATAAGTGACTTGGATATAAGGAAGAAATCAATCCTTGTGTATATTTTATGAACTGCAGAAAAAAATGTGTAATCCCTCCCACTGGGATTCATAAAGCACCAAACATCCACAAGCCCGAGGGCTTTACACATTTTTTGCATCGTCACAGTGAGCTTTGAGGTTCTATATGACAACATCTTACTACGGTGGATGATTGGATCCATTGCCAAATTAAAATCTCCCCCAAGTATGATAACATAAGCTCCAATAAAATGTAACTTTCCTTCAAGATCAACAAAAAATCCTCCATCTTCTATATTAGGTGCATATATGTTTGCTAAAATAATATGTTGCTTCTGTACTTCTGCCAAAATAATAAGAATTATCCCTGCTTCATCTTTGATCTGTAAACTAAACTGCAGCCGCCTATTCATAAGTGTGATAACACCCCTGCTCTTAGTTGACCCTGCACTGTAAAAAACATGATCTGTAAACCCCCCCAGTAGCTTTACTGATTCCTCTTCTGATAAATGTGTTTCCTGCAGAAATACCACATCCCATTTTGGCTCTTAAGCTTATTCATTACTTCTCTCTTTTTTATAGGATTCTTCAGACCGTTAACATTCCATGTGGTGAAACATATTTTATCTGAATTAAGGAAAGTCATAGTTAGGACAAACAAACAAATACACTTCAATATTTTGACACTGACTCATAAACCCCTGTTTAAACTGAAAAGTAACAAAATAGCGCGTAAATCTCTTCCGCACGCAGTAGTGGCCACAGAACACGGCCAAACGTCCCTTCCACAAAGGATTATGGTCCACGAGACGCCCAGACCAGTTTTAACTGCTCAGAAACAAGGTCGGTGCAACTTCACAGTCAACATAGCACACTTACTCACCTTAATCTCACTAGGGCTGACATACAGTTAAGGTAGCTTCAGTACAATACAATCCGGAAATATTTAAAAAAATAACAAACACAACCCGACTCACATCTTGCTCAACTTAACGAGCGTAGTTAAACTCCCCCATCCCCTCAATAAATTTTCTTGCTTTACGTGGGCACTCAAAAATCTTGAAACCGTCCTCTATTCTTACCTTGGCTGGGTAAAGTAGCGCAAAGCTCACATTCCATCCCTGAAGCATCTTCTTACATTCTTTAAACTTTCCTTGTTTTACTTGCGTGGGTCTGGAGAAGTTCAGGAAGATCATAACATGATTGTTGTCCCAGGAAAACTTGCCCTTGACCCTCACCGCTCGCAGCACAAAATCTCGATCCTTTGACCTGAGGAACCTTGCGAGGATAGGCCGAGACCTATCTCTGGTTCTGGGTCTAGGGCCCAGCGCTCTGTGTGCATGTTCTATTTCAACCTTTTCCTCCCGACCGCCGACAAGCTCTGAGACTAGCTTATCCATGAATGCAATGATATCCTGCCCCTCTTTTCCCTCTGGAATGCCGATGAATCGGAGATTATTGCGCCGATTACGGTTCTCCATGTCCTCCAGTTTATCTGTTAGCTGGTCAATATCCGCTTTGGTCACCAATGGGTTGACTTCTCGTTCCCTATCCGCCGCTTCTAGATAGTCAACCCCCTTCTCGACATCTGCAAGCCTGGTTATCAGCGATGACAGCTTTGACTCCACAATGATATAGATCGGCGTATATCTTCAAGGCCTACCAGGTCATCCAAGATATTTTACAAAGCTGCATATATGTCAGCCAAGTCATGACTCACCTCATGTTGGTCTCCCTCAGACAATGGTCCTCCGCCATTTTGATCAGAGGCCATCTGCTCGGAGCACTGCAACCTCAAATGCCTCTTAATATTTCTGGAAGCCTTCGTTTTAAGTTGTTTTGGCATCTTACATGGACAGTAACACTTTATGCTGCAACAGTGATAAAATAGACTGTGAAAGTGAATTTTTAAAGGATAATTATACACCACCAGCGTGGAACACTGTTCTAAGCAGCCATCTCTATCATTGCATCACATGACTCCCTTGGAGACGCCCTTCTTTTTCAAAGAAAGGGACTTCCCTTCCTCCACCATCTGCTCTCAACTGCATTTCTTCCATTTCATGGATGTCTGCTCTTACCCCATCCTTCAGCCATCCCATCAGGGATAGTGTTCCTCTTGTCCTCACCTACCACCCCACCAGCCTCTGTTTCCAGCACATCTCCATCTGGAACTTCCACCATCTCCAACCGGATCCCACTGCGCCAAGCACATCTTTCCTTCCTACCCACTTTCTGTTTTCCACCTGGATCACATCCTTAGTGGTTCCCTTGTTCATTTGTCCCTCCCCACTGATCTCCCTCCTGGCACTTATCCTTGCAAATGGAACTAGTACTACACCTGCCCCTACACCTCCTCCTTCACTACCATCCAGGGCCCTAAACAGTCCTTTCAGGTGAGGCGACACTTCACCAAGAGTCTGTTGGGGTCATATACTGTGTCCAGTGCTCCTGGTGTGGCCTCCTGTATATCGGCGAGATCTGACGTAGATTGGGAGACCGCTTCACCAAGCACCTACGCTCCATCCTCCAGAAGAAGCAGGATCTCCCAGTGGCCACCCATTTTAATCCCACTTCCCATTCCTATTCCAATGTGTCATTCCATGATCTCCTCTACCGTTGCAATGAGGCCAAACACAGTTTGGAGGAACAACACCTTATATTCCGTCTGGGTATCCTCCAACCTGATGGCATGAACATCGATTTCTCAAACTTCCGGTAATGCCCCACCTCCCCAGCACCCAGGGCATGCCCTTTTCTCACTGTTACCATCAGGAAGGAGGTACAGAAGCCTGAAGTCACACACTCAGTGATTCAGGAACAGCTTCTTCCCCTCTGCCATCTGATTCCTAAATGGACATTGAACCCTTGGACACAACATCACTTCCTTTTTCAATATGTAGTATTTCTGTTTTTGCATGATTTTAATCTATTCAGTATACGTATACAGTACTGAATAAGATTTATTTATTTATTTATTATTATTTTCTTCTTCTATGTTATGTATTGCATTGAACTGCTGCTGCTAAGTTAACAAATTTCACGTCACATGCCGGTGATAATAAACCTGATTCTGATTCTGTTTCTGATTCTCATCACCTTCATAAGTTATCGTGTATGTGTACTACTATGCTTCACACCCAGGTTTGGAGAAACGTTGTCTCATTTCTGTATACATTATAGGGTTATACACGTCACATACATTTGTATAGTTGAATGACAACTCACTTGACTTGACCTGGCAGGTCAGAGTTCACCCAGTTAAGAGAGAGATGAAAAGGTGATTTTAGCCCAGTCTGTAGAATACAGAGATGGAAGTGTAAGAAGACCATAAGACCATAAGACAAAGGAGCAGAAGTCAGCCATTCGTCCCATCGAGTCCGCCCCGCCATTTTATCATGAGCTGATCCATTCTCCCATTTAGTCCCACTCCCCCATCTTCTCACCATAACCTTTGATGCCCTGGCTACTCAGATACCTATCAATCTCTGCCTTAAATACACCCAATGACTTGGCCTCCACAACAAATTCGTGGCAAAACATGGCAACAAATTCCATAGATTCACCACCCTCTGACTAAAAAAATTTCTTCGCATTTCTATTCTGAATGGGCGCCCTTCAATCCTGAAGTCATGCCCTCTCGTATTAGACTCCCCCATCATGGGAAACAACTTTGCCACATCCACTCTGTCCAGGCCTTTCAACATTCGAAGTGTTTCTATGAGGTCTCCCCTCATTCTTCTAAACTCCAAGGAATACAGTCCAAGAGCGGACAAACGTTCCTCATATGTTAACCCTCTCATTCCCAGAATCATTCTAGGGAATCTTCTCTGTACTCTCTTCAATGTCAGCACATCCTTTCTTAAATAAGGAGACCAAAACTGCCCACAGTACTCCAAGTGAGGTCTCACCAGCACCTTATAGAGCCTTAACATCACATCCCTGCTCCTATACTCTATTCCTCTAGAAATGAATGCCAACATTGCATTCGCCTTCTTCACTACCGACTCAACCTGGAGGTTAACCTTAAGGGTATCCTGCACGAGGACTCCCAAGTCCCGTTGCATCTCAGAACTTTGAATTCTTTCCCCATTTAAATAATAGTCTGCCCGTTTATTTCTTCTGCCAAAGTGCATAACTATACACTTTCCAATATTGTATTTCATTTGCCACTTCTTTGCCCATTCTTCCAATCTATCCAAGTCTCTCTGCAGATTCTCTGTTTCCTCAGCACTATCGGCCCCTCCACCTATCTTCGTATCATCAGCAAACTTAGCACAAAGCCATCTATTCCATAATCCAAATCGTTGATGTACAATGTAAAAAAAAGCGGCCCCAACACAGACCCCTGTGGAACACCACTGGTAACCGGCAGTCAACCAGAATAGGATCCCTTTATTCCCACTCTCTGTTTCCTGCCAATCAGCCAACGCTCTATCCACGTTTGCAACTTTCCCGTAATTCCATGGGCTCTTATCTTGTTAAGTAGCCTCATGTGTGGCACCTTGTCAAAGGCCTTCTGAAAATCCAAATATACAACATCCACTGCATCTCCCTTGTCTAGCCTACTGGTAATTTCCTCAAAGCACTGGGACATGAAGTTGTGACATCAGGTTGTAAATCCCTTGGAGTGTTCGGATACGGGAATCCGAAGCTCAGAGAGAGGAGGCTGACTGCAGCGGAGTTGCCTCACCAGGGCAATGAATTGGATGAAAGTGGCAGAAAGATGGTCAGTGGTTTCCTGCTGCTTCTGGATTGTGTGCTTCTGTCAGCAGATGACCTCCTTGAGATGATCAAACTCTGCTGGGTCAATTGTTTCACTCATCCTGCCAGGAAATGTAGAGGAGACTGGACCCAAAAGCAGAGCAGTGGAAACTATCAGCAGTGAAAAATAATGTTAATAATAGACCACAAAACAACATCCCAGGAGGGGCCACAAAACAAGAGAGAAACAAAACAAAGCACAACAGGCAACAAGGTACACTTATAGCAGGGAGAGTGAAAGCTAGGAGCTGCTGGTTGAGACCGGCTGGTTTGATGAGTGGATGAGAATGAGGGTTAAATAGGCTGCAGGTGATGAGCCTGGAATGAGCGGCAGATGAATTCTATTCACTGGGTGGAGTCTAGGATGTGCCGATATGTGCTGACTGGGAGGTGTCAGCGGGATCAGTCCTGACAATCCTTGTCAAATAAAAAGAGATTAGCTCCAATTACGGAAGGTCAATTGTTCTCATTGCAAAAAAATTAAGAAAGCTGATAGACTTTTATGTATGTTAATAGATATTATCCATAAATATAGTCATCTCATTTTCTGCATATCTTTGTGATACAGAAACAATATTGATATCATTACGAATCAGTTTGATTAGGAATATGAAAGGCTGCTGCAATTGGTATGATGTCTTAAGTCAGATGTGTGTTTGGGCAAGCATTCTACATTGCTTCTGACATGTAATTTCAATACCTGAGATCTGAGGTCTGTGGACTTCAGTGAATATGGTGCCCAACCAGTCACTGCAAGTTCTACCATGACCATCACAAAGCAACATAAAGAATTTATGGAGCACACTTCTAGCAGCTTGGGTTCAATCATGACCTCAGTGGAAATTGTAGATTTACCTGTGACCACGCAGGTTTCTGGTTTCCCACCACATCTCAGAGAAATGTGATACTTTAATTGCTGACTTGTTGTGACTGATAAAGGTATTGAAGTATGGAGGTTGGCTGGTGGGCTGGAGCTGAAACACACGTGAGAGTGAAAAGGTTGCAGGGAAAGTCCCTCATCAAATAGGTGGACAAACTGGTTAGGGGAATACCCTGAGCTGGCACAGGCTCAGTAGACTGAATGGTCACCACAAGGCCATGAAGTATGGGAACCATTTAAATTTGAAAGGTTGTGCTTTTCTTTTCAGGGTAAAGGAAGATGAGAGGTGATTTGATACAGATGTATAAGAAAACGTGGATGGAATGGACAGACAACTCTTCATGGTGGGTAGAAGTACTGCAAAATTCCAGTCTCGATCACAAATCATCTCTTTTCAATTTTACTTTTCCTTTCCATACTCGGGTACAGGAGCAACACACACACAATGGTGGAGGAACTCAGTAGGCTAGGCAGCATCTATGGAAAAAAAGTACAGTCGAAGTTTCGGGCCAAAACCCTTCGGTAGGACTGAAGACAAAAAGCTGAGGAGTAGATTTGAAAGGTGCGGGGAGGGGAGAGAGAAACATGAGGTGATAGGTGAAACTTGGAGAGGGAGGGATGAAGCAAAGAGCTGGGAAGTTGATTGGTGAAAGAGACAGAAGGCAATGGAAGAAAGAAAAGAGGGGGTGGGGGAGGAGCACCATAGAGAGGCGATGGGTGGGCAAGGAGATAACATGAGAGAGCGACAAGTGGATGGGAAATAGTGAAGGTGGGGGGCATTACTGAAAGTTTGTGAAATCGATGTTCATGCCAGTAGGTTGGAGGCTACACAAACTGAATATAAGGTGTTCCTGCAACCAAAGGAAGCTTTCTATTTTCTTTAATATTAGAGTTAAGAAGATTTAGATGATTAATTCATATTCTAATATTCCACTACACTTTTTCTACATATCACCATGGAGGGCTTTCCATATTCCTGACCATACTGCTGCAGCTTCTGTCCAATTTGTCACCTGGACCTCAAAAGGCATGTCTTCCTCAGCAAAGCAATTACATATTACTTTGACTTTCCCATCCAGTTCCATGCTCTTACACACACAATGAATTTTACCTATCCATTTTGTTTTACAGACATAATCTGTGGCTCTTTTCAGAAATTAATTTTCATCCTCACAGTTTCTACAATCTTGGCGGCACTCAGAAAAAATTCTGGTTTTCTGATAGCCAACCTCTGCCTGTCATTTATGCGGGTTTGCAGACTACAAAGATCATGTGCAATTGGCATTTAATTAGTGATTACATGATCAGTAGACACATAATCAAAGCTTCTGGAATACATTCAATCAGAGTTTACAACTTTAATTTACTCTAGAATTTTTATGCAAAATCTTCTGTTCGTTATATTACACACAAGCTTCCACAAAACATATCTTGTTAATCTTTGAAATGACCATATCCCTTAAATCTTCCACTTGATAATCAGGGCGTCCATCCTTCACCAAGGACTTTTAAGAGTTAACTTGCTATAATTAAAGATCATATATAAATGTAAATTATTGCCTTCTTGTTAAAATGATTGTATTAGTGAATCATATGAAAAGAATGAAGTTCTAAATCTGACCCACTGAGTTCTCCAATAGTTTGTTTAATTGCTCAGTTTATAAATCCATGGTTTGACTATTACAAACATGATCACTTTTTATTCTACTATCTTAGAAATATGCCTGATATAATGCCACCTTTTCCCGGGAATTCTCAAGCCCATCTGAAGAATGTTTGAGCTAATGTGCAGCTTTTGGAAAGTAAACCATTGTTTGCTTTTGACAAGAGCATTGTGTTTTTAAACATCGATTGCTGTACTCCATTAAACAAGGTTAATGTAATTGTCAAGATGTAATTATAAAGATTGTGTGGTAATTACTAAAACTACATTCTTGTTTACAACTATTGTGACAGTTAATTGATTCAAGTGAAGCAAAAAGCTTTGTTTATCAAGAGTCTTTATTTGAAACAGATGTAAACTTACATTTCAAAAACATTCAGTCATTGTATCTAATTTTATCTATTTTGCCGAGCCATTTCATTGGTAATCATATGTCTACAAGAGAAAAAAATCGTCTTTATTAGCAACCAATTTATTAAATTACTTCAGTTAGTTAGTAGTTTGTTCTTTACGAAATGTGCCGTATTCAAAATTGTCACTGAGTATAACTCAAATGCTATCTAGAAATTGCTGATGACGCAATTACTTTTGGCAAAATTTCAAATGGTGATGAGAAGGCATACAGCAGTTAGGTAGATCAGCTGGTTGAGTGGTGTTGATTGAATGGCAGAGCAGAAACGATGGGCCAAAAGGCCTAATTCTGCTCCTATATCTATAGTCTTATGGTCTTGTGTTTAAAACATTGGAATTCTCATACGGTAAGCCAACATTGGTGGAGGAAATATTGTTTTTAGTTTGGTCTGGTCTAATTTTAATTTAATTTTATATTATTTAGCAATACAGCGTGGAATAGGCCCTCCCAGCCCTTTGAGCCACGCTTCCTCAGCAACCCCTGACAAACCCCATTAACCCTAACCTAATCATGGGACAATTTACAACCAGCAATTAACCAATCCGGTACATCTTTGGACTGTGGGAGGAAACTGGAGGACCCGGAGAAAACCCATGCGTTCCATGGGGAAGGTGTACAGAGACTGCTTGCAGAATGGCGTTGGGATTAAGCTCTGGACTGCAGGACGCCCTAACCTGTAATAGTGTTGTGCTAACCACTACACTGCAGTGGCACCTCAATTTTACAGCAGCCAATGAACTTCCCTTGTGAGGGTCAATTCTCGAAACTAAGCAATACTCACAACACACCAACGCTCACCATCTTCTACGTACGCGCAGTAGAACATGCTGCATCACTGCATGGTATGGAAACTGCACTGCAGTGGACAGGAAGGCTCTGTGACAGGTAGTCAAAAATGCCCAAAACAGCACCGCCACCATTAAAGGCATAGGTACAGAAAGGTGCCAGACGATGATCCCACCCACCCTCCTCATGGAATATTTCCATCACTCTCATCAAGGATGAAGTTATGTAGCTTCCGTGCCAGAACTACCAGACTCAAAAACAGTAACTTTCCCCAAGCAGTGTAGCTGATCAACATCTCTGCTCACTAACCCACCCACCTCCTCTACTTTTATCATTTTCTGTCATTCATCTTACATGCAGACACTCCTGTACCTAGCACCACTTCATGTACATACAATCAGTGTATGTACGCACAGTATATAAGCAATCGTAAGGATTTATATTATGTTCATCACCTTATTGTGCTTTTGGTGCTTCATGGGGTCTGGAGTAACAATTATTTTGCTTTCCTTTAAATTTGTGTACTGGAAATGATATTAAACAATCTTGAATCTAAACATAGAAACATAGAAAACCTACAGCACAATTCAGGCCCTTTGGCCCACAAAGCTGTGCCAGACATGTCCTTACCTTAGAACTACCTAGGCTTACCCATAGCCCTCTATTTTTCTAAGCTCCATGTACCTATCCAGAAGTCTCTTAAAAGACCCTATCGCTTTTGCCTTCACCACCGCCACCGGCAGCCCATTCCACGCACTCACCACTCTCTGCGTAAAAAAACTTATTCTGACATCTCCTCTGTACCTAAGCATTTAGCATTTGAGTCATTTCGTTCAGCCAACTACTGCAAATGGTCCTGAAGAAGTGTCTCGGCCCGAAATGCCAATTATCCATTCATTTCCATAGATGCTGCCCAACCTGTTGGGTTCCTCCAGCATGTTGTGTGCGTTGCTATTGCAAATGGTGCTCCAAAGAGAGATATGTGCACGGACTGGAAATGAGAGAAGCTCATAATAATATTTGACATGCAAGGCTTATAAAGGACAGGATATGTACAATGAGGTGTCAAAAAGAAAATTTGTTATAAGGTATGCTGAAGATCAATGGCAAACCTGCTGCTGCCAGTGTATGGTCCAGAGTCAGACATGAAGATCCAGGAAAGCAAATCAAACAAAACAGATTCAGGAAAACTTACTATCTGTCATTTTGAAAAGGTACTTTCATTTTGTCTGCTTTTCTGAAATAGAGAGAAGTGTAGATAGAGCCCATGAAGTGGAGGTTGGTTTCTGTGATGTACTGAGCTTTGGAGATATACTGACTTTGATAAAGAATTGGGTCTCAAGCAGAAGTGAGAATAAACATGCCTTAGGCAGGCAGCACACACCAAATACTGGAGGAACTCAGCAGGCCAGGCAGCATCCATGGAAAAATGTACAGTTGACGTTTCAGGCTGAAACCCTTTGGCAGGACTGGAGAAAAAAAGCTGAGGAGTAGATTTAAAAGGTGGGGGGGGGGGGAGAGAGAACCGCCAGCTGATAGATGAAACCTGGAGGGGGAGGGATGAAGCAAAGAGCTGGGAAGTTGATTGGTGAGATGAGGTGAGAGAGGGAAATGGAGAAGGAGAGATGGGAATTGGGGAGCATTACCGGAACTTTTAGAAATCGATGTTCATGCCATCAGGTTGGAGGCTACCCAAACGGAATATCAGGTGTTGTTCCTCTAACCTAAGATAGGCAGGCTGTGACTACAGGTGTATTGGAGGGACTATGCTTGAACTCTAGCTATTTAGCTCCCAGCTTTGGCAGATGAGGCTCAATGTCATATTTCCAAGATTACTGATGACACTGAACTAGGTGGGATTGTGGGTAGGGAGGAGACTGTAAGGTTTAGAAGAATATCAACAAGTTGAGTTATGCGTGTGAATATGGCAGATTAAATAAAGTTTGCTGTTCAGTCACTAAGTCGAGTCTGACTCTTCGTGACTTCATGGACTCCTGACACCAAGCACGGAGGGACATCTGGAGAAACTTCTGAAATGCCCGGTTCACTGCCGCTGCTGCTGTGCGATAGAGAATCTCCGGAGAGAAGTCCCCAAATCCTCGGCTTTGCCTGTTGCTGGCAGCCGGGGCTGGGGTTCAAGCACTCGGCAGAGATGGTGCTCGGTGCTCGTGTCGGAGGGCTGGTCGGAGGCTCGAAGTTTTTGGATGACTCAGAGTTGGACTGTGATCAGGTGCTTCCAGGACGCTGCATCAGCAAGTTTCCGGTGCTGGAAGCTCATGGCAGGGAGAGTTTTCTTCCTTCAACCGTCTGCATGAGATGATGGGAATTCCAAGAGACTTTGAACTTTTTTTACCGTGCCCATGGCCTGTTCTTCATCAAGTAACAGTATTGCTTGCACTGTTGTAACTATATGTTATAATTATGTGTTTTTTGTCAGTTTTTCAGTCTTGGTCTGTCTTGTGTTTCTGTGATATCACACCGGAGGAACATTGTATCATTTCTTAATGCATGCATTATTGAATGACAATAAAAGAGGACTGCGTGTCCTCATAATCTAATCTAATCTAATCTAATCTTGTTGGAAGATGCCTCCCTAAGATCCCCCAGGGTCGTACGCATTGTCCAAGTAATACTATCTATCCATGGTAGCCTCTGTCATACTCTCCATCTTTTCCCTTCTGTTTTACCTAACATGAGAGTCTTCTCCAAGGAATCCTGTCTTCTCATGATGTGGCCAAAATATTTGAGCTTTTGTCTCGTCGTGAGCAGTCTGGCTGTACTTCTTCAAGTATTGACTTGTTGGATCTTGTACAATACAATAAGGAAAAATGCTGAACACTTCCCCACATGAAAGGTATGCCATGCAGTCTTTTCAATTGCTCTGCCATTCAAAATGATCATAAACAGACCGAGGTACTTGGATCAGGGATATAGTTTGAGAATAAGGGGTAGATTGCCAAGCCCTGAGATGAGGAAATCATTCTTCACTTAGTGTCGTGGAATCATACAGCATGGAAAGAGGCCCTTCAGTCCAACTGGTCCATGCTGACCCAAGTTTTCATCTCAGCTTGTCCTATTTGCCCGCATTTGGCCTGCCTCCCTCTGAACCCTTCCTATCCATGTCTGTGCCTCTTAAATGAGGTAATGTACCCATTTTAATGACTTCCTGTGACAACTCCTCCATATACTGATCGTGCTCTGAGTGAAATCTTGTCCCTTGGGTTCCTATTAAATCTCTCCCCTCTCACTCTAAACCTTTAGTTCTGGATTCCCCAACACTGGAAGTAAGTTTGTGCATATTCAGCTTACCCCTCAATGACTCTCATGATTTTATGCACGTCTATAAGGTTACCCTTTATTCTTTGATGCTCCAATGAATTAAGTCCAAATCAGTTCAAGCTGTCTCCATAACTCAATTCCCGACAATATCCCTACAAATCTCCCAAAAGGTGGTGAATCTTTGGGTTTCTCTATCCCAGATAGCCTTGGAGGATAAGTCAACCATAATAATTCACAATGGAGGTCAGTAAATTTCCAGATATTAGGGAATCAAGAAATGTGGTTGAACAATCTACTGAAGGAATTCAGTAGGTCAGCCAGACTCTGTGGAAGGAAAGGAATTGTCAACATTTCAGGATAAAACACTGTGTCATTGAGGGTTTAAAGAATATGGAAATTGTACTAGAAAGTAGTCAGTCAGTCAGTGGGCGCCGTTCCAAATCCGGGGCTGGCGGCTATGCACCTCCATCTTCTTCGATCTTGTGACTGCACGGAGTACAGCCTCTCCTCTAGTTTGTTCTCGCTGGCCGCCTTGGCACTGCCCTCTGCTGCCCCCGCTGAACTCGAGCCCGAGGCCGTGTTGGCCTCCAGCCGCGGTCGCTTCTTCGAGCTCAGCCCTTCCTTAAGCGGAGGCCTTGGGCAGGGTCCAGGCACATGGTGTAGCGCCCAAGTTCATCATGTCTCTTCTAGGTGCATAGCATACGATTCATAGATACCTGATGAGGCTTTAATCTCTTCCACGGAAGATGGCCGTTGGCTCACAAGGAGCTCATCTGCCCTTTGTCAGGTCTTGTTTTCTTCTAGTCCTGCTGGGTGTCCTCACACCCTCCTCACCAGACTAAGTCCGGTGGGGAGCCGGCCCAAGTCGCCAACCACTCAACCACGGCCCCCGGCCGAGCGCCGGGTGCCCGCCCCCCGCCAAATCTCTTCGAGTGTTCGGCGCCCGACCGAAGAGCCATGGTCGAGCGGCCGGCGACCAAACCAGAAGTAGTACTGAAATAGAAAATAGCATATAATCTTAATGAACATTGGAGCCAGTTTATGATCTTATTGAATGATCATGCAGTCATAAAAGTTCAAATGACCTACTTTTAATGTGCAGAAGTGTGAAGTAATATGCTTCAGACAGAGAAATCAAAAACCAGATTATTCTCTAACTGGAGAGAGAGGTATCTAGGTATTCTAATGCATTAATCACAAGAAGCAACTCAACAGGTCCAACAAATAGGCAAAGTGCAGTTTGACCTTTACTGCAAAGTGTTTGGAATTTAGAAATAGGCTTTGTTGCATTTATGCAGGGTGTTGGTGAGACCTAGCCTAGAATCTTCACCTTCTCCCACTCTCTGTTTTCCGCAGGAATTACTCCCTCTGTGATTCCCTTGTCCACTCGTCCCTCCCCGCTAACCTCCCACTTGGCACATAACCCTGCAAGCAACAGAAATTTTACACCTGCCCATTCACCTCCTCCCTTGCCTCCATTTAAGGCCCCAGACAGTCCTTCCAGGAGATGGAAAAATTCACCTGTCAATCCATTGGGACCGTTTATTGTATCTGATGATCCTCCACGTTGGTGAGATCCGATGTGAAGTGGGAGACCGCTTTATTGAGCACCTCCACTCCATCTGCCAAAGCGGAGTTTCCCAGTGGCCAACCATTTTAACTCCTATTCCTATTCCGGTCCATGGCCCCCTCTTTTGCAGTGATGAGGTCACGCAGGATGGAGGAGCAACACCTCATATTCCATCTAGGCAGCCTCCAACCTAGGTATGAATGTCGATTTCTCCTTCTGGTAATTTTTTTCCCTCCCTCTTCCCTCTTCTTCTATTCCTCACTTTGACCTCAACTCTATTCCTCTCCTGACTATCACCTTCCCCTTTTACCCCTTCTTCTTCCCTTTCTCCCATGGTCCAATCTCCTCTCCTATCAGATTCCTTCTTCTCCAACCTTTTACCTTCCTCACACTGCCTGGTTTCACCTATCACCTTCTATCTAATCCTTCTTCCTCTCCCCCCACCACCTTTTCATTCTGGCATCTTCCCTCTTCCTTTCCAGGCCTAATGAAGGATATGTTCCTGAAACGTCAACATTCATTTCCATAGATGCTTCCGTATTTATAGAGTATGTGTTGCTTAAAATTACCATGCTCAGTTTTGGTCTTATTTCCAAAAAAAGATATATAAATATTGAAGGCCGTACAAAGGAAATTTACCAGGCTAATCCTTAGAATGAGAGTTATCCTACTAGAAGATATTAAATTAAATGGACCTGTATGCCTTGGCGTTTCGAAAAGCGAGATGTGACCCAAATCAAACATCCAAAGCTGGCTTGATAGAGTAGATATTGAAATGTTTTCACTGGTGGGAAAGTCTCAGACAGGGAGACATAAGTACAAGGGAAGGAGATAGCTATTTAACACTGAGGTATGTAAACATTTCTTCTCACAGAGAGTAGAGAATCTCTGGAATTCTCTGGTAGATACTGGAATGTTAAAAGTATATAAAATGCAGATGGATTTTCTCAACATGATAGATTGAGAAACAGAGGGTTGTGGAGAAATGGCAGGGAAGAGGTTGAGGTGAGTCTTTCAGCTGTGACCGTATTAAATGGAGAAGCAGGCTGTGGAGCCTGATATCCTACTCCTGCTCCAATTTCTAGTGTTCTACTTCTGTACTTTACAATTGATTAAATGGACACATGTCTGCCATTGCAAACCTCTCTCTTATTCTCTCGCAACCTTACACCACCATCAAATACCCTGCCTATTCAACTCCAACCATGGGCATCCACCACTGCATGTGTTTCCTTTCCTGAATGAAACTATTTTGGATCCAGTGACTAATTCCTGATGTAAATTCCTGGCATCAGTTCAGGGACCTACATTTTAATGGATTGATACTGCCTGTTTATGAGTTACAATCTTGGTGATCTATTATCCTCCTGTAGTTCAGGCACTGCTGGAATAAATTCAGTGAATGGGTATCAGAGATGCTTATATAATACTGTCAGCAGCAGTCTCCATGTCCATTTATGGCTGATCACAAAGTGCATAGGTACTTCACTTATTTCCACAATATCCTTCTCTACATTCTTGAACTGGATTATTTATGGCTCCCTTCTCTCCCAAGGGTCAAAGAAACATCTGTGAGGGTGTGATATTTATTTACCTACACTGTACGTTTGGAGCAAGTGACTAAGAAACAGATTTCTTCTAGTGTATAAAGATCGGGCTGATTGGGTGGAATGCACAGGTGCAGCTGAATGTGTCATGTGATGGAAAACACCGGCAAAGACAGAAGGAAGTGGGAGAGACCTTTGAGAACAGGATGCAGTTAAATCGGGAAAGTCACTTACTTTTTGACTTTGTTAGGTCATTAAGCCACGTCCTGCCCTGCTTCCAGAAGCTGCACATCACCCCCTTGCTGTTGACTTCCTTAGCTACTTCATGGAGATACCAGAGGCTGCAGATGCTGGAATCTGGAGCCACAGGCTATCTGTGGGAGGAAAGGAAGTCCATGTTTTGTGTCAGACCCTGCTTAGAACAGGACAGGGTTTCAACCCAAAATGTCAGCAATTCCTTTCCTCCCACGGATGCCACTTGACCCACTGAGTCCCTCCAGCAGATTGTTTTGCAGAGAGCCGTATAATCTCTCCTTCTATTGCGAGGTAAAAGGAAGCCTCTCCTGCCCTGAGAGTAACTCCAGCAAGTAATCATTAAATCTGGATGTTGTTGTTGTTTTTGTCCATGAAATTTCCACCTGTGTAATACAGGTGCATGTTAGGCTTGATGTACAGAGATCAAACTTGGACCAAACTTGATGTATGGAGAGATGTTAAATTTGGAAGTCAAAATTAATTGGTACAATTATATTATTTTCACTGTTAACAGTCTGTGTAACTTCTGTGTCCAATCAAAATATAAATTTTATTCAGTGTCTGGTGAGATTGGCTGGATCAGCACAAACTGGGAATCAAGTCTGGCGCCATTCCGTCCACATTGTTATTGTCTCACCATTTCTGCCTTCACTCACAAAATGTGATGAGTGCAGCTTCAGGCATTCATCTATGATAATAATACACCATATAATTTTTCTAAAGTAAATGTGGATATTGATTTCTCCAGGTTTTGTTCAGATGTACACAACATGCAGCATATGATCCTGCTGCTATGATGTTGCTGCTGATTGACATTATTGCCCCAATATTTGAACAATCAAAACATGCAGCCATTTTAGTTATTTCACTCCATTGAAGCTGGTGGATTGCTAGAATTTCAGGGGTATTAATAACTTGGACGATGGATACTGCCTGATGTGTTGATTCCTTACTGTATTTTCTGTTTCATTAGAACTGAACATTATGGACATCAAGTTTAAAAAAATCAGTTACTCTCAATTATCGTGAAGAAGTAAACAGGTTGAAAGACTTTCAAGATATCTAATGGAAAGTTATTAGATGAGTTTGGCTTAAACTTTGAAGCCACTGTCCAGAGCAAACACAAGATTCATCAATCAGCTATCCATAGCAAGTCATCTCAGTGAGGAAATTGAAAGATAGGAAATAAAATGTAATCACAGAAGGTTGACGGAAAGGATAAATAGAATATGAAGCAAAATCAATTTTCTCAATTTAAAGAGTGCAAGAAACTGAACACACACTCAATGATTTAGGAAAAGCTTCTTCCTCTCTACCACCAGATATCTGAATGACTCTTGAGCCCATGAACATGACATCACTAGTTATTGTACTGTTTATTTATTTCATAACCTAGGGAGTAATTTTTATACCTTTTCACTGTACAACTGCTCAAAACAACAAGCTTCATGCCATATAAATCAATGATTCATACCTGATTCATATTCTCTTGTTCAAGCCTACCCAATGAGGTACTATTTCTGGAAAAATAGTAAGTGGAAGATAGTTGTATACAAATCATCACTGTCACTAAAACCATCTCAGGCACTTTCAGCAGTACAACTCCTAGGCCTGATTTATGGGGCAAATCAACCAATTAGCTCCAACATATTTCGGGATATTAACATCAGGTGCACCCCAGTGTTAGAAACAAACCAAGATTTGGAAGATTTAAATGCCGGGCCAGATTGAGAAGGTCGAGGTGTTGGGGCTGGTCTTCAGCTTGCTGCCCTGCGAGGTGAGGTTAACTCGTCTCTGCGTTGAACTGAGGCTGTGGCCTGCAACTAATGGGCTCCGGCATCGGCTGCTGGCTACGTGTCTCTGGACTCACTGACATAAACTTCAGTTCTAAATGCCATTTGGTTACTTCTATTGTTCGCACGGTTTGGTTTTTTTCTCTCTGTGTATTGGATGTTTGATGGTCTTTTTTTTATGCGTTCTGTTCAGATTCTTTGTTCTGTGACTGCCTGTAAGGAAGCAATCTCAGGGTTGTATATAGTATATATACTTCGATAAAAAAGGGACTTTGAACTTCAAACTTTTTGATCATAAACTCCTGCGCACACCTTTTGGGACTACTAACAAAATATCATCAAAGTCCAGGCCAACAAACACTGCCTTTTCAGAATATTGCAAAACTTATCTAGTGAAGAAACATTAGGTAAATTAGTTAAAATACTGTAAATGTTGCTGTGAGCTCTGTTTTTCTACAGTCCTGCTGCAAGATGATCTGTGCAATTGGGCATTTAGCCCAGTGTTGTTCCTTTAGATATTCACATCACAATGCGACGCTGTCAGAAGCATTTTATCCACAGTGCCAAGAATTAACACAATGAAGCTGATGGCAGGCAGCCTAAAATGTAGATCGGAAACCATGACCAGAGAACCAGTTTTCACAATTATCATGCTGGATCAACAATTTACATTTAGAGTAATTTTTAAAAGGTTCTAAGCTACCTGAAAAGATTTTTAATTTACAAAGAATCATTTCCATTCTACCCACACCCTCCTACATCATTCCTAATGAAGCCCAACACTTCTTCAAGGAATTCCACTTCCACTTCTAATTAGGCACATTACAGCTATCTAAACTTAATATTAACATCATCAGTTTCAGATAAACATTTCAGCATTTTCTGTTTATATCTCAGAGTCTGACTTCTATGGTATTTTCCTTCAGTAATTTCAGATAACAATTCAGTTTCTGCATTTATAACTCAATCAAGTGCATCTTTTATTTTTTCACATCATGTTTCAGTTTCTATCATCATCCCACTCTGTCATTTGATCCTACTCATCTTCCACTCTATTATAGACTTTCCGTTTAGTTGTCTCCCCTCACTCCTCACTCTCCCCTTCCTCTACATTTTAAAACTCATTTACCTCCATCTTGCATCAGTTTGGATTTAAAGCAAAACCTGTTTTTATGCACAGATGCTGCCTGGATGAGATATTCTAGCATTTTCATTTTTCAAAATTTCAGATTCCTTCTATCAGCAGCATTTTTACACTATTTATTTATGAAATTTGCAGATTTTTACATCTTTACACTATACTGCTGCCTCAAAATAAATTTCAGATACGTCAGTGATAATAAATCAGACTCTCACTTTGATTTCCCTTTTGTAAGAAATCTATAATTTCTTTTATATGAGCAAATCAGAAGGTCTGATTTAATCAAAATATTTTTGCAATACGTTAGAAAATGACATTAGCAACACACAGCTCATCAGGTTAAACAGCAGCTACAGAACTGAATAGACATTGCAGACTGTGTACTGTGGAGAGTTGGTGCAGACAAGTGCAGGAGTCCATTCTATTTGCTGCTGTGGACTATAGAAAAAGAAAATGAATCATCCTTACCTCAAGTATAGAGCATGGGCAACCTCCCAAATGCAGAAGGAAGAGGGACATTATGTGATGTGGCAGAGATCAGCAGCAACAAACTGGAATGATTGATGTTAAGAAACTGAGAATAATTGTGACCCTGTTCCTCACTTGCAGAGAGTTAAGATACACATGATGCTGACAGGAGGCCAGAGTTGTAGGTGAGGACAGAATGCAGTCTGAGTATCTTTCCATTAGTTATCATGGTGTTAGGGAAAGGGAATTAGGAATATACAGTTGTTCAGTAGGTAACAATAAGATGTGGTGTTATTTTGGGATAGTGAGACAATGGAAATTTGTTGGCACCCAGGTTTGACTACAGCATTGCAACCAAATTGAAAAGTCTGAGTGTAGTCAGAAATTTAAGTTCAAGGGTAAGATAAATGAACTCGATAAAATGTCTCCACAGACAGCTTATCGTTCTGCCGGAAGGGTCTTTCAACTGGTGATATTGGCAGCAGAGGTCTCATGTAAGGGTCAAAGAGGAGCCAGCAGAAGGGAACATGATTTTGTCCAGAGTAACCTTGGGGAATGTTGGAATGTTGCGATAAGTGGTTGTAGGCAAAATTTATATTCACGGGGTGATCATGGAAACTTCACACACAAAACAGAAGAAAATTAGATCTGTAGGTGGTCACCAGGCTCCTCAAAACTTGTCACTCAATATAAACTTGAAAGATCTATGTTGGGCTCAACTCTTCTTGTGTAACAATTTCCAAAGACCTTGAATGCCTCAATCTTGCACATAACATCTATCTCCATCTAAATACTGTATAGCTAATAATTAGGCCCCTACAACCATCAGGAGCAGAGAACTCCAAAGATCCACTACTAACTGAGAGAAGAAACCTCAATTTTAAACAATTAGTCCCTTATTTTGAAACTTTGTCCCTTGCTTATGGCTCTCCCACCATTGAAATCATCTCAAACTCTATTCTACCAATTGTCCTTAAATAAGATCACTCATTATTCTTGTAAACTCCAAACCATACAGTCAGCACTGGAGGCCAGGAAGGGACATGAGTCACTGAAGCTGTGAGGCAGCAGATCTCCCAGTGCAACCAAGTGTATCCGTCTGAATTCGACCAGCCCACATTCTCAGACAAGTCGAGCCTCTTATTAGTACATTTGTAGACACAATTGGCAAAAAGCAGTATGATTGAGTTGAATTGCATGCTCAAATGGTTTTGTACGTTGGGCCCACAGTGCTTCCACTGAGGTTAGAGCATTTCGTCCCAGAAGTACGCACAGTCTATATAAATATTATGAATTCTGGAAGTTCAGAGTATTTACGCATAATTAATGCACAGAAGTATTTGGAGTCAAAGTAGATATGTGAACTTTATGTCTGATCCTGTGCTACACAGGGAGTTTTAAAGTCATCATTCTCAAAGAGGACTGCCACTTCAGTTAGTGTACCTTAAAGTTTAAGGTACAAATAGTGATTCACCCCTACCACAGTGAAGTCCTTGAGTCTCTTAAAGTTAAAGGGAGTGGGTAGAGGGAGGAGTATGCTTCATAATTAACTCATTGAAATGCACAGAGTGGCAGTTCTGCTTCATCCTGCTCACCCAACCCAGACCACCCTGTGGTTAAGCGACACCCATTTTATCTGTTGAGAGAGATTTCTGCCGTCATCCCCGTGGTGGTGTAGATTCCACCCTGGCCAACGTCAGGCATACACTGCAGGAGCTGAGTACCAAGATCAGCAGTCACAAAACAGTGCACCCTGATGCCTTCCCATCCATTGCAGGGCCAGCTTGAAAAAGTCTCTGACCAACTCCCACCAGCATATTGCCTGAAGCCAACACACTGGACTGCTTGTGGTAAACCATGTGTATATGTTGTAACTCGGTTACCTGTCTGGACACAACTCTCTGCTGACTGCCCCTGTGGCTCCTCCCACAGAGTCCTGTATAAAGGTGTTCGCCTTGCCCCTCCCCCTCAGTCCGGGGGCAGACACTTACTGTGGAGGTCGTATTGTACAGCGAATAAAAGTCTGTCAGTATTTTTACCAAACCTCAGTCTTTTGGAGTAATTGAAGGTGCTTCAATTTTATTCGCTGTACATTTTAAAACATGGAACAGGCCCTGAGACCAGAAAAATTAGACCTCCATCCGCAAATGCCTGACGCTGGAAACGCTTTCGAACTCTGGCTGGCCTGCTTTGAAGCGTACCTAGAGGAGATTAAAGCGACCGACCCCGTAGCGAAGCGCAGAGTTCTACTCTCCAGGGTCAGTCCACGGGTTTATTCGCTGATCAGAGACCAGCCGAACTACAACGGCACGATGAACGCACTCAAAAGACAATACCTGCGGCCGATAAACAGTGCCTATGCTCGGCATCGCTTAGCGACACGGCAACAACGCCCCGGGAAATCGAGTGCTCAGCTCGTCCAGGCCCTACAGACACTCGTGCGGGTCTGCGATTGCCAGGAGCTGACGGCGGCGCAGCATGCAGAACTCCTAGTGAGAGACGCCTTCGTCACGGGGACCAGGTCAGTGTACGTGCGCCAGCGGCTGCTGGAAAAAGCCAATCTTACCCTAAGTTCGGCGATCGAGCTGGCTGATACGTTGGAGGCCGCTCTGCATAACTCCGAGGCTCTCCAGGCACGCGATCCCCCGATGGCCTCGTGGATGCCGCAGACCCCGCAACCTGCCGGAGAATCGACCTCGGCTGCCGCCAGTCGTGAGTCCGCGAAGTGCTACTTCTGCGGACTGGAGAAGCACCCCCAGAAAAGCTGCCCGGCCCGACAAGCTACCTGTTCCAGCTGCGGAAAGAAGGGCCACTTCGCCAAGGTCTGTAAGTCAAAACCGCGAGCGGGATCGAGCAGTGCCGCGTGCGAGACGTGGGGGTCGCCATCTTCCCTGCACACTGCCACCACGTGCGAGACATGGGGGCGGCCATCTTGGTCGGCGCCAGCTCCCACTACCTACGACCAACGGGTGCTCACGGGGCACCCCACCACGTCGGACCAAGACAGTGACCCCACCCTGGCTTCCGTGACCCTCAACCAAAGCGCTCCCCACCAGCTCGCAAGGTCAATGATGGACATCCTGGTGGAGGGGCACAGGACAAGCTGCCTGTTTGACACAGGCAGCATGGAGAGTTTTATCCACCCGGTCACGGTGCAGCATTGTGGACTCATGATACGGCCGGTATGTCAGAGGGTCACCATGGCCTCCGGGTCACATACAACAGACATCCGGGGGGGTTGTGTAGCGACACTAGTGGTGCAGGGCACAGAATATCGGGACTTTACATTACTGGTCTTGCCTTAACTGTGTGCCCCTTTGCTACTGGGGCTCGACTTCCAGAGCCACCTGAAAAGCGTGACAATGAAGTATGATGGGCCCCTCCCGCCAATTACTGTCATAAATCCCCTGTTTTGTAGAGATATGTCACGTACCCCGCTACTGACCACACACACACACCGACCCGAGCATCCCACCCAACATCATGCCAACTGCCACACTACCGACGCCACTTGCGGCCTCTCCACCCTCAAGATCCCTCCCCCACCGCTGTTCGCCAACCTGACCCCCAACTGTAAACCTGTGGCAACTAAAAGCAGGAGGTACAGCGCGGGGGACAGAGCTTTCATTAAGTCGGAGGTGCAGCGGCTGCTCAGGGAGGGGGTCATTGAGGCAAGCACAAGTCCTTGGAGGGCGCAGGTGGTCGTTGTTCAGAACGGGGAGAAGAATAGGATGGTCGTGGACTATAGCCAAACCATCAATAGGTTCACGCAGCTCGACGCGTACCCTCTACCCCGCATCGCGGATATGGTCAATCAGATAGCACAGTACAAGGTGTACTTGACCATAGACCTAAAATCCACTTACCATCAGCTCCCCATCCGCCGGGAGGACCGCCCTTACACTGCCTTCAAGGCGGATGGCAGGCTTTATTACTTCCTGCACGTCCCCTTCGGTGTCACGAATGGCGTATCTGTCTTCCAGAGGGCAATGGACCGGATGGTGGAGCAGTGCCAACTGAAGGCCATGTTCCCATATCTGGATAACATCACCATCTGCGGTCACGACCGGCAGGATCATGACAACAACCTCCAAAAATTTCTCCAAGCGGCCAAATCTTTCAACTTCACCTATAACAAGGACAAGTGTGTATCTGGGACCACCGGACTTGCTATCCTTGGGTGTGTCATGGAGAATGGAGTCTTTGGCCCTGACCCCGACTGTATGCGCCCCTTGTTGGAACTCCCTCTTCCCAATACCTTCAGAGCCCTCAAAAGGTGCCTGGGCTTCTTTTCATATTACGCCCAATGGGTCTCTAACTATGCAGACAAGGCCCGCCCCCTGGTCAAGTCCACCACATTCCCCCTCTCTGTCGAGGCCCACGCGGCCTTCAACCACATAAAAGGGGACATTGCCAAAGCAGCAATGCACGCGGTGGATGAGGCCATTCCCTTCCAAGTAGAGAGTGACGCCTCCGACTTTGCGCTGGCTGCTACCCTCAACCAGGCAGGAAGACCAGTGGCGTTCTTCTCCCGTACCCTTCAAGGCCCTGAAATTCGGCACTCCGCAGTGGAGAAAGAGGCCTAGGCCATAGTGGAAGCTATAAGGCACTGGAGGCACTATCTTGCCGGTAAAAGGTTCACCCTGCTAACTGACCAGCGCTCAGTCACATTCATGTTTAATAATCAGCAGCGGAGCAAAATCAAAAATGATAAAATTCTGAGGTGGAGAATCGAACTCTCCACCTACAACTATGACATCATGTACAGGCCTGGGAAGCTCAATGAGTCCTCCGATGCCCTATCCCGGGGAACATGCGCCAGCGCGCAGATCGACCAGCTATACGCCCTACATGTAGACCTTTGTCACCCGGGAGTCACCCGGCTTTTCCACTTCGTGAAAGCCCGGAACCTGCCTTACTCCCTTGAGGAGATCAGGATGATGACCAGCTACTGCCAAGTCTGTGCAGAGTGCAAACTGCACTTCTACCGACCCGAAAAAGGCACCACTCATCAAGGCCACCCGCCCCTTTGAGCAACTGAGTGTTGACTTTAAGGACCCCCTTCCCTCCACGGACTGCAATGTGTACTTTCTTAACGTAATTGACGAGTACTCGCAGTTCCCCTTCGCCATCCCCTGCCCCGACACCACTACCACGTCAGTTATAAAAGCCCTGCGCAAGCTCTTCACTCTGTTCGGATACCCATGCTATATCCGCAGTGACAGAGGGTCCTCGTTTATGAGTGACGAGCTGCGCCAATATCTACTGGCTAGGGGGATTGCAACCAGTAGGACCACGAGCTATAATCCCCGGGGGAATGGACAGGTAGAGAAGGAGAATGGCACAGTGTGGAAAGCCACACTCTTAGCCCTCAGGTCAAAGGGACTGCCAGTCTCCCGCTGGCAGGAGGTCCTTCCCGAGGCACTCCACTCCATCCGCTCCCTGTTATGCACAGCCACCAATGCCACCCCTCATGAGCGGCTCTTTTCTTTTCCCAGAAAATCGACCACTGAAACCACCCTACCAACTTGGCTGACATCCCCGGGGCCAGTGCTGCTCCGGAAACATGCGAGGAGCAATAAATATTCCCCGATAGTGGAGAGGGTTCACTTACTTCATGCGAACCCCCAGTATGGCTATGTGGTTTTACCTGATGGGCGGGAGGACACGGTCTCCATCCGCGACCTGGTGCCCGCAGGGGCACTGGGCCCCTACCCTGAACACTCCGTGGTGACTATTGACCCCGTACCCACCAATGTATGTACCTACAAGACACCGTGCACCCCAAACCCTATACAGACACCACACGACACTCCCATACCGGGCACGACGCACACGCACGAGGGATTACCGACGCCTAACGTGCTGGCACCTGAAGTCAGGCCGGAGCCAGCACAACCGCCATCGCCGGTGCAATCACCACCGGTGCTACGTAGATCACAGCGACGGACTCGACCGCCTGATAGACTTAACCTGTAAAAATACTTCTTGTAAATATTGTCAGTCACTTCACCCCGCGGGACTCTTTTTTAAAAAAAGGAGGGGTGAATGTGGCAAACCATGTATATATGTTGTAACTCGGTTACCTGTCTGGACACACCCCTCTGCTGACTGCCCCTGTGGCTCCTCCCACAGAGTCCTGTATAAAGGTGTTCGCCTTGCCCCTCCCCCTCAGTCCGGGGGCAGACACTCACTGTGGAGGTCGTATTGTACAGCGAATAAAAGCCTTTCAGTATTTTTACCAAACCTCAGTCTTTTGGAGTAATTGAAGGTGCTTCACCGCTGTTACACTACAATCAAGAGCGCTTACTGTGCCACTCCATGCATGCACTTTGACATGTCTGATCCTTACCCCGGCATACAGGCAGAGATTGAGCACTTAGCACCAGTGTTGAGGACCATGAAAGTCAAGGAAGGAGGAGAAGTGTTTACAGGACTGGTTTAAATTGGTGGACTGGACAATATTCAAGGATTCATCTTTGAATTTAAGTGAATATGCCACAATTCTCATCGATTTCATTCAGACCTGTGTGGATGACCTTCAAGAACATACTGGGTATACCCGAACCAAAAGTTATAGATGAAGCAGGAGATTCACAGTCTGCTGATGGCTAGAACTATGGTGTTCAAGGCTGGTGATACAGAACTGTATAAGATGTCCAGAGTGAAGGAACAATTCTGATTGAAGGTACAGACAAAATCAGGTGCAAGTGAGCTCTGGCAGCATTTGCAGGCCAATACTTCCTACAAGGTGAAACTTAACATCATGAATGGCTACGATGCATCGCTCCCAGATGAGCTCAATGCTTTTTCTGTGCACTTTGAAAGGGAGAATAAAGTTACAACTGTGCGAATCCCTGCAGCATCTGGTGACCTTGTGATCTCTTTCTCGGAGGCCGACATCGGAACATCCTCCAAGATGGTAAACATTCGCAAGGTGTCAGGCCCCAATGGTAGGCACTGAAAACCTGTTCCAACAAACTGCTAGTGCTCAAGGACATCTTCAATCTTTAACTGCTGCAGGCGGAGGACCCCTATCACCTAATGCATACTCTCTTTTCATTATTACCGTCAAGGAGGCATACCCTCAACATTTTAGGAACAGCTTCTTTCCATCTGTTGTCAGGTTGCTGGAGAGACAATGAACCAATGAATGAACACTATCTCACTATTTTGGCTCTCTTTTTGCACTACTTAATTATATATATCATATTGTAATTTATAGACTTTTTGTGCATTGTGCTGTACTGCAGCCACAAAACAACAGATTTCATGACATACAGTATGCCAGTGATATTAAACCTGATTCTTATTCTAGAAGGTTGGATATGGGAGTGACCATCCACCACTGGTCATCTCTGCTAAATCCAGGATTTGTTTTGTATGAGGGACTCCTGTGGTTTTTTCTTATCATGTTCCACGTCATTTTTAAAATTGCCTCATGATTTTATGTCTGTGTCTGTGAAAGGAATCAGATTCAGATTTGTTTTAGATTCACGGGTCTAGAAAGTCAATGACCCTGCACTAGTCGTTGAGTCCAAGTGTGCTGAAATCACCAATATAGTAGGCAGGATATGCACTAATGTAACATAAGGTGTCCAGAGCCTGCATTATGCTGCTACAATTGCACACATGCGGCTGAAGAAACACTTAATAGTCTAACTGTGCAATATTGGTCAGCTGTGAATGTGACTGCTAAGTCGATAGCAAGGATTTCTGCACCCACTTTCCAGCCAACCCCAGCTAAATCCCATCAGCACTAATCCTCGAGAAGATAAAAGAAAGTCTTTTGGAAGAGGATTTAAGGAGAGAGAATGGAGAAATTCTTATTATCCATGGATTTGTTTCATTTTAAATTTTAAAAGTGTTCTGTCTTCATCTGGTGGCTGCTAAAATTTTTAGCATTTGCCCTGACTAATTTCAGGATTTCACAATTATTCTAGGTCTCTGTAAAGGGCTCACTAATTTAGCCATGGACAAGTCCTATTGCAGACTTCTATGAGGCAATTCTATACTTAAATTGATATGCTTGGTCCTCAGTCAAAAAGACACAAAGGCAATTGTCTACCCACATTATTATGCCTTCTTCCAATAGGCCTTTGAAACCCTCTTTGGCACTAATCTGCAGTTTGCAGGTGAGTGAGACACACCCCCACATTTTGGTTATCTTAATCTGCCTATCAAATTAGAAGTTCATTGCTGGTTACCTTTCCTTTGTTGTGTTTTATGCCATAGTTTCTGAAAGTTGAACTCACTAAAATGCCATGCATCCCTTTTCTGTTTTCTGTCCCCTGCAAGGTGCCCTGCACTTTTCTGTCCCCTACAAGATGCCCTGCTCTTTTCTGTCCCCTACAAGGTGCCCTGCACTTTTGAGTTTCCCCTGTCTGCTTCATCACTCTTTCAAAATGTCTTAACAGTTTATATGAGTTGACTGCAGGAGTCACCCACCACTCAAGGCTCAATGCATCTCCTCTTTCTGTCATGGTAACTTTCCAACATGCTGGAAGGTTATCGTCATGATAACTCAGCAGTCTTGTTCCCACTGTGGAGCTACCCTGTTTGACAGGATTTGCAGTCAATAGAGACCACTACTGATTTTATTCTTATCCATCCATACTTAGAGAATTACCAACATGGCTTCTCTTTTTGGCCCTGCATTATTCCCCTAAGGATTTATCATGGGCCCCTTCTCAGTTAACAGGTAAATTAATTTAAAACATTTTGTTGGTTTCCACAAACAAGCTTATAACATCAAGCTCTGTTCAGAATGACTCTCAGCATCTCCCTTCTGTCTGCTTGTCATATATATAGTACCAGATGAACAGAAATTTCCTCCATAAAAATATTAGAAAGACTGGTTTTGGTTCTTATTGAAAGCTGTGTCCCCTTGACACTGTCTCTATCCCTTTGGCCATCAATTGGCCTGGATCAAAATAAAATGCTTGTATACTGGGTGGTTAGACACAGCATGTGCAGGCTGACTCTGTGGTTAAGAAGGCATATGGTGCATTGGCCTTCATCAATCATGGAATTGAGTTTAGGAGCTGAGAGGTAATGTTGCAGCTATATAGGACCCTGGTCAGACCATACTTGGAGTACTGTGCTCAATTCTGGTTGCCTCACTACAGAAAGGATGTGGAAACCATAGAAAGGGTGCAGAGGAGATGTACAAGGATGTTGTCTGGATTAAGGGGGGCATGCATTATGAGAATAGGTTGAGTGAACTTGGCCTTTTCTCCGTGGAGTGACGGAGGATGAGAGGTGATCTGATAGAGATGTACTAGATGATGAGAGGCATTGGTCGTGTGGATAGACAGAGGCTTTTCCTCAGGGCTGAAATGGCTAGCAGGAGAGAGCACAGTTTTAAGGTTGTTGGAAGTAGGTACAGAGGAGATGTCAGGGGTAAGTTTCTTTACACAGAGAGTGGTGAGTGCATGGAATGGGCCGCCGGCGATGGTGGTGGAGGCGGATACGATGGGGTTTTTTAAGAGGCTCCTGGATAGGTACATGGAGCTCAGTAAAATAGAGGGCTGTGGGTGAAGAACAAGATTCTTCATCAGCTTATGTTCAACCCTATTTTACAATGTTATAACACTCTATCTTTGCTTCTTCCAAATTAAACATTAAACCAGGAGGTTGTAATTTCTTACCATGACCGTGTAGATTTCTTCTGGCTACACAGGTGAACTCCAACATTCTAAAGATTCTGGATGAGCCCACTTTTGGGCACCACAGTAATATAATGGCTAGCGTGGCACTATTAAGGCTCAGAGATTGGAATTCAATTTCAATATCATCTGAAAGGAGTTTGTATGTCCACCCTGCAGAATACATGTGTTTTCTCTGGGTGCTCCGGTTTCCTCCCACAGTCCCAAGGCATACCAGTTAGTAGGCTAATTGGTCATTGTAAATTGTCCTGTGATCAGGCTAGGGGTAAACTGGGGGGTTGCTGGGTAGTGCGACTCGAAGGGCCAGAAGGGCCTATTCTGGACTGTGTCTTACTAAGTAAGTAAGTAAATAAATATGTATGATTTGATACATTAATTAGACACATGGGTGTTACTGTGCTGTTTCTCTAAATTTAAATCTAATAAACCATGTGCAAATATAATTTTTTAGCATTGCTTTGATCAAAGCTTATCAATAAAAAAACAAAGAGAATCTCTGTCATGATCCTACTTTATGACATTCCAAATTGCTCTGCAGCCAGTTAAGAACCTTTGAAGTATCACAATATTATAACGTTCCGAACAAGAACATCCAGTTTGATAGTTTGGATCTTGTGCCAATGACTATTATTGTAGTAAAAAATGAAATAGAAAAGAAAACATGCAGTTAAAATAAATTTTGCCTTCTTAAGACACATAATCTAAGAATGAGGTCACTTTTCCCATATTTCATTCAGGGAAAAACAAGTCAAAGTTTGGAACCATTGCAATGCTTTGTATTTCTGTTGGTGCACTGTGACATAGAATGAATGCAGAACACTCAACTAGCTGTTGCCTTTGTTTTCTCTCTCTCTCTCTCTCAAAGACAAATCAGAGCGTGGTTCAGAATGTGAAAAATGGGTAACGCTTAAAGTAAAAATGCACATGAATTTACCCAAGAGAGGAACGATTGAAAGGGGTCTGGAGACAAAGGCACACTAATTAAATATGGCTTAGATATTGGGCAACAGGCTATCAAAATAGAACTGCCTTTGCTTTCTGGAAAGAATATTTACCACCAGAATGCTGATGTGAGATAATGATTGCCCCATTTGTTTCATGTAACCTTTTCTCTTGAACATGATCTTCAGTGCCCTCCTCATCTCCCAGATTCTGCTAACATCCATGGAAAAATATACAATAAAGAAAAACAAGTACATATTTGGGATGTGGGCAAAAAACAGAGCACCCAAAGGAAGCCTGTGTGCTCACAGGAAGAGTGTGCAAACTCCACAGAAACAGCACTGAAGCTTAAAATGAGAACAGGGTCACTGGAGCGGAGACAGCTGCATTACTTGCAGCACAACTCTAGGTAGCGGTAACTATGGAAAATTATCCTTCTTTAGCATATTACACCATTGACACTATTGTTAGGCTCCTCTCTCATCTCTGAGGAGGAAGCTAGGGAGCAAGCTTACAATTTATGCAGATGGTTACCGAGGTTACTAGGGACTGTATTGGCTCCCTTCCTATTTACCCTGTCTACCTCGGAATTTAGATACAACACTGTGTCATGTGTTCTGCAGAAATTCCCTGATAACTCAGCAATAGTTAGGTGTATAATGGGAGGATGGGAGGACGAATACGGGGCCCTGTTGGAGGACATTGTCCAATGGTGCAAGTCAAATTATCTGCAGCTCAACATCAGTAAGACAAAGGAGATGGTGATGGACTTTAGGAAGACTAAGCCTGTATCGGTCCCTGTTACTATTGATGGTGAGGATGTGGATGTGGCAAGGACCTACACGTACCTGGGGATGCATTTGGATGACAGACTTGAGTGGAGCACTAATACAGAGGCGGATATGATAGGGTCTTTTAAGAGACTCCTGGTCAGGTACATGGAGCTCAGAAAAATAGAGGGCTATGGGTAACCCTAGGTAATTTCTAAGGTAAGGGCATGTTCGGCACAGCTTTGTGGGCCGAAGAGCCTGTATTGTGCTGTAGGTTTTCTATGTTCCTATGAGCACCATCTATAAATTTTCCAATGACACAACTGTTGTTGGCAGAATCTCAGACGTGACGAAGATACATACAGGAGTGAGATAGATTGATGTTGCCAAAACAACTTTGCACTCAAGTCAGTAAGACCAAGAAATTCAAGTCAAGTCAAGTCAAGTCGCTTTTATTGTCATTTCAACCATAACTGCTTTTACAGTACACAGTAAAAACAATCCTCCAGGACCATGGTGCTACATGAAACATCACAAAACTACACTAGACTACGTGAAACAACACAAAACTATATTAGACTTCAGGCCTTCACGGG
The DNA here is from genome assembly GCF_963921235.1 of Mobula hypostoma. NCBI lineage: Eukaryota > Metazoa > Chordata > Chondrichthyes > Myliobatiformes > Myliobatidae > Mobula > Mobula hypostoma. Next base: position 47,225,455 of record NC_086098.1, read on the forward strand.
ACTACGTAAAGTGTACAAAACAGTGCAAGACAGTACAATAATTAATAAACAAGACAATAGGCACAGTAAAGGACAAATTACAATATAATAATAAATGATGTAAATGTAAACAATGTTTTAGCAGGAATTGAGAAAAATTGATTGTGGATATCAGGAAGGGAAAGACAATCTTCAGAATGGAACACACACCAGTTGTCATTGACGGGACAGCAGCGGAAAGGGAGAGCAGTTTTAAATTCTTGGGTGTCAGCATCTCTGGGCCAACATGTTGAACAATTACGAAGACGTTCTGAATATCTATACTTTTTAGCCAACAAAAAATGTGCCTTTTTCTTGACTTGGTGTCAGATTTTGTGTTCTAACTATTCTGTGGAAAACTTTGCTATATTCTGCTATGCTAGAGGTGTTTGTGCGAATGAAGGTCTTGCCTAACAATGTACAGTTGGAACAATTAGTACTTCAGAATATAGGAAATGTTACGGATTGTGCTTCCATTGGCCACAACTATCCTCTGGTACCTTGCCCCATGAGTAATCCTCTGTAGATCTAGATAGCAAATGTCAGCAAGTTATTCAAGCAAGGGGACATGATGGTCAAACCCAATCTGGTTCCCAGCCAGTATCCATGTTTGGATTAGGGATCAGAATTCCTGTACTTATTTTCCCCCCTGAATAGATCATTGTGGCTAATTCACAATTACGTTCTCAGCTAACACTATTCAGAATCAAACCTAATGCCACCAAGTTTTCCTTTACTCCAGAATCCATTGACAAAATGGCCATAAGACCAAGACATTACTCTACATATTATCTTCTATCACTGATCTGACCATTTGCCATTGTAAATTCCATAATGAGATCTTCCACACTTGGCAGCACATGGCATCAACAATATAAAGTAGTTTTTGAAAAGAACATTTATATTCTTGCATCTACATTTCAATATAAAGATAGGAATCAAAAGGGCCATACAATCAATCCCCAAATTTGTTTCCTCACATTTTAATTTCTTTGTGGATTACTCTTAAACCAACAATCTACAAATGCAATGAAACCTAAGAACAAATGGATAATGTATTATGAATTCATTACTTGAACCTCTGCAGTCTTTGTTTCACATGAGAAGGCAGAAATATTTTCAAAGTATTCTTATACTGCCAAGTATGCATAACAAATTCCAAATAAATTCCTGAAACAGGGACCTGCAGATGTACATACTTAGATTATTATTGTATTCAGGTGACACCTGTTGGAACATAAAAGAAGGCAAATAGAACACTTTGATAATATTTACTGAAGAAGGATCACCAGGATCCTGAAGAAATACCAGATTAATACCATCTGCAAACCTGTAAGGAAGCTCAAATCACTGCTTATGCACTGCAAAGATGACCTGGAACTCAGGTTGAATAGTGTTTACTGTGAATGCGGAGCAGCGTACATCAACCAGACAAGACGCATGGTGGAAACCCACATCAAGGAGCACAAAAGGTTTACCTGTTTGGTTTATCCAGAGAAATCGGTGGTAGCAGAACATAGTCATAGTCATAGTCATACTTTATTAATCCCGGGGGAAATTGGTTTTTGTTACAGTTGCTCCATAAATAATAAATAGTAATAGAACCATAAATAGTTAAATAGTAATATGTAAATTATGCCAGGAAATTATGAAATAGGTCCAGGACCAGCCTATTGGCTCAAGGTGTCTGACCTTCCAAGGGAGCAGTTGTAAAGTTTGATGGCCACAGGCAGGAATGACTTCCTATGACGCTCAGTGCTGCATCTCGCTGGAATGAGTCTCTGGCTGAATGTACTCCTGTGCTCACCCAATACATTATGTAGTGGATGGGAGACATTGACCAAGATGGCATGAAACTTAGACAGCATCCTCTTTTCAGACACCACCGTCAGAGAGTCCAGTTCCATCCCCACAACATCACCGGCCTTACGAATGAATTTGTTGATTCTGTTGGTGTCTGCCACCCTCAGCCTGCTGCCCCAGCACACAACAGCAAACATGATAGCACTGGCCACCACAGACTCATAGAACATCCTCAGCATCGTCCGGCAGATGTTAAAGGACCTCAGTCTCCTCAGGAAATAGAGACGGCTCTGACCCTTCTTGTAGACAGCCTCAGTGTTCTTTGACCATTCCAGTTTATTGTCAATTTGTATCCCCAGGTATTTGTAATCCTCCACCATGTCCACACTGACCCCCTGGATGGAAACAGGGGTCACCAGTACCTTGGCTCTCCTCAGATCTACCACCAGCTCCTTAGTCTTTTTCACATTAAGCTGCAGATAATTCTGCTCACACCATGTGACAAAGTTTCCTACCGTAGCCCTGTACTCAGCCTCATCTCCCTTGCTGATGCATCCAACTATGGCAGAGTCATCTGAAAACTTCTGAAGATGACAAGACTCTGTGCAGTAGTTGAAGTCCGATGTGTAAATGGTGAAGAGAAAGGGAGTCAAGACAGTCCCCTTTGGAGCCCCAGTGCTGCTGATCACTCTGTCGGACACACGGTGTTGCAAGCACAGGTACTGTGGTCTGCCAGTCAGGTAATCAAGAATCCATGATACCAGGGAAGCATCCACCTGTATCGCTGTCAGCTTCTCCACCAGCAGAGCAGGGCGGATGGTGTTGAACGCACTGGAGAAGTCAAAGAACACGACCCTCACAGTGCTCGCTGGCTTGTCCAGGTGGGCGTAAACACGGTTCAGCAGGAAGATGATGGCATCTTCAACTCCTAATCGGGGCTGGTAGGCAAACTGGAGGGGATCTAAGTGTGGCCTGACCATAGGCCGGAGCAGCTCCAGAACAAGTCTCTCCAGTGTCTTCATGATGTGGGAGGTCAATCCCACCGGTCTGTAGTCATTGAGGCCGCTGGGGCGCAGCGTCTTTGGCATAGGGACGAGGCAGGACGTCTTCCACAGTACAGGAACCCTCTGGAGCCTCAGGCTCAGGTTGAATACATGATGAAGTACTCCACATAGCTGAGGGGCACAGGCTTTGAGCACCCTGGCACTCACACCATCCGGTCCTGCAGCCTTGCTTGGGTTGAGACGTTTCAGCTGTCTTCTCACCTGTTCAGCTGTGAAGCCCACCGTGGTGGTTTCGTGTGGGGAAGGGGTATAGTCATGAGAGCAGTGTGAGGGACTGTGAGGAGGGGTAGGAGGGGAGGGTGGAATTTGTGTTGGTTGGGGGCCGACAACAGATGTCTCATGTGGGGGATGGGCAGGGGTCACAATGTCAAATCTGTTAAAGAACAGGTTAAGTTCGTTGGCCCTGTCCACACTGCCTTCCGCTCCTCTGTTGCTAGTTTGCTGGAACCCAGTGATGGTCCTCATCCCCCTCCAGAGCTCTCTCATGTTGTTCTGCTGGAGTTTCCACTCAAGCTTCCTCCTGTACCTGTCTTTAGCCTCCCTGATCCTGGCTTTCAGGTCCCTCTGTATTGCCCTCAGCTCCTCCCTATTTCCATCTCTAAACGCCCTCTTTTTAGCGTTCAGGATGTCCTTAATGTCCTTTGTCACCCATGGCTTGTTATTTGAATAACAAAGGACAGTTCTTGTCGGAACATTGCAGTCCACACAGAAGTTGATGTAATCAGTGATGCACTCTGTGAGCCCATCAATATCCTCTCCATGTGGCTCACAGAGTGCCTGCCAGTCTGTCACCTCAAAACAACCCTGGAGCGCCTCATAAACACCACATTCGGAATGGCTGTAGAATTGACTTCTGCACAAAACTACTGTGCCATGCCAATGGCTTTAGGGACAACCTGATGAAGGAAGCTATTGAAATAAAACTAGAGGAAAAGAATTTTAACAAAGAAGAAGGTCTTGTTCTAAGTAAGAACCGGAATTTGATTGTAAACAAGGTGGGAGAGCGGAAACCTGATAGGATGAGGACTAACTAATCAGGTGGGTCGGACTATGTGGGTATAAATACCACTGGACTAGACATGCCCAGGCATCATCCCCGAAGAAGATGGCTGAGTTTGTCATTGAAACATTGGTTATAATCAATATCTGTACCAGGCTGGAAGCCGAAGAATTGCTTATCCATTGTACTTACTGAAGATTTGCAAATAAGCAGATCTTGGATCCACAATAGTACTAATAGATTGAAAAGGAACAAATGAACAGAGTGAGGAAGCCATAAAGAGACAGAAATTGAGTCATATTTTATTTCTATATTCAGTGGCATAACATATGAGATGCAGAAAGTCGACTTGTTCGGAGCAGGAGAAGCCTAACAATGATCCTTTCGATAGTACAACCCATATTATTTAGGGAAGGAAGGGGGAATGTTTGCTTTGTTTCTGAGGAGTGTGTTTTGAAATATGTTTCAGATTTGTAATTGTATCGGATGTGGCTTATTGAGTCGATTATGATGTTATTTCCAGATTGATTTTATTCAGAATTTCCTCAATTACTGCCGGTTCAATAATATGCCAAACTCAATGAACCTTAACTATAGCTTAAGAATCTTACATTCTCCTCCGTTTAAATTGGCTCAAAGAATTTTGGAGGATTGGGTGCAGGTGGGTGCTGCAGGGGAGACCAGCTGGACCTGCATTGCTTGCAAAACAATACTAACAGCTGCACTATGTTCATCTAGGAATAATCCCTGCATTGATATTCCCTTCCCATCTGCAATCAGATCAAAAGTGGCTCCTGGTGTTTCAGGCCAAAAAATGTGGTGGAAATCCTTTACTGCTTCAAAACTACAAGTCTAAAATTACCTCAAAGTTACTTTCTGGAAGAAGTCCAGCCAATATGCATTTCAAACAGTTATTACCCTTCAACCATCAGGCTCCTGAACCAGTGTGGATAATTACATTCTCCTCAACACTGAACTGATCACTGAACACAGCCTATGAAGTAAAGAGCTGGGAAGTTGATTGGTGGAGGAGATAAAGGGCTGGAGAAGGTGGAATCAGAAAGGAGAGGACAAAAGACCATGGAAGAAAGGGAAGGAGGAGGATCACTGGAGGGTGGTGGTAAGCAGGTATGAAGAGAAGGTGCGACAGGGAAACAGGAATGAGGAATGGTGATGGGGGGGGGGAGGTAATTACCAAATGTTTGAAATATCCATGTTCACGCCATCAGGTTAGAGGTTCCCAGATGGAATATAAGGTATTTCTCCTTCAACTGGAGTGTGGCTTTATCATGGCAGTAGAGGAGGCCATGCACTGATGTTGTTGCTTGTATAGGTCATATTGCTTCATGTTCAATTTTTTAACAGCACACATGGAGAACAGAGATTGCAGATTCATATTAGATACATGCCCCGAATTGTTATTTCTCTGAAGACAGGACTTTTGCAATTTGGACCTTGAGTCAAGTTTTCAGTTCATCAACTTCCAGTGAAGAATTATACTTTCTCTTTCTCCATTGCCAAGCTTCTAAATTTAATTAGTCGGTACTTGGCCTAGTTAAAATCTTCACTGCAAGTTAACTAATGCTTCCATCAGATACACCCCTCTATATTGGATTGGGCAGTTTGCAGTTTGTTATTCTTGTGCCATGATACAATTTCTCTTACTTAACCGTCCCTTGGCCCCATTATCATTGCACTAACCTCCCCAATGTTGTTCCTAATTCGAGATCTTGATACTCCCCTGATCTCTAAGGAACATGCCACCCAATCATAGTTCTTCTTCCTTCCTCCAAAGCTCAAAGAAAAAGGTCCCAAATGTTTCTGTCCCTCTCTGTCCCACTCTCACACCCACACCACTGAAACAATTTGGGCAACATCTATCATCAAAAATCCTCACCATCTGGGCCATGCCATTTTCTCCTAACATTGTGCCTGAAATCCCACACCACCAAGTTCGACAACAGCTACTGCCCTTCAGCTATTCAGATCTTAAACCATCCAGCATAACCCTAATCTCTACAGCTCAGTGATAAAATGATGACTCAGATCACCTTGCACTATAATGGACTTTGTTGTAGTTGTGTACTTCCTTGTAAAAACTGAGTAGAATTCATGTTTTTCTTGTGAATGCTACTTAACTGACCACATATATCTGTGATCCTACTTACTGCCTGCTACTCTGCTGGTATTTAGGGGAGCAATGAAGGTTCTCCATCTTTGGTGGTGGTCAGGCTTCATCACGTCAGAAGTTTCCTCTTGGTTTTCGCTACTATCAGTCATGCAAGTCCCAGGTGAAGACTCAGGAATACCATTGCACTCAGATGTAGCAAATACTTCATTGCTGTTTCTGTAACAATTTTGTCTTACCAGTCAGGGTTGTTAGCCCTCAGCTGAACCCCCGAACATAGTGGACCACTATTAGTATGGCCTCTACCCTTTGACCTGTTTGGCAAGGTGTCCCTACCAAGAGACAAAGCATAAAGCTCTAACTCCTGCCAACATGGCTCTCTGGGTCATTGAGGGATGCAAGCTTCCAAACCCTATGTCAAAGTTGTGGTACTCTTGGAGGACTTGTGATCCTAAGGCAAGTAAATGTGTCATTACATCTGTTGCATAAATGCACTTGTGCATATGACAACAAACTCAGCTTTGATTTTGCTGCTTCTATTCATACCCTCCTCCAACAGCATAGGGCTCCAGTGTCTATCACTTGCACACTTTTACTAATACTCTCACAGCCAATTCCATCACAGTGCTGGGCACCCATCCTAACATGACACACCTCCCTAACACAGTTACCCATCTTTCCTCCTGCATCACCGCCACAGGAGTCTTGTCACCATGCTCTCTGACTCGCCCCTTCCCCCACCGCTCTTTGAGCTCCAGTTCTTTCTGTTCTTCAGGGAGGCTGCAACCGATGGTGCCTCTACCAGCTTAGAGGAGTACACGGTATCAGTGACAAGCTACATCAGCAAGTGCATTGATGATGTCACTGTGGCCAAGACCATCACTACACGCGCTAACCAGAAACCATGGATGACCGCGGGGGTGCGTGCGCTGCTGAGGACCCGTGACTCCGCCTTCAGAGCAGGTGACAAGGCAGCCCTAACAACGGTGAGGGCCAAACTGTCCTGGGCCATCAGAGAGGCAAAGCATGCACATGCCCTGCAAATCTACAGCCACTTCCAGGACAGCGGAGACACACAGCACATGTGGAAGTGCATTCAGGACATCACCAACTACAGTACAACATTACCTGACTGTGCGGGTGATGCCTCCCTCCCAGATGCGCTGAACAACTTCTAAGTTCGGTTTGAGGTGGATAATGACGTGGCGGTGAGGAAAACCACCCCTCCTCCATATGGCCAAGTGCTATATCTTACCATGGCCAATCTGAGGAGAATCCTGCGCAGGGTCAACCCACGGAAGGCTGGCAGAGTGCTTAGAGGATGTGCAGACCAGCTAGCAGATATTCTCACTGACATCTTCAACAACTCCCTGAGCAGAGCTGTCGTTCCTACATGCTTCAAGGCCTCCGCCATCGTCCCCGTGCTGAAGAAGTCTTCAGTGTCCTGCCTCAACGACTACCGTCCCGTCGCACTCACATCCATCATCATGAAGTGTTTCAAGAGGCTCGTCATGAGGCACATCAAGACCCTGTTGCTCCCCTCACTGGACCCCCTGCTGTTCGAGTACAGTCCCAACCGTTCAAACCCACCTGGACAAAAAAGACACGTACGTTCAAATGCTGTTCATAGATTTCAGTTCAGCATTCAACACAATCATTCCTCAGAAACTGATTGGAAAGCTGAGCCTACTGGGCCTGAACACCTCCCTCTGCAACTGGATCCTAGATTTCCTGACTGGGAGACCTCAGTCAGTCCGGATTGGAAGCAGCATCTCCAACACCATCACACTGAGCACAAGGGCCCCCCAGGGCTGTGTGCTCAGTCCACTGCTGTTCACTCTGCTGACCCACGACTGTGCTGCAACACACAGCTCGAACCATATCATCAAGTTCGCCGATGACACGACCGTGGTGAGTCTCATCAGCAAGAACGATGAGTCAGCATACAGAGAGGAGGTGCAGCGGCTAACGGACTGGTGCAGAGCCAATAACCTATCTCTGAATGTGAACAAAACAAAAGAGATAGTTGTTGACTTCAGGAGGACACAGAGTGACCACTCTCCACTGAACATTGACGCCTCCTCTGTAGAGATCGTTAAGAGCACCAAATTTCTTGGTGTTCACCTGGCGGAGAATCTCACCTGGTCCCTCAACACCAGCTCCATAGCAAAGAAAGCCAGCAGCATCTCTACTTTCTGCGAAGGCTGAGAAAAGTCCATCTCTCACCCCCCATCCTCACCACATTCTACAGAGGTTGTATCGAGAGCATCCTGAGCAGCTGCATCACTGCCTGGTTCGGAAATTGCACCATCTCGGATCGCAAGACCCTGCAGTGGATAGTGAAGTCAGCTGAGAAGATCATCGGGGTCTCTCTTCCCGCCATTACAGACATTTACACCACACGCTACATCCGTAAAGCAAACAGCATTATGAAGGACCCCACGCACCCCTCATACAAACTCTTCTCTCTCCTGCCATCTGGCAAAAGGCACCGAAGCATTCAAGCTCTCACAACCAGACTATGTAACAGTTTCTTCCCCCAAGCCATCGGACTCCTCAATACCCAGAGCCTGGACTGACACCAACCTACTATATCCTCTACTGTGCCTATTGTGTTATTTATTATTTATTATTATTTATTGTAGTGCCTGCACTGTTTTGTGCACTTTATGCAGTCCTGGATAGGTTTGTAGTCCAGTGTAGTTTTTGTGTTTTGTCTTACGTAGTTCAGTGTAGTTTTTGTATTGTTTCATGTAGCACCATGGTCCTGGAAAACGTTGTCTCATTTTTACTATGTTCTGTACCAGCAGTTATGGTTGAAATGACAATAAAATTGACTTGACTTTCTCCGTGGAGGAACACTCTCTCATCATGGACGAAGCACATACCAGATTTGGCCTACAGACACCGGTCATCCTGAAACTTCGCCCAACAACCACCCCCCCCAACACCACCCATGGTCTTGAGATCAACACAGCTGAAGTTTCCAGCAATGGGTCAAAGACTGAAACACCCTGGGGGGTCCAGATGCAACCATGGCTGACCTGCTGGATGATTGAATTTGTGTATGACTGACTAAATAATGGCATTGAGAGTTTGCATGGATGGTAGGCTTTTAGTTCTTATGACCTCAGGATGTTTTAAACCAGGTCAGTTTAAGGTCTAACCTTAAGCATTCATGCATCTGCTGTATTTTTAGATACAAATAAATAGGTTATCAATTTGCAATGGGGCACCAAATCTCAGGTTTTCCACAATCTGTCAATATTTATTTAAAGGATAAAATTAGTTTGTATTCTCAGTTATTTAATTTCTAGTATTCATGATGGCAGGGCATTTAATAGATTCTTTACAGACCTTACTTAGTTAATTTTCAGCATGAGAGTCCTCACCATCTCCCCCACCCCCCCTTATGTGTTCTTATGTGTTCAGTACTTACTTTCATCAAAGAAATAGCAATTAGGAAACGCCTCCAGATGCATGCTGAGTTCTGAAACACCCACACAGTGTTTCCCATTAAAACTGATGTGCATGAAATTGAACACTATAGAAAGTGCCCAACTGACTTACACAGTGAAAAGCAAATTAGACATAGAAAATTTCAAAGCATTTCAAATACTCAGTGGCATTATCCATAAAATTGTTTTAAATCATTCCTTTACTGCTTTAAATTCATCTCCTTTTACAATATTTGCTCTTTTACTTTGTCCCTTCCCACCGAGCCAGTGACCCAAACAGTCCTTCCAGTGGAACTATGATCCACTTACACTTCCTCCGATCTGATGCAAAGTATTTGATGCTCATGATGTGGCCTCCTGACTGCTTCACTCAAGCTGATTGGGTGACCACTTTGAGGACTACCATGAATTTGAAACTGTCCCATCATTTGAGCTTTCCATCCAAATCCCACTGTCCAGCTGTGGCCTCCTATGCTGTTCCAATGAGGCTTGAGGAACAGCATCTGATCCGGCATCGTGACCCATGGGTCTCACTATTAAACTCAACAATTTTTTGGAACTATGTCAGAAGCTTAAGGAGATGTGGCAGGTCACCAGGTGCTCTGACAAACTGCAGCAGATGCAGTGTTGAAAGTTCCTTGACTGGTTGTATCATAGCCGGGTACAGCACCTCCAACACGCAGGAATGCAATGGGCTGCAGAGAGTTGTGGATCACATCCCTCCACACCACTGACAGCATCTACAGGAGGTGCTGCCTGAGAAAAGGCCGCACCTGTGTTCATGCATTCCTACCATCCACGTCAGCCATTCTTTTTGCTGCTAATGTCAGGCAGGAGGTGCGGAAAACTGAAGTCCCACACCATCAGGTTCAGGAACACCTACCTTCCTGCAACCATCAGGTTCTGATGTATACTTACATTCTGTATGCTGTATGTATCTCTATATCTATGATACAGTACCTCACCATACTTGTGCGTGTGACAATAAACTCAACATGTTTCACTTTCTCTGCTTACATCAAAACTGGCCAGTTAGTCCATCTGTACCATTAATCTAGTTTGTTCCTGCTTCCCATATGCTGGGTACTGCCAAAGTTCAAGCTACATCTTTTATCAAACTACACATATGTCACCATATACAAGCCTGAAATCCATTTTCTTGCAGACATACTCAATAAATCTATAGAATAGTAACCATAACAGAATCATAGAAAGATCTCACCAACTTGGGTGTTCAACCAGACCGGAATCAACAAACTGTGCAACTACAAAAAGAAAGAATTAATAATAAAAGCATCCAGTGAGTGGCAGGTCTGTGGGCAAAAATGCCTTGTTAATGAGAAAATGGTCAGATGGTTCAGGCTAACAGGAAGGCAGCAGTAACTCAAATAGCCACATGTTACAACAGTGGTGTGCAAAAGAGCACCTCTGAATGCACTCACATTGAACCTTGAGATACAGCAGCAGAAGACCATGAACATACACTCAATGGACACTTTACTAGGTACAGGAAGTACCTAATAAATCGGCCACTGATCTTATCTGTTCTCTTACGTTCATCTTTTGCATTACTAAAGATACCTCAACACAGAATGAGCTTGTGAAATGTTGGTCAAAACTTGTTCAAGCTATTCCTTTTGAAAATACAGTACATTCTTAAAAATTGAGAATGGAAACGATGTTTAGAATTGCAAAAGGGATTAATAAAGCATTAAAAGAAACAAAGACCATAAGATGGTCTTATGGTCTAAAAGAAAATAAAGTATTCTGGCTCCCTCCAAATGACCAAACTGAATTCTCAAGCAGTTTATTTCAAATCAAAAGGACCTCTTCATCTGCTTCCTCTACCCTCTCATATCCAACCCAAACCCCATACTTCAGCACATTTTAGAAGATTTACTGTTGCCAATTGTAGGCCAAGTTTTGAATGAGATCTACAGCATGAGAATTCTCAACTTAAAGAATAGCTAGTCCTTTCAATCACTGCTTTCGTAGAGAAGACGAAACACCCACTGTTGTTAAACATGGCAAGATTGTGAAATGTGTGGCATCTGAGTTGATTTTTTAAAATTTCTATTTACCAATGAGATTTTGCTTGGTGACAAAGAATGCTCTATTGATAAACCAAAACTAAAGAAAAATCAGAAGCATTATTTTTTCCTTCTTTGGGATGGAAATAGAGTATTGGGTTTGTTGCCAAACCAATCAAAATCCACATGAACTTCAAGGTTTTTAGCTACAGCCAGAGTTACTGCATCAGAAACTCTCTCTACTGCTCTGCATGACAGAGGAGATATTCTGTATCCTACTCTCCCCTGCTCTATGCAGTGCAGACATTCTTAATCCCCCTAATCAAACCAAAACTGTACAGAGAGCCTGGAACAAATCTTTAGCTTGTCAGACTAACTTTAAAAGGAAGGAACTAATTAGGACAAAGGAAAAGGTTAAAGACCTCAAATATGTAAGAAAAGCTACAAACAGGAAACTGCTGACAATGATGTAATCTTGCCAAACCTTGCAGCCATCTAGAGATTTCAATTTGCTTGTTTTGAGTAGTACACTATGAAACAATATGTCTGAGCATGGGACAATTTGACTTATTTCTTGAATCACAAAACCTTATTTAATGCAGAAATTGTGATCATTTAACAGCAAGCATTTGCCACCTCATCAACACTGTGGGATAAATTCAATAATCCTACCTTGAGGACTGTTATAGATATCCATAGATGCCCACTATTGTGCACAATCTGGATAAGGTCCAGGTGAATTCTAAGCAATAGCTGGGCTGAGATTAATCCACGCCGGATGAATGTACTAACAAATTTTTAAAAGCTGAAATGGACAGAGATTTTCAAGAAATTGTAGCCACAAATATTTGCAGCTGTTCTGGGAACTGTAAACTTCTTGTCAGCCTCTTCAATTTGCAAGCAACTTGCAGGTTACTAGTCAAAACTTAATGCATGTATGCATTTCTAAATGATAATAAACGAGGACTGAGTGTTCTCATAATCTTAAAAAACTCAAAGTTCGAAGTTCAAAGTGAATTCTATTATCAGAGTACATACATGTCACAACATACAACCCAGAGATTCTTTTTCCTGCGAGCATGTTTAGCAAATCTATAGAATAGTAACTGTAAACAGGATCATTGAAAGAGCAAGAGTATAGAAGATAACAAACTGTTAAAGTGCAACTATAAATAAATAGCAATGAATGACAAGAGCATGTAAAAACAAGGTAAAGAATCCTTAAAGTGAGATCATTGGTTGTGGGAACATCTCTTTTGTTCAAGAGCCTGATGGTTAAAGGGTAGTAACTGTTCTTGAACCTGATGGTGCAAGTCCTGAGGCACCTGTACCTTCTACCTGATGGCAGCAGTGAGAAAAGAGAATGGCCTGGGTGGTGAGGATCTTTGATGGTGCATGCTGCTTTTCTACAGCAACATTTCATGTTGATGTGCTCAGTGGTTGGGAAGGTTTTACCCGTGATGTTCTGGGCTGAATCCACTACCATTTGTAGGATTTTCCGCTCAAAGGCATTGGTATTCGCATACCAGGCCATAATGCAGCCAGCCAGCACACTTTCCACAACACATCTGGAGAAGTTTGCCAAGGTTTTTGATAACATTTTGAAACTCTACCGACTCCTGAGGAAGCAGAGGCACTATTGTGCTTTGTTTGCAATAATATTTATATGATGGGTCCTGGTTGCAAGAACGTGGTGAATTTGAGGAATTTGTTACCACAGGCAGCAGTGGAAACCAGGCCGTTGGGTGTACTTAAGGCAGAGGTTAATAGGCTCTTGATTGGCCGCGGCATCAATTGTTATGGGGAGAAGGCTATGGAGTGGGGCTGAGGAAGAGGAAAAAGGGGGGATCAGTTGTAATTGAATGGTGGAGCGGACTCGATGGGCTGAATGGCCTAATTCTGCTCCAAAGTCTTATGGACAGGTCTTCTGAGATAGTGACACCCAAGAATTTAAAGTTACTGCCCTCTCCACCTCTGATCAACATGTCGAGGAACCAACTAGAGAACAGGCTATTCTGGACTGGGTTTTGAGCAATGAGGAAGCGTTGATTAGCGATCTTGTCGTGAGAGGCCCCTTGGGTAAGAGTGACCATAATATGGCGGAATTGTTCATTAAGATGGAGAGTGACATAGTTAATTCAGAAACAAAGGTTCTGAACTTAAAGAGGGGTAACTTCGAAGGTATGAGACGTAAATTGGCTAAGATAGACTGGCAAATGACACTTAAAGGATTGACGGTGGATATGCAATGGCAAGCATTTAAAGGTTGCATGGATGAACTACAACAATTGTTCATCCCAGTTTGGCAAAAGAATAAATCAAGGAAGGTAGTGCACCGTGGCTGACAAGAGAAATTAGGGATAGTATCAATTCCAAAGAAGAAGCATACAAATTAGCCAGAGAAAGTGGCTCACCTGAGGACTGGGAGAAATTCAGAGTTCAGCAGAGGAGTACAAAGGGCTAATTAGGAAGGGGAAAAAAGATTATGAGAGAAAACTGACAGGGAACATAAAAACGGACTGTAAAAGCTTTTATAGATATGTAAAAAGGAAAAGACTGGTAAAGACAAATGTAGGTCCCCTACAGACAGAAACAGGTGAATTGATTATGGGGAGCAAGGACATGGCAGACCAATTGAATAATTACTTTGGTTCTGTCTTCACTAAGGAGGACATAAATAATCTTCCAGAAATAGTAAGGGACAGAGGGTCCAGTGAGATGGAGGAACTGAGCGAAATACATGTTAGTAGGGAAGTGGTGTTAGGTAAATTGAAGGGATTGAAGGCAGATAAATCCCCAGGGCCAGATGGTCTGCATCCTAGAGTGCTTAAAGAAGTAGCCCAAGAAATAGTGGATGCATTAGTGATAATTTTTCAAAACTCGTTAGATTCTGGACTAGTTCCTGAGGATTGGAGGGTGGCTAATGTAACCCCACTTTTTAAAAAAGGAGGGAGAGAGAAACCGGGGAATTATAGACCGGTTAGCCTAACGTCGGTGGTGGGGAAACTGCTGGAGTCAGTTATCAAAGATGTGATAACAGCACATTTGGAAAGCGGTGAAATGATCGGACAAAGTCAGCATGGATTTGTGAAAGGAAAATCATGTCTGACGAATCTCATAGAATTTTTTGAGGATGTAACTAGTAGAGTGGATAGGGGAGAACCAGTGGATGTGGTATATTTGGATTTTCAAAAGGCTTTTGACAAGGTCCCACACAGGAGATTAATGTGCAAACTTAAAGCACACGGTATTGGGGGTAAGGTATTGGTGTGGGTGGAGAATTGGTTAGCAGACAGGAAGCAAAAAGTGGGAATAAACGGGACCTTTTCAGAATGGCAGGCGGTGACTAGTGGGGTACCGCAAGGCTCAGTGCTGGGACCCCAGTTGTTTACAATATATATTAATGACTTGGATGAGGGAATTAAATGCAGCATCTCCAAGTTTGCGGATGACACGAAGCTGGGTGGCAGTGTTAGCAGTGAGGAGGATGCTAAGAGGATGCAGGGTGACTTGGATAGGTTGGGTGAGTGGGCAAATTCATGGCAGATGCAATTTAATGTGGATAAATGTGAAGTTATCCACTTTGGTGGCAAAAATAGGAAAACAGATTATTATCTGAATGGTGGCCGATTAGGAAAAGGGGAGGTGCAATGAGACCTGGGTGTCATTATACACCAGTCATTGAAAGTGGGCATGCAGGTACAGCAGGCGGTGAAAAAGGCGAATGGTATGCTGGCATTTATAGCGAGAGGATTTGAGTACAGGAGCAGGGAGGTACTACTGCAGTTGTACAAGGCCTTGGTGAGACCACACCTGGAGTATTGTGTGCAGTTTTGGTCCCCTAATCTGAGGAAAGACATCTTTGCCATAGAGGGAGTACAAAGAAGGTTCACCAGATTGATTCCTGGGATGGAAGGACTTTCATATGAAGAAAGACTGGATGAACTGGGCTTGTACTCGTTGGAATTTTGAAGATTGAGGGGGGATCTGATTGAAACGTATAAGATCCTAAAGGGATTGGACAGGCTAGATGCAGGAAGATTGTTCCCGATGTTGGGGAAGTCCAGAACGAGGGGCCACAGTTTGAGGATAGAGGGGAAGCCTTTTAGGACCGAGATTAGGAAAAACTTCTTCACACAGAGAGTGGTGAGTCTGTGGAATTCTCTGCCACAGGAAACTGTTGAGGCCAGTTCATTGGCTATATTTAAGAGGGAGTTAGATATGGCCCTTGTGGCTACGGGGGTCAGGGGGTATGGAGGGAAGGCTGGGGCGGGGTTCTGAGTTGGATGATCAGCCATGATCATAATAAATGGCGGTGCAGGCTCGAAGGGCCAAATGGCCTACTCCTGTACCTATTTTCTATGTTTCTATGTTTCTATGATCCATGGATGATTACTGGTTTCCTTCTCCTGAAGTCTCAGTTCCTTGGTCTTATTGACATTGAGTGACAGCATCACTCACAAAGTCTACTGAGATACAGGTTCTGAGAGAACTTATTGAGGAACTAGAGCTGTAGCTCGATAACCTTCAACTGATACAGGAGAATGAAGAGGTGATAGACAGGAGCTGCAGGGAGCTAGTCACTCCTAGGTTGCAGGAGATGGATAACTGGGTGACTGTCAGGAGAAGGATGGGAAGTGCACAGCCAGTGCAGGGTACTCCTGTGGCTGTGGCTGTTCCCCTCAATAATAACTTTAGATACTATTGAGGGGTTGACCTCCTGAGGGAGCCACAGTGACCAGATCTCAGCACCGAGTTTGGTGCTCAGGAACAGAAGAGAGGTGAAGAGGACTGCATTGTTGATAACAGATTCTTTAGTCAGAGGAACAAAGATGAGGTTCTGTGGGCACGATAGAGACACCTGGATGTAATGTAGCCTCCCTGGTGCCAGGATCAGGAATGTCTTGGATCGTGTCCATGGCATTTTTGTGGGCTAGGCTGAGCAGCCAGATGCCTTTGTACATATTGACACCAAATATGTAGGTAGAAAAGGTGAAAAGATCCTGAAGAAAAATTTTAGGAAACAAGGTAGAAAACTAGGAAAACAGGACCTCCAGGGTAGTAATCTCTGAATTGCTGCCTGTGCCTTGTGCTAGTGAGGGTAAGAATTGGATGATTTGGCAGGTGAACGTGTGGCCAAGGAACTGATGCGGGGGTTCAGATTAATGGATCTTTGGGATCTCTTCTGGGGATGCTATGACCTATACAAAAGAGACAGGTTACACCCGAACCCCAGAGAGTCCAATATCCTTGCGGGCAGGTTGGCTGGAATTGTTCAAATGGGTTTGAACTAATTTGGCAATGGAATGGGAACTGGAGTGATAGTGCTGAAGACGAGGTAGTTGGTTTACAAACAGAAGCAATATGTAGTGAGACTCCTAGCAAGGAGAGGCTGATGATGAGGTAAAATTACAGTCAACAGGATGAGTTGCAATCTAAAAGATGGACCAGTTCGAAAAGGATGAATACAGGACCAAAGATGTTATATCTGAATGTGCGCAGTATATGGAATAAGGTCGATGAACTCGCAGCACAGTTACAAATTGGTAAGTATGATGTTGTAGCCATCACTGAATCATGGCTGAAAAAAGATTATAATTGGAAGCTTAATGTTCAATGTGTAGCATGGATACACATTGTATCGAAAGGACAGTCAGGAAGGTGGGGGCGTGGCTCTGTAGGAGTTGACCAGAAAAGAACACTGGCAGGGACAATGGCAGAGCAGAAATGGCTGGAATTTCTGGAGGCAATTTGAAAGATACAGGATATATACATCCCAAAGAAGAAGAAGTATTCTAAAGGAAAGATGACATAACCATGGCTAACAAGAGAAGTCAAAATCAACATAAAAGCCAAAGAGAGGCCATATAATAGAGCAAAAATTAGTGGGAAGTTAGATGATTGGGAAGCTTTTAAATACAAACAGAATGCAGCTAAAAAAATCATTAAGAAGGTAAAGATGGAATATGAAAGTAAGGTATCCGATAATATTAAAGAAGAAACGAAAAGTTTCTTCAGATACATCAAATGTAAAAGAGAGGCAAGAGAGGATACCGGAAAATGGTGCTGTAGAGGTAGTAATTGGGATCAAGGGAACGGCAGACTAACTGAATAAGTATTGTGCATCAGACTTCACTCTGGAAGACACTAGTAGTATGGTGGAAGTTCTGGGTGTCAGGGATCATGAACAGTGTGAAGTTACCTTAACTAGAGAGAAGGTTCTTGGGGAACTGAAAGGTCTGAAGGCAGATAAATCACTAGTACCAAATGCTGTACACCCCAAGATACTGAAAGAGGTGGCTGAAATGGAGGCATTAGTAGCAATCTTTCAAGAATCTCTAGTTTCTGGGATGGTTCTGGAACACTGGAAAATTGCAAATGTCACTCCACTCTTCAAGAAGGGAGAGAGGCAGAAGAAAGGAAATCATAGGCCAGTTAGTCTGACCTCACTGGTTGGGAAAATGTTGGGAGTCAATTGATAAGGATGTGGTTTTGGGGTACTTGGGAGCACGTGACAAACAGGCTGTAGCCAGCATGGTTTCCTCAAGGGAACATCTTGCCTGACAAATCTGTTGGAATTATCTGAAGAAATAATAAGCAGGATAGACAAAGGAGAATTGGTTGATGTTGTGTACTTGGATTTTCAGAATGTCTTTTTGACAAGGTGCCACACATGAAGATGCTTAACTACCTACAAGCCCGTGGTATTCCAGAAAAGATTCTAACATGGTTAAAGCAGGAGGCAAAGCGTGGGAATTAAGAAAGCTTTTTCTGGTTGGCTGCTGGTGACCAGTGATGTTCCACAGGGGTCTGTGTTGAGACCAATTATTTTTATGTTATATGTCAATGATTTGGATGATGGAATTGATGGCTTTGTTGCAAAGTTCGCAGATGATATGAAGATAGATGGAGGGTGTAATTTTTGGAACAGATTCACCAGTCTGGCAAATGAGACAGAAAATGCACTAACTTTGAGTAGGGATATTAATCATTCAATTACAAAGAGTAAAAATTTGACCAAACATTCATGTTCCCCAAGTTACAGATACTACAAAACTGTGTATTCAGCAAACATATGTACATACAAAGAAATATACTTAGCTAAAAGCTCGCACAGAGCATACCTTTCCAATGGTCATGTGCACCACTGAGAGAGTAAGCCTCTTCCAGATGTTATTTTATTTAGCCAGGATATTTGAAATTGGACGCCAGGCAGCTAACCAATGAGAAATGCAGCTGGAGTTTCTCGGCTAACCAATCACAATGGAAGCGACTTTTGACAAGCAGAATAAGGCACACCCTTTGTACTTTGCACTTGGTAGAAGCAAGTCTGCCAAGCTTGGTCATGCACTTACACAGAAGAAATGAAAGGATAGACTGTTTTCTAAATGGAGAGAAAGTTCAAAAATCTGAGCTACAAAGAGACTTGGGAGTCCTTTTCAGGATGAATCTGTGGAGAGGAAGGCAAATAGGATGTTATCATTCATTTAACGAGGACAGGAATATAAAAGCAAGGATGTAATGCTGAGACTTTATAAAGCACTGGTGAGGCATCACTTGGAGTATTGTGAGCAGTTTTGGGCCGCTTATCTCAGAAAGGATGTGCTGAAACTGGAGAGGGTTCAAAGGAGGTTCACGAAAATGATTCCAGGATTAAACGGCTTGTCACATGAAGACCATTTGATGGCTCTGAACCTGTATTCACTGGAATTCAGAAGAATGATGAGTGACCTAAATGAAACATATCAAATGGTGAAAGCCCTTGACAGAGTCAATGTGGAGAGGATGTTTCCTATGGTGGGAGTGTCTATGACCAGAGGATGCAGCCTTAGAATAAAGGGGTGTCCTTTTAAAATGGAGTTGAGGAGGAATTTCTTTAGCCAGAGAGTGGTGAATCTGTGGAATTCTTTATCATAGGTAGCTGTGGAGGTCAAGTCTTTATGTATATTTAAGGCAGAGGTTGATAGATTCTTGATTGGCCTGGGCATGAAGGGATATGGGAAAAGGCAGGAGACTGGGACTGAGGAAAAATGATGAGCTGACTGAGCAGACTCAATGGGCCAAACGGCCTTATTCTACTCCTATATCTTATGGTCTTGTGATCTTATTATGCTTCTTCTACAGTGCAATTCTCCATGCGCAATAATGAATATTTCCTTTATAATCCGATACAAGGAAATAGGACAGTGAATAACATTTTCAAAGATCTCTTGACATTCAAGTGATCCCAATCTTAAAACAAAAGTAAAATAGAACAGCACTATCAGTTTTCACAGAAGGCTATGACTGCAAATGTTAACTATTCCTCTTTCCACAGATGTTGCCTGATTTACTGTTTTCAACACTTTCTGTTTTTGCTTTTCTTGCTTTTCTTGATGTATTATATAGTGAGGAAAGGTCAGCACTATATAGTGTGTCAATAGAGTTTTGGGTTGGTGTGTGGTCCACTTTCCAAAGCCTGAGATTTCCTGTAGCACATGGCTGTGCCAAATTTAATGAGAAGTTCAAAGGAACCATGCAATATGCAATTCAGTTGTAAAGATCCATCATTTATAGCAAAGCATGCCCTTTCCTTAACTTCAAAGATATGTACATTGGACATGAATATAAATACGTACTTCGAAAGTTATAGATTTTGTACATATGTGGTTTGAATATGTGAAAGCTGGACTGGAATTTAAGTGTTATCACTATTGTCTCTGAACCCTCTCGACTCAGATTGTTGTATCAACACTTGTCTTTAACTCCACAACCCACCCCCCCCCCCACCGCTTTCCACGGGGATTGATCCCTCTGTGATTCCCTTCTTTATTAATCTCTTCCTGGCTCTTATCCCTGCAAGTGACCAAAGTGCTACACTTGCCCATTCACCTCCTCCCTCTGAAGGTAACACTTCACCTCTGGATCTGCTGGGGTCGTCTGTTGTATCTGGTGCTCTCGATGTGGCCTCCTCTACACTGGTGAGACCCATCGTAACTTGGGGGACAAATTTGGCGAACACCTCTGTTCTATTTGCCAAAAGTAGAAGTTCCCAGTGACCAAACATTTTAATTCCTTTTCCCATTCCCGTTCCAACATGGCCTCCTCTTGTGCCACGATGAAGCCACCCTTAGGGTGGAGGAGCAATACCTTATATTTCGTCTGTGTAGCCTCCATGCCAATATCGATTTCTCCTTCTGGTAAAAAAGATTTCCGTCCCCCTCCCCTCTTCTTCTATTCCCTACTCTGGCCCCAAGGAACTCTTCTCACCTGCCTATCACTCTCCCTGGGTCACTTTCTCCTATGGTCCACTCTCCTCTCCTATCAGATTCTTCTCCTCTAACCTTTTACCTTTCACACCCATTTGGTTCCCCCATCCCCTTCTAGCTATCCTCTTTCCCCTGTCACCACCTTTTTATTCCGTCTTCTTCTGACTTCCTTGTCAGTCCAAAAGAAGGGTCTCGACCCGAGATGTCAACTGTTTATTTATTTCCATAGATGCTGCCTGATCTGTTGAGTTCCTCCAGCATTTTGTGTGTATTGCTTTGAATTTTGAGCATCTACAGAATTCTTCGTGTCGATCAACACTTGCATTGTTTACTGGAAAGGAGGTATATAACAAGGCCAGATTTTCATTTTTTAATGGGTGAAAATACACTGTCCTAGTAGATCACTGTCCACATCTGCCAGGAACAATTTTGTGGAGAGGATAAAAATACAAAATCTATCAGCTGTTCTATAACTGTTGGATACAACCTTTTGGTTTTAAGGGAAACTACAGAGCCAAGTTACTTATTATTCACTAATGTTGAGCTCAAGGAGCTAATATTGGATTATGAAACAGAGTCAGAAAGCTCATATATAAATTTTTATGACCTCATGGCCGGATGCCCAGCCCCTCCCACTCCCTAGTTACCAAAATAACAACTCCTCTCTCCACAACAGTTTACACTCTGCCTATGTGTTATACATACTACATTAGCACATCTCTGTTACCAATAAAAAAAGATGCACCCCAAATCTTTCAGTATTATTAAGCAGAGGATCAAGGCTCATTGAAATAACGTAGTCATTTCTGGGTATTTAGTGTAATTATCCATCACCGGGATTCTTGCAATGAGATGAAAAACAGAAAAGTTGCTACCCCATAATTACTACAGAATGAGAGAGGCATATCAAATGAGCATTATTAGCTAAAGGGCAACTAAACTCAGAAACTATCCTGGCAATAATGTCCCTCACTTTAATAAGTGGAAACAGAAACTAATGTTCTCATGGTGTTCATTGTGGGACTCTATTAAAGTTTATGCATTATTGCACAGCCTTAAGGCTGACCTATTTCCGTTCTGATTTTGTGAGTCCTGAAATGACTAGTGAGGTCAATTTGAGTATTGCAGACTCTTCCACAGACAGGGGAGGTGGTGGCTACAGAGGCGGGTGGGTAGTTTGTGAAGTATTGACCCACATTAATTTGTTAGGTGTTCTTTCCACTGTTTACGGAGCCACTTTGGACTGAATTGAATTGAAATGACTTTATTACTTACATCCATAATATACATCAGAGTAAAAATCTTTACATTACTTCTCTGTCTAAATGTGAAATGTGCAATTACAGTAATTTATAATAAATATTATGTACAAGATAGTCAATATAACATAGAAATACAGTTACGTCGGCATGAATTAAGCAGTCTGATGGCCTGGTGGAAGAAGTTGTCCCAGAGCCTGATTGTCCTGGCTTTTATGCTCCGATACCGTTTCCCGGATGGTAGCAGCTGGAACAGTTTGTGGTTGGGGTGACTCGGGTCTCCAATGATCCTTTGGGCCCTTTTTATGCACCTGGCTCTGTAAATGTCCTGAGTAGTGGGAAGTCCACCTCTACAGATGCGCTGGGCTGTCCGCACCACTCTCTGCAGAGTCCTGCGATTGAGGGAAGTACAGTTCCCATACCAGGCAGTGATGCAGCCAGTCAGGATGCTCTCAATTGTGCCCCTACAGAAAGTGCTTAGAATTTGGTGGGGGGGGGGGCGCGGGTGCCATACCAAACTTCTTCAACTGTCTGAGGTTAAAGAGGCGCTGTTTTGCCTTTTTCACCACACAGCCAGTATGTACAGACCATGTGAGATCCTTCGTGATGTTTATGCCAAGGAACGTAAAACTGTTCACCCTCTCAACCCCAGATCCATTGATGTCTATAGGAGTTAGCCTGTCTCCATTCATCCCGTAGTCTATAACCAGCTCCTTTGTTTTTGCGACATTGAGGGAAAGGTTGTTTTCTTGACACCACTGTGTCAGGGTGATGACTTTCTCTCTGTAGGCTGCCTCGTTATTATTTATGTTCCTGGGTCATGAACCTGAGGAGCTCGTGATCCCGTATGCTCATTTGCCACCTCAAGTGATCATTGATCTGAGATTCCTAGCAGTCAGTCAGGAAGTTGCAATGCACTCAAAATGCTGGAGGAACTCAGCAGGTCAGGCAGCATCTATGAAATGAATAAACAGTCGATATTTCGGGTTGAAACTCTTCAGGTTTCGGCCTGAAATGCCAACTGTTTATTCATTTTCATAGATGCTGCCTGGCCTGCTAAGTTCCTCCAGCATTATTTATGCGTGCTCTGGATTTCTAGCATCTGCAGAATCTCTTGTGTTTAGAAACATAGAAACATAGAAACATAGAAAATAGGTGCAGGAGTAGGCCATTCGGCCCTTCGAGCCTGCACCGCCATTTATTATGATCATGGCTGATCATCCAACTCAGAACCCAGCCTTCCCTCCATACCCCCTGACCCCTGTAGCCACAAGGGCCATATCTAACTTCCTTTTAAACATAGCTAATGAACTGGCCTCAACAGTTTGCTGTGGCAGAGAATTCCACAGATTCACCACTCTCTGTGTGAAGAAGTTTTTCCTAACCTCGGTCCTAAAAGGCTTCCCCTCTATCCTCAAACTGTGACCCCTCGTTCTAGACCTCCCCAACATCGGGAACAATCTTCCCGCATCTAGCCTGTCCAATCCCTTTAGGATCTTATACGTTTCAATCAGATCCCCCCTCAATCTTCAAAATTCCAACGAGTACAAGCCCAGTTTAGGAAGCTGCATTTTTACATTGAGGCTTTGAGTGCATCAAGAATCTTACCTTTTGCCCATCTGGTGATCTTTTTCCACGACAGAACTTGGAACACAGTATCTCCTTTGGGATTCTGGTGTCAAGTTAGCAAATCATGTGCCCAACATATCTAACTGACTGGGTCCTTGATACCACAGAAGCTGGCTTAGTTTGCTTGTCCTTCCAATGAATTTGAAAGATTTTGTGGAGACGATATTGGTATTTTGTTTCCATTGCTCTGTTAGAAGCATGGATCACCAAGTGCCAAAAGACTGACTTTTTTGACAGATCTGAGGTCTTGTCTTCATACAGCCTTTTCCTTAATTGACCAAACGATATGTTGGTGCATAGTGGGTAGTGTGATGGTCTGTGATGGCTGACAGAGAGGATACTCTTGGGATATAGGAAATGGTCTATGTTTTCGTGGTCCTGCCATGAAACTTTATTGTTGGTGGGTAGGATAGTACAGGAGAGGCATTTGGTAGAGAGCCTTTGCCCTGTGGATGTTGAGTATAAGGACATTGTCAATGAGTCTCCTACTAAGAGACAATATAGAAACAGCTGACTTATTATGTGATTCCTCTACATTGAGAATTTTAATAACAATTGTAAAGCAAATTATTTATTGACTAAACTGCCAGGTTGGAACCAACATCTGCTTTTAGCAGTGTTGTGGCTGTATCAAAGGTGGTGATGAATCAGCATACAGGATGGAGTCTGAAAGTTTTGCTGAGCGGTGTAATAACAACAATTTCTTATTCAATGTCAATACCATTATTATGGTAGGCTGATTGTAGACTTCAGAGGTCCATGAGCCAGGATCCGTCGGAGGATCAGAAGTGGAGAGGGTTAGTAACTTTAAATTCCTGGGTGTCACGATCTCAGAAGACCAGTCCTGGACCCATCATATGAAGAAAGCATGACAGCACCTCTACTTCCTCAGGAGTCTGCGAAGATTTGGCATGTCATCAAAAACCTTGGCATACTTCTATAGGTTTGTGGTGGAAAGTGTGCTGCATTATGGCCTGGTATGGAAACAGCAATGCCTTTGAGCAGAAAATCCTACAAAAGGTAGTGGATTCGGCCCAGTACATCATGAGTAAAACCCTCCCATCCATTGGTATATTTACAAGAAACGTCACCGTAAGGAAGCATCATCCATTATCAAAGATCCTCGCCACCCAGACCATGTTCTTTTCTCACTGCTGCCACCAGGTAGAAGGTACAAGCATCTCAGGACTTGTACCACCAGGTTCAAGAACAGTTACAACCCCTCAACCATCAGACTCTTGAACAAAAGAGGATAACTACACTCATTTAAGAACTCTTTAATCTTGTTATTTCATGTTCAATATTTATTGCTATTTATTTATATCTGCATTTGCACAGTTTATTGTTCATTGATCTTATTACAGTTACTGTTCTATAGATTTGCTAAGTATACCCAAAAAAACATCTCCGGGTTGTATATGGTGACATGTATGCTAGTAAATTTTACTTTGACTTACTTCGACTTTGACTAGTATGAAAAATATTTGAAGCCCCATTGTGTTTGCAGCATTCAAAATATAGTTTTATTTGTGAAATGTTAGAATTCCACTTTGAGCATGTATTCAATATAAATATAGTCTTGCCCTTAGAACAGTAGTCCAACGATTATGCAGTGAAAGTACATTGCTGACGAAATACACTGATGTGCATAAACAAGCTGAACAAATGATTACAATGTGTGAGTGAGGACGTACCTTTCACCCATAATGAGCTGCTTGAAGCCTGTTTCTGGCACTTGGTTATGTTCTACTGAATTCAAATTAGTCAGTTCATGAGATAAGCAAACGGAAAAATAACGCCTCGAACAGCACTCATCATAGATAACAAATGACCTGTTTATTTATAATCCATGCTACAAGCACAATCCCGAAAGTCAAAGCTGATAACAGCATATATATCCGGGCCATAATCAGGTGAATTCAGGTGAAATTTCCTCCTTTTAATGATCAATGTTAAGGCAGGTTTGTGAATTGTTCAAAAATATCAAAGCATCCGGTGGAAAATTTGATGTTTCCCTGTTTATTTGTGTTTTCCGGTAAATCAAGTGATAACAAAATGGTTTGTAAAATTGAAAATGAACAAGACAACACACACCAATTGAATAAGGGATCTCTGCAACCTGTACTTTTCCAATTCTCCCTTCATCTCTTTTGCATTCTACAAGGACAATGTCAGAACAGATGGGGGGAGGGGGTGGTTGTAGACGAAGCAATATCGAATTCAAAGCCTGAATTAGCCGTGGGCTTTCATAAATCACATAATTGACTGACTGTTTGAAAACAAGATCTGTGTCTCATTGAACTGTAATGTCACCATCTCAGCTTCAATAGTCAGCTCTGCTTTCTGCTTGTTAACATGGCCACTTTCAACAGCTGCTAATTCTTTCATTAGTGCTCGGCATACAAGTCCAAAGCGTCAGTCAAATTTTCAACTCTTCAGATAACAAAGCAATCCATGTATTAGGGTGTCTAAATACTATAATTTTGCCCATTTAATATTTCACACCATAGAATCTACCAGCAATGCCCTAGGGAGTAAATGGCCAGAAAATTAACTCAAGTCAGTTAAATAAATGCAGGCATTCAGGCACAGGTCAATGGCTACATTTTCTACAGCACGCAATGCAACTCCCACCTTTTCCATCATGTTAGGAAAGGTGATGTAAAATATTTGGATAAATGCATGCAGAAATTTGTTTATCATGAAGACAAAGCATCATACTTTCCTGGCTCCCTATTCACCGGATCAAAAATTCAGTCCCTCCACCACTCATTCATTTGGAACAGGAGTGATTGAGCTGGGGATGGGGCAGTCAGTTTTACAAACGGAGGCAGTATGTAGTGAAACTGCTGGCAAGAAGAAGCTGATGATAAGGCAAAATTGCAGTCCGTGGGATGAATTGCAGTGTAACAGGGGACAAAGCGACAAGGGTGATGAACACAGGACTGAAGGTGGTATATTTGAATGCACGCAGTATACGGAATAAGGTAGATGAACTTGTAGTACAGTTAGAGACTGGCAGAAATGACGTTGTGAGCGTCACTGAATCATGGCTGAAAGAAGGTTAAAGCTGGGAGTTTAACATCTAAAGAGCGAAAAGACAGGCAGGTAGGCAGAGAGGGTGGGTGGCTCTGTTGATGAAAATATGAAATAAAATCCTTAGAAGGAGGTGACATAGGATCAGAAGGTGCACAATTGTTATAGGTAGAGCTAAGAAACTGTAAGGGTACAAAGATCTTACTGAGAATTTCAGTATATACAGGCCCCCGAACCGTAGCAATCTAGTGGGTTGCAAATTACAAGAAGAGATAGAAAGGGTAAGTCAAAAGGGTAATGTTACAATAATCATGGGGGATTTCAATATGCAGATACATTGGAAAAATTAGGTTGCTGCTGGATCCCACTCAAGGGAATTTGTAGAATGCCTACAAGATGGCTTTTTAACGAAGCTTGTGATTGTGATCGAAGCTTGGGGATAAGCTATTATGGATTGGGTGTTGTGCAATGAACTGGAATTGATTAAGGTAAAGAAACCCTTAGGAGGTAGTGATCATAATATGATAGGATTCACCCTGCAATTTGAGAAGGAGAAGTAAACTCAGATGTATCAGTATTACAGTGGAGTAAAGGGAATTACAGAGGCATGAGGGAGGAGCTAGCCAAAGTTGACTGGAAGGGGACATTATCATAGATGATGGTAGAGCAGCAATGGCTGGAATATTTGAGAGCAATTCGGAAGGCATAGGATAGGTACATCCCAAAGAAAAAGTATACTAATAGCGGTACAGTGCAACTCGACTGACAAGGAAAGTCAAAGTCAACATGAAAGCCAAAGAGAGGTCATGTAATAAAGCAAAAATTAGTGGGAAGTTAGAAGATTGGGAAGCTTTTAAAAATCAACAGAATGCAACGAAAAAATCATAAAGAGGGAAAGATAAAATACGAAGGCAAGCTAGCCAATAATGTTAAAGAGGATACCGAAAGTTTCTTCAGGTATATAATGCATAAAAGAAAGATGAGAGTAGATATCAGAGTGCTGGAAAATTATGCTGGAGTGGTAGGAACAGGGGACAAGGAAACGGTGGATGAAATGAATAAGTATTTTGCATCAGTCTTCACTGTGGAATACATTAGCATTATGCTGGAAGTTTGAGAGTGTTGGGGGGGCAGAAGTGAGTGAAGTTGCCATTGCTAGGGAGAAGGTCCTTGGGAAGCTGAAAGGTCCGAGGATAGATAAATCACCTGGACCAGATGATGTAAACACCAGAGTTCTGAAAGAAGTGGCAGAAGAGATTGTGGAGGCACTAGTAATGATCTTTCAAGATCAATAGATTCTTGTGTGGTTCCAGTGGACTGGAAAATTGCAAATGTCGTTCCACTCTTCAAGAAGGGAGGAAGGCAGAAGAAATGATAAGCCAGTTAACCTGATCTGAAGATGATGGAGTCGATTGTTAAGGAAGTGGTTTTGGGGTACTTGGAGGCAAATGAGAAAAAAGGCCAAAGTCAGCATTGTTCCCTTAAGTGACAATCTTGCTTGTCAAATCTGTTTGAATTCTTTGAGGAAGTAACGGCGGGATAGACAAAGGAAAATCAGTGGATGTTGTGTACTTGGATTTTCAGAAGGCCTTTGGCAAGATGCCACACATGAAGCTGTTTAAGAAGAAAAGTGCAATGATATTACATGAAGGATACTAGCGTGGCTAGAGCATTGGCTGATTGGCAGGAGGCAAAGAGTGGGAATAAAGGGATTCTCTTCTGATTGACTGCCAGTGACAAGGGATAGTCCACAGATCATGCTGATGAAGCAGGGAGGCTACAGAAGGACTAATACCTATTGGGGGAATGTGAAAAGAAATGGCAGATGGAATACAGTGTCAGGAAATGTATGGTCATAACTTTGGTGGAAGAAGTAGAAGTGTAGACTATTTTATAAATGGAGAGAAAATTACAAACTCTGAGGTGCAGAGGGACTTCAGAGCCCTTGTGCTGGATTCCCTAAAGGTTAATTTACAGGTTGAGTCAGTGGTGAGGAAGGCAAATGCAATCTTCGTATTTATTTTGCGAAGACAAGAATGTAAAAGAAAAGATATAAAGTTGAGGTTTTATAAGACACTGGTAAGTAAGGTTGCCAACTTCCTCACTCCCAAATAAGGGACAAAAGTAGCAGTCAAATACGGGACACTTGTGTTTACCCCGAGAAAGAGAACCATGACCATGAAGCCTTGCGCGGGCACCAGTGCACATGCGTGACGTGCAGATTTTTTCTGCAAATCGGTTTTGGCGATTCTGGTCAGTGAAACTACACTGTACATACATTATTTCTACTTTATATAGGCTATGTATTTATTATATCATTCCTGCTTTTACTATATGTTAGTGTTATTTTAGGTTTAATGTGTTATTTGGTATGATTTGGTAGGTTATTTTTTGGGTCTGGGACCACTCAAAAATTTTTCCCATATAAATTAATGGTAATTGTTTCTTGGCTTTACGCCATTTCAGCACAAAAGGTTTCATAGGAACACTCTACCTTAGCGGGGGAAATACAGGACAAGGGCAGTCCCATATGGGACAAACCAATTTAGCCCAATATTCCGGATGTCCTGGCTAATACAGGACAGTTGGCAACCCTACTGGTAAGGCCTCACTGGTGAGGCCTCACTTGGAGAATTGTGAACAGTACTGGGCCCTTTATCTAAGAAATAGGGCCGCTGTTGGTGTAGTGGCATCAGCACTGGACTCCAAGGTGGATGGTCCCTGGTTTTGAAACCAGGTGGGTCCCAACATTGACATCGGCAGTATCTGTGCAGAAGAAAGACCTGGCAATCTACTTTATAAACAGGAGAAAATCTGCAGGTGCTGGAAATCTGAGCAACACACACAAAGTATTGGAGGAACTCAGCAGGCCAGGCGGCATCTACGGAAAAAAGTACAGTCAACGTTTCGGGCTGAAATCCTTCAGCAGGACTGGAGAAAAAAAGCTGAGGAGTAGATTTAAAAGGTGTGGCGAGGGGAGAGAGAAACATAAGGTGATAGGTGAAACTTGGACAGGGAGGGATGAAGCAAAGTGCTGGGAAGCTGATTGGTGAAAGAGACAGAAGGCCATGGAAGAAAGAAAAAGGAAGGAAGGAGCACCAGAGGGAGGCAAGGGGTTTGCAAGGAGGTAAAGTGAGGGAGGGAAAAGAGGATGGGAAATGGTGAGTGGGGGAGTGGTGGGAGGCATTGCCGGAGGTTTGAGAAATCGATGTTCATGCCATCAGATTGGAGGCTACCCAAACGGAATATAAGGTGTTGTTCCTCCAACCCAAGTGTGGCTTCATCACAACAGTGGAGGAGGCCATGGATGGACATATTGGAATGGGAATGGGAAGTGGAATTAAAATGGGTGGTGACATATTGGAATGGATTTTCTGTCTCTTTTACCGATCAACTTCCCAGCTCGTAATGTCATCCCTCGCACTCCAAGTTTCACCCATCACCTGGTGTTTCTCTCTCCCCTCCCCCCACCTTTAAAATCTATTTCTTGGCTTTTTTTCTCCAGTCCTGCCAAAGGGTCTCAGCCCAAAATGTTGATTGTACTTTTTTCTATAGATGCTGCCTGGCTGCTGAGTTTCTTCAGCATTTTGTGTGTGTTGCTTGGCAATCTCTTTCTGTATCTTGCCTGGAAAACCTATGGACAACTACACTATCCATAGGGTCGCCCCGAGTCGACGATGACTCAATGGCACTCAACAGCAACGACATCTAAGAAATAATGTGCTGACATTGGAGAGGTTTCAGAGGAGGTTCAGAAGAATGAATCTGGGAGTGAAAGCTTTGCCATATGAGGACCAATTGATGGCTCTAGGCCTGTACTCACTGGAATTCAGAAGAATGAGGGGAGATCTCATTCAAAGCTATTGAATGTTTAAAGGCCTCTATAGAGATGATGTGGAGAGGATGCTTCCTATGGTAGAGGACTCCAGAACCTAAGGGTATAGACTCAGAATAGCGGGATACCCATTTAGAATGGAGATGAGGAGGAATTTCTTTAGCCAGAGAGCACTGAATCTGTGGAATTCATTGTCACAGGTGGTTGTGTAGGCCAGGCTACCGGGTATATTTAAGGCAGAGGTTGAAAGGTTCTTGACTAGCCAGGGCATGAAGGGTTATGGGGAGAAGGCAGGAGATTGGGGCTGAGAGACAAATGGATCAGGCACGATGAATTGCCAGAGCAGATTCGATGGGCAAAATGCCCCAGTTCTGTTCCCATACCTTATGACCTGATTGTCCACAAAACGCAATGAATTAATTAGTCGAAACATCATTGACTATGCTTCCTAAGCCTATGACTAGTATTGAGAAGATCAAAGTAACAGGGACTTTAGGACGCAATCACCTGCTAGTGACTTTTGAAGTCACACTTCATTCTAGCTTGGAAATGCTTCCATTCAATTCATCAGTAGGTCTGAATCCTAACACACCCTTACCCAAAGTGATTGTGAGAATATCTTCACTTGCAGGAATGCATGGGAATTATTCACTACCAATTTACTTAATGGTCAATACTGGGTGACGAATGCAAACATCACTTGCTGCTGGCAGTTCATTAACTTCAGTGAAAAATGCTCTTTGGATGGCTTGGAACCTGTTGGTCTACCAGCACATTGATATGTCCATGAAGAATGCTGCCGACTGGCACATTCCAGGCTGCAGGAGTGCTTACTGAGGGATGCACTGAAGCTGGGTGCAGCCACCGCAAGGGCTCGGTGTAGGGTTCTTCTCCTATTAGAGAAGGAAAGAGGGGTCGGGTGAGGAGAGGAATAGTGTGGAAAGCATTGACCATGTGTGTAAAGAATGGAACAGCTTACTCTTGTAAATCTTTTTTGTATGTGAATAAAATTCATTTTGTTTTGGTCTGACATCAGTAGAGAAGTGGTTATTGGTGAACTCACAGTCCCCTGGGAAGACAACAACGACAAAGCCCATGAGCGCAAGTTAACCAAGTATGCAGAATTAAGATCAGAGTGCAGAGACAGAGGATGGAAGGTCTCATGCTATCCATTTGAAGTAGGCTGCCGTGGGTTTATTGCATTCACTTTCCAGAAGTGGCTGCGTGACCTTGGCTTCACTAGAAGAGAGATCAAGTCAACCAGCAGGGCTGTAGCTGAGGCAGCAGAGAAAGGATCAGCATGGGTGTGGACCAAGTATGTCCAGAGGGGCAGATAGTCAGACAGTGTATACATATCTTGCAAACCCTTCAGTAGTTGCATAGACACCTGAAGAGCAGACTATCTGTTGGATGGAAGTGACCAACAACTCTGTTAGAGGCAGATGCCAAGTTTTTAAGCTCACCAGAGGGAGGTGGTGCTTTAGCACTGCTGGCCCACCACTTCGAGGGAGTCTTGATCATAAACGGGCCGAAACTCCTGAAGACAGGTGGCAGTTCAACTGATGATCCCACTGGTGATAGCACAGGACAGTTAACATCTTAGTCCACATGTATCTTTAATTCTAAAATAAATGTTGGGCTTAGTCAATAATGTCCAGATAAAATGCTTACAGTACTTCAAAACAGGTAAGGAAGGAAGATGGTGCCCCTAACCTGTTTTAAGTTATGGAACTTCAAAGTTCAAAGTAAAATTTATTATCATAATACCTACATGTCACCACATACAACCCTGAGATTCCTTTTCTGCAGGCATACTTTCTACAGGGGCACAATTGAGAGCATCCTGACTGGCTGCATCACTGCCTGGTATGGGACCTGTACCTCCCTTATTCGCGGGACTCTGCAGAGAGTGGTGCGGACAGCCAAGTGCATCCGTAGATGTGAACTTCCCCTATTCAGGACATTTACAGTGACAGGTGCGTAAAAAGGGCCCAAAAGATCCTTGGGGACTTGAGTTACCCCAATTACAAACTGTTCCATCTGCTACCATCTGGGAAACGGTACCGCAGCATTAAAGCCAGGATCAACAGGCTCCGGGACAGCTTCTTCCACCAGGCCATCAGACTGATTAATTCACACTGACACAATTTTATTTCTAAGCTATATTGACTGTTTTGCTGAATATCTCACTGTACATACTGTTCATTACAAGTTACTATAATTTGCACATTGCACATTCCGATGGAGACTTAAAGATTTTTACTCCTCATTTATGTGAAGGATGTAAGAAATGAAGTCAATTCAATATGTGTTTTGATTTTCTTTCACACTCTGGCCAGATTTCTTCAACACTGCAAGCAACACACATAAAAATCGCTAGTGAACACAGCAGGCCAGTTAGCATCTCTAGGAAGAGATACAGTCGACGTTTCGGGCTGAGACCTTTCGTCAGGACTAACTGAAAGATGAGCTAGTAAGAGATTTGAAAGTGGGAGGGGGAGATCCAAAATGATAGGAGACGACAGGATGGGGAGGGATGAACCAAGAGCTGGACAGTTGATTGGCAAAAGGGATACGAGAGGATCATGGGACAGGAGGCCCAGGGAGAAAGAAAAGGGGAAGGGCTGAAGCCAGAGGATGGGCAAGGAGTATAGTGAGAGGGATAGAGGGAGAAAAAGGAGAGACAGAAAACAATATAATTATTATTATTAATAATAATAAATAAATAAACAAACAAACAAACAAATAAATAAATAACGGATGGGGTACGAAGGGGAGGTGGGGCATTGACTAAAGTTAGAGAAGTCAATGTTCATGCCATCAGGTTGGAGGCTACCCAGACGGAATATAAGGTGTTGTTCCTCCAACCTGACTGTGGCTTCATCTTTACAGTAGAGGAGGCCGTGGATAGACATGTCAGAATGGGAATGGGACATGGAATTAAAATGTGTGGCCACTGGGAGATCCTGCTTTCACACTCCTTTTCTTTTATTGTCCCTTTTCTTATTTTCAATTATATTAATGAGATTATTTGATTGTCATGTAAGGTACATCAGGGTACAATGAAGCTCACAGAGTAAACAATATCTATGATAATAATAAATGCAGCAACAAATACAATGATGAGCGCAAATCAGGATGGTGCAAACTGAGAGAGAATAAATCAAACAGTATTAAATTGACAGTAACTTTATAACTGAAGAATATTCAGCTATTGTCAAGGTAGGGGTAGAATTAAGGGTTTGAGAATTTGACAGCACTGATGCTTGGGCATTTGGGATCCTACATCTTTTTCCAGGAGACTGAAGAGAGGACAGGAAACAACCAGGGTGATAGGCATCCTTGACGACACTATTACCCTTCCCTGAAGCAACACTCCATGAAGATGGACTGGATGGGAGAAAGTGATGAGTCTGTGAGGGACAGGACTATTTACCACTCTCTGCAGGTTTAGTCGACCAAGTGCCGAGCCGATACCATAACAGGCTCCGATGCAACCTGTCAGAATATTTCATCTTCCTATAGAAATCTGACAAAATCCTCGTAGGCACGCTGAATCTTCTCAGATGCCTAAAAATGTAAACATACTGATGTGCTTTCTTGATCACCACATCAGTTTGAAGAGAGCAGGTGATGCTGCTGGTGATATGGATGCCAAGGAACGTGAGGCTGTTGACAGCTTCATCATTACCTGTTTACTGTTCTCTGGGCTTCCTTTTTCCTCTCACTTTTTCTTTTCATTTCCTCGTGTTTATTCAGAAGACATTCCAGTCTGCGCCTCACAATGGCTTTTTTCATCTATAACACTGCATCTCTGAGCCACCCTGAGGCATAAGGTCACTATCTTCTCACATGAGTGCCATATGTTGGTCATGCCTGCAACTTAAACAGCCAGAGGGATCGGTATCCCATTCACTGGGTGAGAATTTTTTAATTCATTGTGGAACGTTACTTTAGTGCTCTGCAACATAATGTTTAAAGTGTCAGCAACTTTTCACATCAATTGCCCTCAAACCACCTGGGCAACATAGGGCAGAGAGGGTCGCTGGGCTCCAGCAGATGCAGTGAGCTGTTTGCCTTTTAGTGAAATGTATTATTATTATGATTATTTCTATCACTATCCAGTGTATGAGGAGATTCATGAAAGCGGGGCTTGATACCCTCAATGGCCACTTTATTAGTTACTTCCTGTACCTAATAAAGTGGCCACTGAGTGTATCTTCATGCTCTTCTGCTGTGATAGCCCATCCACCTCAGATTCGAAATGCTCTTCTGCACACCACTGTTGTAACAGCATTGTAAAATATTATATTTTACTTGATCTTCCTGTCAGCTTAAACCAATCTGTCCGTTCTCCTCTGATCTCTCATTAACCCACAGGACAGCCGCTCACTGGATGTTTTTTTTCACGTCATTCCCTGTCAACTGTTGGGTGTGAAAATCCCAGGAGGTCGACAGCTTCTCACATACTCAAACCATCTTGTCAAAGCACCAACAATCATTCCATGGTCAAAGTCACTTGGATCACATTTCTTCCCCAATCTGATACTTGGTCTGAACAACAACTGAACCTGCATGCTGAATGCATTACGTCGCTCACACATGATTAGCTGATTAGATATTTGGATTAACAAGCAGATGTACAGCTGTACCTAATAAAGTGGCCACTGAGTGTATGTCATCATATATACCTTGCAGGCATTTACAGGAAAATAAAGAAATACAATAGAAGTCATGAAAAATTAAACATTAACACAGACTGACAAATATCCAGTAAGTGAAAGAGAGTAACTCATGCAAATAATAAATTTAAAAAGTAAATAAATAATATTGAGAACATGAGTCATTGAGTCTTTGAGAGTGATCCTCAGTTAGCTGAGTCAATTCACATCGATATGCTCTCCACTATACATCTACTAAGGGTGACAAACAAGGCATATGGTATACTGTACTAGACTTCATGGGTGGGGGCATAGATAATATAATGGGAATGTTACGTTGCAACACTACAGAACACTGACTGGACCTCCCTTGAGTATTGTGTACATTTCTGGTCATCAAACTGCAAGGAATGATATGATTGCAGTGAGAGAGTGTGCAAAAGAAGGGTCTCGACCGGAAATCCGAGCATACAAACAAGAGAAAATCTGCAGATGCTGGAAATCATAAACAAGAGAAAATCTGCAGATGCTCAACCAGAAATGTCAACTGTTCATTCATTTCCATAGATGCTACCTGACCTGCTGAGTTCTTCCAGTATTTTGTGTGAGTGGCTTTGGATTTCCAGCACCTGCAGACTTTCTCATGTTTATGATTCACCAGGACTTTGCCTGGATTTAAGGACTTCAGCTATGGGGAGAGATTGGATAGCTGGACTTGTTTTCACTGGCATAAAGAAGGCTGATAGGTGACCTGAGAGAAATATAAAAGATTGTGAGAGGCATAGACAGGGTAGAGAGTCAAAACCTTTTTCGCATGGTAGGGATATTGAAAGTGGAAGGTATTACAAAAGTTTTAAAGGTGCTTTGAGAGGAAATTTTATTTTAAAGACACAGTGGTTGAAATCTGGAATGTGCTTTCAGTGGAATAAATACAGTTACTATACTTAAGAGGCATTTAAATGGACACTTAAATAGGCAAAGCATAGAATGATAAGGTCCTAATGATAAGGCATAGAATGATAAGGCTCAGCAGAGGTAATGACTTCCCTGTGAAATACTGACCCGCCCTGCAGCTGGCACCTTAACTACTGCACTCAAGCACAATTTAAAAAATAGTCTGATATATCCTCATCCACAGAGGATCACTGGCTTTCAGAAAAGGCAGTGAGGAAACAAATGACTGACTGAATTCCCTTGTGCAAAGTAACTTCCTTTGAGCAGGGATAGAAGAGGACTCACACAGGAGGTGATGTTGTCACATAAATCAAGGTCAACGATTTTCTACATTGCCTGAGGGGGTTGGAATGGATATTTCCAGAATTCATCTCCTCACCAATCATCCCCCCCCAAACATTTACTCTCAGCTTCTGTCTTCTTTTCTTCCATAAACACAAGAGGTTTCACACATGTCTACAAAAATATAAATTAAAATTTTTCAACATGTTCAAGCATTTTGAATATGGAACTAGTTGAAATGTTAAAATTAATTTTCAGACTAGAATACCCAAGAGGGAGAAAATAAACCATCCCTGAAGAGCAAGCTGTACAATTACAGTGATCATGGAAGTGAAGAAGTATAAATGGATGTTAAATTATAGAAAGGTAAAACTACATCTATGAATAAAATGATCTATGAATCAAAAGTCTCACTGGAAGTATATTTGGTCTTATAGTGTACAACTGTATCAGTTCTGGATTTCCTTCTTTAATTCAGTTTACACAGTCATTATACCCACTAATTAGCTGAGAAGTTCAAAACTTTAGAAATTCTAGCACAATGTGGTGCTAATGAAGTGTTGCAACAAATGCATATCCTCTTGATCTTTTTAGCAAGGAAAATATGACACATACTGAAGCATAGATGCAAGGTTCAAGTCTTGTGCTGGACCACACCACAGTTGGTATAAATCTACATCTCGAACCAGCAGCAGCACAGCCTACAACCAGTATTTAGCAACTTCCGCTGGCACTTTAGAGAAGTGCAAATGATAAGCAGGATGGTATATCAATCTCACTTCCTGGTTGCAGGCTTTAAGGATTTTCTTTAACCCTTTCATACACTTTACTATATCTTTGGGCTGATTTGCCCTGGCGGCAGACTGCATTTTCAAGCATTAGCCTGCTTCCTGGTGGGTACATCCCAAACTCGTGCAGGCTCACTGCCAGAGGGAGGGGATTCAAGAGGGAGACCAACAGCAGAACCCTGAACTGCTGACATTTTTCAGCATCATCTAGAGGATTGCCCTTTAATTTTATGGCAGTTAAACCTGGAGCTGGGATTCACTTAGAAACAAAGAAACATAGAAAATCTACAACACAATACAGGCCCTTCGACCCACAATGCTGTGCCGAACATGTACTTACTTTAGAAATTACCTAGGGTTACCCATAGCCCTCTATTTTTCTAAGCTCCATGCACCTATCCAAGGGTCTCTTAAAAGACCCTATCGTATCCGCCTCCACCACCGTCGCCGGCAGCACATTCCACGCAATCAACACTCTCCGCGTAAAAAAACTTACCCCTGACATCCCCTCTGTATCTATATTTAAGCACCAAAAAACTGTGCCCTCTCATGTTAACCATTTCAGCCATGGGAAAAAGCCTCTAACTATCCACACTATCAATGCCTCTCATCATCTTATACAACTCTATCAGGTCACCTCTCTTCTTTGTCGCTCTAAGGAGAAAAGGCTGCGTTCAGTCAACCTTTTCTCGTAAATCATGCTCCCCAATCTAGGCAACATCCTTGTAAATCTCCTCTGCACACTTTCTATAGTTCCCACATCCTTCCTGTAGTGAGGCGACCAGAACTGAGCACAGTACTTCAAGTGGGGTCTGACCAGGGTCCTATAAAGCTGTAACATTACCTCTTGGTTCTTAAACACAGTCCCATGGTTGATGAAGGCCAATGCACCGTACACCCTCTTAACCACAGAGTCAACCTGCCCAGCAGCTTTGAGTGTCCTATGGACTCGGACCCCAAGATCCCTCTGATCCTCTATTAAAGTCTTACCTCTAGTACTATATTCTGCCATCATATTTGACCTACGGAAATGAACCACCTCACATTATCTGGGTTGAACTTCATCTGCCACTTCTCAGCCCAGTTCTGCTTCCTAATAATAATTTTTTTTCTTTCTTTCTCTCTGCTAGATTATGTATTACATTGAACTGCTGCTGCTAAGTTGCCAAATTTCATGTCACATGCCGGTGATAATAAACCTGATTCTGATTCTATCGATGTTGTGCAGTTATGCATCCTTTCAATGTCCCACCACTGTAACCTCTGACAGCCCTCCACAATATCCACAACACACCCAACCTTTGTGTCATCAGCAAAGTTTCTAACCCATCTCTCCACTTTCTCATCCAGGTCATTTATAAAAGAAATCACAAAAAGAAGGGGTCCCAGAACAGATCCCTGAGGCACACTACTGGTCACCGACCTCCATGCAGAATATGACCTATCTACAATGACTCTTTGCTTTCTGTAGGCAATTCTGGATCCACAAAACAATGTCCCCTTGGATCCCATGTCTCCTTACTTTCTCAATAAGTCTTGCATGGGGTACCTCATCAAGTGCCTTGCTGAAATCCATATACACTACATCTACTGCTCTACCTTCATCAGTGTGTTTAGTCACATTCTCAAAAAATTCAATCAGGCTCGTAAGCCATGAAACTGCCTTTGACAAAGCCATGCTGTCTGTTCCTAATCATAGTATGCCTCTCCAAATGTTCATAAACCCTGCCTCTCAGGATCTACTCCATCAACTTACC
This sequence comes from Mobula hypostoma, assembly GCF_963921235.1. NCBI lineage: Eukaryota > Metazoa > Chordata > Chondrichthyes > Myliobatiformes > Myliobatidae > Mobula > Mobula hypostoma. Next base: position 47,264,405 of record NC_086098.1, read on the forward strand.
AACTACTGAAGTAAGACTCACTGGTTTATAATTTCTCTGTCTATCTCTACTCCCTTTCTTGAAAAAGGGGAACAACATCTGCAACTCTCCAATCCTCTGGAACCTCTCCCATCCCCAGTGATGATGCAAAGATCATTGCTAGAGGCTTAACAATCTCCTCCCTCACCTCCTAAAGTAGCCTGGGGTATATCTCGTCCGGTCCCAGTGACTTATCCAACATGATATTTTCCAAAAGCTCCAGCGCATCCTCTTTCTTAATGTCTACATGCTCAAACTTTTCAGTCCATTGTAAGTCATCCCAAGGTCCTTTTCCGTAGTGAATACTGAAGCAAAGTATTCATTAAATACCTCTGCTATCTCCTCTGGTTGCATACACACTTTTCCACTGTCACACTTGATTGGTCTTATTTTCTCTTGTCTTATCCTCTTGCTCTTCACATACTTGTAGAATGCCTTGGGGTTTTCCTTAATTGTGCTCACCAAGGCCTTCTCATGGACCCTGCTGACTTTCCAAATTTCATTCTTCAGCTCCTTCCTGCAACCCTTATATTTTTCTAGATCTCTATCATTACATAGTTTTTTGAACCTTTTGGAAGCTTTTCTTTTCTTCTTGACTAGATTTTCAACAGCCTTTGTACACCATGGTGCCTGTACCCTACCATCCTTTCCCTGTCTCATTGGAATGTACCTATGCAGAATTCCACACAAATATCCCCTGAACATTTGCCACGTTCCTGCCATATATTTCCCCGAGTACATCTGCTCCCAACTTATCCTTCCAAGGTCCTGCCTGATAGCTTCATATTTCCCCTTACTCCAACTGAACATTTTCCTAATTTGTCTGCTCTTATGGTAAAGGAGATAGAATTGTGATCTCTATCTCCAAAATGCTCTCCCACTGAGATTCCTGACACATGACTAGGTTCATTTCCCAATACAAGATCAAGTACAGCCTCTCCTTTTGTAGGCTTATCTACATATAGTGTCAGCAAGCCTTCCTGAACACACCTAACAAACTCCACCCCGTCTAAACCCCTTGCTCTAGGGAGATACCAATCAATATCTGGGAAATTAAAATCTCTCATCACGACAACCCTCTTATTATTGCACCATTCCAGAATCTGTCTCCCTATCTGCTTTCGATGTCCCTGTTACTATTGGGTGGTCTGTAAAAAACACCCAGTAGATTTATTGACCCCTTTCTGTTTTGAACTTCCACCTATAGAGACTCAGTAGACAATCCCTCCATGACTTCCTCCTTTTCTGCAGCCCTGATACTATCTCTGATCAGCAGTGCCTCATCCCCACCTCTTTTGCCTCCCTCCCTGTCCTTTCTGAAACATCTAAAGCCTGGCACTCTAAGTTGCCATTCCCACCCTCGAGCCATCCAAGTCTCTGTAATAACCACAACATCATAGCTCTAAGTATTGATCCACGCTCTAAGATCATCCGCTTTGTACTTGATACTTAAAGTAGAATTACAGAACTGAAGATAAAAGATAAATGGTGCTAATTATCTTTTACTTTTGAAACACACAGAGGGGCTGAAGGAATTCAGCAGGTCAGGCAGCATTTTTGAAAGGATGAAACAGTTTAGTTTTTAAGGATTAAACAGACACTTCATCAGTTGCTAAAGGGAAAATTTAAGAAGTAAGAAGGCTGAAAAGCAGTACCTCCAAGGTAGTAATCTCTGGATTGCTGCCTGAACCAAGCAACAGTGAGGTTAATTATAGGATGACTTTGCAGATTAATGCGTGGCTGAGGAACTGGTGTAGAAGACAGGGTTTCAGTTTTATAAAACATAGAAAACCAAAGCTGTGCCAAACATGTCCTTACCTTAGAAATTACCTAGGGTTATCCATAGCCCTCTATTTTTCTGAGCTCCGTGTACCTGTCCAGGAGTCTCTTAAAAGACCGGCAGCCCATTCCACGCACTCACCACTCTCTGCATCAAAAAACTTACCCCTGACATTTCCTCTGTACCTACTTCCAAGCACCCTAACACTATACCCTCTCATGCTAGCCATTCCAGCCCTGGGAAAAAGCCTTTGACTAGCCACACGATCAATGCCTCTCATCATCTTTTTCACACATTCTGGAAGGTACTACTTGTACGAAAGGGACGGATTATACTTGAACCCGAGGGAGACCAATATCCATGTGGGCAGGTTTGCTCGAGCTGTTGGGGAGGTTTTAAACTAATTTGGGACAGGATAGGACCCAGAGTGACAGGGATGAGAATAGGGCATTTTCATTTTTCCAGCAGTGGCAGTGTGTAGTGAGACTGTCTGGAAGGACAAGCAGATGATAGGGATGAGTTGCAGTCTAAAAGGGGGACAAAAGCAAAATGTGTGATGAATACAGGACTGATGGTGTTACATGTGAATGCTCGCAATATATGGAATAAGGTAGCACAGTTAGAGATTGGTAGGTATGAGGTTGTGGGCATCACTGAAATGCAGCTGAAAGAAGATTACAGTTGTGAGCTTAATATCCAAGGTTATGCATTGTATCGAAAGGACAGGCAGGTAGGCAAAGTGGGTGTGTTGGCAAAAAATATATAATCAAATCCTAAGAAAGAGATGACATAGGATTGGAAGATGTAGAATCTTTGTGTGTAGAGTTAAGAAGCTGCAAGTGTAAAAAGACCCTGATGGGAGTTATATACAGGCCTCCAAATGGTAGTCAGGATGTGGGCTACAAATTACAATGGGAGATAGAAAAGGCATGTCAAAAGGTAACATGACATAAAGATTTTTACTCCTCATGTATGTGAAAGGTGTAAGAAATAATGTCAATTCAACTCAATTCAATATTATGATAGTCATGGTGGATTACAATATGCAGGTATATTGGGAAGCTCAGGCTGGTGCTGAATCCTAAGAGAAAATTTGTAGAATGTTAATGAGATGTCTTTTTAGAGGTGCTTATGGTTAAGTTCACCAGGGGATCAGCTATTCTGGATCAGGTGATGTGCAATGAACCTGACTGGATTAGGGAGCTTAAGGTAAAGGAACCCTTAGGAAATAGTGGTCATCATATGATAGACTTCACCCTGCAATTTGAGAGGGAGAAGCTAAAATTAGATGTATCAGTATTACTGTGGATTAAAGGGAATTAGAGAGGCATGAGAGAGCAGCTGGCCCAAGTTGATTGGAAGGGGACACTAGCAGGGATGATAGCAGATCATCAATGCCTGGAGTTTCTGGGGGGGGGGGGGGAATAATTCGGAAGGAACAGGACAGAACAGTATAGATACATCCTAAAGATGAAAAGGTATTCTAAAAGCAGGATGTTGCTTTTACTGACAAGGGAAGTCAAAGCCAACATAAAACACAAAGAGATGGTATATTACAGAGCAAAATTTAGTGAGAATTTAGAGGATTGGGCAACTTAATAACCAACAGAGGGCATCTATAAAACCATAAGGGTGGAGAAGATGAAATATGAGGGTATCAAAAAGGATACCAAAAACTTTTTTCAGATTTATAAAGAATAAAAGAGAGGTGAAAATAGATATTGGACTGCTGGAAAAGTATGCTGGAGAAATAGCAATGAGGTCAAAGAAATGGTGGACATACTGAATAAGTATTTTGAATCTGTATTCACTGTAGAAAACATTAGCAGTATGTTGAACGTTTGACAGTTTCAGGGGGCATAAGAGACTGCAGTTGTTATTACTAGGGAGAAGGTACTTGGGGAATTAAACGGTTTGAAGTTAGATAAGTCACCTGGACAAGACGGACTACACACCAGGGTTCTGAAAGAACTAGCTGAAGCTATTGTGAAGGAATTACTGATCATCTTTCAACAATCAATAGATTCTGGAGTGGTTCTGGAGGACTGGAAAACTGCAAATGTCACTCCACTTTTCAAGAGACGATGGAGGCAGAAGAAAGGAAATTATAGGCCAGTTAGTATGACCTCAGTGGTTGGGGTGATGTTGGAGTCGATTGTTAAAGATGTGGCTTCATGATCATTGGAGGCACATGAGAAAATAGGCCAAAGTCAGCATGATTTCCTGAAAGGAAAACCTTGCATGACAAGTACGTTGGAATTCTACATTAGTTCAGAATCCAGAATGATGAGGACACCTGTACTTCTGGACCCAACCCTACAGTGATCAATTAGTTAAGTCCAGGTCAATGTCTGAAACTGAATTGCATGCAGTACTTTGAGTCTAGTGTTTAACTCGGTCTGTTTTCACGGTATCCTGGTCAGTGGTTGCTCATTATTAATGTTTGTCCTTGTGTGACATTTTTGTTCTATTTTTGTATTCAGTTTATGCTGTATGTAAGACGGATTAACAATCAAACCTGGTATTATACACTTAATTCCTATAAAACAAGTCCTGACTCCAGGCATTTCAAGTGAACTTGGAGGGGCAGGGGTATGTCTTCAATAACTGACCAATCTCTTGAATCACAATACTTCATAATACTTTATCACAATAACTTTTCAGAGATGTAGTGCAGCCTGACTTCAGAACCTCACATGAAAGGAAAATTGAAGCACGATTGTTAATCCAACTATAAGCAAACATAATAAAAGGAACATTGTTGTTTAAAACTAATCAGTCTGAATGTTCTCTGCTGTAAGTCCTGATTTGGCAACAACATAAGAAACAGAAACCATGGGGCCTTTGATATGTACTGGTTAGTATTAGATTTTGGAAATACATAATACAGCACTAAGTTGTTAGGACACTGATGTCCATTCCTGCAGCAAAGAGCTTAGCAGGCAGTCCTCGTCTTTTTGAATGATATTGGCAGCAAACAAGTCTCTTCGTAGATATTGTGAGCTGTTTCAGCTTGAAGCAGAGAGCCATGCACAGATACAACTGACAATTCTGTGTATAAAGAAGTTATGAAATACCAGATGACAAGAAATAAATACTTATGTTTGTACTTCTGGCTGACCCAATAAAACTCTGCACGACAGTGCCCTGTGACTATTTTTTCTGTCAACATTCAATTACATTTTCCTTGACTTGCACATGTTACCCCTCAGTAATAATAATCAGATAGGCGCAGAGAGAATATTTACTCACCGATAAGTAGTTTTATTTTCTGAACTAAAAAGCACGTGAATTTACAGGACCGGGTACCTGTGTGCAGACCTACTAAGTTTCCCTGACCCTCCGTGAATAATCAAAGAATAGAAAAGATAATACCTAGGAAAGAAGTTTACCCTGGCCGGGTGTTCCCAATCTAATTTCTACGTGTCCAATGAGGGGTTATTTATTTCAGCAATCTGCGATGGTTCTTTTCCGGAGAGTTGTCACAGCTTTGCATTTGAAGCTCCGTACTGTTAAACACTTCTTAGCAGTTCAAATGCTGCATTTCAATCTGTTTGGCTCAAGGTCACCCTACGGACCTGTGTCGTCTTCTTACTGAACCTGGTCCAAACCAGCGTCCATTTTTTGCCCTCCTCTGCAAGTGACAACTGGTAATTTACGGCTCTTTGTTCCAAATCAGTAAACACGAGGAAATCTGCAGATGCTGGAAATTCAAGCAACACACACAAAATGCTGGTGGAACGCAGCAGGCCAGACAGCATCCATAGGAAGAAGCACAGTCGACGTTTCGGGCCGAGACCCTTCGTCAGGACTAATTGAAAGAAGAGATAGTAAGAGATTTGAAAGTGGGAGGGGGAGGGGGAGATCCAAAATTATAGGAGAAGACTGGAGGGGGAGGGATGGAGCCAAGAGCTGGAAAGTCGATTGGCAAATGCGATACAAGGCTGGAGAAGGGAGAGGATCATGGGACGGGAGACCTAGGGAGAAAGAAAGGGAGAGGGGAGTCCAGAGGAAGATGGAGAGCAGGCAAGGAGTAATTGTGAGAGGGGCAGAGAGAGAAAAAAAGAGAGAGGGAAAAATAAAAAATAATAAATAAATAAGGGATGGGGTGAGAACGGTGGAGGGGCATTAATGGAAGTTAGAGAAGTCAACATTCGTGCTATCAGGTTGGAGGCTACCCAGACAGAATATAAGGTGTTGTTCCTCCAACCTGACTGTGGCTTCATCTTGACAGTAGAGGAGGCCATGGATAGACATATCAGAATGGGAATGGGACGTGGAATTAAAATGTGTGGCCACTGGGAGATCCTGCTTTTTCTGGCGGACAGAGTGTAGGTGTTCAGCGAAACGGTCTCCCAGTCTGCTTGAATCCCTCACGGTAGACACAGACCCTTCCATTCACAAACCTGCACGTTACATCACACCAAAGAACAAAGTTACAAAGGTTTGCACATGGCTCACAATTCTCAGCCACCACTTGATTGTCAGGGGAACTGCAAATTCTGACTCAAGAAATCACGTTGGGTCCATCCTAGGCACCTATCGATCACAATCCTTGCTCTAGGTGAAGTCCCAAGAACTGAGTGAAAGGTGCCTTAATAGATAGAGTTTCAATCCTCAAGCATTGAGAGACAAGCTGAGGCAGATACATTCTTTGGCTTTTTGTTCTCATGCCAGTAGTGCCTAAGGCCAAGAAAAAATCCGGAGGCTATTAGTAAACATTTAGTAAACCTATGGTGTAAGAAGACACGCTATTAATAAAGATTTAACAAATTTACAGTGTTTAACTTGTACAGTACAAACACTTTACATGCTGCAAGCTCACAGAGCTAAAGTGTTAATTGGAATTGTTCAGACTTTCATCTAATATTTTTACAAACTTTAATACACCACAACACACCACCACACTTCCACTTCTATCTTTTGGAATGAAGCAAGCCTGTGCTTGGTTTTGTACAACCTACATTTTAACTGCCAGTACATAAATTATTTATTTTCCCATCTATTTTACATGGCTATCCACAATTTCTTGCATCATGTCTCCTGTTACAGAAATACTTCTTAGTGCAAACTTTTTACCTAAGTTTTTCTCTCAATTGTTACTTTCTGAGGTATAGCTCATCTTGACTTATGCCCGTAGTTATTTGATGTTACTCATGTTGTTACTACTTTTTCCTTGTTATTGTAGAAGAAATATTTGTATCACTCTATTTACCATCGCCACTTCTGTCATTTAGTTCCCCCTTGTCCAGCCAACAATGTCCATTCCTATTCTTTCCACATTCAATGATCCTCGTAAGATCCTGAAGCCCCTTCCCCAATATTCATACAGGTCCAGGAACAAAAGGTTGGAGGCATTTGTTTGTTATGTTCATGGCAGAGTGAGACCACGGTTTCTTTTTGGAGCAGCTTTTTACAGTCAGTCAAAGTAAAATTTATTATCAGAATACATGCATGTCACCACGTACAACCCTGAGTTTCTTTTTCTGTGGCACACTTAGCAAATCTATGAAAGGTAACTGTAAACAGGATCTGTAAACTGCAAACATCAGGAACAGTAAACTGTAAACAAACAGTGAAAATGCAGATAATAAATAAACAACAATATATAATGAGCATGAACTAACAGGATAAAGGAGTCCTTAAATGAGTGAAGTTTAGTTCAAGAGCCCGATGGTTGAGGTGTAGTAACTGCTCTTGAACCTGGTGGTGTGAGTCCTGAGGCACCTGTACGTTCTACCTGCTGATGGCAGCAAGAAAAGAGCACGGCCTGGGTGGTGAAGATCTTTGATCTTTGCTTTTCTATGGCAACGTTTCATGTAGATATCTAGGCTATCTACAAGAAGGGTCAGAGCCGTCTCTATTTCCTGAGGAGACTGTGGTCCTTTATCATCTGCCGGACGATGCTGAGGATGTTCTACGAGTCTGTGGTGGCCAGTGCTATCATGTTTGCTGTTGTGTGCTGGGGCAGCAGGCTGAGGGTGGCAGACACCAACAGAATCAACAAACTCATTCGTAAGGCTAGTGATGTTGTGGGGATGGAACTGGACTCTCTGACGGTGGTGTCTGAAAAGAGGATGCTGTCTAAGTTGCATGCCATCTTGGTCAATGTTTCCCATTCACTACATAATGTACTGGGTGGGCACAGGAGTACATACAGCCAGAGACTCATCCCACCGAGATGCAGCACAGAGCGTCACAGGAAGTCATTCCTGCCTGTGGCCATCAAACTTTACAACTCCTCCCTTGGAGGGTCAGACACCCTGAGCCGATAGGCTGGTCCTGGACATATTTCCTGGCATAATTTACATATTACTATTTAACTATTCATGGTTCTATTACTATTTATTATTTATGGTGCAACTGTAACGAAAACCAATTTCCCCTGGATCAATAAAGTATGACTATGACTATGACTAGATATGCTCAATGGTTGGGAGGGTTTTACCAGTGATGTACTGAGCCAAACCCACTACCTCTTGTAGAATTTTCTACACAAAGGTATTGGTGTCCCCATACCAGGCCATAGTGCACATGTCAGCACACTTTCCACCACATATCTATACATTTATATGGTTGGCTGTTTAATTTTAATAAGTTGGCTTGACAACTGGAGTAACAATCATTCCCTTCTGCCATCTAATTCCTAAATGGACATTGAACCCTTGGACACTACCTCACTTTTTTTAAATAGATGGTATTTCTGTTTTTTGCACTTTTTAAAAATCTATTCAATATACATATACTGTAATAGATTTACTTATTTATTTATTATTTTTCTATATTATGTATTGCATTGAACGGCTGCTAAGTTAACAAGTTTCATGTCAAATGCTGTTGGTGATAAATTTGATTCTGATTTTGTTTTCCTTTCACTTGTGTATTGACAATAAACAATCTTGAATCTTGAATCTTGAAATGTTAATCCTAAATTAAGGTTGAATGTCATGGATAAGATTTCTTGAGTAAAATTTTGACTCAGTATAGGCAGAGATTTAAAGGCTGCTTTTCAGACAATTATGAATTCATCACCTATGATTTTCTATTGACACAAAATAATGAAGAGAAAATCATGATCAATCCAACCCCATTCCCCAATGGACTTATTCATCTGTGGTATGGGACCTTGGAAAAATGTCCTCAATGCTACCATTATACCTGATTCTTCTTGATAACTCTTGACAAGTTTCCTGCAAGTATTTTCAAGTAGAAGAAATGTTCCGGCACTTACGTTGCATGGCTTGACTTACACTTTGGGGTAATCAAAGTCCAACTCAAACAAAGTCAAATGATCAAGATGACTGTTGAATCATTGTATGTCTGAAAATTAATTTATCATCAATACTAAAACTTCACATTATTAAGTTATCCAAGTTGAACTGTTTTACCATCTCTTGTCAAGATTAAACGATTATAGAGAAAAAGTGCAGATGAAGATTCTTTTGACATAAGGTAGTTTTCTCACTCAACCTCCTCCCCCACAATTAGAAATTGTTACACAGAAGAACCAACTACTTTTTGGCTATGGCAAGAAATCTTAATAAATGATGTGCAACTTTATTTATAATTAAAGATAGTTCTAACCTGGTACAATTTCACCTTCCAATGTAAAGGCTTCACATCTCAACTGGATGCATACAATTCAATACTGTTCTGCTTACTTTCATACTTGTACTTGAGATTATCCCTTCACCTTGTACTTCTCTAGTACTGACTTGTCAAACCGAAAAAAATATTTGTGACAATTTCAACTAGATCAGTCTGAAATCCCATGTCATGAAGATTACCATCCTTAATGTCTCCTTCTATCTCCATTTACTTATTTGAATATGTTGAAGCAACAGGGATAAATACTAAGAAAACTAATTTTTGTTACTTAAACTGTCTTCGCCACCCTGAGATACCTGCCAGCCTAGTCATCGTATGGGATCCCAAGCATGGGAGGATGGACCCTGGGCAACCGCCAAAGACTATGGTCAACATGCTCTGAGAAGACAGCGGTGCAGCTAATGTAGATGAATTGAACACACTGATGAGGGAGAGGGAGAAGTGAAAAGTCTGTCATTGTGCCCAACGGCGGCCCCCTAGGCCTGAGTCGATGTAGTAGTAGTAGTAAACTGGAACTCTAAGAGTGATCCTTGCCACAGGAAACAGTTGAAGCCAGTTCATTGGCTATATTTAAGAGGGAGTTAGATATGGCCCTTGTGGCTAAAGGGATCGGGGGTATGGAGGGAAGGCAGGTACAGGGTTCTGAGTTGGATGATCAGCCATGATCATACTGAATGGCGGTACAGGCTCGAAGGGCCCAATGGCCTACTCCTGCACCTATTTTCTATGTTTCTATGTTTCTTACAGTACTGTTGTGCTTCATAATTTGTACTAGCTATTAGCAAAGATAGCAACTAATTCCATCCATAGCCTTTAGATAGAATTTGTTTTCTTTTACTCTTCATCTTCTTTCAGCAATATTGAACCAGATTACATCATTCAGAACACCACACCTCACTCAGAAAACCTTCAGAGGCAGAATAAGATGAAGTTAAGCTTCTAACTGAATCCATTCCTCATACCAGATGTGGTAAATCAAATGTTCTGCCAGTATTCCGTGAAGAATAGCTGTTTCAGTGTGATGCCGGGGGGTTCCTAGGAATAGCATTATTCCCGAGATCTAAATAATAGAGTTATGACAGCAGGATTGAAGCACTGCATTATAGTATCAGAAGGATAGGACCTATTGAAGTTTAAAAAATGAGTTCTGTTGAGCAAAGGTTCCAAAATGAGTATATTTTTGAACAATACCATTTCAAAAATACAGTACGTGGTTAAGTATTCCTGCTTTATTCCCTTCTTCAACTTTGTTTTTGATGTTAGTAGATCAGCCCATAAATACATCTTCCCCATGTGGGTAAAGTCCATCACTGCTTCTATCGATAGTCCAAGAAGCTAGTTACTCCCAGCTAAGTACCTTTCCTAAGTAAGTACATCATGCTGAATGTTCAGTTCATTCTTCTTCTACAACATCTTTTAGTAAGAATAATGAATGTGGGAGACTATAGTTAAATCTAAACTTCCACTCCTACTTGCTGATTAGATATTGATTCCTTATGGAATTCATTCAGCACATGGACGAGTCCTGAAAAATAAAACTTCCTGGTTATAAGCTGTTGTAATTATGTTAACTTGTCTGTCCAGTTCCAACATGCCACCCTTATACCCCACCCTGAAATCCAGTTGCAATACCAGATTGGGATATAAATCGATCCAAAAGATGCAAATTACTCCAAGATAAATTTGGATTCTGGGATTGGGAAATGGGTTTAAATTTACTGATATACTATACTTCATTACTTAATTTATATTACTTGCAAAAACAAAGAAAGTTATGGCATGGTTTTAATGTATTACCATAAACCTGTTTCATTAAATAAGGCAAGCAACTAAAATTGGCTTGTTAAAGCTAGCTGTAGTAGTTACCAAGATGTGAAATACAGAAAAATATTGTAAAAATATTTGTGAAATGAATTGTTATAGAAACTTAAATATAATGTGACAGCTTTTGGATACTGGGATGGAATTATTAATTGGAAAATGTACAAGATTAAATTATTATTATTGCTGTCAGAGGATAGCTTCAGGGAAAAGATTGCTTTGTGCATATAACTGATTTGCTTTTCTGATGGATTAATATGGTGTAAATGATTTGTTACCACAATTTATTCTGGGAACATAAATAATTGCAATGTTGCCTAATATCATCACCTGCTGTATTTCAATGTGAATCACATATTTTGACTTTTATTACAACCTCTTTACATGGCTTAAACATAACCAATATTCACTCTTTGTTATTTTTCAGATTTCATAGGTGAAATAAATGAGACAGGTTGTACTTCACCCACAAAATAAAATCAATTTTTGCAACTTTAGAAGTAATTTTAGTTTTTGGCGACTATACACATGGATTTATTTTTCCCAGGGCAAAATAGACATAGTTTGATAATGCAAGTTATTGAGAGTGAGTTAAGAGCCCATTTAATTTTTTATCAGAATTAAAAAGAATCAGAAGAGTCATTATGTAAGTTGCTGATTTGCAAATGGCAAGTTTACAATTACCTTGTTATAACCATATAACCATATAACAACTACAGCACGGAAACAGGCCATCTCGACCCTTCTAGTCCATGCCGAACGTTTACTCTGACCTAGTCCCACCAACCTGCACCCAGTCCATAACCCTCCATTCCTTTCCTGTCCATGTAGCTATCCAATTTTACTTTAAATGACAATATCGAACCTGCCTCAACCATTTCTGCTGGAAGCTCGTTCCACACAGCTACCACTTTCTGAGTAAAGAAGCTCTCCCTCATGTTACCCCTAAACTTTTGCCCCCTAACTCTCAACTCATGTCCACTTGTTTGAATCTCCTCTACTCTCAATGGAAAAAGCCTATCCACGTCAACTCTATCACCCTCATAATTTTAAATACCTCTATTAAGTCCCCCCTCAACCTTCTACACGCCAAAGAATAAAGACCCAACTTGTTCAACATTTCTCTGTAACTTAGGTGCTGAAATCCAGGTAACATTCTAGGAAATCTTCTCTGTACTCTCTCTATTTTGTTGATATCTTTCCTATAATTCGGTGACGAGAACTGTACACAATACTCCAAATTTGGCCTTACCAATGCCTTGTACAATTTCAACATTACATCCCAACTCCTTTACTCAATGCTCTGATTTATAAAGGCCAGCATACTAAAAGCTTTCTTCACCATCCTATCCACATGAGATTCCACCTTCAGGGAACTATGCACCATTATTCCTAGATCCCTCTGTTCTACTGCATTCTTCAATGCCCTACCATTTACCATGTATGTCCTATTTTGATTAGTCCTATCAAAATGTAACACCTCACATTTATCAGCATTAAACTCTATCTGCCATCTTTCAGCCCACTCTTCTAACTGGCCTAAATCTCTCTGCAAGCTTTGAAAACCTACTTCATTATCCACAACGCCACCTATCTTAGTATCATCCACATACTTACTAATCCAATTTACCACCCCATCATCCAGATCATTAATGTATATGACAAACAACATTGGAACCAATATAGATCCCTGAGGCACACCACTAGTCACCGGCCTCCAATCTGACAAACAGTTATCCACCACTACTCTCTGGCGTCTCCCATCCAACCACTGCTGAATCCATTTTACTGCTTCAATATTAATACCTAACGATTGAACCTTCCTAACTAACCTTCCATGTGGAACCTTGTCAAAGGCCTTACTGAAGTCCATATAGACAACATCCACCGCTTTACCCTTGTCAACTTTCCTAGTAACCTCTTCAAAAATTTCAATAAGATTTGTCAAACATGACCTTCCACGCACAAATCCATGTTGACTGTTCCTAATCAGACCCTGTCTATCCAGTTAATTATATATATCATCTCTAAGAATACTTTCCATCAATTTACCCACCACTGACATCAAACTCACAGGCCGATAATTGCTAGGTTTACTCTTAGAACCTTTTTTAAATAATGGAACAACATGAGCAATACGCCAATCCTCCGGCACCATTCTCATTTCTAATGACATTTGAAATATTTCTGTCAGAGCCCCTGTTATTTCTACACTAACTTCCCTCAAGGTCCTAAGGAATATCCTGTCAGGACCCGGAGACTTATCCACTTTTATATTCCTTAAAAGCGCCAGTACTTCCTTTTCTTTAATCATTATAGTTTCCATAACTTCCCTACCTGTTTCCCTTAGCTTACACAATTCAATATCCTTCTCCTTAGTGAATACTGAAGAAAAGAAATTGTTCAAAATCTCCCCCATCTCTTTTGGTTCCACACATAGCTGTCCACTCTGCTTCTCTAAGGGACCAATTTTATCCCTCACTATCCTTTTGCTATTAATATAATTGTAGAACCCTTTGGATTTATTTTCACCTTACTTGCCAAAGAAACCTCGTATCTTCTTTTAGCTTTTCTAATTTCTTTCTTAAGATTCTTTTTACATCTTTATATTCCTCGAGCACCTCATTTACTCCATGCTCTCTATACTTATTGAAAATATCTCTCTTTTTCCGAACCAACTTTCCAATATCCCTTGAAAACCATGGCTTTCTGAAACTTTTACCCTTTCCTTTCAACCTAACAGGAACATAGAGATTCTGTACCCTCAAAATTCCACATTTAAATGACCTCCATTTCTCTATTACATCCTTCCCATAAAACAATTTGTCCCAACCCACTCCTTCTAAATCCTTTTGCATCTCCTCAAAGTTAGCCTTTCTCCAATCAAAAATCTCAACCCTTGTTTCAGACCTATCCTCCATAATTATATTGAAACTAATGGCATTGTTGTGATTGGACTGGTTCTGACTCACCTAAGTTATAACATTTTAGTAATTTTTGGGTGTTTGGAGGCAGAGGCTTGATTTTTATTCAGTATAATTCATACTTACATATGCCCAATGGGACAGTCAAACATAAAAAAATTTATACCCAAGTAATCTGGGATTTTGCCAATGTGGATAAATAAAAGCAGTATATGCACTGCCAAGAAGTATGACATATCCACATTCCCTCCCACAGCAAGTCAGTGCATTGATATAAACATCATTGTCCTAGAGTACACTTCGGCTGACGTTGTGAATTACTGTTAGAGTTTATTACAGATTAATATGTACCATTGTGTTTATAAAGATGCTGACTAATGTTAACCTTGAGAAGTATTAAGTGCAGAATGGACACTTATATTTTTTCCAGCCCTGTTCAACATATACCCTAAAACATTTTTGTTTATTTATAACAATCCAATCGACATTTAATTTACCAGAAGGAAACAAACCTTAACACAAGGACTTTATTCATGTTTACACTAACTGTCATAATAACTACAATAACTACTCAAAGCCTGCATCATTTATTAAATCAGACCCTCAGTTGTTATAAATCAGCTTTATTGTTTGGGGACAAAGTAGCAACATTAATGTACTTAGCAACATCCTCTGCTATGGGAGATCAACATTCACTTTCCTAACTGACATTAGAGCTGAGAAGGTCACAAAATTCTGTCAAAAATAAACAAACTAGGATTTTTATGCTGCTTTTTGACTGTAAAAACATCAATGTACATCTACAGCAACACAAGGGTTTGAAAACCATGGGTTAAAATTAGCAACAACAGCAAAATTGCATATGCTCGTCTTAAGGAGGACTTCTGACTGGATGAACAAAACAGGATTCCCTATCAATCGTTGCTTGTAAATTGTTCAAACAGATTTCCTTGGGTGGCAGGGTGGAGACAGGTAAATCAGTATTCACATCATTGGATTGCACACTACCAAGGCAGAATATGAGATGCAGTTCTTTTGGTAAAGGCCAAGAAGTGACAAGCAGGAGGATATCAACAAACATTCAGGGAAATTCATTCACTCTGATTCACAGAGATCATCTGCATGATCTCTTACCTCAGGTCTGACTTGCGGTGGATCTTTGTGTATGCGGGCTTTACGCACGGAAGACAAAAGGGGCTCATCATGATTAAGTGATGTACAGGTGGTGACTGGGAAACCAAGCAGGGTGGCAGTGAAAAATCTCCTTCAACAGATACTGCTTCATTGGTAATGTTCTACTGGAGTACTGTGGGTTTGAGGTGAAAGATACCTTTTGCGTTCAAGACTTCGCTGGTAATAGCTTCTTTAATGTCACCTTCATGAATATGGTGGGATGGTGAAGCTGCTGTGGAACTTTTGGGAGAAGGGGAACAAGCAATCACTGTCACTGCTAAAGGCACAGCCACTCTTAACCATTTCTACCTCTTCAGAACTTTGACAAACTTCTATGGATGCATAGTGGAAAGTATCCTTATTGATTATATCATGGCCCGATACAGAGATACTAATGCTCAGGAATGGAAAGGGCTACAGAAAGCGTTGGACCTATTTCAGTCCATCACAGGCAAAGCCCTCCTTGCCAAAGAGTACATTTGCAAGGAGTGTTGCCGTAAGAAAGCAACGTTTATCATCAAAGACCCCCACCATCCAGGCCATGCTCTTTTCTCACTAACTCCATCTGCAAATTTGTAGATAATCCCAACATAATGGGCTGTATCTCAAATAATGGTGAGTCAGAGTACAGCAAGGAGATAAAGAACATAATAACATAGTGTCATGACAACAGCCTTTCCCTCAATGTCAACAAAACAGAATTGCTGGTCACTGATGCAGAAGCGGGTGTGGTGCTCATGCTCCTATCTTCATCAACAATGCAACAATGCTAAGGCTGAGAAGATTGAAAGTTTCAAGCTCCTAGGAGTGAGCATCACCTGTCTTATCTTGGTTCTACCATAATGATGCCATGACCAAGATACTTCACCAATGCCTCTCCTTCCACAGGAGGCTAAAGAAATTTGGCAGGTCCCCTCTCCCCCTCCCTCCCATCCTTTTCGAATCCTGCCAATTTTATTGATAGTAACTGCTCTTCCTGGGACTGCATGAAACTGCAGAGAGTTGTGGACACAACTCAACATATCATGGAGACCAACTTCCCCTCCATGGACTTTATCTCTACTTCTCACCATCTAAAAAAAATAGAGCCAGCACAATCAAAAACCCTTCCCACCCCAAACATTCTCTTGCTGGAAATTCAAGCAACACACATCAAAGTTGCTGGTGAATGCAGCAGGCCAGGCAGCATCTCTAGGAAGAGGTACAGTCGATGTTTCAGGCAGAGACCCTTCAGTTAGTCCTGACGAAGGGTCTCGGCCTGAAACATCGACTGTACCTCTTCCTAGAGATGCTGCCTGGTCTGCTGCGTTCACCAGCAACTTTGATGTGTGTTGCTTTTCTCCTCTCTCCCATTAGGAAGAAGATACAAAGACAGAAAGCACATATCACCAGTCTCAAGGACAGTTTCTACCTTCTGTTACAAGACTATTGGATGGTTCCCTAGTACAACCAGAGGAACTCTGGTCCTCACAGTTTGCTTTGCCGTGATCTTGCACCTTGTGCCTACCTGCGCTACACTTTCTCTGTAGCTGTTGCACTTTATTTTACATCCTATTATTGTTTTAGCTTCTACTACCATGATGCACCATGTAACATACTGATCTGTATGAGCAGTAGGCGAGGCAAGCTTTTCACTCTACCTCATTATGTGTGAGCCAAGTCCAATTCCAGATGATTTTTTTTCTTCTGAATGCCACTTGTATGAAGCTATGTGCCTGTGATGCTGCTCGAGGTTAGCTTTTCATTGCACATACATATACAGGACATACTTGTGCACACGGCAGCAAACTCATATTTGAATTTGACTCTGACCTCTGAACCCTTCCTTTCCAGTGCCGATGAAGGGTCCCAGTCTGAAACATCAACTGTTCGTTCATTCCATAGATGCTGCTTGACTTGCTGAATTTCTCCTGCATTTTATGTGAGGTGCTTTGAAATGGATGTCTTTATTTAGGACAGATTCATTGTGGAAAAGCAAAACTAAACAAAGCTAAAATAGGTTAATTGTAGCAGGATACCCTGCGTTGATACAATATTCCTGTCAAAATAAAATTTTCCTGTTTCCAAGTTAAACTAACAATTGAGGGAATCAACATTCCACATCTCTCGATTTGCATAGCACTTAAATAGCTAGAGATAAGAAAATAGGTGCTCCATCAAATGAAGTATTGCCCAAGGTCACTTGCATTCTTAGGATTCCAAATTTATCAGGTTTGACTGGTAGAATGAGGCTCTGTCCCCCATGACCACACCCTCTGCCTTGAGGAGCTACACATTTATTGAAGAGTAGACCATGCTCAAAGAGCTTTACGGTTTAATCCTGCTTTTATTTCTTATGTTCTCACAACACATCACAAATCAAACACCTTCAGATACCCATGTAGTTATGCAGTTCATAATAATTTGTTTTTCAGACAACCTGATGATTCCTGTAATATGTAGATAATTGATGTGGAAATTATTGCAAAGGGATAATATTACTGGGCCAATAATCCAGATATCTGGATGATGGATTAAGTGAAATGCAAATGCTATATCAGCATCTGGGGTACTTAAAATAATGAGGAATTTAAAAAAAAACTACTAGGATTGTTGTAAAAGAAGCAATTTTGTGTACCCATCTGACATGAATTGTTCTGGAGCCACTGTAATGATGTAGTTTCTGACCTACCATCTGGAATTGGAATTGGTTTATTATTGTCATGTGATCCAGACACAAGTGCAATGAGGTAATAAAAAGGAAAATGCTGGAAAATAAATTAAGAGCAAGGGCCATGGCAATGTAATGTGGCAGATTAAAAATTAATCTTATGAGAGGTCTGTTCAAGAATCTTATAAAGGCAGGATAGAGGTCATCCTTGAGCCTAATAGTACATGCTCTCAATCTTTTGTATCTTCAACCCGATGGAGGGGTGGGGGGAGGTGTAAATAAAAGAATGACTGGGATGGCAGGGGTGCCTGATAATGTTGACTGCTCCTCAAAGTAGCAGGAAGTGGAGATAGGGTCAATGGAGTGGAGGTTATTTTTGTGATAGCCTGGGCGGTGTTCATAACTCTTTACAATTTCCAGCAG
Source organism: Mobula hypostoma (assembly GCF_963921235.1). Classification (NCBI taxonomy): domain Eukaryota; kingdom Metazoa; phylum Chordata; class Chondrichthyes; order Myliobatiformes; family Myliobatidae; genus Mobula; species Mobula hypostoma. The sequence continues at coordinate 47,282,802 of NC_086098.1, forward strand.
TTTTAGACAGAGCGTTTACCACACCAAGCTGTGATGCATTCAGATAGAATGCTTTCTATGATGCATCTGTAAAATATTGACAAGGGTCATTGGGGATATGCAGAATTTCCAACTGCAGTAGCTAAACAAATACTTGATTTAATGAGCACAACTTAAAAACATATAACAAGCACACCCAACTTCCTGTAATGATCAGTGGCCAGATGAATACCATTGGACCATAAGAGATAGGAGTAGAGTTTTCGCCACCATTTCATCATGGCTGATACATTTTTCCTCTCAACCCCAATTTCCTGCCTTCTCCCCATTACCCTTCACGCCTTGACCGATCAAGAACCTGACAACCTCTACCTTAAATACTCCCAATAACATGGCCTGCACAGCCACCTGCGGCAAAGAATTCCACAGATCCACCACTATCTGGTTAAAGTAGTTCCTCATTAGCTCAATTCTAAATGGACGTCTCTCTATTCTGTGGTTGTGCCCTCTGGTCCTAGACTCCCCACTATAGGAAACATCCTCTCCACGTCCATTCTATCTAGGTCTTTTAACATTCAATAGGTTTCAATGAGATCTCCCTAATTCACCTAAATTCCATTGATTACAGGCCCAGAGCCATCAAACGCTCATCATACGATAACCCTTTCATTCCTGGTATCATCTCGTGAACCTCCTCTGAACCCTCTCCAATGTCAGCACATCCTTTCTTTGATAAGGGGCCAAAAACAATTCTCCAAGTGAGGCCTGACCAGTGCCTTATAAAGTTTCAGCATTGCATCCTTGCTTTTACATTCTAATCCTTGCAAAATAAATTCTAACATTGTAATTGTTCTTCACCAATGACTATAAGTTAACTTTTAGGGCAGGGGTTCCCAACCTTTTTTATGACATGGACCAATACTATCAACCAAAGAGATGTGGACCTCAATTTGGGAACCCCTGCTTTGAGAAATCCTGCACGAGAACTCCTAGGTCCCTTTGTACCTTGGATTTTTGAATTTTCTGCCCGCTTAAAATATTGTCTAAGCTTTTGTTCCTTTTAACAAAGTACATGACCATACATTTCCCATTGCTGTATTTCATTTGATGAAGGGTCTTGGCCTGAAACACCATCTGTTTATTGCTATCCATAGATGTTGCCTGATCTGTTGACCTTCTCCAGCACATTGTGTGTATTGGTCTAGATTTCCAGCATCTGCAGTATCTTTTGTGTCTGTATTTCATCTGCTCATTCTCCCAATCTGTCCAAGTCTTTCTGCAGCCTCAGTGCTTCCTCAACACTACCGGTTCTCCACCTATCTTCTTATCCTCCGCCAACCTGGTCACAAAGCCATCAATTTCAGTCAGTCCTCTGCCCATGCTAGTATCTTTCCTGTAAGACCATGGGCTCATCCCGTATGAGAATAGGCTCAGACCATGTGATGTCAAGTGTCAGATTACAGTGGATACAGCAAAGGCAGTATCCCAGCTATGTTGATAAAAGTTCACTAACTAGAAATGTGAACTTGATTCAAAGTCAAAGTCATATACAAAAGTAGATGAATCATGAGCGAATGCTGAACTTACTTGCAGCAACATCATAGGCACATAGCATAATATAAGTAGCATTCACAAGAAAAGCATAAGTTGAACATGAAGTGTACACATTTTTTACAAGAACATGTAGTTTTGTGTTGTTTCGTGTAGCACCATGGTCCTGGAGGAACATTGTTTCATTTTTACTGTGTACTGTACCAGCAGTTTATGGTCAAAATGACAATAAAAAGCAATTATTCTATACTATTCTAATTAAAACAAAATAGAAAGCAAGTCAATTTGAGTGCAAATATCTGCAGTATTACTAAACTGTATTAATTAATGTTTTGCCAATTGGTTCAAGAACCAAATGACATTTGGAGTGCTGTACCAGACCACGATGCCACAGTCAGGATACTTTCAATAGTATTGTACATTTGTTAGAATGCTAGGTGGCAAGCCAATCCTTCTCAACCTGATAAGAAAGTAAAGATGTTGGTGTGCTTCCCTTATGATTGCATCTACATCCTGAACTTAGGACTGGTCATCTGATTTGTGAACACCCAGTAATTTAAAGCTGCTGACTCTTCTCCACTGTCGAGCGGACAATGTAGACTGGTGAATGCCCAGCCTCCTTCCCCTTTCTGAAGGCAATAGTCAGCTTTTTGGTTTTGCTGACCTTGAGTGAGAGGTTGTTGTTGCAGTATTGCTCAACCAAGTGTCTTCAAGAAGATGGGAACCTCAGGTGCGAGAGATTGTACATGTCTGTAAATACTCAAGCCCGTTGGTCCACACAGCTCTTAAGTACTCAGCCAGATATACCACCTGAACCAGCTGTCTTTTGTGGATTTACCCTCTTGAAGGATGAATGGACATCAGACTCTGAGACTGAAATTACAGGGTCATCCATCATCAGACTTCATTGCAGCCTTAAATGCTCCAAAAAGCTCCAGAGGCAAGGTGAGAGTCCCCTCGACATCAAGCCAATATTATACCCAAAATGGCTTCAACAAACCAGAGTAAATTAAGTCAAGTGATTGGGGGGTGGGAGTGGGGTCTAGGTGTGGGGATCTCCATGGACTGAAGTCACATTTCACACAATGGACCATGTTTGATTTATTAGATCCAAATCTATTCAGTTTCATTGCAGAAATCATTGCAGAAATTCCTAAGGAACTCCCTTTACTCACTCTAAAAGCAATCCAAAGTCAAAGTAAATTTATTATCAAAGTCCATATAGACTATTTTGCAATATATTCCATTGAGTTTCATTTACTTGCAGGCACTTACGGAGAAATAAGGTTATACAATATCATTTATGAAAACAAAATATAAAAAAAGATTGCCAAACAAGCAATGTGCAATAGAAGACAAGTCACAGAAATAATTTTTAAAAAGTAAATAATTCTGAGAACATGAATTGCAGAACACTTCTATGTAAGTCTATAGATTATGGACTCAGTTCACTGTTGAGATGAGCGAAGTTAACCACGCTGGTTCAGAAGCCTGATGTTTGTAGGGTAATAACTGTTCCTGAACCTGGTGGCCGAGGACCTAAGGATCCTGTACCTCCTGGTAGTAGCAAGAAGAGAGCATGGCCTGGGTGATGGATGAAGGATTTCCAAGGGATAACGTTTTACACTTCTCTATAAGCAATAGCCTATCCCTCCTATTTACTTCCTATCCCTTAACCAATTTTGCATCAGGGTTGACATTGACCTTTAATCCTTTAGTCTTCAGTCTCACTAACAAGTCGATTATGTGGTACTTTATCAAGTACTTAATGTCCATTTCTGCATCATCAACTGCATTACCTTTGCTAATCTCCTGAGCTACTTCATCAAGGAGCTCAGTCAGCCTGATTGAACACAATTTACCTTTAACAAAACTATGCCAGCTGTTAAATATTCACCATTCCTTTCAATTATCAGGTACCCTGTTTTGACTAATACTATTCCATCACTGACCTGGAACTGCAAAATATATTCTTCCTTTTTTTGACAGAAGATGTAAGTTTACAATCTTCCATTTTTCTGGCACCACTCTAAATCCAAGGACAATTGGAGGATTATTGTTGTAGCTTCCATTATTTCTACCCTTGGTTCTGTAGTAATGTATCTCACCCAAAAGGGACACATTTATACATGGAATATTGCCAATGTTTAAACAACCTTAATCTATTTGAAAATTATTCAGTATATTTATACACCTTTATTATGCATCATTTGCCTAGTGAAAATGGATACAAAAATGTGCCATGCTTTCTACTTCTGAAAAGAAACTCCTATTTTGCATTTCAATGGCTCTGCCCGTCTTAGACAATCCTTTTAGGAGTTATTAATCAAAGAGTTTAGGCTCCTCATATTATCTGCTACCTTATTCTTATTCTCTCTCTCTCTTATGTTTTTTAATCAGTTACTTTTGAAGGCAATTTTCACCATGTTTCTCTACATAAACATGAGCTTGATATTTATTAAAGCCTCTCCATTTATTTTTGTTTTCACTGGGCCGTACCATGTTTTACCCTTGTGGGAATGTGTCCCAAACTACTTACTTCTCGAAGGTCTCTCATTGCTTATCTTGCATCTTGCTCCTAAAATGATCTGAGCCTGAAAGTTTTTCAGCACTCTGAGATTAGTTGTTCGCTGAGTATAGTCATGCATTGAAAATAAAGAAAACTGTAGAAACAGAATTAGCATCAGGTCTATTATCACCGGCATGTGACGTGAAATTTGTTAACAGCAGCAGCAGTTCAATGCAATGCATAATCTAGCACAGAAAAAAATTAATACTAATAAATAAAATTATAATTACAATAATAATTTTCCATTTCCATTGAGAGTGGGGGAGATTCAAACAAGAGGACATGATTTGAGAGTTAAAAGGGCAAACGTTTAGGGGTAACATGAGGGGGAACTTCTTTACTCAGAGAGTGGTAGCTGTGTGGAACGAGCTTCCAGCAGAAGTGGTTGAGGCAGGTTCGATGTTGTCATTTAAAGTTAAATTGGATAGATATATGGACAGGAAAGGGATGGAGGGTTATGGGCTGAGTGCAGGTCGGTGGACTAGGTGAGAGTAAGGGTTCGGCACGGACTAGAAGGGCCGAGATGGCCTGTTTCCGTGCTGTAATTGATATATGGTTATAAATAAACAAGTAAATCAATTACATGTATTGAATAGATTAAAAAATGTGCAAAAACAGAAATACCGTATATTAAAAAAAGTGTCCAAAGCTTCAATGTCCATTTAGGAATCGGATGGCGGAGGGGAAGAAGCTGTTCCTGAATCGCTGAGTGTGTGTCTTCAGGCTTCTGTACCTCCTACCTGATGGTAACAGTCAGAAAAGAGCATGTCCGGGGCGCTGGGGGTCCTTAATAATGGAACCTGCCTTTCTGACACTGCTCCCTAAAGATGTCCTGGGTACTTTGTAGGCTAGTGCCCAAGATGAAGCTGACTAGATTTACAACCTTCTGCAGCTTCTTTCGGTCCTGTACAGTAGCCCCTCCATACCCGACAGTAATGCGGTCTGTCAGAATGCTCTCCATGGTACAACTACAGAAGTTTTTGACTGTATTTGTTGACATGCCAAATCTCTTCAAGCTCCTAATAAAGTATAGCCACTGTCTTGTCTTCTTTATAACTACATCGATATGTTGGGACCAGGTTAGATCCTCAGAAATGTTGACACCCAGGAACTTGAAGCTTCTCACTCTCTCCACTTCTGATCCCTTTATAAGGATTGGTATGTGTTCCTTCATCTTACTCTTCTTGAAGTCCACAATCAGCTCTTTCATCTTACTGATGTTGAGTGCCAGGTTGTTGCTGCGGCACCACTCCACTAGTTGGCATATCTCACTCCTGTACGCCCTCTCGTCACCACCTGAGATTCTACCAACAATGGTTGTATCGTCAGCAAATTTATAGATGGTGTTTGAGCTATATCTAGCCACTTAGCCATGGGTATAGAGAGAGTAGAGCAGTGGGCTAAGCACACACCCATGAGGTGTGCCAGTGTTGGTCGTCAGCAAGGGTGATATGTTATCACCAATCCGCAGAGATTGTCGTCTTCTGGTTAAGAAGTTGAGGAGCCAATCGCAGAATCTGGCTCGAAAAGTGGCTGGAAATCTAACGTAATGTCAAAAATGCTGAACTCTAGACTGAAAGCACAGGCTAACAATTTTGGCTTTGTCAAAAATGGAAACAGAAAATTAATGTCCTTGGTAGGGTTAAAAAGTGAAGACAATACACAAAAATAATGTATGTTGACCACAGTTAGTTGATGGATAATTTGGAAATAGCTTCATAGAAGATGATGATATAGGGACTAATTCTGGTCATGGAATAAAATAATATCAAAAGAATGGAAAAATAGCTACAATAGCAAGATGGTATATATGACAGAGTTTTCTTTAAATTCTCCTACACAAGTTTCCTGTCATTATTGGACACAATGGACAACCACCACAAATGACATCTGAAACAAGAACAGAAAATGCTGGAAACACTCAAGAGATCGGACCCCATTTGTGGAAACTCTTGTTAACTCTTCTCCACAGGTGCTGCCGGTTCTGTGGATTGTTTCCAGCATTTTCTGATTTTATTTTCATGTATTGCTGCTCCTTATCCTTTTCAATAACTACTCTTAGCCCTTGGGAAAAATATATAGAAGAGAATGAAACAATGTATCTACCAAGACATACTTACCACAAAGATACTCAAAGTCAGTCAACTTAACACCAAAGTACGTATATGTCAGCAAATACTACCCGAAGATTAATTTTCTTGCATCATTCACAATGGAACAAAAATGCAATAGAAACAATGACAAACTACACACAAACAAAGCCTACAAACTGTGTGTGCAAAAGATGACAAATTGTGCAAACATAAAAAAACCTAATAATAATAAATAAATTAATTATACTGACAACTTGAGTCGTAGAGTCCTTGAAAGTGAGTTTATTGGTTGTGCTCAGTGATCGGTTCAGTGCTGTAGTGCAGGAACCCTTGCAAGGCGGAAGGCCTCGATGGAGTACCTGGTAAGGCTCTGAAAACCTGTGCCAACCAACTGGCGGGAGCATTCACGGACATTTTCAAACTCTTACTGCTATGGGCAGAAGCTCCCACTTGTTTCAAAAAGGCAACAGTTATACCAGTGCCTAAGAAGATTAGCATTCACATCAACAGTGATGAAATGCTTTGAGAGGTTGGTCACGACTAGACTGAACTCCTGCCTCAGCAAGGACCTGGACCATTGCAATTTGCCTATCGCCACAATAGATCAATGGCAGATGCAATCTCAATGGAAAACACAAAATAATCTGCAGATGCTGGGATCAAAGCAATACTCACAACACCCTGGAGGAACTCAGCAGGTTGGGCAGCATCCTTGGAAAAGATCGGTCGATGTTTCGGGCCGGAACCCTTCGTCAGGACTGTAGAGGGAAGGGGCAGAGGCCCTATAAAGAAGGTGGGGGGAGGGTGGGAAGGAGAAGGCTGGTAGGTTTTACCAGCTTTCTCTTTCCCACCCTCCCACCACCTTCTTTATAGGGCCTCTGCCCCTTCCCCCTACAGTCCTGACGAAGGGTTCCGGCCCGAAACGTCGACCGATCTTTTCCATGGATGCTGCCCGACCTGTCAATCTCAATGGGTCTCTACATGGCTTTAGATCACCTGGACAACACAAACACTTATGTCAAGAGGCTGTTCATCAACTACATCTCGGCATTAAATACCATCATTTCCATAATCCTGATTGAGAAGTTGCAGAACCAGGGCCTCTGTACCTCCCTCTGCAATTGGATCTTCAACTTCCTAACCGGAAGACCACAATATGTGCAGATTGGTGATAACATATCCTCCTCGCTAACGATCAACACTGGTGCACCCTCAGGGGTGTGTGCTTAGCCCACTGCTCTACTCTCTGTATATACATGACTGTGTGTCTAGGCATAGCTCAAATACCATCTATAAATTTGCTGACGGTACAACCATTGTTGGTAGAATCTCAGGTGGTGACAAGAGGGTGTACATGCATGAGATATGCCAACTAGTGGAATGGTGCCACAGCAACAACCTGGCACTCAATGTCAGTAAGACGAAAGAGCTGATTATGGACTTCAGGAAGGGTAGGACGAAAGAACACATACCAATCCTCAGGGAGGGATCAGAATTGGAGAGAGTGAGCAGATTCAAATTCCTGGGTGTCAAGATCTCTGAGGATATAACCTAGTCCCAGCATATTGATGCAGATATAAAGAAGGCAAGACAGCGGCTATACTTCATTAGGAGTTTGAAGAGATTTGGCATGTCAACAAATACACTCAAAAACTTCTATAGTGTACCATGGAGAGCATTATGGCAGGCTGCATCACTGCCTGGTATGGAGGGGTTACTGCACAGGACCGAAAGAAGCTGCAGAAGGAGGTAAATTTAGTCAGCTCCATCTTGGGTACTAGCCTACAAAGTACCCAGGACATCTTCAGGGAGCAGCATTTCAGAAAGGCAGCATCCATTATTAAGGACCTCCAGCACCCAGGGCATGTCCTTTTCTCACTGTTACCATTAGGTAGGAGGTACAGAAGCCTGAAGGCACACACTCAGAGATTCAGGAACAGCTTCTTCCCCTCTGCCATCCGATTCCTAAATGTACATTGAATCTTTGGATACTACCTCACTTTTTAAAAGTATACAGTATTTCTGTTTTTGCACGTTTTTTAAAATCTGTATTCTTGTGGCATCACTCTTTGTACATGTGCTCATGGTTGGGAGGGCTTTTCCTGTGATAAACTGGGCTGCATCCATCACTTTTTGTAGGATTATCTGTTCTTAGGCCTGGTGCTTTCATACCAGGCTGTGATGCAACCAGTCAGAATACTCTCCTTTGAGCATCTATAGAAGTTTGTCAAAGTTTTAGATGACATGCTGAATCAAGGGAGAAGGTTCCACAAACAAAGCTGTAGATCACGGACTTCGAAGGTTAAAGTTTGCATTGCCCAGAATTTTCAAGATACTAAGGCAAATTGAAGATGTAAGTACAGAATGATAATTTTCATTGATTGGAATGGATATGCACTTTGGCAATGCATCTGTTGAGAAACACTGAAGCTATTCAGCATCCATTCTGCAACAATTCAGTGCTGACGCATAGCCCTGAGTGAATGATTGCTGACGACAAAGCCAAAAACGCTGTGTCCTTGAGATAGGCACTGATCCAAAGACCATAACAATAACAACTTCCAGTTCCATTAGTGCTTTTAATGGATGGTGAGCAAATAAGGTTGAGAAAGAGTTGATGTAAAATGTAAGGATGGAAAGGGAAATAGAGTCATAGAAAAGTGCATCACAGAGGCAGCCCCTTCAGCCCATCTAAGCTGTGCAGAAACTTTTAAGCCGCCTACTCCGATCGACCTGCATCTGGGCCATAGCCCTCCATACACCTACAACTGTGTTCCTATCCAAACTTCTCTTAAATGTTGAAATCGAGCTTGCAAGCACCACTTGTGCTGGTGGCTTGTTGCACGTTCTCGCCAGCCTCTGAGTGAAGAAGCAGCTCCTCACATTCCCCTTAAACTTTTCATCTTTCACCCTCAACCCATACTGTCCAGATTTAGTTTACCCAATCTCAGTGGAAAAAACCTGCTTGCATTTACCTTATCTATACCCCTCATAACTTTGTATACCTCCAGCAAATCTCCCCTCAATCTTCTACGTTCCAAGGAATAAAGTCCCAATCTATTCAATCTTTCCTTATAACTCAGGTCCTCCAGTCCCGGCAACATCCTTGTAAATTTTCTATGTACTCTTTCAACCTTACTTGCATCTTTGCTGACTAAAATTGCACACAATACTCCAAATTAGGCCTCACCAGTGACTTATACGACTTTAACATAACATCCCATCTCCTGTACTCAATACATTGATTTATGAAGGCCAATGTGCCAAAAGCTTTTTTTATGATGCTATCTACATGTGACAACATTTTCAATTAATTTTGGACCTGTATTCTCCAGATCCTTCTGTTCTACCACACCTCTCAGCACCATACTGTTCTAAAAACCTACCCTGGTTGGTCCTAAGTGCAACATCTCACACTTGTCTGTATTAAATTCCATCTGTCATTCTTCCAGCTGGTCCAGATCCTGCTGCAAGCTCTGATAGTTTTTCTCACAGTCCACTACACCCCCAGTTTTGGTGTCATCCACAAATTTGTTGATCCGGTGAATCACATTATCATCCACATCATTGATATAGATGACAAGCAACAATGAACCAGCACCGATTCTTGTGGTACTCCATTAGTCACAGGCCTCCAGTCAGACAGGCAGCCATCTACTACCACTCTCTGGCTTCTTCCATGAAGTCAATGTCTATTCCAATTTACTACCTCATCTTGAATGGCAAGTGACTGAACCTTCTTGACAAACATCCCATGAAGAATCTTGTCAAATGCCTTACTAAAGTTCATGTAGACAGTATCCATGGCCTTGCCTTCATCAGATTTCTTGGTAACCTCCTCAAAAAGTGTTTGGTTAGACATGACCTACCATGCACAAAGCCATGTTGATTATCCCTAATCAGCCCGCGTCTATCCAAATAATTATATATCTGGTCCTTCCGAATACTTCCCAATAACTTACCCACCACTGATGTCAGGTTCACCGCCTACAATTTCCTGGTTTATTTTTAGAGCCTTTCTTAAAAAGCTGAACAACATTAGCTGTCCTCCAATCCCCCAGCACCTCACCTGTCACTAAGGATGATTTAAATCGCTCTGCTAGGGCCCCTGCAATTTCTGTACTAGCCTCCCACAGGGTCCGAGGGAACAACTTTTCAGGCCCTGGGAGTTATCTGACCTAATTTGCCTCAAGACAGCAATCACCTCCCCCTCTTTAATCTGTATAGGTCCATTACCCTGCTGCTGTTTTGCTTCGCTTCTATAGATTCTGTGTCTGTCTCCTGAGTAAATACTGATGCAAAAAAATCCATTTAAGATATTGCCTATCTCTTTTGTCTCCATGCATAGATTACTATTCTGGTTTTCCAGAAGATCAATTTTGTCCCTTGCAATCATTTGACTCTTAACATATCTGTAGAGTCACTTAGGATTCTCCTTCACCTTGTCTGCTGAGCCAACCTCATGCCTTCTTTTAGGCCTCCTGATTTCTTTCTTAAGTGTTCTCTTGCATTCCTTTAACTCCATAAACACCTCATTTGTTCCTACCTGCCTATACCTGCTAAGCACCTCTTTTTTTCCTTTAAGCTGGGCCTCAAAATCTCTTGGAAACTAAGGTTCCCTAATGCTGTTATCTTTACCTTATATTCTGACAGGCGCATACAAACTTTGTACTCTCAAGATTTCACTTTTGAAGGCCTCCTACTTACCAAGTGCACCTTTGCCAGAAGCAGCCTGTCCCAATCTACACTTGCCAGATCCCTTTCAATACCTATCTTTTTCCATATTTACTTTGAAATTAATGGCATTGTGGTCACTAGATGTAAAGTGTTCCCCTACCCAAACTTTTGTTATCTGCCCTGTCTCATTCCCTAATAACAAATCAAGTATCTCTGTCATTGGGACTTCTACATATTGATTAAAGAAAGCTTCCTGAGCACATTTGAAAAATTCTATCCCATCTAGTCTTTTTACAGTATGGGATTCCAGTCAATATGTGGAAAGTTAAAATTGCCAACTAAAATAACCTTATGTTTCTTGCAACAGTCTATGATCTCTCTATGAACTTGTTCCTCTATATCTTATGGATCATTGGGTGGTCTATAATATAGCCCCATTAATGTGGTTATATCTTTCTTATTCCTCGGTTCCACCATGAAGTCTCACTTCTTTTTATCTTGTCTGAGCATTGCCATGACTTTTTCCCTGACTGGTAATCTAGTAATGCCACCACTCCCTCTTTAATCCCTCCTGCTCTTTCTGAAACAGCAGGACTCCAGAATGTTGAGCTGCCAGCTCTGTCCCTTCTGCAATCAAGTCTTGCGAATGACTACAATATCATAATTCCAAGTGTTCATTCACGCCCTGAGCCTTTCCTACAATATTTCTTGCATTGAAATATACGCAGCTTAGAACATTAGTTGCACCATCCCCTTGATTCCAGACTTTTTCTGAGGTCTTAACAATATAAGACCATAAGACAATAAGATATAGGAACTAAATTAGGCCATTCAGCCTATCGTCTGATCGACTATTCCATCATGGCTGATCCAGAATCCCATTCAACCCCATACAACTGCCTTCTCATCATATCCTTTGATGCCTTAACCAATTAAGAAACCATCAACTTCCGCCTTAAATATACCCACGGACTTGTCCTCCAGCACAGTCTGTGGCAGAGCCTACCACAGATTCATGTCTCTCTGGCTAAAAAAATTCCTCCTTATCTCTGTTCTAAAAGGTCGCCCCTCAGTTTTTAAGCTGTGCCCTCTAGTTCTGGATAACCCCACCAGAGGAAACATCCACTCCATGGCCACCTTATCTAGTCCTTTCAACATTTGGTAGATTTCAATGAGATCCCCACACATTCTTCTAAATTCCAGTGAGTATAGTCCCAAAGCTGCCAAACACTCCTCATATGTTAATCCCTTCACTTCGAGAATCATCTTCGTGAGTCTCCTCTGGACTCTCTCCAATGACAACACATCCTTTCTGAGCTATGGGGCCCAAAACTGTCGATAATACTCCAAGTGCTGCCTGACTAATGTCTTATAAAGCCTTGGCATTATCTCCTTGTTTTTATATTCTATTCCTCTTGAAATAAATGCCAACATTGCATTTGCCTTCTTTACCGCAGACTCAACAAATAAATTAACCTTCTCAGAGTCTTGCATGAGGACTCTTAAGTCCCTCTACACCTTTGATGTTTGAACCTTCTCCCCATTTATATAATATTCCACACTATTGTTCCTCTTACCAAAATGTATTATCATACATTTCCTAACACTGTATTCCATCTGCCACTTTTTTCCCAGTCTTCCAATTTGTCTAATTCATGCTTCAATTGTATTGTTTCCTCAGCACTGCCTACCCCACCACCTATTTTTGTATCATCCGTAAACTTTTCGACAAAGCCATCAATTCCATATACTAATCCCTGAGGAACACTGGCAGCCAACCAAAATACTCCCCCTTGATTCCCATTTGCTGTCTCCTGCCTGTCAGCCATTCCTCTTTCTATGTCAGTATTTTTCCTGTAATGAAGTTTGATAACTGATTGCCTATTTCACCAATGTCGATAGGATATCTGAGCCTGACTTAATTATTGCTTATTTCCTGATGACATCACACTTCAGTTAGCAAAGAAAAAGCACCCTGGCTGCTTGTCCCCGTGCTTGAGGTTAATGGATTATTGGGCATGAACTGGAAAATAAACTGTTCCACTTAGCCTAATGCTATGCTTATGCACTTAAAGAACATTAAATAAAGAAACAGGGCTTTGCAATGCAGCCTGGATTTCTTTAGCAGTACCTTGGGGCCGAGAACAATTTGTTTCCATGCCAGGTTCTGAACTGTGGAAAATGCCTGGGAATGAATTTTTCCAACATTGGGAGTGCATTCCACACTGGTTATCACATTTTCTTACCTGACCAATGGAAAATGGATTGTCCACGTTCTGGACATCACACATCTCTGGGCTCCTACCCACACCCCACCCTCTTCCTCAGTCCCCTTCCTCATCCCACTGTATAAAGAGTTTAGTTCTTGAGAGAAATTTCTGAGAGATTCTGAGAGATTTTTTTAAAGTTTGCCATAGCTCATCCACTATTTAACCTTCCAATCCTGTAACCTACCTCACTCAATCCACCTCTTAGCCCTATGCAACCAAGCCTATTTAAATTCAAGACTCTAGTTTTGTTTGAACTGAAAACAAAATTCCATAACATTTTGATCACTTATTTTCCAGCATCCTTTATTATGACATTGCTCATTAACATTATAGTCTCAATTCAGGATCAACTTTATTGTTACTGACATAAGTCGTGAAATTACTATAAATTAAGATTATAAATAAATATCGTGTGAAGTGCAAAAGAAGACTATTGAGGTAATGTTCATAATGAGTTCATAGAAATACCGAAATCTCATGGCAGAGGAGAAGAATCTGTTCATAGACCATTCAGAGATCTGATGGCAGAAGGGAAGAAGCTATTCTTAAAATGTTGAGTGACGGGTTCTAAAATAATCTGGTTTCCCGTTGTGCAAGAAAAATCTGCTAAAAGAACTCAGCAGGTCGAGTAACAACTGGGAGAGGAAAGCAATGGTCATTGTTTCAGGTCAAAATCCTACATCAGGACAAGTCTCATGTCTTCTCTGTTTCTCATAGTATACTATTCTGAAAAATTGACTTCCAAAATTTCATCCTCCAACACAACCCAATATGATTTGCCCAGAAAGAAATGATGATTAAAGTGACCCTGACTACTATATTTTTGATAACGTGGTTGCTGTTTGGAGGCCACTAGACCAGTCTCAGCACTATTTGTTTCCTGTTCCTTGTTATGTCTTATTATTACCAATACTGGTTGTACTTTTTGTCCTTATAGCCCAAGAAGATTCTTTCATTTATTTGTCAGTCTCTGTTATCTGCTTATTCTCCCTCCTCTACCCTCCTTTTCCAAGTTTGACTTTCTTAATCATCAGGCACCCTGAAATTATTATTTCTCAACTTTGGTTGTCATGCAGCTATGTCCTTGTGATTACTGTCAGGTTTATCACATTTATTTTTTCTTTGTGACGTTTTGTTGTTTAACTTTGTTGCAATAGCTTCATACATCCAGATGCAACATCTGTGATTTTTTTCACCATTATTGCTATGTTCACCAATACAATATTACTGTTCAACTCATTGTCTCTTCCTGTCAAACGCTGTTTATCATTGCCCCAAACTGCAACATTGATTTTTTATTCTTGACCTTTTCCTTTAAATCTATAGTCTTATAACCCATCTAATCTCTTGATACCTTCTGCTACTTATGTTTTCCATTTGAGAGAACAATTGTGAACTTTTAAAATTATGAACAAATAACAGTGATTACATGCTGATCAAAGCCTTCATTTTATAGCTGCTGAATTTGATATTCCACGGGCTTAGTTTAATAAGATACATTTTTAAGTTTATCCATTTAAAAATATTCTCTCTCTGTTCAGAAATGTTCCAGTTAATTTGTGATTAGATTAGAAGAAGATGGCGGCGCGACGCAGTGTGTGTGGCCGCTCCGAATTGATATCGTATTTGCTAAATAGGGGCAGTGCACAATCCTGATTTGATGGAGACAGATGTGAGAGCACGGAGGAACATCTGGAGAGACTTCTGAAATGCCTGCTTCGCTGCCGCTGCTACTGTGCGATCGAGAATCTCCGGAGGGGAAGGCCCTAAATCCTCAGCTTTGCTTATTGCCTGTTGCCGGGGCCGGGGTCAAAGCGCTCGGCAGAGATGGTGCTCGGTGCTAGGTGTCAGAGGGCTGGTCGGAAGGCTCAAAGTTTTCAGACAGACTCAAGAGCTGGCTGTGGTCCAGTGCTTCCAGGGTGTTGCATCGGCAAGTTTGCGGCGCTGGAAACTCATGGCAGGGAGAGTTTCTCCCTTCTACCGTTTGCGTGAGATGATGGGACTTTCGAAAGATTTTGAGACTTTTTTTTTATCGTGCCCATGGTCTGTTCTTCATCAAATTATGGTATTGCTTTGCACTGTTGTAACTATATGTTATAATTTTGTGGTTTTTGTCAGTTTTTTTTAGTCTTTGTTTGTCTTGTATTTCTGTGATATCATTCTGGAGGAACATTGTATCATTTCTTAATGCATGCATTACTAAATGACAATAAAAGAGGACTGCGTGTCCTCATAATCTAATCTTAAAAAAAAATGCTCCAGTTAATTTGTGATTCAGTGATACAAGAAGCACATAAGTGCCATTCTGAAATAAGTGCAGAACCTCTCCTCCCCTTGGAATTTTCGAAGATTCGGGCAGACATCTACAACGTTGATAAACTTTATAGATGTGTGGTGGAGCATGTATTGACTTTTTGCGTTGAGGCCTGGTATGGAAATACCAATGACCTTGAATGAAAAATGCTACAAAGAGCTCAGTCCAACATGGGTAAAGCCCTCCCCACTATTGAGCACATCTACACAGAGCGGTGTCATAGGAAAGCAACATCCATCATAAAGGACCCCCACCATCCAGGCCATGATGTCTTCTTGCTGATGCCATCAGGAAGATGGTAAAGGAGCCTCAGGACCCACACCATCAGGTTCAGGAACATTTATTACCCCTCAACCATCATACTCCTGATCCATTCAACTTCACTCTTTTTTGTATTTGCGCAGTTTGATATCGTTTGTGTCTTGATGGTTTATCCACTCTGTTGGGGGAGGCCATTCATTCATCGGCTCTATTGCGTTTCTTGTATTGACTGTGAATAGAAACATAGAAACACAGAAAACCTACAGCACAATACAGGTGCTTCGGCCCACAAAGCTCTGCCGAACATGTCCCTACCTTAGAAATTACCCAGGGTTACCCATAGCCTTTTATTTTTCTGAACTCCATGTACTTGTCCAGGATTCTCTTCAAAGACCCTATCATATCCACCTCTACCAACATCTCCGGCAGCCCATTCCACACGCTCACCACTGTCTGTGTAAAAAAACTTACCGCTGACATCTCCTCTGTACCTACTTCCAAGCACCTTAAAACTGTACCTTCTCGTGCTAGCCATTTCAGTCCTGGGAAAAAGCCCCTGACTATCCACACGATCAATGCCTCTCATCATTTTATACACCTCTATCAGGTCACCTCTCATCCTCCAATGAATGCCTGCAGGAAAATTAATCTCAGGGTTGTATATGGTGACATATTTGTACTTCGATAATAAGTTTACTTTGAACTTTGAAAGGGTTGTTTTAGGTTATTTAATAGTCGTTCTCCTGACTAACATTGGTCATACAGTACAGTTCCATTTAGACTCAAGTCAAAGCTAGAAAAAATCAATGGAATTGAATTAATTCTCCCTAAAAATGGGCTGACCAACAGCTTCTCTTCATTGCCAATACAGTGATTCAGATGAGATCTTCTGTGCACAGACAGCCTCTGTTTGTTGATACATTCTAGCCTCATCAATCACTGGTTTCAGATAGAGCCTGTCCAGTGTAGGCACTACATTACTGAACCATTTGTTTTCCATGTCTTTGCAGGAAGCCCAGTTCTCTCTTTGCATTCATTTACTATGAATATGAATAGGTTCATATCCCAGTCTGTCAAACTCAGACCATTAATCTCCCTTGAAACCATGGAGACATAAGATACTACAGATGCTGGAATCTGAGGCAACAAGCAATCTCCTGGAGGAATTTAGTGAATTGAGCAGCATGTGCTGGGGACGGGGAAGGAACTGTTGACATTGCAGGTTGAAGTTGTGCATCAGTTCTAGAGAATGGCTAGCACAAAAAGGAAAGGCAGAGCGGTTGGACGGGAGGCCACAGTGGTTGACGGACTATCGAGGGGTGAAAGGTGATGGGCAGGTTGCATCAGGTGTGGGTAGGAGGTGGGGCAGTGGAATTGTGGGGCAGTGGCAGGCGGATCATAGGTGGTATCAGATAAAGAAAAAAGTAAGCAAAAATAGAGGTAGTTGGAATAAGGTGGGGCAAAGGAAGAGTAAATATAGGAGAGATGGAGCCTGGAGAGGGGCAGAGTTATGATGGCACTAGACAGCGACTTCTTCAAGCTCATCTGCAGAAACAGCTACTGGTGGGACTGAGATATCCTGGAATTAGCAAAGTGGGGCTTAGAAATCTTATTATTTGTTCTGCAGAGATTAATTGAATATAGGTCACCAAGGACTGAACAGTGTTTGCTTCCATAATGGAGTTGGTCACTGCTGTAACCATTACAGACGTTTAAGAAAGGGACAAAATTTGAACAAACTTATTCTCAACAATTTGGTTAATTCTGGTATCTTAATAAAAATTTGTAAATTTTAGTACAGATAGCAGGAACATAATTAATAAAAAGCTACCAACATACTACTTCCATTCAACTCATTAATATTGGTCATCCTAAGGAGGTCTACGATTTATTTAAGATTATTGATTAATCCTAACACTAATTGAGTTTTAAGATTAATCAATAGTGATATAAATCCCAGATCTCGGAAGTTATCTCTCCCTCAATGCTGTTGGAGGATGTTACTGAAGTTCTGCGATTCATGGATAGGGCTGTTGACCGTCGTTCAAGCTAACTTCATTTCAGACTGCTCTTTCCTGTTGCAAGTAAGTTTTTTTCTGTGCGAAGGTGAGGGTAAGGAGTTTGGGTCTGATGTTCTTGTTGCCGTTTTGTGAGATTTGTTTGTTTTTTTTCCTGTGAGGAAGGCGGTTGGGGGTTTGGGCTTTGAAGTTCTTGTTGCAGTTTGGCGAGATTTGCTCATTTTTTTTGCACGTGGAGGTGATGATCGTGTTGCCGTTTGCGAGATTTGTTTTTCGTGTGGGCGTTGTTGACGTTTTTCTTTGAATGACCACCATGACTTTCTTTGTTTCGTGGCTATCTGGAGAAGAGGAATTTCAGAATTGTATACTGCATACATACGTTGCTAATAAATGAACCTTTGAAACTTTGAATTGGTAAATCAGTTTATTACTGTCGGATGTAGTAAGGACAGTGAAAGACTTTGTTTTTTATGCCATCCATAGACGATTTCATTAAATCAAAGCATTGCGGTAGTACAACAACAGAATGAGGAGTGCAGTGTTACAGTCTGAGAGAAAATGCAGTGCAGGCAGACAATAAGGTGCAGACCTATGATGAGGTAGATTGTGAGGTCAACAGTCAATCTTATCATACCAAAAAATTGTTCATTCATTTGATAACAGTGGGGTAGAAGTTGTTTTTGAGCTTGGTGTTAAATTCTTTAGGGTTTTTGTATCTTCAGTCCAGTGGGAGGAGGGAGAAGACAAAATGTCGAGGTTGGTGGGATCTTTGATAGTGTTGGCTGCTCTACTGAGGCATCGACAGAAACTGAGGAGGGGAGGCAAAGAAGTTGTGGCAATCTTAGTGTGCAGAGCTGCGTTTCAAGCTATCAGTAATTTCTTGCAGTCTCGGACAAAGCAGTTGCCATACCAAGCCCGGTTGCTGTGAGATCAAAACAATCCATCATTTGATTGTGATGTAACCAGATTTCCATGAAATTGAGCTCCATTAATCCCATACTCTATCTAACTATCTTTCTCTGAATCAAACTGACTCATGTTTGTCCTTCACTTCCATCTTCTCTCATCCACATTGACGACTCGTCCTCCAGTGCAATGAATAACAAGTCCTCATGTCTATCTACATCTGTGGCCTCATCCCAATTGATCCTCAATACTTCATTCAACCTTGTCCCATTCTTCAAGTACCTGATCTACTACTTGTTGTGCATCCCTCCCCTGATAACACGTTCAGAAACCTTGCTGTTCTTGGTTTCATGTTGGGTAGTTTTTAAATACTCCTGAAATAACCATTCACTGAATTGAACTGTCCTATTGGCTCCCAGCTTCTTTTAAAATGTTAACGTAATTTTCTTGTAAAAGCAATTCTGAATTCTGTTCACAATATATATTTCAGTAGCAACACACATCAAAGTTGCTGGTGAACGCAGCAGGCCAGGCAACATCTCTAGGAAGAGGTACAGTCGACGTTTCAGGCTGAGATCCTTCGTCAGAACGTAGATGTAGATGTCCTGATGAAGGGTCTTGGCCTGAAACGTCGACTGTACCTCTTCCTAGAGATGCTGCCTGGCCTGCTGCGTTCACCAGCAACTTTGATGTGTGTTGCTTGAATTTCCAGCATCTGCAGAATTCCTGTTGTATATATTTCAGTAGGATGCTTCATTTCCCAACATCTCACTGCTTAACTATTTACTACTCACGTTTTAGCATCTTTGATAACTAAACATCACCCAAAAGTTATGATCCAACATGAATCTTCATTGTTTTTTAACTAAAATCCTCACTTCTTTGGATAGTTAGGTCAGATTTACATGAATTTTTTTGGCATCAGTAACAAAATTCTTAATTTCCCCAAACTTGAGTAAATCTCTTCTAGAAATTCTTTCATAGTCTTGACAGCTTTCATAAAGCGGTTGGGGGGGGGGTGGATGTGGAATTTCTTTTCAGATGACCAATGTCATTAGCATTCTTGCTGATAAGTACAAAAAGGAAAGTTCTAGCGGCAGAGATGTTACTTTCATCAAAATGTTGATGGCACATCTAAAATTTCATGATAGCCGTTGCATAAGGCTCTGCCAGTCACTCAGTATCTCTGAAAATCAGAATAAGAGTCAGGTTTAATATCACAGACATATGACGTGAAATTTGTTATTTTGCAGCAGTTGCACAGTGCAATACATAATAATAAAATAATCTATAAATTACAATTCAGAAATCAGAAATCAGAATCAGATTTATTATCACTGGCATGTGACGTGAAATTTGTTAACTTAGCAGCAGCAGTTCAATACAATACATAATCTAGCAGAGAGCAAAAATTAATAATAATAAATAAAATAAAAGATAATAATAATAAATTAACACGTAAATCAATTGCGTATATTGAATAGATTAAAAAATGTGCAAAAAGAGAAATACTGATATATTAAAAAAAAAAGTGAGGTAGTGTCCAAAGCTTCAATGTCCATTTAGGAATCAGATGACAGAGGGGACGAAGCTGTTCCTGTGTCGCTGAGTGTGTGCCTTCAGGCTTCTGTATCTCCTACCTGATGGTAACAGTAAGAAAAGGGCATGCCCTCGGTGCAGGAGGTCCTTAATAATGGACACTGCTTTTCTGAGACACTGCTCCCTAAAGATGTCCTGGGTGCTTTGTAGGCTAGTACCCAAGATGGAGCTGACTAGATTTACAACCTTCTGCAGCTTCTTTCGGTCCTGTGTAGTAGCCCCTCCATACCAGACAGTGATGCAGCCTGTCAGAATGCTCGCCACGGTACAACTATAGAAGTTTTTGAGTGTATTTGTTGACGTGCTAAATCTCTTCAAACTCCTAATAAAGTATAGCTACTATTTTGTCTTCTTTATACCTACATCTATGTGTTGGGACCACCCAGAAACCTGAAACTGCTCACTCTCTCCACTTCTGATCCCTTTATGAGGATTGGTATGTGTTCCTTCATCTTACCCTTCCTGAAGTCCACAATAAGCACTTTTGTCTTACTGACATTGAGTGCCAGGTTGTTGCTGTGGCACCACTCCACTAGTTGGGATATCTCACTCCTGTATGCCCTCGTATCACCACCTGAGATTCTACCAACAATGGTTGTATCATCAGCAAATTTACAGATGGCATTTGAGCTATGCCTAGCCACAAAGTCATGTGTATACAGAGAGAAGAGCAGTGGGCTAAGCACACACCCCTGAGGTGCACCAGTGTTGATCATCAGCAAAGATATGTTATCATCAATTCACACAGACTGTGCTAAAATAAGTAGTGCAAAAGAAGAGCAAACAAAAAGAAAAAAAAGTGAGTGTCGTACGTGGGATTCATTGTCCATTCTGAAATATGATGGTAGCGGGGAAGAAGCCGTTTCTAAAATGTTGAGTGCACGCATCCGGTAGTAATGAGAAGGGGGCATGTCCTGGGGCGTGATGGTGGTCCAAATGATGGATGCTGCCTTTTTGAGGCATCGCCTTTTGAAGATATCCTGAATGTTGGGGAAGCTAATGCCCGTGAAGGAGCTGGCAGAGTTTGCAGCTTTCTGCAGCTTTCCCCCATCCTGTGCAATGGCCCCTTCATACCAGACGGTGAAGCAACCAGTCAGAATGCTCTGTACATCTGTAGACATTTGCTAGAGTCTTTGGAGACATACATTCCTAATGAAATATAGCAACTATTATGCCTTCTTTGTAATTACATCAATATGTTGGGCCCAGGCTAGTTCCTCAGAGATGAAGACACCCAGGAACTTGAAGCTGCTCATTCTTTCCACTGCTGATTCTTTGATGAGGACAGATATGCATTCCCTTCACTTCCCATTCATGAAGACCACAATCAATTCCTTGGTCCTATTGACATTGGGAGCAAAGTTGCTGTTGCAATGCCACTCAACCAGCTGACCTATCTCACTCCTGTATGCCTCTGACATCCTGCCAGTAATACTTGTGTCTTTGGCAAATTTACAGAAGATGTTTGAGTTGTGCCTAGCCACACAGTCATAGATGTAGAGGTAGTAGAGCAGTGGGCCCAGATCGTTGAGGTGTGCCAGTGTTGATTGTCAGCAAGGAGGAGATGTTATTTCTGATACGGGCTGACTGCGTTCTCCAATGAGGAAGTCAAGGTTCCAGTTACCGACGGAGATACAAAGGCCCATGTTTTGGAGCTTTTTGATTAGTACTGAGGGTATGATGGTGTTTGCTGCTGAGCTTTAATCCATAAACAGCAGTCTAATGTAAGTATTGTTATTATTCTGATGATCCAAGGCCAAATAGAGAGCCAATGAGATTGCATCTAATCTAGACCTATTGTGGTGAACACACCAACTGGTTGGTTGGCACATATTTTCAGTGTTGTACCAGGTGCATCAGGGCCTAATGGCAAAGATTCACCTTCTTCAAAGATGTTCTGACGCCTGCTCTGAGACAAAGATCACAGGTGTTGCATATTTAATATTTCAGTGATATTGTAAATATATTATTTGATTAAGCATTCTTTGCTGCTTACATAATGCATTGTGAGTTATATGTAAAAGTACGTAAATGGGATACTTCATCATGCCACCATGTGATACGAGCACACTTGGCTTAAAGTAAGAGCTAAGTTAGACTCCCATTTTAGATTCTTTGACTTTTCCTATAAATATGTTTTATGATTTGGAGTTATAAGCTTAAAATTGGAAATGAGGTATTTTTTAAATGAATCCAAGCTGACTGCCTACCTGTTGAAGTGGAGCAAGAAGTTTGGGTTATAAAAAAAAGGTAAGAAAGAAACGGTCGAGTTTTATAAACATAAGATGTTTTTTTTACTTCAGAGCAGATCGTTTGCTTTGCAAAAGGAAAGATGATCAAGTTAAAAAAGAAAAGCAGAAAACAGAGGAATTCACGGGTTTATAAACAGTGAGTACCAGGTGATAATAATAATAATAAAGAAAGAGCAGAAATGGCTGGCTACATCGAAAGGATTGACTCATTTGATTACACAAAAGATAACTGGATTATGTATACAAATGAAATAGCTAATGAAAAATAAGTACCAGATCTGCTGAGTGTATTGGGTTTAAAAGCATATAGTTTGCTTCAAAGTTTAACTGCTCCAAACAATCCAGTTGCAATGGGTTTTGCTTATATTGTGAATGTAATGCAGGAACATTTCAAACCAAAACCATTGTCGATTGTAGAATGCTTTAGGTTTCATAAATGGAATCAAAGGAAGAGAGTCTGAATCGAAGAAGTTGCCTGAGCATTGTCAATTAGGTGATGGGCTTAATGGGGCACTGAGAGATCATTTAGTTTGTGGAATATTACAAGAGAACATTCAAAAGTAGTTCCTAACTGAAGCAAACTCACACTTTAAAGAGCAGTTGAAATTGCTGTATCAATGGAAACAGCAGATAGAGACACAATTGAAATGCAGTCAGGAATGAAAGTGAATGTGAACAAAAATGCTATGTCTAAGTAGAAATGCACCTGGCCAACCAAATTGTGTTTCTGCTGTGGCAGGGGCTCACAGATATCAGATCAACGCCGGTTTAAAGTTAAAACTGGCAGAAAATACAACAAAGTAGGACAAATACAAAGAGTACGTTGGCAGACAAAATAAATGGACTGCATATCATCATCATTATGTGCTGAGTCGTATGACATGGGTGATTATGGTCTTTGACCATGATTGTTCTTGGCAAATTTTTCTACAGAAGTGGTTTGCCATGGCCTTCTGCTGGACAGTGTCTTTAGAAGATGGGTGGGCCCAGACATGACCAAAACGCTTTAGAAATTGTCTGCCTGGTGTCAGTGGTCGCAATCTTGCACTGAGATCTTCAATTTTATTTTCCAAAGACTGTACATTCGCTAGCAGGACAGTTGGAAGTGGGTTATGGGGTGGTCTAAGGCCTCAGCGTTTCAATTGTACCTGATATCAGCACACCTCCATGCTTCCTTTTCCTTTAACAGGAATTACACTCATGGCCCAAGTCTGCAGTTCAGGGTATGCTGATTTTGATTTCAATAGAAGTTTTTAAACTTCTTAGAACAATGCTGCTTACGAAAACACCCACGATTGTGACTGTGGATTTCAGCTGAGGTGGTCCTGAACTGGAGGATTTGATGATTCCCATTGGAGCTGTATGCAAAGAGTCATCACTTACCGGTGAACCTTATGTAAAATTTTGAAGTTTTTTATATGAATTAGTTAAATAAATTCAACTTTAAATCTTTGTGTGTATTATGTTCCATGAACCTAATAATAGGATAAAATTCTTAAATGTTTTCAATACCATCAATGTTCTTTTTCAAATATATATCTATTCAAACACCTGAATGTCCTCACTTTACACCGCACGCTGTCGGAGCCGTGCTGCCAGATAATCAAGGACACAACCCACCCAGCCAACACACTTTTCGTCCCTCTTCCCTCCGGGAGAAGGCTCAGGAGCTTGAAGACTCATACAGCCAGATTTGGGAACAGCTTCTTTCCAACTGTGATAAGACTGCTGAACGGATCCTGACCCGGACCTTCCAAATACCCGGACCTGCCTCTCCGTTTTTTTGCACTACATTACTTTGCATTTTCTATTTTCTATTTACTCTATTAAAATATAATCTAAATTTTTAACATTTCCTATCGATTTGTACTCCAGGGAGTGGGAAGTGCAGAATTAAATATCGCTGTGATGATTGTACGTTCTAGTATCAATTGTTTGGCGACTATAAAGTATATATAAAGTATAAATGTCCTTTTTGTTCCACTCCTTTCATTATAATCTTATAATTAGAATCAGAATCACGTTTATTATCACCGGCATGTGACATGAATTTTGTTAACTTAGCAGCAGCAGTTCAATGCAATACATAATCTAGCAGATAGAGAAATAATAATAATAAATAAAATAAAACATAATAATAATAAATAAACAAGTAAATCAATTACATATATTGAATAGATTTTTAAAATATGCAAAAACAGAAATACTGTATATTTTAAAAAGTGAGGTAGTGTCCAAAGCTTCAATGTCCATTTAGGAATCAGATGGCAGAGGGGAAGAAGCTGTTCCTGAATTGCTGAGTGCGTGCCTTCAGGCTTCTGTATCTCCTACCTGATGGTAACAGTGAGAAAAGGGCATGCCTTGGGTGCTGGAGGTCCTTAATAATGGACACTGCCTTTCTGAGACACCACTCCCTAAACATGCCTGTTTTTTCATTTTAATAATCTCCTATCTTGAGTATTTGGTTAAATATCTGGACAATGAATGTGATAATTATTTCAAATGTAATAAATGTAAATGTAATTGTTTCGGATGTTTTTGTTGTGATTACAAGACCTTGGTGGACATTGGTAATGCAGAATACTGCAAATCTAACAGAGAGTTTTGCAGCTTTCAGGTCATGATGTTGTTGAGCTGTGATGTCCGTCATGGTCATGGCTCGGACATAATTGTTTTTTAGCTTCATAGAGATGGTTTTGGGGACAGCGCAAAGAGTTACATGTCAGGGAAGAGGGATAGTTAGAGGTTAGGGGCAGGATCCAGTCATCAGAGTGCTCTGCAGTAAAATGGAGGTTGGGTTGGCAGGTACTGAGAACTTAGACCAGCAAATCCTGTGGTCAGGGACCAAAGTTGGTGAGCCCCAATAACCAGTGAACTCCGAGGTTGGCGAATCTCAGGGTCTGGAGGCAAGAGATCACTGCCCTCATCCTCAGGGTCCGCCAGCTGCAATCCAAGTGTCAGACTCAGTGATCTTTGAAAATGGAGGACAGGTCTGCAGGTGCTGAGGAAAAAGACCTACAATCCAAAGTCAAGGATCGCAGTTGGCGGACCCTGAGGATGAGGGCCAGTGATCCCCAAGGAGGAGGGGGAAGGGTTTGCTTTGCTGTTCCTTTATGTTGGATGCATGTTGTTCTGCTGAATGTGGTTGGTAGGCTATGTTGGTACCGGAAAGATAGCACTCTTTCTAACACTACCACATTCTTCCTGTTCTGCTCACCACACACAGGAAGGATGTGGTAGTGTTAGAAAGAGTGCAGAAGAGATCTACAAGGATGTCACCTGGAACGCAGAGCTGTACTCATAAAATAATATTTGTTAAATTAAGATTAATCTCACTGGAACATAGAAAACTGAGGGATGTCCTTAGTGATTTATAAGATTATGTGAGTATGGATAGGGTCAGGTCATAACAGGGTCAGAGTCTCTTTCCTAGGATGGGTAAGTCTAGAACTAGAAGATGTAATCTTAATGTGAGCAGGAGAAATTTAAAGAGGAGCAAGTTTTTCCATGTAGACTGCCATAGTTATATGGAGCTGCCAGAAAAAGTGTTAGGACCAGATACAATTACAATATCTGAAAGATATTTGTACAGGTCTTTGGATAGGAAAGCAGTAGGAGGATAGGCACGTGATGTGGGCAGATGGGTTTAACATTGATAGGCACCATGGTTAACTTGGATGAATTGGGCCCATTCTGTGACTCTCTATGAATCCAAGATAACAAGTTTGTTTAATTTAGAGAGATGTTGGAGGAAAGGACTAAGAGAATATCTGTGATTGCTTTAGGTTAGTGTTGCCATGGAGATAAGTAATAGATGTTGGTGGTTATTGGGGAAAGTCATCAACTGGAATTCTAACCAATCAGCCTGAAATGTTAACTTTGTTTTACTTTCCACAGATGCTGTTCAGCCTGCTGAGTGTTACCAGCATTTTGTTTTTTCTTCAGATTTCCAGCAGTTTTTTCTAAATTTTCATTTTCTCAGAAATGATACACAGAACATTGAAGTACTGTAATGCAATGAGGTTTCACACTGATTCATGGGATGGTGTGACAATGAGGAAAGACTGATTTTGTCAACTTTCAGGAGTAAAACTGAAGCACTATAGGATCACCACAGAAGGGAGGGAGAAATTCAAGCAGGAATACGTCGTTTAAAATGAGATTAAAATCCTGTGAGACAACAGGACAGGCAACTTCCAAAATATTCACCGCAGAGTTCTAGATCAGTAAAAATGGCATTAACAGATTTTTTTTTTAGCTAAAGCTGTTGCAAACAATCCAGAGACACCCTTTGCAAACTCACATCACTAAATATAGATCTAATCATTGATAAAGTTGAGGCAGTATTCTGACAAGAATAGAAGGAAAAGAAATAGGTTTTTATAGAAAGAATATGAATGCAGGATTGTGGATGTAAATAAATGTAGAAACTAACAAAATAGAAAATATAAAGGAACTTCATAGAAATAATTGCAATATTAAACAAAAATAATGATTTGTTTCAATTTTAGCTACTTCAAGGGTTAAAATGGATAAACATTGCAATTTGTATATGTATTTATAACTGAAATTAATAACACATTGAAAGCAACAGCCAAATAAATTTGCCCAAAAGAAAATTGAAAAGTTTATTTTTTTGGTTATATATTTCTAATGAAATGCATTGCTCTTAATTAGGAAGTAAAACAACTAAAGGCCTTGATTGTCCAGTACTATAAATTAATAAAAGAAAACTTGGGCTTTCAGAAGAACAATAACTATGAAGTCACAGGTCTGCTGTTGATGAAAAAGACAACAATTTCAGAAAGATAAAAGCTCAACATGCTCAAAATTGCTGCAAAACATTATAGCAGATAACTATATCACTGGTTTAGTAAGATATGCTGCAATCTAATAATTTCTCCTCCTTTGTCAGAAGTAATCAAAGGTGGAATGAAGAATTCAAAGTATCCAGGGAATTCTAGATGTACTCTCCCTCTTTTAAGAGTTAATAAGTTTATATTTATTTTGGCAAAATTCCCTATAACTTATCTGTAGCACTTCATATGGCATGTGAATTATTTTTTGAAAAGTGAGTAGACATTTATTCAATTTACTTCAATTTACTTGGAAAATTCATTTACTTACTCTCAGGAAACCAGTTTCCATGTTGCAAAGTATATTGTTGCCAATAAAAGCAGATACTCCATTAATGAGAGAAAGAGGGATCTACAGTATTCCTTATATAAGGGATTACTGTACATAACAGATAATGAGTTAAAGTCACTTTCATTAACCATATTCCAAAAAGTGTAGTAAAATAATGCATTTCCTTTTCAAATGTATTGCCTATTTTGTAACAACTTGTGATACTTTGGAGAGTTTAGGGGAATGCTTCAGAATTTAGAATTCTCTCATTCAGGTGGTGCCTTATGTTTGATTTGAACTACTCTCATATTAGACAAAGTAAATTTTAAACAAAGAAAAGAACAAACTAACATTTGGGACTTCAGCAGCCATTGCTTTTGCTGTTATCAACAGCCATACCGTCTCTCCCAATTCATGCCCCGAGTTCGCAGGTACTACCTTTTTTGACTGTACTTTTGCTGGCATTTTCCTCAATTTCTGAGTGAAGGTCTATGGATTCTTTTCACCCTTCGCTGCTATGCTGGCTCCAGCTCCACCCATTAATTAATAGGAATATTCCATATCTGCCCACTATTCAACAAATGAACTCCCAAAATATCAGTGAGTTCTGATAGGAAAGTGCTTGAAAATGCTTGAAATATTCTGCAAGTCATTCAGATTCTTCTGCCCTTCATTCTTTCACAGTTTTTTCTTCCCTTTGTTCCTTCCTCTCTCTCTGCTCTGGGCTTAGATTTGCTGCACCTTATTTTTTTGCCAGGCCATCAATTTGAGACATTAATTTTGTTTCTGTCTTCAAAAATGCTATGTTACTTGCTGAACATTTTTACATATTAATTTCAGAATCGGAATCAGATTTAATACAATCAGCATATGTCATGAAATTTGTTAACTTAGCGGCAGCAGTACAATGCAATACCCGGTAATATAAGAAAAAAATCAATCAATCAATTGCAGTATGTATATATGTACATTAAATAATTAAATTAAAAGTAGTGTAAAAACAGAAATAATATTTTTAAAAAGTGAGGTAGTGTTCATTGGTTCAATGTCCATTTAGGAATTGGATGGCAGAGGGGAAGAAGGTGTGTGTGTGTGTGTGTGTACGCGCGCACGTACGCATGCGCCTTCAGGCTTCTGTACCTCCTTCCTGATGGTAACAATGAGAAGGGAGCATATCCTGGATGATGGGGGTCTTTAATAATGGACGTTGTCTTTCTGAGGCACCGCTTCTTGAAGATGTCTTGGAT
This sequence comes from Mobula hypostoma, assembly GCF_963921235.1. NCBI lineage: Eukaryota > Metazoa > Chordata > Chondrichthyes > Myliobatiformes > Myliobatidae > Mobula > Mobula hypostoma. The sequence continues at coordinate 47,311,665 of NC_086098.1, forward strand.
ACTACGTAGGCTAGCACCCAAGGTGGAGTAATTATTGCCACAAGCTTTCCCCCTCACTCCTTCAAATGGAACCTAGCTTCTTCTCTTACTCACAAACATTTCTCAAACCTGCATTTTCTATCACTGCTAACTGCATTTAGCAGGAAAGATGTGGATGGAAAATCCTGATCCCACAGTGAGAATTGCCTCAGAGAGTGAGGAGAAAGGCCGGACCCTAGATATTTGCTGTGGGGTGAAGACTGGTTGCATTGATTGTCAATGTGGGCACAAAGCAATGGTCCCCAAAAATTGTTCATCTTCTAAAGGTTTGATGCACGTGCTATTTGCCACATAGTCAAGATCTTTTATTCCTTGGGCTGTGTGCCAAGTTCAGATACATTACTGCAGGGAAATGACCAGTTTGTCTGAGCACTTGCACTCTGTACAGTCAAAGAATGTTTCTTTAGGCCAGAATGTAAACAAAACAGGAAGATATGTGACCAGACAATCTTTTTCTTCTGTTAGCTCACTGCTTTGAAAACAGTGATTCATACTGACGTAGAAGATCATAAAACCAATATTACCTCATTTTCATGACTATCTTTCATCTATGAGTCTAGACAAAGTAGAAGATAATTGGTCCACAAGGTTATCCTTAGACCACAAAAACCAAGAATAAAAAGAAGGACCCTGCTGTCTCCCTTGGCTCAGCGCCTTTTTTTCTGCAATGTTTTCATTTGTCACGTCACTAAGCTGATGGCTAAGCTGCACAATGCTGATGCTTTTCAAAAGCAGTTGCCTTTCTGCTCGGACTGCCAGTGTAGTCAGTGAGAAATTTGCAGGTTCTCCCTGTGACCGAGGGTGTTTCCTCAGGTTTTCCCAGAAATGCTCCAGTGTTATCCCACACTCGGGAGACATTTAGGTCGATAGGCACGGAGTCATTTTAATTTGCCATTACTGTGTAGGGGTGTGGTGGAATCTGTAGGGAATTGATGGGAATGAGGCTGAGAATAAGGTGAGATTAGTGTAAATGGTGCTTGACGGCCAGCTCCACTCAGTGGGCCAAAGGTCCTGTGCTGTTTGATTCAATGATAGGTAGATAGATAGATACCTTATTGATCCCAAAGGAAATTACAGCGTCACAGTAGCATTACAAGTGCACAGATATAAAAATATAAGAAGTACAAAAAAAAAGTTTCCTCAAGCAGTCTAACAGGAACGGGTCATCACTTCCCCGGCTATAGGTTGACTCATTATAGAGCCTACTGGCCAAGGGCAAGAATGACCTCATATAGTGCTCCTTGGAGCAGTGCAGTTGTCTTAGTCTATTACTAAAAGGTGAGAAACATTGTCCAGAATTGCTGGGATTTTCCAAAGGGTCTATAGTTCTACCACCGCCTCCAGTGTGTCCAGTTTGACTCCTATAACAGACCCAGCCTTTCTAGTCAGTTTATTGAGTCTGTTGGCATCACCTGTGTTGATGCCATTGCCCAACACACCACCAAATAGAAGATTGTACTAACCACAACAGCATGGTAGAACATGTGAAGGAGAGGCTTGCATATGCCAAAGGACCTCAGTCGCCCCAGGAAGTTGAGGCAACTTTGGCCCTTCCTGTACACAGCCCCTGTATTGGTGCTGTACTCAAGTCTGTCATCCAGGTGCATCGCCACATTGTAGGTCCTTGCCACCTCCACATTCCCACCATCAATAGTAACAGGGACCGATACAGGCTTAGTCTTCCTAAAGTCCATCACCATTTCCTTTGTCTTACTGATGTTGAGCTGCAGATAATTCAGCTTGCACCATTTGACAAAGTCCTCCAACAGGGCCCCGTATTCGTCCTCCCATCCTCCCTTTATACACCCAACTATTGCTGAGTTATCAGGGAATTTCTGCAGAACACATGACACAGTGTTGTATCTAAATTCCGAGTTAGACAGAGTAAATAGGAAGGGAGCCAATACAGTCCCTAGTAACCTCGGTAACCATCTGCATAAATTGTAAGCTTGCTCCCTAGCTTCCTCCACAGAGATGAGAGAGGAGCCTAACAATAGTGTCAATGGTGTAATATGCTAAAGAAGGATATTTTTCCATAGTTACCGCTACCTAGAGTTGTGCTGCAAGTAATGCAGCTGTCTCCGCTCCAGTGACCCTGTTCTCATTTTAAGCTTCAGTGCTGTTTCTGTGGAGTTTGCACACTCTTCCTGTGAGCACACAGGCTTCCTTCGGGTGCTCTGTTTTTTGCCTACATCCCAAATATATATTTGCTTTTCTTCATTGTATGTTTTTCCATGAATGTTAGCAGAATCTGGGAGATGAGGTGGGCACTGAAGATCGTGTTCAAGAGAACATAGAACATAGAATAGTACAGCACAGTACAGGCCCTTCGGCCCACAATGTTGTGCTGACCCTCAAACCCTGCCTCCCATATAACCCCCTGCACCACTGACTCAGGCAGTGCATTCCACGCACCAACCACTCTCTGAGTCAAAAAACCTTCCTCTAATATCCCCTTTGAACTTCCCACCCCTTACCTTAAAGCCATGTCCTCTTGTATTGAGCAGTGGTGCCCTGGGGAAGAGGCGCTGGCTATCCACTCTATCTATTCCTCTTATTATCTTGTACACCTCTATCATGTCTCCTCTCATCCTCCTTCTCTCCAAAGAGTAAAGCCCTAGCTCCCTTAATCTCTGATCATAATGCATACTTTCTAAACCAGGCAGCATCCTGGTAAATCTCCTCTGTACCCTTTCCAATGCTTCCACATCCTTCCTATAGTGAGGTGACCAGAACTGGACACAATACTCCAAGTGTGGCCTAACCAGAGTTTTATAGAGCTGCATCATTACATCGTGATTCTTAAACTCTGTCCCTCGACTTATGAAAGCTAACACCCCGTAAGCTTTCTTAACTACCCTATCCACCTGTGAGGCAACTTTCAGGGATCTGTGGACATGTACCCCGAGATCCCTCTGCTCCTCCACACTACCAAGTATCCTGCCATTTACTTTGTACTCTGCCTTGGAGTTCGTCCTTCCAAAGTGTATCACCTCACACTTCTCCGGGTTGAACTCCATCTGCCACTTCTCAGCCCACTTCTGCATCCTATCAATGTCTCTCTGCAATCTTTGACAATTCTCTACACTATTTACAACACCACCAACCTTTGTGTTGTCTGCAAACTTGCCAACCCACCCTTCTACCCCCACATCCAGGTCGTTAATAAAAATCACGAAAAGCAGAGGTCCCGGAACAGATCCTTGTGGGACACCACTAGTCACAATCCTCCAATCTGAATGTACTCCCTCCACCACCACCCTCTGCCTTCTGCAGGCAAGCCAATTCTGAATCCACCTGGCCAAACTTCCCTGGATCCCATGCCTTCTAACTTTCTGAATAAGCCTACCGCGTGGAACCTTGTCAAATGCCTTACTTAAATCCATATAGATCACATCCACTGCACTACCCTCATCTATATGCCTGGTCACCTCCTCAAAGAACTCTATCGGGCTTGTTAGACACGATCTGCCCTTCACAAAGCCATGCTGACTGTCCCTGATCAGACCATGATTCTCTAAATGCCTATAGATCCTATCTTTAAGAATCTTTTCCAACAGCTTTCCCACCACAGACGTAAGGCTCACCGGTCTATAATTACCCAGACTATCCCTACTACCTTTTTTGAACAAGGGAACAACATTCGCGTCCCTCCAGTCCTCCGGTACCATTCCCGTGGACAACGAGGACATAAAGATCCTAGCCAGAGGCTCAGCAATCTCTTCTCTCGCCTCGTGGAGCAGCCTGGGGAATATTCCGTCCGGCGGGACTTATCTGTCCTAATGTATTTTAACAACTCCAACACCTCCTCTCCCTTAATATCAACATGCTCCAGAACATCAGCCTCACTCATATTGTCCTCACCATCATCAAGTTCCCTCTCATTGGTGAATACCGAAGAGAAGTATTCATTGAGGACCTCGCTCACTTCCACAGCCTCCAGGCACATCTTCCCACCTTTTTATCTCTATTCAGTCCTACCTTCACTCCTGTCATCCTTTTTTTCTTCACATAATTGAAGAATGCCTTGGGGTTTTCCTTTACCCTACTCACCAAGGCCTTCTCATGCCCCCTTCTTGCTCTTCTCAGCCCCATCTTAAGCTCCTTTCTTGCTTCCCTATATTCCTCAATAGACCCATCTGATCCTTGCTTCCTAAACCTCATGTATGCTGCCTTCATCCACCTGACTAGATTTTCCACCACACTTGTCACCCATGGTTCCTTCACCCTACCATTCTTTATCTTCCTCACCGGGACAAATTTACCCCTTACATCCTGCAGAGATCTCTAAACATCGACCACATGTCCATAGTACATTTCCCTGCAAAAACATCATCCCAATTCACACCTGCAAGTTCTAGCCTTATAGCCTCATAATTTGCCTTTCCCCAATTAAAAGTTTTCGTGTCCTCTTTGATTCTATCCTTTTCCATGATAATTATAAAGGTCAGGGAGTGGTGGTCACTGTCCCCCAGATGCTCACCCACTGAGAGATCTGCGACCTGACCCAGTTCATTACCTAGTACTAGATCTGGTATGGCATTCCCCCTGGTCGGCCTGTCCACATACTGTGACAGGAATCCATCCTGGACACACTTAACAAATTCTGCCCCATCTAAATCCTTGGAACTAATCAGCTGCCAATCAATATTAGGGAAGTTAAAGTAACCCATGATAACAACCCTGTTATTTTTGCACCTTTCCAAAATCTGCCTCCCAATCTGCTCCTCTGTATCTCTGCTGCTATCAGGGGGCCTATAGAATATCCCCAGTAGAGTAACTGCTCTCTTCCTGTTCCCGACTTCCACCCATATTGACTCAAAAGAGGATCCTGCTGCATTACCCACCCTTTCTGTAGCTGTAATCGTATCCCTGACCAGTAATGCCACCCCTCCTCCCCTTTTTCCGCCCTCTCTATCCCTTTTAAAGCACTGAATTCCAGGAATATTGAGAATCCATTCCTGCCCTGGTGCCAGCCAAGTCTCTGTAATGGCCACTACATCATAATTCCATGTATGTATCCAAGCTCTCAGTTCATCACCTTTGTTCCTGATGCTTCTAGCATTGAGGTACACACATTTCAGCCCTTCTACCTTACTGTCTTTACACCATTTATTCTGCTTGTCTTTCCTCAAAGCCTCTCTGTATGTCAGATCTGGCTTTACTCCATGCACTTCTTTCACTGCTCTATCGGTCTGGGTCTCATCCCCCTCGCAAATTAGTTTAAACCCTCCCGAACCATGCTAGCAAACCTACCTGCAAGGATATTGCTCCCCCTTGAGTTCAGGTGCAACCCATCTAATCTGTACAGGTCCCACCTTTCCCAGAAGAGATCCCAATGATCTAAAAATCTAAAGCTCTGCTCCCTGCACCAACTCCTCAGCCACGCATTCAACTGCCATCTCCTCCAATTCTTACCATCTCTGTCACGTAGCACTGGCAGCAATCCTGAGAACGTCACCCTTGAGGTCCTGTTCTTCAGCCTTCTGCCTAATTCCCGAAACTCACACTTCAGGACCTCATCCCTCTTCCTGCCTATGTCGTTGGTCCCAACATGTATCACGACTTCTGGTTGCTTTCCCTCTCGTACCAGGATGTCGTGCACCTGGTCAGAGACATCCCGGACACTGGCACCCTGGAGGCAACAAACCATGCGGGTGTCCTTCTCACATCCACAAAATCTCCTGTCTGTTCCCCTGACTATAGAGTCTCCAATGACGACAGCTCTCCTCTTCTCCGTCCCACCCTTCTGCACCACAGGGTCAGACTCAGAAAAGGTTACATGAAACAAATGGGGCAATCATTATCTCACATCTGCATTCTGGGGTAAATATTCTTTCCAGAAAGCAAAGGCACTTCTATTTTGATAGCCTGTTGCCCAATGTATAAGCCACATTTAATTATTGTGCCTTTGTCTCCAGACCCCTTTCGATTGTTCCTCTCTTGGGTAAATTCCTGTGCATTTTTACTTTAAGCGTTACCCATTTTTCACATTCTGAACCATGCTCTGATTTGTCTTTGAGAGAGAGAGAGAGAAAACAAAGGCAACAGCTAGCTGAGTGTTCTGCATTCATTCTATGTCACAGTGCACCAACAGAAATACAAAGCATTGCAATGGTTCCAAACTTTGACTTGTTTTTCCCTGAATGGAATATGCAGCTTGTATTTTATTGTCCAGATTTTGATATTTTTATAAGAAGTGTGTTCATTTTTAGATTATGTGTCTTAAGAAGGCAAAATTCATTTTAACTGCATGTTTTCTTTTCAATTTCATTTCTTTACGACAATATAGTCATTGGCACAAGATCCAAGCTATAAAACTGGATGTTCATGTTCGGAATGTTAGAATATTGTGATACTTCAAAGGTTCTTAAATGGCTGCAGAGCAATTTGGAAAGTCATAAAGTAGGATCATGACAGAGATTTTCTTTGATTTTTATTGATAAGCTTTGATCAAAGCAATGCTACAAAAATTATATTTGCACATGGCTTACTAGATTTCAATTTAGAGACAGCTCAATAACACCCATATGTCTAATTAACGTATCAAATCATACATGTTCATTTACTTACTTATTAAGGCACAGTGTGGAATAGGACCTTCTGGCCCTTTGAGCCGCACTACCCAGCAACCCCCTAATTTACCCCTAGCCTGATCACAGGACAATTTACAATGACCAATTAGCCTACTAACTGGTATGTCTTGGGACTGTGGGAGGAAACCAGAGCACCCAGAGAAAACAGGCGTATTCTGCGGGGTGGACGTACAAACGCCTTTCAGATGATATTGGAATTGAATTCTGATCTCTGAGCCATAATAGTGCCACATTACTGTGGTGCCCAAAAGTGGACTTGTCTGGAATCTTTAGAGTGTGGGAGTTAACCTGGATAGCCAGAAGAAATCTACACGGTAATGGGAAGGAATTACAAACACCTGGTTTAATGCTTAATTTGTAAGAAGCAAAAATAGAGTGTTATAACATTGGAAAATAGGGTTGAACATAAATTGATGAAGAGTCCTGTTCTAAAGACAGGTCTTGGCCTAAAACATTGATGGTTTAGAAACATAGAAACCTACAATACAATACAGGCCCTTCAGCCCACAAAGCTGTGCTGAGCATGTCCTTACCTTAGAAGTCACCTAGGGTTACCTATAGTTCTCTATTTTGCTAAGCTCTATGTATCTATCCAGGAGTCTCTTAAAAGACCCTATCGTATCCGCCTCCACCACCATCGCCGGCAGCCCATTTCACGCACTCACCACCCTCTGCGTAAAAAATTTACCCCCGACATCTCCTCTGTACCTATTTCCAAGCACCTTAAAACTGTGCCCTCTCACGCAAGCCATTTCAGCCCTGGGAAAAAGCCTCTGACTATCCACACGATCAATGCCTCTCATCATCTTATACACCTCTATCAGGTCACCTCAACATCCTCCGTCACTCCGCGGAGAAAAGGCCAAGTTCACTCAACCTATTCTCATAAGGCATGCCCCCCAATCCAGGTAACATCCTTGTAAACCTCCTCTGCACCCTTTCTATAGTGTCCAAATCCTTCCTGTAGTGAGGCGACCAGAACTGAGCACAGTACTCCAAGCGGGGTCAAACCAGGGTCCTATATAGCTGCAACATTACCTCTCGGTTCTTAAACTCAATCCCACGATTGATGAAGGCCAATGCACTGTATACCTTCTTAACCACAGAGTCAACCTGCGATTTATTCCTCTCCATAGATTCTCCCTGACCTGCTGAGTTCATCTAGGATTTCTGGCAGCTTGCGCTCATCTAAAAAATACACTTGCACATTTTTCTCATTGGTTGTCTCTGTCAGCATACTAGATTTGCAGAATCCAACAAAAGCAAGAAACAAATGACTTCACTAATCAACCAGCAGTAGTTTTATATGGCACTTCCGATTCTTAGGTCCAATTCTATCAGCGGGTAGATTACCAGTCACTTGGCAAGATTCCAAAAAATGCTTTGTCAATTTATGCTGCTTTCACATAGCCGGATAATGTTGATGACAGATGTCTTCATCCCCAAAATGACAGCAAGCAGTTTACTAGAAATGATTCTTCGTAGTTTACATAATAAATCTTCCTCTAGTTTTGCTCATTTATGTGATGCTGAAAGCTATATGAATTTTCAGCGGTCTTTGCTCTGCAGAAAAACATAATATAACACAATGTGCCACCATTTGCTTTTGTTCTATGTCTACTTTAAACATTTTTGAAAATTCATGCTATTTTGTCAACAATTTACTTAATTATCCAAAAAGCATACATGATTTGAAAATATGTCAGATATACATTGGATTTGTTTCCTTGAGAACATCCTGAGCCCACTATTGATGACTACGTTTCCTGGCAAGGTATTGTCATAGCCACAACAATGTGATAAATGTCTGGAATTCCAGGCGCTGTTAAGTATATTTAATGACCTTCTTCACTGAGCTGGCCCGCTTGATAACAACATCACCAGTTCTACACTTGGAGTAGTATGTGTTATGGTTAATTAAACAAAAATGGTTCAGACTTTGTATAGCTAACCTTTGACCTAGTCTTCCTTCTGGCTATTTTGTTCATACGTCTTTCAACATCAGAAGAATTCCTGTTGGGTAATTGCAACTTGAAAGAATGTGCCATGCTTAGTCTCCTGAAAATTATATTGATTCAAAAGCAAAATATTTTGAATACTTGACATCTAAAGTAAACTCGGATGATATCGGAATTTCTTAGCATGCCAGGCAACATCAGAGGAGAGAGAAACAAAACTATTGTGAGCCCAATGGCCTTTGATCAGAACTGGATAAAATTTAATATGTAATATAAGTTTAGCAATACAGAGGCAGGGACTGGAAGAAAGGAAGGAAAGAAAGAAAAGCCCAGAGTCTGTGATAAGATGAAAAGCAGAAGAGATTAAATGGGGTTAAACGATTGATGACATGGAGCAAAAGAGGATGTGTAAGTGCCACTACACTCACCATTCCTAACCCATCACTGAATACAACACCAGATTCCTATTGCTCACTTTAGCTGCCATTTCCTGCTATTTTTCACTGGCAAGTTCCCACAGGTCAGCAGGGCAAATACCAGCATCTCCTCAGGCAAAGCATTTCTAAATCGCGGGTTGATTTGAAATGTCTCAACCATCCTGTTTTTGTCCTCCTTGTAATATCATAATTCATCAATTGCCAGTGAGTTGACTCATCCCTGTGTTGAAAAGGTCTCGCACAGGATTCACAGTTGTAGAGATACACAGCGTAGAGAGGTCATACAGTCCAACAAACCCGAGCTGAACATCAACCACCCATTTATATAAGTGCTACATTATTCCAATTCTCCCCACATTCTGAATCGAATTAAATTTATTTCTTACATCCTTCACATATACGAGGCCTAAAAATCTTTGTTACGTCTCCATCTAAATGTGTCTTGTGTAATCATAGTAATTTATAATAATTTATAATAAATAGAACAGTCAATATAATATACAGTACACTCAAATCAGCGTCAGTTCATCAGTCTGATGGCCTGGCGGAAGAAGCTATCCAGGAGCCTGATGGTCCTGGCTTTTATGCTGCAGTACCATTTCCCGGATGGTAGCAGTTGGAATAGATTGTGGTTGGGATGGCTTGGGTCCCCAATGATCCTGCGGCGCTTTTTACATACCTGTCCTTGTAAACGTCCTGAATCATGGAAGTTCACGACCACAGATACGCTGGGCTGTCTGCACCACTCTCTGCAGAGTCCTGTGATGAAGGGAGGTATAGTTCCCATACCAGGCAGTGATGCAGCCAGTCAGGATGCTGTCAATTGTGTCCCTGTAGAAAGTTCTTAGGACTTGGGGGCCCATTCCAAATTTCCTCAACCGTCTGAGGTGAAAGAGGTGCTGTTTTGCTTTTTTCACCACACAGCTGGTGTGCACAGACCACATGAGGTCATCAGTGATGTTTATGCTGAGGAACTTGAAGCTGTTTACCCTCTCAACCCCAGATCCATTGATGTCAATAGGGGTTAGCCCGTCTCCATTCCTCCTGTAATCCACAACCATCTCCTTTGTTTTTGCGACATTGAGGGGGAGGTTGTTTTCTTGACACCACTGTCAAGACAGGCTTCTTCCCTGTACAGGCTTCTTCCCTGTAGGCCACCTCGTTCTATCATCTCCCCTCAGATTCCACCATGCTCCCCATTTTCACTCCACAGGACTACATCCCTTTCTCTACCTATGTCATTTGTGCCAATGTGAACAATAACTCCCATCCCCCCCGAGAATGCTCTGTAGCCGCTCTGTGACATCCGGGACCCTGGCACCATGGAGTCAATGCACCATTGTGGAGTCCCTTTGGCAGCCACAGAATTTTCTGTCCACCACCTTAACAATTACATTTCCTATCACTGTAGCCCTTTCTTCCTTCACCTTTTCCCACAGAGCCTGAGAGCCACAGAACTGGCCACTACTGACTTTCCCTGAGTGCTTACTTCCCCCAGTAGTATCCAAAATGAAGTACTGAATTTTGAAGGGAATCTTGCACGATCTGCCTCCTCCCCTTTACTTTCCTGGTGGTATCCCAACTACTTTTTGCCTGTACCTTACGCACAACCACCTCACTGAAACTCATAGATATGAAACTATTGGTCTACATTGTTTTTAGTACTAGAAGTTAAGCCTCATGACCACAAACAGGCAGGAAGAATGACTTGGTCTCTCACTGGAAAATATACCTCTTTGGATCCTTGCAACACACATCAAAGTTGCTTGAATTTCCAGCATCTGCAGAATTCCTGTTGTTTGCCGCTTTGGATCCTTGTGACGTTGACCTTGGGATGGTTGTGGAAGCTTTACATGTAATAAGGGTATTGCAAAAGGGAGGTATATCATAGTGTTAGTCATTATATAAAGTTCACAGGAATTTCTCAAGCTCAAATTTCACAGCAGAATAAGGGCAAGTCTTTTTTTTTTGCTCATTTACCAAAAAAAAATTCAAACAGTGCCTCTATGCAGCTGGCATTAAATCAACTGCCAACCTTTTGTATATGTAGGCAAGTAGAGGGAGACCTCAGTCTTATGGAGTAAGGATAGGGACTCCGACGTGGTTTAGGTAAAGGACATGGCTGTAGACAGGTGTGGAAAGGCAACATCCAATAGAAACAGAGGCCACACAGTCACAGTCAAATTGTCGTAAGAGACCTCACACAGGTCCAGGAGCGAGAGATTTAGAGAAGGAGTTTTCACAAGATCGTAGCCTTTTCTGGAGGCAGCAGTTGCCGTCGAATCAGCAGAGGAGACTTCATGCAGGTCCAGGAGAGGGGGGGGGGGGGGAGAGAGAGAGAGAGAGAGAGAGAGAGAGAGAGAGAGAGAGAGAGAGAGAGAGAGAGAGAGAGAGAGAGAGAGAGAGAGAGAGAGAGAGAGAGAGAGAGAGAGAGAGAGATTTTACCAAAAGGAGATTTCAAGGGATTTTGGGTTTTTTCCAGCAGTGCAATGACAAATAAAAGTAAAGCAAGGACAAGTGGAATGGCCATTTTGCAGAGTGGCTATTATGTGAGTGGACCAGGTTTAGAAAGGAGAGGCTTTGGCTCATCAGACACGGACAAGAACAGGCTTTGGCATGGCAAGTATTTGGTGAATTTCTTCTTCTTCTTCTTCATTCTTTATCTGTTAGTGTATAGTTAGCACAGTCAGAATAGCTCCAGGGGCTGTGTGTGATGTGGGAATTCTGGGAGACCTCCAGCCTCCCGGATAACCACATCTGCACCAGGGACACCAAGCTGCAGCTCTTCAGAGAATGTGTTAAGGAACTAGATCTGCAGCTTGAAGACCTTCAACTCATACAGGAAACTGAGGAGGTGATAGATAGAAGCTACAAGGAGGTAGTCACCCCTAAGTTGCACGAGGCGGAAAAGGGAAGGAAAATGGCCAGCCAGTCGAGAGTGGCCATTCCTCTCACTAATAACTATACTATTTGGATACTGCCGATGGAACTGACATCCTGGGGGGAGCCGCAGCAAATGGGTCTCTGGCACAGGGTCTAGCGATGTGGCTCAGAAGAGAAGGGGAGGAAGAAGAGGACTGCAGTGGTGATAGGGGATTCCATTGTTAGAGGAGAAGACAAAAATTTCTGTGAATATGATAGAGACATCCGGATGGTATTTTGCTTCCCAGGTGCTCGGGGCTGGGACATCTTGGATCAGGTCCTCAACCTTTTAAAGGGGACTAGTGAACAGCTAAAAGCCTTGGTAAATATTGTCACCAATAACATAGATAGGCAAAGTGAGGAGGTGATGGAGATAATTTAAGGAGTTAGGTAGAAAGTTGAAAAGCAGGACCTCCAGGATAGTAATCACTGGGTTGCTGCCTGTGCCATACACCTGTGAGGATGAGAATAGCGTGATCTGGCAGGTGAATGCGTGGTGAGAAACTAGTGCAGGGGGCAGCATATTAGATTTCAGGATCATTAGCATCTCTTCCAGGGAAGATATGATCTGTACAAAATGGATGGGTTACACCAGAACCCAAGAGGGAACTAATACCCCTGTGAGATGGTTTGCTACAGTTATCGGGGAGGGTTTAAACTAATTTGGCAGGGGCATGGGAATTGGACTGGTAGGGCAGCTGGTTTACAAGCAGAGGCAGTATACAGTGAAACTGTCAGGAAAGACAGTCAGATGATCAAGATTAGTTGCAGTGTAAAAGGTGGAAAATGGAAAAGGGTAATAGATGAAGCTGTTATATTTGAATGCACACAGTCTACAGAATAAGGTAGGTGATCTTGTAGTGCAGTTAAAGATTGGCAGGTATGATGGTTTGGGCATTGCTGGGTCATGCCTGAAAAAGGATTATCGTTTAACATCCAAGGATACTCATTGTATCGAAAGGACAGGCAGGTAGACGGTGGGGGGGCCGGGGTGGGGTGGCTCTACTGGTAAAAAAATGAAATCAAATCCTTAGAAAGAGGTGACAAAGGAGCTGGAGATGTAGAATCCTTGTGGGTACACTTAAGAAACTGCAAGATTAAAAAGGTTCTCATGGGAGTTATATACAGGCCTCTGAACAGAAGCCAGGATGTGAGGTATGAGAGAGGGGCTGGCCAAAATTGATTGGAAGGGGACACTAGCAGGGATGACAACAGGGCAGCAATGGCCGGGGTTTCTGGAAGCAATTCGGAAGGCGCTGGATAGATACATACCAAAGAAGAAGTATTCTAAAGACATTACGACACAACTGTGGCTGATAAGGGAAGTCAAAGCCAACATAAAAGCAAAACAGAGGATATATAATAAAGCAAAAATTAGTGGGAAGTTAGAGCATTGGGAAACTTTTAAAAACCAACAGAAGGCATCTAAAAATCCATAAGGGGGAGGAAAGATGAAAAATGAAGGGAAACTAAGAAACAAGTCAGGAAGAAAAAAATGCAATAATAATAGGGTTGTTGTGATGAGATATTTTAACTTTCCTAATATTTCTAATATAGAGCAAGGGGTTTAGATGGGGTGGAGTTTGTTAGGTGTGTTCAGGAAGGTTTCCTGACACAATATGTAGAAAAGCCAACTAGAGGAGAGACTGTACCCGATCTGGTATTGGGAAATGAACTGGTCAGGTCTCAGATCTCTTGATGGGAGCGCATTTCAGAGGTAGTGATCACAACTCTATCTCCTTTACCATAAAGTTGGAGAGGGATAGGAGCAGGCAATTTGGAAAACATTTAATTAGGGTAGGGGGAAATATGATGCTATTAGCCAAGAACTTGGGAGCAGATGTTCTCAGGGAAAAGCACAGCAGAAATGTGGCAAATGTTCAGGGAACATTTGCATGGTGTTCTGCATAGGTATGTTCCATTGAGACAGGGAAAGGATGGGAGGGTAAAAGAACCATGTGTACAAAGGATGTGGAAAATCTAGTTAAGAAGAAAAGAAAAGCTTATGAAAGGTTCAAGAAATTAGGTAGTGATAGAGTTCTAGAAAATTAAAAGGTAGCCAAGAAGGAGCTTAAGAATGAAATTAGGAGAGCTAGAAGGGGCCATGAGAAGGCCTTGGTGTGCAGGATTAAGGAAAACCCCAAGGGCATGAGCAAGAGGATGAGCCGTGTGAGAATAGGACCAATCAGGTTCAATAGTGGAAGCGTGTGCATGGAGTCAAAGGAGGTAGCGAATGTGCTTATTGAATAGCTTGGTTCAGTATTCACCAGGGAATAGGACCTTGGCAGTTGTGGGAATGATTTAAAACTTGAGCCTATAGATATTAGGAAAGAGGATGTGCTGGAGCTTTTGAAAAGCATTAAGTTAGATAGGTTGCCGGGACTGGATGAGATATATCCTAGGCTACTGTGGGAAGCAAGGGAGGAGATTGATGAGCCTCTGGTGATGATCTTTGCATAATCAATAGGGATGGGGGAAGTATTGGAGGACTGGAGGGTTGCAAATGTCCCTTGTTCAAGAAAGGGAGTAGAGATAACCCAGGAAATTATAGACCAGGGAGTTTGACTTCAGTGGTGGGCAAGTTGTTGGAGAAGATCTTGAGAGGCAGGATTTATGGCCATTTATGGAGACATAATCTGATTAGGGATAGTCAGCATGGCTTTATCAAGGGCAGGTTGTGCCTTACGAGCCCGATTGAATTCTTTGAGGATATAACAGAACACATTGACGAAGGTAGAGCAGTGGATGTAGAGTATATGGATTTCAGTAAGGCATTTGATAAGGTTCCCCATGCGAGGCTCATTCAGAAAATAATGAGGCACGGAATACAAGGAGACCTTGCTTTGTGGATCCAGTATTGGCTTGACCGCAGAAGGCAAAGGGTGGTTGTAGATGACTTGTACTCTGCAGGGAGGATGGTGACCAGTGGTGTTCCGCAGGGATCTGTTCTGGGAGTTGAAAGGAGAAGCTGGACTCACATTATCAAAATCTTACATATTTATGTGCAAATTTCAAAAAAAAAATCAGTTTGTAGGGTCATAGAGCAATACTGAATAGACACAGGTTGTTCAGGCCCCCTAGTCCTGGTAACATCCTCATAAATCTTTTCTGTACTCTTTCCAGTTTAACCATATCTTTTGTGTAACAGCGTCACCAAAACTGTGCACACTACTTGAAGTGCGATCTCACCAATGACTTATACCACTTCAACATAATGTCCTAGCTCCTATACTCATTGCCTTGACTAATGAAGATCATCATGGTCAATGCCTTCTTCACCACCCTGTCTTCCTGTGACACCTCTTTCCAAAAGACTATGAACTTGAATTACTAGGTCCCTCTGTTCCATTACACTCCCCAGAGCCCTACCATGCATTGTATAATTTCTATGCTGGTTTGACTTTCCAAAATGCATCACCTCATATTTATTTGTATCAAAATCCTTTTGAGGGGATGCATGCCAGAAACAACCTGGAATACTCAAACATGGATGTACTTCATTATCTTATGAAATCACATTCCTATTAAAACTGATGATTGAGGCACATAAAAGAAAATCTGCCCCGCTGAAGGGCCTCAGCCCGAAACGTCGACTGTACTCTTCCATAGATGCGGCCCGGCCTGCTGAGCTCCTCCAGCATTTTGTGTGGTGATTGGGGCTGGTTCCCCTTTTGCAGCTGGATGATGACTTTGCACTTGGCCTCTTCTCTTGTATTCATTTGTTTTGATTTCAAACAGCAATGGCCTTGTTGAAAGAAGAACTGTGAAACAAGTGAAGTTGCCAGCAGTGTTTAAATTGTGAAAAGGCAGCAGAAATCAGCCAGCTTATTTTGTAAAGGAGATTTTTCCACACATTTTTATCTCCAAAGGTCTAACTGCAAGGAACAAACTTTCTTACTGTGGTGTTAAAGACGAACAATTAGGAAGCAGTATGAAGCAATATCTGGTGAACGAAGATATCTGTTGCACAATCCAGAACAAGCTGAGATCACTTTATTCCCTAAAAATGAACACAAGCACTGATTTGGATGAGTCGTTTTGTACATACGTTTGTACATAGAAAATTATGGCTCCGAAATTTGCAGAATGTTTTGAAGGGATGACCAAGAAGACTGATGAGGGTAGGGTGCTAGCCATTGTCTACATGGAGTTTATAAAATCCAGCTTGTCTGGAAGGTTAGAACATATGGGATTCAGGGTGAGTTAATAAAGCAGATGTAAGATTGGTGTGGTGGGAGGAATCAGAGTGGTAGTAAATAATTGTTTTTCAGACTGGGGGCCTGTAACCAGTTGTGTTCCACAAGACCATATGGAGCAGAATTAGGCCTTTTGGCCTATTGAGTCTGCTCTGCCATTCCATCATGGCTGATTTACTATCCTGCTCAACCTCAGTCTCCTGCCTTCTCCCCGTAAACTTTGACACCCTTAATTCTGTACTCAGAGATGAGTGATGAATTATGTCCAAATGGTTCCATTTTATTATCAGAGAATGTTTACGGTATACAACCTAAAATTCTTACTCTTCACAGACCTCCACAAAAAACAGCAGAGAACCCCAAAAGAACAAATGACAGAAAAGCATTAGAACCCTGAAGCCTCCAGTTCACCCTCGCTTACACAAACAGCAGCAATGTATTAACCTCTCCCATCCCTCCCCACCCATTTCAGCAGAAGGCATCTGTGCCCACCACCCACCAAGCATCAGCAAAGCACCCAAAGACAGACCATGATCTGCAGTCAACAAAAACTATTGTTTTCCCAACAGTTCGACAATCCACAGGCTCTGTCTCCTAACATGGGACAGAGCGATGTCACCAATTTCACAGCAAAAGGGGAGACCAACAAACAGTCGCTGTTACGATGTTACAGTCTGCTGCTTCACTTTTTATTCCGAGATTTTCCGACTTGAGAATCAGCAGCAAACTCTCCCCACCATCAAGAGGAAAAGAGAGAGAGAGCGATCGCTTGACTACAGAGATCTCTGTCCGCGGCATTGGCCATGGATGTTCCTTCGCTCATGATGCTTCGGTCAGCAGCATCGGCCTGGAATCAGTTGTCCATAGGGCTGCACCCCGGCATCTTCCAGGCCACCAATGGAGCATGTCAGAAAACAGCCATTCGGTGAGATCCAAGAGTGGGAACTCATCTGCTGTGAAAAACCTCAGCTTGCGTGTTGTTGCAGATCAGGGACTTCAGCAGAACCCCAGCCACCTTGGAAAGGAAAAAATGCGATATTTAAGAAATGAATTTGTTTCTGCAGATGAGCTCGAAAATGTTGTAAAACAATAAAACATGAAAACTTCCAAGCTGGGGGGCGGGGGGGGTGCGGGGTGAATACTTTTTATAGGCACTATAACATACAACAATGTTCTATACAATCCACAATGCCAGCAAGCTTAATGTCATCTGTAAACTTACTAACCCACCCTTTCACTTCCTCATCAAAGTTGTTTATAAAAATCAGAAGGAACATGGGTCCCGGAATAGAATTTTCTTGCATGTTTTTACAGTCATAAGAGGACATTCAGAAGTTGTTGAGAGCAGCGTGCTTGTAAACAGAGTGTATAACTATTACAGTACAGCCAATAATTTTCACAACCAAACAAAAAAGGGCAACAAGCAGAACATGCTGGAGGAATTCAACAGGTCAGGCAGCAGCTATGGAGAGGAATAAATAGTCAAAGTTTCGGGCCAAGATCCTCCATCAGGAAGAGTCAACAGTCTTGATGAATGGTCTCAGCCAGAAACATCGACTGCTACAGAGTTCCTCCAGCAGTTTCTGTGTGTTACTCTGGATTTCCAGTATCTGCAGAATCTCGGAGTAACGATTCCAGTCTGAACATATTTGGCTAGTCCAGGTAGATTATCAAACGCCTTTTGTGGCAAATAAAACAGTGAAGGAAATTCTGTAGGAATTTTTATAAAGCTTAAAATCTGTATTTGCAGCAGTCTATACATAGGATATCCTTTCAAGCATTCTTTCAGATGGAACTTCTGTCAAAAGCAATTGAGTATGGAAAAATAATATTCACTCTTTTTTAAGCCTGAAGAATTTGCAGGCTGTTTTTAACTTAAAGTCAAGATTGGGTGGATGAGAGGTTAGTGTCATTCTTTAAGAAAAACGTCTCCTCCACTCTGATGGTCAGGCTTTATCTACAAATGCTGGCAAGCTCTGAGCGATAATCCGCAAGCTTTGTGTGATAAATCAGCACACACAGACATACTGTTGATTGGGAGTGGGACATCTGGTGACAGCTTTGCAGAGCCAAAGACAGGGAGGAGTGGGGGGAGGGAAGTTGTCCAGTAACAGCTGTGACTTTAGCAGGAGTTTTCACACCCTGACTACAACGTCAGTGCTGCCTTTGCCTTTCTGAGCAGCTACCTCCGATGCTTTTAAGGATGGTGATCAGGGGAGAAAAGTGTGGTATAAAATTCTCAATTACTTTTTAACACTAGAGTCATTGACTGATTTCATCTTATAGTCTTTTGTCCAGTCAGATCAAAGAACAGTTATCCTCTTTGTTTTTGAAAGCAGAGGTGGAGGAGTTTGCCTCATGATCAACTCTTCTTGGTGCACAAATATATCAGTGCTATCCAACTTCTGCTCAGCGGACCTGGAATATCCAGCAGTTAAGTGCCATCATTTTTACCTACCGCAAGACTTCTCCGAGGTCATTTTGGTAGTACTATACATTCCACCTCAGGCCAATGTCAAGCAGGCTTTAGATGATCCGAGCAATGGGATCAACATGCACAAAACAATGCACCCTAACATCTTTACCATCGTCTTGGGGGATTTTAACCAGGCCAGTCTGAAAAAGTCACTGAGCAATTACCATCAACAGTTCACTTGCAATACCAGAGGAAACAACACACTGGACCATTGATACACTACTATCAACAATGCCTACCGTGCTGTTCCACGCCCTCACTTCAGGAAGTCTGATCACTTGACTGTGCTTCTACTCCCTGAGTGTAGGCAGAGACTGAAGTCTGCAGCACCAGTAGTGAAGACCAAGATGGTATTGTTAAGGACGATGCTGAGGATGTTCTATGAGTCTGTGGTGGCCAGTGCTATCATGTTTGCTGTTGTGTGCTGGGGCAGCAGGCTGAGGGTAGCAGACACCAACAGAATCAACGAACTTATTTGTAAGGCCAGTGATGTTGTGGGGATGGAACTGGACTCTCTCACGGTGGTGTCTGAAAAGAGGATGCTGTCTAAGTTGCATGCCATCTTGGTCAATGTCTCCCATCCACTACATAATGTACTGGGTGGGCACAGGAGTACATTCAGCCAGAGAGTCATTCCACCGAGATGCAGCACTGAGCGTCATAGGAAGTCATTCCTGCCTGTGGCCATCAAACTTTACAACTACTCCCTTGGAGGGTCAGACACCCTGAGCCGATAGGCTGGTCCTGGACTTACTTCATAATTTACTGGCATAATTTACATATTACTATTTAACTATTTATGGTTCTATGGCTATTTATTATTTATGGTGCAACTGTGACGAAAACCACTTTCCCTCTGGGATCAATAAAGTATGACTATGACTATGTAAGCACAGGAGCTCCTACAGGACTGCTTTGAATCGGTGGATTAGACTGTATTCAGGGGTTTGTCTTTGAACCTGGATGAGCATGCTGCAGTTTGACTTCATTAAAACCTGTGTGGATGAGTGTGTGCCCACAAAGACTTGCTGTACATTCCCAAACCAAAAGCCGTGGATGAACCAGGAGGTACATCGTCTGCTGAAGGTTAGATCTGTGGCATTCAAGTCTGGTGACCCAGGCCTGTACCAGGATACCAGGCACGGCAACTCTGGCAGGGTTTGTAAGACATTACTACCTACAAAGCGAAATCCAATAGCATAAGTGGCAGCAGTGCTTCTCTACCAGATGAACTCAACACCTTCCATGCACGCTTTGAAAGGGAGAACACGACTACAGCTGTGAAGATCCCTGCTGCACCTGGTGACCCTGTGATCTCCATCTCAGAGGCCGATGTTAGGCTGTCTTTAAAGAAAGTGAACCCTCAAAAGGTGGAAGGTCCCAATGGAGTACCTGGTAAGGCTCTGAAAACCTGTGCCAACCGACTGGCGGGAGTATTCAAGGATATTTTCAGCCTCTCACTGCTATGGGTGGAAGTTCCCACTTGCTTCAAAAAGGCAAGAATTATATCAGTGCCTAAGAAGAATAATGTGAGCTGCCTTAATGACTATCGCCTGGTAGCAGTCACGTCTACAGTAATGAAATGCTTTGAGAGGTTAGTCATGACTAGACTGAACTCCTGCCTCAGCAAGGACCTGGACCCATTACAATTTGTCTATTGCCACAATAGGTCAACAGCAGACACAATCTCAATGGCTCTCCACATGGCTTTAGACCACCTGGACAACACAGACACCTACAGTACCATGCAAAAGTTTGGGCACCTCTGGTCAAAATTTCTGTTACTGTGAATAGTTAAGTGAGTAGAAGATGAACTGATCTCCAAAAGCCATAAAGTTAAAGATGAAACATTCTTTTCAACATTTTAAGCAAGATTAGTGAATTATTTTTTGTTTTGTACAATTTTAGAGAGAAAAAAGGAAAGGAGCACCATGCAAAAGTTTGGGCATCCCAAGAGATTTGAGCTCTCAGATAACTTTTACCAAGGTCTCAGACCTTAATTAGCTTGTTAGGGCTATGGCTTGTTCACAGTCATCATTAGGAAAGGCCAGGTGATGCAAATTTCAAAGCTTTATAAATACCTTGACTCCTCAAACTTTGCCCCAACAATCAGCAGCCATGGGCTTCTCTAAGCAGCTGCTTAGCACTCTGAAAATTAAAATAAATGATGTCCACAAAGCAGGAAAAGGCTATAAGAAGATAGCAAAGCATTTTCAGGTAGCCATTTCTTCAGTTCGTAATGTAATTAAGAAATGGCAGTTAACAGGAACGGTGGAGGTCAAGTTGAGGTCTGGAAGACCAAGAAAACATTCCAAGAGCTCATAGGATTGTTAGAAAGGCAAATCAAACCCCCGTTTGACTGCAAAAGACCTTCAGGAAGATTTAGCAGACTCTGGAGTGGTGGTGCACTGTTCTACTGTGCAATGACACCTGCACAAATATGACCTTCATGGAAGAGTCATCCGAAGAAAACCTTTCCTGCATCCTCACCACAAAATTCAGTGTCAGAAGTTTGCAAAGGAACATCTAAACAAGTCTGATGCATTTTGGAAACAAGTCCTGTGGACTGATGAAGTTAAAATAGAACTTTTTGGCCACAATGAGCAAAGGTATGTTTGGAGAAAAAAGGGTGCAGAATTTCATGAAGAAAACACCTCTCCTGTTAAGCAGGGGTGGATCGATCATGCTTTGGGCTTGTGTTGCAGCCAGTGGCACAGGGAACATTTCACTGGTAGAGGGAAGAATGAATTCAATTAAATACCAGCAAATTCTGGAAACAAACATCACACCGTCTGTAAAAAAGCTGAAGATGAAAAGAGGATGGCTTCTACAACAGGATAATGATCCTAAACACACCTCAAAGTCTACAATGGACTACCTCAAGAGGTGCAAGCTGAAGGTTTTGCCATGGCCCTCTCAGTACCCTGACCTAAACATCATCGAAAATCTGTGGATAGACCTCAAAAAAGCAAGACGGCCCAAGAATCTCACAGAATTAGAAGCCTTTTGCAAGGAAGAATGGGTGAAAATCCCCCAAACAAGAATTGAAAGACTCTTAGCTGGCTACGGAAAGCATTTACAAGCTGTGATACTTGCCAAAGGGGGTGTTACTAAGTACTGACCATGCAGGGTGCCAAAGCTTTTGCTTCAGGCCCTTTTCCTTTTTTGTTATTTTGAAACTGTAAAAGATGGAAATAAAAAAGCAATCTTGCTTAAAATATTAAAGAAATGTGTCATCTTTAACTTCATGCCTTTTGGAAATCAGGTCATCTTTTACTCACTTAGCTATTCACAGTAACAGAAATTTTGAACGGGATGCCCAAACTTTTGCACACCACTGTATGTCAGGATTCTGTTCATCGATGATATCTCAGCATTTAATACCATTATTCCTACAATCCTGATTGAGATGTTACAGAATCTGCACCTCTGTACCTCCCTCTGCAATTGGATCCTTGACTTTCTAACTGGAAGGCCACAACCTGTGCAAATTGGTGATATCTTCCTCACAGACGATCAGCACTGGTGCACCTCAAGGGTGTGTGCTTAGCCCACTGCTCTACTCCATGTATACACATGATTGTGTGGCTACGCATAGCTCAAATGCCATCTATAAATTTGCTGATGATAGAACCATTGTTGGTAGAATCTCAGGTGGTGACGAGAGGGCGTACAGGAGTGAGATATGCCAACTAGTGGAGTGGTGCCACAGCAACAATCTGGCACTCAACGTCAGTAAAATGAAAGAGCTGATTGCGGACTTCAGGAAGGATAAGATGAAGGAACACATACTAATCCTCATAGAGGGATCAGAAGTGGAGAGAGTGAGCAGTTTCAAGTTCCTGGGTGTCAAGATCTCTGAGGACCTAACCTGATCCCAACATATTGATGCAGTTATAAAGAAAGCAAGAGGGCGACTATACTTCATTAGGAGTTTGGAGAGATTTGGTATGTCAACAAATACACTCAAAAACTTCTATAGAGGAACCGTGGAGAGCATTCTGACAGGCTGCATCACTGTCTGGTATGGGGTGGGGGGCTATTGCACAAGACCAAAAGAAGCTGCAGAGGGTTGTAAATTTCGACAATGCAGAGAAAAAAACTCTCTGAATGAAGTCTCCTCCTGACCTCCTTATTTGTTAACATGTCATTGGTTCTCTGAGAACAAATGACACGTTAACAAGTAAGGACCACTGGAAGCTGGGTGGTAAAACTAATAACGATGGTTTGCACTGCCTCAACCTTCTGTTAATCTGTGGTTATAATGTACAACAGGAAAGAAGCAGGGCTACAGTTCCTGAGCAGTTCCTGAGGTCTTTAGGTACACTGTCCTTCCCACAGAATTGTGAATGTGTAAGATGCAAAGAGCAGCAAACTTCAGGGAAACACAGATGAAATTGCTGGATTAAATTGATCAGTTTCACCAACTAATCTCTCTGATCTTGCGAGAAGTAGAATTTTCCATGGGTGAAGGAGAGGCTGAACTAATCGAGTTTTTACAACAATTCACAATTGTTGTAGTCATTTCTTTTCCAGATGGCAGCTAGCAAATTGAATTCACTTGCACTATTTACCACAAAAGTCTTTAAAAAATGACAACCCCTGGATTGCAGGTCCCGAACACTTTTGGATCTTGTTTAATTCCCAGACATCCTACCCCGCAAAAACTTATTTCAGGGAGGTAGCACCCGCACCCCCCCCGCCCCCCGGTTGACCTCCAAGGGTGTATGTAATACTTTGTTTAGTGATTTTGTCTAATCTGTAAACCAAATTGGGTATATGCAGAAAATGTGACATTAAAATATGTACTTATATTATATTATATTATCATGTTTATTCTATTCCAACTTTCAGCAAGTCTACAGGGAGTTTGGCCTCATCATGTAGGACATTAATAGAGTAGCTCCTTAGCAGCCAGCCAGCTAGTTTAAATAACGTAAGCTATGCTAGATGCAGGAAGATTGTTCCCGATGTTGGGGAAGTCCAGAACAAGGGGTCACAGTTTGAGGATAAAGGGGAAGCCTTTTAGGACCGAGATTAAGAAAAACTTCTTCCCACAGAGAGTGGTGAATCTGTGGAATTCTCTGCCACAGGAAACAGTTGAGGCCAGTTCATTGGCTATATTTAAGAGGGAGTTAGATATGGCCCTTGTGGCTAAAGGGATCAGGGGGTATGGAGGGAAAGCTGGTACAGGGTTCTGAGTTGGATGATCAGCCGTGATCATACTGAATGGCGGTGCAGACTCGAAGGGCCAAATGGCCTACTCCTGCACCTATTTTCTATGTTTCTATGTTTCTATGCTAATGAACGAATGACGCCTGTTAAACGCACCTCAACATGTCTTTTATATTTTAACCCACCATGGGCAATAGAAAAGTCACTGTTGCAAAAACAGAGCAGCTAGCAACACTGTCATTATTTTTCAGGTCGACTGTAAAGCCCGCCCACAGAGAAAACTGATAGGTCTACTTGGCACGAAGAGAGACCAATCAGGATGCTCGCTCTCCCCCTCCCTCTCAAAAAAACCGATTTCCGGGATATTGTATATAATTTCCAGGCGTCAGGGAGCTGCTATCAATATGCAGGAGACTCCTGGAACTTCTGGGAGAGGTGGGACGTCTCAATTCCTCTCAGGAGGTTTTATAGCTGCTGCAGAAGAAGTGAGTGTAGGTGGGTGTAGGCTGGTGATGGAAATGACTCACAGGAATGCGAGCGGAGTGATATTATGCTACTGGGACTTAATTTTTAGAAAACTTCAGAATATTGTTGTGCTAGAATTTTCACTTTTCACTTGCTTTTTTCTTATATTTTATTTATTGGAACTTTCATTTCAGGTTTATAATGTACTTCTGGGCATTTACCTGTTGTAGTGGATGTCAATTTGCTGATTTCCTTTAGGATAAGCTGTAGTGAACATTATGTTTAGAAAGGAGATTGAATTGAATTGAATTGACTTTATTTCTCACATTCTTCACATACTTGAGGAGTAAAAATCTTTACATTACTTCTCCATCTAAATGTCCAATGTGCAAACATATTAATTTATAATAATTTATAATTAACAGAACAGTCAATGTAATATAGAGTACACTCAAATCAGCGTGAGTTCATCAGTCTGATGGCCTGGTGTAAAAAGCTGTCCCGGGGCCTATTAGTCTTGGCTTTTATGCTGTGGTACCGTTTCCTGGATGGTAGCAGCTGGAATAGATAGTGGTTGGGATGGTTTGGGTCCCTATTGATCCTACGGGCCCTTTTTACACACCTGTCCTTGTAAATGTCCTGAATCATAGGAAGTTCACAACTAGAAATGCGCTGGGCTGTCCGCATCACTCTCTGCCAGAGTCCTGCGATTAAGGGAGATACAGTTCCCATACCAGGCAGTGATGCAGCTAATCAAGATGCTCTCAATTGTGCCCCTGTAGAAAGTTCTTAGGATATGGGGCTTGGTGTTTGCAGTTTTAGATTTCATTTGAAACTTGTCATTAGGTTGTTGATTAGATTAGAAGAAAGATGTGTTCAGTAATATAAGATAAAACCAGCTGCATAGAGTTAAATAAACAGCTTGAAAGAGTTGAACTGATCACTTAATTAGTTTTATGTTTCCAAGAATGCACTTAAAAAGGAGCTGAAGCAGGCATGATCAGATCACTGGCCTCCTGACAATTTGTTATTCCAGATCATTCAGTCCTTTGAGGGAATGCTGCATATCCATTATTGAACCAAAGATACTACTTCCCATATTTGGACATAATGCCAACAGCACAGTGTTATCAACTGCAAATAATGCAGTTGATATTCAATCAAGTGACTCAGACCCAAAAATCTGTTCACATATATTGGGAAAATAAAAATTATGAACTGTGTGCTTATAGAGAAGGATTAGATTTAACTGAAGGTTAAAGTAATGACAACATAAAAGTAACATACATGCTTGGCACCAGGAACAAGACCGTTTATTTAGAGACAAAGAATCAATCCCTAATGGCAACTTAATACAGCATGGCCAATTATTTTTTGACTGGAGCTTAAGTTCTATTTTTATTCAATATGAATCCAGGATTTTGAGGAACATTGCATTCCACCAATCTGAGAATTTTTCAGGGATTTTATTTTCCTTTCAAGTAATGTGAAGAGTGATTTCATTTTGGAGGGCAACCCTTCAAACCCACCAGTTTAAATATGCTTTTATTTTTGACTTAGCAAGGTTAAGGATAGAAATGGTATGAAGTGTTATGACTATGACTATGACTAAGTGCACGTCCTTTGCTATTGATGATTTTTCTCCTTCTTTGAGGATTAACCTTGACTGAGCTTGTTCTGGGCTGTAATTTAGCCAATGTTAAAATGTAGTTGAGAGCAGCATTCAAATGAAACCTTACAATTATACCCTACTTCCCCTGCTTCCTTTAGTTAGTGCACCATCCACAGTAAAACAACTGGGAACCTTTTATGGTATGGATCACAGTATTCTCCTAATCGATGCCCAGTTCACAGTAATATGCTGTATGATATTCTGTTTATGCAGAGATCTATTTTAATTAATCTCTATTATTATATGCATTCTTCTGCATGAAGAGCTAAGAAGAAAATATTCCTTGTAAACTTAAGTCCAACATCTTTTTAAAACTGTAGTTCAGAATCAGAATCTTAATCAGGTTTGTTATCACTAACATACAGAACGTCATAAAATTTGTTGTTAATTTATATTAAAATATTAAAAGGCAGGTTAATTAAATATAGTGAGGTTCATTGGTTCATTGTCCATTCAGAAATCTGACAGCAAAGGGGAAGAGGCTAGATAGATAGATATACTTTATTGATCCCGAGGGAAATTGGGTCTCGTTACAGCCACACCAACCAAGAATACAGCATAAATATAGCAATACAAAAACCACAAACAATCAAACAACAAAATGCAAACTATGCCAGATGGAAATAGGTCCAGGACCAGCCTATTGGCTCAGGGTGTCTGACCCCCCACGGGAGGAGCTGCAAAGTTCGATGGCCACAGGCAGGAACAACCTCCCATGACACCCAGTGTTGTATCTCGGTGGAATATGGCCGGGTTCCAACAGCAAAAAGTTCAATATTCGGTCTACAAATATGTTCCTCGATTGTAATATGACCCGGATTGCACCATCCGTTGTTAACTAGAACAATAAGCACCCATCTCCTTTACGCTTACCGCTCTCAGTGCACTTCTGGTCAGCCCGAACGGTCTGGAAGCTGTCCATGGAAAAGATTTGATCGGGTATGTCCTCGCGCAGCCCCGTTCCAGTAAAACACATGACACTGCACTCCTGAAATGTTCTCTGATGCCTGGCTATCGCCGTGAACTCGTCCATTTTCTTACCCACTGAACTCCACTTCTCCATAAGTCTCTGTTGTCTCGACCCGGTCCTCTTTCTTCGCCTTTGTGATCCCCCTCTGCATCCTCTGTGTGTTTTTCTCCAGATTTCAGCAGAGGTGTCCGCCGTTCTGCTCAATAACTGGCCAGCATAAGCTCAATCAGCTGGTCACTGGAATAAACAATGCAACCATGCTTCTGCCCCGCTAATGAGACGTGTCGGAATGTAACTATTTCCAGTGCTAAAAACCCAAATAAAACTCTCTCCACCAGCATGTTAGAGAAGGTACAGCTTCAACGTGTTACCATTAAAAAAAATTCAAAAAAAATAATGTAAGTTAAAAAAGTAAGAAGAAAAAAGTAAGAATACTCATCAGAGCGGCTGTAACAGGCTGCATGCACGACCGGTGCATGTGCACTAGAGGCTGTTTCTAAAACTGGTACAGTTTAACCTTTAGGCTTCAACTCCAGGATTTACTGATCATGAGTTTGACCTTTGGGCCTGGACTTCAAACTTGCACAGACTTCCAACCCCAGTAACCTGTAGAAGTTTGGATAGGTATATGGATGAGAGAGCTATGGAGGGCTGTGGTCCAGGTGCAGGTAGAGTGGACTGAGTGAGTGAGGTCTCCATCAATCAGGCTCGACCATAGATGTTGTGTCCTAGCTGTCTAGATACACAAGCCTGGGCAGTACAATACGGAGGGCAAGCTGTTGCCCATGTAGCAAGCTCCCCCTCTCCATGTGTCTGATGAATAGACAATAGACAATAGGTGCAGGTGTAGGCCATTCAGCCCTTCGAGCCAGCACCGCCATTCACTGTGATCCTGGCTGATCATCACAGTCAGTATCCAGTTCCTGCCTTATCCCCATAACCCTTGATTCTGCTTTGAACCGAAAGGAAGGGCACTTTGGTACCAGCAGCATCGCAAGGGTTGCCAGTCAGTGTTGAACTCAACGTAGGACTCCCTTAGGGATTTCAGCTCTGGATTTTTCCCTGAGGATTTACTCCTGAAGAGTTCCTCATTAGTGGGCATAGCCGCAAGTAACCGGAGGTTTGGGATCAGAGTTCTCCTTCTTCTAGGTGAGCAGCCAACCACGGCTGATGAGCCACATCTGCCCGAAGCGACTGGTTTTAAGGCCCCAGTAACCCGTTTTTGCCCCTCCTCCTGTCAGTAGAAACGATTCCACTGGGCTTAGCAGCTAGGCCATACATGAAGAGCAGGAGTTGGATGTTGTTGTCAGAAGCTATTTGAGGCACACGCCATTGGGAGCATTTAGTAGGTAGTGAGAGCTTGTCCCCATTACCACGCCTAGCTCTGGGAACCTTAAGGGGCCAAGGGACTAAACAAAAAAACAAGGTCAGTGTGGACTAGAAGCATTTGTTATGAAGGATGTGCTTCTGTGCTGTAGTACTCTATGACTCTATGACTTTATAACAAACATCATTATTGCAGTTCAGCTTCTGATTCAGTGAATCATCTCTTGCTAAAGGCTGTGATTTAAGTTATTTTGTTCTGGTAATTCATTTTTCAGTAATTTTACATCAAATATTATTTGTTAAAGAGATCTCCCAATGTGACAAAGACAAGTCAATTTGGTTATTGTAAACCTTTGGTTCCTCCAAGAGCACCACAACCTTGTTGTAGGGTTTGGAGGCTTGTGTGCTTCAATGATGCAGAGAGCTATGTTGGCTGGAGTCAGGGTTTTATGCTTTGGCTCTTGGTAGGGTCACCCATGCCAAACAGGTCAAAGGGTAGAGGCTAGCCTAAGAGTGGTCCACTCACCTTCCAGATTTGGGGGTTCAACCCTGACTAGCAAAACAAGATTGTTACAGAAACAGCAATGAAGAATCATTGTGCAACTGTATCTGTGTGCAACTGTATGGACTGACAGAGATGGAGGACCTTCATTGCTGCCCTAACGCCAGCAGGGTAAAGACAAGTAAGTAAGTAAAACCTTTCTAGGACTTTCATATTTATACTGCTACATTAGACACTCAGTGGTTACTTTGTACCTGGAGGCACACAACAAGATAGGCCAAAGCCAGCATGGTTTCCTGAAAGGAAAATCCTACCTGACAAACCTATTGCAATTCTTTGAGGAAATTACAAGCAGGGTAGACAAAGGAGATGTAGTAGACGTAGTGTACTTGGATTTTCAGAAGACCTTTGACAAAATGCCGCACATGGGGCTGCTTAGCAAGATAAGAGCCCATGGAAGTCACTAGCATGGGTGGAGCATTGGCTGGTCAGCAGAAAACAGAGTGGGAATAAAGGGATCCTATTCTGGCTGGCTGCTGGTTACCAGTGGAGTTCCACAGGGGTCAGTGTTGGGAGCGTTGCTTTTTACCATGTATGTCAATGATTTGGACTATGGAATTAATGGATTTGTGGCTAAATTTGCCGATGATACAAAGATAGGTGGAGGAGTGGGTAGTATTGAGGAAACAGAGAGCCTGTAGAGAGATTTAGATAGTTCAGGGGAATGGGCAAAGAAGTGGCAAATGAAATACAGTGTTGGAAAGTGTGTGGTCATGCACTTTGATGGAAGAAATGAACGGGCAGACTATTATTTCCTGTCCTGACGAAGGGTCTCGGCCTGAGGCGTCAACTGTACCTCTTCCTGGGTATGCTGCCCGGCCTGCTGCGTTCACCAGCAACTTTAAGTGTGTTGCTTGAATTTCCAGCATCTGCAGAGTTCCTCGTGCTTACTATTATTTAGATGGGGAGAGAATTCAAAATGCAGAGATGCAAAGGGACTTGGGAGTCCTTGTGCAAGATAGCCCTAAAGGTTAACCTCCAGATTGAGTCGGTGGTGAAGAAGGTGAATACAATATTGGCATGCTTTTCTAGAGGTATAGAATATAAGAGCAGGGATGTGATGTTGAGGCTCTATAAGGCAGTCGTGAGACCACACTCGGAGTATTGTGTGCAGTTCTGGGCTCCTTATTTTAGGAAGGATATACTGACATTGGAGAGGGTTCAAAGAAGATTCACAAGAATGATTCCAGGAATGAAAGAGTTACCATATGAGGAACGTCTGGCAGCTCTTGGGCTGTATTCCCTGGAGTTCAGGAGAATGAGGAGGGACCTCATAGAAACGTTCTGAATGTTAAATGGCCTGAACAGATTAGATTGGGGATTCTGGGACGAGAGGGCACAACTTCAGGATTGAAAGACGTCCTTTTAGAACAGAGATGCGGAGAAATTACTTTAGTCAGAGGGTGGTAAATCTGTGGAACTTGTTGCCGCGAGCGGCTGTGGAGGCCAAGTCATTGGGTGTATTTAAGGCAGAGATAGATAGTTTGTTGATTAGCCAGGGCATCAAAGGGTATGGGGTGAAGACAGGGGAGTGAGGATGACTGGAAGAATTCGATCAGCCCATGATTGAATGGCAAATCAGACTCAATGGGCCGAATGGCCTACTTCTGCTCTGATATCTTATGGTCTTATGGTCTTATGAGGTATCTCTTGTATATTCAGAAGTGCTCTTCTGCACACCATTGTTTTAATATGTGGTTATTTGACTTACTGTTGTGCTCCTGTCAGCTTGAACTATCCAGCCATGCTCCTCTGACCTCACTCATTAACAAGGAATTTTTGCCCACAGAACTGCCGCTCACTGGATTTTTTTTTTGTTTCTTGCACCATTCTCAGTAAACTCTAAAGATTTTTATGTATGAAAATCCCAGGAGATCAGCACTTTTTCAAATACTCAAACCATTCCATCTGGCACCAATAATCATTCCATGGTCAAAGTCAATTATATCACATATCTTCAGCATTCTGATGTTTGACTGAACAACAGCTGAACATCTTGATCGTGTCTGCATGGTTTTATACATTGGATTGTTGCTACATGATTTGTTGACTAGCTATTTGCATTAATGAATAGGTGTACATGTGAATCAAATAAAGTGGCCACTGGGTGTATAATATAGTGTACGTCATATACTGTAGGTCACGATAACCATATTCTCTTTTCAGTCTCCATTGAGCAAAGTGCATCTCAGCAATTGTGGAGCTGCAATTGTATTCCGTGTTAATTCTGATGGTGTGTGATCAAGCTGAGGCTTATCAATGCTGTCCTCCATGTGTGAGCAGTCTGTGACTTACACAGCTTCGGCTGAGGTGTTGACACACAGCAAACAGACGGGTGTGGGTGGATCCCAATTCAGCTCCGCAAAGTATCCACTCCATTAAGTAAGGAAGGGTTAAATAAATGATCTATTTTACAGTTATAATGAAGCATGGTAGGACTGTTGTGTTTGAAGTAGCAGATAGGAACTCATTAAAATGTTTTAAAAAAAGGCAAAATCAGGAAATGTAATTCTCACTATATGGAGAGCTTCAAGATTATCAGCTGACACAGCATAAGTTAAAAACCAGAAACTTCAAATATAGAGGGTTTCAATCAGTGTTTGCTTTTTGGATAAATATCTGTAAGGTCAGTTATGAAACCTAACTCTTTAAAAAATATTTTATTTAATCTATGGTTAACTTTATTATTATTGATTCATCCCTTCATTTATTTTCTCTTTTTCCACTCTACAATTTTCACTCTCATTGCTGCCTCATCCCTACAATCCCGTTGTTTAGTTCCATCATCTCTTCAGATGACAAGTTTGTCAGTTACCTGATCTGGAGCCTGTTTCACAAATTGAGTCCTTCAGCATAAGGACTTTAAACCATTTGGTATCAATTGTCCACACGTGGAAGTATTTGAGAGAGAAGCAGACAATCTGATCTGATATGAAGTTAGCCAGCACCCACTCTCAAAATAAGTGATGAATTTTAAGAAGATACAGACACATTTTTCCGGCACGAGGTGAAAAATGCATGTTGGTAAAAATAGAACTAAACCCAGATTTCTATTGTAAATTAATTTTGCTGAGTGTCAAAGCTAGTTAGATGACTATGATGATTACGTCCAACATAGCTCTAGTAATTTCTACAGGTACTTGACTTACAGAAAACTTGCTTAGTTCATGAATTGCTAGCAGTTAATGGTAAATGAATGAACTTCCAGTTAAGTTTCACTACATCACTTTATTATACTGGTGATTTGATAGGACAAATCTATAATTAAATAAAACTTGATCAAGAGGCAGAAAAAGATAGCTGAACTGATTAATATCTCCCATTTATTAGCAACAGATTTGTCTTTTGGGAGAGATGAGGAGATGAGAAAAAAAAGACCCAAGCTAGCTAGGGAAGAAAAGATTTTCTGGAATTTTCTTGTAGGCAATCAGAAAAGAATTTTAAAAGCTCACAATGTCCATGAAATGCGTTTTTCCCACTCTCAAGGGCTTTGACACAGGCACAGGTCATTATGTCATCTGTAAACATTCAAACTCTTCCTCAAATGTCATCAACCAGGTCACTCATGTGTTCTATGAAAAGAACTACTCTAACTCAGTCAACAGGATTTTCATTTTGTGACCAGTTACAACGCTACCACTGAAAACAGCATTCTGTCTCAGTCAACCTTTTCTGAGAACTAGGAAACCCTATTCCTATAGAAGGAGTAGAGAGATTTTGCTGGTTTTTTTTTTAAACATACTTATAGCACCTTGAAACTAAGCTGCTTGAATATTTCAAAAATAATGCCTACATTGTATGGATGAAAAGTTTCTGGGTAAATACCTCACTTACTTTAATAAAATGAACATTGAATAATGTTCCCAATGATTGAGATGTATCTTAAACTGGAAAGCTCATTGGTACATATTTCTAAATTTATAGCCATGGTGAATCTGAGGAACAAGAAATTGAAATAACCTTGATCAGTTAGACAGAATTCAAGAAGAGTGCACAGACAGAAGGTCGAGTCAAATAGATTGTCTCAGCTTTGACACCACTAAAGTGAAAATCTATCTTCACAAGAATACGAGTCTTCAGAAATTTCTGAGTAAAAGAATTGCTTAATGATTCATATTCATAGTGTCATAGAAAACTACTGCACAGAAACAGGCCCTTCGGCCCATCCAGTCTGTGCTGAACCATTTAAACTGCCTAGTCCCATCAACCTGCATCCGGACCATAGCCCTCCATTATTCTCCATCTACCCATCCAAACTTCTCTTACAGGTTGAAATCGAAATTCCATCCACTACATGTGCTGACAGTTCATTCCACATTCTCACCACTCTCTGATTGAAGAAGTTTCCCCTCATGTTCCCTGTGAACATTTCACATTTCACCTTAAATCCATGACCTCTAGTTGTAGTCCCATGAAACTTCAGTGGAAAATGCCTGCCTGCATTTACCTTATCTATACTCCTCATAATGTTGTATACCTCTATCAAATCTCCTTTCAATCTTCTATTTCCTAGGGAATAAAATCCTAACTTATTCAATCAATCCTTATAAATTAGATCATCCAGTCCTTGCAACAAACTTGTAAATTTTCAACATTGCTTTACATCTTTCGTGTTGAAAGGTGACTAAAAATGCACACAATACTCCAAATTAGGCCTCATCAACATTTTATATCTCTTTAACATAACATCCCAGCTCCTGTACTCAATACTTTGAAAAATGAAGGCCCATGTGCCAAAAGTTTACTTAAGAACTACCTATCTAACTGTGATGCATTTTCAATGAATTATGTACCTGCATTACCAGATCCCTTTGTTCTACCACAATCCTCGGTGCTCTACCTTTCACTGTGCAAGACCTACCCTGGCTGGTGCTCCCAAAGTGCAACACCTTGGACTTGTCTGTATTAAATTCCATTTGCCATTTTTCAGCTGGTCAAAATCCTGCTGTAAGCTTTGAGAGTTTTCCTCACTGTCCACTGCACCCCCAAACTTGGTGTCTTCTGCAAATTTGCTGATCCAGTTAACCATGTTATCTTCCAGATCATTGATATAGATGATAGCAACAACGGACCCAGCACTGATCCCTTTGTCACTCCATTAGTCACAGGTTTCCAGTGAGAGGGGCAACCGTCTACTGCCAGTCTCTGGCTTCTCCCACAAAGCCAATGTCTAATTCAATTTACTGCCACACCTTGAATGCTGGTGACTGAACCCTCCTGACCAGCCTCCCTAGCGGGACCTTGTCAAATGCCTTGCTGAAGTCCACGTGTACAACATCCAATGCCTTGCCTTCATTAACTTTCCTATTAACTTCCTCAAAATACTCGAGAAGATTGGTTAGACACAACCTACCATGCACAATGTCATGCTGACTATGCCTCATCGATCCCTTTCTGTCCAAATAGTCACAGAATACCTGTCTTTTAGAATATCTTCCTATAACTTTCCCACTATTGCTGTCAGGCTCACTAGCCTATAATTTCCTGGTTTATTTTTAAATCCTTTCATAAGCAGCGGAACAACATTAGCTATCCTCCAATCCTCCAGTACTTCAACTGTCGCTAAGGATGTTTTAAGTATCTTAGTTAGGGCCCTAGATTGCCTCCCACGGGATCCAAGAGAATACCTTATGAGGCCCTGGAGATTTAGCTACCCTAATTTGCCTCAGGACAGAAAACACCTCATCTTCTGTAATCTGTCCATGAAGTCGAAGCTGCTTTACCTCATGTCTTCAGACTCTGCATCCTTCCAAGAAAATACAGATGCAAAAAAAAATCAAAAAAATCTTGAAACTTTTTGTTTCAGCTGAATAAAGCCTGAACTCAAGACTGTCTAGCTGTCTACTATTTATTATTTGGATTGCTGAAGGGTCTTTACAGAAGTATTTCAGTAGGTCATTGTTCCTGTGTTCAAGGGGCGGGGCTTTCCGTGTCAATCATTTATATCAGTACTGAAACCAATCAACATCCCTCAATACACAAGAACTACAAGACAGGGATTTAAAATAGAGTAGAATTTGCTCTATTTTTTGAGCACACTATAAATTTTATAATGTGTTCAGTAACAAAATAATTATTTTGATATTTGTGGATGATTTTTTTGTTTCGGTCTCAAATAATATGAAAAGAAGAAGAAAGTGGGTCTTATGTTCAAAATGGCATAGACTTTTGTAAGCAAAAGTATCAAGGGATGGATTGTAAAATCTGGAAAATATTGTGTCACACCCAGGGAAAGACTTCACTGCTAATGTAATAATCTTTCTGTAGAAGCAGTGTTTGGATTATGGTTAGGGATAACGGGTGCTTTGGAATATGAGCTGGGTCCATTGTTCAAGCTGGGGAGGAAGCAAGAAGATGCTGGAGAGGAAGGGAGAAGATGCTGGAGAGAACCGGTCGTAGGATACAACCTGGTGGGGAGATCGTGATTCAATGGAGCCAGGCAGTGAGAACAACTGAGGATCGGTGAATTGAGTTCCAACTGGTGCACATTTGACTGTTTAATTATAATGGATCCTTTTGTTTTTTTTCTTTCTTTTCTTTACTCACCCTTTAGCTAAAATTCATAAATATAATTCCTTTAATCACCTGCAGAGTGCTGTCTGTTGTTTCTTGGCACTGAGTTGTAACAGGGTTGCAAATTACACAGCACCCACACAACCCGGGGTTTGGGGTGGGAGAGCAGGTTGGTGGGACTGGAGTGTGTACTCCCTAGACTTACACAGCCAAGGAACCCAGCGGGGTTTCAATTGGATATTCCAAGTGGTCTCCTGTGAATAGCTACAGATCGCTGTGATTACTGATGTTACATTTCTTTTCTTCCATAAGGATGCTTTATCTTTTCTTAAAGCATTACTCCCCATGTTAATTGTTTTTCCGTTGATAATACATGAATCTTCCTCAGCTCAGCAAACTGAAGGAAATAGGGGAAACATATTGAGCAAAACTGATTTCAATGCTTTACAGCAACACCAAGAAAGATCATCCCCTTTAAAAGAGACCAAATATTTAATAACATTCCAAGATTCTCTAATATGAAAACACATTACATTTTAGAACTGAACACAAAGAAACCAACAAATTCCAGCTTTTGCTCTTTTTCTGAAAAAAATGCAGGCATTTTGCTTATTGCCTTGTCCTAGTGACCCAGTGAGAAGTAGAAACAAAATGGAGTTTATTCAAAGTGCATTTATTATCAAAGTATGTATACAATATGCAGTTCATACAATGTGTCTTCAGATAATTGACACATCAGGTTTGGGATTTCTGCAGCCAGTAAAGTCAGGATTTCAATCAAGACTCCAGATAATTCTTCAAGTTTTACTACCATCACCTCAAGAGCTAGGCAGAGAATCGTGACAAATAAAACCCCTGTGAATTTTCAATTTCCATATTCAAGATTCAAAAAACTTTATTGTCATTCTAACCATACATCAGCTCTGCAGGGCAGAATGAGACAGCGTTTCTCAGGGGCAGTGCAATCATAACATAACAAACGCAACACTAAATAATAAACATAACAATAAATAGTAAAACACAACAGCCACATGTCAGTTAAAATCAGTTATAAGTATCCATATTATGATATATATTATGATTCTACTGCAGTATGCTATTGGCTAAATCTTACTTTGAAAATTCTGATGCCTTGAAAAGTGTTAAGCTGCTCACACCTTTACATAAAATCATTGATTTTGGTGATTTTCTGGTAAGAAAAAACTCTGCATGGTGCCAGTATGTTAATTTTCCTTCATGAGTATTTTATGAAAAAAATATCTGAATTTACAGAGACCATGGAACATTGAGTGAAGGAATTTTGCTTCTGCAGATATTCCAAAGGAAACTGCACTCAAGGACGACCGGGTCAAATTCTGCCTTTCGTTGGTTCACTTAATCCCTTGAAAAATAAATGTGAATTCCATCTGTTAATGAATCTCTTTGGGAGAAGCAAAGGTGTTTCAAACTTATTTAATGCATATGTTTATATTTTTTGACTGTGAATATTTGTATTACAATGAAATGTAATTCAAGGATTAAGCTGACTGTATAAATTCCTCTCTCATTGTAATGATTTTGGACGTGTCTGTTGTCTTGTGCATTAGAACATCCTGTTGACAACTGAACTGTTTACATTTGGCTGAGTTCTCAGTAGAAACTGTCTGGGGGAGACCCAAGTCATAACTTTAAATATTACAGACTTCCGTTCAAGCCATGAAAGGTCCGTCCTTTTGCCTTGGCTATTTTTACATTCTTTTGCAGGCGTGAGAAACAAAATGAATTGAAAATATGAAGAGAATTGGACCAATACTTAAAAAAAATAAATAAGCACCAATTACAATGATACCCTTCAATTTCAAATGTTAAATGAGTCACTTAAGTGCAATGATGCCGAAGAAAACTAACAGAATGCTACAATTTATTGCTGGGAAAATGAATTCAAAGAAGGGAGATGAGGCTTCCCTTCTATAGAATGTCAGTGGGACCACATGCAGATTGCTGCATAGAGTATTATCTCCTTATTTGAGAAAGATGGAAATGTATTGGAAGCAGACTGATTCTGGGAATGGGGACGTTATCTCATGAAGGACAGATGAAAGAAAGATGTTGGACAGAACAAGTTATTTCTGTTGGAGTTCAGATGAGTGAAGGGAGACAGTTCAAACTTGAGATCTGAGAGGTCTTGATAGCGTGGGAGTGAAGAGGCTATTTCCTTTTGTGAGAACCTAGCGGTAGGTGCCGTTACTTAAAGATGGAGTAGGGTGGTATCATCAATTTTGTTAGGGTATATTCTGGAGGTATGCTATATGGGAAAAGCTAATTTCAATAGCCACCAGTCTTCAGACCTGACCGTGGATTGCAGATTGAGTTTAAAATGCACCCAGAACAACGATGCTCTTGGAGCTGCATATTGCGGCCGATTGCAAAGAAAGAAACACTCCATTCAGCCTCAAGTCCCTGCACGTGCATGAATGCAGCTCAGAGTCAATGGAGATTAGCATTCATTTTGGGTGTCTAGAGTGTGGGTGTGAAGATGGAGATGTTTGAAAATCATATGCAATTCAAAGGAAATATTGTGGATATATTGAAACTATATGATTGCCCTGCTGCTACCTTTGATCTGTAGCATATAAAAATGTCATGTAATATTGGATTAGGGAGCCTCATCTTGCAAGAGTGTCTCCAGTATGATGCCTTCTTGCTTGGCTGAATAAAGACTTCTACATCCACCAGCTTCTGTGTCTGTCCAGTGACTTCGGTCACAGTCACGACAAATTTAAGGGACCAGTGAGATGAAATATTTTTCCTCTGAGGTTCATAAATTTTACAATTTATTTTCTTTAAAGGGCAGTGTAAGCAGAGTCCTTAAGAATAAAGGAATAGAAAAATGGCTTTCAAAAGCAAGATAGTGTAGATGAACACAGAAATAAAAGCAACGTAACATCTTTGATGAAGGTAGTGAAAATTTCACCTTGATTATCCTTATGAAACATTCAGGTGAAAGATTATTATTCTGAATGTTAATGATCTCATCTTTTCAACAAGTTCTACCTGACTTACAGAATGTTTCCAGCATTCTCTGGAAAAATAGCCAACAAGGAAAAATTCACACAAGGAAAATGTAAAACCTTCCAGGCTTCAGATGTAAATCCTTCATTAACAGTTCTGGCAGAAGATGAAGGCTACATCTGTTTTTCTCTCTGTTCAGAAGTTTAGGCTTACTTCATGTTTCCAGCATTGTGTGTTTTTATTTCAGATCTCGTGCCTGATTGTCCCTTATTTTGAGAAAGTTCTCCAGAAATTTTCATAAACTGGAGCTCTCTGAAGATTGCAAAGTCACATCACTATCTTCTGGCTGTGAATTTCCTTCACTGGTCAGAAAGCTTTGACCTCTGAGGCCATGGGGATCTCTCCAGTTGTGTCTCACTTTCTCGACCCAGAACAATAAATCCAGGACAGTGCATTTTTTTTTTTGCAACTTCCTACTATCCACTACTAGGCAGAGGTGAGCTTGAACAGCTGGGGTGAATGACATGATTCAGTAGTAATCAGAAGGTTGTGTTTCCAATCCAATCTCAGGAGTTCTGCTTAATGTTAGCTGACACCTCAGTGGAGTATTGAATTGGCAAACTTCCAGTTTGTTATATCTAAGCATATAAAAAGGTGAATTCTGTGTATCATCTCCTAAGAAGCTTATTTATTTTCTTTCAGCCTGCTGTGTTCAAGTGTCTGCAAACACAGTCCTTGGAAATAATCACAAGTTGTGTCTGTTACAGAACAAAACAGTGCCACAAGTGGGGAGAATGAAATGGAGTTAAAGTAAATGTTTGTTGGCAAGGATGCAGGCCAAAAGGCTTGTTTGACTGCTCTGAGTCCTATGACTCGAAGATAACCCGTTCAGAACAGCATCTCTGAGTGTGGCGGTTAGAGTAAACGCCTTACAGCACCACCAGTTACTGATCAGGTTTCATTTCTGCAGCTGTCTGTAAGGATTTTATACATTCTCCCAGTGGCCATGTGGGCTTCCTCTTGGTACTCTACTTTCTTCCCACATTTCAAACACATACGGTTGGGGTTAGTGAGTTGCGAGCATGCGACTTTGACAGCAGAAGCATAGCAGCACTGCAAGCTGCCTCCAGTACAATCCTCAGATGCTGTTGACACATCAAACAACACATTTCACCATACATGTGACAAATAAGGCTATTTATTCTTTAATAAAGCTAATTCTGAAAAAGCACCTTGACCCCTGCTGGCTTGGAATGAACAACTGTCAACTACATACTGTATATTGAATTATATATTGCTACTGATACATTATTATCTGCATTATGTTATAGTGTGACCTCATTCCTGGAGTTCCTCATCCAAACTTATTTGACATTATTTAACAAACTCTTTCAAAGCTACACTGGAGATCTCCTTCCTCTGGTAGAGTATCCGGCCTCTACTTGAAACAGTACAGAATCCCTTGCTGTCCGTTGCCTGATTTAAGCAGTACTCACAGGCTCGGGTCAATCCATATCAATAGCTGACCCTTTGCTCCTTTCTCAGTGTTCATCTCTAGCCCAGAAGACAACTAAGAACATTTGCATTCCTATGGCATTTTCGTGCATTGAAAAATATTCAGGTGCTCTCTAAAGTCAAAGCCCCTCTTTGAACTCAAGAGGAAAAAGTTTTGGGCACTGTCTTCATTTCATGGGACACGTAAATCAATCAAGAGGGTGAAGTAGTATCTAATAAATGCCCTTGTCAGACCACTTCATTTGAAATACATATGATGGCTAAACTTTCTTTAGTTAAGAATGCTTTTTTCTCTTTTGTTATTAGCTTTCTTGTATATGGTTTTATGACCCATTTTCAACACAGCATCGGTTCAAATAGCAATTTACTATCCAAATATATACCA
Organism: Mobula hypostoma; assembly: GCF_963921235.1. Lineage (NCBI taxonomy): Eukaryota > Metazoa > Chordata > Chondrichthyes > Myliobatiformes > Myliobatidae > Mobula > Mobula hypostoma. The sequence continues at coordinate 47,351,863 of NC_086098.1, forward strand.
ATCCCGGTGCCCCCCTGCAACCCACTATTGATTCTCTGAAAGGTAGCAGGAACAAACTAAGCTCAGAAGAATAGTTGATTAAATATGAACAAGCCTTTGTGCTTGGAGGCCAAAGAGACTGCGGATGCTGGTGTCTGGAACAAAAAGATACAGAGTGCTGAGGAACTATCTATGGTGATGGAAGGCATATGTCCACGTGCCAGATGTAAACCCTGTCAGGACTGAGTGAGAAGAGGAAAGATAGACTCCGTGCAGTCATAGCAGGGAGGGGTGGGAGTCTATGTATGGGCTATCTTTTCTTTCCCACTCAGTCCTAATGCAGGGTCTTGACCAGAAATGTTAGCATACACTTTCTGCTTCCAGAGATGCTGCTTGACCTGCTGAGTTTTTCCCCGTGTTTTGTCTCTTTAAAGCTATGTCTGTGTTAAAGGTCCAAAAACTCCTTAGACTGATGCCATCCGTGGATATGTATGACTCACTCCCAGCTAAGTGAACTTCCTTCTCCAGAGAACACGGCAAATATATTTTCCAATTTAGGAGTAGGATACTGTTCCAGGGTAAGACTCAAATAACAGCCTCTGCAGTTTCTAATGAATCTAACGTACTTTAATACTGGAACAATAGTAAGAGTAAAATAAAACTCCAATAATCCACCAATTAATAGTTTGGTATCTGGCTCGCAGGGTTTTGTTTCCTGCATTCCTTTTAAATTTACCAGGGCCTCTTTTTTTATATTCCTTTTAAAGTCACTGGGACCCTGTTTCCCATGCTCCATTTAAACACATCAAATTTAGTATCTAGGACTCCTTTTGAACTCACCTGTCATAGAGTCACAGAAAAGTACAGCACAGAAGCTGGCCTTTTGGCCCATCTAGTCCATGCCGAAACAGGTACACTGCCTTTTCCCATCGTCCTGCACCAGGACCATAGCCCTCTACTCCTACATCCTATCAAAACTTCCTATCGAAACTACTCTTGAACATTAGAATGGAGCTCGCATGCATTGCTTGTGCTGGCAGCTCGTTCTACACTCTCACCACCGTTTGAGTGAGGATGTACCCCTTCATGTTCCTCTTAAACTTTTCAACTTTCACCCTTAACCTATGACCTCTGGTTGTAGTTCCACCCAACCTCAGTGGAAAAAGCCTGCTTCCATTTACCCTATCTATACCCCTCATAATTTTGTATGTCTCAATCAAACTTCCCCACAATCTTCTACGTACTAAGCTATTCAACCTTTCCTCATAACCCAGGTCCTCCAGTCCTGGCAACATCCTTATACAGTATATTTTTTCTGTACTCTTTCAACCTTATTTACATCTTTCCTGTAGGTATGTGACCAAAACTGCACACAATACTCCAAGTTAGGCCACATCAATGTCTTATATAACTTCAACATAACATCCCATCTCTTGTGATTAATGCAGTGATTTATGAAAGCTAATGTGCTAGAAGATTCATTTACAACTCTATCTTCTTGTAATGTTACTTTCAATGAATTTCTCAGATGTTTTGCTCTACCACGCTGCTCAATGCCCTACTGTTCACTGTGTAAGACCTACCCTGGTTGGTCCTACCAAAGTGCAACGCATTGCACTTGTCTGTGTTAAATTCCATCTGTCATGTTTCAGCCTATTTTTCTAGCTGGTTCAGATGCCACTGCAACCTCTAATATGCTTCCTCACTGTCCAATACAGCCTCAGTCTTTGTGTCATCTTCAAATTTGCTGATTCATTTGATTACATTATCATCCAGTTCATTGATATAAATGACAAACAACAACTGACCTAGCACTGATTCCTGCGTCATACCATTGGTCACAGGTCTCCAGTCAGCAAGGCAACCACCTGCTTCCGCTCTCTGGCATTTCCCACAAAGCCATTGTCTAATTCAATTTACTACCTCATCTTGACTGGCGAGAGACAGAACTTTCCTTATCAAGCTTCCATACAGGACCTTGTCAAGCTCCCATACAGGACCTTGTCAAATGCCTTGCTAAAGTCTATGTAGATAACATGCACTAACTTGGCTTCATCAGCTTCCCTGGTACCTTCCTCGAAAAGCTCCATAAGATTGCTTAGGGATGACCTACCATTCACGAAGCCATGCTAATTATCACTAACGAGTCTGTGTCTACCCAATTACTCATATATCCAGACCCTTAGAATAACTTCCAATAACTTTCCCACTACTGATGTCAAGCTCACTAGCCAATAATTTCATGGTTTACTTTTTGAGCCTTTCTGAAAAAGCAGAATAACGTGAGCTATTCTCCAATCCTCTGGTAGTTCACCTGTCACTAAGGATGATTTACATATCTCCGCTTGGGCCTCTGCAATTTTTGCATTTGCCTCCCACAGGATCCAAGGGAACAACTTGTCAGGCCCTGGGGATTTATCCACCCTAATATGCCTCAAGACAGCAACACCAAGACCTCCTCCTCTGTAATCTGTAAAGAGTAAGTGAACTTGATGCTGCTTTGCCTCACTTCTATAGCCTCTATGTCCGTCTCCTGAGTAAATACAGATGCAAAAATTCCATTTACGATCTCTCCCATCTCTTTTGGCTTCACACATGGATTACAAATGTGATCTTCTAGAGGACCAATTTTGTCCCTTACAATCTTTTTGCTCTTCAGCGGTTTGAACGGGGCACGACTGCGCAAGCACCTGGAGGTCAGCCAGTGAGAACAGTGAGAAGAGTTTAAAAAGAAGACAGATTTATACAGCAGGCATTGGAGTAGAGGGAGACAGAGTAGGGAGGCTTTGGCTCAATGGGGCTTTGGCGATAAAGGGTTGAGGCGAGGTAGGTTATCTGTGTAGAATACAGACAAAAAGTATGTGTGTGAGGCCAGTTTTCTGTGCCTACCTGGGGGAAACAACAGTGGTCGTGCCTCTGGCACAGAGTCTGGCCCTGTGGCTCAGAAGGGTAGGGAAAGAAAGGATGGCAGCAGTGAAAGAGGACTCGATAGTTAGGGGGTCAGACAGGCAATTCTGTGGATGCTGGAAAGAAACACAGATTGTAGTTTCCCTCCTTGGTGCCAGGGTCCGGGATGTTTCTGATTGAGTCCATGATATCTTGAAGTGGGAAGGAGAACAGCCAGAGGTCGTGATACATATTGGTACCAACAACATAGGTAGGAAAAGGGAGAAGGTCCTGAAAGCAGACTACAGGGAGTTAGGAACGAAGTTGAGAGGCAGGACCTCAAAGGTAGTATTCTCAGGATTACTGCCTGTGCCACGCGACAGTGAGCATAGGAATAGAATGAGGTGGAGGATAAATGTATGACTGAGGGATTGGAGCAGGGGGCAGGGATTCAGATTTCTGGATCATTAGGACCTCTTCTGGGGCAGGTGAGACATGTACAAAAAGGACAAGTTGCACTTGAATCCCGGGGTGGGGGCAATATCCTGGAGGGAAGGTTTGCTAAGGCTATTGGGGAGAGTTTAAACTAGAATTGCTGGGGGGTGGGAACCGAACTGAAGTGACGGAGGAAAGGAAGGTTGGCTCACAAATAGAGAAAGCTTGGAGACAGTGTGAAAGGGAGGTGATAGAGAAGGGACATGCTCAGACTGACGTTTGAGATGTGTCTACTTTAATGTGAGGAGTATTATGAACAAAGCAGATGAGCTTAGAGCATGGATCATCACTTGGAGCTATGATGTTCTGGCCATTACAGAGACTTGGATGGCTCATGGGCAGGAATGGTTACTTCGAGTGCCAGGCTTTAGATGTTTCAGAGAGGGCAGGGAGGGAGGCAAAAGAGGTGGGAGCATGGCACTGTTCATCAGGGATAGCGTCACGGCTGCAAAAGAGGAAGAAGTCATAGAGGGGTTGTCTACAGAGTCTCTGTGGGTGGAAGTTAGGAATAGGATGGGGTCAATAACTCTACTGGGTGTTTTTTATAGACCACCCAATAGTAACAGGAACATTGAGGAGTAAATAGGGAGACAGATTCTGCAAAGGTGAAATAATAACAAGGTTGTTGTGGCGGGAGATTTTAAATTCCCAAATATTGATTGGCATCTCCTGAGAGTGAGGGATTGAGATGGGGTGGAGTTTTTGTTAGGTATGTTCAGGAAAGTTTCTTGACACAATATGTAGATAAGCCTACAGGAGGAGAGGTTATACTTGATCTGGTATTGGGAAATGAACCTGTCAGTGTCAGATCTCTCAGTGGGAGAGCATTTTGCAGATAGTGATCACGATTCTATCTCCTTTACCATAGCACTGGAGAGCAATAGGAACAGACAAGTTAGGAAAGAGTTTAATTGGAGTAAGGGGAAATATGAGGCTATCAGGCAGGAACTTGGAAGCATAAACTGGAAACAGATGTTCTCAGGGAAACGTACGGAAGAAATGTGGCAAATGTTCAGGGGATATTTGCGTGAGGTTCTGCATAGGTACGTTCCAATGAGACAGGGAAAGGATGTGAGGGTACAGGAACCGTGGTGTACAAAAGCTGTTATAAATCTAGCCAAGAAGAAAAGAACTTACGAAAGATTCAAAAAACTAGGTAATGATAGAGATCTAGAAGATTATAAGGCTAGCAGGAAGGAGCTTAAGAATGAAAATAGGAGAGCCAGAAGGGGCCATGAGAAGGCCTTGGCGGAAAGGATTAAGGAAAACCCCAAGGAACGGACAAGATTAAGGAAAGCCCCAAGGCATTTGACAAGTATGTGAAGAGCAAGAGGATAAGTGTGAGAGAATAGGAACAATCAAGTATGACAGTGGAAAAGTATGTATGGAACCGGAGGAGACAGCTGAGGTACTTAATGAATACTTTGCTTCAGTATTGACTACGGAAAAGGATTTTGGCGATTGTAGGGATGACTTGCAGCGGACTAAAAAGCTTGAGCATGTAGATGTTAAGGTACAGATGGTGCTGGAGCTTTTGGAAAGCATCAAGTTGGATAAGTCACCAGGACCGGAGGAGATGTACCCCAGGCTATTGTGGGAAACGAGGGAAGAGATTGCTGAGCCTCTGGCCATGATCTTTGCATCATCAATGAGAACGGGAGAGGTTGCAGATGTTGTTCCCTTATTCAAGAAAGGGAGTAGAGATAGTACAGGAAATTATAGACCGGTGAGTTTTACTTCAGTGCTTGGTAAGTTAATGGAGAAGATCATGAGAGGCAGGATTTATGAACATTTGGAGAGGTATAATATGATTAGGAATAGTCAGCATGGCTTTGTCAAATGTAGATCGTGCCTTATGAGCCTGATTGAAGTTTTTGAGGATGTAACTAAACACATTGATGAAGGTAGAGCACTAAATGTAGTGTATATGGATTTCAGCAAGGCATTTGATAAGGTACCCCATGCAAGGCTTATTAAGAAAGTAAGGAGACATGGGATCCAAAGGGACATTGCTTTGTGGATCCAGAACTGGCTTGCCCACAGAAGGCAAAGAGTGGTTGTAGACGGGTCATATTCCACATGGAGATTGGTCACCAGTGGTGTGCCTCAGGGATCTGTTCTGGGACCTCTACTCTTTGTGATTTTTATAAATGACCTGGATGAGGAAGTAGAGGGATGGATTAGTAAATTTATTGATGACACTAAGGTTGGGGATGTTGTGGATTGTGTGGAGGGCTGTCAGAGGTTTCAACGGGACATTGATAGGATGCAAAACTGTGCTGAGAAGTGGCAGATGGAGTTCAACCCAGATAAGTATGAGGTGGTTCATTTTGGTAGGTCAAATATGATGGCAGAATATAGCATTAATGGTAAGACTCTTGGCAGTGTGGAGGATCAGAGGGATCTTGGGGTCCGAGTCCATAGGACATTCAAAGCTGCTGCGCAGGTTGACTCTGTGGTTAAGAAGGCATACAGTGCATTGGCCTTCATCAATTGCGGGATTGAGTTTAGGAGATGAGTGGTAATGTTGCAGCTATATAGGACCCTGGTCAGACCCCACATGGAGTACTGTGCTCAGTTCTGGTTGCCTCACTGTAGGAAGGAAGGAAACCATAGAAAGGGTGCAGAGGAGATTTACAAGGATGTCGCCTGGATTGAGCCTGTCTTATGAGAATAGGTTGAGTGAACTTGGCCTCATCTCCGTGGAGCGACGGAGGATGAGAGGTGACCTGATAGAGATGTACAAGATAATGAGAGGCATTGATCGTGTGGATAGTCAGAGGCTTTTCCCCAGGGCTGAAATCACGAGGGCACAGTTTTAAGGTTCTTGGAAGTAGGTACAGAGGAGATGTCAGGGGTGAGTTTTTTTTTTATTATATACACAGAGGGTGATGAGTGTGTGGAATGGGTTGGCAGCAGAGGTGGTTGACGTGGAAACGATAAGGTCTTTAAAAAGACCCCTGGATAGCTACATGGAGCTTCAAAAAATAGAGGGCTATGGGTAAAGCTTAGGTAGTTCACAGGTAGGGACATGTTTGGCACAGCTTTGTGGGCCAAAGGGCCTGTATTGTACTGTATGTTTCCTGTTACTTTTACCTTTTATTCTGACAGGCACATATAAGCTTTGTACTCTCAAAATTTCGCCTTTGAAGGCCTCCCACTTATCAAGTCCAACTTTGCCAGAAAAAAGCCTATCCTAATCAAGACTTGCTAGATCCTTTCTGATGCCATAAAAATTGGCTTTTCCCCAATTTAGAATCTCACCTTGCAGTACAGACCTATCTTTTTCCATATATATTTTGAAGTTAATGGCATTATGATCACTAGATGCAAAGTGTTCCCCTACACAAACATCTGTCACCTATTCAGTGCCATTCCCTAATAGGAGGTCAAGTACCACACACTCTCATTCAGACTTCTACATTCTGATCAAGGAAACTTAATCAGCACGTAGAATACATTTGACAAACTATTCCAGCTCGTCCTTTTATGGTATATGAGTCCCAGTCAATATGTGGAAAGTTGAAATGATCTACTATAATAACCTTATTTTTCTTGTAACAACCTCTACAAAATTTGTTTCTCTTAATCATTTCTCCCTTTAAACTTATCAGTCCTTGGCTCCCTCATTCTCCTTAAAACACTGGGATCTCTTTTCTGGTCTTTACAATTTACTGAGGCTCTATTATTTTACAAACATACGTACTTATTTAGCAATACAGCACTGAGCAGTCCCTTCAGACCCATTTGAGCCACGTCACCCCAGCAACCCCGACATACCCGATTAACAATAACCTAATCATGGGACAATTTAAAATGACAAATTAACCTGTGTGAGGAAAGCAGTCCACCCAGGTAGAACTCATGCATTCCATGGGGAGAACGTACAAACTCCTTACAGCTGGTGCTGGAATGGAACACTGAATAGAGCCGTATCTATTTCCTGAGGAGACTGAGATCCTTTAACATCTGCCGGACGATGCTGAGGATGTTCTACGAGTCTGTGGTGGCCAGTGCGATCATGTTTGCTGTTGTGTGCTGGGGCAGCAGGCTGAGGGTAGCAGACACCAACAGAATCAACAAACTCATTCGTAAGGCCAGTGACGTTGTGGGGATGGAACTGGATTCTCTGACGGTGGTGTCTGAAAAGAGGATGCTGTCCAAGTTGCATGCCATCTTGGTCAATATCTCCTATCCACTACATAATGTACTGGTTGGGCACAGGAGTACATTCAGCCAGAGACTCATCCCACCGAGATGCAACACTGAGCGTCATAGGAAGTCATTCCTGCCTGTGGCCATCAAACTTTACAACTCCTCCCTTGGAGGGTCAGACACCCTGAGCCAATAGGCTGGTCCTGGACTTATTTCCTGGCATAATTTACATATTACTATTTAATTATTTATGGTTTTATTACTATTTAATTATTTTTGGTGCAACTGTAACGAAAACCAATTTCCCCCGGGATCAATAAAGTATTACTATGACTATATCTGGAAAGCTCCGAGCTGTAATAGCGTTGTGCTAACTGCTACACTACCATGGCGCCCTTTAAAACTTCCATTAACAATTACTCGATCAGCCTTGTTTCCCAAGCTTATTCCCTTTAAATAAACATGGGTCTAACTGTATTAGGGTATTAATTGGAGCAAGAGTCAATGATCTGAAAGATCTGCCAGTGTGAAACCACCAAAGTCCTCCTAGTGCCAGGATATCAATATTATACTGTACTCATAGCTTCTCTCTGAGAAACATGTCAGGTTATGCCTCTATTTTGATTTGGTTGCAAGATTGTCATTAGCTTGAAGTATATTGGAGCATTAAGATCTTCATGAGCTTGCTTGGGTGTGCTTCAGCGAACCCAGCTCATTTTTGAAAACCACTAAAGATCTCCCAAAGACCTCCAGTAATGTCTCAGCTTCACCCTTCTTAATGTGATGAATGTTCCTCCAATCCAGTGGTGTTTATTTTAGCCTTTCTCTTTTTCCTGGAGGTAGATTAAATCCTTACCACTAATCAAAACTGTTTTAAGAGGTTTGATTAGTGGTAAGGATTTAATCTGCCTCTAGCATTTCACTGTTAAATATTTTGGTGTCTTCACCCATGTGGGACATTAACATTAACATTTAACTGTCCTGCCTCTGCCTGAAACGTCGACAATTCATTCACTTCCATAGGTGCTGCCTGACCTGCTGAGTTCCTCCAGCATTTTGTGTATTTTGCCTCGGATTTCCAGCATGTGCAGATGTTCTCGTGTTTGTGGTTTAATGTTCATCTGTTCCTTTTTTGCTTCAGCTCTCGTGTTTTCTGACAATCAGCTGCATATTGACTCTGGTTCATCAGTGCAACGTTACACTGTTAAGCCTAATTATCAGGTCTCTGTCACCCACTTTCATGACAACAGCCAGTGATTCTGTTTCTGTTAAATCAGCTTTTATTTTCATTGAATTTTACAGATGTCACCTCTAAGTTACTTCCTTTGCATGATACGTTGGAAATTTTAAGCACCTACCTTTAAATTCTTTTGATTTTGTTTAATTGATCAGATTAATTCATACGAACCCTGACTTTCAAATCTTGTGTGATACGAAATGGTACATAGATTTCCTTCCACAGTGCTCACAACCATTGTTTACCTTTTTCAAATGTTTGGCTTGCTTCTGAACAATGTGTTCTGCTGTTTTTCCACCAGACATGAAACAGCTGACCTTAGTTGTATGTCTTGCATATTTTGTTGCACTGATACCATTGATTGCACCCAAGGTCAAATTCACCCTTGATAATATCCACTTCTGAATCATTAATTCTGTATGCTCTCCTATCCCTTAGCATGTGAGAGAATGGGTTATTATAATTGCACTTATAATAAATTCCTCAATTCAATCAAATGTTTTGATATGTTTTCACAAGGATGAATCAAATCTAATTCTTTGCAGAATATCAATTGCTTTGGGTTAAAATGATTTTTGAACAAATCTACCAAAATTGCTATTGATGTTACTGTGAATGGCTAGCAAAAGGGCAAATGTCCAAATCTCACTGACTCTCCACTTGGCTTTGGAGCACCTGGACAACAAGAATATATATGCCAGGCACAAACAAGAGGAAATCTGCAGATGCTGGAAATCCAAGCAGCACACACAAAATGCTGGAGTAACTCTGCAGGCCAGGCAGCATCTATGGAAGATTTAAACTTCTTCAGGGTATGTCCTGCCTGGTCTGCTGAGTTCCTCCAGCATTCTGTGTGTGTTACATATTTTTGATGAAAACTCACCGTTCAATGCCATCATCCCATCAGTAACTAATCAAAACCTGGGTGTCCATACCTTCCAGTGCAATCGGATTCTTGACTTCCTCATCGGAAAACCATAGACAGAGGAAACTCCTCACTGACAATCAACAAAGGTAAACGTCAGCATGTGTGCTCAGTCCACTTCTCTGCCCTCTCTACACCGATAAATTTGACAATGACAGCACTGTAGGCAGAATTTCAGATTGCAACGAGGCGGCGTGCAGGAGTGAGATAGATCAGCTAGTTAAATGGTGTCGCAACAAAAACCTTGCACTTCCCATCAGCAAGGAATTGATTGTGGACTTCAGGAAGGGGAGCCAGGACAATACACATCAGTCCTCAGAGTGGAGTCAGCAGCTTCATCTTCCTGGGCATCGACATTTCAGGGGTTCTATCCCGGGCCCAACACACTGATGCTATGGGGATGAGTTGTCAATAGGGACGTTCGATCTTCCTTGTCTCCTTCATATTGTTCACTTCATGATTTCCGTTTCTCATCTTGCTTCCTTCATCCATCATAGATGCTGCCTCACCTACTGAGTGGGTCCAGCATTCTACTTATTTCACATTTCCAATATCCGTATTCTGTTTTTGGATTATTTTTGTTAGGTGAATGGATTTTGCTCAATTTTTCAGCATAGTTATAATGCTGGATTGTAATTACAAATACACAGACACATGGGATTAGGTATAATGTTCTACAGAATTTAGTATCATAGTGTGGGATAAATCTAAACTCCAAGATGAAGGCTGTGTCACACTGTTTCAGTCCTTCTGAAAGTTTTCCCCCAACGGATTAACTCTGTGCTGCAGCAAATGAACATTATCTTCATCAGATTTATCAGTTTAATGTTAACTGTTTCGTAGCTGATGCTTGCCCTTTGTCATGCATTAGAGTTCCAGATAACAAGCAGCAGACATAATCACAACTGAAATAATTAAAAATGTTTGCCATCCACTGTGCCAGTACCATTTGGAAGTAGAATAAAGCAAACTGCTGCCTTATGCATTCTGTCAGTCTTGAATCAGAGGATTAGAATATAAAAGCATTGATGTAATGTTAAGGCATTATAAGGTGCTAGTGAGGCCCCATTTGGAGTATTGTGAGCAGTTTTGGGCCCCTTATCTAAGAAAGGATTTGCTGACATTGGACAGGGTTCTAAGGAGGTTCCTGAAAGTGTTTCTGTGATTGAAAGGCTTACCACATGAGGAGCATTTGATGGTTCTGGGCCTGTACTTACTGGAATTCAGAAGAATGAGGGGAGGGTTCTTATTGAAACCTATCGAATGTTGAAAGCCCTCAGTAGTTTGGAAGTGGAGAGGATGTTTCCTATGGTTGGGGAGTTTAGGACCAAAGGGCGTAGCATCACAATAGAGGGACATCCATTTAGAGATGAAGAACTTTTTTTAGCCAGAGAGTGGTGAATCTGTGGAATTCCATGCCACAGGCAGTTGTAGAGGCCAAATCATTGGGTATAGTTGGGCAGAGTTTGATAGACTCTTGATTAGTCAGGGTTTAAAGGGATACAGGGAGAAGGCAGGAGATTGGGGCTGAGGGGGAAATGGATCAGCCATGATGAAATGGAGGAGTAGACTCAAATGGCCTAAATCGGCTCCTGTATCTTATGGTCTTATAGAAACATAGAAAACCTACAGCACAATACAGGCCCTTCATCCCATAATGCTGTGCCAGACGTGTCCTTACCCTAGAACTACCTAGGCTTACCCATAGCCAACTATTTTTCCAAGCTCCATGTACCTATCCAGGAGTCTCTTAAAAGACTCCATCGTTTCTGCCTCCACCGCCGTCGCTGGCAGCCCATTCCACGCACTCACCACTCTCTGCATAAAAAACTTACCTCTGACATCTCCTCTGTACCTATGGTCTTGATTTGAGCTTGAAACCTGGTAGAATGACAGCCTGGAGAAGACCAACCCCAATGAACATCTCCTCAATGAAGATTGCCATCAGCAGCACATCTGCCAACGTCTCAATTACTTGCACAATGGTGATCGTCATTGAAATCTAATGAAGCTGAAGTGGGCTTACAATCAGAGTAACTCAGCACTGTATGTTGCTGATGATGAGCTTCAAATGATGGGCCATCTGTTTGTCTGCCTGACCCTTTGATATACAAGTACAGACCTTTCTAAGTGCAGTGATAGTGTGATGATAATGCCTTATATTCTTTCGACTTAAAGACACTTTTTGAGTGGAGGATTCATTCAATCCTGAATGAGGTTGGAGGCGACATCAGATGCAAGGCAACTCTGGCAGGGTTTGCAGGTCATTACTTCCTATAAAGCAAAAACCAACAGCATGAATGGCAGCGATGCTTCACTACCAGATGAACTCAACGCCTCCTATGCCCGCTTTGAAAGGGAGAACACAACTACAGCTGTGAAGATCCCTGCTGCATCTGATGACCCTGTGATCTCTGTCTCAGAGGCTGATGTTAGTCTGTCCTTAAAGAGAGTGAGCCCTTGCAAGGCGGAGGGTCCAGATGGAGTACCTGGTAAGGCTCTGAAAACCTGTGCCAACCAACTAGCGGGAATATTCAAGGACAATTTCAACCGCTCACTGCTATAGGAGCAAGTTCCCACTTGCTTCAAAAAGGTAACGATATTACCAATGCCTAAGAAGAATAATGTGAGCTGCCTAAATGACGGTTGCCTGGTAGCACTCATATTGACAGTGATGAAATGCTTTGAGAGGTTGGTCATGACCAGACTGAACTCCTGCCTCAGCAAGGACCTCGACACATTGCAATTTGTCTATCGCCACAATAGGTCAATGGCAGATGCAATCTCAATGGCTCTCCACACGGCTTTAGACCACTTGGACAACACAAACACCTTTGTTAGAATGCTGTTCATTGACTATAGCTCAGCATTAATACCATCATTCCTACAATCCTGATTGAGAAGTTGCAGAACCTGGGCCTCTGTATCTCCCTCTGCAATTGGATCCTTGACTTCCTAACGAAAGACCACAGTCTGTGCAGATTGGGGATAACATAATCCTCTTTGCTTACGATCAACACTGGTGTACTTAGCCTGTTGCTCGACTCTCTATACGCATGACTGTGTGGCTAGACACAGCTCAATTACCATCTATAAATTTGCTGACAATACAACCATTGTTGGTAGAATCTCAGGTGGTGACGAGAGGGCGTGCAGGAGTGAGATATGCCAACTAGTGGAGTGGTGCCACAGCAAGAACCTGGCACTGAACGTCAGTAAGATGAAAGAACTGATTGTGGGCTTCAGGAAGGGTAAGACGAAGGAACACATACCAATCTTCAGAGGAATCTGAAATGGAGAGAGTGAACAGCTTCAAGTTCCTGGGTGTCAAGATCTGAGGATCTAACCTGGTCCCAACATATAGATGTAGTTGTAACGAAAGTAAGACAGCGGCTATACCTCATTAGGAATTTGAAGAGATTTGGCATGTCAACAAATACACTCAAAACCGTGGAGACTATTCTGACAGGCTGCATCACTGTCTGGAATGGCGGGATGGGCTACTGCACAGGACCGAAAGAAGCTGCAGATGGTTGTAACTCCAGTCAATTCCATCTTGGGTACTAGCCTATAAAGTACTCAGGATATCTTCAGGGAGCGGTGTCTCAGAAAGGTAGCATCCATTATTAAGGACCTCCAGCACCCAGGGCATGCCCTTTTCTCACTGTTACCATCAGGCAGCAGGTACAGAAGCCTGAAGGCACACACTCAGCGATTCAGGAACAGCTTCTTCCCCTCTGCCATCTGATTCCAAAATGGACATTAAACCCTTGGACGCTATCTCACTTTTTTTTTTGATATACAGTATTTTTGATTTTTGCACATTTTTTTAATCTATTCAATACACATACTGTAATTCATTTATTTATTATTATTTTTCTCTTCTATATTATGTATGGCATTGAACTGTTGCTGCTAAGTTAACAAATTTCACGTCACATCCCAGTGATAAGAAACCTGATTCTGATTGTGGCATTCTTGAGGTTACTTGAGATGGCAAGAGATGTGACAGTGCACTTCCCTGTAACTACAGCTACAATTTCACCCCAGTTGTTTAAGTGATTACCTAAACCCCTGTGACGGAGATCCTCCGTAACAAGTTGTTCCAAACTTTTAGGATTCTTTGCTGAATGGGTCAGCTTTTCCCTGAATCTGTTGGTTAGTCATTTCCCGCTTTAGTACCTAACTTAAAGTTTTGATATTCATACAACGTGCATTTTCCCGAAAGGAAGGTAAACACGAGCGGAAATCCACATCAGAATAAACGAGGTTCATTTATTTCATATCTGGTGATGCTTTGAAGAATTTTGATGTCACTTACCGGTTATCGAATGCAGCACTCGTGTTTCCCTGGCAACATGACTGAGCTCCAAATTCAAAAGAATCTCTATTTGTGCTTATGTTAGCATTTCCTTTCTTAGCCTTTCTTTACATGCAGTCATGGTAGACAGGATCCAGGAGAAATATTTTGTTTTTGGCTCATGTTCATTGGCTCTAAACTGAGCAATGATTGTGTTTTTTCACGAATCTTGAGAACAATTAAGGAAGTAAGAACTGTAGTTCCATCTGGACATTATTTTCAGTCAGAGAGCAAACAATGTTGCGTGCTACGATCCGTAGATTTCATGGAAAAATGAACCGAAATAACAGAATAAAATCCTGGTCAAGATCCTAGAATTCACTGTAATATAACAAAAACACAATTCAATAAACAATTGGTTTAAAACCCAAGCAAGCTTCTGATATAATTTTAAAGGAAGCAAACCCAGTCAGCAATTTCCCAAAACGGGTAAAGTCATGGCAAAAAGCAAACATGAACAGCTGTGCTTAGAACAAAATTTCAAAAAAGGTATGATTCTTAATTTGTAACCTCAGGTGACACAAGAAGAATTTCCAGTCTTAACAAAAGTTCACAACCTGGATCGTTGTCAAGAACTTCATGGACTGTCAGAAGAGTGAGAGCCTTGAACATTGTTCTGTTGTCACAGTCCAAGAACTTGGATGCACTGACACAAACATTATCAACCTGAGTGATATATGGCAGGTAGTAGACAGTGATAGGGACACTCCAAAAAGAGGCAAATGATAATAAAATAACCCTCTTCATGGCATGGATTTTGTAACAAAAAAATGAGCTAGTCTGGCATCAAACCAGAATGAGTGAACATCTTGAGACCCTTTAACACACTTTAATACGGAATCAGCATGCCATTATCATTAGTGCCTAACATTAGAAGCCAAGGATGTGGTGAATGAGGGCCTCTGTGCTAACCTTGAGAAAGCACTGACCCACATCTCACAGAGAGGGACAAGCTATAATTTTCCTAGATGACTTCAGTGAAACGTTCAATCGTCTGGACATGATTTGAAAGGGGAGAGCAGGGAAAAATAAATCCGGCAGAGTGCTCCTTAAACTTGTAACTTGAGCTAAGTGTCATTCTTGAAAAACGTACGCACACCGATGGTATCAGAAAGGATCTGGTATGTGTAAATTGAGACATGCTCTTTTCTGACAAAGGTGTACTTGGTAAGAGGGAGGCCTTCAAAAGTGAAATTTTGAGAGCACAAAGCCTGTATGAGCCTGTCACAATAAAAGGTAAAGATAACAGGTTCAAGGAACTTTGGTTTTCAAGATGTATTGAGGCCCTGCTGAAGAAACAAAAAGAGGTGCATAGCAGGTATTGGCAGGTAGGAACAAATGAGGTGCTTGAGGAGTATAAGAAATGCAAGATGACGTTAAAGAAGGAAATCAGGATGGCTAAAAGAAGGCATGAGTTTTCCCTAGAAGTTAAGGTGAAGGAGAATCCTAAGGGATTATACAGATATGATAAAAGCAAAAGGATTGCAAGGGACAAAATTGGTCCTCTGGAAGATAAGAATAGTGATCTATTTACAGAGTCTATAGAAGTGAGACAAAGTGACATCAACTTCATGGATCCTATACAGGTTACAGAGGAGGTGTTTGCTGTACTGAGGCAAATTAGAGTGGATAAATCCCCAAGGCCCGACACGGTGTTCTCTCAGACCCTGTGGGAGGCTAGTGCAGAGATTGCCAGGGCCCTAGCAGAGATATTTAAATCATCCTTAGTGACAAGTGAGGTACCAGAGGATTGAAGTATAGCCAATGTTGTTCTGTTGCTGAAGAAAGGCTCTAAAATAAACCAAGAAATTATAGGCTGGTAAGCATGCCATTAGTAGTGGGAAAGTTATTGGAAGGTATTCTAAGAGACCAGAATTATGAGTGTTTGGATAGACATGGACTGACTAAGGATAGTCAGCATGACATAGTCATAGTCATACTTTATTAATCCCGGGGGAAATTGGTTGGTCGATCATTGTGCATGGTAGATCATACCTAAACAATCTCAGTTTTTCGAGGAAGTTACCGGGAAAGTGGATGAAGGCAAGGCAGGAGGATGTTACCTACATGCACTTCAGTAAGGCATTTGACAAAGTCCCACATAGGAGGTAGTTCAAGATGGTTCAGTCACTCAACTTCCAAGATGAGGTAGTAAACTGGATAAGACATGGGCTTTGGGGGAGGAGCCAGAGAGTGATAGTACAGGGTTGCCTCTCTGATTGGAAGCCTGGGTCTAGAGGAATGTCGCAGGGACCAGTGCTGGGTCCGTTGTTGAATGACAGCTACATCAACGATCTGGATGATAATGTGGTTAACTGAATCAGCAAATTTGCAGATGATGCCAAGATTGGGGATGTAGCAGCTAATGAAGGCTATTATGGCTTGCAGCAAGATCTGGACCAGCTGGAAAAATGGGCTGAAAAAAGGCAGATGGAATTTAATGCAGACAGGTGCGAGGTTGTCATAACAGGGGCACTGATGGCAAACACAAATGCAAGGTACAGACACTGAAGAACTAGGAACAGGATTTGACTAGAGAGCTGGGTTAAGGACGTGACTGGATGCAGATTAGGAGCTGGGACAAGAACATAGATTTGGGCTAGGACATTGGCTAGGCAAGCGGGACCAGGACTAAGAACTGGGAACTGGGAGCCTGGGCTTGGACTCCGAGCCAGAGACTGGACAAGGACCCAGAACCTGGGTCTTGACTTGGGCTCAGACTCCAGAATTAGACCAAGATATGACATGGCTACAGGACTGGTCGTGGAACTCCTGCACAGGATGAAGCGTACAGACAGGACAAGGACACAAAACCATGGCTTGGACAGGACAAGGTTCTTGGACATGGCTTGGACAGGATGAGAGACTCCCGGACAGGATGAGAGAAACCAAGCACCGAGCTGGGCATGGTACTCCTGGGCTGGGCAAGGCACATGGACAGGATGAGAACACAAAGCCTTGCCTTGGTCTGAGGAGACAGGAACACAGAAACATGGAGCACAGAGCCAGGACCCCTCCTAGGGAGCAGGACATGGGGCCAGGACTCATACACAGAGAGACAGTTCTCAACACAAGGTAGTGGCAAACAGCCAGATCTACCTAGCAAAGGCACAGACATAGTTCTCAACACTAGGTAGCAGCAAACAGCCAGGCTACCTAGCAAAGGCATGGACACAGAGACAGATCCCAACACTACATAGCAATAAACAGCCAGATCTACCTAGTGAAGGCATGGACACAGAGACAGTTCAAAACAACAATAGACAGTTCCTTATCTTGCTCTGGCAGTTGAACTTGACAGCAGTGTAGGCAAAGGATCCAGGCAAGGGTTCAGACACTGGTTGCAGGGCAAGACTTCAAGAGGAAGGGGCAGAGAAGGAATTCAGACAGAGGGTTTGGACAGGAACAATCCAACAACTGAAGCTGAACCAAGGAGCTATTTATGTAGCAAGCCCAAAATATGAATCAGCTGCCTCAATTAGAGCACCCAACAGAAAAAGGAAAAACCAGAAAACCTGGAATAAGGAACAATGGACCGGACTGTGAACCCAGACTTCATGGACCGGACCATGACAGAGGTGTTATGCTTTGGTCGAATCAAATGGGGTAGTTCTTACACAATGAGCTGTAGGACACTGAGGAGTGCAGTAGAACAAAGAGATCTTGGAATACAGATCCATAACTCATTGAAAGTGTCATCAGGAAAGGAATGGAGGATTATGAGCTGAGTGAAGGTCAGTGGGACTCGGTGAGAGTCAGCGTTTGGCATGGACTAGAAGGGCCGAGATGGCCTGTTTCCGTGCTGTAATTGTTATATGATTATATGGTTATCACATGTATATAGGTTCATAAAGGAAGTGTCTGGCACATTGGCCTTCATAAATCAGGAGACAGGATGTTTTGTTGAACTTATATAAGACATTGGAGAAACAGAATTTGGAATATTGTGTGCATTTTTGTTCATCTCCCCATGGGAAGGATGTCGATAAAGTTTATAGAGTACAGGGAAAACTTACAAGACTTGAGTTATAAGGAAAGATGAATAGATTCAGACTTTATTCCTTGGAACGCAGAAGATTAAGAGGAAACTAGATAGAGATGTAACATGCTGTAAGGTTTCACTGCTATTGTAATGGCCTCTCTGTAATGTTTCACTGCTAAGGCTAATGTAATGACTTCTCTGTAACGTTCCGCTGCTAAGGTAATGATCTCTCTGCAGCAGCAATGTTTGGATTATGACTAGAGATAACGGGGCGTGTTAGACAATGGGCAGGATGTCGTTTTTTCTTTTGTGTCTGGGAGCAGTGATTTCACTGTCTTTTTCCGGGGGAAGATAGTCATAGTCATAGACATACTTCATTGACCCCGAGGGAAATTGGTTTTCGTTACAGTTGCACCATAAATAATTAAATAGTAATATGTAAATTATACCAGGAAATAAGTCCAGGATCAGCCTATTGGCTCAGGGTGTCTGACCCTCCAAGGGAGGAGTTGTAAAGTTTGATGGCCACAGGCAGGAATTGACTTCCTATGACACTCTGTGTTGCATCTCGGTGGAATGAGTCTCTGGCTGTATGTACTCCTGTGCCCAACCAGTACATTATGTAGTGGATGGGAGACATTGTCCAAGATGGCATGCAACTTGGACAGCATCCTCTTTTCAGACACCACTGTCAGAGAGTCCAGTTCCATCCCCACAACATCACTGGCCTTACGAATGAGTCTGTTGGTTCTGTTGGTGTCTGCTACCCTCAGCCTGCTGCCCCAGCACACAACAGCAAACATGATCGCACTGGCCACCACAAACTCGTAGAACATCCTCAGCATCGTCCGACAGATGTTAAAGGATCTCAGTCTCCTCAGGAAATAGAGATGGTTCTGACCCATCTTGTAGACAGCTTCAGTGTTCTTTGACCAGTCTAGTTTATTGTCAATTCGTATCCCCAGGTATTTGTAATCCTCCACCATGTCCACACTGACCCCTGGATGGAAACAGGGGTCATCGGTGCCTTAGCTCTCCTCAGGTCTACCACCAGCTCCTTAGAATTTTTCACATTAAGCTGCAGATAATTCTACTCACACCATGTGACAAAGCTTCCTACCGTAGCCCTGTACTCAGCCTTATCTCCCTTGCTGATGCATCCAACTATGGCAGAGTCATCCGAAAACTTCTGAAGATGACAAGACTCTGTGCAGTAGTTGAAGTCCGAGGTGTAAATGGTGAAGAGAAAGGGAGACAAGACAGTCCCCTGTGGAGCCCCAGTGCTGCTGATCACTCTGTCGGACACACAGTGTTGCAAGCACACGTACTGTGGTCTGCCAATCAGGTAATCAAGAATCCATGATACCAGGAAAACATCCACCTGCATCGCTGTCAGCTTCTCCCCCAGCAGAGCAGGGCAGATGGTGGATGGTAGGTGAGGAGAGAAGGCACACATAGAGAGGATTGCTAGACTGCCGGATGGAGTGGACTTGTTGCGAGTGTCTGAAGGTCAGTGACGATTGGAGGAGGTCAATGGTGGACGAACGGCCTTATCAGTGAGCTCCAACGTTGCACATTAGACTGTTTCATGAGAATGGGCCCTTTTTTTGTTTCTTTATAGAACATAGAATAGTACAGCACAGTACAGGCCCTTCGGCCCACAATGTTGTGCTGACCCTCAAACACTGCCTCCCATATAACCCCCCACCCTAAATTCCTCCATATCCCTGTCTAGTAGTCTCTTAAACTTCACGAGTGTATATGCCTCCACCACTGACTCAGGCAGTGCATTCCTCGCACCAACCACTCTCTGTGTAAAAAACCTTCCTCTAACAACCCCCTTGAACTTCCCACCCCTTACCTTAAAGCCATGTCCTCTTGTATTGAGCAGTGGTGCCCTGGGGAAGAGGCGTTGGCTATCCACTCTATCTATTCATCTTAATATCTTGTATACCTCGATCATGTCTCCTCTCATCCTCCTTCTCTCCAAAGAGTAAAGCCCTAGCTCCCTTAATTTCTGATCATAATGCATACTCTCTAAACCAGGCAGCATCCTGGTAAATCTCCTCTGCATCCTTTCCAATACTTCCACATCCTTCCTATAGTGAGGCGACCAGAACTGGACACAGTACTCGAAGTGTGGCCTAACCAGAGTTTATAGAGCTGCATCATTACCTTGCGACTCTTAAACTCTATCCCTCGACTTATTAAAGCTAACACCCCATAAGCTTTCTTAACTACCCTATCTACCTGTGAGGCAACTTTCAGGGATCTGTGGACATGTACCCCCAGATCCCTCTGCTCTTCCACACCACCAAGTATCCTGCCATTTACTTTGTACTCTGCCTTGGAGTTTGTCCTTCCAAAGTGTACCACCTCACACTTCTCTGGGTTGAACTCCATCTGCCACTTCACAGCCCACATCTGCATCCTGTTAATGTCCCTCTGCAATCTTCAACAATCCTCTACACTGTCTACAATACCACCAACTTTTGTGTCGTCTGCAAACTTGCCAACCCACCCTTCCACCCCCACATCCAGGTCGTTAATAAAAATCACGAAAAGTAGAGGTCCCAGAACAGATCCTTGTGGGACACCACTGGTCACAACCCTCCAATCCAAATGTACTCCCTCCACCACCACCCTCTGCCTTCTGCAGGCAAGCCAATTCTGAATCCACCTGGCCAAACTTCCCTGGATCCCATGACTTCTGACTTTCTGAATAAGCCTACCGTGTAGAACCTTGTCAAATAGCTTACTAAAGTCCATGTAGATCACATCCACTGCACTACCCTCATCTATATGCCTGCTCACCTTCTCAAAGAACTCTATCAGGCTTGTTAGACACAATTTGCCCTTCACAAAGCCATGCTGACTGTCCCTGATCAGACCATGATTATCTAAATGCCCATAGATCCTATCCTTAAGAATCTTTTCCAACAGCTTTCCCACCATAGACGTAAGGCTCACTGGTCTATAATTACCCGGACTATCCTTACTACCTTTTTTGAACAAGGGGACAACATTCACCTCCCTCCAATCCTCCGGTACCCTTCCTGTGGACAACGAGGACATAAAGATCCTAGCCAGAGGCTCAGCAATCTCTTCTCTCGCCTCGTGGAGCAGCCTGGGGAATATTCCGTCAGGCTCCGGGGACTTATCCGTCCTAATGTATTTTAACAACTCCAATACCTCCTCTCCCTGAATATCAACATGCTCCAGAACATCAACGTCACTCATATTGCCTTCACCATCATCAAGTTCCCTCTCATTGGTGAATACTGAAGAGAAGTATTCATTGAGGACCTCACTCACTTCCACAGCCTCCAGGCACATCTTCCCATCTTTATCTCTAATCGGTCCTCGCTTCACTAATGTAATTCTTTTGTTCTTCACATAATTGAAGGACGCCTTGGGGTTTTCCTTTACCCTACTCACCAAGACCTTCTCATGCCCCCTTCTTGCTCTTCTCAGTCCCTTTTTAAGCTCCTTTCTTGTTACCCTATATTCCTGAATAGACCCATCTAATCCTTGCTTCCTAAACCTCATGTATGCTGCCTTCTTCCACCTGACTAGATTTTCCACCTCACTTGTCACCCATGGTTCCTTCACCCTCCCATACTTCATCTTCTTCACTGGGACAAATTTATCCCTAACATTCTGCAAGAGATCCCTAAACAATGACCACATGTCCATAGCACATTTTCTTGCAAAAACATCATCCCAATTCACATCCGCAAGTTCTAGCCTTTTAGCTTTATAATTTGCCCTTCCCCAATTAAAAAATTTCTTGTCCTCTCTGATTCTATCCTTTTCCATAATAATGTTAAAGGCTAGGGAGCGGTGGTCACTGTCCCCCAGATGCTCACCCACAGAGATCTGTGACCTATCCCAGTTCATTACCGAATACTAGATCTAGTATGGCATTCCCCCTTGTTGGCCTGTCAACATACTGTGACAGGAATCCGTCCTGGACGCACTTAACAAACTCTGCCCCATCCAAACCCTTGGAACTAATCAGGTGCCAATCAATATTAGGGAAGTTAAAGTCACGCATGATAACAACCCTGCTATTTTTGCACCTTTCCAAAATCCGCTTCCCAATCTGCTCCTTAGTATCTCTGCTGCTACTAGGGGGTCGACAGAATACTCCCAATAGAGTAACTGCTCCCTTCCTGTTCCTGACTTCCACCCAAACTGACTCAAAAGGGGATCCTGCTGCATTACCCACCCTTTCTGCAGCTGTAATAGTATCCCTGACCAGTAATGCCACCCGTCCTCCACTCCCCCCCCCATTCCTTTTAAAGCACTGAAATCCAGGAATATTGAGAATCCATTCCTGCCCTGGTGCCAGCCAAGTCTCTGCAATGGCCACTACATAATAATTCCATGTATGTATCCAAGCTCTCAGTTCATCACCTTTGTTCCTGATGCTTCTTGCATTGAGGTACACACATTTCAGCCCTTCTACCTTACTGTCTTTACACCGTTTATTCTGCTTCTCTTTCCTCAAAACCTCTCTGTATGTTAGATCTGTCTTTACTCCATGCACTTCTTTCACTGCTCTATCACTCTGGGTCCCATCCCCCTTGCACATTAGTTTAAACCCTCCCGAACCATGCTAGCAAACCTACCTGCAAAGATATTGCTCCCTCTTGAGCTCAGGTGCAACCCATCTAATCTGTACAGGTCCCACCCAATGTTTACTAACCATATTGTCAAATTAAGAATTATAAAGCTCAATCGATTAATCACATATTGTGTACTGTTTGTTATTTCAGGGTACTGATTTGTTACAGGGGACACATCGCTCATCATCCACCCAAATGAGATTTCTTAAGTTTGGCCGTGTCCGGATTGTATCATCCCCTATATTAAGCTGCTAGCCGAACCGAGAGTTACAATTGTGGGGGCAACGTTCGGGATTAATTTTGCTGGATGCTGCGTGACTACCCTGAGCATTGAAACAGTGGGGTAGATATTCGTACTCCAGATGAATTATCAATTCGCATGTTAATTGCTGTTAAAGTTGCAACTGCGGGGCAGAGGTTTAATAAAATGGCTGGCGCAGCTCTCGTTTTAATGCGGACCAGCGCTGACATAGCGGTAGCTGGGGGCGGAGATTTCAAAGACAGGATTCTATCGTTTCTGAGGAGTGAGGGTAAAGAGTGGTCGGATTTGGAATGTCTAATTAGTCCACGTCCCCCAGTGAAGAATGAGAATTCTGGGTTAGTATCCACCCTTCTTTGGCGAATAAATGGGAACATGCCCAGGTTCAAAGATCCAGCTTTGGTCGGCTCCGCTTATTCTCTGGAATTACACCCAGCTCCGAAGGGGAAGAGGAGTATGAGAATTGGACAGAACAGACCTCTCAGTGGTTAGATGAGTGGCAGTGCTCTGATGACATAAAGCAACAGAGATTGGTTGGAAGTTTGAGTGGGCGGGCCACTGACTTTGTGAGAGCCGTCAGGTTGTGGTATCCTGTAGTGATAACTATCAATTATCTGCAAGCACTGCACAATGCTTTTGGCCCGACAGGAAGCCCAATGGAGCTCATGGTGGAGTTTCAGAACATGCGTCAGGAGAAGGGGGAGGGACTTTCTGCTTCTATTATTCAGCTAGAGAGGCGGCTAAATTGCTTGCAGAACAGAGGGGTCATTCAGGCAGCTGAGGTGGATCAGTTAATAATGGACCAGATAGCCAGGGGCGCTCAGTCCCAAGACCTAATTGCATTGGCTGGATACTGAATTTTGATGTGGGACTGTGTGGTTCACCCAGTCAAAGCCAATGGTGGTATGGCCCGGGAAAGTAGCGAGAGTGATGGGGACCCCTAAATTTCCCGGAGTGCCTGAGGGCAAGGCCCTCTTAGTGGATGCTCTGGAAGACCAGGAGGGGGAGTTGAGGTTTCCTGCTGGGGTACTGGTGAGGTCTGAATTGCAGAAGGCCTCAGTTGTACAGGTAAGCAGGATGGCAGTGATTGTCAGGAACACTATGAAGAGGGAGGTCACCTTCAAGCGGGGGATGCCCCTGGCGCAGCTGTTCCTAGTGACGGTAATGTCTAGTGTCCCTGTGAGGCAAGCCGGGGAGAAACTATTGGAAAAGGGGGGAAAGTTGTCCTCTGGGTCATTCAACTTCGGGGGCTTCCCAGTTCCTGCAGGTTGGAAGAGGAGGTTGGTAGAGAAGTTGCTGAAGCTGGAAGGTGTCTTTTCCACTGCTGAGTTTGATGTGGGTTGTTCCAAGAGCATGCATCACACTATCCAGGTGACCAAGGATACCCCTTTCAGAGAAAGGTGGTGGCGACTGGTCCCTGCAGAGGTGGAGGACGTTCGGCAGCATTTGTGTAAGTTGAAGGAAGCTGGGATCATCACCGAGTCCCGAAGCCCCTATGCATCCCCAATAGTAGTGGCCCGGAAGAAGAATGGAAAGGTATGGATGTGTGTGGACTATAGGACTCTGAACAGACGCACCATCCTTGACCAGTATATGTCCTGAGGATGTCCTGTTGGCTTGTCTGAGTGGTGCAAAGTGGTTCAGTGTGCTGACTTGAGGGGTGGATATTACCAGATCCCGAGGAGTGAGGCCGACAGAGAAAATGGCATTTTTATGTCCCCTGAGATTTTTCCAGTTCAAAAGGGTATCTCGGGAGCATCTGCAACATTCCAGCAGGTCATAGAGAAGACAGTGGGGGATATGAACTTGCTTGAGGTATTAGTGTATCTGGACGACCTCATAGTCTTTGGATCCACCTTGGAAGAACAGGAAACGAGGCTGCTGAAGGTGCTGGGCTACCTGAAAGCTGAAGGGTTAAAACTTTCCCTGGACAAGTGCCAGTCCTGCCAAATGTCTGTTAGCTGTATTGGGCACATAGTCTCACGGAACAGAGTAGCTACAGATCCAGCTAAGATAGAGGCAGTAACCACTTGGCCAAGACCCCAGACTGTGAGCACTCTGCGCTCATTCCTCAGGTTCTGTGGTTACTATCGGAAGTTCGTGAAAGGCTGTGTGAAAGTGAGTCACCTGTTGAATCAGCTTCTGTGCGGTTACCCTCTCTTGGGGAAGAAGGGGAGGGGGAAAAGTACAGGAGGGTGGAGAGTATCATAGCCAGTCGGAGTCCTTTGGATCAAGGAGGGATGCAAAATGTGAGGAGGTCTTTCAATCGCTGAAGGAGCTGTTGACCCAGGCCTCAGTGTTGGCTTTTGCGGACCCCCAAATGCTGTATGTACTGCACATGGATGTCAGCCAAGAGGGTTTAGGGGGCATCCTGTATCAGGATCAGGGCACCGGGTTGAGACCCGTTGCGTTTGTCAGCTGAGGTCTGTCACCCTCTGAGAAAAACTATCCCACGCACAAGTTGGAATTTCTGACATTGAAATGGGCGATGGTGGATAAACTGAGTGACTACCTCTAGAGGGCCAAGTCTGAGGTGAGAATGGACAACAATCCCCTAACTTATATCCTGACCTCAGCGAAAATGGATGCCACAGGCCACCGGTGGTTGGCGGTGTTGTCTGCCTATGATTTCAGCCTGAAGTACTGGCCAAGACAGGAACATTGATACTGGGGCTTTGTCCTGACAGGCGCATGAGGTCAGGGATGAAGAGTGGGACAGCGTTCCTGCCCCGGGGGTGAAGGCCATGTGATAGTTTGTCATCACCGTGAAGGCAGAGGGAAAGAAGGGGCAGGATCGAGCAGTGGATCAATTGAAAGCTTCTGATGGCACCATTCCCCAA
Organism: Mobula hypostoma; assembly: GCF_963921235.1. Taxonomy (NCBI): domain Eukaryota; kingdom Metazoa; phylum Chordata; class Chondrichthyes; order Myliobatiformes; family Myliobatidae; genus Mobula; species Mobula hypostoma. The sequence continues at coordinate 47,377,612 of NC_086098.1, forward strand.
TTTAACTGTAACTTGACTGCTCTGAAGACAAATCAGCCGTTGGAATTGAGTTCTGGGGAAGTGGCAGCTGCTCAGCGAGATGAACCGGGCATAAGTACCATTTAGCAGCGGTCGAAAAGGGAGACATGTCTCGGGCAGAGAAGACGAATCACGCGTCGGTGCCTCCATTACTATGAGAATGGCCTCGGTTGGAGTTGAAGAACCAGATCTTATATCGGGTCACGTCACCCCCAGACCAATCCCGGCGTTGTCAGCTGGTTCTGCCCGAGAAGTATCGGAGGATTGCATTGAAGTTACTTCAGGATGATTCTGGACACTTTGGGGGTGGAAAAGACCCATGGATTTCTCAGAAACCAGTTTTACTGGCCCCGGATGAAGTCAGAGGTCGAAGAATACTGCAAGTCGTGCGTTCGATGCGTACGACGGAAGACACTGCCTACGCGGGTAGCTCCCTTGTCCCATTTGCAGAGTGCGGGGCCTCTGGACCTGGTGTGTATGGATTTCCTGTCAACAGAACCCGATGCCAGCAACACAGCGAATGTCTTAGTCATCTCGGACCACTACACCAGATATGCTCAGGTTTTTCCTACCAAGGACCAGAGGGCGTTTACGGTGGCAAAAGTGTTATGGGAGAAGTATTTCATCTATCATGGCTGCTGACCGCTGGGTGGTGACGCCCTATGTGGTGGAGAGTCAGATGCCAAACTTACCAGTTTTCCGGGTGAAACCAGAGGAGGGGAATGGGCCTGTCAAGATTCTCCATCAGAACCACCTGTTGCCTCTGGGACAAGAGGTGCAGGTAGACCCAGAGCCCAACTTGGAGCCTACACCTAGTAGGAGGACTCTTTGGAAACACGGGGGGACTACCAGCGCCCCAACAGGTGAGGTTAGGTTGGCCTCCACCCCTGAGAGGGATACTGATTCAGACCTGGATGTGTGGTATATATCATCTTTTGCTAACTCCTCATTGATTGAGGAATAGACTCCCGGCCCTTCTCCCGCTGAGTCAGGTGAAGTGGAGAGGGGGTGCGGCTATCTGTGGGCAGCCTGGGTTGCAGCGGGACTCTGCGGGGGTGGAAGTGGGGCTTGGCCACGGAACAGAGGGCTCTGAGTTGTAGGTGGGTACGAGCTATAGGTCGGGGGAGGCCTCGCCAGGTAGAATGGAAGTATCCCCAGTAGAGTCTGAACCTGAAGAGTTAGGTGAGGGGGTGTGGAGGTCTCAGAGAATTAGGAGACCACCGGATAGGCTGGCCTACGTAGCACCAGGGGAACAGAGTGTGACCCCTACCGTTTTGGGAGCTATGTCACTGCCTTTTACACCTGGATTGGGCTTTGTGCTTTGCAGGAAGGGTGGGCAAATTATCTTAGCTTCGTGCAGACATGACTAAATTTGGTGGGGGGAAAGTGTAACATGCTGTAAGGTTTCACTGCTAACGTAATGGCCCTCTGTAATGTTTCACTGCTAAGGCTAATGGCTTGTACACCTGGATTGGGCTTTGTGTTTTGCAGGAAAGGTTGGCGAATTATCTCAACGTCGTGAGAACGTGACTAAATTTGGTGGGGGGAGAGTGTAACATGCTGCAAGGTTTCACTGCTAATGTAATGGCTTCTCTGTAATGTTCCACTCTCAGGTAATGGTTTCTCTGCAGCAGCAATGTTTGGGTTATGACCAGAGATAAGTGGACATGTTAGCCAATGAGTGGGGTTGTTCTTTCTTGTGTATCTGGGAGCAGAGATTTCGCAGTCTTTTGCCGGGGGGCGGGGATGATGAGAGAAGATGCGAATGGAGGGAGTTGGTAGACCGCCGGACGCCAACAATTGGAGGAGGTCGATGGTGGACGAACGGCCTTATCCGTGAGCTCCAACGTTTGCGTACTAGAGTGTTTCACAAGAATGGGACCTTTTCTTTTTCTTGTTTCTTTACAAATTAAGAATGATAAAGCTCAATCATTTAATCGCATATTGTGTACTGTTTGTTATTTCCAGGTACTGATTTGTAACAGTGGACACATCACGCAGCATCCACCCAAACGAGATTTCTTAAGTTTGCCTGGGCCGGGGGGGCTATCATCCCCTAGATTAAGCTGCTAGCCGAACCGAGCATTACAGAGGTATACAAATTTACAAGGCATATAGATACGGTAAAGGTAAGCAGACTTTTTGCATTGAGGCTGGGCGGAACTTAAACCAGGAGTTAAGGTGAAAGGTGAAAAGTTTAAGAGGAACATAAGGGGAAATATATTCACTCAGAGGGTTGTGAGAGTGTCGAACAAGCTGCCTGCACAAATCGTGCATTCAAGCTCAATTTCAACATTTAAGAGAAGTTTGGATAGGTACATGGATCGTAGGGGTGTGGAGGGCCGTGGTCCCAGTGCAGGTTGATGGGAGCAGGCAGTTTAAATGGTTTGGCATGGACCAGATAGACTGAAGGATGGACAGATAGACTGTTTCTATGCTGTACTTTGCTATACTCTGATACCTCATTCTGGGGACTGGCACTTTTTGGATTCCATTATAGTCTGAACAAATGACACCAAAGTCTACCAAGATAGTCGTAATTGTCTGTTGAATTGACCATCACCTAATCTGCTCTGTACATTCTTCATTTTGGATCCAAATCTGCAGCAGTGACAAAATGATTGCTCTGAGACGATCAACATTGGATCGTGAGTGGACCAGTGAAGGAGTAGAGCTTTGAGGCTTTGACCCGAGAGATTCTGGCAGTTTTGGCAGTTGGTCTGTGTAATCAGGTCAATCAAGATTTGAATAGATCAGCAGAAAGCCATTGATTAGACAATCAAGATTTGAATAGATCAGACTCAGCAGAAAACAGCTGATTGGGCAGTCGAGGTCAGGTGACCAAACATTTTGAAAAGCTCAAACAGATAAATCGCGGGATAGCTCAAACGAAGCGGCCAGTGAGTGAGTGGGCCAGTGAAGGAGTGGAGCTTTGAGGCTTTGACTTGAGAGGCTTTGACTTGAGAGGCTTTGACGAGAAGAGGCGGAGGACAAGCTAGCTCGCAGTTAGTTTTTACAATGTCTCCTGAGATGGTGATGTGCTTCTCATGTGAAATGTGGCAGTCTTGGGGGAACTCCCCTCTCCCGCAGAGTCACATCTGCCAGAAGTGCATACGGCTGGGCAATCTGGAAGACCATGTAAGGAATTTGGAGCAGCAGCTGGATGACCTTCGACTCATAAGGGAGAATGAGGCAGTCATAGATGAGAGCTACAGGGAGGTAGTCACACCTAGGCTGTCGGAAGCAGGTTGTTGGGTGACAGTCGGGGGCGGGGGAAAGTGAAGGTGAGCAGACAGGTAATGCAGAGCACCCCTGTAGCCATTCCCCTGAATAATAAGTTTACCGTCCTGGATACTGTTGGCGGGGCGACCGACCAGGTGTGAGCCACGGTGGCAGGGCCTCCGGCACTGAGTCTGACCCTGTGGTGCAGAAGGGTGGGACAGAGAAGAGGAGAGCTGTCATCATTGGAGACTCTATAGTCAGGGGAGCAGACAGGAGATTTTGTGGACGTGAGAAGGACACCCGTATGGTTTGTTGCCTCCCGGGTGCCAGGGTCCGGGATGTCTCTGACCGGGTGCACGACATCCTGGTACGAGAGGGAAAGCAACCAGAAGTCGTGATACATGTTGGGACCAACGACATAGACAGAAAGAGGGATGAGGTCCTGAAGTGTGAGTTTCGGGAACTAGGCAGAAGGCTGAAGAACAGGACCTTAAGGGTGGCGTTCTCAGGATTGCTGCCAGTGCTACATGACAGTGATGGTAAGAATTGGACGAGATGGCAGTTGAATGCTGAGAAATTGGTGCAGGGAGCAGGGTTTTAGATTTTTAGATCATTGGGATCTCTTCTGGGGAAGGTGGGACATGTACAGATTGGATGGGTTGCACCTGAACTCGAGGGGGAACAATATCCTTGCAGGTAGGTTCGGGAGGGTTTAAACATTTTTGCGAGGGGGATGGGACCTAGAGCGATAGAGCAGTGAAAGAAGTGCATGGAGTAAAGACAGATCTAACATACAGAGAGGCTTTGAGGAAAGAGAAGCAGAATAAATGGTGTAAAGACAGTAAGGTAGAAGGGCTGAAATGTGTGTACCTCAATGCTAGAAGCATCAGGAACAAAGGTGATGAACTGAGAGCTTGGATACATACATGGAATTATGATGTAGTGGCCATTTATAGAGACTTGGCTGGCACCAGGGCAGGAATGGATTCTCAATATTCCTGGATTTCAGTGCTTTAAAAGGGATAGAGAGGGCGGAAAAAGGGGAGGAGGGGTGGCATTACTGGTCAGGGATACTATTACAGCTACAGAAAGGGTCAGGAACATGAAGAGAGCAGTTACTCTATTGGCGGTATTCTATAGCCCCCCTGGTAGCAGCAGAGATACAGAGGAGCAGATTGGGAGGCAGATTTTGGAAAGGTGCAAAAATAACAGGGTTGTTATCATGGGTGACCTTAGCTTCCCTCATATTGATTGGCACCTGATTAGTTCCAAGGGTTTGGACGGGGCAGAGTTTGTAAAGTGTGTCCAGGACGGATTCCTGTCACAGTATGTGGACAGGCCGACCGGGGGAATGCCATACTAGATCTAGTACTAGGTAATGAACCGGGTCAGGTCGCAGATCTCTCAGTGGGTGAGCATCTGGGGGACAGTGAACACCAATCCCTGGCCTTTAGCATTATCATGGAAAAGGATAGAATCAGAGAGAACAGGAAAATTTTTAATTGGGGAAAGGCAAATTATGAGGCTATAAGGCTAGAGCTTGCGGGTGTGAATTGGGATGATGTTTTTGCAGGGAAATATACTATGGACATGTGGTCGATGTTTAGAGATATCTTGCAGGATGTTAGGGATAAATTTGTCCCAGTGAGGAAGATAAAGAATGGTAGGGTGAAGGAACCATGGGTGACAAGTGAGGTGGAAAATCTAGTCAGGTGGAAGAAGGAAGCATACATGAGGTTTAGGAAGCAAGGATCAGATGGGTCTATTAAGGAATATAGGGAAGCAAGAAAGGAGCTTAAGAAGGGGCTGAGAAGAGCAAGAAGGGGGCATGAGAAGACCTTGGCGAGTAGGGTAAAGGAAAACCCCAAGGCATTCTTCAATTATGTGAAGGAAAAAAGGATGACAGGAGTGAAGGTAGGACTTATTAGGGATAAAGGTGGGAAGATGTACCTGGAGGCTGTGGAAGTGAGCGAGGTCCTCAATGAATACTTCTCTTCGGTATTCACCAATGAGAGGGAACTTGATGATGGTAAGGACAATATGAGTGAGGTTGATGTTCTGGAGCATGTTGATATTAAGAGAGAGGAGGTGTTGGAGTTCTTAAAATACATTAGGACGGATAAGTCCCCGGGGCCTGACGGAATATTCCCCAGGCTGCTCCACGAGGTGAGAGAAGAGATTGCTGAGCCTCTGGCTAGGATCTTTATGTCCTCGTTGTCCACAGGAATGGTATCGGAGGATTGGAGGGAGGCGAATGTTGTCCCCTTGTTCAAAAAGATAGTAGCGATAGTCCGGGTAATTATAGACAAGTGAGCCTTACGTCTGTGGAGGGAAAGCTGTTGGAAAAGATTCTTAGAGATAGGATCTATAGGCATTTAGAGAATCATGGTCTGACCAGGGACAGTCAGCATGGCTCTGTGAAGGGCAGATCGTGTCTTACCAGCCTGATAGAGTTCTTTGAGGAGGTGACCAGGCATATAGATGAGGGTAGTGTAGTGGATGTGATCTATATGGATTTTAGTAAGGCATTTGACAAGGTTCCACATGGTAGGCTTATTCAGAAAGTTAGAAGGCATGGGATCCAGGGAAGTTTGGCCAGGTGGATTCAGAATTGGCTTGCCTGCAGAAGGCAGAGGGTGGTGGTGGAGGGAGTACATTCAGATTGGAGGATTGTGACTAGTGGTGTCCCACAAGGATCTGTTCTGGGACCTCTACTTTTCGTGATTTTTATTAATGACCTGGATGTTGGGGTAGAAGGGTGGGTTGGCAAGTTTGCAGATGACACAAAGGTTGGTGGTGTTGTAGATAGTGTAGAGGATTGTCAAAGATTGCAGAGGGACATTGATAGGATGCAGGAGTGGGCTGAGAAGTGGCAGATGGAGTTCAACCCGGAGAAGTGTGAGGTGGTGTTCGGAAGGACAAACTCCAAGGCAGAGTACAAAGTAAATGGCAGGATACTTGGTAGTGTGGAGGAGCAGAGGGATCTGGGGGTACATGTCCACAGATCCCTGAAAGTTGCCTCACAGGTAGATAGGGTAGTTAAGAAAGCTTATGGGGTGTTAGCTTTCATAAATCGAGGGATAGAGTTTAAGAGTCGCAATGTAATGATGCAGCTCTATAAAACTCTGGTTAGGCCACACTTGGAGTACTGTGTCCAGTTCTGGTCACCTCACTATAGGAAGGATGTGGAAGCATTGGAAAGGGTACAGAGGAGATTTACCAGGATGCTGCCTGGTTGAGAAAGTATGCATTATGATCAGAGATTAAGGGAGCTAGGGCTTTGCTCTTTGGAGAGAAAGAGGATGAGAAGAGACATGATAGAGGTGTACAAGATAATAAGAGGAATAGATAGAGTGGATAGCCAGCGCCTCTTCCCCAGGGCACCACTGCTCAATACAAGAGGACATGGCTTTAAGGTAAGGGGTGGGAAGTTCAAGGGGGATATTAGAGGAAGGTTTTTTACTCAGAGAGTGGTTGGTGCATGGAATGCACTGCCTGAGTCAGTGGTGGAGGCAGATACACTCGTGAAATTTAAGAGACTACTAGACAGGTATATGGAAGAATTTAAGGTGGGGGTTTCTATGGGAGGCAAGGTTTGAGGGTCGGCACAACATTGTGGGCTGAAGGGCCTGTACTGCGCTGTACTATTCTATGTTCTATGTTCTACGTTCTATCCCATAGCGGTCATTCTTATCAGGCTATATCTGACAGACAGTCTGTTGACCCCAGAGGAATAGGAGTCACAGAATGCCTGTGATGTTTAGACTGCCCTGACGTCTGTTATAATTAGTGCCTGTAAAAAAACGTTAACTACTTTGCCAGGAAATGCTTGGACTGGTTTGATAAGAATAAGCAGGAGATCCTGGAGCAAATTAACTGTAAACTTGATATTTTGGATTGGAATCTTCAGCACAGCTCAAAGGAAAAGAAACTTCTCCAAAGATACTGAAAGACTGAGGTACAACAGGATGGCTGTAGTAAATGAAATAATGGGTCCAGCAATCTGTTGGACGGGCTACGGTTCAAACGCCCAAAGGTTCATCTTGCTAATTGCTGAGAATGATGGAGAGTCTTTCAGAGAACCAAAGTGATAGACAACGTTATGATATAGTCACAGATCTGTGTTAACCTCAGTACACCGTTCAACAAACAGTCACCAGATTAACAATGGAACAAGAGGTACCAAAAGACAGTGCAACCAATCCTGCTCTCCATTCTCACACAGTTAATTCTTTACTCTCCTGGGCTTTAACTTTGCTAAGCTTGACACAACTTTAAATTTCTGACAAAGTTCTGTCAAAGTCTTGTAATATTGTTGTACTTATTGTGAGAGAGTGGCATGTGGCCAAGTGGTTAAGGCGTTGTACTAGCGATCTGAAGGTCGTGGGTTCGAGCCTCGGCCGAGACAGCTTGTGTGTCCTTGAGCAAGGCACTTAACCACACAATGCTCCAGTCTACCCAGCTGAGAATGGGTACCCGCAAAAATGCTGAGGGTTAACCTCGTGATGGACTGGCATCCTATCCAGGAGGGAGTCTCGCACTCTCAGTCACTTCATGCCACGGAAACCAGCATAAGCACTGGCCTGATGGGCTCGTGACAGACGTTATTCTAAAATTGTTAGAGAGGAAGTGGACTTGGTTAGTGACATCATATCACACTATTCATTTTCTGTGGTAGTATGATGCCTCTATTACCAAATAGTTAATTTACTCTGAAGGTTGTCCTTCTTTAACTTTAATTTATTTTTGATATACTTGAGGAAGTTTATAAGACTACACCTTCTGCTGTCAATCTTTTATGAAGGAAAAGATAATATTCCAACAATCTTTCAATTACTTCACTGATGACATAGAAACATAGAAACATTGAAAACATAGAAAACATACAGCACATACAGGCCCTTCAGCCCACAGAGTTGTGCCGAACGTGTCCCTACCTTAGAAATTACTAGGCTTACCAAAAGCCCTCTATTTTACTAAGCTCCATGTACCTATCTAAATGTCTCTTAAAAGACCCACTCGTATCTGCCACCACCACCGATGCCAGCAGCCCATTCCACGCACTCACCACTCTCTGAGTAAAAAACTTACCCCTGACATCTCCTCTGTACCTACTCCCCAACATCTTAAACCTGTGTCCTCTTGTGGCAACCATTCCAGCCCTGGGAAAAAACCTCTGACTATCCACACGATCAATGCCTCTCATCATCTTATACACCTCTGTCAGGTCACCTCTCATCCTTCGTCACTCCAAGGAGCAAAGGCCGAGTTCACTCAACCTATTCTCATAAAGCATGCTCCCCAATCCAGGCAACATCCTTGTAAATCTCCTCTGCACCATTTCTATGGCTTGCACATCCTTCCTGTAGTGAGGTGACCAGAACTGAGCACAGTACTCCAAGTGGGGTCTGACCAGGGTCCTATATAGCTGCAACATTACCGCTCGGTTCCTAAATTCAGTTCCACGATTGATGAAGGCCAATACACCATATGCCTTCTTAACCACAGAGTCAACCTGCAGAGCTGCTTTGAGTGTCCTATGGACTCAGACCCCAAGATCCCTCTGATCCTCTACACTGCCAAGAGTCTTACCATTAATACTATATTCTGCCATCATATTTGACCTTCCAAAATGAACCACCTCACACTTATCTGGGTTGAACTCCTTCTGCCACTTCTCAGCCCAGTTTTGCATCCTATCAATGTCCCGCTGTAATTTCTGACAGCCCTCCACATTATCCACAACACCTCCAACCTTTGTGTCATCAGCAAACTTACTAACCCATCCCTCCACTTCCTCATCCAGGTCATTTATAAAAATCACGAAGAGTAAAGGTCCCAGAACAGATCCCTGAGGCACACCACTGGTGACCAATCTCCATGTGGAATATGACCCGTCTACAACCACTCTTTGCCTTCTGTGGGCAAGCCAGTTCTGGATCTACAAAGCAATGTCCCTTTGGATCCCATGTCTCCTTACTTTCTTAATAAGCCTTGTGTGGGGTACCTTATCAAATGCCTTGCTAAAATCCATATACACTACATCTACTGCTCTTCCTTCATCAATGTGTTTAGTCACATCCTCAAGATATTCAATCAGGCTCGTAAGGCATGATATGCCCTTGACAAAGCCATGTTGACTACTCCTAATCATATTATACCTCTCCAATTATTCATAAATCCTGCCTCTCAGGATCTTCTCCAACAACTTACCAACCACTGAGGTAACACTCACTGGTCTATAATTTCCTGGGCTATCCCTACTCCCTTTCTTGAATAAGGGAACAACATCCGCAAACCTCCAATCCTCTGGAACCTCCCCCGTCCTCATTGATGATGCAAAGATCATTGTCAGAGGCTCAGCAATTTCCTCCCTCACTTTCCACAGTAGCCTGGGGTACATCTCATCTGGTCCTGGCGACTTATCCAACTTGATGCTTTCCAAAAGCTCCAGCACATCCTCTTTCTAATGTCTATATAGAAAGAGCTCAAGCTTTTCAGTCTGCTGCAAGTCATCACTACAATCACCAAGATTCTTTTCCATAGTGAATACTGAAGTGAACTATTCATTAAGTACCTCTGCTATTTCCTCCGGTTCCATGCATACTTTTCCACTGTCACACTTGATTGGTCCTATTCTCTCACGTCTTATCCTCTTGCTCTTCATACACTTGTAGAAAGCCTTGGAGTTTTCCTTGATTCTGCCCGCCAAGGCCTTCTCATGGCCCCTTTTGGCTCTCCTAAATTCCTTCCTATTAGCCTTATAATCTTCTAGATCTCTAACATTTCCTAGCTCTCTGAATCTTTTGTAAGCTTTTCTTTTCATCTTGACTAGATTTATTATAGCCTTTGTACACCATGATTCCTGTACCCTACCATAACTTCCCTGTCTCATTGGAACGTACCTCTGCAGAACTCCACACAAATATCCCCTGAATATTTGCCACATTTCTTCCGTACTTTTCCCTGAGAACATCTGTTTCCAATTTAAGCCTCCAATTTCCTGCCTGATAGCCTCATAATTCCCCTTACTCCACTTAAACACTTTTCTAACTTGTGTGTTCCTATCTCTCTTCAATGCTGTTGTAAAAGAGATAGAATTATGATCACTATCTCCAGAATGCTCTCCCACTGAGAGATCTGACATCTGACCAGGTTCATTTCCCAATATCAAATCAAGTACATCCTCTCCACTTGTAGGCTTATCTATATATTGTGTCAAGAAACCTTCCTGAACACACCTAACAAACTGCACACCATCTAAACCCCTTGCTCTAGGGAGATTCCAATCAATATTTGGGGAAATAAAATCTCCCATCACGACAACTCTGTTATTATTACACCTTTCCAGGATCTGTTTCCCTATCTGCTTTTCGATATCTCTGACATAAGACCTATTCAAACTCTAGAAAATCTACAGGTACTGGAAATCCAAGTAACACTCTCAAAAGAAAGGTCTCTTTTCCATAGATGCCTGGCCAGACCTACTGAGTTCTTCCAGCATTTTATGTGCGTGGCAAGGATCGATTCAACAGCTGGGCCAAGGAGTAGATTTCAACCCCTGTAGAATTAAACACTGCTTCAAAGATATAAAAGAAAATATAATAAAATACGGAAGATTGATGCATTTGTGAATGCTCTGAATTGATAAGTTGCATCTGCAGTTTTTCAGGAAGGTAATCTAGAATGTTTATATAATTTTGGTTTTTGTTTGCATTTAAGCTCAAATAATATAATTCATTAAATTGTTACTACAGCCTTGGCCAGACTGAAATAATTGCTTAATTATTCTCAAGGGCTCTAAATAAATGAGGTACAGATGAAATGAGAAGCTCCTCATGAAAAAAAGCATCACAATTAGCACTTTATACATATTATATGACCTGAAAATGAATCCGTGACTAACAGCAAATGGGCAAAGTGCACAGCATCACTTAATTTCTTAAAGCCGGATATTAGTTGGTGTTATAGTCAATGCCTTTGCCTTGGCCAACAGAACCTTTCCCTCCACAATGCCCACCTATTTCAAATTGTTTAAATGTGGTGTCATCCCATAAAGTCATATCATTGCAATAAGAATGAAAAAAAATCATTCAAAAAACCACACTTTTGCCAAAGAGGATAAATCTCTCCTTTTATCCACAAAAAAAAAACACAGGCAACCATCAGAGCTGCACTAACATTTCATGAAGGACATCACTTTTTGTTCAAAGGAAAGATATTGATAGAGCTTTTCCATCCTACAGATCTAGCTGAACCCCCAAATGATGCACAGCTGCCGAGGTAATAAATCATTTTTTAAATGTATCTATTGTACTTGTTTCAACTGAGTAATAACAATGTAGCAATAAATATTTTCATTTCATTCCTGCTATCATTTTCTCTTCAATCAGTTCTTTGTCTTAATTTTCGTGTCTACTGCACAGCTACTGTAACAAAAGAAAATAATTATAGCAGAGTTTCCTTCAATCGTCAACATATAGATTTGCTTTATAAATTGGCCATAAATTACAAAGGCTTTTTTTTATTATTTCTGAATACTTTGGAAATGCACGGTTCATTTACTTGAACATGATACACGTTATTTTTCGAGCTAACGTTTCATGTTCTTCGGTCATTTCTTTTGATTCTGACCTTAATGAGAATGCTTAAAAATTTGACACAAGCAGCCAAATCAATATAAAAGAACAGACCTTGAGAATTCAAAAACTGGCCTGCAACATGGACAATATTAGAACTGCAGGCTGTGGGAATGTGTGCATATCAATGCTGGCACTGAGGAAGGGCTGTCTCGCCAGCTGTTTGAGAAGGAAAATGGGAGCTAGTCCAGAGTGTATTTGAGAAAGTGGAGGAGGGGAGAGGTTTTCAGTGCAGCTGCTGGTCTTCCTGCATTCAGAATATGTGGTTGTATGGCTTATCTGCCTGCCTAGAGCTTCATCGGTAAGCAGACCCTCCAACCCATCATGCTTTGGTCCACACATTCTGATTGGATGGCTGTCCAGCTGTGGTGTAGGTGCAGATGAGCTGGTCTGGGATTCAGGGCTTCTAGGCTACAATGACTCAGAGCTTGTGCTTTTCTGGAGTCTGGGAATTTATGGAAACACTGCGAATTGCCGATATGCTGAAGTGAGCTTCCAAAAAAACAACTGCAGAATCTCAAAGATCATACGCACATTTGAAATAGCTTGATTTATTAGAGCTGACTCGGTGCAAGGAACGGGAAGGGGAAACCATGGGAAAATACTGCCCTACCTAAAAAATGTTCTTTGTACAGCCACTAGGGCTGATTTTCCTTGGAGCTTCCCTTTGGCATTTATTATTTGACAGTAGTGAGTTACAAAGTGCATTGAGTCAGGCCTGGCTCAGCATTGTTCAAAAATCTGATAAACAATAATAAACTATTGTCAACTATTCTGCTGTCATCCAAAATCCCCAGAGTACACTTGTTTTTCTTTGTTTTAATTTTTTTATGAACATACTGTACCTGAGAATTTATTTCTATACCATGAATCCCTATTAATTTATATGTCAAATAAGGATGGTGATGTCACAAGGGCCACAGTCCACTTGCCTTACACCAAAAACAGGGTGGGTCATTGGACCAAAGCCATTCTTCCCATCTATCTTCAATCCACCCAATGCCAAGATGGCTGGAGTCTTATTGAATTATTAACAAAGTACATCATTTACTTTAAGGTGGAGATTGATACATTCTTGATTGGCCACGCCATCAAGGGTTACGTGAGTGGGGCTAAGGAGGGGAAAAAGGGGTATCAACCATGACTGAATAGCAGAGTGGACTTGATGGGCTGAATGGCCTAATTCTGCTCCAATGTCTGATGGTCTTAAAGTCTTAACAAGGGCCATGTCTGTTTTTTGGCTTCTTAGCAGTGAGTGACTACAGGCTTTTGGCGTATCAGACGTGTAATAACTGTAGATTTTGGGATACTTCTGTATAAACGGCTTAGGTTAAGGTGGTTGAAGTCGTCTTCCTTATAAGAATGACAAAAGCTTTTGGCAATGTTGAAACCTGTTATAGCTTAATCCATATCAAATCCTGCAAGTGACACTGTGGGTTAGATTGTAGCGATGCACTACACACAGAGCTAGAAATAACGACACGCAGTCTGTAAGTTGCACTCGAGACTCGTTTATTCAACCTTCGTGGCACTGGTTTTTAAGCAGTTCCCTTCCAGCCCTCTCCAGGTGGAAAATGACATCAGAGGTGCATTACAAAACTCTCTCCCCGTGCACGGGCTATCTTTTGAGCCGGTTCACTTGTGTAGAAAGTGGGTCGCCGCAAGATGTTGTTAAGGATATTGAAATAGATGTGTCCTTTTACATCTACATGAATCAATAGGCAGGATTGTTTTATCAGCTTATCCAACAGTGTGGTGCTCCTTAACTACTGCACTGGAGTGATAGACTAAATTTGTGCTTCCACTTTGGAGTTCAACTTAAATAGATAACTTGAAGATTGTTAATTACGAGAAACCTATCAATTAACTCTGTATGAACACTTCAATGCATGTGAGGAAAACAGAAGTTACAAGGATACGCAAACACGAGGAATTCTGCAGATGCAGGAAATTCAAGCAACACACATCAAAGTTGCTGGTGAATGCAGCAGGCCAGGCAGCATCTCTAGGAAGAGGTTCAGTTAGTCCTGACGAAGGGTCTCGGCCTGAAACGTCGACTGTACCTCTTCCTAGAGATGCTGCCTGGCCTGCTGCGTTCACCAGTTACAAGGATAAGCAGATTCAAAAAGATTCTTAATGCTCAACAGCCATGCGAGATTAATATTCAAATAATGGATGTTTGTATAGGTTCAGCAGATAGTGTAATAAACACCTATTATTTCATTTGTTCAATATAGCAATCAATATGAAATGATGGTGTATAAATCCAGTTTGGCCAGGTTTCTAGATGCATCAAGGTTCCAGGAAAATAGGAACATAGGAACAAAAGTAAACCATTTTCACCATGGATGTCTGGTCTGTCTCATTTTCCCCATGGATATCCGGTCTGTCTCAGTTTCACCATGGATATCCGGTCTGTCTCAGTTTCACTGTGGATGTCCAGTCTGTTTCAGTTTCCCCATGGATGTCTGGTCTGTCTCATTTTCCCCATGGATATCCGGTCTGTCGCAGTTTCACCATGGATGTCCAGTCCCACTTCATTTTCACTATGGATGTCCAGAATTCCTCATTTTCACAATGGATATACAGTCAGGCTCATCTTTACTATGGATATCCGGTCTCTAAACACTTCTATCCCGCATCAAGAAGGCCTTAAAGCTCTCCACTTCTTTCTTAACAAAAGACCCAACCAGTTCCCCTCCACCATCCCCCTCCTCCATCTGGCAGAATTGGTCCTCACCCTCAATAACTTCTCTTTCAGCTCTTCCTACTTTCTCCAGAGTCAAGGCGTAGCATAGGCCCCAGCTTTGCCTGGCTTTTCGTTGACTATGTAGAACAGTCCATATTCCAAACATTCCGTGGTAATACTCCTCAACTCTTCTTGTGCTACACTGATGAATGCATTGATGCTGCTTCATGCACCTATGAGCTCGTCAATTTCATCAACTTTGCCTCCAACTTTCACCCTGCCCTTAAATTGACTTGGTCTGTTTTTGACGTCTCCCTCCCCTTTCTCGATCTTTCTGTCTGCATCTCTGGAGACAAATTGTCTACCAACTTCTTTTATAAACCTACCGATTCCAACAGCTATCTTGTCTATACATCTTCCCACCCTGCCTCCTATAAAAATGCTATTCCCTTTTCACAGTTCCTTTGTCTCCACATCTGTTCCCAGGATGAGACTTTCCTTTCTCAGACTTCAGAGATGCCCACATTCTTCAAAGGACAGGGTTTCTCTTCCTCCGCCAGTGATGTTGGCTTCACCCGCAACTCCTCCATTTCCCGAACATCCACGCTCACCCCATCTTCCCACTGCCTAAAATGGGACAGAGTTCCTCTTGTCCTTGCTTACTAACGCATGAGCCACCACATTCAACAAATCATTCTCTGCAATTTTAGCCATGTTCATTTTTTGCCATGTCCTACCACCAAACACATATTTACCTCCCTCTCCCCAACTCTGCTTGCTGCAGGGATCGCTCCCTTCACAATCCCCTTGTCCATTCATCCCTCCCCATGAATCTCGCTGCCCATTTGCCTTACTTCCGTTTAGGGCCCCAAACAGTCCTTTCAGGTGAGGCAACACTTTGCCTGCACATCTGTTGGGAGCGTCTATTGTAGTCAGTGCTCCTGATGCGGCGTCCTCTACATTGGCAAAACCCAACGTAAATTTGGGGACCATGTTGTGGAGTACCTCCGCTCCATCTGTCAAGAATGTGATTTCCCAGTGGCCAACCATTTTAATTCCTATTTTCATTCCTGTTCCGACATGTTGGTCCATGGCCTCCTCGTCTGACATGATGAGGCCACTCTCAGGGCATAGGAACAACTTCATATTCCGTCTGGGTAGCCCCCAACCTGATGGCACGAACAGCAATTTCTCATTCTGATTAAAATTTCCCTCTTTCTTCCTTCTTCTTCTATTCCCTACCCTGGCCTCCTACCTCTTCTCCTCACATGCCTATCACCTCCTTGCCATAGCTGCTGAGTACTTCCAGCATTTTGTGTATTCAACTCTGGGCTTCCAGCATCTGCAGAACCTCTTGTAAAGTGAAGCTTTGACCTCTTTTCTTCAAAGCTCAGTGAAATCATGGACAATCTGTGACCGAATTCCACCTATCAACCCTTCCTATAAATTTTTATTTACTTATGAATTTTCAAAGTACCAGTCTCAGATTTAAAATTCACACCTGGTATGGAATGAATTGCTGTGTCCAGAAGAGAGCTCCAGATGTACACTACCCCCTACAAGAAGTGCTTCCTTAATTTACTCCCTTTAATTTTCAGACTATGATCTATAATCCTAGAATTCTAACCTTTCAGTTTCCCTTGATTTCTTGAAAAGTTCCATCAAGTGATCCCTGGACCCTCTTAAATTCCAGGAAGTAAAAAAGTATTTTGTGTAATTTTTAATTTTTTTTTATTCTATAAGACAATACCCTTAAATGCAATAAAGTCCTGATAATCTGACAATTTCTTTGGGATTTACCTAAGTGATGCCGAATAAGCAGATTTTCCAGACTATTAGCTGTTATTCCAACACAGTTTCATTTCACTCTTTGTACATGTTGCTTAGCAGTGTAATAAGTAAGTGTTCCGATGAGCCTGAGGAGTTGAAAGAGAGCAAGAGCTACACAAGCGCTTGGGGCTCTGGCACCAGCTTCAAATCTACCCACATTCCTGGCATTTGGTATTTCAGACTCCCCACCAGGCTCTGGCCATAACCTTGGTCACCATCTCTGTCCGTACACACTGTTTGCACTCTAGAGCAACAAGTAATCTCTGGGAGGAACGCAGAGGATCAACCAGCTTTTTTAGGGTTTTGACATAAAATGTCGACAGTTACTTCCCTCCCACAGATGCTGATTAGCACACTGATTTTCTCCAGCAGATTGTTCTTTCTTCAGATTCCACATCTGCTGTCTCTTGAGTCTGTTTTTGCTTGCACTCTGGACTTTCATTTTACTTTCCAGACTAATGAATGAACCAGATGCCAGACCATCAGCATTTCAGAGCAGAATATTGCTATGCCAGTGGTGTCAGGCATTAAGACCATAAGATCAAAAAAACATAGGAGCAGAATTCAGCTCAGCCATTCCATCTAGCTGATGTATTGTCCCTTTCAATTCCATTCTCCTGCCCTCTCCCTGTCACCTTTGACAAGCTGACTAATCAGCAACTATCAACCTCCGCTTTAAATATACTCAATGACTTGGCTTACACAGCCTTTTGTGGTGATGAATTCCACAGATTTATTACCTTATGGCTAAAGAAATTCCTCCTTATCTCTCTTCTAATTGGACACCTTTCTATTCTGAGGCCGTGCCATGTGGTCCTAGACTCACTCACTATAGGAATCATCCTCTCCACATCCACATAAGGCTCTGTCTGGTCCTTACAATATCGGATAGGTTTCAATGAAATCCTCCCTCCCCCCCCCCCCCACCCCAACCATTCTTCTTAGGCCCAGAGTTATAACGCGCTTCTCACATGTTAACCCTTTCATTCCCATGAACTTCCTCTGGATTCTGTCCAATGCAGCAATCATTTCTTAAGTAAGGGGTCCAAAATTGCTCACAATATTCTAAGCATGCTCTGGCCAGTGCCTTATAAAGCCTCAGCATCACATCCTTGCTCTTATATTCTAGTCCTCTTGAAACAAATGCTAACGTTGCACTTGCCTTCCTTACTACTGACTCTATTTGCAAGGTAATCTTAGGGAATCCTGCACCACAACTCCCAAGTCCCTTTGAAACTCTGTTTCTAATTTTTTTTCCCATTTAGAAAATAGCCTATGCCTTTATTCCTTCTACCAAAGTGCATGACCATACACCCTTTATTCCTACTCTTTGTCTCCTGCCAATCTTCTACTCATGAAAATAATCTTCCCTGTAATAGCATGGTCTCATAACTTGTTAATTAGCCTCATGTGCAGCACCTTGTCAAAGGCCTTCTGAAAATCTAAGGAAACAAAATCCACTGACTCTCCTTTGTCTATCCTGCCTGTTATATCCTCAAAGAATTCCAATAGATTTTCCATGCAAAATTTCCCCTTTCCATGCTAACTTTGCAATTTTCCTGTCCTCTGGAAATTTTCCAGCTGTCTGATATCCACTCTCGTGTCTCTTTTACTCTTTATACTGTATGTCTGAAAAATACTTTTGATATCCTCTTTTATTTTATTTGCTAGCTCACCTTCATTATTTCATTTTTTCTATCCTTATGGCTCTTTTAGTTGCCTTCTGTTGTCTTTTAAAAACTTCCCAATCGCCTAACTTCCCACTAATTTTTGTTATATTATATGTCCCCTCCTTTTATGCTGTCTTTGACTTCTCTAATCAGCCTCAGTTGCCTTATTCTCCCTTTAGAATACTTCATCTTTGGGATGAAGTATCCTGAGCCTTCCGAATTGCCCACAGAAACTCTAGTTATTGCTGTTCTGCTCTCATCCCTACCAGTGTCCCCTTCCAATCAACTTTGCCCAACTCCTCTCTCATGCCTCTGTAGTTCCATGTAATTCGCTGTAATACTGATACATCCGACTTCACCTTCTCTCTCTCAAAGTGCAAGGTGAATTCTATCATATTATGATCACTGCCTCCAAAATGTTCCTTTACTTTAAGATCCCTAGTCAAATCTTGTTGATTACACAACACCCAATCCAGAATTGCCTAGTGGGCTCAATCACAATCTGCTCTAAGAAGATATCTCCTAGGCATTCTACAAATTCACTCCCTTGGGATCCAGCACCAACCTACTTTTCCCAATCTGCCTGCATATTGAAATCCCCCATGACTATTGTAACATTTTCCTTTTTAACATGACTTTTCTATCTCACATTGTAGTTTGTATGGCACATCTTAGCTACTGTTCAGAGGCTGTATTAACTCTCAGGTTCTTTTTACCCTTGCAGTTCCTTACCTTTATCCACAAGGATTCTACATCTTCCTATCGTACGTCACCTCTTTCTAAAAACTTGACGTCATTTTTTACCAAGAGAATCACACCACCCCCGCTGTCTACCTACCTGTTCTTTCGATACAATGTGTATCCTTGGATGATAAAGTTCCCTATTATGATCTTCTTTCAGCCACAACTAGGTGATGCCCACAATATCGTACCTCCCAATCTGTGTTACAAGATCATCTACCTTATTCCACAAGGTCAATAAATTTGACTAACTTCCACCCTATCCCTTGAAAACCTTTTAGAAGATGTGAAATATGACCATCTCTCTCCTCCATGAGCTAATATGTTAAATGTTCTTGGAAAGCTACTTTTTTGTCTGGGCTGCTGCGTTCACCAGCAACTTTGATGTGTGTTTTTTAACTAATTGCTCCTTTTTGGTGCAGGCATTTAATTCTTGGTAAACTTAGTTCATGATCTCCTGTGCTATAAATTCTGAAATGCAACATTATGTATGGTTGTTGCCAGGCACTTACCAGCAGCACTAAATCCTGACTGACCCTGAATGTTTCTTTGGCATCAGTGTTTATTGGACCTGGCTGCTATGAAACTTGCTGTGCAAAGACTGGAAACACTTCAGTCACAAACCTTAGCCATTACAGTTCCTCCTCTGCCAACTCCTGCAGCTGTTGTCACATTTCTCTCCGAGCTTTCCCATAAACAGATTACCAGATCAGCTTTAGCCTTTCATCTCCGCTTTTCCTTGCAGACATCTAATCTTAACATCACTTCCTGTGGATTAGCTCTTTAAGTATATTGTATACCGCATCTGCCCTGCGCCTCAAACAATACTGTTCTTTTACTGATGTTTTTTCTCTCTCTTTTTAATTTCTTTCCCTTGGCCATTGAACGCCTTCAAAAATGTTCACCTGTGAGCCCAAGATATGAATCTTATCAGATTGCCTCAAGGCAGGGAAATTTGCAGCCTAGTAGCTTTCACAGACTTTTAAGGTTGATATGGAGTTGCCTGGAATTGGAAGATGCCCACTGGCTCTGCCAGTTTTGGATATCAGTGATTTAAATTTTCCTCTGCTCTATGAAGACATAGTAAATCATAAAACATAATGACACAGAATGAGGCTTTTTTATCTATTGCATAGGTGTCAGGCAAAAAACAACAGCAATTTATTCCAATCCCACATTTACGACGAGTTCAGTGCTATTCAACTGCATATCTTGGGTCCTTTTTAAATATGAAGAAGGTTTCTACCTCTATTACTTCTTCAGGCAAAGGGTTCCAGACCTGTACCACCCAGAATTCAATAAAAAAGATATTTTCTCTCTAATCTTTCTTCATTTAGTTTACACTTCTGTCCTTGGATTTGGACCATTTTGCTATTTACTCCACCAATGCAACACTCCATGAAGTCTCCTCTCAGCCTCCTCTGTTCCAAAGGAAACAAGCCCAGCCTATTTAGTCTTTCCTCATAGTTACAACTTTCCATACCTGGCAACATCCTCATAATTCTCCTCTAGATTTTGTCCAGTTCAATGATATCTTTATAACCAGCTGTTGATAACACAGCCTTTTGCCAAATGTATCTTAAATGTGGAATGCTGCAGGGAGAGAGGTTGGAGCATGTGGGATCAGGGCCCTTGTTAAGGCACTCAGTAGTTGTAAGGGTAAGTACTTGTTAGAGCAACCACGTCTTAACTGTACATACCAAAGAGCTTGGTGGTCTACTGTAACAAAAGCCTTTGTCAAATCTATGAATGCCAAGTACAAAGGATTGCCTTTGTTCAGGGCATTTTTCCTGTAATTGTCATGCTGTGAAATCCAGGGCTGTGGCACCTCGGGGCGGGCAGAATCCACACTACAATTCAGAGAGTACTTCTTCAGATAGTGGAAGGAGTTGGCTGACAAGGATGCATACAGCTCTTTGCCTGCTGTTGATAAGATGGTGATGCCTCTGTAATTGCGACACTCTGCCTTGTCTCACTAATTGAATACAGTCACTATTAGAGCATCCCTGAGCTCCAAGGGCAGTTGTTCCTTTTTCCAGACCTTCAGGATCAGGGCGTATATATGGTGCAGGAGTGCTTAAAGATCTCCTTCCTTAAAGATCTCCACTGGTATCGTGTCAGGGCTAGTGGTTTTGTTGCTTTTTAGGCTCACGATGGTGTCACTCGTCTATTTCACACTTGGAGGTTATCTGTGTCTTCTCTCACAGGTCTCCGCACGATGTGGTTAGTAACCTCTGGTTCAGCAGCACTTTCATGGTTAAGAAGTTCTTGAAAGGGCTCTCTCCATTGATCGTTGATACCCTTTCAATCCTTTAGCAAGTTCTTCCCGCTCTTTGAGTGCAGGGCCATAGAATGCCTTGGTGGCCTTGAAGAAGCCTGTTGTATCACAGAGTCAGGCAGACTCTGGATTTATTGGGCTTTCTCTGTCCACCAAGAAATTCTTTAGTTCTCTCAGCCTGCACTGGGCATTTGCCTTGGCTCTGGAGTAAGCTTCTCTTTTGGCCTTGCTGCTGATGTCATTCTGCCAGAAACAAAAGGCTCCCCTTTCTTGGGGATAAATGGTTCTATTTCCATACTGTTATTATCAAACCAATTCTGGTATCCAAGGATGTTTTTGCAGGTATTGAAATGGTGGACTTAAGCAGATCCCAGTGTCCTTCGATGTTCTCCATATATTCCTGTTGGAGGTTTTCCCCAAACAAGACCCGAAGGTGCAATTGAGTGGTAGTGTCAAGCAGACTCTCAAGTTTTAGTCTTGGCCTGGTCTGTTTCTTATGAATCTTCCTCTTTCTTTCTGAGTCTGATGAACATGGAGGAGTAGACCATGCGATGGTGATCTGTCCAGCAATCATCTGTGCCAATCTTCACCCTTGTAATATTCACATCATGGCAGTCTGCAGCTTGAACAATGACATTGTCAATGAAATGCCACTGTTTAGATCGGGGGTGTTGCCAAGATGTCCTGAAATTGTTTTTCTGGCAGAAGAGAGTGTTTGTGATGATGAGATTGTGTTCAGCACATATGGTGAGGAGTAGTACACTATTTGAGTTGATGTTGCCAATGCCTTCCTTTCCTATGGTGCCTTTCTAAAGGTCGAAGCCCTGATCAACCATAGCATTAAAGTCCCCTAAGAGAATTATCTTCTCCTCCGGAGATAGTCACAGTATTCTGTCTAGGCAAGCATTAGAAGGCCACTTTTTCATACTCACATGGGTGCAGAGTTGGTGCATGAGGACTCAGAATGGTTGCCTTTTGCAAGCATCAAACACATCTCTGTGAGATGTTCACTTATCCCTACAGGAAGTTCAAGGAGTTGACTGACAAGCTGGTTCCTTGTTGCAAACCTAACACCATCAATCCTCGACTCATCAGCTGCCTTCCCTTTCTAGGAGTAGGTGTAACCACCCTTCTCCTCTTTCAGTTACCCTTCACCTGACAGACAGGTTTCAGAAAGGGCAATTAGGTTAATCAGGCATCTCCTTAGTTCTCTGACGACGAGTGCTGTTTTCCTCTCTGCTCAAT
Organism: Mobula hypostoma; assembly: GCF_963921235.1. NCBI lineage: Eukaryota > Metazoa > Chordata > Chondrichthyes > Myliobatiformes > Myliobatidae > Mobula > Mobula hypostoma. Next base: position 47,399,944 of record NC_086098.1, read on the forward strand.
TATTGTTTGCACTGTCTATCAGAGTGTGCACATTCCGTGCTCCAAACGTCAAGTTGCTTTGTTTCTAACTGCATATGGTGATCCTTCTGGAAGTGGTAATCCAGTCAGGAGGTTTCCAGGCAGAACATAGAACATAGAATAGCACAGCACAGCACAGGCCCTTCAGCCCACAATATTGTGCCGACCCTCAAACCCTGCCTCCCATATAAGCCCCCACCTTAGATTCCTCCATATACTAGTAGTCTCTTAAACTTCACTAGTGTATCTGCCTCCACCACTGACTCGGGCAGTGCATTCCACGCACCAACCACTCTCTGAGTAATTTTGATTTTTTAGAAGTCCATTCTCCAGCTCCTTTCACAAGTGGAGTGATCAGAAAGGATCCTAAATAGGGCCAAGGGGCTCTTGCTGCCTCAGTCCAACAGCCCAGCGACCGAATCAAACCCGACTGCTCAATGTGCCAACTTCTAAACCTCACATTCCTGCCCCCTTCTCCACTTGCTGATCACAAAGGGACTTATCCCGGGATGCTCGGGTGGATTCACTTGATGGAGAACACCTGTGCATGACGTTTTTTAACGTGGGGAGGCTGGTGCACGAGCAGCCACCACATGGTCCTTGACAAATCAGGGTCATTGTCTAGTGGAATGAAATGTAAGGGGACTGAGGACCCGTCATTGCAGCAGGCTTCCTCTGGCCTTCAATGCCATTCTGCAATGTCACCATCTTCTGCCAGCGCCACCGTGGAGCTCTTGGGTGGATTGATCTGTGTTTGGAATCTCCCACTTGACCTTACTGCCATGGGCAAACCTACCAGGAGCTAAACTCCAGACAGCATCCCTCTCGGGATCCCAGGAACTCACAAGTCTCTCCACCATGACATAGTGATGATCCTGGAAGACACACAACACAGAACAACACAAGCAGTAACAACAACAGCAGCAAAACAAGCCACTTACCCCCCACCCATCCCCTCTCACACACAGCCAGACCTCCAATCCCGGGACATCACAGTTCATTGCCATCCTGACATAAACAATCCCTTCATCCACCACCAGCATGCAGTGTCTGAATGAGTACCATCTATAAAATTCTGTTTCTCATGCAGGATGCTCTGCCAGCATCTCCCAAATTCACGACTTCGACCACTTTTTAAGTTGCTGACTTCAATGTGAACTTTGATTTTAGCTCCTCCAGTCACCCTCCATCTGCCAAGTATAAGGATCTGTCCTCTTTCAAGAAGATTGCACTCTGAGAATAAACATTAGGTTCTTTATTGACCAGAGAAACAGGAAAAGCCCAAGAACAACATACCTGAGATGAGCGGGGTGAAGTTGTCAACCGAATGTAAGGACTGTATTACCTCTGTAGATCCAGATTTAGTTCTGAATAGATTGTCAGTTGACCCTCAATAATGGCACTGAGCCATTGAAGTATAAATCACAGAACTGCCATTCATGTCAGATGTCAGCTCACACACCATCCTGTAGGAAATATGAATCTTGGAATCAAGGACACATCCAAGCAACATTTGCTGTGTTCTTGGTGATGTCATCAACCACAGTAATAGTATCAATAATGAATATGGAGAAGAGGCAGTAAAAGGGACAGGGACAGACTGGCTACTCCTGATTCATGAACCCAAACCTTTTTGTAGTAAACGTTGTGGACAAGCTCACCTCCTGCATCTACCACCCCCAGCCCTACTCAGCTGACCTCATCTCTCTTTGCAGCAACATCGCGGATTTAAGAGCGAGAATGCAAGATGTATGATTAATAACTTTGCAAATAACACAAAATCAGTGGCGTTTCAGAGGAAAAAGGCTGTTTAAGGATACAGTTGGACATAGATCTGCTGGAAAATTGAGCTGAGCAGTGGGTGATGGAATTTGATTTAGATCAAGAGAAAATCTGCAGATGCTGGAAATCAACACGCAAAATGCTGGAGTAACTCGGGTATGGAAAAGAGTAAAAATATGTGACCAAGATAAAGTCAGCAGAGTAGGATTTGGCAAGGAGGACACAGGAGGTGACCTTGTCAACAAAAGGGATTGGGTTCATTAGTCAGGTGTAGCCAGTCTGTCCCTGTCCCTGACCCTGTCTCTTCTCCACATTCATGTTTCCTCTTTTCCATAGATGCTGCCTGATCTGCGGTATAATCTAGACCAGTGTGGGATAATGCACTTTGGAAAGTCAAATTTTGATGGCTTACGTAGAGTAAATGATATGAACCACAAGAAAATAGATGTACAGAGAGACCCTGGTGTGCAAATCCATAACTCTTGACTGTGACAACAAGGGTAGATAGGTTACTTAAAAAGGAAAATAATATGCTTGCTGCATTGAGAATAGGCAGATACATCAAGCTTAAGTTCAAGTTTCATTGTCATTCAATCATGTCACTAAGTTTGGATATGGCCCAAGTGTGGAGCGAGAGACACTGAAGCGGGTTGATAGTTCACAGACTTTAATGTGAGAGGGAAAAGAAAACAATAAACACCAGGTTAAACAGGGCCATTAACTAAAACTCTCAAATGGAAAATGAAGCCAACACTGTAGCTGAAAGGAATAACTAAATATAAAATGAATACCACTAGTCTTCAGAATCAGTTGACTCGATTGTCCAGTTTCTCAGGCAAGGCCGAATGCAAGCAGGCAGTGAAGTGTTGCTGTGCTTTGCTCAAGTTTCCACAAGCACTATGACAAAAAGAATGGATTTAAATACCATCAGAATGAAATAATAATTCGCTGACACATGCTTATTCATGAGCGCAACTGCCGCATCTGCTGTGCTGCCAAATCCGTGGTTGTGACACAACCATACATGAATACCCATGAATACAGCCAAACAAAACTGTGGCACTCCAGGGCCAAGATGCAAAACACAATACCAACAGTCATACACAGCACAAGGCACATACGCAAGGAAATAAGAGTGAGGTGTCATTTGCAAAAAAACATTTGTTAGACTGCACTTGGAAGTTTGTGTACATTTCAGGTTGCCACACTGCAGGAAGGCTATGGGGACTATGGAAAGATTTCACTGGAGATTGACTCGAATGGACAGCTGTAGTTAGAGATTGGTTAGGTTGGGTTTAATTTTATTGTAACTTAGGACAGCTGACCTCAGAGAGGTTTACTGAATTATGAGGGACACAAATAAGCAAGACAATCAAAATCTCCTTCCCAGGGCAGGGAAGACTGGAAATAGAGAGCACAGATTTAAGGTGAGAGGAAAAAAGATAAATGAGGTGTAATATTGTTACACAGAAGGAAGGTACAAGGAATTGAGTCTAATATGAATAAATGGGATGGCAGAATTTCACTAAATACATCATCAAATCAGTGGTAGACATTAAACCTTATCCCACATTTACCACATTACAACAAAGGTGACGTTGTTCTCCTTGGACCAGAGACAGTAAAGAATTTTTTTTTAAGATTATGAAGAACACAGACAGAGCTGGAGAAAGAGCATAGAGTACAGAGAAAGATAGCTGGTATCTTTCTTTCATGGTCAAAATATCTAATAACTGAGGGGCATGCATTTAAAATTAGGAAGAGAAGTCCCTAGGAGATGTGTGGAGCATTTTTTTTTACAGAAAGGCGGGTGCCTTAGTGCACTGCCAGAATGATAATGGAGGCAAATACAACAGAGGCATTTAGGTAGCTCTCCGAGATGCATACAAATATGCTCCGAACAGAGGTATGTGGTTATCATGTAGGCAGAAGGGATTAAATTAGTTATGTATTTTAATTACTAAGTTAATTAGTTTGCACAACATTAAAGGCCGAAGGGCCAGTCCCTGTGCTATATGTTCAATGTTGTATGTCTCAGGGGAGTCACATGGGCGCCGGGCAAGATGGTCACACGTTAGCGGAGCTCCAACAACCCACCATGAAATTCTATTAATTAGAGCACATTTATCCCACCTTGTCCAGATACAGCTGTCCCGCAATTAGAAACTGTTTATTCTCTTCACTAAAGGTGCTAATAACAACTTTGTGAGATAACTCTGTACGATGTCAAGACCTTCTAAGAGCGCTACAATGAGCTGCGTGGCTACAAGACAGAGCCCAAAATCCGAAGTTCAAGCTACACTAATGACACAGACGGACCAGGGCTCCAACATGGAGAATTTAGTGGCTGAGGTTAGTCGTATGAGTTCCACCCTACTCGTGGTGGCTGCTGATGTATCTACGATTAATGAAACGGCAACGGAGTTGAAGAACTCCGTCAATGCCATTCAAGAGAGGCTGACGGAAACCGAGGGCCACCACTCCAGTGTGGAGGACAGCACTGTGCAACTGGTGGGTGCTAGCGAGCAGAATAAGAAACGCTTGGACCTGCTGTGGAACCGTGTCGAGGAGCTTGAGAAGAGGAGCAGACGCAACAACGTCAGGCTGATCGGTCTAAAGGAGAGTGCGGAAACAGGCGGTCTGATTAAGTGTGTGCAAAGAATCATGTCGGAAGGATTTGGCATTGAACTGAACGCAGAGTTTGAGATTGAGAGGGCACATCGGGCCCCGGCTCCCAGGCCGGGCGAGGATCCCACCCCCCTGGCTGGTCCTAATACGATTCTTGCGCTCTTCGGCCAGAGAGAAAGTGCTGCAAGCGGCCAAAGCAAAAAGAGGTGTTGAGTAGGAGGGATGCAAAGTTTCCTTCTTTCCAAATATATCCAGAGAATTGGCTGAAAAATGGAGGGCATTTACTACGGCTCGGAAAATGCTGCAAAAAGTTATCGTGAGGTATACACTCGCTTACCCAGCAGTTCTATGCTTCACGTGGAAAGGAAAAAAACAAGTTCTTTACTACTGCTGCAGAAGCAGAGAAATTCATTCAGGAAAACTGCGGCACTGGCACTGACTGAGAGACAGGATATGATTACAGTAATAGGTGGAGATGACTTTTTAGGTATAACAAGGTGGGTGAGGAGCTGGTTAAAGCAATCTGATTAGGGCTAGGCTTACTATCTGGTACGGCACATTGCGGACCATATCATGTGTCTTTTTCTTTTCTGTTTCTTTATGGAGTTTATCCTGCCTGTTTGTTTTTAATTGTTAGTTAATCTGGCAGGAATATATTATTTCTATGTTTTTGGTTATGTTGTTTCTTTACTTGTTGTTTGAGAGCGCAGCATTTGCAGTGTTTGTTGGTAATAATTGAGCTTGGGGGATAGAGTACAGGTTTTTTTTTTGGAGTTTTCATTTTATTGTATTCCAGCCTCAGCCATCCAGGTAAATGTATATTTTTGCACATGTGTGCATGAAGTTTAGGACATGAAAATGGTTAATTTCATAGCATGGAACATCAATGGGTGAGGAAATCCAATCAAGAGGAAAATCATTTTATCATATCTTAAAGGTAAACAAATTGATGTTTCATTTGTACAGGAAACACATTTTAAAGATGTTGAAGCACTGAAATTTAGAAGAGATTGGGTGGGCCAGGTATTCTATTTATTATTTAATAGCAAACAAAATGGGACAATGATTTTAGTTAACAAAAAACTTAGTTTTGTATTGCTTGGGGAATTTAAAGACGAGGAAGGCAGGATAATTTGTATAGATGCACTTATTAATGGGGTGAAAGTAGTACTTTGTAACATATGTGCACCTAAGAAGGAAGACCCAGACTTTCTTAACAAGGTGAACAAAATTTTAGGTACAATGGAAGGAAAATTAATTTTAGCAGGAGACTTTAACCAAGTAATGGACACTGTTATTGATAAAAGCAAATTTCAGACATCATCAGTACCCAGGGACAGGGATGCCTTACATCAACGTATTGAGGATATTGGTCTGGTGAATATATGGCGATGCATCTGAGTGCACATGTGCCAGTCATGCATGCAGCCTGCTACAGCCATTCCGATCTATTCTTACTTTCTTCTTCTTACTTTTTAATTTTCTTCTTACTTTTTTATTTAATCTCTGCATTCCGCAGGGATCGCTCCCTACACAACTCCCTTGTCCATTCGTCCCCCCCATCCCTCCCCACTGATCTCCCTCCTGGCACTTATCCGTGTAAGCGGAACAAGTGCTACACATGCCCTTACATTTCCTCCCTTACCACCATTCAGGGCCCCAAACAGTCCTTCCAGGTGAGGCATCACTTCACCTGTGAGTCGACTGGGGTGATATACTGCGTCCGGTGCTCCCGATGTGGCCTTTTATATATTGGTGAGACCCGACGCAGACTGGGAGACCGCTTTGCTGAACATCTACGCTCTGTCCGCCAGAGAAAGCAGGATCTCCCAGTGGCCACACATTTTAATTCCACATCCCATTCCCATTCTGACATGTCTATCCATGGCCTCCTCTACTGTAAAGATGAAGCCACACTCAGGTTGGAGGAACAACACCTTATATTCCGTCTGGGTAGCCTCCAACCTGATGGCATGAACATCGACTTCTCTAACTTCCGCTAAGGCCCCACCTCCCCCTTGTACCCCATCTGTTACTCATTTTTATGCACACATTCTTTCCCTCACTCTCCTTTTTCTCCCTCTGTCCCTCTGAATATACCTCTTGCCCATCCTCTGGGTCACCCCCCCTCCTTGTCTTTCTTCCCGGACCTCCTGTCCCATGATCCTCTCGTATCCCCTTTTGCCTATCACCTGTCCAGCTCTTGGCTCTATCCCTCCCCCTCCTGTCTTCTCCTATCATTTTGCATCTCCCCCTCCCCCTCCCACTTTCAAATCCCTTACTCACTCTTCCTTCAGTTAGTCCTGACGAAGGGTTTCGGCCTGAAACGTCAACTGCGCCTCTTCCTATAGATGCTGCTTGGCCTGCTGCGTTCACCAGCAACTTTGATGTATGTTGTTTTAACTTACGTTATTTTTTGTTTTTTTTTCTCACAGTAACACGTCGAAGCTGCACCCTCTCTAACATGTTGGTAGAGAGAGTTTTACTTGGGTTTTCTTTAGCACTGGAAATGGTTACATCCTGACACGCGGGACAGAAGCAAGGTCGCATTGTGTATTCCACGGACCAACAAAGACTGGCCAGCTTAGTGAACAGACCGGTGGACACCGCCGCTGAAATCCGGAGGAAAACACACAGAGGGGGATCACAAAGCCGAGGAAAAGGGACCGGGTCGAGACAACAGAGACTTTTGGAGAAGAGGAGTTCGGTGGATAATACCGTTCCGGCTGACTGGAAGTGCACTGAGAGCGGTAAGCGTAAAGGAGTTCAGTGCTTACTGATCTGGTTAACAACGGATAGTGCAATCCGGGGTATATTACGATCCAGGAACGTGTTTGCAGACTGGATATTGAACTTTTTACTGTTGGATTTCGGCCACATTCCACCGTGATACAACACTTGGTGGCACGGGAGGTTGTTCCTGCCTGTGGTCATCGAACGTGCAGCTCCTCCTGTGGAGGGTCAGACACCCTGAGCCAATAGACTGGTCCTGAACTTATTTTCCATCTGGCATAGTTTGCATTTTGGTGTTTGATTGTTGGGGTTTTTTGTATTGCTATATTTACGCTCTATTCTTGGTTGGTGTGGCTGTAACGAAACCAAATTTCCCTCAGGATTAATAAAGTATATCTATCTATCTATTTAGATTAAAAACAAATTTCTATGAAGGTGGTGACAAAGCTGGTGAGCTGCTGGCACGATATTTAAAGCAGCAGAATACGAATAGCGTTCTACCTGTAATTAAGAAAGGGTATACATTAGTGTCATCATTAAAGAAATAAACGAATTCTTTCAACAGTTCTATGAACATCTATATGCATCACCGTTTAACCATGACCAGAAGGAGCTGAATCAGTTTTTTGCTAACATAAAATTGCCTACATTATCCCCACAACAAGCTGAGTCCTTGGATGCCCCAATTACTGAGGATGAGGTCAGACGGGCTATTGCGGCTATGAAAGTGGGGAAATCTCCAGGTATGGATGGCTTCCCAGTTGATTATAAGAAATTTCTGGACATATTGGCTCCTATTCTAACAAAAACCTATTCAGAAGCATTTAATTTGGAATCTTTACCTAAAATATTTAATGAAGCATTAATATTGTTGATCCCAAAAAAAGACAGGGATGCAATAGATCCTTCCAATTATAGGCCTATAAGCTTCATTAATGTGGACTGTAAGATAATGACTAAAATACTGGCTTTGTGATTAGAGGAAGTAATCTATAATTAATACTGCCCAGGTTGGCTTCATTAAAGGTGGATCCCCAACTGACAATTTAAGGAGATTACTGCACTTAACATGGCTGAACTCCTCAAGTAGTGTCCCAGTTACTGCCATCTCCCTGGACACCGAAAAAGCCTTTGACAGGGTTGAGTGGAGATTTTTAACCACAGCCTTGTCATTCTTTGGCTTTGGCTCTATCTTTAAATCATGGATTAGAATTTTGTATAAAAACCCTAAGGCTGCAGTTATTACAAATGGTATCATATCCCCATTTATCAGCATTTCAAGGGGTACACACCAAGACTGCCCCCTCTCCCCACTGTTATTTACGATTTTTTTGGAACTGTTGGCAATCATAATTAGAGCAGATCCAAATATTAGAGAGGTGAAGGGAGGCGGAAAGGAGCATAAGCTGATGCTATATGCTGACGATATTTTATTACTGATTAGTGACCCTCCTAATTCCTTACCCCCATTAATGAAAACAATTCAATTATATTCTGAGGTATCTGGTTATAAAATCAACTGCAATAAATCTGAGGCTATGCCAATGTCAAAACTGTGTTATTCAAATTCAGTATCTCAGTTTAATTTCAGATGGATGCCCGTTGGAATGAAGTATCTAGGGGTCAAACTCAGTCAGAACTTGGATGAAATAATTACTTTAAATTATGACCCATTATTGAATAGGGTAAGAAAGTCTGGGGTAAAGTCAATGTAGTGAAAATGGTCATAGCACCTCAGTTTAACTATCTTTCTATGATGCTTCCTTTAAGTATATCAGATTTGATCTACAAGCAATACAACAAAGTTATCAGTGATTTTCTATGGGATAAGAAGAATCCCAGAATTAAAAATGAGTAAGATGTGTATGTCCAGGGACATGGGCGGGCTCAGTTTATCAGACGCCAGGGCATATAAATTATCCTTTGAAATGACCAAGTTAGCTAAACATTGGGACAGGGCTGATGTTGATTTAGATTGGGTAATTATAGAACGTAGCCTGGCTGCACCACATTCTCCTCTTAACATCCTCTCACAACATGTGGAAAACAAGACTAATCTAAATCCTATACTATCTCACTCAAGGAGTGTGTGGAGTACAATTCATAAAGCCTGCAGAATGTCACATTTAAACCAGTTATACTCCTCGCTCTGGAATAACCCTGAGATATGCATTAGGAAAAGAATGGTGTACTGGAAAGAATGGAAGATTAAAGGTCTAAATACAGTAGGTGATCTCTATGAGAACGGGATTTTTATGTCATATGTGGATTTGCAGAGGAAATATAATTTTGTAGATAAAGGGAATTTTTGAAAGTATTTACAAATAAGACATTCCATTAGTAGCAACACACATAAAAGTTGCTGGTGAACGCAGCAGGCCAGGCAGCATCTCTAGGAAGAGGTACAGTCGACGTTTCAGGCTGAGAACCTTCGTCAGGACTAACTGAAGGAAGAGTGAGTAAGGGATTTGAAAGTTGGAGGGGGAGGGGGAGATCCAAAATGAGGACCTGACGAAGGGCCTCAGCCTGAAATGTCGACTGTACCTCTTCCTAGAGATGCTGCCTGGCCTGCTGCATTCACCAGCAACTTTTATGTGTGTTGCTTGAATTTCCAGCATCTGCAGAATTCCTGTTGTTTGCCTTCCATTAGTAGCATATTTAAGAACGGTGACCCACAAAGTAACTCTTTAACTGAATACTTTACATTACCACAGGAAGTTCATAAAGCATCAGTGTTTTATAAAATGTTCAAGCACTCTGTGGGTGAATTGTTTAACAATCTCAAAGCAGTATGACAGAAGGATCTTGGAAGCGATATTGAAGATAATGAGTGGTCAAATATTTTATCAAATGTGGGTAGACATATTAGGGAAGCGAGAGGGAAATTTATTCAGTATAATATAGTACACTTCTAGACTGTACAAAATGGGGATTGTTGATAATAACTTATGCTGGAAATGTAAAAATGAGGTGGGCACATATTTTCACATGATTTGGGAGTGTTCCATGGATCGTCCATTTTGGTGTAAAGTTCTTGATTTGTTGGGGAGTTGGTTGGGTTCCACACTGCCCTTGTGCCCACGGCTTTGTCTCCTGGGTGATAGGACAATGATACCTAATGTAAACAATGACAAGTTCACTATTTTAAAGGTGGGTCTCATCACAGTTGCAAGAATTATACTGCAAAACTGGAAAAAACCCAGATGTTCCACTGTGAAGGAATGGACTGAGGAAATGATTAAAATTTCATCATATGAACACACGTTGGGAAGAATTAACAATGAGGGAAAAGTGCAAGACGCGCGGCATCAATTTTGGTTGTATGTTAATTTAAACTTAAATTAGAACTTCTTTCTGTCTCTAAGTTTTATTTGTTTTCCTGTCATGGGATGGCTGTGCAAATATGCTGTACTGTATCTGCTCTATGATATGCTGTGCTGCTTTGTAAAATAAGAATAAATAGTAATAAAAATTTGAATTTAAAAAAAATTTTTAAATGTTGTATGTCTCCACAGTTACAAAACTAATCCTTTTGCAGAAGGCACCACTGGGGAAGAGCTGGAGGATACATCAGTAGAAGTCGGGGATTAGCTTACTTAGCATGTGAGACAATCAGAATCAGGTTTATTATCACTGGCCTGTGTCGTGAAATTTGTTAACTTAGTAGCAGCAGTTCAATGCAAAACATAATATAGAAGAAGAAAAACATACCAATAATTAATATTATTAGTGTGATCAATGTCTGCATCCTCAACGTTTTCTGTTGTGAATGGGCAAACTATTGGAGAAGATTCCTAGAGACAGGATTTACAAGATTTGCAGGATTTGGTGAAGTGTAGTATTTGGGATATTTGGGATAGTCAGAAACACAAGAGATCCTGCAGATGCTGGAAATCTAGATGAACACACACAAAATGCTGGAGGAATTCAGCATGTCAGGCACTATCTATGGAAAAGAACAAAAGAGTCGATTTTTCAGTAAGGCGTTGTAGTAAGCCTATTTGAATTCTTTGAGGATGTAACAAAGCACATTGATAAGTGTAGAGCAGCAGCTATGATGTATATGGATTTTAATAAGGCATTTGAATCACCATGCCTTATCACCATGATAAGCTCATGATAAGTTAAGAGGCATGGGATCCAGAGAAACTTTGCTGTGCAAGTACAGAGTTGACTTGCTCATAGATGGAGCATATTCTGCCTGGAAGTTCAGAGACCTGCGGTGTTCTGCAAGGATCTGTTCTGGGACATCTGCTCTTAGTGAAGCTTATAAATTACTTTATAGGTAGCATGGAGAGATAGTAAGTTTCTGCATGACATGAAGGTTGGTGAAGCTGTGGACATTGTAGAAGGTTGATTGTACATGGCCTGTCAGCGGCGTTAACAGAGCTTTACCAAGAGGTGCTTCTGGTAGGTCGGCGGTGGTTATTTAAAAAGGGAGCTTCGAGAGCATTTGTCCATTGTTCGTGGCCTAGCAGTGGTGTCAACATGAACTAAATAAAAGTACAGAAGGGATAAGCAGATAAGCATTGTCAGGAGAAGGCCAGTGGTGAGAGTAGGGGCGACAGGCTCTGGTTTAAAGGAGGCTTCGGCTAGGAAGAGGTGTCGGCTCTGTGTGAAGTGTTTGTTAAGGTTTCCTTTTTGTTTTTTCTTTCCCCTCCCTTACGGTACCATTTAAATGGCTGTGGTGTTCTCTTTGTGCCTGATGTTGGAGAACTGGGAGACCCAGCATCTCCCAGGGATCTAAATCTGCGTGAAGTGCATCCGGCTGCAGCTCCTTGAAAACTGTGTTAGGGATCTGGAGCAGCATCTGGATGATCTTTGGCTTGTACGGGAGAGTGAGGATATAATTGATCAAAGTTACAGGGAAGTAGTCACCCCAAAAGTTGCAGGAGGCGAGTAGCCGGGTGACTGTCAGGAGAAATGGAAATGGAAATAGGCAGTTAGAATAGACCACCCCTGTGGCCATTCCCCGCAAAAACAAGTATACCGCTTTGGATACATTTGTGGGGGATGACTGTCTGGGAGAACACCACGGTGACCGGATTACAGGCACTGAGCAGCGTCTGTGGCGCAGAAGGGAAAGAGAGAGAAGGGAACGGTAGTGATAGGGGACTTGATGGTGAGGGGAACAGACAGGAGATTCTGTGGACATGAATAGGACACCTGGATGGTATGTTGCCTCCCAGGTGCCAAGGTCAGGAATGTCTCAGGTCGTGTCCACAACATTTTGGAGAGGGAAGGGGAGCTGCCAGATGTCTCGGTACGTATTGGTACCAACAACATAGGAAGAAAAAGCAATGAGGTCCTGAAAAGAGAATTTAGAGAGCTACGTAGAAAGCTGAGAAGCAGGACCTGCTGGGTAGTAATTTCTGGATTGCTGCCTGTGCCATGCACCAGTGAGGGTAGAAACAGGATGATCTGGCAGATAAATGAGTGGCTGAGAAGCTGGTGCAGGGGGCAGGGCTTCAGGTTCTTGGAAAATTGGGATCTCTTCTGGGGGAGGTAGATGCTACAGTCAATTGTTAAGGATGAGGTGATGGAGTACTTGGTGACACAGGACAAGATAGTACAAAGTCAGCATGGTTTCCTTCAAGGAAAATCCTGCCTGATGAACCTATTGGAATTCTTTGAGGAGATTACAAGTAGGATAGATAAAGGGGGTGCAATGGATGTTGTAAATTTGGACTTTCAGAAGGCCTTTGACAAGGTGCCACACATGAGGCCGCTTACCAAGTTAAAAGCCCATGGTATTACAGGAAAGTTGGGCCAGATGGCCTAATTCTTATGGTCTTATGGTCTTGTCATAGGTTTCAACAGGATATTGACAGCATGAAAGAGTTGAGCTGAGAAGTGGCAGATGGAGGTAAACATGGAAAAGAATGAAGTGATTCACTTTGGAAGGTTGAATATGAATGCAGAAAATAGGGTTAATAGCAGGATTCTTAGCAGTGTGGATGAAAGGAGGGATCTTGAGGTCACATCCACAGATCCCTAAAAGTTGCAGTGCAAGTTGATAGGGTTATTAAGAAAATGTATGATGTGGCGGTTGCCTTCATAGGCAGGAGATTGAATTCAAGAGCTACAAGTAATCTTGCAAATCTACAGTGTATAAAGCCGTGATTAGACCAGATACTGTCAGTGGCGGCGCCAGAGATATTTTCTTGCTGGTGCTACAGTGGGGCTGAATTATTCAGTGATGGTGCTGAGGGATGTACCCTATGGTAATATGTATTCGCAAGGCCAGACGCGTGGCGTTCGAAAGTCAGCTTCAAGCATTATGTGCCTACTATAAATGCCTCTGTTGATTCACAAGCAACAGCAATTGATAGATCTAATATAGAAGTGAACTGTGACAGTGTCAACAGCATCGGAGACAACCAGACTACACAGAGCATAAACAAACAAACCAACAGAGCATCCGACCCACAGCGCACAACGTGAATCACGCACCAATCCCGCAATCAGCGTCAAATACGTGCTTTTCAAATGAAAAACACAACACTAACCCACAATGTCCACTGTTATTTACATTACATAGACAGACAATACCAAAAGATACACAGTTATTAAAGTCAAATAAGGCAAACAACAGATGCAAGGCTTTACCAGGAGTTGGACAAATCGTACTCTGACCATACAATATCTCAATTAATTCGGCTACTGAATTTAAAACAAAAATCAACAGAATCACCGCTTGGAAGTCTAAGCAAAACCAGTAAGCTTAATAGCAGTAAATGTAATACTTTAGGATTTGCAGGAAACATAAGGACTACATGGTATCCACCTCAAAATAATAATAATCAGCATTAGTCTTGGCCCAAATTTTTTAAAAAATCAACTGCACTCACCATTGATGTTTTCAGAGAAGCACAATCCGTCTGTTGTTGTGATTGGTGGAGAAAGCATCAATGATTTTCTGGATGCCAAGTGCTTTGGTCCTCCAGCTGTTTATGGCCAACAGGGCCAAGTTGCTGTTCCGAGCGTCGCCGCTGCTATTCCTTAGGGAGTTTTTGACGCGTCTGAGGCAAGAGAAACTCCGTTCACATGAGGCAGAAGTAACAGGCAGAGTCAGTGATATGCAGATTAGTTTGTATAAATCTATAAATGCATCGCAGTAGGGTCTCATTAGAGCTAGAAATTCCACTGTGTCATTCACTGTCTGTCCTTGCTTTTGTTTTATTTCCAGCAGACGCCGAACCTGATGTAGCTCTGCAGTCAGGTTCACTTCAGTCAATTCTTGTCAAGGAAGAACTTGTGCTTGGGACTCAATGCTGAGACTCCAGTCAGAACACCCTCAGAACCGTCTTCTCATTTCAGTCAGATGTCTGTCTATAACCGGATAGAAACAGTGGTTGCGAAGGTCATCAGAGGATGTGACGGTATGCGTTCAGTTTGGGCCTCAACAACAAAATCATGTAGGCGGCGGGGTGGCTGGGCCTGTCTCCTGTCATGTGTTCTGCTCTGTATACCGGCCTTGACGCACAGTTCCCTAGCTCTTGCCTGAATTTCACTCCATGATTTCTCTCCCCTTTTTGCTGAGAATGCATCGATAATAGACTGAGCCAAGTCCACAGCAGATGAAAGCTCCAAACTGGGAGATTGTTGCTGGTCTGACATGAACTTGGTGACTCAGAATAAATCCTCAAACAGAGTGAGAAGTAAAGCAAACTGCTCGTCAATCAGTCCATTTACAGCTCTGGCCTCCGTTTTCCTCCGTGCATTTGGTTGACCCATAATATCCTGTAGTGTAGCTAGAATGGCAGGGAGTGATTTTCTTATAGCCCACAAAGTTGTATACTGCCATGCCCAGCATGTATCTGACAATTTCTTCAACTCCACGGGCTATGCAGTCGATTCCAGTTCTCCCCGTTTCTTCATGAAAAGATCGTGGGCAACAGAGTTTGAAAAGAAGTTGTAAAGCAGCTGCACAGTTTCAAAAAACTCACCCGCCCGCTTGCTGTACATTGCTCACAACATCCACTAAAACAAGGTTAAGTCTGTGAGCATGGCAGTGCATATATATAATGCCCACGGGACCTCTTTCCTGAAGCTCTCTTGTACCCTGTTATCGCACCCGGACATCACTGCCGCCCCGTCATAACACTGACCTATACACCTGTTCTTATCAATAACACACTGGGCCAGTGTCTGTTCAATGATTTTAAGAAGCGACTCTTCGTCCAACCCTTCTGCTGGAGTGAAGTGCAAGAATTCTTCAAGCACTGTTTCGTTATTCAAATACCGCACCACCACTAATATTTGTTCCTTTTTACTCAAGTCTTACTTCATCCACTATGATGGCAAAATGTCCAGCCTCCTTGATTTCTGCACTTATTTGGCGTCTGACCATATCTGCCATAGTACCCATAATTTCATTTTGGATATCGTGATGGGTGTTTTTGCATTTCCAGGATTGTCCTCTATTTTTTTTAGCTGCAGTCTCATCAAACTGTCCAATTACATTGAGCAACCCAACAAAGTTTCCCCTTTTGCCAGATCCATCATCCTTCTGGTGTCATCGCTGGGCAATGCCTTGGCACGCAGTATAGCATAGAGACTCAACCACTGCTCTCATACACTCACGATTTTCTTGGACAATCTTTGCATGTCGTTTGTCAAGCATATTTCCCAATCTTGAGCCGTCTTGTTTTCTCAATCTGAATTCGGCCCATTCTTCCATAGCAAATTTATGAGCTGCACTTACATGGTGGGTTTTGAAAGCTGTTGTAGCTTTCTGCCAGTTGCGGTAAGCGGTGACAGTGAAGGTAGACTCAGAATGGAACCCATGTCCTCCACACAGGAAATGCCTGCATGCGAAGCAGAACGTAGTATCTTTCGTGATCGAATAGTCCAGCCAGTCAAACCAGCCACGAATAAAACTCCTTTGATGATTGCCAAACTGTTGCGCGCAGCAAAGGGTACTTTTTCAATGCTGGCCAACGGGGTCCTTCTTCAGGCTGCTGGCTAACATCGCTAACAGTATTCCCATTAGCACTAAGAGCAGCTTCATCCACGTTCTCTTCCAAATCCCCCTCCATTTCTTGTTCCTCTACTTCACCCTCACACTCCTTCGATGAACTGCTGTCGTCCTCATCCCCACTTACTTCTTTCTGCATGTCACTTTCAATTAAGACAGGCTCAGGCTGAGACACCACTGATTCCTCTGGATGAGGTCGTTTTCTCACTAAAAATCGATCCATTTTTCACGCCGGCCAAAATAATGCACGTGCCAGGCCCAAGCTAGTTGTAAAAGCACAATGTGTGTGCATGCGGCATCCGTTAGTCTTGCGAGACCATGGATCTGCGACTGGATGTATACTATCAGTCTCTCGCATGAGTGAGAGTGAGTGACATCACCACCTGAAGTGAACTTAGATTAGCTTAACTGATCTAAGGACAGCAATGGCAAGACATTGACAACGAACGAATAAGCAGAAGTGTAGAGTGAACAAATTTCAGTTAATTTCTTGGTGGTGCTATGGTGGTGCTTTTGTAATTTCTGCTGGTGCTATAGCACCAGTTAGCACCACCTTAGTGCCGCCCCTGCATACTGTGTTCCGTTCCGGTCACCTCATTAAGCCAGTGATCCTGACATCAGTACTGGGATTTATTGGAAGGTATTCTAAGAGACCGGAATGCTGCTAGATGCAGAGAGATTCTAGATAAAAACCCACTAGCCACTGTCAGAAAACTTAAACTGGAGATGAAGTTTGTCTTTTAGCAGGACAATGACCCAAGACAGACTGCCAGAGCAACCGTGGATGGCTTCATATGAAGAAAATTAACATCCTTGAGTGGACCAGTCAGAGTCCTGACTTTGATCCGATTAAACATCTTGGCAAGACCTCAAGATTGCTGTCAACCACCACTCCCCAACTAACTGCCACAGCTTGAGCAATTTTGTAAGAGGAATGAGCACCAATCTTGCTTCATCACATTGTGCAAAGCTAATAGATACTAGTCATAACCCAAACATTTCTGCTACAGAGAAACCATTACCTTAGCATGAAACATTACAGAGGGGCCATTACATTAGTAGTGAAACCTTACATCGCATTACAATACTTATCCAAAAAGACTACTGGCTGTAATAGCTGCGAGAGGTGGTTCAACTAAGTACTGTGCAAAGGGGGATGAATACTTTATAACTGCTGAAATATCAGTTTTTGACTTTGTAGTTTTTCTTGATTTATATTTTTCTGTTTTGTTTTTGGGCTCTGCTGTGAAAAAAGGAGCATGTGATTCACAAATGAAAATTCACAGTTAATTGACCAAAATCCCTGGTGTAATACCCATTTATGCGGACAAAAGAGTTAGGGGCTGAATACTTTCACAATGCACTGTAAATAGATATGTAATTTAAAATTAATGGCATTTATCTACAGTAGGATACTTGACTTAGGTTGGTTGTTATTTTGAGGTATACATTTTAACCTGGAACTTCAATGTAGTTAAGGATTACAGAAACATACATTTTTTTATACTTCTAGGAATGGCCTTTATTCTTCCAGGAATTTCTTTCATTAGGAGTGAATTAAGCAGACAGAAACAAAGTAGTTTAGTTTTAAATGAGACCTATAATTGAATTGATAAAATTAGACTTTAGCAAGTCATTTATTCAATTGTACACTGATTTAATTTTAAACTGCTTAGTTATTTAAATTTGATAGCATTTAAATAAGGCCAACGGACCATAAAACACAGGAGTAGAATTAGGCCACTCAGCCCATCGATCCTGCACCACAAATTCCATCTCGGCTGATTTACTATCCCTCTCAATCCCATTCTCCTGCCTTCGCCCCTCCCCATAACCTTCCAAAGACTTCCAAGTTTCACCTCTGATTTCTGAATTTTCTTTCCATTTAGAAAGTACATTTACAAAATGTAAATTAATTGTGTAGTTTTCCACATAGGAACTAGGAAGATATATTTTGCTTGAAAGAGTAAGGCCTTAAGCATGTAAAGGTGCAAATACTGATAATCCAAGTTTAATATCAGGCCTGGAAGACAAAGGGGAATGAGACAGAGTCCAGATTAAAGTGATGCACGTTCTTTGAATAAGTGGATTTGGACTGCCTGTCCTCCGGAACTGTCTTGAACGATCCCATAAGAACAGCAACCAAGGAGAAAAATCAGAATTAGAATCAATTTATTTTCACCGACATAAGTCATTAAATTTGTTGATTTGCTGCAGCTGCACAGTACAAGGAGAAAACAGCTACAAAAATAAATAAACGGTGAAAAGCAGGAATAATCAGAACGTTTTCATGAGTTAGTGAACTGTTAAGAAACTTGGTGGCAGAGGGGAAGAGGTTGTTCCTAAACCATCGAGTGTGGAACTTCAGGCTCCTGTACCTCCTCTGCAATGGTAGTAACAAGCACAGGGCATGTCCCGGATGTTGAGGGTCCTTAATGATGGATGGCGCTTTCTTGTGGCGCCACTTCTAGAACGTGACATCTATGGGATCAATGAGAAATAGGTTAAATGAAAATTTGACAGGAGTTAAGATGCTGCCAGAGGGCGACTTCTTTGAGCTTATCTGCGTAACAGTTTAAATTCTTCTCTTTTTCCCTTTTCAAGGTGGCTTGCTTGGGTGCTGTCAGAGTCCGTGATCTACAGCCGCCCTCAAACTGCGGTTCTATATAGCAACGATTTCCCACTTCTAGTGTTCGCCGACTGCCCATTTTTGATATCTCTAGGAATGGCCTGGAAGACATGCGCCTTTGGGGTACTGCCTCGGGATGACTCGATTCCTCACCAGTGCTGCCAACTGGAACATCGAGACAGCGAGTGCGGCTGTCACAGGCCTCTGCACCCAAATGATCATGCTCTCTCTCTCTCTATTGATGGAGGTGGTAGAAAGTCCGCTGGTTCTCGAGTCAGGTGACCTTAAATAAGTGTTGCTTCAGACTGTCACATCGAAACAGCAATCTGTTGGTCTCACTCGCACTGTGGAAAGGGTGACACCTCTCTGTCTCTTGTTTGTGAAAGAGACAGAGCCTCAGGCGTGTCAGAGTGCTAGGTTATGGACTGTAGTTTTTCGCTGCACTGCAGATCACAGGCTCTTTGGGGAGGGGGGGCTTTTTGGGGGTGGTGGACACTGGTACTTCCTGCTAGAACAAGGGGGGGAGGGAGAAGGGGAGGGTTGATGCTTTGCCGCTGCTTAAGTGCGGGGCTTTAGGATTCTAATGTTGTCTTGTCATTCATTCTTTGGAGTTCTTGTTTTGTGGATTCCTGCGAAGAGTAAGAATTTCAGGTTGTATACGGTATACATTCTCTGATATTAAATGGAACCATTGAAGCCATTGAGCATCAGTGTTAGCAATGGACTTGACAACCTAGATCTCTCTATCCATCATGATATTCTTGTGCATTCCATGATCGATCTACTCTTGCTTTACTTTGAAGGATTTTGCATCTACAGAGCCCTGAAATCCCCGAGATCCTTGTGTTTTCACCCCATCACTGCACTCTTGTTAATGACTAGATTATACAGATAACTTGTACTCTGCATCGTTCATTCATTACATTAGAACCAGAACCACGTTTATAATCACTGATATGTCATGAAATTTATTGCTTTGTGGCAGCAGTACAGTGCAAGACATAAAATATACTATGAACTACAATAAGAAATTATATATATATTTTCACACACACACACACATACATACACACACATATACACACATATATGTATATATGTGTGTGTGTATATATATATATATGTATAAAGTAGTGGTGCAAAACTAGAGCAAAAATAGTGAGGTAATGTTCATGGGCTCATTGTCTGTTCAGAAATCTGATGGTAGAGGGGAAGAAACTGTTCCTAAAATGTGGTGTGTGTGTGTGTGTGTGTCTTCAGGCTCCAGTATTTCTTCTCTGATGGTAGTAATGAGAAGAGGGCATTTTATAGGTGGTGGGGGGAGTCACACCTTTTGAAGATGTCCTCTGTGGCGGGGAAGACTAGGGCTGGCTGCGTTTACAACCCTCTGTTGTTTTCCCACCCCCGTGCCGTGGCCTCTCCATACCAGATGGTGATGCAACCAGCCCGAATGCTATCAAAGGTATATCTGTAGAAATTTGCTAGAATCTTCGGTGACATCCCAAATCTCCTCAAACCCATCATGAAATATAGCTTTGTGGTGTCTTCTTCATAGTTGCATCAATAGGTTGTGCCCAGGATAGATCTCCAGAGACATAGGCACCCAACAAGTTCAAGCTGTTCACCCTTTCCACTGCTGACACCTCAAATAGAACTGGTGTGTGTTTGCTCGACTTCCCCTTCCTGAAGTCCACAATTAATTCCTTCGTGTTATTGACATTGATTGCAAAGTTGTTACGGGGAAATAACCCTGTGGAAATAACACTGCTCTAGTTTCAGGCATGACTTCAGAGATTGCTCCATGCCCCAACTCATTGATGAACACAATGGTGTCAATATTAACTCTGGGGAAATAAATGACCAAAGGTTCTCAGAAGACTTGATTGCCATTAGGCACCAAGGTTTTCAGATTGTTGCATTGACTTTCACTGGCAATTGTTCTGTTCAGTAGACAGAGCAAAGGCACCACTTAGTTATGATGTGTTCCATAGCTAAGTGGAGAAAATAGTGGATCTATGAACACGACGTAATTAATGAAAGTTATTATTTTAAGAAATGTTCAATATAAATAAAATAATCAAGTAATATTGATTGATGACAGCCAGATACATTCAACATAGTTTATTTGGAATCTCTCACAACTTATAAACAAATTGTAATGCATCCATAAGATTATTGATTCGTTGTTTAATATTCATTGTAGTCAGAACCACAACTCAGCTTTGGTTTGTGACCAGAACCACAATAATAATCAACCATGACCTGTTAATGTTGTTATACAATTTCAGCGCAAAACATAAGCTAGTCCTTTGCGTCGGCATATTCCATACAAACACAAATCATTTAATGCACTACACAATAGCAGTTATTCAGCCACTGCTGGAGAGATGACATGAGTAATGTTCCTCTCGCATCTCATAAGCTGCAGCTGTTTTGCCTGATCCCTTTGTTATAATACTTCCAACATTAGAACAAAGAGCCAGCTTATGCTACAGCACAGACAGCAGTGGATTCAGTTTTATAAATTATCTGTCATGGCATGCAATTGGCAGATGAATATGAGTCATGGAACAGGGTAAAGGAGCATTGAATAAAGTGCTGGAATGAGATGTAGGCATATAAACAAGACAAATCTGATATTGAATTTCATATGAGAGACAGTGACCAGCAAAGAAAAAATGGCATGAACATGGGAGTAAATAATTAAAGAGATATGAAGATTGTCAGTGAAATCAATCAGCGCTACAGTAAATAGAATTACAACATATGCATTAAAAAAATTTCCACTGTACTTTTTGTATTTATCTGTGAAATTTCCAAGATATAAGACACTTCAGAAGAACCACAAGATTGTGTGTTTATTGGTGAATTTTGTTTTATTATTAATACTGGAGGTTCTCTTTTGTAAAATAATCTTGAATTTCATGAACCATGCAAATTTACAATGAAAATATCCTTTGGTTTCAGTGCTTTGAAACTGAGTACTTCCTTACAAGTGAGACAATAATCACGCGGAGTACGAACTGTCTCATTGAATGCAGTCTGTTCATCATGAGAAATTCCACTAGATTAGATGATGCCTAGAAGCATGACATAAAACAGGATGCGTGATCTGCATGGTGGTGGGAGAGAGTAAGTAATCTGCTGTCTGGTGGCATAATAAGATGAATTGGTGGTCCAGAAACATGCCACTGACATACATGTGATATATGATAATGAAAAACCTTGGGATCTATCGAGCCCGTGGACTCACATCATTACCTTGATCTACTTCCAAAAGGTTTGACTCAAATTTGTTGATTAGATATGTCTAAGAACATCTTTAAATCCATCGTTGTTCTTATAATTTACCCCAGATATTTAATACAGCATTTTTCACTGAGAAACATACTCAAAGCCTTTAATTACAATGAAGTAAAGTTTCTTTGGGGAAACCAAGTCTTTGGGAAACTCTCAAATAAGTTTGCTTGTTTTTGGTATTTAATTACATCAGATGACAATGTAGATGTAATGACAATGTTCACTCCCAGCACATTTTAAACTAATCTTTCAGAAATACGCATGGGTCATTCCATATAGTTCTATTAACATTAATAGATATAAAATCACTACAGCTAGTGTGTAACTCAATTTTCAGTATTCACTGTGAGTGAAGAAATGGAAATTTTACTTGTCTACATTATGTTCAATTCATTTTGAAAGAAAAAAAATGAGTTTGCTTTGTGCCTCATGTCATTCCCTGGAGTTTCTGGAATCTTCAGTCAGAAGTATCTAGTAATCATTGTATCATGATGCTTTTGAAGGCAAAGATCAAATGCTCCTTCTCTCTACAATGAACACCAGCCAGATGAGCTACAGAATTCAGCTACATAACGCTCACTGATTTGCCATAAAGGTTGGGGGTGTTGTGGATAGTGTGGAGAGCTGTCAGAGGTTACAGCGAGACATTAATAGGATGCAAAACTAGGTTGAGAAGTGGTAGATGGAGTTCAACCCAGATAAGTGTGAGGTGGTTCATTTTGGTAGGTCAAATATGATGGCAGATTATAGTATTAATGGTAAGACTCTTGGCAGTGTGGAGGATCAGAGGGATCTTGGGCTCCGAGTCCATAGGACACTCAAAGCTGCTACGCAGGTTGACTCTGTGGTTAAGAAGGCATACGGTGAATTGGCCTTCATCAATCGTGGGATTGAGTTTAGGAGCCAAGAAGTAATGCTGAAGCTGTATAGGACCCCGGTCAGACCCCACTTGGAGTACTATGCTCAGTTCTGATTGCCTCACTACAGGAAGGATGTGGAAACCATAGAAAGGATGCAGAGGAGATTTACAAGGATGTTGCCTGGATTGGGGAGCATGTCTTATGAGAATAGATTGAGTGAACTCAGCCTTTTCTCCTTGGAGCGACAGAGAATGAGAGGTGACCTGATAGAGATGTATAAGATAATGAGAGGCACTGATCGTGTGGATAGTCAGAGGCTTCTTCCCAGGACTGAAGTGGCTAACATGAGAGGGCACAGTTTTAAGGTGCTTGGAAGTAGGTACAGAGGAAATGTCAGGGGTAATTTTTTTGTTTTACGCAGAGAGTGGTGAGTGCGTGGAATGGGCTGCCAGTGACAGTGGTGGAGGCAGGTAGACTCCTGGACAGGTACATGGAGCTTAGAAAAATAGAGAGCTGTGGGTAACCCTAGATAATTTCTAAAGCAAGGACATGTCTGGCACAGCTTTGTGGGCCGAAGGGCCTGCATTGTGCTGTGGGCTTTCTATGTTTCTATGTCTATAGCATTTTATAAGTTAGGTTTGCTGGACCACATAGCTATCAATCTAGATGTTAATGCAGTGAAAACAATGTATATTACCGTATGTCAAACTTGGCTTCCCCAACAATAAATATAAAGTCAGGATGATTTGTTCAAATTTGTAGTCAATGCGAAATGTCTCCTAGCATGATTGTTCTTATTCATAACAGCCTCAACTGTTTCCATTCCTACATATCTGTAAGAAAGTAGTATTTTTGCTCCCTTGCCACATTCATTTAGAAATTGATGCTGCTGAAAACATCACGTATGATTATCAAAGTATTATTCTTTATAATATTAAGCATGGTGTAGACAATGAACAGAAACATTGCCACAAATAGTACAAAATCAGAGCATTAGAATAGCAGAAGTGTGACCCTGCTCCGATTTCTTTTCCAAACTGTAGAGAACGTAACAAAATGTTATTAAAGATATTAAAATTATGATTTACCTCAATTTAAGTTTAGAATCTGTCAAGATGTTATTTTTATGGTACTGCTTTCTCTCTCAATAGTTTAATCTGTCTTTTAGAAACATTTCTATTGCAGCTACAGAAAGTCTGGGTAATGTAGCAGGATCCTCTTTTGAGTCCGTGTGGGTGGAAGTCAGGAACAGGAAGGGAGCAGTTACTCTACTGGGGGTATTCTATAGGCCCCCTGGTAGCAGCAGAGTTATCAAGGAGCAGATTGGAAGGCAGATTTTGGAAAGGTGCAAAAATAACTGGGTTGTTATCATGGGTGACTTTAACTTCCCTGATATTGATTGGCACCTGATTAGTTCCAAGGGTTTAGATGGGGCAGAGTTTGTTAAGTGTGTCCAGGACAGATTCCTGTCACAGTATGTTGACAGGCCGACTAGGGGGAATGCCATACTAGATCTAGTATTAGGTAATGAACCGGGTCAGGTCACAGATCTCTCAGTGGGTGAGCATCTGGGGGACAGTGACTACTGCTCCCTGGCCTTTAACATTATCATGGAAAAGGATAGAATCAGAGAGGACAGGAAAATTTTTATTTGGGGAAGGGCAAATTATGAGGCTATAAGGCTAGAACTTGCGGGAGTGAATTGGGATGATGTTTTTGCAGGGAAATGTACTATGGACATGTGGTCGATGTATAGGGATCTCCTGCGGGATGTTAGGGATAAATTTGTCCCGGTGAGGAAGATAAAGAATGGTAAGGTGAAGGAAACATGGGTGATAAGTGAGGTGGAAAATCTAGTCAGGTGGAAGAAGGAAGCATACATGAGGATTAGGAAGCAAGGACCAGATGGGTCTATTGAGGAATATAGGGTAGCAAGAAAAGAGCTTAAGAAGGGGCTGAGGAGAGCAAAAAGGGGGCATGAGAAGGCTTTGGCGAGTAGGGTAAAGGAAAACCCCAAGGCATTCTTCAATTATGTGAAGAATAAAAGGATGACAGGAGTGAAGGGAGGACGGATTAGAGATTAAGGTGGGAAGATGTGCCTGGAGGCTGTGGAAGTGAGCGAGGTCCTCAATGAATACTTCTCTTCGGTATTCACCGATGAGAGGGAGCTTGATGATGGTGAGGACAATATGAGTGAGGTTGATGTTCTGGAGAATGTTGATATTAAGGGAGAGGAGGTGTTGGAGTTGTTAAAATACATTAGGACGGATAAGTCCCCGGGTCCTGATGGAATATTCCCCAGGCTGCTCCACGAGGCGAGGATCTTTATGTCCTCGTTGTCCACAGAAATGGTACCGGAGGATTGGAGGGAGGCGAATGTTGTCCCCTTGTTCAAAAAAGGTAGAAGGGATAGTCCGGGTAATTATAGAGCAGTGAGCCTTACATCTGTGGTGGGAAAGCTGTCGGAAAATATTCTTAGAGATAGGATCTATGGGCATTTAGAGAATCATGGTCTGATGAGGGACAGTCAGCATGGCTTTATGAAGGGCAGATCATGTCTAACAAGCCTGATAGAGTTCTTTGAGGAGATGACCAGGCATATAGATGAGGGTAGTGCAGTGGATGTGATCTACATGGATTTTAGTAAGGCATTTGACAAGGTTCCACACGGTAGGCTTATTCAGAAAGTCAGAAGGCATGGGATCCAGGGAAGTTTGACCATGTGGATATAGAATTGGCTTGCCTGCAGAAGGTAGAGGGTCATGGTGGAGGGAGTACATTCAGATTTGTGGGTTGTGACTAGTGGTGTCCCACAAGGATCTGTTCTGGGACCTCTACTTTTTGTGATTTTTATTAACGACCTGGATGTTGGGGTAGAAGAGTGGGTTGGCAGGTTTGCAGACGACACAAAGGTTGGTGGTGTTGTAGATAGTGTAGAGGATTGTCGAAGATTGCAGAGAGACATTGATAGGATGCAGAAGTGGGCTGGCAAGTGGCAGATGGAGTTCAACCCAGAGAAGTGTGAGGTGGTACACTTTGGAAGGACAAACTCCAAGGCAGAGTACAAAGTAAATGGCAGGATACTTGGTAGTGCGGAGGAGCAGAGGGATGTGGAGGTATATGTCCACAGATCCCTGAAAGTTGCCTCACAGGTAGATAGGGTAGTTAAGAAAGCTTATGGGGTGTTAGCTTTCATAAATCGAGGGATAGAGTTTAAGAGTCGCAATGTAATGATGCAGCTCTATAAAACTCTGGTTAGGCCACACTTGGAGTACTGTGTCCAGTTCTGGTCACCTCACTATAGGAAGGATGTGGAAGCATTGGAAAGGGTACAGAGGAGATTTCCCAGGATGCTGCCTGGTTTAGAGAGTATGCATTATGATCAGAGGTTAAGGGAGCTAGGGCTTTACTCTTTGGAGAGAAGGAGGATGAGAGGAGACATGATAGAGGTATATAAGATATTAAGAGTAATAGATGGAGTGAACAGCCAGCGCCTCTTCCCCAGGGCACCACTGCTCAATACAAGAGGACATGGCTTTAAGGTAAGGGGTGGGAAGTTCAAGAGGGATATTAGGGGAAGGTTTTATACTCAGAGAGTCGTTGGCGCGTGGAATGCACTGCCTGAGTCAGTGGTGGAGGCAGATACACTAGTGAAATTTAAGACACTACTAGACAGGTATATGGAGGAATTTAAGGTGGATGGTTATATGGGAGGCAGGGTTTGAGGGTCAGCACAACATTGTGGGCCAAAGGGCCTGTAATATGCTTTTATTCTACGTTCTATATGTTCTATTTAAGAGCTGGGAAGTTCAAAGGGGATATTAGGGGAAGGTTTTTTACTCAGAAAGTGATTGGTGCATGGAATGCACTGCCTGAGTCAGTGGTGGAGGCAGATACACTAGTGAAGTTTAAGAGACTACTAGACAGGTATATGGAGGAATTTAAGGTGGGGGGTTATATGGGAGGCAGGGTTTATGGTTCGGCACAATATTGTGGGCCGAAGGGTCTATACTGTGCTGTACTTTTCTATGTTCTATGTTCTCACTTGGCATCCTCAAACCGCAATCTTACATTGGTCTATCTTGAACAGTGGTGTTGTATTTTGTTTTGACATCTCATTCTCTCCTCTGATTACAAAGAAATTTCCCATACTCTTCAATTAATCTGCTTAAAGTGTTGCTTTCTTGCCGAATGTTTCTTTCCCCTTTCAACAGTCTTCAGAAGCTAGAGTCACTACTAAGCTTTAAGAAAGCTCACGCCGCTTGTAAATTAGCTGGGATTGCCCAATCTACCACTCTAAATTTGGAACAAAAGCTTCACAGGCTTTCATGGGGTCAGAAAGGCCACCTACAAGAGAAGGGGAGGGAAGGAAGGAGATGCAGGCAATGCAAGGGATTACTGTCTGAGTAGCCATTTTATAACAAGGTTCACCTAGTTCCAACAATTAATTCAGATGAGATCTAGATGATGAAACTTCCCACTTTCACCATGGCCCATGTCTCCTTACCCAGCCACTATTGCCCTGTGTCCATCCACATTTTAAAATCCTTTTTGCAAGACATGCACCAAAATTGTGCAAGACCAAAAAGCAGAATCAACAAATTATTTTTCATCAGTGTAAGGAACTGAAACTTAATAATGTATTACTATTATTGTGCAGTTATCTTCCTCTTTCCTGAAGCCCCACAAAGAACTTCAGCAAATGGAATATGCTCAGGTCACCCGCATCTCCTCCATTTCCTACTTTCCTGCTCTTAACCCACATACCCCCAAACATAACAGGGATGAAGATTTCTTGGTCCTTACCTTTGAGTTCACCAGTTTCTCACAGTTTTCTGTTGTCTGCAGGGACCACCCACTCTGTGACTTCCTGGCTCACCCATACCCACACATTCAACAGCCCCCCACCCTTCCAAGGCACTTTGCCCTGCATCCAAAGGAAGTATAGCACCTGTCCCTACACCTCCTTCCTCACAACTATCTAAGCAGTTAAATGACACTTCTAGAGAAGGCACGAATCCACATGTATCTCCTTCAACCTTGATAACAGCATTTTGTGCTCTCAATGTCTATATCCTGTGCCCTCTATATCAGTGAGACCAAGCACATACTAGCAACTGATTTGTCGACTACTTTTGCTCCATGCACCATGCCCTTCTGGAATTTTCTGTTACCAGACATTTCAATCCTTTCCCATTCCCAGACTGAACTATCTGTCCTTGACCTCCTCAACTGTCAGGATGTGGCTAAATACAAACAAGAGGAACAGCACCTTATATTCCAGCTTGGTTTCTACAATATGATGGCATGAATATTGAGTAATACACACAAAATTCATGAGGAACTCAGCAAGTCAGGCAGCGTCTATGGAGGTAAATAAACAGTCAACATTTTGGCTTGAGACCCTTTGTCAGGACTGGAAAGGAAGGGGGCAGAAGCCAGAATAAGAATGTGCGGGGTGGTGGGGGGTGAGGAGCTGGTGGTAAGTACCACTGGGTGAGGTGAGGGGAGGTTGGTGAGGAAGCGGGGATGAACCAAGAAGTTGGAAGGTAATTGGTTGCAGAGGTATCGGCATGAATATTGAATTGTCCAATTTCAGGTACCCTGCTCCTGTCCCTGTTCTCGCTCCTGTTAATTTTGTTCATTCTACACACACCGTAGTCCCCCCACTATTCTGTTTCACATAGAACACATAGAACATATGGCACAGTCCAGGCTCTTTGACCCACAATTTTGTACCAACCTTTTAACCATCTCTCAGATAAATCTTACATTTCCCTCTTTTTTTACATTTTTCTATCATTCATGTGCCAATCTAAGATTTTTTAAAATGCCTCTAATGTATCTTGCCTCTACCACCACCCCTGGCAGAGCATTCCATGCACTCACCTTAAAATTACACCTCATATTAGCCATTTCTGCCTTGGGGAAAAAGTCTGGCCATGCACTCAACCTATGCCTCTATCAAGCCACCTTTCCTCTTTCTTCGCTCCCACTTTCATTCCCTCTGTTACCTCAATCAACTAACTTAGATTAAGTAAATGACCACACAAACCTACTGGTAGCATTACCTCATTGTTCAAGTTCAAATTCAAACTCCAGTTTAATTGTCATTCAACCATACACATGAATACAGCCAAACAAAACAACTTTCCTCTGGTGGTCAAGGTGCAAAACACAGTACCAACAGTCACACACAGCAGAAGGCACATATGATACATATAATTATGACAGCATAAAAGCAAACAGTCACATTAAAACAATAGAATTTAAAGCTCAACTGAAGGGGTAGCCAATCAGGACCGAGGCAAGTGAACAGGGGCCTATATAAATGCAAACACTCCCAGAGAGAAACACCAATAGCTGCGCACAGAGGATGTCACATTGACTAGTGAGAAAGCTAATTGCCAAGCTTGGCAAGCACCACTAAATCAAATGCCTCAGCCGAGGTGCCAATATTCACCATCATCCTAAAATATATAGCCCAAGTTCCTGAGTGCCATGGTCTGTAGATTGATGGTGCATGTGATATTTTCTTGAAGCCACGCTTCTGCAGGAACAAGCATAAAACAGTTCTTCATCACTGTTAGTGCAGCCGCAGACAAACACAATCCAGCTTGTCTCCTACCAAGCAAACACTGGAGAGAAGTACCAATAGGAGGAGTCAGCCCCCACCACCCCACCTCCCAGCCCTGCCAAACTGCCTCCATCATTTTCTCCCCTGGGTGGCTTCTGTTGTGTATTTAATATATCAGTAATATTAATTAATATTGCAAATATATTGCTTGATTAAGCATTCTGTGTTTGATTAAATAATTCATTACGGATTATACGTGAAAGTACTTGAACAGCATGTGTTATCACACCACCACATCATAAGTGCACACTTCGCTAAGTTAAAAACGAAGTGTAAAAGTTTTCCAGTCTCCTCTTGTTTACCTTTCAATTAGCTTCAAATTAGTTTCAAAACATAACAGTGCTGAGGAGGAGGTTTTAAATGAACCCGAGACACATTAGCTACAGCAGCTGTTGATGCGTAGCAAGACATTCGAGTAAATAAAAAACACGGTAAGAAATGGTTTGGTAAAATGACAGCACAGTACGTGTTTCTCTGGGAAGGGACAGAGAAGGTTTAGTTGAAAAAAAAAGAACAAACTGGACAAATTCACGGGTTCATAAACAGCAAGTACCAGGTGATAATAATAATAATAATATCGAGCCAAGTTGGAAGCCCAGAATAACCAGAGGGATGCCAGTAGACTATGGCAGGGTCTAAATGAGATCACTGAGTGCAAAAAAAAGGCTGGGAATATCAATAACTGTGGCACTGCTCTTCCTGACAAACTTAACGTATCCTACGTAAGGTTCAAGCAGAAGAGAAGTGTCCCGCTCCCTCCGGATGAACCGGACCTGGTGGCATCGAGATTCATCATCACCGAGGAGGACATTAGAAGGACCTTCCTGAAGATAAATCCAAGGAAGGCGACGGGCCCAGATGGTGTCCCAGGATGGGTTCTCCGGGCCTGTGCAAGCGAGCTAGCTGGAGTGTTTGCTGACATCTTCAACTGCTCCTTGCTTCAGTCTAAGATCCCCTTGTGTTTTAAGAAGGCAACGATAATCCCAGTGCCGAAGAAGAGCAAGGTGGCATGCCTGAATGACTATCGACCTGTGGCTCTGACATCAATTGCTATGAAGTGCTTCCAGAGATTGGTTATGGCACACATCAACCACAGCCTACTGATCAACCTCGAAGCTTTGCAATTCACCTACCGAAGCAACAGGTCAACGGCAGATGCCATCTCTCTGGCCCTACATTCCTCCTTAGAACACCTGGAGAATAAAGACGCATACGTAAGGTTCCTTTTCATTGACTACAGCTCTGCCTTTAATACCATCATTCCAAATAAACTGATTCCTAAGCTCCAGAACCAGGGCCTTAGCACTCAGATCTGCAGCTGGACTTTCAACTTCCTCACAGACAGGACCCAGGCTGTAAAAATAGGAGACAAGCTCTCCTCTACAATCACTCTGAGCACCAGTGCCCCACAAGGCTGTGTACTCAGCCCCCTGCTGTACTCACTCATGATTGTGTAGCCAAGTTTCCATCAAGCTCAATATATAAGTTTGCTGATGACACAACAATTGTAGGCCGTATCTCGGGTAATAATGAGTTTGAGTACAGAGAGGAAATTAAGAACTTGGTGGCATGGTGTGAAGGCAATAACCTATCCCTCAACGTCAGCAAGATGAAGGAATTGGTTGTTGACTTCAGAAGGAGTAGCGGACCGCACGACCCCATTTACATCGGTGGTGCGCAAGTGGAACAGGTCAAAAGCTTTAAATTCCTTGGGGTCAATATCACAAATGACCTGACTTGGTCCAACCAACCAACCAGAGTTCACTGCCAAGGAGGCCCACTAGCGCCTTTACTTCCTGAGAAAACTAAAGAAATTTGGCCTGTCCCCTAAAACCCTCACTAATTTTTATAGATGCACTGTAGAAAGCATTCTTCTAGGGTGCGTCACGACCTGGTATGGAAGTTGTCCTGTCCAAGACCGAAAGAAGCTGCAGAAGATCGTGAACAGGGCACATCACATCACACAAACCAGTCTTCCGTCTGTGGACTCACTTTACACCGCACGCTGTCGGAGCAGTGCTGCCAGGATAATCAAGGGCACGACTCACCCAGCCAACACACTTTTTGTCCCTCTTCCCTCCGGGAGAAGGCTCAGGAGCTTGAAGACTCGTACGGACAAATTTGGGAACAGCTTCTTTCCAACTGTGATAAGACTGCTGAACGGATCCTGACCTGGATCTGGGCGATACCCTCCAAATATCCGGACCTGCCTCTCAGTTTTTTTGCACTACCTTACTTTACATTTTTCTATTTTCTATTTATGATTTATAATTTATTTTTGTAATATTTACTAGTTTTTACTATTTTTAATATTTTTAATATTTAATATTTGTAGTCCAGGGGATGGGAAGCACAGAATCAAATATTGCTGTGATGATTGTACGCTCTAGTACCAATTGTTTGGTGACAATGAAGTATGAAGTATAAAGCATAATAAATTTGAAAAAAAGCAGAAATGGCTGGCTACACTGGAAAGATAGATGTGTTCAATTGCACAAGGGATAACTGGGTG
Organism: Mobula hypostoma; assembly: GCF_963921235.1. Classification (NCBI taxonomy): domain Eukaryota; kingdom Metazoa; phylum Chordata; class Chondrichthyes; order Myliobatiformes; family Myliobatidae; genus Mobula; species Mobula hypostoma. The sequence continues at coordinate 47,432,023 of NC_086098.1, forward strand.
CTTATATGGAACAAATTGAGCAGTATTTTGAAGCAAATGAAATAGCCTATGAAAAACGAGTACCAGTTTTGTTGGATGTAACAGGTGGGAAAGCTTAGAAATTTGCCTAGAAGCTTGACAGCTCCAGCCAAACCAGTCAAAATGAGATTTGCTGATGTCATGAAAGTAATGCTGGAACATTCAGAACCGAAACCATTGTTGATGGCAGAACACTTCAGGTTTCATAAGTGGAAAGAAAAGAAAGGACAGTACATTTCAGCATATGTGACTGAATTGAAGAGATTGCTTCAATTCAGTGAAGAGCTTGATGATGCATTGAGAGATCATTTAGTTTGTGGAATCTTACAACAGATCATTCAAAAACGGCTGGCTCCGAACTGAAGTACAAGTCACATTTAAAAGAGCGGTTGAAATCACTGGATCAATGGAAATGGCAGACAGTAGGCAATTGAGTTGCAGTCAGGAATGAAAGTTAACGTAAACAAAATTGCAACATCTAAACAGAAACCTGCCATGCCAAACGTAGGACACATACTGCACGAAAAGAGAGCAGACAAAGTAAGTGGACTGTGCAGGGAAGAGAAAAAGATAAAAAGATCAAGTTGTAGTTTCAAAAAGAGCACTAATCTGCAAGCTATTGATGAAAAATCTTATAACGATGAGCGTGGAACAGGACTGAGTAGCCTTGAGACTTACAACATGAGTTTGAGCAGCATTTCAAAGATACTGAACTGAAGCCTGCAGATAAAGTGCTTATACTGGAGAAAAGATAATTCTTGTGGGAATAGCATTTGTTACAGTGAAATTAAACAACCAACAAGTCACATTAGGCTTCTATGTGGCACAGGCAAGGAGGGCTGACATTGTGTTGGGATGTGAGCGTCTGAGACAAATACAACTTGATTGGAGATTCATCCACCATTTGCATGCCTCATTCCCTGTAATAGAGTCAACTGAATTAGAATTAGAACTGGATGATGCCAAGTGTTCAAGGATGGCATTGGATATCTCAAACATATCATTAAATGAAAATGACACATCCAAGTTTTACAAAGCCTGTCCGATTACTAATACCATGCACGATAAAGCAGCCAGAGAGCTAGATCATATGGATGCTAAAGGAATTCTTTCCAAGGTTGAGTAAAGCTATGGGCGATTTCAGTGGCCCCAGTAGCCAAGAAGAAGGGATCTGTCAAGGCTTGTGGTGATTTTAAGATCATCATGAACCCAGTGCTGAAAGTAAATCAATATCTTTGTCAAGGATAGAGGATATCTTTGCAAACCTTTTTGGAGGAAAACACTTCAGCAAAGTGGACTTAACTGAGGCCTACCTACAGACGGAGAAGAGTCCAAAGTGTTTCTCAACATAAACACTCACAAAGGGTTTTATTGCTACAACAGGTTTGATTTTGGTGTAGCAGCTGCACTTGCACTTGTGACTAGGCAGAAAGCTATGGACTAGGTGCTGTAAGGCTATCCAGGTGCTCATTGTTACCTAGATGACATCATTGTTACTGGTAAAGGTGACAAGAGTCACCTCCAAAATCTCAAGACGGTGTTAAAAAGATTAGAAGATTATGGGCTCAGTGCATAATGTAACAAATGTGAAGACTTCAAACAAAGCATTAATCACTGTGGTTACACCTTTGACACACAAAGCATTACACAGTTGCAGTCCTTTTAAAGGATTTGTCAATTACTGTAACAGGTTCCTGCCAAATCTGGGTACTGTGATCCACCCCTTGAATAATTACTACGGAGTGGGAAGAAATGGCAATGGACAAAACAGTGTAAAGTGGCTTTCAAAAATGCAAAAGAATTGGTGAAGTCAGACACTGTACTCACACATTGTTATCCATATCATCTGATGAAGTTCACCCGTGATGCCTCACCTTATGCTATAGGTGCAGTCAGGTCTCATGTCACATGTCTGCCACTCCACAGCTTTTGCATCACATTCCCTTCCCAGTGCCAAGGAAAATTACAGGCAGATTGACAGAAAGGCCTTGAGTCTGGTTTAGGGTGTAAAACATTCCATCCGGTACTTGTATGAGAGAGAGTTTACCCTCATTATTGATCATCATTTTTATCAACCCCGAGAGTTTGCATGCATCATTGCTGTCACAGTTTATGTTCCACCGGATGCTAATGCTAAAGTAGCCATGAAAGATCTCCGTGACGCTATTAGCAAGCTGCTGACATTGCATCCAGACAGAGCCTTATTGTCGTTGGGGACTTTAACCATTGTAACCTACATACCGTGCTTCCAAGATTTTACCAAAATGTATTATGCACCACCAGAGGTAATAAAACCTTAGATCATGTCTACACAAATGTGGCTGATGCTTACAAAGCCACTACCCTCCCCCACCTGGGACAGACCGACTATCTTTCATTGTTTCTGCTTCCCAAGTATAGCCCGGTCATTAAACGTGTGAAACCCACAATGAAGACCATTAAGATCTGGCTGGAGGGTGCTGACTCTGCTCTTCAGCACCAATTCCAGCACACAGACTGGAGCGCGTTTGCTGCCCCTGCCACCACAGACTCTCAGGTTAACATTGATTTATATATCAACTCTGTCCTTGAGCACATCAACAAGTGTGTAGATAGAGTGACATCACAAAGACAAATAAAAGTTTTCCCCCATCAGAAACCATGGATGAACAGAGAAGTTCGCCTACTGCTCAAAGCCAGAGATTCAGCCTTCAGGTCTGGAGACCGGGAGGCTTACAGCTCAGCCAGGGCCAACCTGAGGAGGGGAATCTCTCAGGCTAAACACATATATAAACAGAGGATCGAGGAGCATTTCAACTCCTCTGACCCCCGGCACATGTGGCATGGCATACAGGTCATTACAGACTTCAAACCACCTAGTACTGTGTCCCCTTCCAGCTCTGCTTCCCTCCCTGATGAGCTCAATTACTTCTACACTCGCTTTGACTGAGAGAACAAGGAGGTCACCCTCAAAGCAGATCTCGCACCTGGTGAACTGTCTCTCTCAATTTCCACCTCCGATGTTTAGACCACCCTGAGCGGGGTGAATGTATGGAAGGCAGCTGGTCTGGATGGAATACCTGGCCGTGGGCTCAGAGTCTGTGCAGGGCAATTAGCCAGGGGCTTCAAGGACATTTTTAATCTGTCGCTGGCCCAGGCAGTTATCCCCACAAGCTTCAAGATCGCCAGCATCGTGCCAGCGCCGAAGCATTCCACTGCCATGGGCCTGAATGACTTCCGTCCAGTTGCACTCACCCCCATCATTGCAAAGTGCTTTGAGAGACTGGTTCTATCACATCTGAAATCCTGTCTGCCCTCTACCCTGGACCCCCATCAATTTGCCTATCGTACCAACAGGTCAACAGAGGATGCCATCTCCACGGCACTTCACTCTGCCCTGACCCACCTGGACAGCCCCAAATCTTACGTCAGAATGTTGTTCATCAATTTTAGTTCGGCATTCAATACTGTGATCCCCTCCAAGCTGATCACCAAACTTCACCAGTTTGGTATTAGCATATCCCTCTGCAATTGGAACTTGGACTTTCTGACTAACAGACCCCAATCAGTTAAGTTAGACAACCTCTCCTCCTCCACTCTCACCCTGAACACCGGTGTGCCTCAAGGCTGTGTGCTGAGCCCTCTTCTGTACACCCTTTTCACCCATGACTGCATTCCTGTACATGGTTCTAACTCCATAATCAAGTTCACAGACTACACCACAGTGGTTGGTCTGATCAGTGGGGATGATGAGATGGCCTACGGGGACGAGGCCCAGCACCTGGCTGCGTGGTGTGCTGACAACAACCTGGCCCATAATGCCCAGAAAACCAAGGACATCATTGTGGTCTCCAGGCATGCCAGGAGTCACACTCACGTCCCCACCTACATCAACAGAACTGTAGTGAAGCATGTATCAAGCTTCAAATTCCTTGATGTCCACATTTCCGAGGATCTCACCTGGTCCCTGAACTCTTCATCCTGATCAAAAAGGCGCAACAGCGTCTTTATTTCCTGCGGAGCGTCAAGAAAGCTCACCTCTGTCCCAGGAGACTGACGGACTTTTACCGCTGTACCATTGAGTACCAACTGCATCTCAGTGTGGTATGGCAATTGTCCCGTATCGGACCATAAAGCAGTCCAGCCTGTGGTGAAAACTGCCCAGTGGATTATTGGCATCCAATTGCCCACCATTGAGAACATCTACCATAAACGCTGCCTGGGCAGGGCGAAAAGCATTATTAGGGATGCATCTCACCCTAACCATGGACTTTTTACTCTCCTCCCATCCGGCAGGCACTACAGGAGCCTCCGCTCCCGCACCAGCAGGCACAGGAAGAGCTTCTTCCCTGAGGCTGTGACCATGCTGAACCTCACATCACAGCCCTAAGCGGTATCGCACCCATATTGGACTGTCTCAGTGCTTTTATATTTGTGTGCTGTAGTACTTTTTTTATTTGCAGTTATTTTGTAAATAACACTATTCTTTGCATTTCTGGTCAGATGCTAACGGCATTTCATTGGCTTTGTATCTGTACTCGGCACAATGACAATAAAGTTGAATCTCATTTAATCTAATCTAATCAGCCACTGGTGTCCATTTTCAATTGACAGGGGTATTTACTAACAGTAGCAGCATGAATTCAGAGAAGTGCTCTTTTTCTTGGAAGACAGAATTACAAGATTGAATTCAACTAATCATGGAAATGCTTGTGGATTATTCCATTTATCCTTGGAAGGGGAAATATCTGGAAAATTTAAAGACACACTTCTTGATGTATACTCTCAAAAAAAACAGAGATGATCCAGAGAAACGAAAAAGGATGCCGCACTGTCTCAGGTCTACATGGCCAACCCAAATGACTGGAATTTGCAGCAGAAATCCCAGCTCCCTGATTTTCAACAGCACCAGGATGAACTTGTCCTTGACATGCATTATCTTATGCGGAGATTGTACATGTTGCACCATCCAAGCTGAAAGCTAAAGTGTTGAAGGAGTTACATACCGGTCATATAGGCATGGTCATAATGAAAACATTGGCTCAAAATTTTGTCTGGTGGCCTAGGATAGATGAGCAGATCAGGCACCTTGCCATGCATTGTTCTGTATGCCAACATATCTAGAAGATGCTAAGAGCAGTGCCTCTTCCTCCCTGGGAATGGCCTGAATTGCCCTAGCAGAGGATTCAGCTGGATTTTGCCAGACCATTCATGGGCAGAAATTTTTTGGTAGTAGTGGATGCAGCTACAAAATGACTGGAAATGTTCCCAATAGCCTCCACACTGTTGATGTATTGTGAAGCCTCAAGGACTGGTGTTCCAGAGGACTTAATCAATGATAGTTTGAGCAGAGCAGTTTCATTCATTCCTGAAAACAAACAGAATGAGACATATTACATCTGCACTGCACCAACCTGCTACAAAATGGCTTGGTGGAAAGGTTTGTCCAGAGTCTAATCAATGCACTGTGAGCAATGTCAGAAGAACACATTACATTGACACTGAATGAGAAGCTCACAAATTTTCTCCTTGCAACTTACAATGCAGTACACTGCACAACCAATAACTCACCAGCTATTCTGTTCCTTGGTTATCCCTTGCATTCATGCTTGAATCTCCTCAAAGCCAGTCTCAGAAGGGGTATGCAGGACAACTAGCTGAGACAATTTGAAGGAGGTTCAATGCTTCACTCCTGGACAAGCAGTCCTGGTGAGGAACTGCAAGGGGGTATAAAGTGGGTATTCGGAAAGATTTAGGACGGAAATGGACCACTTTCCTACAATCCTATCATCTGGAGATATCACATCAATCAGTTGAGGAGAGCAGAGTCCATTGTTGGAGAAGAAAGGTGGTCAGAGCGGTCAGAACCACTTCCTGCAGTTCCAGAGTCAATTCCTACAATCACCATGGAGGAGGCCCCAGAACCTGAGATTGTTTCACAGCCACAAGTCTCACCTGCCAAGCAGAGTGACCCCCGCCCCCCCACAACCTTGTCAGGAAAGATGTTATCCCACAAGAGTAAGAAATCCTCCACAGCTATTAAATCTTTGAATGACACAATTTGAAATTTACTATGCTGTGGATATCTATATAGTAGTTGCATTATTTTGTAAACCCTGTATATAGTTGAGTCAGGGCTTATAACTCAGCAAGGAGGAGTATCAATAATATTTGAGCAATAAGACGAAGGAGCGTATACCAATCCTCACAGAGGGATCAGAAGTGGAGAGGGTGAGCAGTTTCAAGTTCCTTGGTGTCAAGATCTCTGAGAATCTAACCTGGTCCCAACATATCGATGTAGTCATAGAGAAGGCAAGACAGCGGCTATTCTTTATTAGGAGTTTGAAGGGATTTGGCATGTCAACAAATACACTCAAAAACTTCTATAGTTGTAATGTAGAGAGCATTCTGATAGGCTGCATTACTGTCGGGTATGGAGGGGCTACTGCACAGGACTGAAAGAAGCTGAAAAAGGTTGTAAATCTAGTCAGCTCCATCTTGGGCACTAGCCTACAAAGTACCCAGGACATCTTTAGGGAGTGGTGTCTCAGAAAAGCAGTGTCCATTATTAAAGACCTCCAGCACCCAGGGCATGCCCTTTTCTCACTGTTACCATCAGGTAGGAGATACATAAGCATGAAGGCACATACTCAGTGATTCAGGAACAGCTTCTTCCCCTCTGCCATTAGATTCCTAATTGGGCATTGAAACTTTGGACACTACCTCACTTTTTTTTAATATACAGTATTTCTGTTTTTGCACATTTTAAATATCTATTCAATATACGTAATTGATTTACTTGTTTATTTATTATTGTTTATTTTATTTATTATTATTATTTCTCTCTCTGCTAGATTATGTATTGCATTGAACTGCTACTGCTGTTAACAAATTTCACGTCACATGATGGTGATAATAAACCTGATTCTGATATGTTAAATATGTTGATTGATTAAGCATTTTTTGTTTGTCTAAATAATTCATTATGGTTATATGTGAAAGTATGTGAATGGCATACGTCATCATGCCACCACATTATACATGCACACCTCACTAAAGTAAAATCAAAGCATACAAATTCTCCCTTGTTTCCCTTTCAATTAGTTTCACATTTTTGAGTTATGCAAAACATCACAACTGCAAAAGGTGATCCTGTGGCATGAAGGCCTGGTCCCCATAATCACTGAGATCCCCAGCCATTAGTCTCACCAATGAACCAGTGAATCAAACTTGCAGACTACGTTACAAATATCCAACAGGCTCTTGCAATCTCAAGGAAAAAACATCCAAGACAATCACTTGCATTGTTTGGTGGGCCACAAACTGCCACTGCACACCGTCCCTGATGCCTTCCTCCTTAGGTGGCTGTAGCAGGCAACGTAGTATGCAACAAGTCCACCTGCATCGCTATTGAGCAACTCACCGACGGGGCAGACCTGCAGTACCAGATGTTCTTACTATCCAGCAGTGTCTTGCAATCATAAAAAAGATGTCAAGGATGAACTTTGTTTGACACAAGGAGGCTTCTGCAACAGATCAATCTGCCATCTTCCTGAGTGATTCTTCTCCCAAACAAGGATAAGCCTCTAATACCTCATCTTTGCTTTTCCCTGAATCAAGCCATTTCAAACTATCTACAGCCAGTTCAAGCCAGACACAGGCCTGAAGTTATTCCAGTTCATGGACTATCCTTACAAGCCTGTATTGATTCTTCAACCTTATCAAAGAAGATTCCATAAGTAAATGAGTTAACAGACTATCAGTGGAGCCTTTGTTATGTCCATTTCCAACTACTTTAATTCAGCACGAGTTCGTTCATAAAATGGTGGTCACAAGAGCAATCTCACAAAATGACATCCTCTAATTTTTTCACCAGATGATGAGAACAAGGATTTTTTTTGTCTACTTGTCTATTATTTTTGACTTTTTCCATGAAGTTGTTTTGCAGATATTTAATTTTTTCAGGCCAACACTCCTTTCCCCTCCTCCACCCACTCCAAATGTCCATCACCTACAAATTCCTCCCACTGTGTCCCCTCCTTCTACTGTCCCCAATTGCTCAGCTCCCTCCCTTACTAACTTTTATCCATCTTCCTTCCCTATTAGATTCCATCACCTGCAGTCCTTTATTATCTCTACATAGCTCCTCCCAGTCCCTGCCACAATTTCCATTCTTCTCCCTCTCTACTTGCCTGCCAAACCTCCTCAAGTGATTCCCCCTATTGTTTGTCAGCTCTGACTCCACCCCTTCCCCTCATATTTTTACAGTGCTTTGCAAAATTATTCAACTCCCAATCCTTTGTTCACATAAATGGGTATTACAAGAAGGGATTTTGATCAATTTAACTGACCATTTTTATTTGTGAAGAACATGCTCCTTTTTTCACAGTAGAGCCCAGAAAAACAGTGAAAGCTGTAAAGCATGAAAACGAAAGATTCAAAAACTGAAAGGTCAGCACTTAAAAAGTATTCAACCCCCTTTGCTCAGTAATTAGTTGAACCACTTCTCGCAGCTATTACAGCCAGTAGTTTTTTTTGGATACATCTCTATTAGCTTTGCAAAATGTGAGACACAAATTTTGCTCATTCCTCCTTGCAAAATTGCTCAAGCTGTGTCAGGTTAGATTGGGAGTGGTAGTAGACAGCAATCTTGAGATTTTGCCATGAATCTTTGATCAGGTTAAGGACGGGACACTGACCGGGACATTCAAGAACATCAATTTTCTTCATTTGAGGCCACTCCATGGTTGCTTTGGAGGTGTGATTTTGGTCGTTGTTCTGCTGAGAGAGAAAAAACTCCTCCCCAGATGCCAGCAGGCTTTTATCCAAGATCTCTGTGTTTAGCAGCAATCATCTTCCAATCAATCCTGATCACCTCCACCATACTTTACAGTAGGGATGGTGTTACCTGGCTGATGAGCAATATTAGACTTACGCCACACGTACCACTTACTGCTGAGACCGAAATGTTCCACATTTCACTCACTGCAACTGGCAGAAGTTCCCACTTGCTTCAAAAAGGCAACAATATTACCAGTGCCGAAGAAGAATAATGTGGGCTGCCTTAATGACTAGCACCCGGTAGCACTCACAGCAACAGTGATCAAATGCTTTGAGAGGTTGCTCATGACTGGACTGAACTCCTGCCTCAGCAAGGACCTGGACTCATTGCAATTTGCCTATCGCCACAGTAGGTCAATGGCAGACACAGTCTCAATGGCTCTTCACACGGCTTTAGACCACCTGGACAACACAAACATCTACGTCAGGATGTTGTTCATCAACTATAGTTCAGCATTTAACACCATCATTCCCACAATCCTGATTGATAAGTTACAGAACCTAGGGCCCTGTACCTCCTTCTGCAACTGGATCTTGACTTCATAACTGGAAGACCTCAATCTGTGTGGATTGGTGAGAATATCTCCTTTACACTGACAATTAACACTGGTGCACCTCAGGGGTGTGTGCTTAGCCCACTGCTCTACTCTCTACATGACTGTGTGGCTAGGCATAATACAAATACCATCTATAAATTTGCTGATGATACAACCATTGTTGGTAGAATCTCAGATCAAGACAAGAGGGCGTACAGGAGTGAGATATGCCAACTAGTGGAGTGGGGTCGCAGCAACAACCTTGCACTCAATGTCAGTAAGATGAAAGAGCTAATTGTGGACTTCAGGAAGGGTAAGACGAAGGAACACATTCCAGTCATCATATAGGGATCAGAAGTGGAGAGAGTGAGCAGTTTCAAGTTTCTGTGTGTCAAGATCTCTGAGGAGCTAACCTGGTCCCAGCATATTAATGTAGTTATGAAGAAGGCAAGACAGCGACTATACTTCATTAGGAGTTTGAAGAGATTTGGTATGTCAACAAGAAAACTTCAAAAACTTCAAAAACTTCATCTGCAGAATTCCTATTGTTTGTGTTTTTAAATTAATTACAGTATACATTTATTGAATAGATTTTAGAAAGGTGCAAAAACAGAAATACTGTATATTTTTTTAAAAAGTGAGGTAGTGTCCAAAGATTCTATGTTCAATTAGGAATCGGATGGCAGAGGGGAGAAGCTGTTCCTGAATCACTGAGTGTGTGCCTTCAGGCTTCTGTACCTCCTACCTGATGGTAACAGTGAGAAAAGGGCATCCACTGGGTGCTGGAGGTTTTTATTAATGGATGCTGCCTTTCTGAGACACCGCTCCCTGAAGATGTCCAGGGTACTTTGTAGGCTAGTACCCAAGATGGAGCTGACTAGATTTACAACCTTCTGCAGCTTCTTTTGGTCCTGTGAAGTAGCCCCTCCATACCAGACAGTGATTCAAACTGTCAGAATACTCTCCAAATTACACCTATAGAAGTTTTTGAGTGTATTTGTTGACATGCCAGATCTTTTCAAACTCCTAATAAAATATAGCGGCTGTCTTCCCTTCTTTATGAGTACATCGATATGTTGGGACCAGGTTAGATCCTCAGAGATCTTGACACCAAGGAACTTGAAGCTGCTCACTCTCTCCACTTCTGATCCCACTATGAGGATTGGTATGTGTTCCTTCGTCTTACCCTTCCTGAAGTCCACAATCAGCTCTTTTGTCTTACTGACGTTGAGTGCCAGGTTGTTGCTGTGGCACCACTCCATTAGTTGGCATATCTCACTCCCGTACGCCCTCTCGTCACCACCTGAGATTCTACTAGCAACGGTTGTATCATCGGGAAATTTATAGATGGTCTAAAAATGGTATATATATATGCCGAGCCACACAGTCATGGACATAGACAGAGTGGTACAGTGGGCTAAGCACACACCCCTGAGGTGCACCAGTGTTGATTGTCAGTGAGGAGGAGATATTATCACCAATCCACACAGACTGAAGTCTTCCAGTTAGGAAGTCATGGATCCAATTGCAGAGGGAGGTACAGAGGTCCAGTTTCTGTAACTTTTCAATCAGGATTGTGGGAATGATGGTATTAAATGCTGAGCTATAGTCGATGAACAACATCCTGACATAAGTGTTTGTGTTGTCCAGGTGGTCTAAAGCTGTGTGAAGAGCCATTGAGATTGAGTCTGCTGTTGACCAATTGTGGCAATAGGCAAATTGCAATGGGTCCAGGTCCTTGCTGAGGCAAGAGTTCAGTCTGGTCATGACCAACATCTCAAAGCTTTTCATCACTGTAGATGTGAGTGCTACTGGGTGATAGTCATTAAGGCAGTTTACATTATTCTTTGGCACTGGTATAATTGTTGCCATTTTGAAGCGAGTGGGAACTTCCGCCCCTACCAGTTTGAAAATGTCCTTGAATACTCCCGCCAGTTGGTTGGCATTGGTTTTCAGAGCCTTACGAGGTACTCCACTGGGACCTTCCGGCTTGCGAGGGTTCACCCTCTTTAAAGACAGCCTAACATCGGCCTCTGAGACAGAGATCACAGGGTTATCAGGTGCAGCAGGGATCTTCACAGCTGTGGTTATATTCTCCCTTTCTAAGCGGGAATAGAAGGCATTGAGTTCATCTGGTAGTGAAGCATCGCTGCCATTCGTGCTATTGGGTTTCGCTTTGTAGGAAGTAATGTCTTGCAAACCCTGCCAGAGTTGTCATACATCCAATGTCGCCTCCAACCTCATTCGAAATTTGTCTCTTCACCCTTTAAGTAGCCCTCCGCAAATTATACCTGGCCTTCTGGTACAGACCTGGTTTGCCAGACTTAAATGCAACAGATCTAGCCTTCAGCAGACGACACACCTCCTGGTTCATTCACGGCTTTTGGTTTGGGAATGTACAGTAAGTCTTTGTACAATATTATACAATGTACAATGTTGTTCCTGTTGAAAGTTAGTGTAATAATTACAATTGGTATGAATACTTTTTCAGCCTCACAATTTTGACTTTTACTTTTTAGTAAATTGTTGACAGATTTTGGAATTTTTCATTTGACTTGACAGATAATTGCCATCTGCACAAGCATGCATAACAAAACAAGAGATTCAGTGCCTTCAACAGATGAGCTGAGCTTGGACAGTCCTGCGCTTTCTGCACCCAAGCTACTCAAGTATTAAAGAAAACTCCAGTCTTTCAGAACATGTGTTGCCCTGTTAAGGTTTCCAACTTCTAAAGAAAGATATGAGAGAATTATTTCAATGTGTAATAGAATGAATTCATTGTAACATGATGGGAGGGCCACTTCCTTTCTCTGCCTGCTGTTGAACACAAGGAAGAAAAGAGGAGAGCTGACAGATAATGACAAGTGCTGAAATGAAGGATAGAGAATATCTGCTGATGACAGCTCTGGGGAGGATCAGGGCATTACAAAAGGAAGAGAATGAATCTCTGCAATGGTTTTGTATGAGATTGGCCTCGTATAAGGTGAGCTGCTCTGAACACAGAGGATGGGAGCGAGGCAGGTTGAGTAACTAACTTGAACATTCAGCTCAACAACATATAGTAGATTGTCTATCAGTCTCAGCTTTCCTGCTCTTGAACCACATAGAATTGAAACCCAGGGCTTGGAACATGTTACGACTCACTTCTGTTGCTAAGCTCCAGCCATGAGTTCTTGAGATTGTTGACAATCTTTATCTTCCAATCAACAGGGAATCGGATGTCTCTTGGAGCACCTACTCTATATCTCCCAACATTTCACTGGAAGATGCACTGCTGAAAACTGGGGCGGCACTAGTATGCTAGCAAAGCATTTCCATTCTCCTTTGTGTCAAGTGTCATATTGCAAAGTCTCTTCAAACATCAGAACTGAAATTGAGTTGCACATTTTTCCTTCATGTCTGCTCAGCGAACATGATCAGGAAATCTGGCTATATTAAGCTGGCATCATGGGTCAATTAAAATGACTCTGACAAACAATTCCAAAGACTTCCTGCCTGCCAACTGCGAGCTCGTTCTCTTCAAGGTATTCCTTTCAAAACTTCAGCAAGGTAGGTATTCAGTCTTTTATCCCCTCAAAATGATCTCAAAATGTTTTTCATTTAAAGCTTTCAGTCTTGTTTCCCGGGGTGGGATCTCTTCAAGGTTCCAACTTGCAGCAAAGATGTAAGAGACCAAATCCATTGCCTGACTGCAAAATAAAGTCCCAGAAGATTAAATTAAACTGTTATCTAATCAAAGTTTCTAAATTGCTTAACTTACACAAAGCTTGGAGGGGAAAAATTGAAATGCCTGTGTCTACAAGATTTGATCCATTTGTGGGTCAGATGAAGATATCAACAAAGATATTTACACTGACCTAACTTAGAAACAAATCTGTTATTTAAATATTATTACATTTATTTTTAACTTAGATGTCCTTAGATGTATTTATATGGTAGGGCAAAGGATGCATTTGCTCCTGAATTTATGAGGATGACAAAGTTAATTGTTGCTTGTAAAAATGAGGTTAAAAAGACTTCTGGAGAATTTCCATAACTTTATTTTGTTGTTCAGTATGTCAATGCTATTCTTAGCACGCTTATTCAGTAAGTTAGCAGCTTTTACAGCATTCTGTGCTTAGCTCCTTTCCCTAGACCTCAGAATTCCAGACTTTTCACAGCCAAGAAGTACCAATGATATTTTTAAATGTACTTGGGAAGTTGGTGCTTAAAATAGTAAATGGAAAAGTTAATGGAGTTATTTTCAGTTGAATTGATTTTTCCTTCCTATTACAGAACATCTAGTGATATGAAATATGTAAGAAAAAGTAAAACTCTCCTTCACTCATACTCAATATGAAATCATAGCATCTCTTGAGAACAGGAGGTAAAATGATCCCATTCAAAATTAAATTACCAAAGTAAAAGGAAGTATTTTTTCATCAGAAGACTGTAAATCTTTCCTAGACAATACCAAGTTATTCATCATCTTCTTTGCTTTTGTTGATAGTAAGAATATTTACTATTTTTTGGAAACAAAAGAAATCTCTGAAGTTGTCAGAGCAGTGAAGCTGGACCCCATTTTCCCTACGTTTTCAAGACTGATGCTCACGGAGTGAATAAGTCCTCTGCTGTTCTTCTCAGATCTGCATTCTCTGTCAAGAGTGGAGGCAATGAGGGGAAAATTGGCCTTATCAGTTGTCTCTACTGTAAGTGTCTTGGCCAGACCTTCTAGGCCATGTTCAGCCTGGGGCTGGCCTGAGATATCACAGCAAATCACAATGGATAAATGGATTTACAGAGGCATGAGAGAGGAGTTGGCAGAATTGATTGGAAACGAACACTGGTGGGGATGACGGCAAAGCAGCAATAGCTGGAATTTCTGGAAGCAATTTGGAAGACAAAAGATATAATTATCCCAGAGAGGAAGAAACATTCTAAAGGAAAGAAGACACAACTATGGCTAACAAGAGAAGTCAAAGCCGACGTAAAAGCCAAAGAGAAGGCATTTAATAGAACAAAGATTAGTGAGAGGTTAGAGGAGTGGGAAGCTTTAAAAAAAAAACAGAAGGCAACTAAAAAAGTTATTAAGATAGGAAAGAAGGAATACAAAAGTAAGCTAGCCAATACCCTTTTTACTGGGCTTCTCTAGTGATGCAACTGGCTAGCCACTCACTAACAGCCACTGGATTCAGCTGTGAGAAAACCACCTTTCTCAGACTTTTAAAAACGCAAACAACAGGAATTCTGCAGATGCTGGAAGTTCAAGCAACACACATCAAAGTTGCTGGTGAACACAGCAGGCCAGGCAGCATCTCTAGGAAGAGGTGCAGTCGACGTTTCAGGTCGAATCCCTTCGTCAGTTAGTCCTCTGCATACAGTTATAAAGTATCTCTGCATACAGTTATAAAGTATCTTTAAGAATGTTAACTTAACCAAATTTAAAGAAAAGAAAGGGAAAACCAAAAGGGCCCTTCATAACTAAACAGTCAAATGTGCACATAAGTTGGAACTCATCTTCAAGTTGCCTTTAAATGACGTACTGGACCGTTAGTCTGTGCGAAAACACACATCACCTTCCGAATGTCGTTCAAAATTCATCTTGAAGAAACGGACTCTCCCATGGGAGTATTAGTCTTTCCTCCTTAAAGTATTCATCTGCACAAAGCATCTCGTGGAACAGGGATGTCATCCTCAGCCATCCACCCTCCTGTCCTCTACCAGTTCTCACCAAAAAGACCTTGACCCACATCAGTGTCCATCAGAAAAACCTCTCTGCCCAGCATTCACTACTACCTTCTCCCAATTCCATCATCCTGATTGGCTGACACTACATTCCTAAGTTAAACAACAAAGCCCCTTATCTCAGCTCAAATCCAAACAGGCTGAAAGCAGAACAGACTGCTAAGATGCATACATTTTTACAGCATAGCAGTAAAAATCTTAACCAGGGCGTTACATTACTAAAGAGGATACCAAAAGTTTGTTCTTATACAAAAGGAGTCAAGAGTGGATATTGGACCGCTGGAAAAAGAAGCTGGAGAGGCAGTAATGAAATAGTGGATGAATTGAATAGGTATTCCAGGTATCGGGGGCATGAAGCGTATGAAGTTACCATAACTAGAGAGAGGGTTCTTGGGAAACCGAAAGGTCTGAACGTGGATAAGTCACCTGGACCAGATGGTGTACACCCAGAGTCTGAAAGAGATGGCTGAAGAGATCATGGAGGCATTAGTAATATTCTTTCAAGAATCATTAGATTCTGGAATGGTTCTGGAAGACTGGAAAATTTCAAATGTCATGCCACTCTTCAAAAAAGGAAACTATACGCCAGTTAGTCTGACCTCAGTGTTGTGAAGATGCTGGAGTTGATTATTAAGGATGACATCTCAGGGTACCTGGAAGCACATGATAAAATAGACCGAATCCAGCATGGTTTCCTCAAGGGAAAATCTTGTCTGACAAATCTATTGGAATTCTTTGAAGAAGTAGCAAGCAGGATAGACAAAGGAGAATTAATTGATGTTGTGTACTTGGATTTTCAGAAGGCTTCTACAAGGTGACACACATGAGGCCGCTTAACAAGCTAAGAGCCCATGGTATTACAGGAAAGATTCTAGCATGGATAAAGCAGTTTTTGATCGGCATAAAGCAGTCTTTGATAGGCAGGAGGGAAAGAATGGGAATGAAGGGAGTGTGTTGTGCGGATTTCCAGCACCTGCAGATTTTCTCTTGTTCGGGAATGAAGGGAGCCTTATCTGACTGGCTGCCAGTGACTTGGTGTTCTACAGGGGTCTGTGCTGGGACAGATTCTGTTTATGTTATATGTCAATGATTTGGGTGATGAATTGATGGCTTTGTTGCAAATTCTGCAGATGATATGAAGATAGGTGCAGGAGCAAGTAGTTTTGAGGAAGTAAAGAGGCTACAGAAGGACTTAAGGCAGATTAGGTGAATGGGTAAAGAGATGGCAGAAGGAATATAGTGTCAGGAAGTGTATGGCCATGCACTTTGATAGAAGAAATGAAAGGGGTGACTATTTTCTAAATGGAGAGAAATTACAAAAATCTGAGGTGCAAAGGGACTTGGGAGTCCTTGTGTAGGATTCCCTAATGGTTAATTTGCAGTCATTTCAAGAGGACTAGGATATAAAAACAATGGTGTAATGTTGAAACATTGGTGAGGCCTCACTTGGAGTATTGTGAGCAGGTTTGGACCCCTTATCTTAGAAAGGATGTGCTGAAACTGGAGAGGGTTCAAAGGAGGTTTACGTAAATGATTCCAGGATTGAATGGCTTGTCATATGAAGAGCATTTAATGGCTCTGGGCCTGTACTCACTGGAATTCAGAAGAATGAGGAGTGACGCCATTGAAACCTATTGAATGGTAAAAGGTCCTGATAGAGTGAATGAGGAGAAGATGTTTCCTATGGTGAGACAGTCTAAGACCAGAGGAGACAGCATCAGAATAGAGAGGCATCCTTTTAGAATGGAGATGAGGAGGAATTTCTTAAGTCAGTGAGTGGTGATCTGTGTAATTCTTTTACTACAGGCAGCTGTGGAAGCAAAGTCTTTATACATATTTAAGGCAAAGATTGACAGATTCTTGACTGGTCAGGGCATGAAAGGATATGGCGGGGGGAAGGCAGCAGATTGGTGCTGAGAGGAAAATTGGAACAGCCATGATGAAATAGTGGAGCAGGCTTGATGGGACAAATGGTTTAATTCTGCTCCTATATCTTATGATCTTACGATCACTTCACATGTGACAAATTGAAGGAATAGACCTAGTCAAAGTTCTTCTTTTCCTCTGCTCATTTAGCTAATCAATATTCAATTCTCAAGCTTTTTGTGATGCTGGCGCACATTAAATTTCTTTGTGGAAACTAATGGAATAAGGGGAAAACAGAATATAAGATAACATTTTAGAGTTCAAACATTATGGAATTTTCAAGAAGTATTTAAATCCATTTCTTATTGTGTATTTGATAATTCACACACATATTAAGGAAATAACTGTTAGTATAGAATGTACAATGCCTTGGACATCAAAGTGACATATCCAGATATAATGACTATCATATCATATTCTGGGGACTAATGTCTTCAGCTAACTAATAATTTCTTTCAGGAGATTACACTCTTCTTTTGAAGGATAACTGAGCTGGAATATTTTTCTCTATGCTGTGTAACTTAATGAACATTACCAATACTTCCTGTTGTTCTTGTAGTTTCCCAGTATTTGCAGTATTTTACTTGTGCAGTCAGTGAACAGGGTCCACTATTTAAGAAATGATGCTTGAGCACAATACTTAACATGTTGCATTTGTAATGAAAAGTTCTTTCCAATGCATCAGAGATGATGACATGCACACAAGCAAGTCAACAATATTGCAACGAAAGAATCCCTTGGAAGGAATTTGAAGGTGTGATCTATTAAGGGGCTAACTTTTTACCAGGGTAACAGGAGTAGTTCCTGCACACCAAGCCATGTCTTCTTCAGGCAACCACTTCTTAAGCTCTAGCAATTCCAACCTGACCGAAACAAAAGTCACAATTGGACTGGTCAGTGCTGCAAACATTTGGTGAGAGAACTTGAGACGGGATCTTAGACAATAAGACCATAAGACCATAAAGCCACAGCGTCAGATCTCTGGCACTGAGTCTGGCTGTGTGCCTCAGAAGGGAAGGGGACAGAAGAAGTGAGCTGTAGTGATAGAGGAACAGAAAGGAGGTTCTGTGGACAAGTGCCAGGGCCAGGGCCATCTGAGATAGAGTCCATAGCATTCTTAAGTGGAAGGGTGAGCAGTCAGAAGCCATGGTCCATGTAGGAACCAATGACATGGGTAGGGCAAGTGATGAGGTTCTACATTGGGAGTTCAAGGACTTTGGTGCTAAGTTATAGGGCAGGACCTCCAGGGTTGTGACCTCAGGATTGATACCCAAGCCATGTACTAGCGAGGCCAGAAATAGAAAGATCATACAGTTTAAAATGTGGCTAAGGTGTTGGTGCAGCAGGGAGGGCTTCAAATTTTTAGATCATTGGGCTCTCTTTCTTGGAAGGTGGAACCTGTATAGAAGGGACAAACTTGTATCTGAACTGGAAGGGGATTAATACACTAGTGAGACACAAAATGCTGGAGAAACTCAGCAGGCCAGGCAGCACCTATAAAAAAAGCGTATAGTCGACGTTTTGGGCTGAGACCCTTCACCAGGACTGATTGATGCTGCCTGGGCTACTGAGTTTCTCCTACATTTTTTATGTGTTGCTTGGGTTTCCAGCATCTGTAGATTTTTTTCTTGTCTGTAATATCCTAGCGGGTAGGTTTCCTAGTGTTGCACAGTGGAAAAATCCTCTACTGAGGATTTATGGGCAAAATTCTGGAATAACCAGAGCACCAGAACAGATAGCGGAGTGGTTGTGGAGAAAGATGTTGTTAAGCCGACATACAAAGTCAGGAATCAGAAGGCTGAGCATGGGGAGACTGATGTTCTAGGCTGCATATATTTCGATGCAAGGAATATTGTAAGAAAGGCGGGTGAGCTTAGGGCATGGTTCAGCACATGAAATTATGACATTGTAACCATTAGTGAGATTTGGTTTCAGGAGGAGCAGGACTAGCAGTTCAGTGTTATAGAGTTTGGTTGTTTTTGACGTGATAGAGCAGAATGGGTTAAAATTGGACAGGTGGCATTACTGGTCAGGGAAAATGTCATGGCAGTGCTTAGTCAGGGCATATAGAAGAACATGTCTAGTGAGGATTTATGGGCAAAATTCTGGAATAAGAAAGGTATGACCACATTAATTAGATTATATTATAGACCATCCAAAAGTTCATCGGATTTAGAGGAGCAATTCTGTGTAGATATTGCAGAATATTGCAAAAAGAAAAGGTAAGTTTGTGACAGTAGGTGATTTTAACTTTCCACATATTGGCTAGGGCTCCCATGTTGTTAAAGGGCTGGATGGAAAAGAATTTGTCAGATGTGTTTAGGAATGTTTACTTAATCAGTGCATAGAAGTTTCATCTAGAGAGAGTGTGATACTAGATCTCCTATTTGGGGAATGAGACAGGACTGGTGACAGAAGTTTGTGTTAGGGAACTTTGCTTCTGGTAATCATAATGCCATTAGTTTCAAGGTAATTATGGAAAAGGATAGGTCCTTGGGTGAGATTCTAATTTAGAGAAAGGGCAGTTTTGTTGGAATCAGAAAGGATCCAGCAAACGTGGGATGGGATAGGTTGTTTCCTGGCAAAGGTATACTTGGTAAGTGGGAGTCTTCAAAAGTGAAATTCAGAGAGTACAGAGTTTGCAAGTTCCTGTCAGGATAAAAGGCAAGGATCACAGGTTTAGGGAAACGTGGCTTTTGAGAGATTTTGAGGCCCTGGATAAGAAAAAGAAGGAGATGCATTGCAGGTATAGGCAGGCAGGAACAAATGAGGTACTTAAGAAGTACAAGAACTGCAAGAGAACACTTAGGAATGAAATCAGAGAGGTAAAAGAAGACACGAGGTTGCTCTAACAGACAAGGTGAAGGAGAATCCAAAGAGCTTCTGCAGATACACGTAGCTAAGAGCAAAAGGATAGCAAGGGTCAAAATTGGTCCTCTGGAAGATGGGTGATAATCTATACGTGGAGCTGAAAGAGATGAGGAAGATCTTCAGTAGATTTTTTGCATTTGTATTTACTCAGGAGACGGACACAGAATATATCAATGTGAGGCAAAGCAGCAGCCTCATGGACCCTATACAGATTATAGAGGAAGAGGTGTTTGCTGTCTCGAGGCAAATTAGGGTGGATAAATCCCCAGGGCATGACAAGGTGTTCACAAGGTGTTCGCTAGTGCAGAAGTTACAGAGGCCCAGAGACACATTTTAAAAATCCTTAGCCACAGGTGAGGTGCCAGAGGATTGGAGGATATCTAATATTGTTCTGTTGTTTCAGAAAGGTTCTAAGAATAAGCCAGGAAATTATAGGCCAGTGAACCTGACATCAGTAGTGGTAGAGTTATTGGAAGTTATTCTAAGGGACTGGATATATAAGTATTTGGATAGACAGGGATTGATTAAGGATGGTCAATATGGCTTTGTGTGTGGTAAGTTGCGTCTAAACAACAAATAGAGTTTTTTGAGTAAGTTACCAGGAAAGTTGATGAAGGCAAAACAGTGGATGTTGTCCGCATGGATTTTAGCAAGGCCTTTGACAATGTTTCATTGGTCAGGAGGGTTCAGTCACTTGGCATTCAAGATGAGGAAGTAAATTTGATTAGACGTTAGCTATGCGGAAGAAGTGAGAGAGTGGTTGTAGATCGTTGTCTCTCTGACTGGAGGCCTGTACTAGGTGTGTGCGCCAGTGTTGCTTGTCATCTATATCAACGATCTGGATGATAATGTGGTCCACTGGATCAGCAAATTTGCAGATGACACAAAGATTGAGGGTGTAGTGAACAGTGAGAAGGAGTATCAAAGCTTGCATTTGTATTTGGATCAGTCAGAAAAATGGCATGGAATTAAATGCAGACAAGTGAAAGATATTGCACTTTGGGAGGACCAACCAGTATAGTTTTAAACAATGAGTGGTAGTGCACTGAGGACTGCGGTAGTAGAACAGAAGGATCTGTGAACACAATCACAATTCCTTGAAGGGGTTGTCACAGGTAGATAGGGTTGTAAAGAAAACTTTTGGTATGTTGACCTTCCTAAATCAGTGTACTGAGTATAAGAGTGGGGATGTTATGTTGAAATTGTGTAAGACATTGCTGAGGCCTAATTTGGAGTTTTGCGTCCAGTTTTTGGTCACTTACCCACAGGAAAGATGAAAATAAAATTGAAAGAGTGCAAAAAAATTACAAGGATATGCTGGGACTTGAGGACCTGAGTTTTCGGGAAAGCTTGAATAAGATAGGGCTTTATACCCTAGAACATAGAAGACCGAGGGGGAGATTTGATAGAGGTATACAAAATAATGAGGGGCATAAATAGGGTAAATGCCCTTTCCGTTGAGGTTGGGTGAGATTATAACTTGAGGTCTCGGGTTAAGAGTGAAAGGTAGAAAACTTGTGGAACATGAGGGGGATCCTCTTCACTCAGAGGGTGGTGAGAATGTGGAATGAGCTGCCAATGCAATTGGTTGATGTGGGGTTTATTTCAATGTTTAAAGCAAATTTGGATAGGTAAATGGAATGGAGGGGTTTGGAGGGCGATGGTCCAGGTGCAGGTCTATGGGATGAGGTAGATTAATGGTTCAGCAGAGGCTAGGTGGTCAAAAGAGCCTGTTTCTGTGCTGTAGTGTTCTATGACTCTTGGACTCAATAAGGCTTAGGAGCAGAATTAGGCCAGTCGCCCCATTCGGTCTGCTCCACCAATTGATTGTAAATGATTTATTTTCCCTCTCAACCCCATTCTCCTGCTATTCCCTGCAATTATTGATGCATTTACTAATCAAAGACCTAGCAACCTCTGCTTTAAATACACCTATGACCTGGTCTCCACAGCCATGTATGGCAATAGATTCCACAGTTTTATCGCTCTCTGGCTAAAGAAATTCCACTTAATCTCTATTCTAAAGGGACGTCCTTCTATTCTGAGGCTGGTCCTAGACTATTTCACTATTTGGAACATCCTCTCCATGCCCACTCTATCTAAACCTTTCAATATTCAGTAGCTTTAAATGAGATAACCTCTCATTCTTCAGAACTCCAATGAACACAGACCCAGAACCATCAAATGTACCTCATATGATAACACTTTTATTTCTGGGATCTTGTAAACCTCTTCCAATGCTAGCACATCCTTTCTTAGATAAGGGTACCAAAATTGCTCACAGAACTCCAAATGTGGTCTGACCAATGCCTTAGTCAGTAGACTGAACATTTATTAATGAGGCGCCAAGGTGACAGCCCAAATATATGCAGCTAATGCAATATAGCATGTGATTTCAGTGTCTGTAGCCATGCAAAATCTCTGTTTATTGGAGAGGTAACGTGCATGACAGGGACAATTTCTGCTCAGCTATATATTTCCCAATCTATCAAGCAGTCTGATATCACAGTTTGCTTCCAATGTCAAAACCCTTCCATATTTGTGCATCCTTTAGAAGCAATGCTATTCTGCTTTTAATCAAACTGTTGCTATAACATCACAAATGAAGTTATAAAACTTGGATGGCTTTTAAAAGGCACTGACAATAAACTGTTGATTGAAGACACAAAATCAGACTGAAATGCTAATACTTCCTGGATCCATTATAAAGTCAAGAATGTGACCTATAAATGTTATTGATGTTTCTGCAGAATGCATGTCACTGTAAAATCTGATAAAAATGTAAATCCTGGTCTGACAGCAAACACAGAAATACCTTCTAACCACATGCATTCAATCACTCGTTGCCTCTTCACCTTCTGACAGAGTTCGGGTGGGCTAGAGAGAATCAGAGTAATTTAGATAATTTACGATTAATTCACCAAACTCAACTCTGTGTAAATATCCCAAAGCCAATAAAACAGTTGAAAGTACTTTTCAATTAACTATCTGATTCAAAACCTGAGCAAGCAGTTAATCGTTTATTTAATACAAGGTCAGAAAGATGTCTGCTACACACACACACACACACACACACACACACACATACATGTACTGTTCATTGCACATTTAGACAGAAACGTAACTTAAAGATTTTTACTCCTCATGTATATGAAGGATGTAAGTAAATAAAGTCAATTCAATTCTATGGAATATTAATCAGAATGCATTCCTATTTAAGAATAAGATTGGATTGAACTGTAACTGAATGCATTGGCACTTCAGTCTTAATGTTGAGATAGTGGTGAACCCCAGACATTTTACAGTCATCAATAAATATGTCTGATTTTCACCAGAACTGGTAACTTGGTTACCATGTGAAGTACAATTAATTTAAATGATTTTTATTATTGTAAAGTATCAGCTTACACCATTTATCATTGTAAATGATATAAAATTACAAAATGGTTACCAACCCTAGGAGAATGGAATTTTTACACTTACATTCCTTGTAATGTTGAATGTATAGAGCCTGGGAGACCAGGATACTACACAACCCCCACACATCAGCACACTGTATAACAATTTAACAAGAAATACATGAAAACGTGAGTAACTAAAATAGGAAATAAAATGAGAAAATTTAAATTATTTCTATAATTTAAAAGGAAGAATGAAAAGACCAAATATATCTCCCTTCCAACATTTACCTGCAGGTCCTCCCCAGGTCACAAGTATCTGATTTACTGATAGTCCGTACATACGAATGAGTATTTGGGAGTCTGTTGGAATGGATGGGCATGGAGTTAACAGCCACTGTGGGACTGCGGGCATCTTCTGCCACTTGAGAATAGGGCATTTCCACCAGCCTTCTCTCCTCACCCGTTCCCAGGGGATGGATTGAGCCGAGCAGAGCAGGGAGCATTGAGAACAGAGTAGACTCACTCTCTGAGTCGGTGAGACCAGTTGGTGGCCGTTCTTCCCCGACCTTCTCATCCCCCTCACAGAAACAGCTGTTCCTGTGATTGTCTCCCACACACTATCTTTGTTCATTTTTGACTTACAAGCAGCTCAGGTTATGAACATTTCCCGGGAATGGAAACCTGTCATAATCTGGGACCGTGTAAATGTGCACAAAATGGGGCATAAAGTTGCCTGAATTTATTCAGCTTGGTATTACCATGCAAATGCTTAAACAGTAAAGCTATTAAAATATTTTAAATGGAAATAAAATAGTGGGAGAGATGATTCACTTATATTGATGCACAGCACAGTATGATCTCAGAACAAATTGTGATCCAAATCTCACTTCTTAGGCAAGCATACACCTCCATGACTAACAGTAAATGAGTATCAATTTTCATTTGAAGGAGGGTTATTGGCCAGAGCATCTTCCACTGACAAGGATAGTACTCGACCCTGATTCAAATCACTTATTAGGATAGGGGAATAATTTCTAAGGAACTATATCTTCTGTAGAATATTCCTCTACCCAGTATCTTGTTTGCACATGTACGGTCGCTGGAGAAGACTGAGGACCTAAGGATAAGATTGTTGCATTCTGTGTTACATGGAGAAATGGCTGACCTCAGGCATGCCAAATACATCAGTCAAACCCGGGGGCTTCTCAATAAACCAGTTGGAGTGAACTGCTGATTCAGGTAGGGGTTTGTGTTTCACGATAAACTCTTCATGGTGCTTGGATGTAGCAATGCTGTTGTACTCCTGTTCCCCCAACCTGGAACATATGGTGATTAAGTGCTGGCCATTCTACTTACCAAAAGAATTCTTCTCCATGATCTAGAATACAACTGACACACTGCCAAAGGACGATGTTAAGCACGCTCTCAATGTAGTGATCACTACCATTTGATCCCTGGACCTCATTTTGGATTATCTTACCATCTGGCTATCCCCCTCCTACCTCCATACAGGTACAACCTCTGGAAAGCCGTCTCACATGCGAAGTGGCAACTCCAGACCAAACTTGAATTATTGAAGAATGTTCAGCAGCTGTGGCAGGGCTTGAATGCTATCACCTCCTGCAAAGTGAAATTAAGTGACATAGGTGACAGCAACATGTTGCTCTCTGATGAGCTCAATGCCTTTTATGTGTGCATTAACCATCAAAACATGAGTCACCTTCATGAACTCCCACAGCCACTGAAGGCACTGTGATTTCAGTCTCTGAAGCAGACATGAGGGCATACTTCAGGAGCACGAGTCCAGAGAAAGCATCCAGCCCAGTTGAGGTACCTGGCTGAGTACTGAGTTGATCAACTGGCTGGAGCATTCATATGGTGTAGTCAATTTGTAAGTCAAAACAAGACCCACATCAATACCTCTGCTATTTGTCAAAGCTGTTGGATATTTTTTAACATTGAATTTACGATTGAAAGGTTATGAAAATGCAAATAAAAATATACCTAAAACACTTCTAAATACTTTAAAATTAAAATAATTGAAAATATTTCACCAAACACGAATAACGAAGTAAATTAACATTTCTAATTCTTAACATTCTTGCCACCATAAAATCTCCATTGGGTGGATTCTGGACTGGGTTAACCTGATGCAGGGTCTGAGGTGTGAATGATTTAAAGCACGAGCAAAGCTGTTGGTGTCTCTCAGCAAATTCCAGTCTGGAGAGCAGTTTCCTTTGACATCCATTGGAGTGGTGTAATGTGTGGAGGGGAGAGACGTATATAGGCACAGTGGGGGTGTATTGTGGAGCAGGAGAACTTCCAGACATGTGCACATGAGATAATGGAAAGAAAGTGTGGCAGATATCAATGACTAGTGTTGTTCCAAGAATTTAAATGAAGTGCAGGAAGAAGTTTAATGATTAGATAAAAATGGCACTTTCAACCCACTTTTTGCCAAATGCATGATTACCCTTAATCACCAAACGATCTGTATTAATTAACACTGAATCCTTGAATCTGAATGCTTTACCTTACCTCACACAGTTTACACATGCAGCACATGCAGACAGTTGTTCAAGCTTATGGCGGCTATATCACCAAAACATATTTCAGGACACTCACTGAGTACCATTGATAAAGTGCTTCACAGCAGCAGGAAGCCACTGGAGGAGAAGGTGAACGAGAGAATGCTGCCTATCATGAAGAGAGGCAGAACTACTCATTATTTATTTATTTTTGGTTGCGAAGAGAAAGCATTTCAGGATGTATATTGTACACGTTTCTCCCGCTCGCCTCTGTCGGCCCAGGGCCCAGCCCTCGCCATCCATTGACTGTTAGTAGGGTGTTGGGCTGTGGAGACATTGTAACCAGCATATACACTGTCTGCAGCAACATCTACAAGCTTAACTCATCATTCTTCCCCTTAACAGCGGCACGAACATCTCACAGCTGCAATCAGTACACTTACTCAAGGATTGTAAAGAAACCTTCCTAGTCCACATAACACCCTAATGCCACCCACAACTGAATGTTAGGAACACTTCTACCAAGAGAATGAGGTGTGGGTAATGCTTCAGTAAGTTATACCTTCAGGAATTCATATAAAATAAACTAATAATAACTTTCATAATAATACAAAGGTCACACTAGCATGCGGCTTTGAAAAGAACACAACATGGACAATACAGTTGTTCCATTTGATATGTACGTTCTTGTGTTACCCAAACAGCACACAATGATCCACTGACCTGGTATAGATTAACTTTGTGGTTCTAAACTTTAAATTCAGGCATTTGTTGTAACAATGATACAAAACTAACACAAGCTACTCCATTCCCACTGCAAATTCATTTTAAACAGCTTCATTCTTTTTCAGGCTGAAGCTGGTCCAAAGCTGCTCCACATTGAGTAGTAGTAGGGTACAGAGTCGGGAAGTCCCACAGTACAGAGGTTGTAATGCAGCATCTGGTGTTTGCCTTGGTTAGAATTCCTTACATCAGCACGAAACAAACTCAATATTACTTTGTACTTAGGGAAATCAGGGATCCCCCTTTTAGCAGTTCCCTGTTTGCACCAAAATCCCAGAGATAACAACACCAGCTTCGTTTCAGAAGATTAAACGCAATTACCACTCATAAATTGATCTAAAAATCCTTCAGTGATTCATTTACCAGATGGATATCACAGATAGCTGGAAAAGTAAATGAAAAATCCTGGCCTATAACTCAGAGAGGTTAAGTTTAAAATTTAGATGAAGTGAGGCCAGCAGGTGTATATCACAAACATCAGCACTGAGCTTGAGATGAATGGTCTGGTTTTCTGCTGGAAGTTGCAAGTGAAGGTCTATTAATCACCCCATTTAGAAGCAATCAATAAAGTCTATGGAACTGACAAACACCTGTGTGAAAGAATGTAGAACTTCATTTCCCTTCAGCCCTTTGATTTTACTCTTCCGTCAGGCCACTGACTTTTAATTCCTAGGCAGCCTGCCCTCTAGTAACTCACGAGAGTGACTGGCAACAGTTTTCTCACCTGTGCCCGCTGCATTTCCATCGCTCACTCATACACATGTACACAGCACAGGGCTCATTGGATCATCAGATAACCATCAGGAACTTGAACGCTGACTGATCTCTCCTCTACTGGGCCAGTTAGCAATTTCAGCATTCGATATATTGTCTTGAATGAGCTTTGTTACCTCAGAACAGAATGGAAACATAACCTTGGACTTTTTGAGTATATGGCCCAGGGCCCACTGTTACACTGAAACAACTTCCTTTAATTATTAGATCAACAAGGTACCCTGCCTTAAACTCTTTGTCTGGTAAAGCTAGCTGTTTAAATTTTTCAAAGGATGAGAAACATGGATTTGTTCAATAACTTACCAGTGGGATATTTGTAATATTTATATATATCCCAGTAGTAAGAGGGGAAAGGGGAAAGATTTAAAATGGACCAGAGGGGATACATTTTCTCACTGTGCAGAGGGTAGTGAGTAAATGGAACGAGCTGTCAGAGGGAATGGTTGAAGCAGGTACAATAGCCTCATTTTAAAAGATTCATGGAGGGGCAGGCCTTAGCCTCAGAGGGATAAGGGTTGAACACAGGAAACTGGCACTCATATGTAGCAGACTCTTCTATCTTCAATTCTTTTGGCACTTTATAACTTCTCTTCTTTTTATTCCTCAATTTTTCTCTCAAGTTATTTTGCCATTTTAAGTCTCACCTTTTGAGTATTCTCCTCTTAAATCTCCACTCTGATTTTAGAGAACACTTTTACCCTCCTACTCTCCTCACACCTTTATGTGATTTAATTGTGATATAACATATATAATTTATGGTCTTTGAGCTTGCATCTATAGTCCTTTGTTTTTCTTTGAACTTGTACTTAGCCAATCTTATACATATGACAATAAACTTGACTTGACCTGACACTTATTTAAGTAAACCCATAGCCTCCTTCTGTGCCTGTCTTGGTATCCTACAAAGGAGTCATTCAAAACCTGCTACAGTCAGCTTGTGAGCAACAATTCCTACTGCCTCTTGCAACTTTCCTGCCAACCTCCCCAGCTAGAATGCTAGCTAAGGTCTATCCTGACCAATCTCCTTCTCATCCAACTCAACCATTCAGTGTACTCAGTCTGTTAATCAACTCTCACCACTCTCTCCACATTTTCCTCTCTCAACAGTGGACAAAATTTTGTCATCCACAAGCTAATTGTGGAAATAGCAAAATATGGTAAGTTCTGAAAATCTGAAAATGCTAGAAAAAATACCTTGGTCTCTCTCCCTTCATCTTTGGTATTTTTACTTTGTTTACGTACTTTACATTATTCTCTTAACCAGCTGCTTATCATTTTGTCCTCATTCTCCGACTAACATTCTCTCATCAGAGTATTTCCACTGTTCTCCTCTCTCAGTCTCAGTAAAAGCGATGTCTTATCCTTCGTGGTCTCATCTTCAACTTACTTCACTAGACCAGGTATATGGAGGAATTTAAGGTGGGGGGCTTATATGGGAGACAGGGTTTGAGGGTGCGCACAACATTGTGGGCCGAAGGGCCTGTACTGTGCTGTACTATTCTATATAGTCATAGAGTCACAGAACATACAGCACGGATACAGGCCCTTCAGCCTAACAAATCTATGACAATCCAATGGGTGCCAATTTCCTGTGTTCAACCCTTACTCCTCTAAGGCTAAGGCCTGCCACTCCATGAATCTTTTAAAATGAGGCTATTGTACCTGTTTCAACCACTCCCTCTGGCGGCTCGTTCCATTTACTCACTACGCTCTGCAGTGAGAAAGTGTGTTCCCGTTGGTCCATTTTAAATCTTTTCCCTCTCACCCTAAATCAATGCCCCTTAGCTTTGGACACCCCTAACGCAGGGAGAAAACTGTGACTGTCCACCTTATCTATGGCTGTCATAATTTTAAACATTTCGATAAGGTTACTTCTCATTTCCCTATATGAAGATCTAGCCTGGCCAATCTCTCCCTATAACTCAGGCCCTCTAGGCCTGACAACATCTTCGTCAATCTTTTCATAAAACTTTCCAGTTTAACCATGTCTTTCTGATAATAAGGTGACTATAACCATTATCTGCTGACATTGCCTCCTTCAGGTGAAGATTCGAAGTGGCAGTAAACTTTTCACCAGACTGTACGTCACTGTTCAACCAGAAAGCACGAAATTACAATAATGCCCCCAATTAATATTGGGGACTTGGTGCAGATATCCTGAACCAAGAAGCACCAGCTGCAGGGACAGCTTTAAACGCTCTATAGCAATACACACAAAATTCTGGAGGAGCTCAGCAGGCCAGGTAACATCCATGGAAATGAAGGAACAGTCGACATTTTGGGCCAAGACCCTTCGTTAATCATTACATTAATTTTTAAGATTGTAAATGCTGTAAAGTTCATACATGTTTTTTTCAATGTATAAAAAATTCATAAATATGCATTGCGTGAAGCTTTGAAAGTTGTGCTTACACCAAAGTAGCTTGGCTACCTTTCATTGTTTTTATTCATGAATTTTGTGTGATGTGTTTGTTCGGGCTCCCATATATAATCTCATTATAATGCAGAAGTCTTTTCCCACTCTCAGAGCTTACTTCCGTAACTTCTTCTTGAATGGACCACTCCCACTGATCTTGGTCTTTATTTGAACATTACAAATCAGCAATGGTGGCTTGCAAGTTCTAGGCCGATATTTCAACTTTGCCTCCCGGTACAAACTCAAGCTGCTCATTAATAATTCCCCAGTGTGACAAAGGGGACACACACCTACCTCACTCAAACAAGCTAATGAGCTTGGCCAACACCAAATTGTCTTCGGATAGGTAAGTCCATTCTAGACCAAATATCTTTAGCTGCTATTCCTTCACCTCATGCAGTCTAATCCAGACCAATTTACCAAGAAGTGTTTTTTTTACCAGAAATATTTCAGAGATCAGAGATTTTGTCCACAAGAACAGGTTGAAGAGGATGTAATGTTGCTATTAACTAAGGCACTAAGTAAGACTAGGTAGAACAGACTCATGTTTTTGAGCTAGAGATATCATGGAGATCTGAAAAAGGACTTTTTAATGCTATTCATGATAATGATCTAGAACTCATTGCCAAAAGGGTGGTGGAAGCATGGAAGATCAGTAATTTCAAAACGATTTTGGACAGGCCCTCAACTGAGCTAAGCTTGTAACATTATTGTGATATAGAGGATTAATAGACAAAGAGCTGTCTACAAAGAGCTGACATGGAGTAACATTGCAGGACGGCCTCCTGTGCCATTATGATTACTGGGGTATGCCTTGAGAGAATGAAATATCTTCTGTACACAAAAGGAAGTCTATAGATTAAGAAAGTTCTAAAAGTATATCAATTTGCTTTTGAAAGAAAAGGGATAAATATTTTTAAAATATGAAGGCTACTTTTACTTACTTGTATTTGGAATATTATATGATATTAAAATATTTCACAATAATTATGAATCATGGTTAGAAATCTCTGAAATAATTTATCCAAAGATAATATGGAGGCTGAATATTTAAATATGTTGATGGTAGAGATGGACAGATTGCTGGTAATGTGGAAGAGGCAGGAAAACCATGATCTAATTAAATAATTGTGCAGGCTCCCCTTCCGAACAGAGAGAATGCCGCCATCAGTTAGAGGAACAAAATAATTGGTTCCTGTGATAATTCTATGTTGCGTTTCATCTGTAAACAAATGGGATACTCACAAATGATTGTCTTTTAACCATGCTTGAATACAATTCAATTATTTTGCAGAATGGTCCTGCAATTTCTTTGTATTTCAATTCACCTTTGTCTATACTTCAACTTTCATGAGCTTTAGACTTTAGTTGCAAATTGCTGCCAGTTACCATGACTTTACATTTTCCCAATACTTTAATAGTTTGCAAGGTTGTGATTCCTCTTTCTTGTAATCTGAACAACACAACTATTTAGTGATTCTTTTGAACTATGATAATCCTCAATCAGAAAAACAGAGATGCGGCAGCAATATCACTTCTTACACTGTCACAGAAATCCTGTGAATTCAAGCACTGCACAAAATATTGCAGGAGCATTTAGCTGACTGATTTAATCTTGAGCAATTAAAATTGGTCACAGAATGGCTGGACTAGAGAGGGGAAAATAATCAGGCCTGTTCTTTTGATCATTATTCAGTGACTCATGCTAGACATCAGCAAAAGAATTCAGACAGATTTAATTATGGCTATGATTTTCATTTTGGCTCCTCTACAAGACTTAAGAAAGGAGGAAATGGTGTTTCTGGTGTGCTATAAGTAGAAAGAAAGGATGCTTTTTTGACCTTTCTTGTGTGGGTTCTCGGATGAAATTACAGGCCAATTAGCTTGACTTCAATGGTTAGAAAAAGTCCATTATTAAGGATGAGGTTTCGGGATGCTTGGAGACATATAATAAAGTAAGCCTAAGTCCTATTTTCCTTATGGTGAAATCTCACTTGCCAAATTTGATGGTATTCTTTGAGGAAGTAACAGGCAGGAGAGACAAAGTGTCAATGGAAATGGTTTACTCCGATTTTCAGAATGCCCTTGAGAAGCTGCTCCTCCTGAAGCCTCTTAACAAGATAAGAGCGTATGGTGTTACAGGAAAGATACAAGCATGGATAAAATATTAGCTGACTGGCAGGAGGCAAAGTGTTGGAAAACATAGAAACATAGAAAACCTACAGCACAATACAGGCCTTTTGGCCCACGATGCCGTACTGAACATGTACTTATTTTAGAAATTACCTAGGGTTACCCATAGCCCTCTATTTTTCTAAGCTCCATGCACCTGTTCAGGAGTCTCTTAAAAGACTTTATTGTATCCGCCTCCACCACCGTCGCCGGCAGCCCATTCCACGCACTCACCACTCTCTGCGTAAAAAACTTACCCCGACATCTCCTCTGTGCCTACTTCCAAGCACCTTAAAACTGTGTTCTCTTGTGTTAGCCATTTCAGCCCTGGGAAAAAGCTTCTGACTATCCACACCATCAATGTTCTCATCATCTTATACAGCTCTATCAGGTCTCCTCTAATCCTCCCTTGCTCCAAGGAAAAAGGCCAAGTTCACTCAACCTATTCTCATAAGGGACACTCCCCAATCCAGGCAACATCCTTATAAATCTCATCTACACCCTTTCTATAGTTTCCACATCCTTCCTGTAGTGAGGTGACTGGAACTGAGCACAGTGCTCCAAGTGGGGTCTGACCAGGGTCCTATATAGCTGCAACATTACCTCTCGGCTCTTAAACTCAATCCCACTATTAATGAAGGCCAATGCAGTGTATGCCTTCTTAACCACACAGTTAACCTGCGCAGCAGCTTTGAGTGTCCTATGGACTCAGACCCCAAGATCCCTCTGATCCTCCACACTGCCAAGAGTCTTACCATTAATACTATATTCTGCCATCATATTTGACTTACCAAAATGAACCACCTCACACTTATCTGGGTTGAACTCCATCTGCTACTTCTCTGCCCAGTTTTGCATCCTATCAACGTCCCGCTGTAACCTCTGACAGCCCTCCACACTATCCACAACACCCCTAATCTTTGTGCCATCAGCAAATTTACTAACCCAACCCTCCACTTCTTCATCCTGGTCATTTATAAAAATCACGAAGAGAAGGGGTCCCAGAACAGATCCCTGAGTCACACCACTGGACACTGACCTTCATGCAGAATATGACCCGTCCACAACCACTCTTCGACTTCTGCAGGCAAGCCAATTCTGGATCCACAAAGCAAGGTCCCCTTGGATCCCACGTCTCCTTATAAAGGGTGCTTATTCTTGTTGGCTGCTCGTCACTAGGGCTGTTCCATAGGGTTCCGTGTTGGGACCACTTCTTTTCACGTGATATGTCAACGATTTGGACGATGGAATTGATGGCTTTGAGCCCAAGTTTGTAGACAGTACAAAGATACAAAGAGCAGGAGGTAGTGTTGTGGAAGCAGGGAGTCTACAGAGGGATTTGGACAGATTATGAGAATGGGCAAAGAAGTGGCAGATGGAATATTGTGTCGGTAAGTTATGGTCATGAACTTTGGTGGAAGGAATAAGGGCACAGACTATTTTCTAAACAGGGAGAAACTTCAAAAATCAGAGGAGCAAAGGGGCTTGGGACTCCTTGTGCAAGATTCCCTAAAGATTAACTTGCAGGTTGAGTCGGTAGTAAGGTAGGCAAATGCAATTGACACATTGGCCTTCAAAAATCAATGTATTGAGTACAGGAGTGGGATTTTATGTTGAAATTGTATAAGACATTGGTGAGGCTTAATCCAGAGTATTATGTGCAGTTTTGGCCACTTACTTACAGAAACAATATAAATAGGATTGAAAGAGTGCAGAGAAAATTCGAAGGATGTTGCTGGGACTAAAGGATCTGAGTTATAGGGAATTGTTGAATAGGATAGGTTATTGGTTACTGAGTTATTGGTTATTGATTTGTAGGCTATTGGGTATCAAAGTGTAGCCCCCGGTAAGCCTCAGGCTTGCTCAGCTCACTTTCGTCTGGGGGGGAGCAGCCTTCGGCACTGCCAAACTGGGTAATCAAGTTTGTGTGGATGCTGTGTGATGTATTCCACCCCGCCAAATAACAGACAATACACCATATGCGAACTTATCAAAGTTCAACCATTCCGTACACAACCGTTGGAGGTCGATGAACGGGGTCTTCTTTCCACCATGAGATCGCCTCCGACCCCCTCAACTCACCACTCGGGACCAACCACGGTGGTCAACCAGAACACGTCCAGCATGCCCTTCCTCTTTGGTTCTCCTCCTGAAAACCCTGGGCCTCAGACTCCCACTCAGGGTCCATTCCATCACCCAGCTTACAACGTCGCATCTCCTCTCTCTGTCCTCATCGCGCATTCTGCCCCAAAGCCCGCGAAAACAATAGCTGACAGACACACAAGAAAGAATAACATCTATCCTAATTGGTTAGCAAATGAGTACAATTCTCATTATCAGTAACATAACCCAAACAAGCTGCTATAGAGAAGCACTTTCTCAGCATTTAACATAACAAAGAAGCCATTTTATTCTAACATAACAAAGAAGCCATTTTTATTAGCCTTAGCAGTAACATAAAAGAAGAAACCCCTTACAAAAGGTTATGTGGAGGCAGGAAAACGAGGTTGAGAGGGATAGTAATTCAGTAATGATGGAATGATGGAGCAGACTTGATGGGCCAAGTGGCCTCATTCTGCTCCTATGCCTTATGGCCTTTTATGGCATCCGTTGGTCTTGCTAGACCATAGATCTGTGCCTGGAAAGTCTTCACTCTCCAGGGCGCAGGCCTGGGCAAGGTTGTATGGAAAACCAGCAGTTGCCCATGCTGCAAGTCTCCCCTCTTCACGACACCAATGTTGTCCAAGGGAAGGGCATTAGGATCCATACAGCTTGGCACCAGTGTCGTCGCAGAGAAATGTGTGATTAAGTGCCTTGCTCAAGGACACAACACATTCCCTCGGCTGGGGCTCGAACTCACGACCTTCAGGTAGCTAGTCCAATGCCTTAAACACTTGGCCACGTGCTCACACCTTATGGTCTTACACGTTTACTTTTCATACACAGTTGGAAACAATGTGGAAATTAATTTATATAAAATCCTTGGGCCTTCATCAGAGGAGAGATTGGCTGTGAAAAATGAATCAATGAAGTGAAGGTTTAAACTTACCCACAGTTCCAACAGTTAGAAAGTTTTGTTCAAAAAGCATAGACTTCATATTATTAGCTTGATTTGGATACAAAGATAGATTCTGAGAGGATCTGCGTCTTTATCGATTTTAACTTTATTGGCAGTGTGCCAGAGGGTTGCCATTACTTTTAGGATTCACTTGATGAGAGCAAAATTAAAGAAATAGAGGTCAGCCATTTTTCCGGGACTTTTGTCTTTGCTTGGGGAGGACAAAGACTAATTTTAGTATTTTAGACCTGAGGGCCCACAAGGCCAGGTCTACAAGCAGACCAGATCAAGCTTCAGGAAAGTAGGATGGATTTTCAGCTTTCTTCAACAAGTCCCACCAGATTGAACCTTCTGGCTAGAATTGAAATTGATAAGATTATCAAAAAATGCAAGCCTAATTGCCATGTAATAAAGATGAATATTTTTAGTGTAACTATTCTTCTGCCAGATTTCAAGATTCTTGAATGTTTGATAGCATCGCTTGGTTTAAGTTAGATCTTTTGGGTGCAAGTTCTGTAGCTCACACTTACAAGGAATAAAATAAATATTCAACAAGCTGGTGGCTTGGAGTCTGACAGCACTTGAGGATGCATTTCCAACTTGCTCGTGTTGTGACCCTACAGACATTTTACAAATGATCATTTTCAAATGTCAGCTCTAGCTTAGTGGGAGTCAGTCCCATCACAGTCAGATACTAATGGGTTCAGGTCCATCCCTGGAGTGATCACATAACTGAAAAGAGAAAATAATGCCGATACTGGAAATTTCAAACAAAATTCAAAAATGCAGGGAACACTAAACAGGTCAGGCAACATCTGCAGAGAGAGAAAAACTAGGTTTTGCATGTTGGAGTCTTTGTTATAATTGAATACATGTGTACAGTTGAATGAAAATAAACTTAACTTGAACAAAGTCAACTGTCTACATTATCCGTGTAAGCGGAACAAGTGCTACACATGCCCTTACACTTCCTCCCTTACCACCATTCAGGGCCCCAAACAGTCCAACCAGGTGAGGCAACACTTCACCTGTGAGTCGGCTGGGGTGATATACCGTGTCCGGTGCTCCCGATGTGGCCTTTTATATATTGGCGAGACCCGACGCAGACTGGGAGACCGCTTTGCTGAACATCTACGCTCTGTCCGCCAGAGAAAGCAGGATCTCCCAGTGGCCACACATTTTAATTCCACATCCCATTCCCATTCTGACATGTCTATCCACGGCCTCCTCTACTGTAAAGATGAAGCCACACTCAGGTTGGAGGAACAACACCTTATATTCCGTCTGGGTAGCCTCCAACCTGATGGCATGAACATCAACTTCTCTAACTTCCGCTAAGGCCCCACCTCCCCCTCGTACCCCATCTGTTACTCATTTTTATGCACACATTCTTTCTCTCACTCTCCTTTTTCTCCCTCTGTCCCTCTGAATATACCTCTTGCCCATCCTCTGGGTCACCCCCCCCCCGTCTTTCTTCCCGGACCTCCTGTCCCATGATCCTCTCGTATCCCTTTTGCCTATCACCTGTCCAGCTCTCGGCTCCATCCCTCCCCCTCCCCCTCCAACTTTCAAATCCCTTACTCACTCTTCCTTCAGTTAGTCCTGACGAAGGGTCTCGGCCTGAAACGTCGACTGCGCCTCTTCCTATAGATGCTGCTTGGCCTGCTGCGTTCACCAGCAACTTTATGTATGTTGCTTGTCTACATTAATGACACTTTGTCAGATTAAGTTCAAATGTTTCTTTCTCAATTTCACCATTTATGCTGCATCAATGAATTGGGATTGAAAATGCTATTATGCTGCATGGAGACAAGCAAGATGCCTGCTCATCTGTCTACCTCTTTATAAGCTGCTTAATCTCATCATATTGCTTCTTGGAGTGTATAATATTTCTGTTTTTCAAGCAATTATCGAACTGCATGTAAAGTTTAGTCAAAGTCAAGGGAGAGCTGAGAATGCATCAAATTAAAGGATTAAAAGACTTGCATTTAAATAGAGTATTTTTGCTTACCTTCTCACCATCTTAAGTCATCCCGAATGAAATATGGTCACCGTGTAAGGGCAGGAAATATTAAACTGGTGTAACGTGAGATCGCAACACAGGCTTTAAGACCTAAACACAGAAGATTCTACAGGTGCTGGAAATCTTGAGAAACACACGAAACGGTGGAGGAACTCAGCAAGGCAGCATCTATTGAAGGAAATAAACTGTTAAAGTTGCAAGCAGAGACCCTGCATTAGGACTGGAAAGGAAGAGGGAGGGGGACAGAATGAGGTTTCAAGTCTCCCCTGTAATGAACAAGATTCAAAGGTCACATAGAGAATAAAGTAGACTCACACCCTTGGTTTCACGGTCTTTCATTCAAATAGTCAAAAAAATGGGTCCTACATGCATAATTCACCACGTGAAACTTCATACTATCACAACACTTACCCTCCCTTCTGCACCTTTAGTGAGTAACAGTCCTTACTGGAAATCCAGATAATAATGATTTGGTTAACCTCAGGTGTAACTTAGTAAATCAAGGAGACCAGATGGGAATACATTGGAATAACCAAGTCTGGAGGTAACAAAGGCAAAGACGGAAGAAACTGCAGTGGCTGAGCTCAGACCAGAATTAACCAGTATTTGTCCAGGCACACATTAGTGGCATCAGTTTTTCGCTTTCTGCCAGAGTTCTCCTTGTCCTTACTTGCAATGCTATGAGCCTTGGTATCCAGCACAACATTATTCGGAGCATACCACCAGGAACATCCCTCCCTTTCTCACCTCCCTCCCACTTTACATAGAGATCACTCTGTGTGAATCTCCTTGTCCACTCATTCCTCCCCACTGACCTCTCTCCTCGCACTTATTCCTGTAAGCATCATAAACGCTACACCTCCTTCCTCACCACCATTCTAACGTAAGTGTGCGGTTGTCGCGGAAGTGCAGAAGGAGAGTCACTGAAGTGGACGAACTATTCACTGGCTTTTAATGAGAACTGTGCAGAATTAAAGGAAAAACAATAAATGCTAGGCCAATAGGATTGTTAACCAAAACTCTCAAACCGAATGCTAAAGATCAGAAGCAGTAACTTAATACTAAATAAATACTGCTCCTTCACAGCATCTATCTAAACAGTGGCAATCAGAGAGCATAAGCAGGGAGTATTGACATTGCTGTGCTTTTGTTCAAGATTCAACAAGACGGAAACGAGAGGAAGGGAGCTAAGTACAATCGTAATAAAACTCCGATTGGCTGAAACACGAGTGTGATTGCCAACCCTGTCCGGCAGCCCACCTTGGAGGACACCCAGGCAGGATTTGTGACAAAATCAGGGCTCGGACAGTGCTTCCAGAAGAGCTAATGCTTCACTTTAAGGATGTAATGCTGAGGCTTTATATGGCATTGGTCAGACCGTACTTCGAGTATTATGAGCAGGTTTGGGCCCTTTATCTAAGAAAGGAGGGGCTGGCATTGGAGAGAGTCCAGAGGAGAATGATTCCAGGAGTGAAAGGGGAGGAATGAAATGGAATAGGAGTGTTTGATGTCTCTGGGCCTGTACTCACTGGATGTGGCCAGCTCAGAAAACAGGGAAATGGGTATGACTTCTTCTTGAAGGGCAAATAAGATAAGAAAACTTGCATTTATGGGGTGGATTTTCCCATAAACAATGGTATATTAATGGCATCTCAATAGTTACCCCCAATGGAAAAGGTAAACATCTTATAACCCCAACTCACCAGCACTCTGTTGTCAACAGTGCATCATCCCAGAGCTGAAGTGCTGCAGGTAAGGCCAATAAGAAATTCTGCTCAGAAAAATTCTGGTCTATTTTACAAAGGGAGGCACGCAGATCCTCCCAGAATATTTCAGTATCCGGCTTGGAAAGAGAACGGTCTTATAAAGGGTTGTGATTGACAAGGAGGGATAAGGGAAACCAAACCCCAATGGTACTCTCCTCCTGACAAGATATCTGGAACTTGATCTTGTAATTTTACTGGCTCCCCACTCAGTCTTAATCCACTAGACAACAGAAGTACCCATGTCAGGCTGCTGGTAATTGATTAAAGCTTAGCATTCAACATCACCATCCCCTCAGTACTAATCAACAAGCTAAAAAACCTGGGCCTCCATACCCCCCCTCTGCAACTGAATCCTTGACTGTCTCATTGGGAAATCACAATCAGCGTGGATTGGAAATAACATCTCCTCATTGCTGACAGTCAACATAGATGCCCCTTAATGGTGTGTGCTTATCCACTGCTCTACTCTCTCTATAAATCCATCGATGACACAACTGTTCTTGGCAGAATCTCAGATGGTGATGAGGAGGTCTACAAGAGTGTGAGAGATCAGCTCGTTGAATGATGTCACAACAGCAACTCTGCACTCAATATCAGAAAGACCAAGAAATTGATTTTGGACTTCAGGAACGGGAAGTCAGGAGAATGCACGCCAGCTCTTATTCAGGAATCAGCAGTGGAAAGGATGAGTGGTTTCAAGTCTCTGGGAATCAACACTGCAGAGGATCTATCCTGAGCCCAACATTTCATGAAGAAGGCACACCGGTGATTATATTTCATGTGGTATGTCAACAAAGACGCTCACAATTTTCTACAGATGTATCCGGGAAAGTATTCCACCTGGTTGGAAGCTCCAATGCACGGGATTGAAAAAGCTGCAGATGGTTGTCGATTATGGGCATGAGTTTCCTCACCATTGAGGACATCTTCAGAAGGTAGAGCCTCAAGAAGGTGGGATTGTTCATTAAGGAGCCTCACCATCCTGGCTGTTTCTGGAATTTCCAAGCCTGAAAATTTGAAACCGCAGTGTAGAAAAAGACCTTTCTACAGGGGCACAATTGACAGCATCCTGACTGGCTGCATTGCTTCCTGGTATGGGAACTGTACCTCCCTTGATCGCAAGACTCTGCAGAGAGTGGTGAGGACAGCCCAGCGCATCTGTAGATGTGAACTTCCCACTATTCAGGACATTTACAAAGACAGGTGTGTAAAAAGGGCCCGATGGAGCATTGGGCACCTGAGTCACCCCAGCTACAAACTGTTCCAGCTGCTACCATCCCGGAAACAGTACCACAGCATAAAAGCCAGGACCGACAGGTTCCGGGACAGCTTCTTCCATCAGGCCACCAGACTGATTAATTCATGCTGACACAACTGTATTTTTATGTTATATTGTTGTACATACTATTTAGTAAAAATTACTATAAGTTGCCCATTGCACATTTAGACAGAGTCGTAACGTAAGGATGTTTACTCCTCATGTAAGTAATAAAGTCAATTCAATTCAATTCAATTCAGCAAGCAAAATAATTCTAAATGATCTTATTCCTTATTTCTCACCAACTATCAGTGACAAAAAAAATCACTGCTCTTTGACCACAAACACTCACAATGACAAAATTTAAAACAGTTCGTACGAAGTACGATGTAGTGTCTGATGGCCACCCAAGTTTACGTGACTGATGCTAGTTAGAAACTTTTCAGCACAGCCTCCTGTCCCAATTAAGCAGCATAGTGTCCCAAAAGGGAATTGCAGCTACTTTCTCTATCAGTTTTTGTTCTTTAAGAGTTGTCCCAAATAAGCAGCTGCCCCGATTAACCAGTTAACTGGAATCCACCATATACTGTAATCTTATTTATATTTATTCTGGTTTATTATTGTATTTTTTAATGCTGCGTCAGATCTGGAGTAACAATCTTTTACATTTCCGAGCTGATGAATGAAATGCCCCCTTCCCTTTACTAATATCAGAGGGGAAGTACGGGATATTGGGGACGCATGCTCAACATTTTAGAAACAGTTTCTTCCCCTCCACCATCAGATTTCTGTATGGTCTATAAACCCTTGAACACTATCTCACTATGTTGCTCACTTTTTGCACTATTTTTAAAAATATATTTCTTATTTTAACTTGCAGTATTTTTATATATTTCACTGCACTGTTGCCACAAAACAACAAATTTCATGACTTATGTCTGTAATAATAAACCTGATTTTGATTCTGAACATCACATATGCTTCCAGCAGACTGTTGAATTCTAACAGGAGGATTATAAGCTAGTTTGAAATGCATCTGCCACCAGCATGCATAAGAGGTTAAGATTTTCCAAAATCCAGAATTCAAATTCAGTGCAAAGAACCAGGCACAATATCTTCCTCATAAGGTAATTTCACACAGCAGTATTTTATAAAGTGCTAGCAGAATTTCTACACAGTTTCACTTTAAACAATTGAACATAAGCAGTACATTAGTAATTTGGCTGCATACTCTTCTGTTACAATTCTCTGAGAATTAGAAATAAAAACATTTCCAAAGTGTGATTTTGGCTCAGTTTGAAGCCAAAACTAACCTCTAAGCTTTTCATTTACAAATTTGGTGATGTAGGCCATGGGAAAGAAACCCTCTGTGCTGTAGCCATGGTCATTGTTAACTCTTGATGAAAGAAACTTCCAAAGAATTATTTTATCAAAGATTTCTGGGAGTTTGAACAAATTGATCGCGTGTTTTAGATTAGATTAGATTAGATTCAATTTTATTGTCATTGTGCCGATTACAGATACAAAGCCAATGAAATGCAGTTAGCATCTGACCAGAAATGCAAAGAATAGTGTTATTTATAAAATAACTGCAAATAAAAAAATGCTACAGCACACAAATATAAAAGTACTGAGACAGTACAATATGGGTGCAATACTGCTTAGCGCTGTGATGAGAGGTTCAGCAGGGTCACAGCCTCAGGGAAGAAGCTCTTCCTGTGCCTGCTGGTGCAGGATCAGAGGCTCCTGTAGCGCCTACCAGATGGGAGGAGAGTAAAAAGTCCATGGTTAGGGAATTCATTCAGAATTCCCATTTTCACCATGGAGATGGGCATTGACAGTTATGTTCAGATGGGTGACATGTCCCTAAACAGGAAATGAGTTGTTGACAGCTTGGGGAAGAAGCTTGAAGGGAATGTCATTTGGATTATCCAGTGA
The DNA here is from genome assembly GCF_963921235.1 of Mobula hypostoma. NCBI lineage: Eukaryota > Metazoa > Chordata > Chondrichthyes > Myliobatiformes > Myliobatidae > Mobula > Mobula hypostoma. The sequence goes on from NC_086098.1 coordinate 47,474,035, forward strand.
GATCCTTTCAATAAAAAATTATCGTTGTACTTGAAAACGCTTGTTTGCTCAGCAGCTGCAGGGTATAGTTGCCAAATGTTTCTGAGTGGCCTTGGGCTATCCTGAACAAGTGGTCAAAAATACCCCTGTTTCAGTAGGAAAGCAATCAGAGGTGAAAATCAGAGTGCGAAATCATCTTGACTGGAGTTATCATTTACAAAATTACCATAACCAACTATTCCTGGTGAACGAACCTTTAGTTACCATTGTTATGTTTGTGAGCTTCAATTGTGAGATCCTGCTAAGTTCTGAAGCAGGAAAAAAGGCTGAGAACAACATTAAAACTGAAGTAATGGACACATCTTCTAGTAGGTAATAGTCATCTGACATCACCTAGCCTGAGGTCTCTGAGACATTGCTGTTCTAGCATATCAAGGAAGGGGACCTTCTGACTGAGTGGACCTTCTGACCTTCTGGGTGCTAGGTGTAATGTTCCGAGAGCTCCAACTCCATGCTGCATACCTTTGTCCTGTATAGATTTGTGAGCAGTAAATATTGCTTGTTTTCTTGGTCCTTACCTAAGATCAAGTCTCCAAACTGTATATTACAAAAGCCTGCAAAGGATAAAAGGTGAACACTCAGCCAGAGTCCGGTGAAAAGCAAATGTGAGAACTGAGTTTGTTGTCAAATTTCCCTGAGATTGATGTGGGTGTCATTGACCCAAGTGTATCATCCCTTTCTTGGTAATTCAGTGGAGAATTGCCAATAAAGTGCTCATCAATGGTCGGTAGTTTAATGCAGAATTCAAGACTGAGCATGAGACTGCATGGCAGCACAGCTGATCACCCATTTCATAAGCAGAAAGGATTCTTCGGATGCTGGAAATCCAGAGCAAGACACGCAAAATGCTGGAGGAACTCAGCAGGTCAGGCATCAGCTATGAAAGTGAATCAACATTTGAAGGTGGGGAGAAGGGAAGGAACACAAGCTGGAAGGTGATAGGTGAAGAAGGTGAGGGGGGAAGTGGGTGGATGCGGGAGGGGAGATGAAATGAGAAGCTGGAAAGTAATATGTGGAAAAGGTAAAGGGCTGTAGATGAAAGAATTTGATAGAAGAGGACAGTTTGATTGATTGGATAGGACAGATGGAAGAAAGGGGAAAGGAGGGGCACCAGAGGAAGGTGATGGGTGGGTAAGGAGAAGAGAAGGGGTAAGAGGGAGCCAGAATGGGGAATGGAAAAAAAAGAAAAGGGGGAGAAATTACTGGAAGTTAGAGAAATCTATGTTCACGCCATCATTTTGGAGACTACCCAGACAGAATATGTGTTGCTCCTCCATCCGGAGGGTGGCCTCATGAGGATTGTTGAGGACGCTATGGATTAAGGTGTCGGACTGTGAATGGGAAACCAATCATTCATTTTCTCCTCCTGAGCTCAGAGATACAGCATCGATTATCGAGGACCCCCACCATCCAGGCCATGCTCTCTTCTTGTTGCTGCCATTGGGATGGAGGTACGGTAGCCTCAGCAGGCTTGGGCCCAGTTATTACTATCAGGCTCCTAAACCAGCATAGATAACTTCACTGAACTTATTCCACACCCAGTGGACTCACTTTTAAGGACTACTACTCATGTTCCCAATATTAATTATTATAGTTAATTGTTTGATTAAAGTTTGTTTTTCATGTATTTGCATAGTTTGTCATCTTTTGCACATCGGTTGTTTGGCCTTTTTTTGTGTGGTTTTTCATTGACACTATTGTATTTCTTTCTATCTATTGTGCATATCCTCAAGGAAATGAATCTCAGGGTAGTACATGGTGACATGCAGTATATGTATTTTGATCATACATTTACTTTGAAATTTGAACAATTGTATTGAGCTGACGGGCTTGATACACTTGGTGTCTAACATGGGTACTTGCTTGAACCACAGCAGTAGTATGGAATCAACATCATTTATTTTAAACACAAGAGGTCCTGCAGATGCTGGAAATCCAGAGCAACACAAACAAAGTGCCAGAGGTACTCAGTAGGTCAAGTAGCAGCCATGGAAATGAATAAAAAAAATCAAAGTTTTGGGCTGAGACGTTATTTGGTTGGCTTTAAATGTGCACAGGAAGTGCATTGTTTTTTTCTTTATATCACTTAATTTTACTTCTACAGATTATTTTAAACTTAAAAGTAAAAGTATTACTTTAATGTTATAAGAATGGTTATGATATTTATTTATGAATATGCCTTTGATTTTTTTTTTCTCAAATGATCATCAGAGTTATTTCAAAGTACTTTAATGGCTTATGAGAGCAATGTAGAAAGGCCACCTGCTAGAGCAGTTTCAGCAACCACTGTGATGAAATGTTTTGAGAGATGGTGATGAAACATATCAACTCCTGCCTGAAGACTTAGGTCCACTCAAGTTTGCCTACCATCATAAGAGGTCAACAGCAGATGCTGTTTCTTTGGCTCTTCACTTAACCCTGGAACATTTGAACAGAGAAGATGCAAATATCAGGGTGCTGTTCATTGACTACAGCTCAGCACTCAATACTATACTCTCCTCAAAATTAATCAATGAGCTCCAAGAACTTGGCCTCACTACCTCCTTGTGCAACTGGATCCGTGATTTCTTCACTTGCAGACCCCCGTTAGTTCGGGATGGCAACAACATCTCCTCCACAATCACCATCAGCAAAGGTGCACCACAAGGTTGTGTGCTTATCCCCCTGCTCTACTTGCTTTATACTTATGCCTGTGAAGCAAAGCACAGCGCCAATGTCATGTTTATGTTTGCAGATGACAGCTCTGTCATAGGCCGAATCAAAGGTGGTGATGGATCAGCATATAGGAGGTAGATTGCAAATCTAGCTAATTGGTGCCACAACTACAACCTTTCACTCAATGTCAGCAAAACAAAGGAGCTGATTATTGACTTCAGGAGGAAGAAACCAGAGATCCATGAACAGGTCCATTTGGAGAATCAGAGGTGGATAGTATCAGTAACTTTAAATTCCTCGGCTTTATCATTTCAAAGGATCTCTCCCGGGCCCGGCATGTAACTGTCATTACAAAGAAAGCACAGCAGCCCTACTTTCTTAGAAGTTGGCAAAGAATTGGCATTCATTGAAAACTTCCAAAGGTTCATTTATTATCAAAGCACTTATCTATATACAACTCTGAAATTTGTATTTCAGATAAACTTCTATAGATGTAGTTAGAGAGTATACTGACTGATTGCATCACAGCCTGGTATGGAAACACCAATGCCCTTGAACAGAACAACCCTATAAAGGATAGTGGATACCTCAGTCTATCATGGGTAAAGCCCTCCCTGCTAAGTGTTGCAGGAAAACAGCATCCATCATCAAGGATCCCCATCATCCAGGCCATGCTCTCTTCTTGCTGCTGCATCAGGAAGGAGGTACAGGAGCCTCAGGACACACAACACCAGGTTCAGGAACAGGTATTATCCCTCAGTCTTCAGGTTTTGAACCAGACAGGATGACTTCACTCACCACAATCTAGGATTCTTCATCTCAGGTTCTCAAAATTAATTGCCTATTTATTTATTTTTGTATTTGCACAAAAAAATTGTCTTTTGCCCATGGGTTGTTTGTCCATCTTGTTTTGTGTAGTGTTTCATTGATTCTATAGCGTTTCTTTGTATCTACTGTGAAGGTCTGCACAGAAATGAACCTCATGCAAATAGTGACATATGTGTACTTTGATAATAAACTTACTTTGAACTATGAACCTAACATCCTCTTGCCACCTGTCGAGTGCTCGTCATCTTTTGGACAGGCATGGCCACAAGGTTTGAACTTTCATCAGATCCACAGAGCTGCCAAAAGTAAGTATGGTCATGGGACAAACATGGATAGTGAGCCCGAGAACTGCACCTAGCTGAGTTCAATTCATCCCAGCACCTGCACAAAGTGGCCACTTTATTAGGTACACCTGTACATTAATACAAATATCTAATCAGCTAATCATGTATCAACAGCTCAATGCACAAAAACATGCAGATGTGGTTAAGGGGTTCAGTTGCTGTTCGGACCGAACATCAGAATGCTGAAGAAATGTGATCAAAGTGACTGACCGTGGAATGATTATTGGTGCCAGACAGAGTGGTTAGAGTATCTCTGAATCTGATGACCTGGGATTTTCATGCACAACAGTCTCTAGATTTTATAGGGAATGGTGCACAAAACAAAAAAAAACATCCAGCAAGTGATAGTTCTGTGGGTGAAAATGGCTTGTTAATGAGAGAGGTCAGAGGAGAATGGCCAGACTGGTTCAAAATGACAGCGATGTGACAATAACTCAATTAATCACACATGTCAACATAGTGGTAGAAGAGTATCTCTAAACACGTCAAACCTTAACGTGGACGAAGTGGATGGGCTACAGCAGCAGAAGACCATGAACATAGAGTCACAAACAACAGGAATTCTGCAGATGCTGGAAATTCAAGCAACACACATCAAAGTTGCTGGTGAACACAGCAGGCCAGGCAGCATCTCTAGGAAGAGGTACAGTCGACGTTTCAGGCCGGGACCTGAGACCCAGAACATAGAGTCAGTGACTACTTTATTACGTATAAGAGGTGCCTAATAAAGTGGCCACTGGGTGTATATCTATCTGAACAATTAATGTTTTGATATTTTACCATGGCCAATTATGTGCAAGGTTCCTAGGATACTGGTGAGAAACCTAGAATTCTTGGATAGCACCTTGCCTCCTGGCAAGGAGTTGATCTTGCAAGTTTTAGCCAGTTGTCTAGTGTTAAGCCATACACCTCTTGCAAAACATCACTTCCACACTTGCAGTTAAAGCAGCTTGTTTACATTTTATGTTTCAAAGAGCTCACATTCTTTTTAAAAGACGTTAAATTAATTTGATTTAAACAAAAATGCAGCTTTCTTTGAGATAAAGATAAATAATTTCAAATATATTTTATGATGTACTTTCAACAGAGCATTGACAAAATGGCTATCACTTAGCAGCCTTTATACTGAATGAACAAATGGACTGGTTAAGTAACACTGTTCTATTTGCTGGAGCTGGCAAGATTATCCAGGAGATTATATTCAATGTGACTGATGATTCCTCGCCAAACCTTTCCTTATCACATGTTGGAGAAATGCCCTGACATTTGAAATGACTACACAAAACTGTGGTTAATTAGATGTTCACTCTTATTAGCAGGCAATTTTTGAGTTGACTGCACTCCTGTCTCCACTTAAACCGGGTTAGAACATGTCTGGCTGTCAAGCACAAAGAGTTTAATGGAAGTTATGTACTGACAGTTTGTGAGAATTTTCTTGGAGCCATTACAAGAGAAAACTGAAAATAAGACGTGGTTTGGTAAAAGTGCAGAGCTCTGCAAAATGCTAATCAGAATTCAATCATCTTAGATTTTCCAGAACATCAACTTTGTTCATTTTGATATATTTTGATTGGACAATTTGAAAGCAAGCAATTAAAAGAAAAATTGGGGCCACTTAAATTGCCTGGATGGCATTCAAGGGATTAACTTGATCCACAATTTATAGCACTCCCATGCTTCATCCACACTTTAATAGAATTTTTAGTAACAGCTAGCAAAACCAAGAGATCTGCCACACTGTATTGCAGCCTGAGGCAGTGTAAACAGCACTCGAATACAGACCCTTTCTCCATTATTTACAGAGGGTTAACTTTTCAAGTCATTATTTCCATTAGACAAGAGCAAGCCTGCTCTCTGCCTGATTGAAGTGGTGGGAGGCCACTTTGGTGTCCTACCTCTTGTTGATTCTATCATAATGATATCATTCAGTTCATACAACCATCAAATAAAATGTTTTTATTTTGTCATTAGCTAATCATTAGAATAATCACAACTCTGAAAATCATTGTCCCGAGTATTCTACAAATGTTTGTAGATTCCATCTGCTGAATGTAGTCATAAATCACTTCAGCCACTGCATGTAAATGTGATGGATTACGCATCAGCGGTAAAGTGGCATGGGTGGGGGAGGAAATGGAGATTGAATTTCATGGATCAAGTAAAGTCAATATAGTAGTATACTTCAGTGAAGCTTTGAAAGGACTTGAAGGGGAATTTCCTGCTTTAGCAGTCAGATTTATCATTCACAAGGAGGATATTGACTGCTGTATCATTCAAGTTATGTTGAGTTTATTGTTATATGCCCAAGTACAATGATATGCTGATACAATGAAAAACTTGCTTGCAGCAGTATCATAGGCACACAGATTCAGACAACACAAGAACATCAATTATACATAAACTTATAAAGAAAAAGACAATGTAAAACAAGACATCTGTGCAAAAGCTCAGTTAGAAACAAGTCCACACTAGTGCAAGAGGTTATCTGTAGATTTCCATTGCTGAGATAGTATTAGTGTTGTACAGATCAGTTCAAGGATCTAGTGACTTTTGGAAAGCAACTGTTCCTGAATCTGATGGTGTGAGAATTCAGACTTCTGTAGCTGTTCCTTGGTGATAGCAGGTGGGGATTCTAAATGTGGAGAGGGCGTAACCTGCGAATAACCAGGTTGTGTCCAATACCCTCTGAAGCCTCACGTGTTCCCGTATATGTTGGAGTTGCCATATCAGGTCATGATGCAGCCAGACAGGATACTTTCTGTAGTGCATTTGTAATGTGTGTTAGAGTATTTGGTGACATATCACATCTCCTTAAGCTTCTAAAAAAAATAGAGGTGCTGCCATGCCTTTTTCATTGTTACCTCGGTTGGATTGCCTAGAGGAAAGGAGAATTTAAGAGAAGCAAGCAGAGGCATTTGGCACACTTTTGGTAACATTCACAGACATTGGATCATGCATAATTAGACACTTGGCAAGGTCCAATAAAAAGAAGTTAAGTTTAAATGGAGCGGCCATTGTGTGAGTGGGCCAGTGTTAGTGTGAAAAGTTGCAGCTTTGATTCATTGAGGCTTTGGTGAGGAGAGGTGTAGGCCAAAGGGACATCATTTTTCATTATTTATTCTTTCTTTCTTATTACTCAAGTCTACAATATATATACTTGATGTAATTCACAGTTTTTTCTCTCTATTATTATGTATTGCATTGTACTGCTACCACAAAGTTAGCAAATTTCACAACATATGCCAGTGGTATTAAACCTGATTCTGATTTAGAGCAATGGGAATGCCAAGCAGGATAGTGGAATGCTCCTCTTGCAGACTGAGGGAAGACAGGGAGAGCTTCAGTGTCCCTGACAACAATACCTGCAAGAAGTGCATCCAGCTGTAATATACAACAGACCGTGTTAAGGAGTTGGAACTGAATGAACTCTGGATCATTCGGGAAGGTGAAGGGTAGATACAGGACATGCAGAGAGGTAGTTACACCCAAGATGCAGGACACAGGTAACTGGGTGATGATCAGGAAGGGGAGAGAAGATAGGCAGCCTCTGCAGAGTACCCCAGTAGCCATTCCTCTCTACAACAGGTATACCGCTTTGCAGAGGGAAGTCACAGTGGTCAGGTCTCTGGCACTGAGTCTTGCTCTGTCGCTCAGGAGGAAAAGGAGGAGAAGAGGCAAGCTGTAATATGAGGGGATTCACTGGTTAGGGGAAGAAAAAGGAAGTACTATGGATGAGAACAAGATTCCCAGATGGTTTGTTGCTTCCCAGATGTCAGAGTCAGGGATGTCTCAAATTGAGTTCACAGCACTCTTAAGTGCAAGGATGAGCAACCAGAGGTCATTGTCTACGTCGGTACCAAATAACACAGGTAGGAGGGGTGACAAGGTCCTGTAAAGTGAGTTCAGGGAGTTAAGAGCTAAGTTAAAGGACACAACCTTCAGGGTTGAGATCTCAGGATTGCTACCTATGCCATGTGCTGGTAAGGCCAGAAATAGGAAGATTATACAGTTTAACAAATAGCTAAGGAGTTGGTGTGGGAGGGAAGGCATCAGATTTTTGTTTCACTGGGCTCTCTTTCAGGGAAGGTTGGACCTGTACAGAAGTGATGGTTTGCACCCGGACTAGAGGGGAGCTAATATCCGAGTAGGAAGGTTTGCTAGAGCTCCCCGGGGGTGGGTGTGGGGGTAGAGCGGGGTTAAACTAAAGTTGCAGGAGGATGGAAGCCAGAGCACTAGAACAGATAGTGGAGTTGTTGTGGAGAAAGATATTGTTAAGCCCACATACAATCGAGAGGTTAAGGATGGTAGGACTAATGTTCTGAACTGCATTCAATGCAAGGTGTATTGTAGGAAAGGTGGATGAGTTTAGGGCATGGATTAACATGTGGATTTATGACACTGTCGCCATTAGTAAGACTTCGTTGCAGGAGGGGCAGGACTGGCAGCTCAATGTTCCAGTGATTTAAGGGGGAAGGAGGCATTACTAGTCAGGGAAAATGTCACGGCAGTGCTCAGTCAGAACAGACTGGAGAGCTCGTTTAGTGAAGCTTTATGGGTAGAGACAAGGAATAAGAAAGGTATGACCATGTTAATGGGAATATATTATAGACCACCCAACAGTCTGTGGAATTTAGAGGAGCAAATTTGTACAGAGATCGCACACTGTTGCAAGAAACATAAAGTTGTGATAGTAGGTGATTTTTACTTTACAGGGATTGACTGGAACTCACATACTGTAAAAGGGCTGGATAGGAAAGAGTTTGCCAATTGTGTTCAGGAAAGTTTCCTTAATTGGTACATAGAAAACCCAACTGGTATGATACTAGATCTCCTATTAAGGAATAAGACAGGGCAGGTGACAAAAGTTTGTGCAGGGGAACACTCTGCATTTAGTCATCATAATGTCATTACTTTCAAGATAATTATAGAAAAGGATAGATCTGGTCCTCGGCTTCATGTCTAAATTAGAGAAAGGCCAATTTTGATGGTATTAAAAAGGAGGTGCCAAGTGTGAATTGGGACAGGCTGTTGTCTGGCAAGGTGCACTTCGCAAGTGGGAAGCCTTCAAAAGCGAAAGTTTGGGAATACAAAGTTTCTATGTGCCTGTCAGAATAACAGGTAAGGATAACAGGCTTAGGGAACCTTGGTTTTTGAGGATATTGATGCTCTGCTTAAGTAAAAGAAGGTGCATAGTAGATATAGACAGATAGGAGCAAATGAGGTCTTTGAATTGAATTGACTTTATTACTTACATCCTTCACATACATGAAGAGTAAAAATCTTTATGTTACATCTCCATTTAAATGTGCAATATGCAATTTATAGTAATTTGTAATAAATAGCATGCACAACAGGACAGTCAATATAACATAGAAATACAATTGTGTCAGCGTGAATTAATCAGTCTGATGGCCTGGTGGAAGAAGCTGTCCCGGAGCTTGTTGGTCCTGGCTTTTCTGGATGGTAGCAGCTGGAACAGTTTGTAGTTGGGGTGACTCAGGTCCCCAATGATCCCTCGGGCCCTTTTTACACACCTGTCTCTTTTAATGCCCTGAATAGTGGGAAGTTCACATCTATAGATGTGCTGGGCTGTCTACACCAGTCTCTGCAGAGTCCTGCGATTGAGGGAAGTACGGTACCCATACCAGGCAGTGATGCAGTCAGTCAGGATGCTCTCAATTGTGTCCCTGAAGAAAAGTCTTTTTCTACACTGTGGTTTCAAGCTTTCAGGCTTGGAAATTCCAGAAACAGCCAGGATGGTGAGGCTCCTTAATGAACAATCCCACCTTCTTGAGGCTCTACCTTCTGAAGATGTCCTCGAAGGTGAAGAAACTCATGCCCATAATGGAGCTGGCTGAATCGACAACCATCTGCAGCTTTTTCAATCCCGTGCATTGGAACTTCCAACCAGAAAGATATATACTTTCCCAGATACATCTGTAGAAATTTGTCAGTGTCTTTGTTCACAACTGTGCCAAGGAACTTAAAGCTGTTCACTCTCTCAACCCCAGATTCATTGATGTCAATAGGGGTTAGTCTGTCTCCATTCCTCCTGTAATCCACAACCAGCTCCTTATTTTTGCGACGTTGAGGAAGAGGTTGTTTTCTTGACACCACTGTGTCTGGGTGATGACTTCTCTGCAGGCTGCATTATTATTATTTGAGATAAGGCCAATCAATTTAATTAGCAGATTGGAGCTGTAGGTGGCAACACAGTCATGGGTATACAGAGAGTAAACGAGGGGGCTTAGGATACAGCCCTGAGGGGCACCTGTGCTGAGGGTGAGAGGGGCAGAGGTGAGGGAGCCCACTCTTACCACCTGCTGGCGATCTGGCAGGAAATCCAGGATCCAACTGCACAAGTCAGGGTGCAGGCTGAGGTCTCTGAGCTTCTTGTCAAGCCTGGAGGGAATTGTGGTGCTGAGGTGCTGAACTGTAGCCCAAGATCAGCATTCTCACATAAGCATCCTTCTCCAGATGTGTAAGGACAGTGTGTGGAGCTGTGGCTATTGCATCGTCTGTTGATTGGTTGTGTCAGTAGGTGAATTGTAGGGGGTCCATTATGGGTGGTAGCAAGCTGCAGATGTAGTCCTTGACCAGCCTCTCAAAGCATTGAGGAGTATAAGAAATGCCAGAGAACACTAAAGAAGGAAATAAAGGAGGCTAAAAAGAAAGCATGATGTTGTGCCAGTAGACAAGGTGAAGAAGAATCCTAAGGGCTTCTATAGTGATATTAAAAGCAAAAGGAGAGCAAAGGACAAAATTGGTCCTCTGGAAGATCAGAGTGGGTAATCTATGCATGAAGCCGAAAGATTTTAAATGGACTTTTTACATCTGTATTTACTCAGGAGATAGACACAGAGTCTATAGAAGTGAGGCAAAGTAGCAGCAAGGCCAAAGACCCTATACAGATTACAGTGGAGGAGGTGTTTCTTGTCGTGAGACAAATTAGGGTGGATAAATCCCCAGGGCTGGACAAGGTGTTCCCTCGGACCCCGTGGGAGGCCAGTGTGGAAGTACCAGGCACCTTCGCAGAGATATTCAATACACCCTTAGCCATGGGTAAGGTGCCTAAGGATTGGAGAACAGCTAATGTTGTTCTGCTGTTTAAGAACGGTTCTAAGAATAAGCCAGGAAATTATAGGTTGATGAGCCTGTCATCAGTAGTGGGAAAGTTACTGGAAGGTATTCTAAGGGAATGGATATACTGTATAAGTATTTAGTAAAGACAGGGACTGATTAAGAATAGCCAACATGACTTAGTGTATGGTAGGTCATGTCTAACCAATATTATAGTGGTTTTCAAGGAAATTACCAGGAAAGTTGATGCAGGCAAAGCAATGAATGTTGTCTACTTAAACTTTGGAAAGGCCTTTGTCAATGTCTCGCATGGGAGGTTGGTCAAGACAGTTCAGTCACTTGGCATTCAGGATGAGGTAGAAAATTAGATTAGACATTGGCTTCGTGAGAGAAACAAGAGAGTGGTAGTAGGTGGTTGCTTCTCTAACTGGAGGCCTGTGACTAGTGGAGTGCCGCAGGGATCAGTGCTGTGTCCGTTGTTTGCCATCTATATCAACGATCTAGATGATAATGTGGTAAACTGGATCAGCAAATTTGAGTATAACACCAAGAATGGGGGGTCACAAACAGTGAGGAAGACTATCAAAACTTGCAGCAGGAAGAATGGCAGATGGAATTTAATGCAGACAAGTATGAGGTGTGCAATTTGGGAGAACAACAAAGGTAGGTCTTACCAGGCACTGAGGAGTTCAGAAGAACAGAGGGATTTGGGCATATGGATATATAAATGCAAGAAGGCTTTTTCCACTGAGGTTTGGCGAGACTACAACTGCACATCATGGGTTAAGGTTGAAAGGTGGAATGTTTAAGGGGAACATGAAAGGGGAACTTCCTTGCTCAGAGGGTAGTGAGAGCGTGGAATGAGCTGCCAACGCAAGTGGTGGTTGCGGGTTCGATTTCAACGTTTCAAAGAAATTTGTGTAGGTCTATGGATGGGTTGGGTATGGAGGGCTAAGGTCCAGGTGCATGTTGATGGGATTAGGCAGGTTAATGGTTCAGCATGGACTAGATGGGCCAAAGGGCCTGCTTCTCTACTCTAGTACTCTAAGTGCTGGGCCCTGGACAGGTTGTCTGAGATGTTAATGCCCAGAAAGTTCAAGCAGCTAACTCTGTCCACCACTAACCCACCAATAGAAACTGGCACATTGTTACCAACTTGTCCTTTCTGTAGTCAGCGCTTTAAACTCCAGAATATGGAATTATTCTTAAGTGACAGAGTGTGCTTTACAAGTGGCAGGGATTGCTGCAAAACAGTGACATATGATCTAATGCAGACCAAAACACCATACATAGAAGGAGAGTTAGGCCATTCAGCCCATCGTATCTGCTCTGCCATTCTATCATTGTTGATTCATTATTCCTCTCAATCCCATTCCCCTGCCTTCTCCCTGTAACCTTGGATTCCCCAATTAATCAAGAATCTATCAACTTCTGTCTTAAATATACCAATGACTCGACCTGCACAGCTGTCTGCGGCAATTATATACTTATACTGTGGCTTTTTCTTCAGGTGCAAAAATATCTTGAAAATTTTCAAGAAAATTTTCTTGAAAATTTGCTGATGCACATTTTTATCTACCTTCTTTCTGAATGCAAGATGTCTGACAGGCGTTGAACAGGTCAATCTCACTTGCAGAAGTAGCTTTATTACAATTGCTTTTCCAGTACTACAAAACAAGGTTTGCTGTTAAACTCTGTTGCATTTCTTCAAATAGGTGGTGTAATGTAAGCAGACTCCCAACAGTGTGGCCTCCATTGTTAGGGGTGAAAGGTGACATTTTAAAGGGGAATGTGAGAGTGTTCCCATTCCTCCAGACACAAGGAGTATTTATTAATTCTGTCTTTATTTATTACAGGTAACAAATAGAGTCACAGTTAGCAAATCATGCATATCTACACCATGGTTTCTAAGAATTGCAGGCAGACGAGGGTCTCGAATAGTACTGTAGTGCTAAGCCAGAACAAACTAGTCAATCTGTTCTTGCATTCCCCACCCTTTCTTCACTTTCTAAAGTGGAAACTTACTTGTATGCTAATGGCCAATATCATTTTACTGCGGACAACTAAATCAGTCTGTGTTTCTGGAAAATGTAACTCTTAAGTCAACAACAATTAGAAACTTGATAAGTGTTCTTGTGAGAGGAAAGAAACATCTCCATGTAGGTAATGTCTCACAATGTGAAAGTACAAGAGCAGCTACAGAGCATAAAAGCAAAATAAAAACTTATGGCTGAACATTGTGAATATGCTGCCGTTCATAGCACAGATTGGAAAATGGAAAATTCAAGTTCAGAGTTTATTTTTGCTTTATCTTCAAAGCTAATTGACTTTAAAAACACCCAAAGTATTTATAATGCTAGTGAGCTGTAACTGGTAAGCAGAAGTTACTGAAGCCTTAAGCCCCTCCCCACCAGAATAAAGAGCAACTACTGCCCTTCAACCAAATGGTTCCCCTTAATCATTTGGTTCTTGAACCAGCCAGCAAAACCCAAATCACTACTGTTTAACAACACTCTGACTACTTTGCACTGAACTTTCTTTGCCCTGTAAAATTTGTGTATAATTTAAGTTGAATTTATGTTCTTCTTGTGAATGCTGCTAAAATGAAGCCACGTGCCTGTGATGCTGCTGTGAGAAAGCTTTTCATTGTACCTGTGCATGCATGTATTTGTGTATATGACAATAAACAAGTTGACTCTGATTTTAACTAATGAGAAATCATTTTAAAGTTTGTTCCATTCATTTGCATTTAAAAGTGTCAACTATTAATATGGCAGAAAGTGCCCTTGATGGTGAAAAACAGTTTCCAATCTGAGGGAATAGCTTCTTGGTATCAAATTCCTGTAAGATCTGCCTCACCACTAGAAATCACTGACAAGCACCAAGATCTTGCTTGGCTGGTGGTGAAATGGCCCTCCCTATCAGATCCTTCTCATATAGTCACCATCTCACTCGCAGCACACACTGCTCTCGAGATGGCTACTGCGAGGATGAGACAATCAGCCTACTCTTGGTGAACTGTGGATTTGTAAAGACAGTCTGGAAAAGGATGAAAGAATCCTTGTTCAGGTTGTGCAATAGAGGAACTTGCCAGGCTATTCCCAGGGATGTGCACCAAGACAAACATCAAGTGCTGCTGGAAGATCTTCAGCTTGTGAAAAATGACTTTGGTCTACCTAAAACATGTTGGTCTTCCAATAAAATGAGATATCTGTAGGGGAATGCACACTCCAGACTAGGAGAGCACATACTAAGGGATGCACTGAAACTTGGTTCATGTAGCCAATTCAAAGGCTTTGTGACAAGGGACTATAGTTAAGAACCTGTTGCCACTAGACATAGAGGGGCTAAGTCCCATGTAAAGCCTCCCAATCACTTAGTTGAGAGCGATAATAAATCAGCCATGATGGAATAGTGGAGTAGACTCAATGGGCTGAGTAGCCCTATTTTGATCCTATGTCTTACGGTCTTAAGTGGCAATGATTCTCTGTACATTATTATTAGTTATTTACACTCCAATTCCCTTCTAATATAAGCTACAGTACTATATATTTTGCTAAATGTAACTTACTTTTGAAGTGTTGAGGAAAGCTTTTAGGATTATTCTCTTGCCAACAGAGTCCCGGTGGTGAATTTTTGAATTCTGCCATGCAGGAATTCGCGGGAAGTGAAATTTCCCTCAGGGTGGAAGGAAAATCGAGGTGGCCTCAAAGGAGTTGTTCTTCTGATGGAGGATTAACAGAGATTTGATAGACAATTTATGTTGTTCTGTGCTATCAATAAGAACTCCCTGGGAGAAGTATAAACATCTTGACAAATCCCAAATAGAGGAACTTATTGTTTTAAGCAGTGAGCCAAAGCGTAAATTACACAATTGTTCAAATACTTATTATCTAAAAATGGAAATGTTTTGAACTCATTTGGAATGATAATAGTTGTCAAAATCCAAGCAAATGTAACATACAGACAATTTTGAAGCTGTATAATCAAAACATAAAAACGCTGGAAACATTCAGCAGTTAGGGAAGCATCTGTGAAAACAAAGATGGAGTTAACTGTTCAGAATTGGGAAAGAGAAATAGAAAAGCTTATTCAGAGTTTAAAAAAAGGTGGCAGGGCGGATGGATAGAACAAAGGGAGGTCAGATCATATAGGTTGATGGGGCAACCAGGAATTTATCCATGTTGTTAATGGCAGGACAGTAGGACATGCCCAGCAGGTCAGATTGAACTAATGGTGACAGAAGAGCTCAGACAATAACATACGTGGAAGATTTACAGCAAGGGTAACTGGTACTAATACAGAGAAAGTGAATTAAAGTTGATAAATTCGATAGTAAGTCCAGGAAGCTGCATTTTCCCCAGGTGGAAATTGGGTATTGTTCTTAGAGTTTGAATTGGGCCTCATTGTAACAGTGAAGGAGAAAACAGACTGATAGGTCAGAATGGAACTGGGAGTGAGATACAAAGTGAAAAATAATCAGATGCAATTGCTTTGCAAAGCTCTGTATTTAGTTTCTCCAATGAAGAGGAGACCGCTTCGTGAGGTTGTCATTTAGATAGGATTTCAAATCTTGGTTGCATGCAGGCTACAAGATACTACTGTGGTGCATGGATTATATTTCCAGATTGGTAATGCTGAGGCCTGGACTAACAATTCACGAGTTTTCCATCAAGCACTTGAGGAATTTAAATTCATTCATGATAAGGAATTTGAAAAGAAAGTTTTAGTAATGATGAAAACCATCTACTAGATTGTTGTAAAGTCTTTCAGATTCTCTAATGCCCTTCAGGACAAAACCCACTATCCCAACACAGTCTAGCCTACATGTGACTTTAGACACATGGTTAACAGTTAACTCTCTCTGAATTGGCCCAGCAAGTCACTCAGATTACCGCTGTTCATAAAAAACAAAGCTGCCTGGTATCAAGATAGACAACACATTCAGACACAAAATAACTGTTCCTAGCCCTGTTGACACAGCATATCAGTGTTTTTATACACTCACTAGACTGCTGGTACTAGTCTAAATGCCATATCCTTCAGAGCTCAGTGCTGATGTTGAACTCTCCCACACAGAGTACTTTCTGTGTAATCGTCAACACTTCTAAATATTTTTCAAACAAGGGAGAAAGCTCAGTCATCTACTGTGAGAGAGTGAAAGGTGGTAATTCAGGAGGAGATTTCCATGCCCATGTTAACCTAATGCCATGAGACTTCATAGGATTTGGAGTCCATGTGAACATCAGTCCCTGGATATCTGTAATCACATTAAATTTTACCCCCTAATACCACACAAAGCTGCAAAGTCTGCTATCTATAAAGTGCACTGCAATTCCTCGCTTTGGCCACTCAACAGCACATTTTTAACCCATTAATAAAGACACACATTCTGATCGCATGGGAATCTGCAGATTTCAAAGTTGAAATTTATTATCAAAATACATATATGCCACTATATACAACCCTGAGATTCATTTTCTTGCAGGCATTTACAGTAGAGACAAAGAAATACAATGGAATCAATGAAAAACTACACACAAGCAAAGACAGACAGACAACCAATGTGAAAAACGGCAATTCTCCAATTTGCATTCCATCTTGATTTGGTAACCAATTAAATGTTGAAAGGCCTCGATAGAGTGGATGTGGAGAGGATGTTTCCTATGGTGGGGGCGAAGACACAGCCTCAGAATACAGGGGAGTCTGTTAGAACAGAGATGAGAAGGAATTTCTTTAGCCAAAGAGTGGTGAATCTGTGGAATTCATTACCACTGGTGACTGTGGAGGACAAGTCATTGGGTAGATTAAGACAGAGATTGATAGATTCATGATTAGTCAGGCCGTGAAGGGATGCAGGGATAAAGCAGGAGATTGGAGCTGAGAGAGAAAATGGATCAGCCATGAAATGTCGGAGCAGAGTTGATAGGCCAAATAGCCTAATTCTGCTTTATATCTCTTGGTCTTATATCATTATTCCTTCATGATAACTGGGTCTGAATCTTGATCTAATAGTACTACAAGAGTACTTTCATCAGAAGTACTGCAGTGATTTATTACCGCCTTCTCAAATGTAATTAGGGGTAGACAACAAGTGGTGGCTTTATTCAGATCCTGAGAAATGAATAAATAAAAAAAAAACTCAAAATTAGGGAAAATGGGAACACTGCTTTATATTGCTGTAATTCAAGTTTAAATAACTTCAATTAACATAATAAAGACTAATTATGGATCTCAGTTTGTCCTGTGAAATGTGATGCCATTAACACTGACAAAATTGACCATCAGCATTTTCCTGTCATTTCAAAAGAAGAACATGTGCACGTTGTCCTACCTTCTTAGACTATGCATGCACTGCAGAGGAATTCTGGTTATCTCCTGACTAAAGTTCATTGTCAGTAGACAATCACAATTGAAAGACAACAGAGTACTTTGTCTCTTCAGGTTGCAGTAGAAGAGACCTGAGTGAGGATGAGGAGATTTAAGTTTTCAAATCATTAATATCAAGAGGGAGGAATTCTCCTGGAAATATGCATGCTTGCAGGTGTTGTGTAAAATCAGTTTCGCGGGTTCAATGAGTGGGATCAGAAGAAACACACTATCATTAAGTAAGTTAACTATTTATTATTGGATGAGACAGATACTAAACATTGAGTAAACTCTTCAAGTTGCAGTCAGTTACAAATATTTATCTAATCTGAGTGCCTGAAATGGCAGGATAAAACACACTTAGCATACACACAGTGGCAAATACTTACCTACAATAAACTGTGCGCCTGGGCTCTTGTTACCTCAACACACCTCCACTGTTCACAGTTTCCATGGCACTGGCCTCCCTCAGCCCATGGCGACCTGGAGAGCAAGCGGTTTCCGCGGGTTACGTTTAAACTCTACCGGCGCTGTGACATCATTAGCAAATAGCCGTCTCGTTGGCCAGTGTCTCCAGCACAGAGGACATGTGTATCAGTTCCCAGGACAGTCTGGGGACAGGCTATCATCCAGAGCCCTTCTGTCTTTGTGATATGTCTCACACTGCGCTGAACCTCACGGGCATGGTGCTCGTCCAGGCTATGTACCATGTACGCCAGACAGCAGAAACAGTACTATCCCACAGGAAGCCACAAGTAGGCCCAGGCACCATATATCCGGTATATGCCAATTAGCATTCAGGTAATGCCCACCTTAATGGCACCATTCGGTGTCGACACAGTCGTCCCAGGACACTGCTCTTGCTCATGCTCCCTGTGTCCCTCTGACTGGTTGGAGATGTGCTCATTGTATCACCTGTACCAGCACTTCTTCCCTGTTGGCAGAGGGATTACTCCCAGAGTCAGGACTTTGATATTAGACAAATCATTAGTAGGGATTTACCAACCCTTAAAGCACTTACTCCATTGGGAGTTATTGAGACCCAAATACTTTCAGGCCATTCCCATTCGATGGGGTGAGGTTGGCTGGAAAGGACTATCCCTCCCCGGCTTCCCCCAAAAGGAAGTGTCAAAACCCAAGAAGCTGGACAAGTTCTCCATATTCCCCAGTCCACGTGCCACAACCTTGCCGTGCTCGGGTGGGTGATGAACCCCCACCTATCCTGATTCTTCCTCCAACTCCACCTTTTCTACCTTCGGAGGATCCAACTCTGCCAGGTGCCGGCACATCGGGGATACTCCCAAGCCCACTCACCCAGGAGTTCAGGTTGCCCACTGCCCGCTGTAGTACACTCAGCCACTACTCAACAGTGCAGGTGGGGGGGGGGAGCGAGGGGTCAGTAACTTGATCTGCTGTTTCAACAGCCCATTCATGGACTCGATCAGCCCGGCAGCCTGTGGGTGGTAGGGGATGTGGATCACCAATAGAGTACCGGACTCTGCAGCCCACCCCTGAACTTTGGCCCCTGCAAATCTGAACCACTGTCTGAACCAAGTGGGAACCCATTTGCTGCCACTGAAGGCCCACCAGTGTCTTTCACAAGGCCTCCAGCAAAGGATATAAAGAACCCTGAGTGGAATGTGAGGAATCTTGCGGAGGGCAGAAGGAGCCTTGCTGGGGGAGGGCTTGGAGGATGACCTTTCTGCCGTAACAGCTTTCTTGTCTCCCTTCCCCAGCAGTGCGCCCTCCACATGGCACGGAGGGTAGGAGCAGAAACCCCATCCACCTTCTCCTGTGGGTCTCCGGCACGGAGCAATGCCAAAAACATTTCCTTACGGGTTACACAGAGCCCTCCACCCCAAGACTGCTTTTCTAACTTGCACAGCTGACCGCGAGGACCTTCCCCCACGGATTCTAATTCGTCCCATAATCTGATGGTGGCATCTATGGTAACCCCCCCTGTTGCTGGTCCAAATAAGGGCAACACCATTCCACTGAAACTGGAGTTACTGCTTTAACTAAATACCCCACCACGGTGAAAGGTAACCTATGATGATCTGTTGTTTTGTCGCTGTCGTGATAATCCCTGTGACCAGAGCCCACTGGCGATGGACTCTGGTCCCTTCCTCCACTGTGCTCCATACCTCCTGAGGCTGCAGTCCCACTTGAAGATTGAGGGATAGCTGACCCTAACTGTTGCTGTCACTCTGCCTCATAGTAATTCGTCACCCCTGTTAAAAGCAGATGATACTCTCAGGGAGTTGTTAATCATGTGGTGAGATGCCAGTCCCTCTGGACACCCATCTCCCTGTTGGATTAACTCACTTCAGCACCCCCTACATCCCAGATCCCAGATGGCAAAGGCTTCTGCCTATGCCTGCCTTCCAACTCGGCCAGTTCCTTGGCAGAGAACTCTCTGATGGTAGTCATCTCTGTGAGGCCCACTGTGTTGTCCCTCCCAGGGCCCCTCTCTCCCCGAGCCTGCTGCTCTTCTTCACCCTGTTCCACGGAAGCCAGAGGGGCTGTGTGTCGGTGGCCCTCTTGCCGGGTAGAGGCCATCAGTTTGTCCTCTACTGGGGTGGCTGCATAGGGTGAAGAATGCTCACTGAGCAGGGAAGCTCTTCTAACCACTCTTCCCCATCCCATATCCACATATGGGGGTCTCTTCCCGGCAACATCAGGGCTTGGTGTTACCAGGTTCAGATATGGACGAAGTGTGGAGTGAGAGACACTGAAGCAGGTCGATAGTTCACAGACTTCAATGCAAACATTGTTAAAGGGAAAGTACAACAATAAACGGTAGGCCAAACAGGGCCGTTAACTAAAACTCTCAAATGGAAAATATGGCTGAAATGCGACTACAGTGCAGCTGAAAAGAACATCTAAACATTAAATGAATACCGCATCTTCAGAATCAGTCGACTTGGCAGTCCAATTTCTCAGAGAAGGCCAAATGCAAACAGACAGCGAAGTGTTGCTGTGCTCTGTTCAAGTCTTGACAAGCACTATGATGACAAGTATAAATAATACCATGATTAAATAATAATTCACAAATTCACAAGCGCAATTGTCATATCTACTGTGCTGCTGAATCCGTGGTTGTGACACTTGGACCTACATAGGTAAGTTCACCAGTTGGCTCTGAGGGCAGCCTCTAACTGCTGCACCTTTAATAGCTGACAGGCCATCTCTGTACTCCTATCCTCTAACTCTTTATCCCGAGTCTGCACTGATTGGGCAAACTCCCCCATGGTAAAACATCACTTCACTTCCCAAACTATCCAACTCTTTCTCCTTCTGTGTGATTGACTCATGCTGTTGCCAGCAGCTGGAAAGCACTTTTCCGGCTTCCTGCCCACTTGGGGAACGCTACTGTTACCCACCTTAGTTAATCGCAAGGATGTAATGTTAAAAAGCTCCACCTGTGGAGGGATGAAAACAAGACTTACAGGATTGCAAAGAGAACTTGAAAAAAAATAGCTATGCAAGAACGAGGAGTGGCTGACGCAGGCGTGGACTATCGACAGAAATGCAGCAAACTATAGAAACTAACAGAAGATATAAACAGTTAAAAGTGAAGTTAGTAGTTAGTATCTCTGCCCAACTTATCGGAAGTCCTTAGGATGAAACCCCTGGAGGAGAGACGATATCGATAAAAGATAGATTAAAGCTACAGCTATAATGAGCACCGGCTATAGTGAGATGATTTCGGCAGAGACGGAGGTCCAAGATCTCTACCGTGTAACTGGGAATTAGTTCTGATAAATAATACCAAGTGATTTGGTCTGGTTCTTTTTGTAGAAGTATGGTGAATTGACTTCCCGTGGATGACCCACCATTTCATCGATGAACCAAGAAACAAGATAGCGAGCCAGCCAAGATCAAAGAACCAGTGTAGGAATGGAATGTTTCAAGATGTAGAGGATTTAATACAGCCAGATGTATAATTTTATTTCTCATACGAAGGATCTGAATTTGATTTTCTGGAAGAACTAAGTATTTAGATTATGAGAACACTCAGTCCTCTTTTATTGTCATTTAGAAATGCATACATGCATTAAGAAATGATACAATGTTTCTCCAGAGTGATATCACAGAAAACAGGACAAACCAAAGACTAACACTGACAGAACCACATAATTATAACATATAGTTACAGCAGTGCAAAGCAATACCATAATTTGATAAAGAACAGACCATAGGCACAGTAAAAAAATGTCTCAAAGTTCCCAGTCGATTGACTCCCGAGTCCCCGATAGCAGGCGGCAAAAGGGAGAAACTCCCTGCCATAAACCTCCAGGCACCGTCAACTTGCCGATACCTTGGAAGCAGCCGACCCCAGCTGACCCTGAGTCCATCCGTCCGAAAACTTCGAGCTTCTGAGCAGCCTCTCCAATACAGCCTCCCGAGCACCATCCTCTGCCGAGCGCCTTCGACCTCTCCCCGGCTGCTGAAACACGCAAAGCCGAGGAGTTCGGGGCCTTCAGCTCTGGAGATTCCGGTTACCACACAGTAGCAGCGGTAGCAAAGCAGGCATTTCAGAAGTTTTCTAGATGTTCTGCTGTGCTCTCACGTCCGTCTCCATCAAATCAGGATTGTGCACGGTCCCCTACTTGACAGGTAACAGATACTCATCACCGAAGTGGCCGCGCGCGCTGTCGTCGCGGCACCATCTTCTCCCCCCTCCCGGGAGGACTGATAAATGACTGAATGAGATTTACTTTGTTTAAAAGTCGCGATGTTGGAGAATTTGGTTGTGAAAGGAGTTAAGATGTATATATTTTTTAGGGGGGCTGGGGTTGAATTTGAGATTGTAAACGTACAAACTGAAACTGAAACTGAGGTTAACCATAACACTTGAAAATAGGAATTCAATTCATTTTCCAGCTAACTAGGGATAAAAAAAAGGCCAATGTTAGTCTGTAAACTTTTAAATAGGGAATAACAGTAGATCTAATAAGTCAGAGAAACCAGAATAATAAAGGTTATTCTAATAAATCGCACTGATTCTAGAATTTGGTTTTCATTTGACAGCTACGATTTGGAACCTAAAACAAAATGTTCGAATTTTGAGTTGTTCTTACTCATGTAAATATTTTGTATATATTGCCTTTTTAATAAACAAAACATACCTCCAAGAGTGTGTTTTCTATTCACTGCCTCTTTCCAATTTCTAGAGCTTCTGATAGCCCACTAGCACTTAGTGTAGTACTAGTTAATTAGGTTTTTCTCATAAAGAGGGTGGTGACCAGTCACACAAGATCAGACCAGCACTACACAGGTGTTACACGGCCTCATTAAGTACAGACACGATGTGGTGTCCCAGTTTCACTCCACGAGAGTCTAGCTTGCCTGACCAGTCTGCTGGGGTCCTTTGGCCCCAAATCACGCACTATTGTCAATCCACCCCGGGAGTCAGCGCTCCTCATCAGGGTGGGGCGGGGGATGAGGTATGAGTTTCTCTCTTATTTAAACCATACCATAGAAACTACAGCACTGAAACAGGCCTTTTGGCCCTTCTTGGCTGTGCCAAACCATTTTCTGCCTAGTCCCACTGACCTGCACACAGACCATATCCCTCCATACACCTCCCATCCATGTATCTGTCCAATTTATTCTTAAATGTTAAAAAAGAACCCGCATTTACTACCTCGTCTGGCAGCTCATTCCATACTTCCACCACTCTCTGTGTGAAGAAGCCCCCCCTAATGTTCCCTTTAAACTTTTCCCCCCTCACCCTAAACCCATGTCCTCTGGTTTTTTTCTCCCTTTGCCTCAGTGGAAAAAGCCTGCTTGTATTCACTCTATCTATACCCATCATAATTTTATATACCGCTATCAAATCTCCCCTCATTCTTCTACGCTCCAGGGAATAAAGTCCTAACCTATTCAACCTTTCTCTGTAACTGAGTTTCTCAAGTCCCGGCAACATCCTTGTAAACCTTCTCTGCACGCTTTCAACCTTATTTATATCCTTCCTGTAATTTGGTGACCAAAACTGAACACAATACTCTAGATTCAGCCTCACCAATGCCTTATACAACCTCATCATAACATTCCAGCTCTTATACTCAATACTTTGATTAATAAAGGCCAATGTACCAAAAGCTCTCTTTACGACCCTATCTACCTGTGACGCCACTTTTAGGGAATTTTGTATCTGTATTCCCAGATCCCTCTGTTCCACTACACTCCTCGGTGCCTTACCATTAACCCTGTATGTTCTACGTTGGTTTGTCCTTCCAACGTGCAATACCTCACACTTGTCAGTATTAAACTCCAGCTGCCATTTTTCAGCCCATTTTTCCAGCTGGTCCAAGTCCCTCTGCAGGCTCTGAAAGCCTTCCTCACTGTCTACTACACCTCCAATCTTTGTATCATCAGCAAATTTGCTGATCCAATTTACCACATTATCATCCAGATCACTGATATAGATGACAAATAACAATGGACCCAGCACTGATCCCTGTGGCACACCACTAGTCACAGGCCTCCACTCAGAGAAGCAATTTTCTACGACCACTCTCTGGCTTCTTCCATCGAGCCAATATCTAATCCAATTTACCACCTCTCTATGTATACCTAGCGACTGAATTTTCCTAACTAACCTCCCATGCGGGACCTTGTCAAAGGCCTTACTGAAATCCATGTAGACAATACCCACTGCCTTCCCTTCATCCATTTACCTGGTAACCTCCTCGAAAAATTCCAATAGATTGGTCAAACATGACCTACCACGCACAAAGCCATGTTGACTCTCCCTAATAAGTCCCAGTCTATCCAAATTTTTCCTTTCAAAGGTAGTAATCTTCTGTAGAATCACCAACCCCGATTCCCAGTGCCAATCGTTACGTGAAATCAGTTTTGCAGGCTCGGTGATTGGGAACAGAAGACATTCAATATTGTTAAGTAAGTTGCTAATTTCACTAAACATTCAGTAAATTCAAGCTACACTCAGTTACAAATACATTTAAACTGAGTGCCTGAAGTAGCAGGACAAAACCCACTAAGCATACACACAGTGGCAAATACTTCTCTGAATTATGCGCCTGGGCCCTTGTTACCTCAACATACCTAATACCTTACAGTTTCCATGGCACTGGCCTCCCTCAGCCTGTGGCGACCTGGAGAGCAAGCGGTTTTCACACGCTAGTTTTAAACTCTACCAGTGCCGTGACATCATCAACTAAACAGCAGGTAGTGCGAGGGACTAAAATGCTCCATACACAGGCCAATCCACGGCTCCCACAGGCGAGTAGCTTTCAATGAGTGGATTAGTTAGACACCCTGCAATGAAAAGATGAATGCACATGTTGGCAATGAATCAGTCACCAAAACCCTCAGGTTAAGAATTGATTATCACTTGCCTCGTTAAAGCAGCCAAGATAATCAAAGAATCCAGCCACCCCGGACATTTCAGTAACGGAATCAGGTTTAATATCACTGGCGTATGTCAGGAATTGTGTTGTTTTGCAGCAGCCGTACTGTGCAATACATCATAAAAATTACACTAAGAAATTTTCTCTTCATTCCCCCTCTCATCAGGGAGAAGATATTAAAGCCTGAAGCATGTACCCCTCGGCTCAAGGACAGCATCTATCCCACTGTTATCAGGCAATATAATGTTCCCTCAGTACATTAAGATGAACTCTTGACCATCCCTTATTGCATGCTGGTACTGTACTTTCTCTGCAACTGCAACACTTTACTCGGTATACTGTTATTACTTTTCCATTGTGCCACCTCAATGTACCGATGTGATAAAATGATCTGCAGGGTTGGCACGCAATACAAAGTTTTTCAGTGTACCTCAATGCATGAGAAAATACTAAGTCTATTATTATTTCTTCCCACTGCCATAATATTGCACCCCATCTTTCCATTGCTGTGGTAGTGATAGAGTCTCTCTCGTCCTTACCTACCACCCCATCAGTCTCCGCATCCAACGCATTATCCTCCATAACTTGCGCCATCTCCAAAGGGATCCTACCACTAAACATATCTTTAACTCCCCTTCTCTTCTCTGCTTTCCACAGGGATCGCTCCCTCTGTGATTCTCATGTCCACTTGTCCCTCCCCACTAATCTCCTCCAGGGCACTTATCCTTGCAAGCAGCCTAAGAGCTACACCTGCCCACACACCGCCTCCTTCACCTCTATTCAGGACCCCAAGCAGTCCTTCCAGGTGAGGCAAACCTGCGAGGCTGCTGGCATCGCCTATTGTGTCCGGTGCTCCCAATGTGCCCTCTTCTACATTGTTGAGACCCATTGTAAATAGGAGGGCTGCTCTGTCAAGATAGTGCTCAACACCATCTCACCATCTGCCACAAGCGGGACTTTCCAGTGGCCAGACGGTTTAATTCTGATTCCGCTCCCGTTCTGATGTGTCGATCCATTGCCTCCTCTTGTCCCAACAAAACTGGCTTTGACAACCGGTGCACTCGCTTCAAAGACCAAGACTGCTGTGTACAATGCATGTGTTATCAGCACCCTCCTGTATGGCAGCAAGGCTTGGAGCATCTACTCCAAGCAGGAGAGGAAACTCAATAGTTTTCACCTGCACAGCCTTCGCCGCATCCTCGGCATCACCTGGAGAGACAAAGTCCCAAACTCTGAGGTCCTCTCCCACGCTGGACTTCCCACAATGTTCACGCTTTTAAGACAACGCCGACTGCGCTGGCTGGGCCATGTCCGTCGTATTAAGGATGGTAGACTGCCAAAGGACATCCTCTACAGAGATCTAGCAACAGGCAAGAGGAACGTTGGTAGACCCCAGCTTCGCTTCAAGGACCTCTGCAAGCACAACATGAAAGCCTTAAAAATCAACACCGAGTGCTGGGAGGATACAGCAGATGACCGCAACAAATGGCGAGGTACTCTACAGCAACACCTAGAGCGAGGCGAAAGAATGATCCTGAGTCGGTTTGAGGAGCGGAGAGCTAAACAGAGAGCACAGCGGACAGCGGACAACAATTCCACAATGCCCTACACATGCAGCAACTGTGGCAGAGCCTGCCATTCCAGGATCAGCCTCAACAGCCACAGTCAACGCTGCTCGACAAACCAGTGACTACCAGAGACGCAGTACCCCACACACACACACACACACACACACACACACACACACAGCTAAACCATAATTGTTCCCCGAGCTCCGGGGAGTTGAGACACTAGAGAGGTTTTATTCTGCACCCTCCTTTAGGACCCTCAACGTCATCCATTTTCAGTTTCCAAGGAGATAATGCTTTTGACTTTAAGTTTTAGCTCAATAGAAGCAGATTGCAACCAGAAACATCAGCAGATTCTGGAATTCTCCCGGCTCCTATCGCATATTCAGTGATACCTTCCAGTAGTATAAAAGTGATCTTTTCAAGGACTTTCTAGTTGTTGGCCTTCAGGACAAAGTAAAAATGCAGCAAGAAGCTCAAATAGGTTTTAGTCCCCTTATCTTTTCCCAATATAGGCCATCGTTTTCAATGAATTATAAAATAGGGCTTCGCTTGCAATTTTGCAAGTGTTGCACTATAGTGATAACATTCACAACTTATTCCTTTGTAAGCATTTAAATTCTTTCTGAAAATAACGGGATGTCACATGGTCTGTAGCAGTGTGCTGAGTGAGTCACACATGACCAGTGACCACGTAACTCCGGGAACATATCACACATATTCAAGACGCACGCTGTCAATTTGGACTTCATGCAACTTTCTATCTACTGGAAAATCCATCGTGACGAATGCAGGTTTTGGACATGGTGTATAATCCAACAGTGAGTGATGCTATCTGGTTGGAGGAGCTAATCTTCGAATATACCAGCTAAAAAATACCTGACATATGATGCTTACAGAGCCTTGGATGTTAGCTGTTTTACAACATCTTTAATAACAAATTGAATTTTGTTATGCTCCTATATAAAACAGGTTGATATGCAGGAGCTTAAAGAGGCTGAAACTTTTTGCAAAACATTAGAATGGATAAGTCCACGGGGCGAGAAATGATACACCCCAGGTTACCATGAGAAGCAAGAGAGAAGATTGCTGTGCATTATTATTATTATTATTATTATTATTGTTGTTACATTGTTATTGTGTATATTATTACTCAGTACATTATTATTAGTTAAGTCTGCACACTGTTAAGTGTGTTTTTAAATGTTGCTGCTGTAATGAAAAAATTTCCCATTCAGGATCAATGAAGTACATTATTATTATTATTATTAGGCTATGAGCTTTTCATGATCACTGGCCCAAGAGTAATGTCAGAAAATTGGAGGGTGGCAAATATTATCCCTTTGTTCAAGAAAGTTAGTAAGGATAATCCTGGAAATGACAGATCAGTGAGTCTTACATCAGTGATGGATAATCTACTGGAGAGGATACTTAAGAGACAAGATTTACAGTCATTTGGAGAAGCATAGTCTGATTAAGCGTAGTCAGCATGGCTTTGTAAGGGGCACACCATGCCTCACAAGCCTGATCGAATTCTTTGAGGATGTAACAAAAGAAATTGATGAAGATAGAGAAGTGGATGTGGTGCACATGATATTTGTAAGACACTTGACAAAGTTTACCACGTTAGGCTCATTTAGAAAGTAGGAGGCTTGGGACTTACAGAAACTTTGCTGCACAGATTCAGAATTAGCTTGGCCATACAAGGCAGAGTAGGTGGATGGAGTGTATTCTGATTGGAGTTCAGAATCAGAATCAGGTTTATTATCACACCAGCATGTGTCGTGAAATTTGTTAACTTCTCTATCTTCATCAATTTCTTTTGTTGCATCCTCAAAGAATTTGATTGGGCTTAGCAGCAGTTCAATGCAAAACATAATATAAAAGAAAAAGTAAAGTAAAATAATGATAATAATAAATAAGTAAATCAATTACAGTATACATATTTTGAATAGATTAAAAAAATCATGCAAAAAAACAGAAATAATATATTTTAAAAAAGTGAGGTAGTGTCCAAGGGTTTAATGTCCATTCAGGAGTCAGATAGCAAAGGGGAAGAAGCTGTTTCTGAATTGCTGAGTGTGTGTCTTCAGGCTTCTGTATCTCCTACCTGATGGTAACAGTGAGAAAAGGGCATGCCCTGGGTGCTGGAGGTCCTTAATAATGGATGCTGCCTTTCTGAGGCTCCTTGAAGATGTCCTGGGTACTTTGTAGGCTGGTATCCAAAATCACTCTCTGTGTGAAGAAGTTTATCCTCATAAATCCTAAAAGGCTTCCCCTTTAAATTAAACTGTGACCCCTCGTTCTGGACGAGGAGTTGTAAAGACTTGTGAACCTCTGAAAGAAAGAAAACAATTGCCTCACATCTGACTTAAATGGGTAACCCCTCATTTTTATAGTTATCCAGGTTCTTCAAACTCACAAAAGAGGAAGAACACACCCTTTCAAGACCCACTTATTTTTGTTCTGTTGATAATAATAAACCTAATTCTGAGATGGTTAAATCAGCTGCCTTAGATCTCAGTGAAATGGACTGGAAACAAGTCATGCTCAACCAAGGAGAAACCCCAAATGACAACATTTTAACTACTGCTGAAACACGCTCACACGCTCCTGTCAAACACATAAAATCAGTGATCATGGAAGTAGCTTCCAGGCGTTTGATTCCTGCTGCTGGATGCATGAACCATTGAATGACTTGGTGCCTGAAGGCAAAACTGCGGAGCATACACAAACAGTTAAAAAAAATTCAAGGCCATAATGTATCGACAAAGGTTATCTCACCTTTCACCTTAACCCATGACCACTAGTTCTAATCTCACCCTCAACCTCAGTAAAAAAAAAGCCTGCTTGCATTTACTCTATCTATAACCCTCATCATTTTGTATACTACAAATCTCCCTTCATTCTCCTACACTCTAAAGAATAAAGTCTTAACCTATTCAACATGTGTCCATAATTCAGGTCCTCATGTGCAACATCCCTATAAATTTTCTCAGCACTTTTTCAACCTTATTTATATCTTTCCTGTAGGTAGGTGACCAAAAGTGCACACTATACTCAAAATTAGGCCCAATCTACATCTTATACAGCTTTATCATAACATCCCAACTCCTGTACTCAGTACTTTGATTTATGAAGGCCAATGTGACAAAAGCTCTCTTTACATTCCATCTACTTGTGATGGCACCTTCAAGGAATTATAGATCTGTATTCCCAGATATTGGGTGGTGGGATGGAGATACATCTCTACCAAAAGAGCTGTAACATGCTCCTTTCCTCCACTAGCCTGCAGGTCACCCTTGGGCAAGGTGTAGCACCTTAGTCCCCCATTCAGGGCCACCTGAAGCCACGTGAACAGGTAGTGGATGGTTGGATGAGCAACTGATGCATATCACAAGTCCTAGGTATGCGACCACTGACGCCAGGCAATCTCTGAAGGGTATTGATAATAACTGGGGTCACCCATCTTGTAAAGACATTGTCCTAAAGAAGGCAATGGCAAGCCACTTCTGTGGAAAGATTAGCCAAGAACAATCATGGTCATGGAAATGTCCTGTTCTACTGCTCTTCTCAGTGTCCTACTCCTCACCATGTAAGTCCTACCCTGGTTTGTCCTTCCAAAGTGCAACATCTCACACTTGTCTACTTTAAGTTCCACCTGCCATTTTTCCAGTCCATTTTTCCAGATGGTCAAGATACCATTGCAAGCTTGCTTACCCTAATTATAAATACAGTACAACTGGGGGGAAGGGGAGGGGAATCTCATTGAAACCTACAGAGTACTACATATTTTCCAAAATGGAGCTTAGGTTATGGAATGCAAAAAGGAATCTGACCAGCATTTGTTTATTTTTGTTACATGGCATATCTGTAAGTGTTTACACTGTTATAAGATTATTAAATGACTCCCTAGAATGACCAGATTGACTCTTAACTTCAAAGTAAATGTATTATCAAAGTACAAATATGTAACCATATACAACACTGAAATTCAGTTTTTTGCAAGCATACTCAGTAACTCCAACAACCATAACAGAATCAATGAAAGACCACACCAACAGGGCGGACAACCAATGTGCAAAAGACAACAAATTGTGCAATTATGAAAAGAAAGAAAAAGAATAAGAAGAACATGAAATGAATTGTCCAACAGTGACCGATCATGTTAGTTGCTTTCTTGTGATCGCAAGACCCTGTTGGACATTATTAATGAGGAATGCTGCAAGCTCAATTCACCGATATACTGGTGGATGAGGAGGGAGCTGCATGGTGTCAGTCATCGCAAGGACTAAGCCATGGTGTTGCCAGTATGCAACCACTCAGGAGAGAACCACTGAACTTGGTAAGCTCCACCAGAGTTTGTGTGGTGCAGCACCCAAGCTGGAGTCGGTATACCCCCACCCCGGCCAGTGTTCATTCAGCAGAAGACAAGCTGTATTGTGTTCGACTGCAGACTGCTGCAACATTCATGGACTCAGGGACTTGGACTATATTTATTGTGTGACTGTGTTTTACTGATATCTGTATATCTGTTTGCTATCTTATATGTGCTATATGTGCCTCGTGTTGTGTGTAACCATTCGTACTATGTTTTGAACCTTAATCCTGGAATAACTTGTTTTGTTTGGCTATATTCATGGGTATTCATGTATGATTGAATAAGAGTTAAGCTTGAACTTGAAGAGCCCATGAAAGTGAGTCCATAGGTTGTGGGAAAGGTTCAGTGATGGAGCAAGTTGAAGTTGAGTGAAGTTATCCCCTCAGGTTCAAGAACCTGATGGTTGAGAGCTTCACATCTACCTCATTATAATCTTTCACATTATCGTTTACCTGTACTGCACTTTCTCTGTAGCTGTTACACTTTATTCTGCACTGTTGTTGTTTTACTTTAATGCATTGTGTACTGTATGGCCTACAGTATAATAAAGGATTACTTTATGTTGTAGGGACACGTCAGTGCATGCACTATTAGGCGCATATTGATCTGTATGTGTGTGCCGAGTTCAGTTTCTGCCAGTAAAGAACCATGAACCTTAGCTCCCGTCTCCAGCATTTTTATTAATAGCATTGTTGTGTAACCAGGCCACATACACAACAAATTGGCGACGAGGTTAATGAACCTGCATTGTATCAGAACGTCGTGTTTTAGTTGATAATGACACTCGACGGAAGAGTGCAAGGAATGAGCCAAGGAGCAGGAGAAGGAGGCAGAGCAAGGCTGCGAGTCTGAAAGGAAGTGGGAGCACAGCCAGGGTCGGGAACGTCGAGAGACCAAGAGACACAGTCAGAGCCACAGCACGTCCAGGCAAGACCACAGCCGGCGCTGACCCCCAGGGGCTGAGGGTCTGCCTGTCCCAGAAGGGAGATAAAAAGGAGCGACACACACACAACTAGACAGAGTGCACACGTGGCGCTAGCAAAAAGAACACATAAGTCAAAAAGAAAACAAGGGGAAAATGGGACTTAATTAACATAACAAAGATGGCGATGACTGGAACCATTACAGCATTTGATAGTGGCATTGAAGACTGGGCAACTTACATTGAAAGAGTGGAGTTATATTGTGAGGCTAACGGTGTTAATGATGAAAAGGAAGCCAGCATCTTACTCAGCATTATGGGAGCAAAAACATACAACCTGCTAAGGAGCTTGTTAACCCCTGGAAAGCCAGCTGACAAAACATTCAAGCAAATAGTAGACACTCTCCAGCAGCATTTAAACCCTAAACCACTGGTCATTGCTGAAAGATTTAAATTTCACAATCGGAATCAGAGCAAAAATGAAAGCATTTCTGAATATTGTGCTGAATTGCGCAAATTATCAGAACATTGTCAATTTGGAGCTGGTCTATCAGACACATTGAGGGACAGGCTAGTGTGTGGCATGCATGTGAAACCACACAGAAGAAGCTTCTGTGTGAAAGAGACCTTACATTCGAGAAAGTGCTAAACATTGCAATATCAATGGAAACAGCAGCACGGGGTGCTTCAGAGATATAACAAAAATCTGTGGAATATGCTAAAATGAAATGTTACTGAACAGAAATGAAGAAAAGTAATGTTACCGTTGTGGGGACATGTGACATGGCCCTGATGACTGTTGGTTTAAAGACAAAGAATGCAGAAACTGTGGCAAACAGGGCCACACTGGCAGAGTATGCAATGCTAGTAAACAGCAGAAAAAGGACAAAATACAGAGAAACAAGAAACCCCAGAAAGGAAAATACAACAATGTACATAAAATGGAAAAGCAGTTCTGATGAAAATGACTCAGACAAAAGTGAATTGTCTTGCCTGCAACTTCACAGAGTGAAAGAGTCAGATGATCGAGAGTAATATGGATCACTCCACAAGTGGCAGGCGTGAGACTGAAAATGGAGTTGTACACAGGCTCAGCCTTAACAGTGATCTCTGTACACAACTACAAATGACTGTATTCTCACGTACCTCTGAAATGAACTAAACTACTACTAAAGACATACACAGGACAGAAAGTGTGTCCCAAAGGCAAAATTAAAGTGTCAGTGACCTACGGAGACAAAACACAGCAGCTGAACCTCTCTGTACTGAGAAACTGGAGGACCACCGTTGCTGGGATGGGAATGGCTCAGGAAAATCCAGTTGGATTGGCACACCATTGAGGCACTAGTTGTGTCAACAAAGGAGGGCAGCTCGGCGGGAAAGATGGCTGCAGCTCTCCTCTCACCTATTGTCGACTATTATAATGATGAGGAGGAGCTAGACAGTGTCAACGATGAGGACGAATGCAGTATCCATGGCCGCGACTCAGATTAAGATACAGAGGATGCAAGTGAGACAGATATTACCGATAAGCAGGATGATGAAGACTACCTGGAAGTAAAAGAGCAGATGTACCAGGAGAAATTGACATCTCTCAAAAGACACCTACAGCAGTTACAGGAAGGCACTTTGCAAGAGTATCAGAAAAAGACAAAGAAATTAGATCAAAAATACAAGGAAAGAATACGAAATGCAGAGCTTTCTCTGCAACTGGAGACAACAAGTGGAAAGGAATTATATTAAAGAGAAGAAAGCAGCAGTGAAAGAATTTGAAGATAAAAAGATTGAGTTAGAAGAAAAGAAAAAGATGATTGAGAATGAGAGGCTAACAATGGAACTCACAGGAGATTCTATGGAGGTAAAGCCAATAATGACTAGGAAACTAAGGAGGAGACCTAATGACCCTGTTCCAATTACTGACAAAAGATGAAAATCTGCACCTGCACAGTTAAATTGCTTGTTAACAGATGAACAGATAATGGAAGATCTATGAACTCTCAATAAGTTTAAATCTCCGAAAAGATCAGTATCTCCGTCTTCTCCTGAGCATCTTCCCAGCACTCCTGCTGAATCACCAGCACAAGGATATGAAGCACAAATAGAAGATAGGAAGTTATTTTATGATAAGAGATGGTATCATAAAGGTCAGGCTATCTATTTGGAACCTAAGGAGAATACAAAGACTCGCTGCGTAATTAGCTCAGTTGGAACAAATGAGATATTGGTAAGGAAGCAAGTGATAGCACAAAGATGCGTATATATCTAGGACAGCTGCACAAAGGAGTCTTCATAATACGGAGGCGATCTGCTGCCTAGAACTCTTAGCAAGTTGGAGGCGCACATCTTCTTAACCCCCTGTGCTCAGAGGTCAACTTTTCATGACTTTTATATGGAAATCTGTATTAAAACAAACAAGTTTATTGACAGACTGAAGAACACACTATTTGAAGACACTTTCCAATACCATCTCAGTTTTGATGAGTGTACATATTTTTAAGAATAACATTCACCTTTTCACAGATTCCACTTTGCTTTCATCATCTTTGCAAGATGGAGGTGACTACTCTTTATGGCTGGAACCTGCCAATTTGTGGATTGTTTAATTTATTCCAGACAATAGAGTGAAGGCCTTTTTGCTTCAGTGCCATTCAATCTAGAGAAGCCCCTCCCCCCAAGAGATTTGAGTTATAAATGGGTCTTAGACCAAAAGTAAAACAAAAGGCTTGTTACATTTCGATACTATTATATTACTTTGTTATAATTTGATATTATTAAGTTGCTAAGTAAACAAATGGTAGGCATTTATATGTTAAGGGTAAACATATTTGTTTAGCATAATGCCCCAGTAAAAATAAACTTTTCATACACTATTAAGATGAAAGGGGAGGAGTGTACTGTATGACCTATGAACAGTATAATAAGGGACTACTGTATGTTGTAGGGATACGTCATTGCATGCGCTTTTAGGCACGTATTGATCTGTACGTGTGTGCCGAGTTCAGTTTCTGTCAGTTAAGAACCATGAACCTTAGCTCCCGTCTCCAGCATTTTTATTAATAGCATTGTTGTGTAACCAGGCCATATACACAACACATTGTTTCATGAATTGATCTGTATAAACAGTATGCAAGACAAGCTTTTCACTGTATTTGTGACAATAATAAACCAATTCTAAGTTTTGAATTTTACCTTCAAGATTGCAGCAAACCATAGAGTAGCAAATTTAATGCTGGGTGCTGTTACATAAACGTTTTGCAATCATGAGTAATCACGGTAAAGCACCAGTATAAACTGCAGAGATTTTATATATAATATGCAAAAGAATTTTTGACAGTTGTCAAACTAATTGGAGAAAAAAGTACTGAAAATGATGGAAATAAAAAACAAGAAAAGGAAATGTTGAAAGCTGTAGTGAGTCAATCAACATTAGCTGGGAGAGAGTCAATATCTCAGGTCAAGGATCCTTCATTAGAAGTTAAAAAGTGAGAAGAGAACTGAGTTAAATTGCAGAGGTTGGGATGGGGTGGGGTGTTGGTTGTGGTGGGGGTGGCGATGGAGGTGAGTGCGAAGAACAGAAGGAGTATCTATAATGGAGAACAAAAATATTTTTTAAATCATCTATTTGAGACAGAGATTCAAAGAACACAAATTGAAAGAGAAAGCCACAGCCACATCTGTGGAGAGAAAGTGTAAGGATTAAAAAGCATCATTTAACAGAAATTGTTAAATTCAATATAAAGAACTGGGGGGGGGGGGGTGGAAATTGATGTACCTATGCAGAAGGTGTGGTGCTGTTCCTTAAAATTACCTTGGGCATTACTACAGTACTGTGTGAGACCCAATTCAGAGAGGTCAGAATGGGAATGAAATGGAGAATTAAAGTGACAGGTAACTGGAAGCTCAAGGCTCCCGTTGTGAACTGAATGGAAACATTCTGCAAAACAGTCACCCTGTCAGGGTGAGACCGGATGCAAACTAGAGAAACAGCACCTTGTTTTCCTCCTTTACACTTTACAACTTAACAGTATTAACACTGAAATTTCCAGCTTCAGGTAACCTCAGTTCCTTTCTCTCTCCTTCTAGTCCACCCAAGTTCTATTACACGTCCTCCTTTCCGAACACCCCAACACTCATCCTGCTCCAGTTCCCATCTGCCTACCATCAGTTTCTACTCATCACCTTCCTTCCGTATCAGATTCCATAATCAGCATCCCTTTTGCTGCCTTCACTTGTCATCTCCCAGCCTGTGTTGTTATCTTCAGTCATCCCTCCTCCACATGTATCCATCTGCCCATTAACTCTCCTCACCTAGATCTACCTATTGCTTGCCAGTTCCTACGTCATCCCTTCTGCTGACTTCTTTCTTGTGGCTTTCTTTCCTATACACTCTCAACCCTGACACAGAGTCACAATGAAAATCTTGGATTATCCCTTTATCTCCCCAGTGGCTCTCTGACCTGTGGACTTCCTGGAATTTTTAGGCTCCAGGAGGTGACAAAGATGATTGATTAGGGTACGGTAGTGGATGTTGTCTACAAGGACTTCAGTAAAGCATTTGACAATGTCCCTGATGATAGGCTCTTCCAGAAGACTGAGTCAAATAGAATCCAAGAAATAAAGGAGATGCAATTATGAGCATTGTCATCTGTGAGAGCACTATTATAGTTAAAGAAAATGAGATGGATATTAAAGGCACTGGCATGGAATAGAATTATCAGAGTAGTTACAATGGAGATAGAATAATTGTGAGAATGAAACAGAATAGAGTCCTTACAAAAAGCAGGGTGGCAGTAGGTTTAATTGAGATAGCTGGAAGTTTTTAAACTTATCGTGGAGCTAGCTCATCCTCTATATTGGAGGCAGGGTGATCAAGAGCATCAGAATGAAATGGATTGATGAGGGTAAGAGCTGGAGAAGGAGACAATTAAGAGCATCAAGGTAAGAAGAAAATTCTGTGGGGCAACAAAAACACCCGGAACAGATCCCTGAGGCACACCACTGGTCACCGACCTCTATGCAGAATATTACCCGTCTACAACCACTCTTTGCCTTCTGTGGGCAAGCCAGTTCTGGATCCACAAATCAATGTCCCCTTGGATCCCATGCCTCCTTACTTTCTCAATAAGCCGTGCATGGGGTACCTTATCAAATGCCTTGCTGAGACCCATATACACTGCATCTACTGCTCTACCTTCTTCAATGTTACATCCTCAGAAAATTCAAACAGGCTCATAAGGCATGACCTGCCCTTGACAAAGCCATGTTGACTATTCCTAACAACACACATAAAAGTTGCTGGTGAACGCAGCAGGCCAGGCAGCACCTCTAGGAAGAGGTGCTGCCTGGCCTGCTGTGTTCACCAGCAACTTTTATGTGTGTTGCTTGAATTTCCAGCATCTGCAGAATTCCTGTTGTTTGACTATTCCTAATCATATTATACCTCAGCCCTGGGAAAAAGCCTCTGACTATCCACACAATCAATGCCTGTCATCATCTTATATACCTCTATCAGGTCACCTCTCATCCTCCGTCGCTCCAAGGAGAAAAGGCCGAGTTCACTCAACCTATTCTCATAAGGCATGCTCCCCAATCCAGGCAATATCCTTGTAAATCTCCTCTGCACCCTTTCTATGGCTTCCACATCCTTCCTGTAGTGAGGCGACCAGAACTGAGCACAGTACTCCAAGTGGAGTCTGACCAGGGTCCTATATAGCTGCAACATTACCTCTGGCTCCTAAATTCAATTCCATGATTGATGAAGGCCAATACACCGTAAGCCTTCTTAACCATAGAGTCAACCTGCGCAGCTCCTATGGACTCGAACCCCAAGATCCCTCTGATCCTCCACACTACCAAGAGTCTTACCATTAATACTATATTCTGCCATCAAATTTGACCTACCAAAATGAACCACTTCACACTTAACTGGGTTGAACTCCATCTGTCACTTCACAGGCTAGTTTTGCAACCTATCAATGTCCCGCCGTAACCTCTGACAGCCCTCCATACGATCCACAACACCTCCAACTTTTGTGTCATCAGAAAATTTACTAACCCATCCCTCCACTTCCTCAGCCAAGTCATTTATAAAAATCACGAAGAGTAAGGTCCCAGAACAGATCCCTGAGGCGCACCACTGGTCACCTACTCCATGCAGAATATGACCTGTCTACAACCACTCTTTGCCTTCTGTGGGCAAGCCAGTTCTGGATCCACAAAGCAATGTCCCCTTGGATCCCATGCCTCCTTACTTTCTCAGTAAGCCTTGCATGGGGTACCCTATCAAATGCCTTGCTGAAACCCATATACACTACATCTACTGTTCTTCCTTCATCAATGTGTTTAGTTACATCCTCAAAAAATTTTGTTTATGGATTTTGGCGAGGAGCTCATGAGGACTTTTAGGCAATTATATGTGTCTAAGCCAGCACTGGAAGGCTTGGTAGGAAAGGTCTCCCAAACGAATTAAGTCAGTGGTTATCTGGGATTTAAAGGGTTGACGTTCAATGGTGGAGTCACTGTAAAGTGGGAGTTAAAAGACATTCAGCCTCCTCAAGGTAGAGATCTACTCACCACATTTTGACAGCTCTTGTCAGCAGGCTTGAAGACAATATTAGATGAGTTCTTTGATAACTAAATGCTGATAGTTCCGAAGGAGGGATTGGAGTAAGTACGGGTCATAGAAAAATATCTCCTGAACCAGTGTAGATAACTTCAATCACCATTATCAGAATCAGGTTTATTATCACCAGCATGTGTTGTGAAATTTGTTAACTTAGCAACAGCAGGATTCTACAACTTACAAACTCATTTTCAAGGACTCTTTACAACTTGTTCTCAATATTTTTATTATTTGCACAGTTTGTCTTCTTTACTACATTGGCTGCTTGCCAAACTTCATATGTATAGATTTTCATGAAATCCTATTGTATTTGTTTTTTTTCTTGTAAGTGCCTCCAAGAAAATGAATTTCAAGGTAGGATATAATAACATACATGTACTTCTTATTTTCAAATTCGAAAATTGATACAGCAAATATCACATCAAACCGTTTACATGATTTGTTTTTTTTGCATGGGGTTGATGTTCTTATTGGTATTTGTGTGATTTGTTTTTTTTTGTGCGTGGGGGTTTTGATATTTTTCTTTGAACAGCTTCCATGGTTTTCTTTGTTTCATGACTCTGGAGAAGATGAATCTTAAGAGTTTTATACTGCATACTTTGATAATAAATGTACCTTAAACCTTGAACATCAAAAGTTAGTAATGAATAGATCGAGGGGACAAGAAGTTGAAAGGAGAGATCCATTTATATTGGAAATGCTGAATATGGGAGAAAAGGTCAAAGGTCAAAGTTGAAAAATTTGAGTTTATTGTCTTGTAGAAGTGCAATGAAAAACCCTGCCTTCATCACAAGCACATAGTATTAAAGGTACAACGTTCACAAAAATATACATTGTACAAAATTATACAAGAAATAACATAATTAGAACAAAACAAAACACAATGTCTATTGTACTGCAAATAAACAAATTATCATAGTATCCCTATATTGAGGTTATGATTAGGGTTCAACAGATTGGTTCAGGAGCTGAATGGCTGAAGGGAAGTAACTGTCCTTAAATCTCGTGGTGTGGGGCTTGTAGTTTCTTTCCTTCCTGCCTGATGGCAGATGCAAGAAGATGGAACGGTCCAGATAATGGTGATGGTCCATAATCAGGGCTTACATTCTTTGGCCAAAGAAATGGCCTGGAAGAGAAGGCAATGGTAGAGAGGTTCAACATCATCATTGGCTTGGAATTCATGAAGGTGGGGATTTGGGGGATAAAACTGTTCCTCTACTGAGGACTGATCATTTAGAATCAGAAAGGAGAAGAAACAATTAAAATGAAGCAAAGGGTGGAACTTGGGGGAGAGAATCAGAGAAAGGTGAAGGGGAGAAAAATCCAAAGTAATACTTGAACTCACGATTGACTGAAAATGAAAAAGAAAACTACAGATGTGTGACATCTGAAACAGAACAAAAATGCTAGAAACCATCAGCAGGTTAGGCAGCATATGTGGAAAAAGGAACAGTCAATAACTGGGAAAGAAAGAGATGTAAGTTAATTTTCAGGAGGAGGGAAAAGTGGGAGTGATTTGTGGAAAACAGGAAATGTCTGTGATAGGATTAGTTACAATGGCTTAATGGCTATAATTATCAGCAAATTCGTCTTCTGGGTCTGTCAATGTAAAGTTGGGGGACCTGCCTGATAGGGAAGAATTACTGCATAGGATAAAAAAAACTGACCAACGTAATAAAAAAAGAAAATGTAAAGTGCTGGTAAACAGATAGCATCTGCTAAAAGACAAATGTTAACTGTCCAGATGGAACTGATAAAGTCATACATCAGCTGTGTACATACATCTATTGATGCTTCTGGACACATCTTCAGTGATGTTCCTGGAATCATCGGGTGTTTCGGGTCTTTCAACATCATACAACGTCCTCCAGGTGACCCAGCCAGGGCTGATCAGACCCCAGCTTGTGTCCAGATGGCTAGCTACTTATGACTCCATGGCTCCCCTCTTTTGAGCCACAGCCATCTTGAGGCCCTCTCTGCTGCATCAGTGGTACTGTGGACGGCTCTCCTCTTCCTCTCTCCCTCGATGCCCAAAATGCTGAAGGCTCTAACTAAAGAATGGGCTACGAATCCCCTACAACCAACCTCCACTGGGAGACACCTCGCTCTCCATCCAGCCTGCTGACAGCTGCTGACCAGTCCTGACAATAATTGTTGTCATGGCTTGCAGCTTCCTATCAACCCCTCCCTTCGCCATTGCCTCCAGAATTTGGTTAACATCTTCATCAAACTGCTTCCACAGTGAAGTCATGTTAGCTGCAGGCCATTTGATCTGCCTCCTGTTAGACTTCATGTTAGAGGGATTAGCTTGCAACACTTGGAGGTTCCGGGCACTATGGGGTGACTCTGGGCCTGGCCCCTCCTTCGTCTCACCAGGTTGGACACCTGCGCGTTGTGCTGCTCCTGCTCCCGCCAAACACCTCATCCTCGCTTGGCAGAAATTGCTCGTGCTAACCAAGTTGATAATTTGAGCTAATCCCATTGGCCTTTGTTTATTCCTCATGTCCCGAAATCTTTCCTATGCATATGCCTGTCCAAATGTCTTTCATATGTTGTATTTGTACCCTCTTAACTTAATTAACTTCCCTTGGCAGTTCGTTCCATTTACCCACCACCCCATGTGACTAAGTTGCCCCTCTGGCTGTCTTTAAATCTTTTTTCTTCTTAAACCTATGCCCTTTGGTTTTAGACTCCCTTACCCTTGAAAAGACCGTGAGTATACATCTTTATTCCCTACATCGTTTTATGTGCATCTATAAGATAGATCTATACATCGATCAGCCTCCTACACTCCAGGGAGAAAAAATGCAGCAGATTGTACAGTTTCTCCTTACAGCTCAAGCCCTCCATTTCTGGCAGTATCCTTGCAAATCTTTTCTGAACTCTTTCCAACCTTTGCTGAGTGCTTCCAGTAATTTTTGTTTCTGTTCAATAATTCAAGACCAATTTGAATTTACTCTATTTGAAGTTGAAACAAGTGGAAAAAAAGGTTATTTTGAAGAAACACCACATTTGGTAAAGAACAGGGCGGAACTGCACACTAAGACAGCCTTGAGATGGCAGAGTATAAAGCATGACTC
The DNA here is from genome assembly GCF_963921235.1 of Mobula hypostoma. Classification (NCBI taxonomy): domain Eukaryota; kingdom Metazoa; phylum Chordata; class Chondrichthyes; order Myliobatiformes; family Myliobatidae; genus Mobula; species Mobula hypostoma. The sequence goes on from NC_086098.1 coordinate 47,515,302, forward strand.
TAAGGTTTCAGTAAGTGTAGTGGTGAAAAAAACACTAGAACCTTTAAACATACCCATGATCCTAGCTGAACTGTGAATGGTGGAATTTTGGTCGGAATAAGTTGTCATTAGAGGCATTTGTTACGGAAGGAGATATGATGGTGGAAACAAGTTCCAGTCAAGAAAAGCAGGAAACTGAAACTATCAAGGGCCAATGTGGTAAATGAGATGGATGGCATTTCTGTTTGAGAAGAGGCCTTCCTAAGCCGGGCTTTCTTGGAAGAGAAGAAGCAGTGAAACAAAGTATAAACATGAGATTCTGTGGATGCAACACACGCGCAATGCTGGAGGAACTCAGCAAGTCAGGCAGCATGTATGGAGGGTAATAAGCAGTTGATGTTTCAGGCCAAGACCCTTCATCAGGACTGGAAAGGATGGTTGCAGAAGCCAGGATAAGGTAGTGTGGGGGAGGAGAAGGAGTGCAGTCTGGCAGGCGATAGCTGAGAGCAGTTGAAGGGGAAGGACAGAGAGTGGGGGAGAGAAATGAAATAGGAAGATGGGAGGGGATAGGTGGAAGAGGTAAGGTGCTGAAGAAGAAAGAATTCAATAGGGGAGAACAGTGGACAATGGAAGAAAGGGAAGGAGAACTAGAGGGAGGTGATGGGCAGTTAAGAAGAGAAGGTATAAAACCATAGGACATAGGATCACAATTAGGCCATTTGCTCTATGGATCTGTTCCACCATTCCATTATAGCTGGTTTATTATCCCTCCCAACCTCATTCTCCAGCCTTCTCTGATTAACCCTTGAAGTCTTGACTAATCAAGAACCTTTCAACCTCTGCTTTAATTATACTCAATGACCATCTCTACAGTCACCTATGGCAATGAACTCCACAGATTCTCCACCCTCTGGTGAAAGAAATTACTCTTCATCTCTGTTCTAAATGAATATCTCTCTAGTCTGAGGCTGTTCCCTCCGGTCCTAAAAACACCCACTACAGGAAACTTCCTCCCCATATCCACTCTGTTCAGATCTTTCAATATTTGATATGTTTCAATGATATCCCCCCCGCCCTCATTCTTCTAAACTTCAGCGAGTACAGACCCAGAGCCATCAAACATTTCTCACAAGTTAACACTTTCATTCCCAGAATCATTCCCGTGAACCTCCTCTGGATCCTCTTCAATGTCAGTATATGTTTTCTTAGGTGAGGGGCCGTAAACTGTTCACCATACTCCCAAGTGCAGTCTGACCAATACATTATGAAGCCTCAGCATCACATCTCTGCCCCTATATGCTATCACTCTCAAAGTGAATGCTAACATTGTATTTGCCTTCCTTACCACTGACTCAAACTGCAAGTTAGCCTTTAGGGAATCCTGCACATGGACTCCCAAGTCCCTTTGCACCTCTGATTTTGAAATTTTCTCCCCATTTAGAAAATAGTCTATGCCTTTATTCCTTCAACCAAAGTGCACTTCCCTACACTATGTGCCATCTGCCACTTCATTGCCCATTCTCCCAATCTGTTCAAGCCCTCTGTAAACTCCCTGCTTCCTCAACACTACTCATCCCTCCACCTATCTTCATATCATGTGCAAATCTGGCCACAAAGCCATCACTTCACCAAGAGGGTGACCAGAATGGGTAAAGCAAAAAGAGAGAAGGGGGAGAGGGGAGAAATTACTGGAAGTCTGAGAAAGTGAATCAAACTAAATGTGGGTAAAAACTGCAGGTGCTGGAAATTTGACATAGCAGTAGAATGTGTGAAAATTCCATCAGTGGGTGAAACTGAGAGAAACAGAGGAGCATTTTAGATGCAGAACTTAAAATGAGAAAACAAACAGGTTAAGTTGCAAAGCAGGGAAGGGTTAGAGATAGCAGAGAAATTCCCTATGACTGGGTTGTCAAAGTAACAATTACTTTAAAATTGGCAATTAGAAGATGATGAAAATATAAAAAAATTAAACAGAAAGCTTCAGCTATAGTGGACAGTGAACTGATCCTGGGTAACTAATAAACAAATAAATAATTTAAATATTAACTTGGCAAAAACAACAGTATTTTGAATACAGCAAGATACTAAAAAATAGAATTATCAATCACCAATTAATCGATTCATGGTATTGATGTTTCCCAGGGATCTTTAAGTGATCTTTCCTTGGACAAAAATGTAAGAAGAAAGGATATTATTAAATAACTTAGTAAACGATCAAAATGTTGGGATAATGAGATTACAAGTTAGAATGTGAGAAGCATACCTTCAAAATTTTGCAGCATCCTTCAGAAATTCAAATGTACTTTCTTGACTCACCTTCTACAATTCACTGCTGTGATAGGGCAGCTGTGAAGTGTCCAGGCACTTTTAGCAGATCCCTGCTCAGTTTTACTTAGTGCTTCATCTACCCCTGCTGGTGAAAATTTTGCAAATTCCTGGATCACGAAAGAGAAGAGATTTGGGACCAAGAAAGACACTTTTCATTTAATTTGGGAGACCAGAATTAGGGAAAATTGTGGGCAGTGCACTCTGCAACAGGGACAAAATTGTATTAAGAGATAATACAAAACTATTTATTCTTGAATAAATTGCTGATCAAGACGCCCCCTCCCCCCCCCAAAAAAAGTCAAGATAATGGTTCAGGGCTGGAAAGGCATTTTAACTGCTCCTACAACTTTTCAAGGGCAAAGTTATGCAGCACGGAAACAGGCCATTTGGCCCAACTCATCTGTGCTGACTCTTTTGTCAAGTGAGCTAGTCCCATCTGCTTGAGGTTGGCATAAACCTTTTCTATCTATGTATGCATCCAGATGGCTTCTAAATGTTGTTAATGTGCCTGCTTCAACCATTATTTCTGGAGCTCATTTCAAATACGTACTACCCTTTGTGTGAAGGACTTGCCTTTGATGTCCCTTTTCAATTTCACACCTTCAATCTTAAACCTATGCCTTCTTGTTTTTAGCACCTATTCCCTGAGTGAAAAAATATGTGCTTTCTCCTTAATGATCTATGTGCCTCTATCAGGTCATCCCTTAATCTCCTACGATCTTGGTCACACCTTAATCCCCTGCGATTTAGGAATAAAGTTATACCCTGTGCGACCTCTCCTCGTAGCTCAGTCTTCCAGGGCCAGGTAGCATCCTGCTAAATATTTGCTGCAAACATTCTAGTTTAATAATATCTTTCCTAAATCATGGTTACTAAAACTCCACATAGTACTCCAAGTGTGAAATGTTATTTTTTTTATCACTGAGTCCACTTTAAGAATGATGAGCAACACACACAAAATGCTGGAGGAACTCAGCAGACCAGGCAGCATCTATGGAAAAAAGGGCAGTCGATGTTTCCGGCCGAAACCCTTCAGCAGGACTGGAGAAGAAAAGCTGAGGAGTAGATTTAAAAGGTGGGAGAGGGGAGAGAGACTTACAAGATGATAGGTGAAATATGGAGGGGGAGGGATGAAGTAAAGAGCTGGGAAATTAATTGGTGAGTTGAGGTGAGAGGGAAAAGGGGATGGGAAATGGAGAAGGGGGTGGGGGGTGGTAGGGGAGCATTACCCAAAGTTTGAGAAATCGATGTTCCTGCCATCATGTTGGAGGCTACCCAAACAAAATATAAGGTGTTGTTCCTCCAACCTAAGTGTGGCCTCGTCACGACAGTGGAGGAGGCCATCGATGGACATATTGGAATGGGAATGGGAAGTGGAATTAAAATGGTGGCCACTGGGAAATCCTGCTTGTTCCAGCAGATGGAGCGTAGATGCTCTGAGAAGCGGTCTCCCAATCTACATCAGGTCTACCAATATACTGAAGGCCACACAGTAAATGACCCCAACAGACTCTCAGGTGAAGTATCGCCTCACCTGGAAGGAATGTTTAGGGCCCTGGATGGTAGTGAGGGAGGAAGTGTAGGGGCAGGTGTAGCATTTTTTCTGCTTGCAAGTGCCAGGAGGGAGATCAGTGGGGAGGGACAAGAAATCGTGTAGGGAGCAATCCTAGTGGAAAGCAGGAAGTTGGGGGGGGGGTCGTGGTGGAGATGTGCTTGGTGGTGGGATCCTGTTGGAGGTGGCAGAAGTTTTGGAGAATTATGTGCTGGACACGGAGGCTACTGGGGTGGTAGGCAAGGACAGGAGGAATCCTATCCCTAGTAGGATGATGGGAGGATGGGGCAAGACGAGACGTGCATGAAGTGGAAGAGATGCGGTTGAGAGCAGCGTTGATGGTGGAGGAAGGGAAGCTGCTTTCTTTGAAGAAGGAGGACAGCTCCTTCATTCTAGAATGAAAAGCCTCATCCTGGGAACAGATGCGGCAGAGCAATTGAGAAAAAGGGATGGTGTTCTGCACTCCCGGTGTGGCCTCCCATATATCGGAGAGACCCCATATAGATTGGGAGACTGCCTCGCCGAACATCCGCCAGAAAAACGGGATCACCCAGTGGCCATCCATTTTAATTGCACTTCCCATTCCCATTCCGATATGTCCATCCATGGCCTCCTCCATTGTCGTGATGAGGCAACACTTAGGTTGGAGGAATAACACCTTGTATTCTGTTTGGGTATCCGATGGCATGAACATTGATGTCTCAGACTTCTGGTAATGCCTGCCCCCCTCCCACCTCCATGTCCCATCTCCATTTCCCTCTCTCGCCTCAACCTCATCTCACGAATCAACTTCCCAGCTCTTTACTTCATCACTCCCCCTATCACCTTCCCCCACTTTTTAACTCTACTCTTCACCTTTTTTTCTCCAGTCGTGCTGAAGGATTACGGCCCAAAACGTCAACTGTACATTTTTCCGTCGAGGCTGCCTGGCCTGCTGAGTTCCTCCAGCATTTTGTGCGTGTTGTTCGGATTTTCAGCATCTGCAGATTTTCTCTTGTTTGTAGTTTAAGAATGATGAATTTCTTTGCAAAACAATCTATTTCCAAGCATTTCCAAAATCCTAAATGCATCGTAAATTTAATGAATCCTTCCTTCCTCCTTCAGCAACTGGAGGCAAGGGTTTATGAGTGTCAGTTCATTGCCTGACCAGCTAATGGCAGTCAGACCACAGGCTATTGGAAATCTATTGCTGCAATCTGCTTTACCAACACCCAGCGATGAAATATTGTTTTAGATTAACAACATGTTTTAAAATTTGAATGTGCATCCGTGTCATTTTCAATACAGCCATCAACTTCACTGTTACACATTGGCATAGATGACATTGCCCTTGTACCACCACTGATCCACAGATGTATTGATTTCAGGTTCAGAATTATGGTCTCTACTACCATTCCATCTCAGCCAGGGTAATGATAGGTGTCCAATAAATCGCACGCCAAAGGCCCTATTCCCAATCAGTACTGTGATCTGCAATGGAAATTACTCGACATGCATCCAATTACTATCCATTATATCTCCTCTGTCAAATATACTGCAGATGGTCAACTTCTGGGCTCATGGATAATTAGTTACTAGTTTATAGGAACAACAGGGACTACTGAAAAGACCATGAGACCATAAGATATAGGAACAGAATTAGGCCATTTGGCCCATCGTGTCTGCTTCATCATTTGATTATGGATGATCCATTTTCCCTCTTAGCCCCAATCTCCTGTCCTTCATGCCCTGATTAATCAAGAATATATCAGTCTCTGTCTTAAATATACATACAGACTTGGCCTCTGGTGCTATCTGCGGCAACAAATTCTACAGATTCAACACTCCTCGGCTCAAGAAATTCCTCCTCATCTCCATTCTAAAAGGATGCCGCTCCTTTCAACATTCAATAGGCTTCAATTAGGTCATCCCTCATTCTTCTGAATTACAGTGAATACAGGCTGAGAACTATCAAAAGCTCATCACGTGACAAGCTGTTTAATCCTGGAATAATTTGTGTGAACTTCCTTTGAACGCTCTCCAGTTTCAGTAGATCCTTTCTAAGATAAGGGGCCCAGACCTGCTCATAATCTTTCAAGTGAAGTCTCACCAGTGCTTGATAAAGTTTCAACATTACATCCTTGCTTTTATGTTATAGTCCCCTTGAAATGAATGCTAACATCGCATTTACCTTCCTCACCACAGACTCAACATGCAGATTAACCTTTAGGGAATCCTGCACAAGGACTCCCAAGTCCCTTTGCACCTCAGATTTTTGAATTTTCTCTACATTTAGAAAATAGTCAACCCTTTTATTTCTTCTAGCAAAGTGCAACACCATACATTTCTTGACATTGTATTCCATCTGCCATTTCTTTGCCTATTCTCCTAATCTGTCTAAGACTGTCTCAAGTCTCTCCACTTCCTTAAAACTACCTTCCCCTCCATCGATCTTTGCAACAAAGCCATCAATTCCATCATCCAACTTAGTGACGTACAGCGTAAAAAGAAGTCCCATCATAGACTCCTGAGGAACACCACTAATCACCGGCAACCAACCAGAAAAGGCCCCCTTTATTCCTGTTCTTTGCCTCCTGTCAATTTGCCACTGCTTTATCCGTGCTAGTATCTTTCCTGTAATACCATGGCCTCTTAACTTGTCAAAGGCTTTCTGAAAATTCAAGTACACAACGTTCACCAATTCTCCTTTGTCCATCCCGCTTGTTATTTCTTCAAAGAATTTGAACAGATTTGTCAGGCAAGATTTTCCCTTGAGGAAACTATGGTGACTATGGTCTATTTTATTGTGTGCCGCCAAGTACCTCTGAAAACACATCCTTAGCAATTGACTCCAACATCTTCCCAACTTACAAACTGGCTGATAATGTTCTTTCTTCTGCCTTTCTCTCTTCTTGCTGCTGGTGTCTTCCAGTGAAAATTGATGCAAAGTACTTATTCAGTTTACTTGCCATTTACTTGTGCCCCATTTACCACTCTAGTATCACTTTCCAGCAGTCCAATATCCACTCTCACCACTCTTTTACACTGAGGAAACATTTGGCATCCTCTTTATTCTTACTGGCTAGCTTACTTTTGTGTTCCATCGTTTCCCTCTTTATGACATATTTAGATGCCTTCTGCTAGTTTTTAAAAGCTTCCCAATCCTCGAACTTCCCACTAATTTTTGCTCGTTTATATGCCTTGCTTTGGTTTTTATGTTGGTTTTGTCTTCTCTTGTTAGCCATAGTTGTGTCATCTTTCCTTTAGAATACTTCTTCCTCTTTGGGATGATGCCTTCCAGATTGTTTCCAGAAATTCCAGCCATTGCAGCTGTGCCATCATTTCTACCAGTGTTCCTTTCCAATCAATTTCAGTCAGCTCCTCTCTCATGCCCCTGAAATTCCCCTTACTCCACTGTAATACTGATACATCTGACTTTAACTTCTCCTTTTCAAATTTCAGGTTGTATTCTATCATTATGTGGCGACACACTTTCCAGCACACACGAACCGGCCCACGAAATAGCACGCCGGCAGACAGGCAAGCCCCAAAAAGGGCGCCAGGCCATCTTCACCAGCAGGGGGAAAACCCCGCACACGGAAGGGGTCTGGGAATATGCATTCCCCACAGCAGTCCCGCCCAGGGAGGGTGGGAACGGGAAGGCTTTAAAGGAGGCCGCGAAGTTTGAATAAATCTCTTTTATCGCAACTCCAACTCACCGACTACGTGTCGTTATTCTAGCGCTACAATATTATGATTTTCCCCTAAGGATTCTTTTACCTTAAGCTCTCTAATCAATTCTGGCTCATTGCACAATGTCCGATCCAGAATAGCTGATCCCCTAGTGGGCTCAACCATGAGCTGCTCTAAAAAGCCATCTTGTAAACATTCTGGAACTACACCCTCTTGGGATCCAGCATAACCTGACTCCTCCAATCTACCTGCATATTGAAATCCTCCGTGATTATTGTAATATTGCCCTTTTGGCATGCATTTTCTATTTATGTTGTAATTAGTGGGCGACATCTTTACTACTCTTTGGGGGTCTGTGTATATCTCCCATTAGGATCTTTTTACCCTTGCAGTTCCTTATCTCTACACACTGTGATTCAACACCTTCCAACCCTATATCACCTCTTTCTAATGATTTGATTTCATTTTTTTCCAACAGAGCAACTCCACCCCCTGCCTCCCTGCTTTTCCTTTCAATACACTCTGTATCCTTGGATGTTAAGCTGCCAGTTATAATCTTCTTTCAGCCATTATTAGGGCTTAGCAGCAACTTGTGACTCTTTTAACCCTTTACTACTCTAAAGGATTTGTGATTCACTTTGCATTTCCCACCATTAGTCATTCTCCCAAGTTCTCTGTACTAAAAAATAGGCCTGCGAGTCTGACTTCAGTAATGGGAAAATTATTGAAAGGTATTCTAAGAGACTGGATATACAAGTATCTAGATAGACATAGACTGATTAAGGATAATCAGCATGGCTTTGTGCATGAGAGATCATGTCTAACCAATTTAGTAGAGTTTTTGTGAAAGTTACCTAGGCAGTGGGTGTTGTCTACATGCACTTTAGCAAGGCATTTGACAAGGTCCCACATAAGAGGCTTGTCAAGAAGTTCAAGAAGTTTGTTCAGTATCTTGGCATTCAAGATGAGGTAGTAAATTGGATTAGACATTGGCTTTCTGGGAGAAGCCAAAGAGTGATAGTAGATGGTTGCCACTTTGACTGGAAGCCTGTGACTAATGGAGTTCCGAAGGGATCAGTACTGGGCCAATTGTTGTTTGTCACCTATATCAATGATCTGGATGATAATACGGTTAACTAGACCATGAAATTTGCAGATGATAACAAGATTGGGGCGTTGTGGACAACAAAGAAGGATATCATTGTTTGCAAAGGGATCAGCATCAGTTTAAAAAATGGGCTAAAATGGCAGTTGGAATTTAATGCAGACAAATGTGAGGTGTTGCATTTCAGTGAACAGGACACTGAGAAGGTGTGTTAGAACACATAGGCCCATAATACATTGAAAGTGGTGTCACAGGTAGATAGGGTTGTACAGAAGGCTTTTGGCACATTCACCTTCATAAATCAAAGTATTGAGTACAGGAGTCTCACACAAAATGCTGGTGGAACTTGATAGGCCAGGCAGGATCTATGGAAAAGAGTAAACAGTCGACTTTTTGGGCCAAGTCCCTTCCATAAGGCGGTAAGTCCATAAGACATAGGAGCAGAATTAGGCCTTCGGCTCATCAAGTTGCTCCACCATTTCAACATGGCTGATCCGTTTTTTCTCCCAGCCCCAATCCCCTTCCTTCTCCCCAAATCCCTCCATGCCATGACCAATCAAGAATCTAAGAGACCTTCAAAGGGTCTCGGCCCGAAACAGCACAAACATTTATTAACTGCATTGAGCTTAATGCCTTGAGCTGCCTGAAATAAATTAACATTAGATCATGAACCCATTTATTCTTTTAAACTACTTAAGCAACCATCCAGTTTTCGGCATGCTACTTTTCAATGTTCTCAGATGTCAACCAGCAGGCAGATGTGTCTCTTCCACCAGTTTATTTCAGTGCCACTAATTTATAGTTATTCTGTCTAATTGGTCTACCTCAATTTTCCCACTTTCCGATCTTAATATCAAACTATGTCATAACTATTGATTACATTATGGTCACTGTTTACCAGCTATTCTTCTAAAGACCAGAGATACAAGGAAAATAACCATAATGACAAATTTGATATGGTAATTGAATACAAAAAATAACTATAAATTTTAATTATATGTCCATGAGTATGGCATATCTTCCCTTGTTGGTGACATAGAAAACTTCTGCAAAAATTCTGATTTCCTTCTCACAACTACAACCAGTCCATCACCGGTAGTTTTTAAGTCTACTCTCTATGCTCATTGCAGTTTTGTCTCACTAGAATGGAGTGATCAGAACTGAACCTGTACTATTACTGTTATCTGTTTTGGCCTCCAAAATATTATTTATAAGTTAAATAATAACTCAAGGCTTATTTCTAGGTGCTAATCAAGCTGTGATTCCTTTATTCTAATCAAGCTGCGTCAATCATTATTTCATACGTGAACCCCAGCTCCTGCTAATCAGGCAGAAGTGCATTGTAAATTGCTGGGCCAGCAAGGAGCTTTTGTACTTGGCTGGTCTCAGATCACACATTAGTTGCATTTCTTTTATAAAGCTGTCAAAAGACTGTTAGAATAGCGAGCCTACAAGACAGGGGTTGTAGAAGGCTGCCAATAGATCTGGGAAATGCCATCTGTAGTTTGGGGCAAGTTTAGTAGTTCACCTCTGGTTACCATCACATGATAGAACTAAGAGGGCTACAGGCCAAATCTGTCCCTGAACTTCATGAAGGAACAAGGTTAAAACTGTCAAAGATTAGCAATTAGCATACCTTATTTTGAATACCATAGTTGGTTTATTTTGACATATTTAAGCTTGAGTGTAGTTTCCTTCCATTGGTATGGGTGAGGTTCTGTTTGGCTATTCTCACTCATTCATAGGTTCCATGAGGAGTACTACAGAAGTTTTCAGATGGGTCAAGGATAAAGTGGTAAATTCTCTTCTTCTAAATTCATGCATAAATCCTTACCAGCATCCGTTAGTCTTGCGAGACCATGGATCTGCGCCTGGAAAGTCTTCACTCTCCAGGGCAAGGCCTGGGCAAGGTTGTATGGAAGACCAGCAGTTACCCATGCTGCAAGTCTCCCCTGTCCGCGACACCAATGTTGTCCAAGGGAAGAGCATTAGGACCCATACAGCTTGGCACCGGTGCCGTCGCAGAGCACTGTATGATTAAGTGCCTTGCTCAAGGACACAACACGTTCCCTCGGCTGCGGCTTGAACTCACGACCTTCAGGTAGCTAGTTCAATGCCCTAACCACTTGGCCACACGCCCACGTGCATAAAGATCACACATACAGCACAATGGAGAATAAAAAGGGTTTATGATGAGTGCTATAGGAACACCTACAAAAAATGGTGGACACAGCCCAGTCCACCACATGCAAAGCCTTTCCCAACACTAAGCACATCCACAAGAAAGCAGCATCTATCAACAAAGAGCCCACCTACGATTCCTTCTCATTGAAACTATTGGGAAGGAGGCATTGGCCTTAGGTCCAACACCACCAGATCAGGAATAGTGATTACGCTTCAACCATCAGGCTCATGAACCAGCATGGATAACTTCACTCACCTCAGGTGACTGAAGAAGTTCAGCACGAGCCCCCAGATCCTCAAGACCTTCTACAGGGGCATCACTGAGAGCATCCTAACTGGCTGTATCACTGGCTGGAATGGGAACTGCACCAATCTTGATCAGTGGGTGCTGCAGAAAGTGCTAGGGACAGCCCAGGGCATCTGTACGTGTGAACTTCCTTCCACTGAGGACATTTACAGCAGCAGGTGCACAAAGAAGGCCTGGAAGATCACTGGGGACACCACTCACCCCAACCATAAACTCCTTCAGCTGCTTCTGTCTGGCAAACGGTATGGTAGCTTAAAAGCCAGGATCAGCAGGCTATGGGACAGCTTCCATCTACAAACTATTAAACTTTATAAATTCACGTGTCTGTACATTGTGACAGAGCAATAACACAGAGAATCTTACTCCCTCATGTGTGGGATGGATGTAAGATTTAAATAAATAATTCAATTCTATTCTACAACTCGTTCTCACTATTATTTATTTGGTTAATATTTTTATTTGCAATTTGTTTTCTTTTTGCACATTGGTTGTTTGCAGTCTTTGTGCGTAGTTTTTTATTGATTCTATTGTATTTCTCTGTACCATTGCAAATGCCTGCAGGAAAATGAGTCTCAAGGTGGCATATTGTAGCATATATACTTCAATAGTAGATTTACTTTGAACTTTAATTATCAAGACAAGGTAGTGATATTGGATTCATTGAAAGAAATGTGTCATTCTAATTTAAACAAAATTGACATAGACGAAGAATTGATTAATGGAGGGAAAACATTTCATGGTGGAGGGTTATGACTAGCAACTGTGACAGTTCATTGAAACTTACCGAACTCCAGTGGAGCTGAGCTGGGTTTTTGAGGGAATGGCTGAGGAGGCAAGAGCAGGGACACTAAGATGGGAGGCAATTTCTTCATCAAAAAGATAGAGAAGCCTTGGAGTTCTCCACACAAGAGCATGATGCATGTTCCGACTTAGACTGACAGATCTGGATAATAAGAAAATCAAGAGACAGGTGGTTAATTCAGGAAAGTGGCACTCAGTAAAGGATCAGCAATGGATCTTATTGAATGATACAAGCGATAAAAAGGTCTCTCCCTGCTTCTGTTTATTATGTCCTGAAATACGCAGTGCTTAACTTTAAATTTCATAAACTACTTGAGTGCAAACAAAACACTGATTTTTAAATGGTTTATTCACTCAGTAATTTACACATTGATTGACTCATGGAAAGTGTTGTTGCAAGTAACCAGAGTTTCAGCAGCTCTCGTGGCCAAGGCATGAATACCAATGGAGAAAAAAAGAACTACAACTAAAATGTATTTACATGTTAGATAAGCAGTGATGTGGAATTAAATTGATTATGGATAATCTCTTGCCAGAGAATGTAAGAAATTAGATCTGCTCTGAGCTACTTGATTTTATATAAACAATTTATTGAACTGACATACTTGCTTTTGTAATGTCTAGCTATCACCATAGATTACTTCATTTTACAATAAATACCTAAGGAAGTGTCAAAACAGCTGCCAGACTATTGCATATGGTCAAAATGAAGAATAGTAATGAGAAAAAAATGTTCTCATTGCATCAGTGAAGCATCTGGAAATTAACTTAAGACCAGCATCTTGAACACTTGGCATTCATTATCTATATTTTGAACATAGAACTGCTACTGCTGAAATTTTGAAATAATGCTAACACTGTTGAAAGAGAACCACATTGGCAACAGGGCTGAAAAATATAATTAGAGATTTTTTTTTGTTAGTCACCAGGAATAGTCACATATGGATACTAATAACATATAGGTGTAGCATGTTATTATTCAGGTGCCATTTGCTAGGTGGTTTGGGATGTTCGTTTAGTTTAAAAAGAAGTCTTATCAATGCAAACACTCTTAAGCAATTGAGATGGACAGCATGAGAGGTCACCAGTGGGAAACTCGCACATAAATCGAAAAATTATGCTTAAAAATTCTCTCAAATGCATACAATGTGATTTCAGTACTTTGGGTGATTGGGTTTCACTTGCAGTATTATTTCAGAATTCATGTTACAATTATTATTGCAATTATAGGAGGTCTGCAACATTGATGATATGCATTATTTTTAGATTAACTTGCAGCCTCAAACTCTATGGTGCTAAAATGAGCACCAGAGAAATTTGTGGGAAATAAACTGCAAAGGCCTCTCATAAGGTACATCTGACTGCACGAAGAACATTCTTTCTTTTCTAAGTTATGCCACTGATCCTAAGCCTTATTACTTATTACTTAAACCTTATGCCAACAGCCTAATTCTGAGCAACAGCAGCTGAATACAGCTTTGTGAATTCCAACTTTTTTCTCATGGAATTTCAGGAAAGTGGATTGAAATTCACCACACACATTGTATTCTTTGGCATAACCATTGGGATACTCTCACAGCTGTGAATTGTAAAGCATTAGATCAAGGCTTCCCATTCAAAGGCTATGTAACCCCAAAAAGGCTAAGTAGGATCAAAATCTTAACTGTAAAGTGAAAATACATCCCTCTTCAAAAAATTCATCAAAGCTGTGCATTTTGAAGTAGCCAAACAGAGACAGAATTTTGTATCCTAAAGAAAGATTTTCCCCATAGGCTCCAGTTTATAATTCAGATTTGAATCAAGGGAAGTGGTTTTACCCTATCACCCAGACATTCAAATGAAAGAGCCAATAATGTATCTTTTATGAAATTAAAGCAAAGTACACCCACTATGTTGATTTTTGTCTGAAAGTCATGAATTTACTTTAGAGAACTAAAGATCTTCCAATGAAATACAGAGTGAAAAAAACACTCAAATGGTCTGAGTTGTAGAATAAGATTTTCAAACTTCTTTGACTTTCTATTCCTCTTGCAGTATTCTGGTAAGTATTTACATTCATCCTTGCATTCAATTTCCTAAGCCTCCTTGAGGTTTGGAGAACAGCTTTAACCAGGTGGCACTCACAATGCGCTATGATTTTTGGACGCCTGGTTTCCTGACCAGAACAATCACTTATTGCTGCTTGTCACAATCTAGAGGGCTACAGGAGACAGCTCTATCCTGTTATTTATTGAATGTGCCACACCACAGAGCTAAGACCATACTTTACTGGCAACAAGTTATTTCTATTCTTTTGAACTGAAGAATTGCATTGTTGTGAGGAGGGACGATTTCCACACAACTTAGTCATTATATTCCTTATAAGTAGGCTCTGCAGCTATCACATTGTAAACCAACGTGAATTTATAGCAAACACTACCTCAAAATGTGCTTTTTAATGTTTGCTTTTATCAATTATATGCAGAAAACTCAATACAACTTAAGAGAAATAGTATTGTTAACCAATACCAGAAAATTATAAACTGGGTTTCATGCAAATTAAATAACATAAAGAGACATAATTCACATTAGGAAAGTCGCTTCTGAAAATCAATGCTTTTTTTCCGACAAGACTTCGCTTACTGTCAATGTTCTGCTGAAAAAGGGGCATGAAATCTTTCCATAGCTTGTTAAGGACATGCTGGACATTTTCCTTCCATATGTTCTTACAACACAGAAGGAAATTGAAAGAAACTGGAATATTTAGTTAAGAGTGAGAACATGCAAACTGCAGAAAGACAGCATCCAAGGTCAGGATTGAACCCAATTCACTGGATTGCAAGGAACTCATGTAAAGTGTGAGATAATGCATTTGTATTTGTAGCTTTGTTTCCCTTCAAAATTTATTAAATTTATTACCAAACTACGTACACAGTTTGTCACCATATACAACCATGAGATGCATTTTCTTGTGAGCATTCACAGTAAATTCAAAGAAAAACAAGAGTCAATGAAAAACTGTACACAAGATGGACCATCAATGAATGTGCAAAAGACAACAAACTCCAAATACAAAAAGAGAAAAAAAAAAGCAATAAATATTGAGAACATAAGATGAAGAGTCCTTGAAAGTGAGTCCATAGGTTGCGGGAACAGCTCCATTTTGGAGTGAGTGAAGTTAGGTAAAGATCAAAGTTCAAAGTAAACTTATTATCAAAATACATTATTGTCACCATATACAACCCTTCCTGCAGCATACTTGATAGATCCGTAACAGAATAACAACCCTGATAGAATCAATGGAAGACCAAACTAACTTAAGTGTTCAACCAGTGTGCAAAGGACAAGTTGTGTAAATATGAAATGAAATAATCATAATAAAAATATAAGCAATAAATATCAAGAACATGAGAAGAGTCCTCAAAAGTGAGTCTATAGGTTGTGGGAAAACTTTAATGATAGGGCAGGTAACATTGAATGAAATTATCCCCTCTGATTCAAGAGCCTGATGGCTGAGGGGTAGTAACTGTTCGTGAACCTGTTGGTGTGGGTCCTGATGGTCCTTCCTGATGGCAATAGTAGGAGGAGAGCATGGCCCGGACAATGTGTGTCGTTGATGATGGATGCTGCCATCCCGCAACAGCACTCCGTGTAGATGTGCTTAATGGTAGGGGAGAGCATTACCCATAATGGACTGGGCTATATCCACTACCTTTTGTAGGCTTTTCATTCTAGAACATTGGTGCTCCCTTACCAGACCATGGTGCAAACAGTCAACATACTCTCCACCTATGGAAGTTCTAATCTATGTAAGTTTGCCAAAATTTCAGATGACATGCCAAACCTTTGCAAACTTCTAAGAAAGTAGAGGCGTTGCCATGATTTCTTTGTAATGGCACTTGTATGCTGGACACAGGATTTAATAGCACTTTATTATTAATGGTCACTGTTAACAATGAAGAGGCACGCAGAGGTGAGGTAAGGTGAGTGGAGAAGGGGGTGGAGGCAAGACAGAGTTGAGGGAAGCAGAGGTGGAGGCAGAGTCAAGACATCCATGAGAGCAAGAAGAGCCCCGATGTTTCAAAGATTCAAAAAACTTTATTGTCATTCTAACCGTACATCAGCTCTGCAGGGCAGAATGAGACAGCGTTTCCCAGGAGCAGTGCAATCATAACATAACAAACGCAACACTAAATAATAAACATAACAATAAATAGTAAAACACAACAGCTACATGTCAGTTAAAATCAAGTTATAATTGTCCAATGCAAGTTAAAAGTGTCCAAAGCAGAGTCAGGTAGAGCAGCTATTTAGCAGTCCGATTGCCTGTGGGAGGAAGCTGTTTAGTAGCCTTGTGGTTCTAGTTTTGCTGCTCCTGTAATGTTTGCCTGATGGCAGAAGAACAAACAGTTCATGGAGAGGGTGTGAGGGGTCTTTAATGATGTACCGTGTCTTCTGGAGGCATCGACTCTGAAAGAGGTCTTGGACAGAAGGAAGGGAGACCCCAATAACCTTCTCTGCTCCCCTAACCACCCTCTGCAAGGCTCTTTTGTTGACAGCACTGCAGCTGGAGTACCAGGTTGTAATGCTAAAGGTCAGCACACTCTCAACCACACCTCTGTAGAATGTAGTTAAGATGTTAGTGGGGAGTGATACTTGTTTAAGCTTCCTCAGAAATCTCTGCTGGGCCCATTTCACAATCCCAGTGGTGTTCCTGGACCAGGTGAGATTGTCCGAGATCTGCACCCCAAGGAACTTGATGTTTTCCACTCTCTCCACTGTGGAGCCGCTGATGCTGAGGGGTGTGTGCTCAGGCTGAGACCGTCTGAAATCAACGATCATCTCCTTGGTTTTGGTGACATTAAGCATCAAGTTGTTATCACTGCACCAGCTCTCTAGGTGTTTGACCTCCTCCCTGTACATTGTTTCATCATTTTTGACTGATTTATGTGCTGGGCCGAACTGGAAAAGTCAGGTACAGGCTGAATCGTGGTGGGTATAAGTGACTCATTTACTATTCCATATACTGCAAGGTATCATATACTTGTAAAGTAGCAAAGTAGTAGTTGAAAAATAAAGTGTTATAAGGCCTCTTGAATGAAATTTTTTGTTCTTATTCTTCCAAAAGATGATTGATAATTCTCCCAGAGTCACAATACTTCAGGAAGAGTACCCATATGAAAAAATACCAAGTTGTGTATCCCATGTACATTTAACATCAAAGAAGACTGCCAAATATCTGTTGTGAGTTTTGTATCCATTCACAGTCTGATAACAGTTCTTATTTAAAAACAAACTTTGTCAAGGACATGTTTTATGGGATAGCTACAGAATATGTTAACTTTTACTTTCTTCAAAAACCTGATTCTGATTCTAAAAGCTATATTTTTCATCACCGGCATGTGACGTGAAATTTGTTAACCCAGATGCAGCATTCTGCTAAGTTGAACTCTACAATAAAAACATTCATGGAAGAGAAATATCATCACATTCTTGGCTCCTAGACACCCAACACAAATGGGCAATGCACACTTAATTGAAATGAAGCCTAAACCTTTCCACTGATGATCAGCAATTAGAAATATTTTTAAAAACATATTTAACATCTACTTCAGCGGCTGATTTCCTGCGTTCAAACTGCCACTAAGTTTTCCAAGACTAGCAGCAGATGTAATAAAAAAGTGTCTTTAATAAGACTAACTAATTATCTGAAGTATATTTTCTGGGGGTCCATACTTTATTGTTGCCAACTACTGGCATTGTACTAGTTTCTGTCTCCCTCTATTGATGAAAGTCAGACATTCTCAAACAACCTCCTGTTATGGCTAGAAAATAAATAACAGGATATACTAATGTTGAAAGTTTTTCTGTCATCTCTAGCTATACCCACATATAATGAATGTTTATGTGAATGCAGAATTGAATACTACCTGTGACTTTACCCACATGGGTGGAGAAAGAAAGGAATTCTGCACCAAAAGAAAGATAAAGCTAAAATTTTCTGCCACGGCATTTTCCATCATGCCCAGTTAGCAGTTGTTAGAACTAGAGAATAATTACAGTATAGAAGGTGGCCTTTCTTCCCATTGAATCTGCTTTGGTTCCCAAGTGATCAATCCTTTCAGTCTCATTCTCCAAATTCAAATTGCAAGTGTCATTTCCAATCCCTAATGAAAGTACTAGCTGATTTTGTTTCTAATATCCTTGCAAGGAATAAGTCCTTCACAGTGAAAGTAAAAATGTATTTCCTCTTGAGCCCAATATTTTAAATGTACATCTTCTCCTTCTTAAACCATTTGCTTATGGGAACAGCTTCTTATAAATTGTTTCCACCCCCCCCCGATGCATTTTGTTGTGCAAGATGGGACACACATGGTGAAATATGAAAGACTACAATAATATAGCTTACCATTTGTAGCGAAATTTTTAAAATTAATATAACAGCAATTTAAGAAAAGCTCAGTCATAAGTTAGTTGAGCAACTTGACTTCTGTGTTCCTGGTTGGAATAGCAGGAGCTTAGTTGCCACATCATAATCTAAAGGTCAATGTTTATCATCATTGAGCAATCAGAGGTGGAGGGTGTGAGCAACTTCCAATTCCTCGGTGTTATCATTTCAGAGGATCTCTCCTGGGTCCAGCACGTAAGTGCATTATGAAGAAAGTACAGCTGCACCTCTATTTCCTTCAAAGTTCACGAAGATTTGGCGGTACATTTAAAACATTAATAAACTTCTAGAGATGTGTGTTGGAGAGTATACTGACGGGTTGCATCAACCACTTGAATGGAAAACCCTGCAAGAAGTAAAGGATACAACCCAGTCTGTCGCAGGTAAAGCCCTCCTCACCATTGAACACATCTACACCGAGTGCTGTTCAGGAAGGCAGCGTCCAACAAGAACCCCCACTACACAAGGCTACGCTCTCTTCACAGTGCTGCGATCAGGAAGATACTGCATCAGAACCCACACTACCAGGGTCTGGGACAGTTATTACCCTTCGACCATCAGGCTTCTGAACCAGTGGGAATAACTTCACTTGCCCCATCACGGAACTGTTCCCACAACCTATGTACTCAGCTTTAAGGACTCTTTATCTCACGTTCTCAATATTTATTGCTTAATTATTTATTATGACTTCTATTTTTTATCTATTGCATTTGCATAGTTTGTTATCTTTTGCACCTTGTTTGTTTGTCCATCCTGTTGGATGCGGTCTTTCATTGATTCTATTATGTTTCTTGGACTTACTGAGTATGCCTGCAAGAAAACAAATCTCAGGGTTGTACATGCTGACAGACATGCACTTTGATAATAAATTTACTTTGAACTTTGAGACAGTATTCATATCTTAAAATTATAGCTACCAATGATAATCACTACAAATTTTGTATGAGATCAGGAGATTAATTTTCCTAACCCTTAACACCTCTTATCGTAAGACAATTTTACTGAGGCAATGACCCAAAATATAAAATCATGCAAACAGAAAAAATATTACTTAAGAGATAATGAGTCTAAAGGCCGTGGAGAGTGAGAGAACATGGAAATGAAGTTCTTGCAAAACTCGCCCCTTCTAAAGTCAGATGATATGAGCAGTTGCACTTTTTTCCCCCTGTCATTTGCTGCATCTGGCTAAGATCGGGTGACTCAGATACCTAGAACAACGGGAACACAATGAACTGCAGATGCTGGAATTCTTTGGCAAAACAAACAAGCTGCTTGAGGAACACAGCCGGTTGAGTAGCATCTGTGGAACACAAGGAATTTTTGACATTTCAGATCAAAATCTTGTATTAGGGTTGTTCATGAAAATTCAGGGCTTGGACCTGAATAGCCAACAATTCTTCTCATCCCACAGATGTCCCTCAACCCACTGGGTTCCTCCTGTGATTGTTGCTCCAGAGATCAGAGATGAAAGGGGGACCTCCTTTGCTTTCAACCCTTGAAAGGCCATCAAGACATCTGCAATGCTGCTCAGCAGTTCCAAACATTGTTACATTCCTGATTTACACACTAAGCAAGACAGAAGGAGAAAGCCCTTAACTCTGAGTGGAGTCATCGGGACGTCATCGTGACAGCGTTTTTTTTTTAAGCAGGCCGAGTTGCTATTCACTCAACCCAGCACAGATGGAGCCAGCTGGATTTGAACTCGAGAGCCTTCACTCCGAAATTGATGCCACTACGCCACCAGCCGGCCACACACTAAGCAAACCATCAACTAATTTAATCTAATTCTTGAACCCAAGTTCCATCATTTCCAAAAACCTTTTAATTACTATACATTTAAATTTAGAAAGAATGCTCACATTACTGTACCAAGTTTGTAGAATTACCGTTATCATTTCACAGTTGAAACTATATTACAATAAACACCACATACCATGGGCAGAAATACATTTTGGTGATTAAAGACAGCATAGTGGTATACAACCTAAAGACCATTTATTGCAGTAAATATATTTCTTCTAGTCCTTCATGGAGCCTCAGACTGGTTCCATCCCCAAAGCTGTCACGTCCAGATTTTAATAAAACTGGTGCAGGTAATAACATCTTGAACAGAATAGCCTTTTTAAGTTCATTACAGCATTTCCACAGTTCTTACAGCTGTGAAAAGTTAAACAGGTTGTCAACATATACATTCTAAGGGGAGTTGAGTGGGAAGAAATATGCGAAGTCACTGGAAATAAAAATTGCAAGTATTTTTAGGGTTTGGGGGGCAAGGAGATAATTTGAGTCAGGTTTTCAATATTTTTTATATTCCTGAGATTCATACTCAGAGGTAAAGATGATACCAAGAGGGATGGAAACCAATGTGGTCTACTAAAGTTCTGCTCTACGCCTAAGTGCCTCTAACCTTGACAACCCTTATTGGAAGAATACCTAGGACAGAATTTGATCCATGTCAAATTAAAGAAACTGGTTTGTGGAAATAATACAAAAACACTTTAATCCAAAATCATACGTTTATGCAATTGCACCCAATAACTAAATGAAAACAAATCTCTAATCAAGGAAAATCTAAAGAGTGCTGATGAAGGGTCTTCGATATAATCATTAATGGTGTCTCTCTTTCAAAAGACGCTCAGCATCTTTATGTACATGTGTTTGGGGTATAAGGCATTAATTTAATAACACAGGAACTGGCATAAGTATGCCAGTGTCAATGATCTGTAAGAAAATAAGGCACTTAACTGTAAAAATGTCCTGGTATCACCCGATCTGCAATGGTGGAAAGGGTTTCATTTCCAAAGAATCATGGCATTTGGGAATTCCTACTTGCAATAATGAATATAGCATTGGATGACCTTGATAATTGGAATACTCCATTCCTAAGATTTCCTACACATGGAACATGATATTCTTCCATTTTATTTGCAATCCAGGTCTATCCTCTCCCTAATACAAACGACATCTACAGCCAACATAAAAAGTGTTAAATATTTTCAGTACTCACCAACCATGTCTATGAACTGAAAAAAAGATATGTTGAGAAGCTTGATGTCATGAACATCGATCTCAGTGATTGCTCACCTCATTCCCCCATTCCAGTTTCCCTCTCTTACCTCATCTCCTTACCTGTCCGTCACCTCCCTCCAGTGCTCCTCCCCCTTCCCTTTCTTGCTTGGTCTTCTGTCTTCTCCTGTCAGATTCCCTTTCTCCAGTCTGTTATTTCTTTCTCCAATCAACTTCCCAGCTCTTTACTTCACCCCTCCCCCTCCCAGTTTCAGCCATCATCTACCACTTTGGACTTCTTCCTCCCCTCCCCAACCTTCTTGCTCTGACTTCTCATCTTTTCTCCCCAGTCCTGATGAAGAGTCTCGGCCCACAACATCAACTGTTTACCCTTTTCCACAGATGCTGCCTGGCTCGCTGATTTCCTCGCGCATTTGTGTGTGCTACAGATATATTGATTGTGATTTTTGTTTTGACGCAGGGACTTGGTGAGTTAGCTCCTTCATACGTGAAGGAATCAAAATATCCCTTTTTGTTCTTTTGATTTAGAGGTTTCTGGATTTCAAGAATGTTTGCGTCAAAGGGAAATCACAATCTTCACTTACACATTTTTTTATTTGCGCACATAAATGCAATAAGGTATCATTGAAAGTACTTTTAATATATTTTAAGTACATGTAGATATCCAGGTTATTCCAAAAATAATTGATACATTATTGAAAGATATTTTGTTCAAAACAGATCTGGTGAGTCAGTACTCGATGCCTCATTCTCCTGAATGTATTTCAGAATATCTAGTTCATTCATGGCAGCCACTGTGCTTTTCGAGGAACTGGATTCTGCTGCAGGACTGTTCCTCCTCATTTCAGAGGGGCAGGCAGGTTTCACGGGCACAGTCGGCTTGGCTGGCACAGCTGGCTTGGCTGGTACAGCTGGTTTGGCTGGTACAGTCGGCTTGGCTGGTACAGTCGGCTTGGCTGGTTTTGCCTTATTACTGGAGCTTAAGTTCAGTATTTTATCCAGGTCATCTTCAACTCTGGAAATATTAAAGGCAGAAAACATACAATAATTGATGTTGCCATTATTTGACTACTAAGTGTACTTTGACTTATAGCATTTGATTTACTACATGCATTTTGATGCACAGCATATGTCATTTGCAGCTGTTATCTGTGGAATTGGAGACACCGAAGAATATGCAAAGCATTCAAGACTGGAATCCATCCTGCTTGAAAAAAAGTGCATGAACAAAAATATAATTGTTGCTCAAGAAGGAATGAATGTCATGTGCTTGGGATTTCACAGACCAGAAACATCAGTTTTCATAAATGTTTAATAACAGAAACTAAAAACTAATTCAGAGAAAGTCAATAGCATAATTTAATACATTTTACAATGTGTTGAGTTTTATTTAATATAAATTACAACTTCTTTCTTCCCAGGAGAATCATGGCACATTTTAAAAATGGGTATAACAAAGTTAAGTTTAACTTGAGTTCAGCTGAATTGGGGAAATCCTGAAGTGCAGATTGAGAGAGAAGATGTTGAGTGAGATAAATTGTGGCATAGTGAAAGTACTCCTAAAATTATAGTTTATAAATCAACTTCTTAAATTATTACAAAAATCAATATATAGAAGTCACTTACCAGCATAAAGTGGTTTAAAAAATAATAAATAATTTATTTTAGTTTTTTTTTGATAAAAATAGCAGGTACAAAGAATGCAGCAAGTAGTTTTCCCACACAAAACAACATTCTTTATTTAATCACTCTTCTTAAAATAACTATCTCATTTTGACCATAAGACAGAAGAGCAGAATTAGGCCATTCAGCCCATTGAGTCTGCTAATTTATTATTTCCTCTCAATCCCATTCTCCTTCATTCTCCCCATTACTTTTGCAGACATCCCACCCTGCAAAAATTCATTTCAGGGAGGTAGCACCACCACCCCACACCCCCCAACCCCATATACCCCTCCCCGCCCCCCGGTCGACCTCCCAGGGGGTATGTATACACAACTTTTGATTATATATAGATATTCCTTGTTGAGTATTTTGTTGGCAGTTTCAATGCTAATAGCTAAATTCTAATGCAAATAGCTTTTCTATTTCTTTTGCAAAATTTCCTTGTACTGTGATGTGGCTTGCTTGGCAGATTTGAGCATTTTGCCGAAAGTCTCAACCTCATAGCAGTCTGTGTCAATTAATTTGTTAATTTTGCAAGACATCAGATTCACAAGTGTTTTGTGAGACAGCTGACTTCTGAATTCTGTCTTAATGTGACGCACCATGCTGAATGACACCTGTTCCACCCACCTCAACATGTCTTTTACAGTCATTTAACCCACCATGGGCAATAGAAAAGTCACTGTTGCAAACAGTGCAGCGAGCAACACTGTCATTATCTTTGGCCCCTTTTAGGTACACTTTAGTGTAGTCTGGGGTGAAGTACATTTTATATTTTCTTTTTTTGGAACACTCTGCCATGGCGCTGCAGGACACTAAACTGAACTGATGGACAATGAAAAAGAGAGAGAGGTCGACTGTAAAGCCCGCCTACAGAGAAAACTGATAGGTCTACTTAGCACAAAGAGACCAATCAGGATTCTTATTCATTCTCTCACTCTCTCTCTCACCCCTCCCCTTCTCTCCCCAGCCCTCTTTCGCTCGCTCGCTTTCAAAAAAAAAAAAAAATCGATTTCCGGGATATTGTATATAATTTGCGGGCGTCAGGGAGCCGCTATCAATATATGGGAGACTCCCAGAACTTCCGGGAGAGGTGGGATGTCTGCTTTTGACATTTTTACTAATCAAGAACTTATCAACACCCACTTTAAATTTACCTAATGACCTGGCCTCCACTGTGCCTGTGGTCATGAATTCGACAGATTGACCACCCTCTGGATAAAGAAATTTCTCATCGTCTCTGTTGTAAAGTACATTCTTTTATCCTGAGGCTGAGCCCTCTGGTCCTAGACTGTTTGACTATCGAAAACATTCTTCACGTCCACTCTATAAGGCCTTCAATTTTCAAGAGGTTTCATGAGAATCACCCTCACCTCTCTCAACTCCAGAGAGCACAGGCCCAGAGCCATCAAGCTCTCCTCATATATTAACCCTTTCATTCCCAGAATCATTCTTATGAACACTCTTTGGATCCTCTCCAATGCCAGCAGATGCATTCTTAGATAAGGGGCTCAAAAATGTTCACAATACTTCAAATGTGGGGCTGATGTATGCCTCATAAACCTTCAGCATTACATCCTTGCTTCAATATTCTAGTCCCCTCAAAATGAATACTAACATTCCATTTGCTTTCCTTACTACCAATTCAGCCTGCAAGTTTAGGGAATCCTGCACTAGGACTTCCAAGTCCTTTGCACCTCTGATCTTTGAATTTGCTCCATATTTAGAAAATAGTCTATGCCTTCATTCCTTCTACCAAATTGAATGAGCGTAATTCTAAACCTAACCCTTGACCATACATGTTCCTGCACTGTATTCCAACTGCACTCCTTTGCACTGTGTATATAAATAAATAATGGATGGGGTACGAGGGGGAGGTGGGGCATTAGCGTAAGTTTTAAATAAAAAATGGATGGGGTACGAGGGGGAGGTGGGGCAAAAACTTCCGCTAATGCCCACCTCCCCCTCGTACCCCATCCATTATTTATTTATATACACACATTCTTTTTTTCTCTCTCTCCTTTTTCTCCCTCTGTCCCTCTCACTATACCCCTTGCCCATCCTCTGGGTTTTCCACCACCCTCCCCCTTTTCTTTCTCCCTGGGCCTCCTGTCCCATGATCCTCTCCTATCCCTTTTGCCAATCAACTGTCCAGCTCTTGGCTCCACCCCTCCCCCTCCTGTGTCTCCTATCATTTTGGATCTCCCCTTCCCCCTCCCACTTTCAAATCTCTTACTAGCTCTTCTTTCAGTTAGTCCTGATGAAGGGTCTCAATCCGAAACGTCGACTGTACCTCTTCCTAGAGATGCTGCCTGGCCTGCTGCGTTCACCAGCAACTTTGATGTGTGTTGCTTGAAATTCCAGCATCTGCAGATTTCCTCATGTTTGTGTTCTTCTATCCTCTTTTATATTATTGGCTAGCTTCATATTTCAGCATTTCTCTCCTTATTGTTGTGATCTTCTTTCAGCCACAACTCTGGTGTCAACACAGTCATACCTGCTAATTTCTAACTGTGCTACAAGCTCAACTTACCTTGTTTTGTATTCTGTTTTGATTGCACCCCAGCTAAAATTTTGCACTCAAACGACAACTATGCTTTGTACCATGTAGAAATGTTGAATTTCGTCTAACATTGCTTAGTGTTGTTAGCACATGGAAAACTTGGCCTCTCCCTGCAGTATTAAATTGACCAATGAAATTCCGACTTTGTTTGACAACCTTGGCCATGAACACCACCATTCTAGCCAGTAAAGTCAGTGAGCCTACTGCTTACTCTGGAGCTTGTACTCGCAAGGATCTAGTTAGTCTTAACTCTCTTTTGGAACTTTCTGAGCCATCAGTGAAGGAAACCCATCAAGCAAGAGAAAATCAGCAATGCTGGAAATCCAAGCAACGCACACAAAATGCTGGAGGAACTCAGCAGGCCAGGCAGCATCTATAGAAAAAAGTACAGTCGACATTTCGGGCTGAAACCCTTTGGCAGGACGGGAGAAAAGAAAGTTGAGGAGTAAATTTAAAAGGTGGGGGGGGGAGGAGGAGAGGGGAGGGATACACCAGGTGATAGGTGAAACCTGAAGGGGGAGGGATGAAGTAAAGAGCTGGGGAATTGATTGGTGATAGAGACAGAAAACCACGGAAGAAGGAAAAGGGGGGAGGAGCACCAGAGGGAGGTGTTGGGCAGGCAAGGAGACAAGGTGAGAGAGGGAAAAAGGGACGCGGAATGGTGAAGGGGGGAGCGGTGGGAAAGGGTGAGGGGGCATTACCGGAAGTTTGAGAAATCGATGTTCATGCCATCAGGTTGGAAACCTATCAATGTGTGTTTTCTGGAGCAACACACACAAAATGCTGGAGGAATTCAGCAGGTCAGGTGGCATCTATGGAAAGGAATAAACAGTTGATGTTTTAAGCTAAGACCCTTCTTCAGGGCATTTCAGAATATGTGTTTCTTCAGGATAAGTGCTGTCTGCAGCTGAAAGTAACTTAGAAAGGAGCTACCACAAGATGTACTTGACTTGAGGGAGTAGGTAAATCAAAATGGACTTCACTGTATTGCGCTGTAGGTTTTCTATGTTTCTATGTTTCTAAGATGAAGATGAGTATCAGCGTTGTATTGTTCATGCATACTTTGACAAAATTCATCTTTGAACCTCTGGGAAGTACCACCTCTTGTGGGGTCAAGAATATCTAAAATTATCAGAAATTTGCAAAATTTTCTGAAAGCAAACATCAAAACTTTTGTTACAAAGGTACCTCTTTCCTGATGGCAGCAGTGAAAAGAGAGAGCATTTGTTACATCAAAGCTTTTATTACAAAAAGGACTACTTTATTAACTAGTAAAATAACTACCTCAACAATTCTTCGGTGTCTTCATCAAGTTTTACAGTTATGGCATCACCTTTAAGCTCACAGTTAGATGGAATTAATAATGGGTCATTGCTTCGGACAGATCCGCCCAAGTCGGGGTCCTCAAACAACCTGCAATCAGCTGCAGAACAAGTTAATGTTAATAGACTGGTTACTTTACAATATGCATTTTTCACATTATAACTCAGATAATAACCAAAATTTACTGCTTGTTGTCCATACGAGGGTTAGCATCAAAAGGCAAACTTGTAGTTTCCATAAAACAAAATCCAATGTTGTGTGCAAAGCACCAAATGTGTAGTTTGCTTAAGGAGAATTATTAACCTACTCTTGCTGGAAATCACAGCTAGTTACCTTTCCTTATATGTTGAAAAAAACATCAAACTGGTGTCAGCCAATTATTACTCAAATTCATTAACAAAGGTGAAGTATATCAGTACAAAGATACAATTTGATTTAGCATCAGAAATTGAGTTTGAAAATAATGGGAGTTTTGAAGCTGTACAGTTCTTGCATCCTTGAGTTATACTTCTGCAGGGAGAAATGGATTTAAATGTAAGAAAAACGGGCAAGCTAATCATTTGCCTTCAATTTAAGGTAATTTACAAAGAAAGAATATATACACTGTGTTAGCTTGAGAACTGCTTTTCACTCTTTGTGTTGAACTGAGTAAAAAATAGGTTCAATCCCATTTCAAAGAGAAGCAACAGACCTAAAGGCTGATTTATACTTGTACGGTGTAGCCACGAACCCTACGCAGTGCCTACGCGGATCCCTATGCCGTAGCCTGACACGCACCTCTCCCAAATGTAACTACGCATCGCGGCAGCGCAGACCGCAACAACTGTGATTGGTCCGCTTGGTAGCATCACATTTCCTCCTATGCTGCAAAAGCTTCCCATTGGGCAACTGAAGGGCAGGGAAGGAACTCTAGTTGCAATGCTTTCCATAAAGCTTTACAGTCCTCCAAAATTATGGAGGAGACATTTTGTTTTTACGAAAAAAGACGCTCGCTTTAAACTTGTTTACCCCGAGAAAGACTACCATGACCATGAAGCCTTGCATGGGCAGGTGTGTGCGCATGTGCAACGTGCAAATGCGTGACGTGCACATGCGTGTACGTACCCGAATTGCAGAGCGACGCAGACACACCAATGTACAAGTATAAATGCTCACAACGGCGTAGCCCACTTGCGTAGGCTACGGCGCAAGCTAGTAAGCACAAGTATAAATCAGCCTTAAGGAAGGTCTATTCAAATTAGATAATTTGTTTGAACGTTATTGAATCATTTTGCTGGATACTATTCAAAATGTCACTTCAAAATATACTTGTCTTCATTTACTGCTTTGAATGCAATGCAAATGAAATTCATTTACACAGAAAGATAGTGGGAACAGCACATCTGGGAATTTCAGCTCAATTGCTACTCAAGACTGTCACAGGTGATTTTCCATGTCAATGCCAAATACTTGCTTTCTCCCTATATCCCCGATATATTTTCTGTCTAGTAGTCATGTTCATCTGGGATATGTTCATCCTGAGTGAAGAAATTTCCTTTCTCAGCCCCAGCTCCATTTCTCGAGCCTGTGAGCCCTTGTTCTCGACTCCCCAGCCGGAGAAATGTCCTGCATGAATATTGTCAAGCCCAATCAGAATTCTGATGCTACAATTAGATCTCCTTTCGTTCTCCTAGTGAATACAAGCCTAGTGGTCCCAATGGTTTTTCATATGACAGCTCGAGAATCAGTCTGATGAACCTTCACAGCACTGTCTTTTGGGTGTGAATACCCTTCCTTTGGTAAGGAGTCCCAAAGCTATAAAATACTCCAGGTGTGGTCTCTTCCGCATATCTGTGGTAAGACATCCTTATCTCTGAGCATGAAACCTCTTAGAATGTTTGCCTTCCTTTGGAAAGAAATTATAACTTGGAAGTTCTGCATTCAGGAATTGAACTAGGTGGTAGAAAAATTAGCAAACAATCATAAAGAAACAACATCTGAAAAGCAAGAACCTGCAGATGATGGAAGCCTGAAATAAAAACAGAAAATGCTTGAAACATGACAAGTTGTGTTTTACCTGAATCTAATATTTTAAAATAGCATGCTTGGATGGTTTGCAAAACTATGTTTATCCACTATACCTCAATACATGTGACAATAATCAACAAATACAGGTTGAGTACCCCTCATCCAAAATTCCAAAATTCCACAAGCTTTTCAGGTGATGCACATCACAGGCAGTTCTGAGAAGTAACCTCACGTGTAATGAACAGAGTTACTAAAAAAATAGAAAAACACTGCATAAAGTGGAAAAAATTTCTATCATGTATTAAAAGAATGGATTTGTCAGTGTCAAGAGTGAACGTAAACTGCTTAATGGTACGCTGATCATGAAACAAGCAAAGAGCTATCACGAACTGAAAATTGAAGGTAATTGTGAATATTTGGCCAACTGGTTGCAAATGTTTTAAAAAGGCACAGTATTAATTTTTCAAAATTTTAAAGATAAAGTATCTGCTGATCATGAAGCAACAGAGAAATTCATTGATGAGTTTGCGAAGATCATCGCTGATGAAAATCCAACACCAGAACCAGAATGCAAAATCTGATTGTTTTTAGACCTTAAGTAAAACTTTTAAAAAAGTAAAATACAAATACAATGTACTGTAAAGTGATAATCAGAATGTAGGTGGAGACTGAAAGCCTATTGGCAGGCGGTGACCAGTGGGGTACTGCAGGGTTCAGTGCTGGGACCGCAGGTGTTTACAATATGTATTAATGATTTAGATCAGGGAATTAAAAGTAATATTAGCAAATTTGCCGATGACACAAAGCTGGGTGGCAGTGTGAAATGTGAGGAGGATGTTATGAGAATGCAGGGTGACTTGGACAGGCTGGGTGAGTGGGCAGATGCATGGTAGATGCAGTTTAATGTGGATAAATGTGAGGTTACCCACTTTGGTGGTAAGAACAGGAAGGCAGATTATTATCTAAATGGAGTCAAGTTAGGAAAAGGGGAAGTACAACGAGATCTCGGTGTTCTTGTACATCAGTCACTGAAAGCAAGCATGCAAGTACAGCAGGCAGTGAAGAAAGCTAATGGCATGCTGGCCTTCATAACAAGCGGAATTGAGTATAAGAGCAAAGAGGTCCTTCTGCAGCTGTACAGGGCTCTGGTGAGACCACATCTGGAGTACTGTGTGCAGTTTTGGTCTCCAAATTTGAGGAAGGACATTCTTGCTATTGAGGGAGTGCAGCGTAGGTTCACAAGGTTAATTCCCCGGATGGCGGGACTGTCATATGTCGAAAGATTGGAGCGACTGGGCTTGTATACTCTGGAATTTAGAAGGCTGAGAGGGGATCTTATTGAAACATATAAGATTATTAAGGGATTGGATACGCTGGAGGCAGGAAGCATGTTCCCACTGATGTGTGAGTCCAGAACCAGAGGCCACAGTTTAAGAATAAGGGGTAGGCCATTTAGAACGGAGTTGAAGAAAAACTTTTTCACCCAGAGAGTGGTGGATATATGGAATGCTCTGCCCCAGAAGGCTGTGGAGGCCAAGTCTCTGGATGCTTTCAAGAAAGAGATGGATAGAGCTCTTAAAGATAGCAGAATCAAAGGTTATGGGGATAAGGCAGGAACTGGATACTGATTGTGGATGAGCAGCCATGATCACAGTGAATGGCGGTGCTGGCTTGAAGGGCCGAATGGCCTACTCCTGCACCTATTGTCTATTGTTGTTCAACAGCTGATTCAAGTTTTCTCATGGTAGTGCTGTGCTATTTTTGTTACCCTGCACACATTACATTTTCTTTATATTCATGGCATGTAATAATTTTTATTGTTAAGAATGGATATATGATGAACAAATGCAAGACAAAGACTGCTTACCAGAAGCACATAAATTCAGATTTGGAAATGAGGCGATCCCAAGCTATCTCATTATATATTCCAAAATCCAAAAAAAATCTGAAATCCAAAGCACTTCCGGCACCAAGCCTTTTGGATATGGGGTACTAAACCCAGGGGTGCAGTGCTAGCTGGAGCGCGTCTGGCACCTCTTTAAGAAAAAAGCCAAGATAAACAAGCAAATTAATTATCTGTATCTACTAATATTTTAAAATAGCATGCTTGGATGGTTTGCAAAACTATGTTTATCCACTGCTAAAATCCTGGGATTTTTATGTATAACAGACTCTGGTTTACAAAGAATGGTGCCAAAAACAAAAAAACATCCAACAAGTGGCTGTTCTGTGAACGAAAACATCTTGTTAAATCCACTCACTGGATTTTTTTGTTTTTGGCACCAGTCTTTGTAAACTCCAGAGTCTGTTGTGTGTAAAAATCCCAGGAAATCAGCAGTTTCTGATATACTCAAATCACCCTGGGCGGCACCTAATTAATTAGCTTGTTTATTTCGGCTTTTTTCTTAGAGGTGCCGGATGCTCTCCAGCTAGCACTGTACCCCTGACTAAACCTGTACTAACAAATGTATCTCTTTAAAAGGCCTTAAATTACTGACAAATTGCCAACATTTGCTAGGTCATGCGTGGATTGGGTCTCAAGATTTGTTCCTGAGGCCTATTCTTCATCCAAAGCCTGCTTTGTCTGACAAGATCCATGCTGGCTGCAAAATGTGAGCATGTCTGGCTCTTTGCATCTTGAAAACATGTACAGGAAGCAAATGCACCAAGTCCAGTAAGTGGGCCAGACTAAGCACAATTAGAGCCATTGTCTATCTCTTCTGAAAAACTTGCCCCTTTATAAGTGTACTTTGTCTTGCACTATCAACCCTTTAGCTACCTAAATGCCTCTTGGATTTTGTTCAACGCAGGCCTTCCCTTTCTTCCTCCACCCCTTCACTTCTGTTATACATTTCCTTCTCACTGTAACCATCAGGTAGGAGATACAGAAGCCTGAAGGCACACACTCAGCGATTCAGAAACAGTTTCTTCCCCTCTGCCATCCGATTCCTGAATGGACTTTGAAGGTTTGGACACTACCTCACATTTTTTAAATATACAGTATTTCTGGTTTTTCCCATTTTTTAATAATCTATTCAATATATGTAATTAATTTACTTGTTTATGTTTTATTTTATTTATTATTATTTTTTCTCTCTCTGCTAGATTATGCATTGCACTGAACTGCTGCTGCCAAGTTAACAACTTTCCCGTCACATGCCGGTGATAACAATTCTGATTCTGATATCAAATTTCTTGATTCTTTTCCATTCCAGAAACCTTGAAATGCCCATTTTTTTTCTCTCTGTACAAATACTGAATGGTCTGTTGACCGCAGCCGAGATTTGATGCTTAGATTTCAGATTATGCAGCAACTGCATATTTATTTTGAATATTGTTTAAAGTCATTAAACATTCACTTATCCCTAACAATATTCCTTATAATACTTACTGCCTGTTATGCATATGGCATTTAGGGCAGCAGTGGAGGTCCTCCATCTCTGTCTATTCATACCCTCGCACACAGATAAAGAAGGATTCTTCATTGCTGGTGCCATAACAAATTTTCTTTGACCAGTCAGGGTTGTCAGCTCTGACCTGATTCCTTATATTAACTTCATTTAGTTAATCAGATTTCCACTTCCTATAGTGATTAAATTTGAATATAGGTGAAATATTAGATCCAACCACTAGATTATTGGTCCAAGAAAATTAAATTAGATTAGATTCAACTTTATTGTCATTGTGCCGAGTACAGATACAAAGCCAATGAAATGCAGTTAGCATCTAACCAGAAATGCAAAGAATAGTGATATTTACAAAATAACTGCGAATAAAAAGTAATTGCTACAGCACACAAATATAAAAGTACTGAGACAGTACAATATGGGTGCAATACTGCTTAGCGCTGTGATGAGAGGTTCAGCAGGGTCACAGCCTCAGGGAAGAAGCTTTTCCTGTGCCTGCTGGTGCGGAGCGGAGGCTCCTGTAGCGCCTACCAGATTGGAGAAGAGTAAAAAGTCCATGATTAGGGTGAGATGCATCCTTGATAATGCTTTTCACCCTGCCCTGGCAGCGTTTATGATAGATGTTCTCAATGGTGGGCAATTGGGTGCCGATAATCCGCTGGGCAGTTTTCACCACAGGCTGGAGTGCTTTGCGGTCCAATACGGGACAATTGCCATACCATACTGAGATGCAGCTGGAGAGTATGCTCTCAATGGTACAGCGGTAAAAGTCCATCAGTATCCTGGGACAGAGGTGAGCTTTCTTGATGCTCCGCAGGAAATAAAGGCGCTGTTGTGCCTTAGTGTAAGTGATAGTTTGGTAGCAGAATGGGATCCAGAGCACCTGGTCAGAAAGTGGATGGATGGAGAGGAAGGTAGATGTCAGGGCCAGTAAAAACAGACAGGGGAAAAGTAATAGGCATAATGGGATGGATAGTTTGAAATGTGTGTATTTTAATGCTGGGGATATTATGGGTAAAGGTGATGAACTTGGATCATGGATCAGTACATGGAACTATGATGCTGAGGTCATTACGAAGACTTGGTTGAGAGAGGGACAGAAATGGATGCTTAATGTCCCAGGATTTCAACAGATTAGAGAAATGTAGAAAGGGAGGTAAAATAGGTGGTGGAGTTGCATACTAATTAGTGACAATATCACAACTGTACTCAGAGGGGAGATAAAGGATGCTTGACTACTGAGTCTATATGGGTAGTACTCAAAAATATGAGGGATACAATCACTCAGGTAGGTTTGTACTATAGACTAACTGGATATGCAGGCATATTACAGAAAACAGTAGGGTTGTTGTCCTGGGAGTCTTCAATTTCCTTAATATAAACTAGGACTTTCTTAGTGCAAGAAGTTTAGATGTAGCTGAATCTGTTAGATGCATTCAGGAGGGTTTTTTAAATCAATATAGAGATAATCCAACTCTTTTATACAGAGAGTGGTGGGTGCCTGGAATGGAATATCTGGGGTGGTGGTAGAGGCAGAAACATTACGGATCTTTAAGAAATATTTGGGTAGACATATGAATGAGAGGAAAATGGAAGGCTATGAACATTGTGTAGACAGAAAAGATTAGCTTAGTTAACCATTTGATTACTAATGTAATTGGTTTGACACAACATTGTGCGCCAAGGTCCTGTTCTTGTGGTGTACTATTCTATGCTCTATTAGTATGGTAACATACCAACCCCCCCCCCCACCATTGACAAAAAAAAGACAGCAAATTAAAGAATAATATATTAAATTGGTTGCATCTGCAAAAGGTGGTTAATTCTAGCAAAATGTTAAAAAATTGCAATCTTCAATGATTGTCGAAATTACCTAATGTGAGAATTATAATTATATTCAAAAGCCCAAATTGAAAACTGCCCTGGCATTCTTTCAAATTTGTGCAAGTAAACCTTGAACATCAAAAATACATCACTTAAATAGGACAAAATAACTTGTTCCCCTGTTTTAAATTAATATCCTATTAACACTACTGTATAGATTTCTCCAATGAGAAAGAGAACAAGTCTTTCTAGGAATGGAGCAATATAATCAATTTCCATGACAAAATGCAATTGCTCTGTATATTACAAATCAATCAACCGCAAGATAAAATCATAAGTACTGAAAATGAATGAACATACAAGCTGTAATAGAAATATTATTAATTAATCAAATACAAGGAACTAAGGAGAATTTAAATTAATGAAGGATAACTGACAGCCATATTCAACATCAGCAAGGTTTCACTTGGTTTTTTGCTACATCTCTGAGAATATCCCCAGAGAACCAGATTAAGTGACTGAAAACAGCTCTTTCTAATTTGCTGTGGAGTATGGTTCTGCTTTTCCTTTGCCAATTTATGACAGGAAATTAGTACAATCATACTGGAAACTCAGGTCTAAATTTCCTTGAATGGCAACCAGCACAAAATACCAGACAAAAAAATGAAAACATCCTTTCCAGTCCACATTCATTTGACAAAATCCAACATTCAATATAAATGACTCATTTGAAATAGTGAGTGAAAGAACGACATCTTGCAGGGCTACAGTTAATTGAAAACTGCAAGTCTCGTCGGGAGTGTGTCACTGTTTGAGCCAATAAAAAGAAAGGAGGTGTAAGTGGAGCGGCCATTGTGCGAGTGGGGCAGTGTTAGAGTGGTCCAGGTTTGTTTCAACAGGCTACGGTGAGTATAGGCTTGGGCCAACAGAGACGCAAGCTCTAAGTAAGTTTCCTGTAAGTTTTCCCTTTCTGCAGTACATAACTAGTGTGCTGATAACAGGCCCAGAGTTAGTGGTATGTTCCTTATTTGAAATGTGGGAATTTTGGGAGACTTCTGGCCTCCCTGATACCTACATCTGCACAAAGTGCACCAAGCTGCAGCTCCTTAGGGACTGTATTAAGAAACTAGGGCTGCAGCTCGATGATTTGGCTCATACAGGGAAATGAGGAGGTGATGTATAGGAGCTAAAGGGAGGTGGTCCCTAAGTTGCAGCTCTAAATTGCTGGAAGCTGGTACCTGGGTGACTGTCACTGAAAGAAAAGGGAATAGGCTAATGCAGAGTACCCCTGTGGCTGTTCCCATCAATAATAAGAATACCCCTTTGGATACTGTTGGGAGGGACGACCTACCAGGGAGAAGCTGCAGCAAGCAGATCTCTGGCACTAAGTCTGGCTCTGTGGCTCAGAAGCAAAGGAGAAAGAAGGGAGAAGAGATGAACTGTAGTGATAGGGAATTTGTGGTTCGCTGAACAGAAAGGAAGATCTATGGACAAGAACAAGATTCATGCATGGTTTCTTGCCTCCGGAGTGCTAGAATCAGAGACATCACAGATCGAGTCCACAGCATTCTTAAGTGGGACCGTCAACAGCTAGAGGTCATGGTCTACAATGACATGAGTAGGATGGGTGACAAGGTCCCACATAGTGAGTGCAGGGAGTTGGGTGTTAAGTTAAAGGACAGGACCTCCTGGGATGTGATCTCAGGACTGCTACCCATTCCACATTCTAGTGAAGCCATATATTGGAAGATCATACAGTTTAACATGTGGGTAAGGAGTTGGTACAGGAAGGAAGGTTTAATATTTTTGGATTATTGGGGTCTCTTCCAAGGAAGGTGGGACCTTTACGAAAGGGACGGTTTGCACCTGAATTGGAGAAGGTCTAATATCCTAGTGGGAAGGTTTGCTCGTGCTGCATGATGGGGGTTAAACTAGAGTTGCAGAGGGATAGGAACCAGAACAGCAGAACATATAGTGGTGGAATGCTCCAGACTGAGGAGTGCGGTAGCACAGAGGGAACTAGGAATACAGGTCCATAATTTCATGAAAGTGGCATCACAAGTAGATAGGATTGTTAAGAAAGATTTTGGCACATTGGCCTTCATAAGTCAATGCACTGAGTGCAGGAGTTGAGATGACTTTGGTGAGGCCTAATTTGGAGTATTCCATACAGTTGGTCATTTACTTTCAGGAAAGATGTAAATAAGGTCCAGAATGAGGGGTCACAGTTTGAGGATAAAGGGGAAGTCTTTTAGGACCGAGATGAGGAAAAACTTCTTCACACAGAGAGTGGTGAATCTGTGGAACTCTCTGCCACAGGAAACAGCTGATGTCAGTTCACTGGCTATATTTAAGAGGGAGTTAGATATGGCCCTTGTGGCTAAAGGGATCGGGGGTATGGAGAGAAGGCAGATACAGGGTTCTGAGTTGGATGATCAGCCATGATTGTACTGAATGGCGGTGCAGGCTCGAAGGGCCGAATAGCCTATTCCTGCACCTATTTTCTATGTTTCTATGTTTCTATGAGGTTGAAAGAGTGCAGAGAAAATTTACAAGGATGTTACCAGGACTTGAGGAACACAGAGCCATAGGAAAAAGTTGAATAGGTTTGGACTTCATTCCCTAAAAGATAGAAGACTGGGTGGAGATTTGATAGAGGCATAAAAAATTATGAAGGGTATAGATAGGATAAATGCAAGCAGGCTTTTTCCACTGAGGTTGAGTGAGCCTACAGATCATGGGTAAAGAGTGAAAGATGAATTGTTTAAGGGCAACATGGGGGGGAGCTTCTTTACTCAGAGGGTGGTGAGCTTGTGGAACGATCTGAATTCTGAACTGCGACTGATTCAATTGGCATCAGCATAACTGGGAAATCACCATTTTATTTCTGAAATGAGGTAAGTTTTTAATGACTTTCTTCTGCCACTAGCAGCATAAATCACAAATTGAAATCTCACAATGGCCAAGTTCTGAAGTTAAATCAAATAGATCTTGTAATTTGAGCCAATGAAAATGGTAGGTTTTGACAAATGTCCAGCAGTGCAACTCTTTTGAGGAAAGGGAATGAGGCAGCCCCAATGAATGTGGGTAAAATTATCTTAACCCCACATTATGTGTTTCAGCCTTACAGTCTCAGTAAATACTGTTAGCTGGTATCACTCATTTGTACAGAGAGAAATGCTGTTATTGCTACCTTCTGAAGCAGTACTCACCTTCTCGAAAAGGGGATTTCTTCATAGCTGTTGTGGATGAACCTTTAACTGGTTCAAAAAGTCCAGCATCAGCATCCACCTCCTCAAAGAGAGTAAACTTGTGTTTTGTCTTCTGCTGAGAAGGCTCAGTGCTCTTCACTTTATACCTGAAAAAGTGTATGTAACGTTTGTGTATTAGATCACGTGAAGGGAGTCACCTTCTAATGGTAATGCTGAAACGGGTCTTACTTCATCAGCCATCATTGGGCAATGATGAACACTATTTTACAAGGCTTCCAAGTATGATTACATCTGTTTTGAAATGCAATGCTATTTTCTAGTTACTTCACTGCTTCTTTTCATGGAGAGTTTTGGCTATGAAACCAGAGATCAGATAATACTTGCATTTAGTTCTGAGTGAGAGGTACAAATATTCCAGATGACAAACAGATGTACAATGTACTGAAAATATCCAATAGTTACTGCCCAAATTGCACTAAATAAAGTCATGCAAGAAACAAGCCCTTTGACGTCTTTGTCCATCTACACTAATCCCATCATATTCAGCATCTTACCTACTCCAAACTCACACCACCATCAGTCAGTGGATCACAAGCTTCCTGACTGACAGAGTGCAGCAAGTGAGGCTGGGGAGCATCATTTCTAGCACCTGGACAATCAGTACCGGTGCCCCCCAGGAATGTGTGCTCTCCCCACTGCTCTTCTCCCTTTACACTAATGACTGCACCTCACAGGATCCATCTGTTAAACTCCTGAAGTTTGCAGACGACACAACTGTCATTGGCCTTATCCAAGATGGTGATGAGTCTGCATACAGACGGGTGGTGGAACGGCTGGCCCTCTGGTGTCGTCAGAACAATCTGGAGCTAAATACGCTCAAGACTGTGGAGATAACAGTGGACTTCAGGAGGAGCCCCACAGTACTCCCCCTATTCACTATACTCAACCGTATTTTGTCTGCTGTGGAGACCTTCAGGTTTCTGGGTGTCACAATCTCCCAGGACCTGAAGTGGACACCCAACGTGGACACTCTTATCAAAAAGGCTCAGCAGAGGTTGTATTTCCTACGTCAACTCAGTAAGTACAACCTGCCTCAGGAGCTGCCGATTCAATTCTATTCAGGAATAATCCAGTCCGTTCTCTGTTCATCTATCACTGTCTGGTTTGGATCAGCTACCAAACAAGACAAGAATAGACTCCAAAGAACCTTCAGGGCTGCGGAAAAGATTATTGGTGTGAAGCTGCCCTCGATCCAGGACTTGTATGCATCTAGAGTCAGGAAGCGAGCAAGCAGCATCATTGTAGACCCATCACACCCTGGACATCACCTGTTCCAACTCCTTTCTTCTGGTAGGCCCTTTAGATCACTGTATGCCAGGACAAATAGGTATAAGAACAGTTTCTTTCCGTATGCCATCAGTCTTATGAACACTTGAATTTTAGTCTATTATAAACCAAATCCACCTGTACATACACAAGTATACTTCATTGTATATAGTTCATGATTATTTGCACTATTGTTTTGTTTGCTTTTTGATTCTGTACAGCGAGAGCTCAGGGAAACCGGCATCAAATTCCCTGTATGTGTCCACATACTTGGCGATAATAAAGGATTCTGATTCTTAAGTGCCTACCTAAATGCTCTTAAACGTTGCGATTGTATCTGATTCCACCACCTCTGGCAGCAGATTCCTGACATCAACCACTGTGTAAAACACTTACCCTCAAATCCCCTTTAAAACTCTTGCGTCTCACTTTAAACTTATGCTCTCTTGTTTTTCATACTCAAAACTAATATTTTGCTGTTGGCCTCCACCACCGCCGCCGGCAGCCTATTCCACGCACTCACCACTCTCTGTGTAAAAACCTTACCCCTGATATCACCTTTGTACCTACTTCCAAGCACCTTAAAACTGTGCCCTCTCGTGCTAGCCATTTCAGCCCTGGGGAAAAGCCTCTGACTATCCACATGGTCAAGGCTTCTCATCATCTAATACATCTCTGTCAGATCACCTCCCATCCTCTGTCACTCCAAGGAAAAAGGTTCACTCAACCTATTCTCATAAGGTATGCTCCCCAATCCAGGTAACATCCTTATAAATCTCCTCTGCACCCTTTCTAAGGTTTCCATGTCCTTCCTGTAGTGAGGCAACCAGAAATGAGCACAGTACTCCAAGTGGGGTCTGACCAGGGTCTTGTATAGCTGCAACATTACTCTTAAACTCAATTCCACAGTTGATGAAGGCCAATGCACTGTATGCCTTGTTAACCACAGAGTCAACCTGCGCAGCTGCTTTGAGTGTCCTATGGACTTGGACCCCAAGATCCCTCTGATCCTCCACACTGCCAAGAGTCTTACCATTAATGCTATATTCTGCCATATTTGACCTACTGAAATGAACCACCTCACACTTATCTGGGTTGAACTTCATCTGCCACTTCTCAGCCCAGTTTTGCATCCTATCAATGTCCCGCTGTAACCTCTAACAGCCCTCCACACTATCCAAAACACCCCTAACCTTTGTGTCATCAGCAAATTTACTAACCCATCCCTCCACTTCCTCATCCAGCTCATTTATAAAAAATCATGAAGAGTAGGGGTCCCAGAACAGATCCCTGAGGCACACCACTGGTCACCGACCTTCATGCAGAACATGACCCATCTACAACCATTCTTTGCCTTCTGTGGGGAAGCCAGTTCTGGATCCACAAAGCAATGTCCCCTTGGATCCCATGTCTCCTTACTTTCTGAATAAGCTTTGCATGGGGTACCTTTGACCTTTGAACCAAAGGGGTTAACTTCACTTGTTCCGTCTCTGTGCAGCTCCATCACCCTACTGTATGGACTCATTTTCAAGGACTCTTCATCTCACGTTCTCAGAAATTATTGCTTAGTTATTGTTTCTTTCTTTTTGTATTTGCGCACTTGGCTGTTTTTTGCACACTGGTTGAATGCAAAGTTGGTGTGGTCTTCCCATGATTCTTTGGTGGTTATTAAAGTAGTTTGGATTTATTGAGTATGCCTGCAGGAAAAATAATCTCAGGGTTGTATATATGGTGATTACTTTGTTAATAAATTTACTTTGAACTTAATCATTGAATTCTCAAACATTACTGTTACAGTAGCTTTAACAGGAGGACAGCAACAGCTCGAGAAAGAGGCACACTGTACTTTCTCAAGGATAATTAGGGACCAGCAATACATGGTGGCTTTCTCAGCAAAACAAACCCAGAAATTAATTTTAAAAAGTCACCATGAACGCATCAAAGTCTCTCTAAATATTAAAACAATATACTTTAAATTTATGCAAGTCTTTCAGTCTGAAAACACTGAATCATTATTTAAAAAGTTTCTTATCTACCTTAATTGAATTGGAGTTGAGATTACTCTTGAGAAATTTGCCTTACCCTAGGTTTTATCATTAGGGAAAGGACCCTTTCCCCTCCTTCCGGCAATTGCTTTCCACATGAAAGATGAAATCATCAGTATAGTATGTACAAGTCTAAACTGGAGCTGGCACTTTCCACCAGGAAGCATCTTTCCATTTTCTGACTGAAACTGAATTCCCTAATGGATTTTTCATGAGTACGTTTGTAAGAAAATACACAATTACTGAGAGGCCTATTTTAGAACAATGCAAACTTATTTAAGGAAGCAGGAAAGATAACAAAAGGAAAACAGAAAAAATATAATTGTCAGCTTACAGACTATAACCACCTGGGCACAGAGTTAAATCAAGATATATTTTATCGAATGCCTTCTGCTCACATCCAGCAGTTCCCTTGTATCCTGCTAGTTACATCCACTTGATGCCATAGATACTACGATTCTGTGATTATTATTCTAGCCCCAGAGAGTCTTCTCAGCGTGCTGTATCGCTGCCCTCACCGTGTTATGGATCCCTGCTGTCCCAGCAGAGTCTACTGTGAATATACTCTGTGATTTATCAGTCATGCATTTCTTCAAGATGACTCTGGTTTTCCTACCTGCAATCATTGGGATTAATTTCCTCCTCCTGTATTTTGGATAGTGTTTGAATGTAAATTTTTGGCAGCCTCACACATTTCCTTAGATCTTTACTTCTTTCAACAACCTTAATTTATTTGGTGGGCAATTTAGTCCAAAGTGTTGTTACCAATTAACTGGACTGCAACAACTTTCACTTGCTTGCCACTCATACTTTATTTATTTGTGTACAGGGAGCACAGCTCAGCCCATCACTAAACTGTTCTGAAGTCTGAACAAAGACGTTCCATTTTTATACAGAAATTGACTAGTTGATACAGCTATTGACTAATTGGAAACCTTGTGTATGTTCAAATTCCTTATTTGTATAATCAATCATACAGGTGTTAATAGCCAATAGAAACTACAAGCCAATAGACAATAATTGAGTATAAGAGGTCCTTCTGCAGCTGTACAGGGCCCTGGTGAGACCACACCTGGAGTACTGTGCGCAGTTTTGGTCTCCAAATTTGAGGAAGGACATTCTTGCTATTGAGGGAGTGCAGCGTAGGTTCATAAGGTTAATTCCCGGGATGGCGGGAATGTCATATGTCGAAAGATTGGAGCAACTGGGCTTGTATACTCTGGAATTTAGAAGGCTGAGAGGGGATCTCATTGAAACATATATGATTATTAAGGGATTGGACACGCTGGAGGCAGGAAGCATGTTCCCACTGATGGGTGAGTCCAGAAGCAGAGGCCACAGTTTAAGAATTAGGGGTAGGCCATTTAGAATGGAGTTGAGGACAAACTTTTTCACCCAGAGAGTGGTGGATATATGGAATGCTCTGTCCCAGAAGGCTGTGGAGGCCAAGTCTCTGGATACTTTCAAGAAAGAGATGGATAGAGCTCTTAAAGATAGCCGAATCAAAGGTTATGGGTATAAAGCAGGAACTGGATACTGACTGTGGATGATCAGCCATGATCACAGTGAATGGCGGTGCTGGCTCAAAGAGCTGAATGGCCTACTCCTGCGCCTATTGTCTATAATACCTTAGAGTTAAAAAGTAATTTTCCAATTGTTAGTGTGATTTACATTCATTTATTTATCACATGTGCATCGAATCATACAGTGAAATGGGAATTTGCATGAACAACCAACACAACCTAACAATGTGATGGAGGCAGCCTGCAACTGTCACCACACCAACATAACATGCTCACAATGCTTAACACAACAAAACAGAGCGGAGCAAGCAACAAAACAACAACAAGAAAACAAACCCTGCTGCTACCTCCCTACATACTTACACAGTCCTCTGACTTGTGTGCGTAAGAGGTCACCAGGTCTTGTGCCTCCTGCCCACCTGTAACTTCGATCGCGGAATGCCCCAATGACTCACTGACCAGTGGGGGGGCCATCGCTGGTCTGAAACCGACCTCCAACCACACATGTCCCCGTCGGTATCACCGGCCATTGAATGAGGAACGAGCACTAGACTCCGGTTTGACCTCTAACTCCCCCATATGCCTGTCACTGAAGCCTAACCTGACCCCCAACTCCTCTTTCTGTC
The DNA here is from genome assembly GCF_963921235.1 of Mobula hypostoma. Classification (NCBI taxonomy): domain Eukaryota; kingdom Metazoa; phylum Chordata; class Chondrichthyes; order Myliobatiformes; family Myliobatidae; genus Mobula; species Mobula hypostoma. Next base: position 47,558,205 of record NC_086098.1, read on the forward strand.
CCCAAAACCATCCTTATGCACCTAAAAGCCAACTGTGTGAGCCATTGACCTCAATGGAGAGTGCAGCACAGCGCCATCCAGACGGGCGTGTGTCCAGCATACTTCACTTGCATCGTTATCTTGTCTTGGGATGCCAAACGGTCTCACATCCTCCGATGTGGAAAATGGATTAAGCTCTCAAGGACCTTTTTCGCCTTGTCTATAAACAATCGCACACAGTCTGCAAGCTATCCTTGCCTACTCACCTTAACCCTTGCCTTGCCAAAGCATCGACACAAGCATTTAATCTTATCCACTTATTACAAATGCATTATCATCTCCCCACTTCCTACAATGGGTCATCCTTTTTGGCATCTCTTGCCATCTTCCAGTTTTTAAAAAAGATATTCATTTGTTTAGCCCAGCATTTATAATGCATCCCAAATTGCCCTTGAACTTGGAGGTTCACTGGACCATTTTAAGTCGTAGTTTAGACAACCATATTGCTGTGTGTCTGGATATCTGCTATGGCAGATTTCTTCCCTTGAAGATATTAATGAATCAGATGGTTTCTTAACGAAATCCCAAGTTCCTCAGTCACCATTAGTGACACTGGCCTTTCATTCCAGATTTACCTATTGAAGCTACGTTCTCCCTCATGACTTCAAACTCATAACTTCTCACTGATGTTTGAGCATCTAGATACAGGTCCAATACAATCTGTTTTGTCTCATATCTTGTTTCATATCACATCCAAAATAACAGCAAAAATGTTGGAAATGCACGTCATTTCAGGCAGTATCTGTAAAGACAGTAAAAGCTTAAAAGAGTTCAGATTAGCAGAACTACTTCATGTTGAACACTTCTACAGATGTACTGTGACAGGTTGCATCACTATCTGGTGGTGGGGGGGTACCGCGAAAGATCAAAAGAAGCTACAGAAAGGTGTGAAGTTAGTCAGCTCCATCTTGGGTACTAGCCTTCGTAGTATCCAAGACATCTTCAAGGAGCAGTGCCTCAGAAAGACAGTGTCAATTACGAAGGACCCCCATCACCCAGGGCACACCCTCATCTCATGGTCACTGTCAGGAAGGAGGTACAGAAGCCTGAAGGCACACACTCAATGTCTTAGGAACAGCTTCTTCCCCTCTGCCATCCGATTCCTAAATGGACATTGAACCTATAACACTATTTCACTTAAAAAATATATACTGTATATTATTTCGTTTTGCACTATTTTTATCTATTCAATATACATTTATATACTTATATAGGCATCTGTTAGTCTCATGAGACCATGGATTTGCACCCTGGAAGGTTTCCAGGGTGCAGGCCTGGGCAAGGTTCTATGGAAGACCAGCAGTTGCCCCTCTCCACGCCACTGATATTGTCCAAGGGAAGGGCACTAGGGCCGTTACAGCTTGGCACTGATGTCGTCGCAGAGTAATGTGTAGTTAAGTGCCTTGCTCAAAGGATACAACACACTGCCTCAGCTGAGGCTCGAATTAATGACCTTCAGATCACTAGACCAATGCCTTATCCTCTTGGCCATGCGCCAACATTTATATACTTACTGTAATTGATTTATTTTTTCCTATATTATCACATATTGTACAGCTGCTGTTAATTTAACCAATTTCATGACACATGGCAGTGATAATAAACCTGATTCTGATTCAATGGCCCTTCAACAGAACTACTTCTACTGAAGGGTCGTTGACTTGAAACATTAATTACTTATTTTATTTTTTACAATAAAAAATAAACTTGCAATTGTCCCATGGGGTGACATGATGGTACAGTATAGTATGGTATAGAATTCATGATATTTGTGATATGTCTGTGGAAGTCTCAATACATTGCTTTCAGCTGTCAGTTTATTGCATAAAACCAAAAACACCGGAACCTCGAGAAAACACTGCTACTGTTTTGAAGTTGTGTCACGATATATGGAAGAGGACTTGACGTTTTTGGAAAATTGTGGCCAGTTGTCAAGATATAACAATGAGTGTCTGCATAATTTTCAGACTTCTAGCAAATTTTCAATCCAGACACTGAAGAGACTCTTACAGTTGAAGGGCTCTGCAGATGTCCTGGCTTCCAGCGTCAGTTTATCCTGGTACTTGCAGCCAGTTTCGGGAACTAACAAGGCTGCTGACTTTTAACAGTGTGAAAACTTTCCTGCCACACAATAATCGTACAGTGGGTATACAATTAGTGGTCTGAACTTGTAGTTTGACACAACACGTAAATTAATCTTCACTGCAGTACAAGGAACAAGTGTGTGTTTTGCTCACTCAGGATGCAAAGTACATTTGGAAACTAATAAAAGGATTGTTCAAAAATATTTAAAGATACATGGGACTGATTTTGTACAGTGGTTATTAATTTATACAGACCCCACCCCCCAGCTGTCTGTAAGGAGTTTCTACATTCTCCCCGTGACTGTGTGTGTTTTCTCTGGGTGCTCCGGTTTCCTCAAGCAGTCCGAAGATGTACTGATTGGTAGGTTAATTAGTCATTGTAAACTGTCCTGTGATCAGGCTAGGGTTAAATCTGGGGTTGCTGAGTGGCGTGTGTCAAAGGGCCGGAAAGGTCTGTTCCATGCTGCGTCTCAATAAAATAAAGTAACTTTCCATAGTCACTCTCCAGGGTATTTGGTTAGTGTCCTACTATTAGTCACCATAAAAAGAATCAATTATTTCTCAATTATGCTTCATCTGCCAAATATAAGTCAGTAAGGAATTGAAATTCATGAGTCACCCTTTTATGATTAAATCCTTTTGTTAAAAGTGTTCACATAGGAACCTTGTGCAATTTAGACATTTAACTTCTCCTGCAACCAACATTTTTCTGTATCTTGTAGAGATAAAATGGAGGTGACACTAGCTTAAAACATCGGTGGCCTTAAAAAAATGTATCGGTACATCAATAATTCATTTTAAAAAAATCTTTACAGTATTCAAATTAAAAGCAATGGAATAATACTGAGCAGCATCCAAACTTGTGTCGGTTTAAAGTAAAATGCACAATTTAGAGATGGCATTGACTTTGCCTTTCAACAAATTATTCACTTCAACTGCTTAAAAGCTGACAGGTGATAATTTTACTCATAAACATATGTAGCTCCCAGTCTCAATTCCCCTCAGCTTCATCACCTAGAAGGTTTTTATTTCAACCTCAGACACAGAATACTATAATGCCACCAACATGAATGTTATTGGAGGCTGATCATAATGTTACTAAACTGCAACATTTTTCAACAGCTTTTGATTGTAAACTGCGAAGCACCATGCTATTGTGAGGACACAGAAAGCACATCTACAGTCATTTTATCATTGCTGATACACGGCTGTACTTAACTAGTTTCAGTGTTAAAGGTGCACCATCACTAGCTTCGCAGGGACCTGGGCTAAATATATTTTTTGTTGCTGTATGTTTTTTCTGCTATCGTAACTCAATGTGCCATGTACAGAGTGCTGTGTTTGACTGTTGATACCATGTTTGGTACCTTAGCCCTGGAGGAATGCTGGTTCGTTTGGCTGTATATACGTGTATGGTTGAATGACAATTAAACTTGAACTTATAAAAGCATCTTGACCACCTAATAAAATTACAACCAGTGTAGTAATCATACTTTGTTTCTGAGGCACTGGAATTGATGGTCAAATAACAGCAACCAAGCAATAGCTGCATCACTGTCTGGTATTGGGGGGGTGGGGGGGTGGGGTGGCGCTACTGCACAGCCCCGAAAGAAGCTGCAGAGGGTTCTAAATTCAGTCAGCTCCATCTTGGGTACCAGCCTACAAAATACCCAGGATGCCTTCAAGGAGCGGTGTCTCAGAAAGGTAGCGTCCATTATTAAGGACCGCCAGCACCCAGGGCATGCCCTTTTATCATCAAGTAGGAGTTACAGAACCCTGAAGGCACAAACTCAGCAATTCAGGACCAGCTTTTTTCCCTTTGCCTTCCAATTCCCAAATGGACATTGAACCCGTGAACACTACCTCACTTTTTAAAATAAATATTATTTCTGTTTTTTGCATGATTTTTAATCTATTCAATATACGCATACTGTAATTGATTTGCTTGATTTTTTTTTTCTCTCTTCTTCTATATTATGTATTGCATTGAACTGCTACTGCTAAGTTAACAAATTTCATGACACGTGCCAATGATAATAAACCGGATTCTGATTCTGAAATGTATACTTGTAGTTGAATTCTTGGGAAGGATTTGTCAACAAGCTGTAGTTTTGGTTATAATGCAAAGCTTTCAGTAATTGGTCTAATAGTTGTACCCAAATGAATTTTAAAGCATACATTTGAAAATACTAATCATAGCTTTATCTAAAGCATAATAATTTCCTAATATTAATAGCCAAAGCAAACTTCCAGCTGAAAAAATCAAGCACTATTGACTGTCTAGACCAAGTAAGTTAGGATCTGCCAGCACGTAAAAAAGCATTGAAAGAGCATCATCCTCTTACAAACTCGATATCCTAAATAGGGATATTTTACTGGACTCAAGTTCTTGGATCATAACTGATGCCACAAACAGCCAAGTGACCAACTTTAAAGGAGAAATAACTCCCAAAGACTAAGAACTAGGCTGCAAATTCAAACTTAATTTTAAAATTTAAGCTTTTACTTGGCACAGATTATTACTTCATTACATGCTCCATTGGGCAATAGTTTATAATTGCTGCTATCTAGCTTTCAAGAAAGGCACTTAAGTGCTTTATATAACTTAAACACTTAAACTGTAATTCAAATAGAGAACAACACAGCTAATTATACTTTCTTCCTTACCCCATGCCTCTGGGTAATGATATTATTATATCGATGTGGAGTGCATTAATGAGCCTGCATTTGTAAGAGAGTTAAAAATATACAGTTGTAGCTATTATGAGGGGTTTGCATTATGAATCTAATTTAGTCCACTTTAAAAAGATACATACAGAAAAATGAAGAGGCAATAGACAGGAGCTACAGGGAGGTAGTTGCCCCTGGCTTGCAGGAGATGGGTAACTAGGTATCCGTCAGAAGGAGGGGAAATGAACAGACGGTGCAGAGGCCATTCCCCTCAATAACAAGCTTATAACTTTAGATACTGAGCCTCTTGCGATGATCTTTGAGTCATCAATAGGAACGGGAGGAGTACCGGTGGATTGAAGGGTTGAAAATGTTGTTCCCTTGTTCAAGAAAGGGAGTAAAGATAACCCAGGAAACTATAGACCAGTGAGTCTGACTTCAGTGGTGAGCAAGTTGTTGGAGAAGATCGTGAGAGGCAGGATTTATGAGCATTTTGAGAGACATAATCTGATTAGTGAGAGTCAGCATGGCTTTGTCAAGGGCAGGTCGTGCCTTACGAACCTGATTGAATTCTTTGAGGATGTAACAAAACACATTGATAAAGGTAGAGCAATAGATGTAGTATATTAGATTTCTGAAAGGCATTTGATAAGGTTCCCCATCAAGGATCCTTCAGAAAGTAAGGATGCATTGAATCCAAGGAGACCTTGCTTTGTGGATCCAGAACTGGCTTGCCCACAGAAAGCAAAGGGTGGTTGTAGATGGTTTGTATTCTGCATGGAGGTCGGTGACTAGTGGTGTCCCATGGGAATCTGTTCTAGGAACTCTACTCTTCGTGATTTTTTATAAATGACCTGGATGAGGAAGTGGAGGGATGGGTTAGTAGTTTGCTGATGACACTAAGGTTGGAGGTGCTGTGATAATCTGAAGGGTTGTCAGAGGTTACAGTGGGACATCAATAGGATGCAGAACTGGGCTGAGAAGTGGCAGATGGACCTTAACCCAAATAAGTGTGAAGTGGTTCATTTTGGTAGGTCAAATTTGAAGACAGAATATAATATTAATGGTTAGACTTTTGGCAGTGTGGAGGATCAGCGAGATCTTGGGGTCCATGTCCATAGGACACTCAAAGTTGCTGCGCAGGTTGACAGTGTTGTTAAGAAGGCGTATGGTGTGTTGGCCTTCATCAACCAGGGGATTGAGTTCAAGAGCCGTGAGGTAATGTTACAGCTATACAAGGCCTTGGTCAGACCCCACTTGGAGTACTGTCTTCAGTTCTGGTCACCCCACAACAGGAAGAATGTGGATACTGTAGACAGAGTGCAGAGGAGATTTACAAGGATGTTGCCTGAATTGGAGGGCATACCTTATGAGAATAGATTGAGTGAACGTGGCTTTTTCTCCTTGAAGCGACGGAGGATGAGAGGTGACCTGATAGAGGTGTATAAGATGATGAGGGGCATTGATCATGTGGATAGCCAGAGGCTTTATCCCAGGGCTGAAATGGATAATATGAGGGGGCACAGTTTTAAGGTGCTTGAAAATAGGTACTGAGGGGATGTCGGGGTAAGTTTTTCACATAGAGAGTGGTGGGTGTGTGGAATGCACTGTCGGTGGCAGTGGTGGAAGTGGATACAATAGGGTCTTTTAAGAGACTCCTGGATAGGTACATGGAGCTTAGAAAAATAGAGGGCTATGCACTAGGGAAATTCTAGGCAGCTTTTAGAGTAGGTTACATGGTCGGCACAACATTCTGGGCCGCTGTAGATTTTAATGTTCTATGGTGTATATTACTATTGAGGGGGACAACCTACCTTTGGGTCTCTGGTATTAAGTCTGATGCTTAATCTCTGGCTCAGAAGAGCAGAGAGATGACAAGGAGTGCAGTGTTGATGGGAAATTCCTTAGTCAGAGGAACAGAGCCGGGGTTCTGTGGGTGTGATAGAGACAGCTGGATGGCATGTTGCCTCCCTGGTGCCAGGATCAGGTCCATGGCATTCTCAAGGGTGAGGGTAAGCTGTCAGAAGTCTTGGTACATATTGGCACCAATGACAAAGGTAGACAAGGTGAAGAGGTCCTGAAGAGAGACTTTAGAGAGCTAGGTAGAAAGCTGAGAAACAGGACCTCCAGAGTAGTAATCTCTGGATTGTTGCCTGTGCCACGTGCCAGTGAGGGCAAGAATAGGATGATTTGGGAGGTGACTGTGTGACTGAGAAACTAGTGCGGAGGCAGGGGTTCTGATTCATTGGGATCTCTACAGTATGACCTGATGGGTTACACCTGAACCTGAGGGGGTCCATTAACCTTGCGGGCAGGTTGGCTGGAGTTGTTCAGGTGGGTTTAAACTAATTTGGCAGGGGGATGGGAACCAGAATGACAGTGCTGAAGATGAGGTAGTTGGCTTACAAACGGAAGCAATGTGTAGTGAGACCCCTAGCAAAGAGAGGCTGATGAGAGGGCAAAACTGCAGTGAACAGGATGAGTTGGAACATAAATGGTGGACAAAATTGAAAAAGGTGAACACGATACTAAAGATGTTATATTTGAATGCACGCAGTATACAGAATAAGGTCGATGAACTTGCAGCACAGTTACCGACTGGCAAGTATGGTGTTGTAGGCATTACTCAATCATGGCTGAAAAAAAGATTATAACTGGGAGCATAATGTCCGAAGATACATATTGAATCAAAAGGATAGGCAGGAAGGCAGAGAGGGTGGCATGGTTCCATTGGTAAAAAATGAAATTAAATCATTAGAAAGAGCTGACGTGGGGCCAGAAGGTGTTGAATCATTGTGGTTAGAGCTAAGAAACTGTATGGGTAAAAAGACCCTGATGGGAGTTATGTACATACTACCCCAAAAAGTAATAATGGTGCGGTCTACAAGTTACAACGGGATACAGAAAATGCACGCCAAAAGGGCAATGTTACAATAAGTCATGGGAGATTTCAATACTCAGGTAGATTGGGAAAAATCAGGTTGGTGCAGGATTTCAAGAGGGGAAATTTCTAGAATGCCTACAAGATGGCTTTTTAGAGCAGCTCATGGTTCAGCCCATGAGGGAATCAGCTATTCTGGATTGAGTGTTGTGCAATGAAACAGAATTGACTAGAGAGTTTAAGGTAAAAGAACCCTTAGGGGCAAGTCATCATAATATGACCTAATTCACTCTGACGTTTGAGAAGGAGAAGCTAAAGACATTAGTATCGGTATTACAGTGGAATAAAGGAAATTACAGAGGCATGAGAGAAGAGCTGGCCAGAATTGTTTGGAAAAGAACACTGGCAGGGATGACAGCAGAGCAGCAATGGCTGGAATTTCTGGAAGCAATTCTGAAGGCACAGGATATATACATCCCAAAGACGAAAAAGTATTCTAAAGGCAAAATGATATGGCTAATGAGAGAAGTCAGAGCCAATACAAAAGCCAAAGAGAAAGCATACAATAGAGCAAAAATTAGTGTGAATTTAGGGGATCGGGAAGCTTTTAAATACCAACCAAAGGCAACTAAAAAGTTATTAAGAAGGTAAAGATGGAATACAAAAGTAAGCCAGCCGATAATATGAAAGAGGATACAAAAGCTATTTCTGTTTTGCCTGACTGGAAGTAGATACCTTCATATAATTTTTCCTCATTACATTGTATATGAACTATTCTTATTTATTCACTCACTATTTACTATCCATATCTCCTTTTTGTCTCTTGTGCATTCTTCTCATAGCCCAATTTCTCACCAAGATCTGTATCATTATCAGACATGGAAACTTACTTGGTTCCCTCCAACCAGGCATTGGCAGAGGATTTGTATACCCATGGCTTGAGAGCTTATCCCTTGGTCATTCCAGTAGTCAGTCCAAAATTAGTTTTGTTTTTATTTTCTCTGCCCATTTTAACACTTGCTAATATATCATACCAAACCCATCATCTCCAACCATAAGTAATAATACATTCCAAAAACCCAAATGAGGGCTCCATCTATCAGAGTTGACCATGGATATAGTGTCCTAGCTGTCTTGATACACAAGCCTGGGTAGTATGATATGGAGAGAAAGTTGTTTCCCATGTAGCAAGCTCCCCCTCTCCACGCATCTGACAAACCCGAAGGAAAGGCAGAGACCCAAATATTTTCTATCTATTGCTTCACTCTCATCCACTTTGCAAGCTACAACTAGCATAATAGAATTGTTAAGCAATGTGTAGTGACTCCACCCAATCATACAATTTTCCATTCCCCTTAGTGCCATCTTTCTAATAATCAATTGCAACATCTTCCCTGCTATTGTTAGTCTAAATGGCCTTTAGCCCCCTTCTTTCTCTATCCCAGATAACCAGGGAAATGGAAATTATTCCACCATGTTCCCTCAGTTAGTGACTTGCAGATGATGGAAAGCCTATGGGATGTCAGGGATGTTAGCTACTCAATGCAAGACATCTATTCTGTTCTTGTTGTCAGTGTTTTCTGTGGTTAGTCCAGCTAGATTTCAGATCAACAGTCACCATTTCAACAATGATAACGGGGCACCCAGAAGATTGGAGATAGTCACTAAGCGTTTGCTGAACGGAGGGAATTTTACCTGCAATGATCAGCCCATGCCCAAGTATTGTCCTCATGTCAAGGTCAGTCTCTCTGACTTCTCCCCTTTGATGCAGATTTAGCAGAAGGCTTTGATAATGCCTGGAGTGGAGTGGTTGACGGTGGATATGCAATGGCAAGCATTTAAAGATCACATGGATGAACTACAACAATTGTTCATCCCAGTTTCGCAAAAGAATAAATCAGGGAAGGTAGTGCACCTGTGGCTGACAAGGGAAATTAGCGATAGTATCAATTCCAAAGAAGAAGCATACAAAATAGCCAGAAAAAGCGGCTCACCTGAGGACTGGGAGAAATTCAGAGTCCAGCAGAGGAGGACAAAGGGCTTAATTAGGAAAAGGAAAAAAAGATTATGAGAGAAAACTGGCAGGGAACATAAAAACAGACTGTAAAAGCTTTTATAGATATATGAAAAGAAAAAGACTGGTTAAGACAAATGTAGGTCCCCTACAGACAGAAACAGGTGAATTGATTATGGGGAACAAGGACATGGCAGACCAATTGAATAACTACTTTGGGTCTGTCTTCACTAAGGAGGACATAAATAATCTTCCGGAAATAGTAGGGGACAGAGGGTCTAGTGAGATGGAGGAACTGAGGGAAATACATGTTAGTAGGGGAGTGGTGTTAGGTAAATTGAAGGGATTAAAGGCAGATAAATCCCCAGGGCCAGATGGTCTGCACCCCAGAGTGCTTAAGGAAGTAGCCCAAGAAACAATGGATGATAATTTTTCAAAACTCTTTAGATTCTGGACTAGTTCCTGAGGATTGGAGGGTGGATAATGTAACCCCGCTTTTTAAAAAAGGAGGGAGAGAGAAACCAGAGAATTATAGACCCGTTAGCCTAACATTGGTGGTGGGGAAAATGCTAGAGTCAGTTATCAAAGATGTGATAACAGCACATTTGGAAAGCGGTGAAATCATCGGACAAAGTCAGCATGGATTTGTGAAAGGAAAATCATGTCTGACGAATCTCATAGAATTTTTTGAGGATGTAACTAGTAGAGTGGATAGGGGAGAACCAATGGATGTGGTATATTTGGATTTTCAAAAGGCTTTTGACAAGGTCACACACAGGAGATTAGTGCGCAAATTTAAAGCACACAGTATTGGGGGTAAGGTATTGATGTGGATAGAGAATTGGTTGGCAGACAGGAAGCAAAGAGTGGGAATAAACGGGACCTTTTCAGATTGGCAGGCAGTGACTAGTGGGGTACCGCAAGGCTCAGTGCTGGGAGCCCAGTTGTTTACAATATATATTAATGACTTAGATGAGGGAATTAAATGCAGCATCTCCAAGTTTGCGGATGACATGAAGCTGGGCGGCAGTGTTAGCTGTGTGGAGGATGCTAAGAGAATGCAGGATGCCTTGGATAGGTTGGGTGAGTGGGCAAATTCATGGCAGATGCAATTTAATGTGGATAAATGTGAGGTTATCCACTTTGGTGGCAAAAACAGGAAAACAGATTATTATCTGAATGGTGGCCGATTAGGAAAAGGGGAGGTGCAACAAGACCTGGGTGTCATTATACACCAGTCATTGAAAGTGGGCATGCATGTACAGCAGGCGGTGAAAAAGGCGAATGGTATGCTGGCATTCATAGCAAGAGGATTCGAGTACAGGAGCAGGGAGGTACTACTGCAGTTGTACAAGGCCTTGGTGAGACCACACCTAGAGTATTGTGTGCAGTTTTGGTCCCCTAATCTGAGGAAAGACATTCTTGCCATAGAGGGAGTACAAAGAAGGTTCACCAGATTGATTCCTAGGATGGCAGGACTTTCATATGATGAAAGACTGAATCAACTAGGCTTATACTCGTTGGAATTTAGAAGATTGAGGGGGGATCTTATTGAAACGTATAAAATCCTGAAGGGATTGGACAGGCTAGGTGCAGGAAGATTGTTCCCGACGTTGGGGAAGTCCACAACAAGGGGTCACAGTTTGAGGATAAAGGGGAAGCCTTTTAGGACCGAGATGAGGAAAAAACTTCTTCACACGGAGAGTGGTGAACCTGTGGAATTCTCTGCCACAGGAAACAGTTGAGGCCAGTTCATTGGCTATATTTAAGAGGGAGTTAGATATGGCCCTTGTGGCTAAAGGGATCAGGGGGCATGGAGGGAAGGCTGATACAGGGTTCTGAGTTGGATGATCAGCCATGATCATACTGAATGGTGGTATAGGCTCGAAGGGCCGAATGGCCTACTCCTGCACCTATTTTCTATGTTTCTATGTTTCTGAAACCCAAACTGGTCATTAATAAATAGGTTTCAGGTGAATAATTCCCACTTGGGAGAACAAGAATGAAACCTTCCACCACTTTGCTGATAATGGAGGAGGCATGTGGATAAGTGCACAGAGGAGAGAGGTTTGGAGGACTATGGGCCAAATGTAGCAAATGGAACTAGAAGGGAGGATGCTGTAGTCAGCATGTACCAGTTGGGCTGAAGGAACTGTTTCTGTGCTGTATTTCTCTATGAATTTATGACTGAGAGGAGACTGATAGGTTAGTAATTAGTTGGAGTGCACTGCCCACCTTTAATGTCCTTTCCAATGCACATCAATACAAATTACTCATTTAATTACTCTATCTTTTCATTCACCCCATTTCTCTTCAATAGTGACCACATTCTCACCAACACAAATGCCACTTCCTGCTCTCATCTCAAAGATCTTATAGTTCTAATATCTACTAGTCTCTGCTTTGAATAACTTCCCCACACCTTCTGGGGGCTAGTGAATTCCAAAAAGTCACAAGCCTATGAGAAAAGAAATTCCTCCTCAATGTGAAATGGATGGCGCCTTATTCTGAAACTATGTCTCCCAACTTGTAGAAACCCCCACCTAGGAGAAATACCCTTTCAACATCTTTGACATTGATTCACAACAGACTCCTGTGCTTCAATGTGACTGACTCTTATTTTTCTATACTCCAATGGGTATAGGCCCAATCTGCTCAACTTCCCATCAACAACTTTATTCCAGGATTCAGCTTAACAAACCTCATCTTTACTACCATCAATTCTTCCTTAACATGAAGACCAAATTATAGTTCTCTGATTGTAGGCTCAATAGAGCTACATTAAAGCCTCCTGTTTTTATATTTATACCACTATCAATAAATGCCAATATTCCAATAAATTTCCTAATTACTTGATGAATCCGCCTGCTAACCCTGATTTTAGCTTCCCCAGATACTCTTGATTAACATTTTGCAGTATTGGCTCATTTAAATTACGTATTTTCCTTTTCAATCTTTCTTTCAAAGTTCACAAAGCTCACATTTTCCCACATTATACTCCATCTGCCAACTTCTTACTAAACTCATGTAACCTAGCCATATCTCTTTGCAGCTTCTATGTTCTCAGAACTTGCTAATCCCCCACTATTTTTGTACCCTCAGCAAATCTGGTTGCACTCAGACTCTTCATCTGTTTTCAAATGGGTTATAAGTAGCTTTAGTGCCAGCATTGATCCCTGAAGCACCACACTAATTACCAATCCAAAAATAATCCGATTATCCCAACACAGTTTTCTGTTCATTATGCTTTCTCCTATCCGTGACAATATATTACTTCAAACCAATGTGCTCTCAATTCTTGCAATAAATAAATTTTATACATAATTGAATGCTTTTTGGAAATCCAGTTACACCAAATCTACTGACCATTTTATTCACCTCATTCTCTCAATCCTTAGAGAATGCCAAAACATTTGTTGAACATGAAAAACATAATTGACTTCACTTGACTGTCTGATGGCATTCTAAGTGTCCGGATATTGTGACTTTAATGATGGATTTAAACATTCTGATGATATCACAAACAAGAGAAAATCTGCAGATGCCGGAATTCCAAGCAACACACACAAAATGCCAGAGGAACTCAGCAGGCCAGGCAGCATCAATGGAAAAAAGGACAGTCAACGTTTCGGGCCAAAACCTTTCGGCAGACCTGGAGAAAAAAAGCTGAGGAGTAGATTTAAAAGGTGGGGGGAGGGGAGAAAGAACCAACAAGTGAAAGGTGAAACCTAGAGGGGTGGGATGAAGTACAGAGCTGGGAAACTGATTGGTGAGATTAGGTGAGGTGAGAGAAGGAAAAGGGGATAGGAAATGGGGAGGGGGGGGTGTTTGGGTGGCATTACCAGAAGTTTGAGAAATCGATGTTTATGCCATCAGGTTGGAGGCTATCCAAACAGAATATAAGGTGTTGTTCCTCCAACCTAAGCGTGGCCTCATCAAGACATACGGGAATGGGAAATAGAATTAAAATGGTAGGGTGGCGGGAGGACGGGGGTAAGAGCAGATTGCGTGAAATGGAAGAGATTCGCTCTGGAATGAAAAGCTTCATCCTGAGAGCAGATGCAATGGAGGCTCCGCCACATCTGCTCTCAGGATGAGACTTTTCATTCTAGAACAAAGGAGGTGTCCTCCTTTTCCAAACAAAGGAGCTTCCCTTCTTCTACCATCAACACTACCCTCAACTGCATCTTTACCATTTCACGCACATCTGCTCTTACCCCCATCCTCCCGCCACCCTACCCGGGATAGGGTTCCTCTTGTCCTCACCTACTAACCCACCAGCCTCCACATCCAACACATAATTCTCCAAAACCTCCGCCACACTCAACTGGATCTCACCACCAAGCACATCTTTCCCTCTCCCCCACTTTCTGCTTTCCGTAGGGATCACTCCCTACACAATTCCCTTGTCCATTCATTCCTCCCCACTGATCTCCCTCCTGGCACTTATCCTTGCAAGCGGAACAAATGCTACACCTGCCCCTCAACCTCCTCCCTCAATACCATCTAGGGTCCTAAACAGTCTTTCCAGGTCAGGCGACACTTCACCTGCAAGTCTGTTGGGGTCGTTTACTGTGTTTGGTACTCCCGGTGGACCTCCTGTTCATCGGTGAGACCCAACATAGATTGGGAGACTGCTTCGCCGAGCACCTACGCTCCGTCTGCCAGAACAAGCTGGATTTCCCAGTAGCCTCCTATTTTAATTCCGCTTCCCATTGCCACATGTCTACCCATGGCCTCCTCCACTGTCGTGATGAGCCACACTGAGGCTGAAGGAACAACACTTTGTATTGCGTTTGGGTAGCCTCCAACCTGATGGCATGAACGTCAATTTCTCAAACTTCCGGTAATGTCTCCAATCCACTCCCCCCACTTCTCCATTTCCCATCCCCTTTTCCCTCTCTCACTTCATCTCCTCAATCAACTTCCCAGCTTTTTACTTCATCCCTCCGCCTCCAGGTTTCATCTCTCTTCCCTCCCCCCACCTTTAAAATCTACTCCTCAGCTTTTTTTCCTCCAATCCTGCCGAAGGGTTTCGGCCCAAAACGTTGACTGTACTATTTTCCCATAGGTGCTACCTGACCTGCAGAGTTCCTCCAGCATTTTGTGTGTGTTGTTCTGATGATATCCACAGTTACAGCTGCATGCTCTCTATCATCATACTGAACAGTGATGTGACATTGCTCTGTTACTGTATTTAAATATTTTAAAATGTTTGTGTGCATGCTCTTAAGGATTTTTGTAAAGTTTTAGAAAGATGCACTGTAAATAAGAAATCTTAATAATTTCAATTTTGCATAAGCTCAGAAAATAAATCCTTGACTGAGTAGGTACGTGTCAAATGTTAACATGAAATCTGTGGAAGGATGTGGTTAATGTTGGAATTCAGCCTCAAATCAGAGTTCTGGTTTCTGTCAAATTTACCAACTATATTTCTAAGTTTTAAATTTGATGATGCTATGTTGATTCAGCACACCCACTGCGCAAGCAGTGCAGGCAGTAACCCAGAATAAATTTTGTATACACTGCTTCTGACTCAACCCCAGTCTTAAAAACCTAGGGAAGGAACATTTAAGAAATGAACAATAACATTACTCATATCCACCTTTTTTTTTAAAAAAAAAGGAAAGCATGACTTGTTTTCCTTTAATAGCCCTACGTAGCTAACAATGGTCCCATTTACCAAAGTAGCTTTGAGAAAACTCTCAAAGTGAGAAAGTAGCTCTTTGACTTACACCCATGAACCACAATATTGCTTATTCTTGGTAGCAGGTCAAGTTAATCTATTTGTATGCACACTGCA
Source organism: Mobula hypostoma (assembly GCF_963921235.1). NCBI lineage: Eukaryota > Metazoa > Chordata > Chondrichthyes > Myliobatiformes > Myliobatidae > Mobula > Mobula hypostoma. The sequence goes on from NC_086098.1 coordinate 47,573,696, forward strand.
GGAGTACAGAGAGTGGTTATTCACCCAGCAGATCCATGTACCAAATTCAAGTTCAGTTTATTGTCATTCACCTGTACGCATGTATACAGTCAAACGAAACAATGATCCTCCAGACCAAGGTGCACAACACATAACTCACAAACATAACACAAAGTAATATTACCATAAATAAATTAACATATAATAAGGCACATATACAATAGTTAAAAAGTATAATGCTACTGGTGCTTCATACGTGATGAGACCCTAGGATAAGTCATTCATGGTGGCAGGGAGTTCAGCAGTCTTATGGCCTGGAGTAATAAGCGGTTTTCCATCCTAACAGTTCTTGTCCTATTGCTATGGTACCTACTCCTGGTAGGGGATCAAAGAGATTATTGGATGGATAGGAGGGATCATTGACAATAAAGAGAGCCTTGCATATGCAGTACTCCGGACAAGTATCTCCAATGGGTGGAAGAGAGACTCTGATGATCCTCTCAACATTCCTTGCAATCAGATGCCCTGCAGTTCCCATATCAGGTGGTGATGCAGCCGGTCAGGACAGAATGGGAGGGAAGCCTCAATTGCATCAATCTCCTCAGGAAGTGGAGATGCTGCTGTACTTTCCTAACCAATGAGGTGATGTTGAGGGACCAGGTGAGACTATCTGTTATGTGGACTCCCAGAGACTTGGTGCTCCTAACTCTCTCCACAGAGGAGTCATGTATGTGCAAGGAGGAGTGGTCAGCCTGAACCTTCCTGAAGTCCACAATCATTTCTTTATTCTTGCCCATGTTGAGACTCAAGTTGTTGTGCTTACATCATTTTACCAGCCGCTCTACCCCATCTCTGTACACACTTTGTTGTCGATGTTGATGAGGCCAACCCTGGTTGTGTCATCAGCGAACTTGATGATTCAGTTTGAGCTGGATCTAGCAATGCAGTCATGCGTCAGCAGAGAGTTGAACATGCAGCCCTGGGGAGTGTCAGTGCTCAGCGTGCTGGAGCTTGAGATGTTTCTGCCAACAAGTGCTGACTGTGGACTTTCTGTCAACAAGTCCTGGATCTAGTTACAGAGAGGTGTTGCGAAAATATGTTTAGTCTCTACACTGGCTCCTGCAACTCTTTGTTTACTTCATCTCAACCCTATCAAAATACAGTGAAGCTCTGTAATTTGGCACACTTGGGATTTTGACAGTGCTGGACTGGCAGATTTTATGCACTATTGGATATGGTTTTGTGACTGGATGCCTGTGACGTAATGTTCCACGAAGACTGGTGCTAGGACCCTTGAATTTTGTAATACACATGAATAATTTGGATGTGAATGTGGGAGGCAAGATCAGGAGATCACAAATGACCCAAAGATCATCAGCATTATTGATCATGTAGGAGGAAGGCTGTGTGATATTGATCTATTGGTGAAATGGGCTAAAATGGCAGACATTTAATCCAGACAAATGCAAGGTAATACATTTTGGGAGCATAAATGACTCTATGAATGGTAGGGTCTTAAGGAGTATTGACGGACATAGACACTCCAAAGCACAAATCCTTAGATCCTTAAAGGTGGCATTAGACAGGGCAATGAATACAGAATAGGGACATTATGCTCCAAATTTATAAAAGCTTAGTCAGAACTTAGCTAGAGTACCGTGTGCAGTTCTGGTCACTGAGGTGTAGGAAAAATGTGGTAACACAAAAGAAGGTGCAAAGCTAAAATTAAAGAACATTGTCAGAGGGAGATATTTAGAGGGGATATAGGTGGGACGTTCTTCACTCAGAAAATGCCACGTACTGTACTTGGAATATTCTGTCTGAGAGTGATTGAAGCAAATTTACTGACAGTATTTGTGTCTGGATAAGCATTTAATTTTTTTTAGGCAGGGAAGGCTATCGACAAAGTACAAGGTAATAGTTGTCATGGACATGTCAAAACAAGTGAGCCATTTCCACAATGTAAAATTATGATCACTCCTATTAATGCAGCAAACACCATTCGAGAAAGGTATACAGCGTATAGTACATTTTCCAGTCAACCAAGTGAATTTAAAGGGCACATGGACAAAGGGTTCCAGTGAGTTTGAAGGAAGTGGGGGAATGAAACCACAGTGAATTTAAAGAGATAAAGTGTATGGGGTCTTGGTGAGTTCAAAGGGATATTGAAAACAATTAAGTCATTGATTATTGGAATTCTACTTTCTTCTACTGCCGATTCTCAGGCAGTCCTTCATGGTCACAGATGGCAGACTTGTGCTCTGGTTTTGTGGTTTGGAGGTGGGTAATGACAAACTTTACCATAGGTAGGGTCCGTGAAGGCTCTTTACATAGCTTCCACTCAAAGCATCAATGCCATTTATGTCAACCACTTCCTTTGGTAATACAACTCACATTAACACCATTCTTGGATACACAAAATTCCCACAGATTCATCATTGGATCTATTGGTGATCATCTTACACGTGAAGCCAAAACTCCCTTTGACTGAAAAAACATTTACTCTGTATGCACTCTAACAGGAAGGTTGAAATGGGCTCAGTGAGGTTAAAGAGAGTATTATCATGGTGCTCCAGTATGTTTAGAGAGAGCCTGGGAACTCGTCACTTCAAAAGGTACATGCAGTTACCTCTTGGTTCTTTCTTTTCTGGTGAGTCTGAGATGGTGGCAGGGCCTTGCAAATGTATATGGTATAATGCAGAGGTGGGAAGCACATTTAGCCCCACTCTTCAAACATCTGGAATAAAATCCGTGACAAGCAGCTCCATCTTCAGAGTCACCACAACATTGTGGGCCGAAAAGCCTGTACTATGCTGTAATGTTCTATGTTCAATCAATAGGCAGCTATGAAACTTGACAATAAATTGGATTTTTTTTTACATATTTTCAGGAGCTTGAAAAATTCTTTAATTTCTGAGTGATTTTTGTAAGTTTTAAAATTTAGTCTTTTTCAAATAAAGAGTAGTTAAAATATTTTATTAAGCTCAATCCATTGAGAAGTGTGTAATTTAAAACTTCCCATAAACTCTGCTTTAATTTTGGGCATGGCTTAACACTCTGACAAAGACTTGTTCAGCTTATTTGTGGATAGGACTTCTACTGCCCATTCTCATCTGCCATGTATTCCCCCCTCCCTCTCCACTCCATCCAGAAACCTCGCAGGCAAGGTGCAATACACAAAATTTAAAGACAAAAAAGGCAAACATTATTCATATGTTTATACAGAATACTGCTGTGCAGAGCACCCCAGTACATGAAGAAGTTAGCAAGCAAATTCAACAACTAATTAGGAAGGTAAATGGAACAGGCGTTATTACAAGAGAAATGGAGCACAAGGTTCAGCTCTACTGCTGGTTGACTTCGAAATTTAAGGAAGTCTAAACTTGTAATCTGGAAGTTCAGACAGAGTTCACCTGGTTCCTGGGATGGACAGTTTTACAAGGAATGATTAAGCACATCTAGGTTTTACTCACAGAGTTTAGAAAAATGAAAGGCGAGCTAATTAAAACAAGGATTCTGAGGGGAATGAAAAGATTGATGCTGAGCAGATATTCCTCATTCATGTGGGAACCACAAGGGGTCACTTGGGCAATTCCTGCTCCAATTTCAATGCCTTCTAGTGCACGTTTTGCGCCAATGAATCCAAAGTTTCTTCCCTGAATGATGCACTCTAGGGAACTCCTATGGGGGACTGGTTTGGACACGAATTCTGTTCTTCCTATGAAAATGGCTACATTTAGAAAATGACAAGTACACCTGTACACATCTGTCTGGAACTATTTCTTCTGCCAAACGTCATCGCCCTCTTTACTGCTGCTGATCTTGAAAGGCCACTTTAACTATACAGATATCAAATCAGTTAATTTGAGTCTTATTCCTAAAAGCAGACAACTGCAGTATGCTATATATGCCATTCCACAGGACAAAATTTCTCTCCAAGGTTATTCTTTGGTCAAGACTGGCTTAGTATGGTATCTTTCTGCTTGAAATCCAGGTTTTTACTTTTGGCAATCCAATGGAAAGCACACATCTTTAAGAATCCAAACTGGGAAGTAGACTGCTGTAGTCCAAAGGATAAAATATTACTACTACTACGTCGACTCAGGCCTAGGAGGCTGGCGCTGGGCACAATGACGGACTCTCCACTTCTCCCTTTCCCTCATCAGTGTGTTCAGTTCATCTACATTAGCCATGCCGCTGTGTTCTAGGAGTGTGTTGACCATAGTCTTGGGTGGGCGCCCAGGGTTCATCCTCCCATGCTTGGGCTCCCATATGATGACTGGGCTGGCAGGTAGCTCGGGGTGGTGTAGACAGTGCCCCGCTAGTTGCAGTCTTCTCGCCTCGATTTTAGTGGTGAGCATCGGTAGGTCGTCATAGAGCTCAACGTTCGTCATGTGCTGTTGCTAACTCACTTCAGAGCCATCCGGAGCATTCGTGTATAGCAACCATCTAGAGACTCGCGCATACTCTTGGTGAGTGTCCATGTCTCGCATCCATACGTGAGAATGGACTCTATGACTGCTATGAAAATCCTCTTTTTATGCCCTCTGGTCAGATTCCACTTCCAGATTTCCTTCATGTCGTTCATAGCCCTCTATGCCAGTGCCTTCTGTATCTTTATGTCATTCTCCGAACTCCTCATTCTTGACCTGAGGTACGTAGTCAAAGACTTTCTTAATGGTATCATTCTTTACGGTCTTGAGAGTACCGTCATCGCAGTTAAATGCCAAGGATAAAACAACTTACTCCCAAAGTAGGATGCACAAGGGAAGCAAAAGCATCATTTGGAATTTGCCCTCCAACTCACACATCAACAGACGATAGACAATAGGTACAGGAGTAGGCCACTCGGCCCTTCCAGCCACCACCGCCATTCACTGTGATCATGGTTGATCATCCACAAGCAGTACCCCGCTCCTGCCTTCTCCCCATATCCCTTGATTCCACTATCATTAAGAGCTCTATCTAACTCCTTCTTGAAAGAATCCAGAGAATTGACCTCCACTGCCTTCTGAGGCAGAGCATTCCACAGATCCACAACTCTCTAGGTGAAAAAGTTTTTCCTCAACTCCGTTCTAAATGGTCTACCCCTTATTCTCAAATTGTGGTCTTGGTTCTGGACTCCAACATCTAGAACATGTTTCCTGCCTCTAGCGTGTCCAATCCCTTAATAATCTTATATGTTTCAATCAGATCCCCTCTCATCCTTCTAAATTCAAGTGTATACAAGCCCAGTCGCTCCAATCTTTCAACATACGGCAGTCCTGCCATCCCGGGAATTAACCTCGTGAACCTCCGCTGCACTCCCTCAATAGCAAGAATGTCCTTCCTCAAATTTGGAGACCAAAACTGTACATAATACTCCAGGTGTGGTCTCACCAGGGCCCTGTACAACTGCAGAAGGACCTCTTTGCTCCCATACTCAACTCCCCTTGTTATGAAGGCCAACGTGCCATTAGCTTTCTTCACTACCTGCTGTACTTGCATACTTACTTTCAGTGACTGATGAACAAGGACACCAAGATCTCGTTGTACTTTCCCTTTTCCTAACTTGACATCATTCAAATAGTAATCTGCCTTCCTGTTCTTGCCACCAAAGTGGATAACCTTACATTTATCCACATTATTCTGCCCACTCACCCAACCTGTCCAAGTCATCCTGCATTACCTCAACATCCTCCGCACATTTCACACTGCCACCCAGCTTTGTGTCATCTGCAAATTTGCTAATGTTACTTTTAATCCCTTCATCTAAATCATTAATATATATTGTAAACAGCTGCAGTCCCAGCACCGAGCCTTGCGGTACCCCACTAGTCACCTCCTGCCATTCTGAAAAGGTCCCATTAATCCCTACTCTTTGTTTCCTGTCTGCCAACCAATTTTCTGTCCATGTCAGTACCCTACCCCCAATACCATGTGCTCCAATTTTACTCACTAATCTCCTATGTGGGACCTTATCAAAGGCTTTCTGGAAGTCCAAGTACACTACATCCACTGGCTCTCCCTTGTCCATTTTCATAGTTTCATCCTCAAAAAATTCCAGAAGATTAGTCAAGCATGATTTTCCCTTCGTAAATCCATGTTGACTCGGACCGATCCTGTTACTGCTATCCAAATGTGCCGCTATTTCATCCTTTATAATTGACTCCAGCATCCTCCCCATCACTGATGTCAGGCTAACTGGTTTATAATTCCCTGTTTTCTCTCTCCCTCCTTTCTTAAAAAGTGGGATAACATTAGCTACCCACCAGTCCTCAGGAACTGATCCTGAATCTATAGAACATTGGAAAATGCTTCCATGATTTCTAGAGCCACCTCCTTAAGTACCCTGGGGTGCAGACCATCAGGTCCTGGGGATTTATCAGCCTTCAGTCCTATCAGTCTATCCAACACCATTTTCTGCCTAATGTGAATCTCCTTCAGTTCCTCCATTACCCTAGGTCCTCCGGCCACTATTACATCTGGGAGATTGTTTGTGTCTCCCCTAGAGAAGACAGATCCAAAGTACCTGTTCAACTCGTCTGCCATTTCCTTGTTCCCCATAATAAATTCACCCATTTCTGTCTTCAAAGGTCCAACTTTGGTCTTAACTAATTTTTTCCTCTTCACATACCTATAGAAGGTTTTACTATCCCCCTTTATATTCTTGGCTAGCTTGCCTTCATATCTCATCTTTTCTCCCCATATTGCCTTTTTAGTTATCCTCTGTTGCTCTTTAAAAGTTCCCCAATCCTCTGGCTTCCTGCTCATCTTTGCTATGTTATACTTCTTCTCTTTTATTTTTATACCATCCTTGACTTCCCTTGTCAGCCACGGTCGCCCCTTACCCCCCCTTAGAATCTTTCTTCCTTTTTGGAATTCTGACTTGGAAATATATCACTGCTGTCTCCTGGTCACTGTGTCAAAATCCTGAAACTCCCGCCTTAGCAGCATTGTAAGTATAGAGTGTCCACACGACAATGATTGCAGAAGTTCAAGGAGGCACCTCACCACCTCAATCGGCAATTACATGTTGGTTCACCCTCCAAAGTCTGTGCTCCTTGAATTAAAATTAAAAAGTGTAATTTATCATTATCAGAGCCAATGAGATAACTAACCAAGCCTTTAATTTACTTAAAACCTGCACAAAAGTGTCTCTGTATGACTACTTGATACCCTCATGCACAGCAAGGAAGAAAAATAGAAATAAAATGAGAGCACCTCCCTTGAAAGTACAGCCCAGTGAAACTTCAAAGCACAGTTTAACAACGTGCCTGCCTTTTAATTTTAAATCCAACATATCTTTAATTAGTTCCCTTTTCATTTCCTGATTTGCTTTGGTCATTGTCTTTCATCTACGAGCTTACTTCATAATTTATTGCTAGAGGTTTGGGTAAGATCTACTACCACAGAAGCGCACACTATAATTTTCATACACCAGTTGAGCTGATGAAATTGCACCATTTCAAATATGCTAAACTTGTAACCAGTTCAAAATGACTGAGCTACCACAATTCTATTAACAGCTGTTTGAACTTAGTCCACAAAAAGTTATGTTCTCATGCCAGTTTTTAAAAACTAAAAATGCAAGCTGACTGGGAAGGGTGCTTTGAAATCAGACTGAAATTCATTGATTAGAATAAAATGCAGAGAAACAAGTCATTTGGCTTAGCTGGTGATCACATGCCATTTGTAATCTCTTTTCTGGAACATTTTTATCTTTTCTGCACCTACTCTCAGACCTTCATGACCTTCTGTAAGAAAATGTGGTGACCAGAAACACATGCTGTGCTCCAGCTGTGGCCTAACCAGTGTTTTTAGAAAGGTTCAATATAACTTTCACAAAATGCTGGAAGAACTCAGCAGGACAGGCAGCATCTACAGAAATGAATTAACAACCGATATTTTGGGGACTTTATACATAAATTTCTTTCCTGAGCAGCAATAAAATAATTGCAAGTTTTGGTGATGTACCCAAAAAAAAATCACTGGAAGAGAAAAATATATATTCAGAAGACATTAAGTAAGATAATGTTCAATGCCAGCTGTTCTAAATACAAGACTTACTACATCTTCTGTGGTTTTTCAAAAGTCAAAGTCAAGAGATAGACTGTCAAATGACAATGTGGCATTTATTAAAATGTTAGATACAATGGAGTGGCTTTTAACAGCTAAAATGTAATCTGACATCAACTCTTCAGTTTTCACGGTCATTAACATATTTCAATTCAAACCTCATTTCACTTATAATAAAGTACAATGTGACATAATTAAGCAAAGCAAAACTCATAATGCTGTCTATCAAAGAACTCCATCTGCCTAACATCTCAAAAATCAAACGCAGAACCTAAATCCTGAAAGGCAGAGTTAGCAGCTAAAGGAGAAAACACTCCTTCAATTATTTTCTCTAATTTACTAAACTGAAAAATAAAATCACTTTGATTAAACCAAAATGTACTACACTTTTAGCTCTGGATAAGACTGTAATCATGAGAATACCACTCTTAGAAAGTTGAGATCAAAGATTATCAAGCTGCAAGATCACAAGCAGCCAATGTGGCTCATTAGTCATAACTCTAATGTGTAGGAAAAAAAACATTTAGGGAGCTTTTTGTTTTAAAATCACCACAAGGGGCATGGTTGCCACCAACAAGACCAGTATTTATTGGGCAGACCATTCCACTAATATCCTTTGTAACTAAGTTCCCTATATTTTGATCAACTCTTCCCAAACTTTACCTTTTACCTACACTAGCAATCGTTTACAGTGTCAAATTAACCTGCTAACCTGTATGTCTTTTGGATATGGGAGGAAATTTCAGCACCCACAAGTTTACAGTGAGAACCATGCAAACAACACACAGAGGGCATGACAGTTCACTATCTTTGTACCTCCCTCTTCAATTGGATCCTCGACTTCCTCACGAAAGACCACCATCTATGCAGATCAGAAATAACATCTCCACCTCACTGGTAATCATCACTGGTGCACCTCAGCAATATGTGCCCAGCCCACTGCTCTACTCTCCCTACACCCATGACTGTGTGGCTAGGCACAGCTCAAATGCCATTTGTAAATCTGCTAACACCACAAGTCTTGTTGTCAGAATTTCAGGTGGTGAGGAGAAAGCATACAGGAGTGGTGTCTAAGCAACAACCCTGCACTCAACGCAAGACCAAAAAATTGATTGTGGACTTCAGAGAGGGAAAAACCAGTGATGACAAGTCCTCAGAGGGATCAGAAATGCAAAGGGTGAGTAATTTCAAGTTCCTGGGTGTCAATATCTCTGAAGATCTATCCTGGGCCCAACATACTGAGGCAATTACAAAGAAGACACGACAGCAGCTACATTTCATTAGGTGTTTGAGGAGAATTGGTATATTATCAAAGACACTCACAAATTTCTACAGATATACTGCGGAGAGCCTTCTAACTGGCTGCATCATTGTCTGGTGGGGGGGGGGGAGACAGGGCCTACTGCACAGGGTCGAAAGTTGTAAACTCAGTCAGCTCCATCATGGGCACTAGCCTCCCCAGCATCTAGGATATCTTCAAGGAACGATGCCTCAAAAAGGTGGCATGAAGTTGACATTTAATTTATGCTCCCAATTTTCTTGCTCAACCTAATGCCCTTGATGGTGAACCGTCTTCTGGTGAAGGTGCTCTACAATGCTGTTGGATTCAGAGATCCAGAGCTCAGGCCCAGTGATAATGTAGTGCCAATGATGTACATTCAAGTTCTTATATACTCGCTGTCTTTGTTCTTCTTAAGCTTAGGTTCTAGTTTTGGCAGATGTTCTCAGTGTTACTGCGGCATAGAAGGTTCGCTTAACAACAAAGATCTATACTTTTTTTTAAAAAAGGTCAGTGAATAAATCTTTGAAACTGACAAATCGTGAGGCATAGAAAACAATTTTGGATTGTTCCTACACAGGACTGGCACAGACATCATGGACTGAATAAGCTCCTTCTAAGCTGCAAGCTTCAAATGGTTCACCAATAGTCTTCCTTCCAGCCCAATCCCAATCAAAGGGAATGTCTGTCGAAAACACTTCCTCAACTTGGACACTACCCAAATACAATAGAGAGAAAAAAAATTCAAAAACAGGGGTAGGATTGAAATGATACCACTCTGTCTGCAAGCAATTTTAACCACACATTTGTACTTTGGGTGCTTACTTTGCAGGAGCTCAATGTGCTTTTATGTTGTGTAGGGAGATTGTTTCCTAATAATCTACTTGCTAAAGAGCTTTTCATGATTGTTTAACAAAAACAGATTGTGGCCAATCTTAGATCAGCATTATAACTGCAGGGTAAATGGCTGCTGAGCATAACAAATACACTTGGACTGGTCTTGGTATTAAGTGGACATTTAATTTATGCTCCCAGAATTAAAATTTTGACTTTGAAAAATAAAGTTCCCTTAAATACTTGGTTTCAAATCACCATTTACAGCAGCCCAAGTCCAAATAGAGTTGAGCAGGGTGTGCTTAAGTACATCTGAATGGCTCAATAATTTCTCAGCCCAAGCCCAGTCTTTTCCACGAAAGGAAAACAAGCTTAGTTTATAGAAAAATCTGTTACTTCCTGCCCAATTTTGGGTTTAAAACTCCTTGCTGCTAACTGTGAATGGCAGAATTCAAAACCTTTTTCATCAGAAGCACAGATTTTCCTCCCTTTGACTTTAATTCTCAATTTCTAAAGTGGTGTTTTCCAGAAACTTCAAAATTTCAGTTGGCATGCATGGATGTTAATGCTACGCATATTAAACACATAATCTGAAACCCTAAACTCCCACGAAGAAAAGGGATGAAGAACTCCATATGCCATAGAATCAAATTTCATTTGCGAAGAACATGTTACACTCAAATGTGTTACGTCCTCATCTTTTCCTACATTCAATTTTTATGACTTACAGAATTCTCCTGTTCCTTTTTATCTTGGGAACTTTAGAGATTGAATTGTTTATTTGGAAAGTTTCATTAACATTCATGCATGCTGGTTGACATTTAGAAGTTTCTTTAAAACCATAATACTGTTCTAACATTTAAAAGTGTTAATTAATTTGTTTCAAATTCAATTATTTTTGAATAATTTGATTGATTTCATATGTACAACCATAGGCCCATATTAGAAACCATAGAAACCACAGCACAGAAACAGGCCCTTTGGCCCTTCTTGGCTGTGCCGAACCATTTTCTGCCTAGTCCCACTGACCTGCACACAGACCATATCCCTCCATACACCTCCCATCTGTCACTGTCAGCTTTTTAATACATTTAAAAATTCTTGACATTAATACTTCATTATTTTGTTTCATATATTTTGCCAAACACACCTTATTAATTAATTCAGTCAGTCAGTGGGTGCCATCCCGAATCCGGGGTTGGCGGCTATGCACCTCCATCTTCTTCGATCTTGCGCTCTTTTTCTGGCCTCAGCATAACTCAACCCAGTCCATTGCCTCACATTATCGTACCAAGTGGTTCGCTGCCTTCCTCTTTCCCTCTTTCCTTCTATCATCCCTTCCAATAACAATTTCTGCAGTCCACACCGCTTAACAAGTGCCCGGCATATTCCAGCTTCCTTAATTAATTAGTTAATTATCCAATAATAATCTAATAATCCAATAATGAGAAAGGCAGCCAGCAAGCAGCATTTACACAATTCACTGCAAAGAAATATCAAATGACTGGAATTGACTCCTCTTGTATTCCAAAATGGAAAGATTCACAGCAAGCTGCTCATAGCCCAGGGTATAGCCACAATTGACACAGGCTACACCCTAGTGGTTGAAAAGTAAGACAGAGAAAATTTGGATATTAGAACTTCCTATACGTGCAACAAGAAATAACCTTAAAAGTGTTTGGATACAATTATTTCTCTTTGACAGAGCAAGCTGATAGTGTCAGTTCATCTGGCATTCTTACTGACCTTTTATACAGAAATCATCATGACAGGCTGTAATTCTTCACTCCCAGATGAGCTAAATACTTTTTGTGAATGCTTTGAAAGGGAAAATAAAACTAAACCATATATTATATTTGTGATATAACCTGTAACTAATGATGCCTTTTTTGAAAGCTATGGGCAAATTAGTTTTCAGTTTCTTAAAAAGACTAGCATACCAAAATACTACTATTGCAGTGCTAATCATGAATAAATATTAGCTTTTGAAATAGTTTGACATTAAAATTGGTTTTAATTATGACCTAATTCATTTGTGCAAATTCCTGTAGCAACCACTGACCTTGTCATTTCTGTCTTGAGAGGCCAATTTCAGAACATCTTTCATGAGGGCCAACTCTCACGAGGCATCAGGCCCTGTTAGTGTACCTGGTGGGGCACTGAAAAGCTGTGCTGAACAGCTGGCTGGAGTGTTCAAGGCCACTTCAATCTCTCACTGCAGCGGTCAGAGGTTCCCACCTGCTCCAAAATGGCAACAATCATACCTGTGCCCAAGAGCAGGGTGAGCTGTCTCGACAACTATCCAGCTGCTCTCACATCTACAGTGATGAAGTGCTTTGAGAAGTTGTTCATGGCCAGAATCAGCTCCTGCCTAAGCACAGATCTGGACCCCGTGCAATTTGCCTATTGCCACAATAGGCCTACAGCAGATGCAATCTCACTGGCTCTCCACCAGACCTTGCATCACCTGGACAACAACAACAATACCCATATCAGACTGCTGTTTATTGATTACAGCTCAGAATTCAACACCATCATACCCTCAGTACTAATTAACAAGCTCGAAACCCTGAGCCGATATACTTCCCTCGACAAAAGGATCCTCGACTTCCTCATCGGGAGACCACAGGCAGTGCAAATTGGAGGTAACATCTCCTCCCTGACAATCGACACTAGCCCACTGCTCTACTCTCTCTACATCCAGGACTGTGTCGACAGGCAGAACTCAAATGCCATTTATAAATTTGCCAAAGACACGACTATTGTTGTCAGATGTGTACATGAGTGAGAAAGATCAGCTGGCTGGTTGGTGTCACAACAACCATCTTGCACTCAGTGTCAGTAAGACCAAGGATTGGGCTGTGGACTTCAGGAAGGGGAAGTCGAGGGAACACATATCAGTAGAATGCAGCAGTGGAAAGGGTGAGCTGTTTCATATTCCTGGATCTCAACATCTCTGAAGGTCTATCTTGCAACCAACATATTGATGCAATCACAACGAAGGGACAGCAGTAGCTATATTTCATTAGGAGCTTGAGGAGACTTGGGTCACCAAAGACTCTCACAAGTTTCTACAGATGTACTGTGGAGAGGCATTCTAACTGGTTGCGCCACCTTCTGGTATGGAGGAGCCAGTGCACAGGATCAGCAAAAGCTGCTGAAAGTTGCAAACTCATGGCATGAGTATCTCCAGCATTGAGGACATCTTCAAAAGGCAATGCCTAAAAAAGGAAGCACCCACCATTAAGAATCCCCATCACCCAGGATTTGCCCTCTTCTCACTGCTACCATCAAGGATCGGGGACAGGAGCCTGAAGACATACATACAATGTTTTAGGAACAGCCTCTTCCCCTTGGCCAAAAGAGTTCAGAATGGACAATGAACCCAGGAAATTGAACCTCGGTAATTTTTTTTCTCTTTTTGCACTGCTTATTTAAAATTTTATATATATTTCAACTGCCCTTCAAATCCTTGGAGGAAGAATTCAAGGTAACAAGAGCCAGAGAAGTGCTACAGTATAGGGACTCAAGTGACCTGAAGGTGGCTGGAGCAGGGATCCAAGTGAGGACTGGCAGGAAGTGGAGGGCAGAGGAAGCTGTTCAGGAAGCAGAGGCCAGGCTGCGTCACAGGAGGCTGGTGGGAGTGGTCACACGAGGCCGAGCTGGGCTGGGATCCTTTCCAACTCCCCAAACGGACACCAGAGGGAAGGAAAGGCGTCGTCTAGTTCAGGAGGAGGTGACAGCAGTAGTGGAGGAGACGAGAACCTGCAAGGCGGTGGGAACGAAGCAACAGGGAGCTTGGACAAGATGGGAGAATGCAGTTGAGAGGAAAGTGACCTGGGCTGATCTTTGGAAAGCCGAATCACACCGCATCCAATTTCTCATCCAGACAGTGTACGATGTGCTTCCAAGCCCATCAAACCTGCACACATGGGGCAAGGCAGAGTCACCTGCGTGCTCACTGTGCTCCAAGCGAGGAACCCTGGAGCACATCCTCAGCGGCTGCGCAAGGGCACTTGGTGAGGGACGGTACAGGTGGAGGCATGATCAGGTCCTGAAGACCATCGCTGAAGCCATCAGCGCAGGAGTTGAATGGGCGAAGCGGTCCCCGACCCTCCAAGCAGACCATTGCCTTTGTCAGAGCTGGGGAGCAGCCAATACCTGCCAAAAGAACATCTGCAGGCATTCTGACCTCTGCAAGGGACTGGCAGCTGTTGGTGGACCTCAAAGGGCAGCTGAAGTTCCCCAACCATATCGCAGTCACCACCCTGCGACCAGACATTGTCCTTGTGTCTGAGTCTGCAAGTGGTGCTGCTGGAGCTGACAGTCCCATGGGAAGAGGCCTTTGAAAGGAAGCTCTCCAAGTACGCAGGACTGGTCAGCAACTGTCAGCAGGCTGGATGGAGAGCGAGGTGTCTCCCAGTGGAGGTTGGTTGTAGGGGATTCGCAGCCCGTTCCTTAGTCAGAGCCTTCAGCAATCTGGGCATCAAGGGACAGAGGAAGAGGACAGCCATCCACAGTACCACCGATGCGGCAGAGAGGGCCTCAAGATGGCTGTGCCTCAAAAGAGGGGAGCCATGGAGTCATAAGTAGCTAGCCATCTGGACACAAGCTGGGGTCTGATCAGCCCCGGCTGGGTCACCTGGAGGAGGTTGTATGATGTTGAAAGACCCGAAACACCCGATGATTCCTGGAACATCACTGAAGGTGTGTCCAGAAGCATCAGTACATGTATGTACACAGTTATTGTAATTTATTTACAGGTTTTTTAATTATGTATTACTATGTACTGCTGCCACAAAAAAACATATTATATGACATACATTCCCAAACCAAAAATCTCCATCTCAGAGGCCGATGTTAGGCTGTCTTTAAAGAGATTGAACCCTCGCAAGGTGGAAGGGGTCCGATGGAGTACCTGGTAAGGCTCTGAAAACCTGTGCCAACCAACTAGTGGGAGTATTCAAGGACATTTTCAACCTCTCACTGCTACAGGCGGAATTTCTCACTTGCTTCAAAAAAGCAATAATTATACCAGTGGCTTTTCTCACTGTTACCATCAGGTAGGAGGTACAGAAGCTTGAAGGCACACACTCAGCAATTCAGGAACAGCTTCTTCCTCTCTGCCATCTGATTCCTAAATGGACATTGAATCTTTGGACACTACCTCACTTTTTAAAAAATATACAGTATTTCTGTTTTTGCACATTTTTTAACAATCTATTCAATATATGTAATTATCTATTTATTATTCTATTTGTCTATATATTATTTTTTTTTCTCTGCTAGATTATGTATTGCATTGAACTGCTGCTACTAAGTTAACAAACTTCACGTCGCATGCCGGTGACAATAAAACTGATTGTGATTCTGACATATGTAAATAAACCTGATTCTGAATCTATTTTATTTTCTGTTATCAATGCTTAATGTTAAGTAGGCATATTTTGAAAGAAAGTTACTTTCATCACACTAGAGACTATATTACGTAATTTTCAGAGCTCCAGCAGAAGTGCAGAGTCAAAAAATTCTACACTTAAACTCCAATCTGCACAAACACAAGGACCTAGACTGGTATTGCTGTTGGGCTCTACAATACTACATGGTTTGAAGCTGAATGACTTGTGAAATTCATACCATGTCTGTTTGCTTTTGTAGGGACACAGAAGATCTCAAGTGTACCATTTTAAAGAGCAGTGAAATATTCCTGGTGTCCTGGTCAGTAAATGTTGCTCTATTGAAACCACAAACAAATTACCTTGCCATTACTGTGAGAGCTTGCTGCGGTGAATGAGCTGCCACATTTCAAATATTACTCTGCAACCATACTTAAAGTCTACTTCACTGACTCAAAAGGTTGCAAATACGCTATATAAATCTAAGATTTAGTTTCAGTGCTAACAACATCCCACATAAAATGCCATTCAACACTTATTATATCATTATTTCCAAACAAACCTGCTGCTGCAGCTGCTATGTGCAACGCATTCAGATATGTCTATACATGGCCTCCTCTACTGCCATGATGAGGCTAAACTCAGGTTGGAGGAGCAACACCTCATATACCATCTAGGTAGTCTCCAGCCCCTTGGTATGAACACAGAATTCTCCAACTTCCGGTAATTCCCTCCCCCTCCCTTCCTCTATCCCTATTTCACATCACCTCCCTCATAGTTCCGCCTCCTTCTACTACTGTGCATTGTTCTCCTGCCAATCACCTCCCTGCTTCCCCTCTCCCACCCCTTTGTCTTTCAAATTACTGCTTTTTTCAACTACCAGCATTCTTCAAACCCTCCCCAAAGTTCTTCCTTCAGTCCTGACGAAGGATTTCGGCCCGAAACGTCGACTAATCTTTTCAACTGATGCTGACTGACCTGCTGACTTCCTCCAGTGCATGTGCAAAGCATCCAGGTGAACTTAGGAAGAGAGTGGGGCACAACAGGTAGAGCTCCTGCCTTAACTCTGGGAAACCCAAGATCAATCCTGACTTCTGGTGCTGTCTGTGTGGAGTTTCATACTTTTTCTGTGACTGCATGGGTTTCCACCACACGCCCCACTACCCCAGAGATGTTCATATTGGTAAATTAATGGGAGTCTGGGGAAAATAAAATGGGATTCTTTAGTTAGTGTTCAAGTCAGCATGGACTCAGCGAGCCAAAGGGCCTACTTTCATAGTACGACTCCATGACTGTAATTCCACTGGTGATGAAGCCTACATTTATGGCAAAAGAAATACTCGTGTTCAAGAATAAGCAGCTTCCATCAATTCATCCACATGCATGCTAACATTTAATATTTCTGAAAGGACATTTGGAGTTACAATGAAAAAAGTAACACATGTGACTCAGAGCATGTCGTGAAGATCACCTATGGGTGCCCGGTTTCCACCCACAGTCCAAAGATGTACAGGTCGATAGGTTAATTGGTCATTGTAAATTGTCCCGTGATTAGGCTAGGGTTAAATTGGGGGTTGTCGGGCAGCGTAGTTTGAACAGCCACACCGTATCTCAGTAGATGAATCAAATAAATGAAGCTTGTAGTAGGCACAACAGAACCTCAAACCACATTTTGTTTAAACATCAAAGAACAATATTAAAATGTTAGAATCTGAGACTTCTCAAAGATGAGATGATTATCAATTCCAACAGTGAGAATTTAATAAAGGGCTTTACTCAATGAACTCTGAAATACTTTATGAATTTTTCATGACCTTCACTGTCCATACAAATCATTCTTGTTTTCCCCATTCACTTCAGAATAAAACATTTCCATTCTCAAATGGATTGAATGAATTGAAAAACAGGAGTGGAGCCAACCGTTAGCAAGCCCACATAATCTCTGCACTAAAGGCAAGACTATCCCAGCACTGGCCATTTCTCTGCTTCACTATTTTAATTAGCATGTTTAGACAAATCAAAAAGAATGGGCTGATGAGTATGCAAAACAATTTAGAGAAAGGAGAGAAGCGCAGAAAAGCTAGCATTGATCATCTCTGCAGAGTACATTCACTATTTTGAATGTGCTATTTAGTTTTTTTTTGCACCTTGGCCCTAGACGAAGGCTGTTTTGTTTGCTGTATCCATTACTGTTGAACGATAATTAAGTTTCTTCCTATCTGATGAAATCAAGTTTAAGATTCTCCTCCACAAACCCCACTAATGCACTCAAATCATTTTCATACCTCAGCTTTATACATATAAGTATCTTTCAAAGCTGCAGTCAAAAGGTGAGCCTTAGCTCCCTCGATTTGAAGCTTTACCTACAGGCCCAAAACTGTAAAGTTGTCTCCATCAAACCTGAGTGCCTCTCCATCTTTTTCCTCCATTAACACTTCCTTAAAACTTACCTACTCACCCAGCATTTGAACAGCTCGAGAGCATGTGGTACCAGGCTCAAGGGCAGCTTCTGCCCTGCCGTTGCAAGACTCATGCAATAAAGACGAACCCTTCTGATCTCTCAATATACCTTGTCATGGACCTTGCACAATACTTGTCTCAAGCAACACACACACACATACACACAAAATGCTGGAGGATTTCAGCAGGTCAGGCGGCACCCATGAAGAGAAATATACAGTTGACATTATAGGTTGAGAGTTGCAACCCTCCATCAGGACTGTAAAGGAAGGGGGCAGAAGCCAGAATAAAGAGGGGTTAGGGGTGGAGTGCATGCTGGCCAGTGACAAGTGAGACCAGTTGAGGAGAAAGGTGAGTGAGTGGGGGGCGGGGGGGGAGAATGATGTGAGAAGCAGGGAGGTGATAAGTGGAAGAGGTAAAGGACTTAAGAAAGAATTTGATAGGAGGGAGGTGTTGGAGGCACATGAAGGCGGCAGAGGAGAGAAGAAGTGAGAGGACCACGATAATGAAGGAAAATAGAAAGGGACGGCAAGGAGTGGTTACCGAAAGTCAGAGTAATCGATATTCATGACTTCACATTGGAGATTACCCAGACGGAATCTGAGACGCTGCTCCTCCAACCTGAGTTTGGCTTCATCGTGGCAGTAAAGCTGGCCACAAACAGACATGCTGGTATGGGAATGGCAAGTTGAATTGAAATGGGTGGCCACTAGAAGATCCCGGCTCTCATGGTGGATGGAGTGAAGGTGCTCAACTAAGCTGTCCCCCAATTTGCATCGGGTCTCACCAATATGGAGAGGCCACACCAGCCACACACTTTTTCTGTAAATATAACACCATAAATCAGAGAGCAGTGCAATGCAAAACAGGCCCTTCAGCCCATCTAATCTGTGCCAGCCTCTTCTTCTGCCTAGTCCCATCCACATCCAGACCATAATCCTTCATACCTCTTTCTTCCACTCTCTCATCAAAACTTTTAAATGTTCACAATTACCACTTCCACTGGCAGCTCATTCCAGACACCCATCACCTTATGAGAAGTTCCCTCTCAGATCACCCTTAAATATTTCAGCCAAAACCTATTATCTCTAGATCTAGTCTCCCTCAACCCAAGGGCCATAGAGCCTGCTTGCATTCATCCTATCTAAATCCCTCATAATACTGTATATCTCTAGAAAATCTTCTGTCATTATCCTTTGCTCCAGAGAATAAAGTCCTATCGATTCAGTCTTTCCCTATAACTCAGGTTCTCAAGTCCAGGCAACATCCTTCTAAATTTTCTTTGCACTCTTTCAAACTTTGTGATATAATTCAAGCTTATTAACATCTTTCCTATAGGTAGGTGACCAGCAGACACAATATATGCCAATAACATGCCAATTACTCTTTAACCCTTTGAGCAACCATTTAACAACCTGCAAATTTACCCTCTGGGAATCTTGCTTGAGGATTCCTCACTCCCTCTGCACCACTGATGTTTCAGCCTTCTCCCCATTTAGATAATAGTTTGCATTATTGTTCCTTTTACCAAAATGCATTATCATACATTTCCCAACACTGTATTCCATCTGCCACATTCTTGCCCATTTTTCCAATTTGTCTAAGTCCTGCTGCAATCGCATTGCTTCCTCAGCACTACCTACCCTTCACCTGTCTCTGTATCACCCGCAAACTTTGCCACAAACCCATCAATTCCATTACCTAAATCATTGACAAACAATGTGAAAAGTTGCGGTCCCAATACTGACCTCTAGTCACCGGCAGCCAACCAGCAAAGGCCCCTTTATTCCCACTTGCTGCCTCCTGCCAGTCAGCCATGCCAGTATCCTTACTATAAGGCCATAGAATTTTATTTGGTTAAGCTGCCTCTTGTGTGGCACCTTATCAAATGCTTTCGGAAAATCCAAGTAAATGACATCCACTGCCTCTCCTTTGTCCACTCATGCATTAGGGCGAGAAGAACTCTAACAGATTTGTCAGAGAAAATTTCCCTTTACAGAAACCATGCTGACTTTGACTTATTTTATCATTAGTCTCAAGTACCTCAAATCCTCATTCTTAATAATAGACTCCAACACTTTCCAAACCATTGAGGTTAGGCCAACTGAGCTATAATTTATTTTCTTTTGCCTTCCTCCCTTCTTAAAAAGTGGAGTGATATTTGCAATCTTCCAGTTCTCCAGAACCAAGCCAGAATCAAGTGATTCGTGAATGATCATGACCAATGCATCTGTCATCTCTTCAGCAACCTCTCTCAGGGCTCTGAAATCTAGTCCATCTGGTCCAAGTGACTTATCCACCTTAAGACCTTTGAGTTTGCCTAGCACTTTTTCCTTTGTAATAGCAATGGCATTCACTCTTACTCCCTGACACTCACGGACCGCTGGCACACTGCTAGTGTCTTCCACAGTGAAGACAGATACAAATTACTCAGTAAATTCCTTTGCTATTTCTTTGTTCCCCATTACTACTGCGCTAACATCATTTTGTAGTGGTCCAATATTAATTCTCACCTCCCTTTTATTCTTTATATAACTGAAAAAACTTTTGGTATCTATCCTGCTTTATATTATTGGCTAATCTGCCCTCATATTTCATCTTTTCCCTTCTTATAACTTTTTTTAGTTGCATTTTGCTGGATTTTAAAAACTTCCCAATCATCCAACTTCCCACTCACTTTTGCTACCTTATATGCCCTATCCTTGGCTTTAATGCAGCCTATTGTCAGCAACAGTTGCCTACTTGCCTACCCCTGCCAGTTGAAAACTTCTTCCTCTGTGGAACAAATCTATCATGCGGCTTATGAACTATTCCCAGAAAGTTCAGCCATCTCTGCTCTGCCATCATCCCCACCAGTATCCCCCTCCAATCCACCTGAGCAAGCTCCTCTCTCATGCCTCTGTAATTCCCTTTATTCCATTGTGATACTGATACATGTGACTTATGCTTTTCCCTCTCAAACTGCAGTATGAATTTGATCATATTATGATCACTGCCTTTTACGGGTTCCTTTACATTAAGTTCCCTGATAAGAGCTGTGCTATTACACAACACTCAATCTAAGATGGCCTTTCCCCAAGTAGGCTCAAGCACAAACTGCTCTAAAAAGCCAATCTCATAGGCACTCAACAAATATCCTCCCTTGCAATCCAACATCAACCTGGTTTTCCCAAGCCTCTTGCATATTGAAGTCCCCCGTTGCAATTGTGTCATTATCCTTATTACATGCATTTTCCAGCTCCCTTTGCAATCTCAGTCCCATATCTTGGCTGCTATTTGGAGGTCCATATATGATTCTCATAATGGTTTTTTTTTTACCTTTGCAGTTTATTAACTCCACCCACAAAGTTTTGACATTCTCTGACCTCATGTCACCTCTTTCTAAAGATGTAGTTCCATCTCCTACCAACAGAGCCATACCACTGCCAATGCCTTCCTGCCTGTGTATCCTTTGATGTTAAACTCCCAACTATGGGCTTCTTTCAGCTGCGACTCAGTGATGAATTAAGAATGTGGAATGTGGCATAAAGTGTAGCATATCTAAGTTTTTGGTGGCACTAAGTTGAGTGGAAAAGCAAATTATACAGAGTCTGCACAGATATACATATGCTAGGTGAGCAGGGAAAGATCTAGCAGATAGAATTGGTTAATGTAAGGTCAGCCATTTTGGGTGCAAAAATAGAAGATCAGATTATTATTTAAGCAGTGCAAGATTGCAGCACGTGTCATGCAGAAGGATCTGGCAGTACTTGTGCATGAATCGCAAAAGTTTGGTGTGCAGGTGCAATAGGCTGTCAAGAAGGCGAATAGAGTACTGGCCTTAATTGCGAGAGGGATCAGATACAGCAACAAGGACAATATGCTGCAACTGTACAGGGCACTGGTAACGCTACACCTGGAATACTGTATACAGTTCTGGTCTCCTTACTTAAGAAAAGATTCACTGGCTTTGGATATGGTGTTGAGAAGGTTCACCAGGTTGATTCCAGAGATGAGGAGGCTAGCCCATGAGGAGAAATCAAGTCCCCTGGGACTTAACTCAAAGAAATACAGAAGAATGAGAGGCAATCTTATAGAATCATTTAAAAAAATTATGAAAGCGATAGACAACATAGAGTCAGGAAGGTTGCCTCCACTGGTAGATGAGTCCAGAACTAGAGGACATAGCCTCAAAATTAGTTCGAATAGATTTATGATGGGTATGAGGAGGAACT
This sequence comes from Mobula hypostoma, assembly GCF_963921235.1. Classification (NCBI taxonomy): domain Eukaryota; kingdom Metazoa; phylum Chordata; class Chondrichthyes; order Myliobatiformes; family Myliobatidae; genus Mobula; species Mobula hypostoma. The sequence goes on from NC_086098.1 coordinate 47,595,916, forward strand.
GCTTTTCCCAGAGAGTAGCAAATCTGTGGAATTCTCTGCCCAAAAGTAGTAGTACAGGCTACCTCATCGAGTATATTTAAGACACAGGTAGGGAACGAAGGATTATGAGGAAAACTGAGGTAGGTGCTGCAGAGTGCACATCGCCCATGATCTTATTGAATGGTGGAGTCGGCTCAATAGACCCATTCCTGCTCCTATTTCTTATGTCAGAAATAACCCCAAAACCATTGCCAGGATTTTGTGTATTTCAATATGACTTGTCATACATACAATTTAGAGCAACTAAGTTGGAATGCTGAAACATTGCTTGTATATCTCCTTAAGCTTGTATGCAAGTGACATTACTGGAAAAATAAAGATAGTGTTCACACATGTGAATACTTTCAGGAAGTCCTAAGAAATAAATCTTCGGGATTGCCTCACAATTGTCTCCTTTTATCATGCGCTGAAAATATTTAGGTTCAGTATGCAATATTATTTAGTTTCAATATGCAATATCATTTTTACGTTGATAAATGAAGCACTCAGACAGAGTGATCAAACAGATGAGATGTGATCAATTGCTGGATTAGATGACTGCCCAGACACCTTGATTTCAAATGTGAAAAATAAAACAAGAGCATGTTTTTCTGTATTTGCTTTATCAAGATCTCTTTGGAAAAATATTTCCATTATTCAGTTACTGCTTTTGTCCATGAAAGATAAATCTGTACTCAGTGGATTGATATTCTTCAAACTGCTAATGTTGTCATGAAGCCCAATTATGTAACAAATGATATCCATACACGATGAAATATTAAGTATAAGCTACAATACTCCAGATGTACACTAAGGCAGTACATAACCAATTTAGAAGCAAGACTATATTCCTCTTTATTGCACAAGATGTGTCAAAGTCTTTTGTTGCTCCCATATCACAGCTTAACAAATTCATTTTATCAATTATTTATTGGCTTAATGGAAAGATTTTCTTCAAAATGCTAATTTGGCCACAAATGCTTCCATTTCAGCCTGATTGTGAGTGAAATTGAACTCTGTCCAGTCAGCAATGAACATCTCCACTTATGATGGGAGAAAGGCCATTGTTAATGCAGTTGCAGATTGTTGGACTTTGAACAGTGCATAGGGAACACCTGTGTCAATAGACCAGGACAAGGATGATCACATGCCTTAACTACTTTCTTTTCTTCCAGCTTGTAGAGAACTTTTTCATTAGCTCCCATTAACCATGTTTTTTTTAAAATACCAGACTCGGTCAAATGCCATCTTGATACTAGCAGCATTTACTCTCCTTTAGCTTCTGGAATTCAGCTCTTTAATCCATGTTTGGACCCACAGGTTCTGGCTAAGCCCAGAATGAGCACCAGTGAGCAGATTCGTAGTAAGCAATTACTGGAGCAGCCCAGCTGATGCCACCTTCCATCAATGCTAATGACTGGGGATAGACAGATTGGGAATGAGCTTCCTTTTGGGCAAGTTCCAGAGACTTATATTTAACCCAAATTACCTAAGAAATCATTTGCAAAAAATTGATTTTACCTAGTTTCTAACTTATTGCATCTTAGTAATTCAGACCATAAATGAATATCCAAAAAAAAATCCTGAACTAACAATGCCTTCAGTTTGGAAAACAAAAACTTCATTCCACATTTTCAATAACATTTGCCCGTGAAGTCCCAGAAACTTCAATTTTCCTCCTACTGTGAACACTAAAGGACACATCTCCCACCTTGCATTGCTACTAACAGGGAAAAATGAAGCCCAAGAGTCTCACGTGAATAGTGGGGATTGCATCTTCAAACTGGCTACAAAGCAATTCTAACAGCCATATATATAGCAGAAATTAGATGATTGTTCCAACAGAGGTTTCCAGTTTGAAATTGTAACTCTTTCTTGTTCCAGATTTACTTATGGTGATATATAACATTTACCAGGTCAAAATACAACCTGTTGTAGCGATGTACTACACACAGCGCTAGAATAACCACACGGAGTCGGTGAGTTAGAGTTGCGATGAAAGAGATTTATTCAAACTTCGCGGCCCGCTTTAAAACCTTCCCGTTCCCGCCCTCCCTGGGCAGGATTGCTGTGGGGAATGCATATTCCCAGACCCTATCTACGCGCGGGATTTTCCCCCTGCTGGTGAAGATGGCCTGGCGCCCTTTTTGGGGCCGGCCCTCTGCCTGCGCACGCTGTTGTGAGCCGATTCGTGTGTGCCAGAAAGTGGGTCGCCACATAACCACCCCCCCCCCAGAATCGGCAATACCTCCCCCAATGTCCACAGTCTGGATCGGCCTCTGTTTGGGAGGTCTGCCCCTGCGCCGCGGTGCCTGAGCCTGGACCGGTTGCGCCAAGTCCACATGGGCCAGTTTGAGTCGGTCCACCGTGAAAACCTCCTCTCTCCCCCCAATGTCCAGCACGAACGTGGACCCGTTGTTCCTGATCACCTTAAACGGTCCCTCGTAGGGCTGCTGTAGCGGTGCCCGGTGTCCGCCCCGTCGTACAAAAAGAAACTTACAGTTCTGCAGGTCTTTGGGTACGCAGGTCGGGCTCTGTCCGTGCTGTGAAGTGGGTATGGGGGCCAGGTTACCGAGCCTCTCCCGTAGTCTGTCCAGGACTGCTGTGGGTTCTTCCTCTTGCCCCCTTGGGGCTGGTATGAACTCTCCTGGGACGACCAGGGGCGCGCCGTACACGAACTCGGCCAACGAGATGTGTAGGTCCTCCTTGGGCGCCGTGCGGATTCCGAGCAGGACCCAGGGAAGTTCGTCCACCCAGTTAGGCCCCTCCAGGCGGGCCATGAGAGCCGATTTCAGGTGACGGTGGAAGCGCTCCACTAGTCCATTCGACTGGGTGGTAGGCAGTTGTGTGGTGTAGCTGTGTTCCTAAAAGGCTGGCCATAGCTGACCACAGGCTGGAGGTGAACTGGGCGCCCCTGACGGAGGTAATGTGGGCCGGTACCCCAAAGCGAGCTACCCAGGTTGCGATCAGTGCTCGGGCACAGGATTCGGAGGTGGTGTGGGTGAGCGGGACCGCCTCTGGCCATCTGGTGAACCGGTCTATCATAGTTAGGAGGTACCGCACTCCTCGCGACACTGGCAGGGGCCCCACGATATCGACATGAATGTGGTCGAACCTCCGGCGGGTGGGTTCGAACCGCTGCGGCGGAGCCTTGGTGTGCCGCTGCACCTTGGCCGTTTGGCACTGCATGCACGTTTTGGCCCATTCACTGACGAAGTCCATGCCACACGAACCAGTTGGCGACCAGCTGGACGGTTGTCCTGATGGAGGGGTGCACTAAGTTGTGAATGGACTCGAAAACCCGCCGGCGCCAGGCTGCTGGGACGACGGGGCGGGGTTGGCCGGTAGCTACATCACATAGTAGGGTCCTCTCACCTGGGCCTACGGGGAGGTCTTGAAGCTGTAAACCGGAGACTGCAGTCCTGTAACTGGGGATCTCAGTGTCTGCCTGCTGTGCCTCTGCCAGCACTGCATAGTCCACCCCCTGGGACAGGGCCTGTATGGTAGGTCTGGAAAGTGCGTCTGCCACGACGTTGTTCTTTCCAGAGACATGCCGGATGTCCGTCGTGTACTCGGACATGTAGGACAGATGTCGCTGCTGGCGGGACGACCAGGGGTCGGACACTTTAGTGAACGCAAAGGTAAGCGGTTTGTGGTCTGTGAATGCGGTGAAGGGCCTACCTTCTAAGAAGTACCTGAAATGCCGGATTGCCAGGTATAGTGCCAATAGCTCCCGGTCGAAAGCACTGTATTTGAGTTCGGGTGGTCGTAGGTGTTTGCTGAAGAACGCCAGGGGTTGCCAGCGACCCTCGATGAGTTGTTCCAGCACTCCACCGACCGCTGTGTTGGATGCGTCCACCGTGAGGGCAGTAGGAACGTCCGTTCTGGGGTGCACTAGCATCGTGGCGTTTGCTAAGGCTTCTTTGGTTTTAACGAAAGCAGTTGCAGCCTCTTCGTCCCAGGTAATGTCCTTGCCCTTACCCGACATCAGGGTGAACAGGGGGCGCATGGTTCGGGCTGCTGAGGGGAGGAAACGGTGGTAAAAATTCACCATACCCACGAATTCCTGCAAGCCTTTGATTGTGTTGAGTCAGGGGAAGTGGCGGACTGCGTCTACCTTGGCGAGCAGCGGGGTTGCCCCGTCTTTAGTAATCCTGTGGCCCAGGAAGTCGATGGTGTCGAGTCCGAACTGGCATTTGGCTGGATTGATTGTAAGGCCAAATTCGCTCAGGCGGGAGTAGAGCTGGCGGAGGTGGGACAGATGATCCTGCCGACTACTGCTGCCTATCAAGATGTTGTCCAAATAGATGAATGCAAAGTCCAGGTCGCGTCCCACCATGTCCATTAGCCGCTGGAAAGACTGTGCGGCATTCTTTAGACCAAACGGCATTCGGAGGAATTCGAAAAGTCCGAACGGGGTGATAAGTGCTGTTTTGGGGATGTCGTCCGGATGTACAGGGATTTGATGGTATCCCCGGACGAGGTCTACCTTGGAAAAGATCCTTGCGCCATGTAGGTTTGCTGCAAAGTCTTGAAATTGCGACACAGGGTAGCAGTCTGGCGTTGTAGCCTCGTTCAGTCTGCGGTAGTCACCGCATGGTCTCCAGCCCCCTGTTGCCTTGGGCACCATGTGAAGAGGGGAGGCCCATGGGCTGTCGGACCGTCGTATGATCCCTAATTCCTCCATCTTCTTGAACTCCTCCTTCGCCAGTCGGAGCTTGTCCGGGGGAAGCCTTCGAGCACGGGCGTGGAGTGGTGGTCCCTGGGTCGGGATGTGGTGCTGTACTCCGTGTCTGGGCATGGCTGCTGTGAACTGCGGTGTCAGTACTGATGGGAAATCCGCCAGGACCCTGGTGAATTCATCGTCGGACAGCAAGATGGAGTCCAGGTGTGGGGCTGGCAACTGTGCTTCACCCAGGGAGAACGTTTGAAAAGTCTTGGCGTGGACTAATCGCTTCCCTTGCAGGTCGACCAGCAGGCTGTGGGCTCGTAGAAAATCTGCCCCCAGCAGTGGTTGGGCCACGGTGGCCAGTGTGAAGTCCCACGTGAACCGGTTGGAGCTGAACTGTAGCCGCACGGTGCGGGTGCCGTAGGTTTGTATTGTGCTGCCATTAGCGGCTCTCAGGGTGGGTCCCGGTTCTCTGTTGCGGGTTTCGTAACTCGTTGGAGGTAAGACGCTGATCTCCGCTCCGGTGTTGACTAAAAAGCGGCGTCCCGACTGCTTGTCCCAGATGTACAGGAGGCTGTCCTGATGGCCGCCACCTCCCGGGGGTTGCTGAAATCTGCATCGGACAGCAGCAGGCATATGTCCTCAGGCAGTTGCTCTAGGAACGCCTGCTCAAACATGAGGCAGGGTTTGTGTCCTTCAGCCAGGGCCAGCATCTCGTTCATTAATGCTGACGGCGGCCTGTCTCCCAAACCATCCAGGTGCATTAAGCGGCGTGCTCGTTCGCGCCGTGAGAGTCCGAAAGTCCTTCTGAGCAGGGCTTTGAATGCTGTGTATTTGCCGTCCTCCGGGGGCGACTGTATAAACTCCTCAACTTGTGCAGCAGTCTCCTGGTCGAGTGAGCTCAGCACGTAGTAGTAGCGAGTGGACTTCGAGGTTATCTGCCGAATGTGGAATTGTGCTTCTGCTTGTTCGAACCATAATTGGGGTCGCAGCGTACAGAAGCTTGGCAGTTTTAACAAAACTGCATGAACAGATGCAGCGTCGGTCATCTCTGGTCCAAATATCGTTTGGGCCGTCGGGGTCACCAATTGTAGCGGTGTGCTACACACAGCGCTAGGATAACCACATGGAGTCGGTGAGTTAGAGTTGCGATGAAAGAGATTTATTCAAACTTCGCGGCCCGCTTTAAAGCCTTCCCGTTCCCGCCCTCCCTGGGCGGGATTGCTGTGGGGAATGCATATTCCCAGACCCTTTCTGCGCGCGGGATTTTCCCCCTGCTGGTGAAGATGGCCTGGCGCCCTTTTTAGGGCCGGCCCTCTGCCTGCGCGCGCTGTTGGGAGCCGGTTCATGTGTGCCAGAAAGTGGGTCGCCACACTGTCACAATATTTTGTATGGATCTATCTGAAGACACTCATTCAGTGACTCCACTTTAAGGACAGGGATTAGACATCTGGCCTTTGTAGAGAGAAAATTTACAGAAAATCTATTAAAGCATGACAGATTGGCCAGAAATTACTGTAAATAACTGGCAATTCTACAAAGACCTTCTCGCATTTTGCATGCAAAACCATACCAAAGTTTGGAATACCATTAACGCTTGCACAAACACCAGTTTCAGAGTTTTAACTATTTAACAACAATTTTTAGGACTAAAATCAGCCTGTGTTGAGGTTTTTTAAACAACGAGCAAAGAACCAGAAGCTGATGTGGTTGCACATGGGATCAAGGTTCAGTTGTTATAAAATGAAACTGTAAACTCACATGTAAGTGATTGATAGGTTAAATCTTAATCTGATTTTATTCCTCCCTAGAAAATAAGCCAGGACCAATTTTAGAGAATTTGCATTGACCTAATAAACCCCCAACAGTATGCAGACACTTCATAATCTTTACAACACAGCAAATTTTAAGTAGATTTAAACTCCCACTGTCCATTGGGAACATACATTTACATTCAAATTAGCATCCAGGGATTATAGCACTCCAGTTCTGCAAAAATCACAAGTGCAATTTTATGAAGGAAAATCCAGACACTGAAAATTAAACTTTAAGTATTTTGAAAGGAATTAGAAAACTAAGTCTGGCTAGTCGCAAGCCATCAATTTATTTCCAGACATTATTGCTATTAAAACAAGCTATCAGTGACCCAGTTCAATTGAAAAGGTAATACAGTAGATTGTTTAAAAGATTGTTGTTAGGCAGTACATTTTCCCATTTCTTAATCTGTCATGGTGTAATGACAATCAAATCAATATTCTTTGTTTGCTTTCAAATGCAGAGCAACTTCAGTGAGGCTATTCTGCAGTGGTACTATTCCAGTTAGCAGCTAGATATCCATGTTAAGCCAGCACAATAGACTACCAAGCAAGTTAGGGGGGCATCCAGAGGGACATCAAATGTGAACAATAAACACTTTCCTTATGGGGCCCGTCCCTCTTACCCCAGAGCAGAGATTGAAAGCAGCAAAGATTTAAGTGTTGAAGTATGGCTGAAATGGCACAGCTCAATTGCATAAAATGTGATTCACCTAGAGCAGGGGTCCCCAACCATTTTTGCACTGCTGTCCGGTTTATTATTGACAATATTCTTGCGGATCGGCCGACCCCGTGGCAGTGGGGGGGGGGGGGAATGCCAACGGACAAGAGTAGCAGTTAAATACGTTGTGTTTATCCCGAGAGACTACAATGACCATGAAGCCTTGCGCGGGCACCAGTGTGCATGCGTGACTTGCGCATGCGTGTACGTGCCGATTTTTTTCCTACAAATCGTTTTTGGCGATTCTGTTCGGGGGGGGGGTGTTAATCACGACCGGAATATAAGTGATAAGTGGCTAATACACTCAATTTTGTTTCTAAAAGGGTTTATCTAACTAATTTAATATTAAACACACAGCACATATTTTCCTCGCATGAATATAGTGATAAGTCAATTATCGGGGAGGACAGGGGAGCTTGAAGTAAGTGTTGAAAAAACTTCCAGTAGAAGTGGTAGAGGCAGCTTTGATATTATCATTTAAAGAAAAATTGGATAGCTATATGGACAGGAAAGGAATGGAGGGTTATGGGCTGAGTGCAGGTCGGTGGGACTAGGTGAGAGTAGCGTTCGGCACAGACTAGAAGGGCCGAGATGGCCTGTTTCCATGCTGTAATTGTTATATGGTTATACAAGTCAATAGCATCATAACATTTTAAGTAATGTTTGGATATTAAACACACAGCACATATTTTCCCCATATAAACATATAAAATCATTGCAACACACCAATATCGCTGAATCAGTGGGAGCTCTGGGCTTGTTTCCCTGCAACAAGATGGTCCTATCGAGGGGTAACAGGAGACAGCGATATTCTCAGGGGGTTCCTTTGTCCAGTATATTCCACAATTTAGTTTTCATTGCATTCATCGCAGAAAACTCTGCTTCACAGCAATATGATGTTGGAAATGGAAGCAACGTTTTCAGTGCTTTCGTGGCTATCTCAGGATATTTAGCCTTGACTTTGATCCGGAATGCCAGCAGAGTTGTTATGTCAAACAATACTTTTCAGCCCGCCATCATTTGCAAGCTCGAGGAGTTGATCTCCTTCCCGGCTGACATGGATGACGCGCGGGTAATGACCTCACATGCGTAATGGCTCAACAGTGGGCGTGACAGGGAATGAGGAAAGGTGCAGCTGACTCCTATCGCCAAATCAGATCGTTTCCTCGCGGCCCAGTAGCGCATGTTTTGCGGCCCAGTACAGGTCCGCAGCCCGGTGGTTGGGGACTACTCACTTGCTGTTCACTTCAAAGAGGCTACAAATTGGAAACATTTCCATGCTATGTTACCAAGAGATAAATGGCAAGAATTTAGCAATAAGTCTTGGAAACAGCCAGCTCTTTAACCAATTCTCTGAATTACTCCAACCTCAGAGGATTAGTTCAGTTCAAATATTATGAGACACATCATCTTAAACTCCCAAACAACCATGCTTATCATCTGTAAGCTCCCAGCACTACAGTCACTAGTTGATTAGTTAGAGCCACGTTTCAGCCTTTGATAGAATAAGGATTCCTCACACAAAACAACAGATTATAAAATGAAATATTGCATACATCGTCAGCATCCAAACAACTACTTTCACGATACGCAGGACAGTCAATTTTCTACTGAGATCAACATGGCGCTGCCAGCAGATATGCCCATAAATTACCCAGGGGGGAGACTGGAGTGTAGCTTCATCTCAGCAGAGCAGTTCACTATTCTCAGGAGGCCAAGTCAAGGGCCCAATATGGCAGCACAGACCTCGGGCGAGAAATCCACACACTGTTAACCTGGAACAAGAACAGTGGGCCACCGAAATTATATGCCCGGGGAAGAGACAAATTACTCTTCTTCTTTTAATGATGTTGGAGTAAACACTGTCTGTCGATGTTAAGCATGTATGTTTTGCCACTTCTTTAAATAGGTATATATTTTTTTCCTTTTAATATAGGTGGACATAATAAACATAAGAACACAAGAAATAGGAGCAGGAGTAGGCCATCTGGCCCATCGAGCCTGCTCCGTCATTCAATAAGATCAAGGCTGACCTGGCAATGGACTCATCTTCACCTACCTGTCTTTTCCCCATAAACATAAATTCCCCCCTACAATGCAAAAATCTATCCAAACTTGTCTTAAATACATTTACCAAGGTAGCCTCCACTGCTTCATTGAGCAGAGAATTCCACAGATGCACCACTCTCTGGGAATAGCAGTTCCTCCTCATCTCCATCCTAAATTTACTCCCCCAAATTTTGAGTCTATGTTCCCTAGTTCCAGTCTCACCTGCCTCGATCTTGTCTATCCCTTTCATAATTTTATATGTCTCTATAAGATTTCCTCTCATCCTTGTGAATTCCAGTGACTACAGTCCCAGACGACTCAATTTTTCCTGGTAGTCTAATCCCCCTCATCTCTGGAATCAACCTGGTTAGTGTCCTGAATTTGCCAAACATTCACGCTGCAGGTTAGCCTGTTGATGGACTTTCACCTGCTGTTTTCTGGCAGTGAGACCATTGCAATGGGGGAAGCTTTGTACTGGTCTGAGAGCTGTGAACCTCTGGGAAAAAGTCTGTACTGTGGACCTTACTGAGAGAGGCATCATCTGCCAGGGTAGAGGTAACAGGAAATAGTGATCCAGACCTCCATGTGCAATTGAAAAGAGCTGCAAATACCTTTAAGCTTTGGCAACTGCTGTTGGCTCTTTGCAACTGATTCATTATAGCCACCAAATTTTGGCCAATCTTCAAGCTTCCTTACATCTACCCTTTAAACGATGCCATCCCAAAACAGGCTTATCACTTGTCTAACATAAGCGTTAATCAGCACAGCTTGCAACAAGCCAGTTATCTAGTTGTTTTAGACATACGTGTTATATGCTACTTAACAAACGTGTCTTTTGCTTCTTAAAGCAATCGTGACCAACTGAAATACAAGCCAGTGTCAGTTCTGTTTAACTGTATGATTTTGCAACATTATTGCAGTGGCTGTTGATTTTCTTGGCTTCAATATATTTTACCACAAATTGTTGCTTTCAGCAGTTCAGGATGGCATACCTTCACAAAAGAAGCAATAATGTAACCTATACTTAGAATACTCTGAAACATAAAACATACATCTATGGTCACTTAGACCTGTATACCTCGGGAAATTCATACATTTGAAACTGAAGCACTGAAATAAAGAAATTGCTAAAGCTTACTTTAATTATTACATTCTGATGAAAGATCATTGACCTGAAATGTTAACACTTTCTTCTCCATAGATGCTACCTGAACTATTAAGTGGTTTCAATATTTTCTGTTGGTCATTTTAGATTTTCAATACCTGGAGATTTTTGATGTCTATATTTTCACTGGTTGGGACACAGTTGGTGTGTTGTGAACAATAAGCACAACAGATCTTACGGGAGACCTCTGGGTCCTCCAGTGGGTAAAGGGCAGGCTTAAAAAGTTAACAATCAGGATGAAGCAGTTTGAGAAACTAGAACAGTTCTACTCAAAAGTTCAGGGTAAAGAGATTCTCTCTCTTCTTGGTTTATTTCCCCTGATAAATGGGTGGACATTTCACGAGAGGTGATAGATGTAAATAAGAAATGAGAACAGCAGTAGCCATGTAGCCTTTTAAACAAAGAACAAGAGAAGTGAAAAGAAACCTCCTCATACAAATGGATGCTAAGCACTGCATGAAAGGCTGCTGGAATCTGATTCCATGGCAACTTTTCAAAAGGCATTTGGGCATATACTTGAAGGATTAATTCTGTAGGATTTTTGGTGAAAAGATTTGTGTGTAACTAAACTCAACACCTTTCATAATGCATAATGAATGTGCTGACTATAGGCTATCTGGGCTGTTGAATTTTATGGTGCAATGACAAACTGGACGAAAGATAATTCAAGCCCAGTGGAAGGAAAAACAGCAATCTAGGACCCTATTCATGTAAATATCACATTACTATCAATTAAACTGTCAGGGTAAATTATATCAGATCTGAATCTTTTTTTCAGTTTCTTGAACAACAATGAAATAGTTACAGTTATCTGGAGGCCAAATCTTTCTACACTGTTTAGCTCCCATCTCTTTACAAGTCAGGAATACAATTTATTAACTACACTCCACTCTCCACATCCCTAGCCTCAAGCACAAGGAGTAGATTTATCTTGTAATTGATGCAGACAATCATTAAAAATGGCCACACTGTCAAGCCTTGAGCACTATACGACAAGCTGCATGACAGTCAAGGCAAAAAATAGAAGCTTTCATCAGATACCAACCATTTAATAATGCAGAAAGCCTATAAATGCAAAGAAAGCATGGAGGTAAAATTAAAATTAAAAATTAAGCTGGCAAAGAGGAGGTCTAAAAATATACTGGCAAGAACAATGAAAAATACAAAGGTGTTTTTATGACTGCATAAAAAGAACAAGAACAAAGAAGGGAACAGTTGGGCAGAAGGAAATATGCAGGTGAGTCAAAAGATGTGGTTCTTTAATGATTGCTACTTCACAAAAGAGGGGGGTGATGGCAACATTGCACTTAAAGAAGAGCCTGAAAGATTGGGCAAAATCTCCATAAGTCTTTAGGGATTGAACATTATTGAAAATGGATAAATAGCTAGGACCAAACAAGCTCTGTCCCAGAAAGTAAGGGAAGAAATTGTGAAGGCACAGATAAAATATAGACATAGAGCACTGATTAGTCAAGGGAACATTTCACCTGACCAACAAATTGAACGTTTTGAGCAGATCATTAGCATTGATAAGCAGTGTACTTGATGTAGTTGACACGGATTTTAAGCAAGGATTTTGATAAACTTCCATGTGGCAGACTATTCAACAAGGAACAACTCCAAGAAATTCAAGGGAGTATGGCAAATAGTATTAAAATTAATGGTAACAGAAAGCACAGGACAATGATTGATGGGTGATTCATGCATTTACACATGGCTCAGTATCCAGACATCTCATCCTGCAAAAACTCATTTCAGGGAGATAGCACCACCATTTCAGAGAGGCAGCACCCCCGCCTCCCGCAACTCCATATCCCAACCTCCCCAATTGACCTCCAAGGGCGCATGTATACGGGACCTTTGATTATGAAAGAACACAACAATTTATTTGACACATATTGAAACTATTTATACACACACACACACACACACACACACACACACACACACACACACACACACACACACACACACATTTCCTTGTTGAGTATTTTGTTGGCAATCACAATGCTAATGCAAATAGCTTTTCTATTTCTTTTGGTCCCTAAAAGAAATAAAAGCATAAGGTGTATCCTTATTACACTGTCTTATGTAATACTTTGTTTAGTGATTTTTGTCTAATCTGTAAACCAATCTGTAAACTGGGTATATGCAGAAAATGTGACATTAAAATACAGTATGTACTGACATATTATCATGGAGTCGTTTTTTAAATTCTATTACAACTTTAAGCACGTCTACAGGGAGTTTGACCTCATCACGTACGACATCAATAGAGTAGCACCTTAGCAGCTAGCCAGCTAGTTTAAATGATGTTAGCTATGCTAATGAACAAATGACACATGTTAAACTCACCTCAACATGTCTTTTACAGTCCTAACCCACTGTGGGCAATAGAAAAGTCACCGTTGCAAACAGTGCAGTGAGCAAAACTGTCATTATTTTTGACCCCTATTAGGCAGGTGTACACTTTAGTGTAGTCTGGGGTGACGTACGTTTTATATTTTCTTTTTTTGAAACACTTTGCCATGGCGGTGCAGGACATGGAACTGAACTGACGGAGAGACAGAGGTCGACTGTAAAGCCTGCCCACAGAGAAAACTGTGCTAAGTAGACCTATCAAAGAGACCAATCAGGATGCTCGCTCTCGCTCCCACTCCCGCTCTCGCTCCCCCTCTCCCTCTCCCTCTCATTTCCGGGATATTGTATATAATTTGTGGGCATCGGGGAGCTGCTAATAATATGCAGGAGACTCCCGGAACTTCCGGGACAGGTGGGATGTCTGCAGTATCTGGTATTAATGTTTTGCAGTTGAATGCAAGGGGAAAGCTTTGCATCGCCAAAAGGTATAGATGCTCTGGTCAGTTGAGAAACAGCAAATGGAATAATCCAGTGAATTGTAAGGAAGTATATTGAGGAAGATGCAAAAAGATGAAGGAACACCTAATAAATACAAGGATGAGCAAAGGGTCTATTTACTGAACTTCTTTGATGCAGTGAAATGTGCAATGAAACCACTGAACATATTGAATTAAAGCTTAAAAAAGGAATTTCATAAGATACCACATTAAAGGCTATAATGTAACTAAAATATCATGGTGAAGGAGGTAAAATTAGCTGATGAGCAGGAAACAGTAAAGGGATAAATGGGTCTTTTCCTAGAGCATTTAGAGCCTGTTTGCTAGACTAACAGCTGAAAATGGCCAACTGCCTAACAAGGAAAGGGTAGACAGGTGGGGCTTGTAGCTGCTGGAGTTTTGAAGAGTGAGAGGTGAAACATTTAAGATTCTGGGGGAACAGACATCTGCTGAAAGAACTGAGCAGGATGAGTGGCATCTGAGGGAGGAAAAGGTTTTGACCCAAAACATCGACAATTCCTTTTCTCCCACAGATGCTACTTGACTAATGAATTCTTCAGCAAATTGTTTGTTGCTCCAGATTCAATATCTACAATCGTTTGTGGCTCTAAACATTTGAGGATGGAAATGGAGGGGCATCACTATTTGAATACATGGGATGCCATAATAATGTTAACAATTGGAAAGTTTGGATAGTACATAATAGAGGAGTGCAAGAGGATTTACCTGAAGTACATATCATAATAAGTAGAAAAATAAGGGGGCAAATACAAATGCAGGTAGATTTAAAGTCAATGGAGCAGTGCCAGGGATATCTGAAAATTACGAGGACATTACAATTCAGAAGCAGTAAAAACAGATGTAGTGCATAAAGCTAAGAAATGCCACAATCAGTGGAACATATCAAATCTCCACAGTCCAACCAGATCGAGTGGTGAATCATGGAGGACAATTAAGACAGCCTCAGGATATGCCAACTCAATGAACATCTCCACCCTCAATGATATAGGTCCAGCATGAGAGTCCCAAGGACTGAAGCATTTATAAACACCTTCAGCCAGAAGTACCATATAGATGATCAGTCTCAGCTTCCGCTTAAGATCTCCATCATCATAAAAACCAGTCTGCAGCCAATTTGCTTGACTCCGTATGATGATAGGAAATGAGACCACAGGACACAGCAAAGATTATGAAACCAGACAACATCGTGACTACAGAACTGAAGACCAGCACTCCAGCTAATACCCATAGATAATGCTCCATCCACTACAGAGAATATTATGTAAACCTAAAAACATCTATGCACCTTACAAAACCATTTATAGCCACAAAGTTATACTTGGGGCAAGTTTTTTTTCCCCCAGAAGCAACTTCTTTCTAGATTTTCAGTTTTGTTTGACCATGTTCCTGTAACTGAACTCAGAACATTTTACTAAATTAAGAAGTTTCAGACAGTGCAAATTATCATGGTTACCATCTTCTGAAGTTAGAGAGAGCATACAGTATTTCCACTGTAGCACATCAGAATTTAGCAAGAAAATGCCAACATAATGCAGTAAAGGGAGTGGTTTTAATAGGACTAATGTCTCATTTACGTGCTACGGAAGAGAAGAAAGGATCTTAAATTTGGTGCTGTAGCAAATATACCATTAGATTTTAATTTACCTGCTAATATTGAAGGATTATTTCGGACGACAGGAAAACTACATAAATCTAGTTGGAGAACCTCTATTTCATGATCATGAAACTGCAATAACTGAAATAGCACATCATCAACATTCAAGACACAATAATCCCCTTCATTCAAACATTTCACTGAAACTTACTAAAACAAAGTAGACTAAATCACTTCTTAAACACAAGAAAGTCTGCAGATGCCAGAAGTCCAAAGCAACATGCACAAAATGCTGGAGGAACTCAGCAAGTCAGGCAGCATCTATGAAAATGAACAAATAGTCAATGTTTCAAGCCAAGACCCTTCTTCAAAACTGGAAGTGAAGGGGGAAGATGTCAGAATAAAAAGCTGGGGGAAGGTGAAGGAGGAGAGCTAGAAAGTAATAGGTGAAGCCAGATGGGTGGGAAAGGTAAAGGACTGGAGATGAAGGAATCCGATAGAAGAGGAGAGTGGACTATGGGAGAAAGGGAATGAGGGGAGGAACGGGGGGAGATAATAGGCAGGTGAGAAACGGTAAGAGGCCAGAGTGAGGAATAGAAGAAGGGAGGGAGAGGAAAAAGTTCTTCACTGGAAGGAGAGATTGATATTCATGTCATCAGGTTAGAGGCTACCCAGATGGAATACAATGTGTTGCTCCTCCACCCTGAGTGTGGCCTAATCATAGCACAAGAGGAGGCCATGGACCGACATGCTGGAACAGGAATGCGAATCTGAATTAAAATGTTTGGCCACTGGGAAGTTCCACTTTAGGCATTTGGAGCTAAAGTGCTCAAAGAAGTGGTCTCACCAATGTAGAGGAAGCTGCAGCGGGAGCACCAGGTACAACAGAAGCGTCAGAAATGCACCAAGTGGATTTAAGGGCAACTTCCACCCTATCCATAAATTGACTTGGTCTATTTCTGTCATCGCTCTCCTCTTTCTCGATTTCTCTGGGTCCATCTCTGAAGCCAAACCGTCTACCGACATCTTTTATAAACCTACCAATTCCCCTGCTATCTTGACAGTACCTCTTCCCACCCTGTCTCTTGTAAAAAGCTCAGTTCCTTTGTCTCTGCCAGATCTGTTCTCAGGATGAGGCATTACTTTCCAGGACATTCTCTGCATCCAACACATCATTCTCTACATCTTCCACCACCTCCAAAAGGATCCAACCACCAAACACATCTTTACCTCCCCATCCCATTCTCAGCAGGAATCTCTCCCTGTCTTCTGTCTTCTCCTATCATTTTGGATCTCCCCCTCCCACTTTCAAATCTCTTACTAGCTCTTCTTTCAGTTAGTCCTGACCAAGGGTCTCGGCCTGAAACGTCGACTGTACCCCTTCCTAGAGATGCTGTCTGGCCTGCTGCATTCACCAGCAACTTTGATGTGTGTTGCAGGAATCTCTCCCTGTGTGATGCTTTAAATTACTTCTTGTTTGAAAGATATCACCTTACCGAGTAACACCCAGAGGATCAGATATTTCTTCACATTTCTCTATACTTGGCAGAATTGTTTTTGATTCTCTTAAAATCTCGGTGTCTTTAGAAGTTTCTTGACCGAAGAAATCCCCTGAGTCACCATCATCATCTTTCAAATCATCAGCAGCACTTCCAGTTTTGTATTTTAGATCACCAAGCTCTTTAGTTTTTCCTCCTATTATATGAAAAAAAATTGGCAGTTACTCTTGTTACAATAGGAAAACTAAATGCCACTAGTAAGAGGGCAATGGTCTTATTTTACTTAGAAATTTTTTAAAAATGGTATCTTGAAACTATAAATACCTTATAAGTAAACTACAATACACAATATAGAAAGAGCAAGAAAAAAAAAGTTTAAAGAGGAACCCTGTGTGAACCCATTTCTCCCCAAACTGTTTAACCTGCATGGCTTAGAAGCCAGACACAATCTCAAAAATTGCACTTTTTACACATCTGGCTCCAAGCAGTGACTGTAGATTTACCTTCTAATGTGACTGCTGGACTCAATGGATTTTGTCTCGGTCCAGTTGCCCATTTCTCTACTGCACCTAACAGCAAAATCTCTGGATAGTCCAAAGTCATTATCTACCTCTGCTATCAGACAGCAAGCCTGTTACCAGACTCTCTGAAAAAAATAGAACATAGAAAACCTACAGCATAATACAGGCCCTCCGGCCCACAAAGTTGCACCGAACATGTCCCTACCTTAGAAATTACTCGGCTTACCCATAGCCCTCTATTTTTCCAAGCTCCATGTACCCATCCAAAAGTCTCTTAAAAGATCCTATCGTATCCACCTCCACCACAACTGCTGGCAGCCCATTCCATGCACTCACCACTCTCTGCGTAAAAAATTTACCCCTGACATACTCCCAAGCACCTTAAACCTGTGCCCTCTTGTGGCAGCCATTTCAGCCCTGGGAAAAAGTCTCTGACTATCCACATGATCATCTTATACTCCTCTAAATAACTGCTTTCCCCCCAAAACTACAGCAAAATAAATTGAAAAGACTTGAAAAACTTCCATGAGAGTTAGATGACTTTTTAATTATAGTGTAATGTACAGCTGCATTTTATTAGTTTAAACTGAGAGTTTCATCTTCATAAAATGAAATGAAATAGCTATTTTTTTTTATTTCTGATACCCTACTTTCAGTATTTTGAAAGGCATCTCAAAAACTTGTTCAAAAGATCTTGATGTCATATGGAAAATATATAAGCATACCAAAAAAAGCCTGGTATTATGTTCCCCAATGGCAATGTATGCCAATAGAAGAATTTCCTCCCAAACCTTCAACAATTTCCTTCCATATTTCAAAGAGTTACCTAAAAACTCCAACAACTCAGGACTTGATGCTAACACTGTGTCCTTGGCAATACTTCTGAAGATTTCATCAAAAACAACTCTTCTTTCTTTTATGTCAGTCTCTGCTACAAATAAAACTTTCCTAGGCATGGAAGGTATTTTTGCCTTTGGGTACTGGGTGCTCAGCTTCTGACACAACTCATCAATGTCACTGTATTTCTTTGATACCTAGAAGAAAAGAGGAAGTTTAAAGTTAGTATCTTACTTTTCAAATAATCTGCATTTAAGCAATTAACTGTCACAATACATTATCTGTTCTATACATAAGGCTGTGTTTGGTAGACAACTTTTTGTTAATTATGACGATTATAAAACACTGGGATATCACCAGACATGCTGCTCTTACCCCATATATAGGAACAGCAACTGACCCTCAGCATTGAGAGAAGAAGGAAGCTAAACAACGTAGGCAATTCCTGATAATTCATTTTGGGTTTTTTTTTGCCAGAATAGGAGATGTTGGCCTCTATTGCACCATTATCAAAATAACCCAAAATTCCTTGGATCTTTTCATGTGGAACCAGTTGCGGTTGCATTGCAGAAGCACAAACAGGATTTTTAAAAATCTACTTTGAAATATTAATTGATCAATCATGAACCTGAAAAACACAGCTAATTTTTGATAAAAGTTGTGAAGTGAATTTATTTTAGTTGGCCAATAAATAACATTATTTTCCACATTTCTGCTCGAAAGGCAGCAAACCAGCCACTGTACATCCAGGGCAAAACACATCTTAACAACTTTGGTAGCATACCAGTGTAAAGTAACTTCTAATTCACACAGATTGTTCAGATCACCGGCACTTTTATGGACTGGGCTGGCTCAGAATTCTACAATAAGGTTCAGAATGAATGAACCTAAATACAAGCTGGGGGATAAGTGGTTTAAGTTCCATCATCAGTCGGCTGGTAAAGAATCTGGAGAAGTGAATTTTAAATTTTTTAATCCTACTTGGAAAAGAAATCCAATGGGAACATACTGTTGAGTAATTTCAATTCACAATCACTCCTCCACAACACATTACCATCATTACACTCAGCATTAGCATTCATTCATTTCTGTACATCATCTTAACTGCAAGCCATGTAGCTCCTCAAACCAGCTACAGAATTAAATATTTGTATCCCATCTCTCCAATTCCATGCAACACATCAACTTCATGACTGATTGATAAAAAGATCAATTCCTCTTTGAAATTTTTAACTTCACTTGCCATCCTCGATTCTGAGGGACGAGTGGGGTGCAGGGAATGAAACTCGATATTTTAGCTATCCCGAGCATGGAAAAAATTGTTTCTGTCTACTTCTACTTGGCCTAGATCAATATTTTTAGATGCCCAAGATGAACTTCAATGCATCTACTCTGTTATATCCTTCTATTAATTTAAAATACAAAAAAAAAGACATTCCACCCATATAAACCAAGTCCTTTCAAAGAGTCCTGATGAAGGCTTTCAACCATAATGCTGCCATTTTCTTTTCTCCCATAAATTCTGTTTGAACTGCCATGTTCCTCCAGCACTTCGTTTGTTGCCCCAGATTCCAATGTTTGTGTCTCCTTTAAATTCTACACCACAGGCCCAGATATTGTTCTGCTGAATCTCTATTACATTCCTGCAAGGTCAGTTCATCTTTCCTCAAATGCAATGGGGCACATTACTCTGGGCAAGTCTGACCAAGAGCTCAATGCGGGTGTATAGACCACATTCATTGTCTTGTGTTTCTGCACTCAAGTTGTTAACAATTATTAGACATGATAATTCAAATGCTTTCCTTCCCCAAACATTTAACCTCACAACATGAAATGATCAATGTGCACTTTCTCACTCCAATCTTATTCACAACTCACCAACAGTTGCTCTTTCCCTCAGCTGACTACGTCTCCCAATTAGGTGTTATCCCTAAATTTGGATTAGCAAACCGACCTTCACAATGACAATGCAGAGAGAATGATATGAAATTTCCTGCTTTGAAACTAATGAGATTATCATGTCTTTGCATTAGAATAGCGATGGAATTGAAACTTGATAAGGACGGTATTATGCCACAATACACAGGTGCTTCAACAAATTATGCAATGTGAAAAATCTGCCCCAGAATACGTAGAATATTCCAGCCCTGGTCTATACAGGGGCAACTGCAACATATTTTTAATTTATGCTCCATCTAACCAAAACATATCACAAACACGAAAAACTCTGCAGATGCTGGAAACCCAAAGCAACACACACAAAGTGCTGGAGGAACTCAGCAGGCCAGGCAGCATCTATGGAAAAGAGTAATCAACGTTTCAGGCTAAGACCCTTCATCAGAACTA
Source organism: Mobula hypostoma (assembly GCF_963921235.1). Taxonomy (NCBI): domain Eukaryota; kingdom Metazoa; phylum Chordata; class Chondrichthyes; order Myliobatiformes; family Myliobatidae; genus Mobula; species Mobula hypostoma. The sequence goes on from NC_086098.1 coordinate 47,616,028, forward strand.
GAAAGAAGGAGAAGTCAGAGTAAGAAGGTGTGGGGAGGGGAGGGAGAAGTACAAGATAGTATGTGACAGGTGAAACCAGAGGAGGGGGTGGAGGTAGTCTGTAACCAAACAATATATATTTTTAGATAGAACATAAATACAGTACACTGCAATTTTAGAAAATTTAAAAAAAATCACCAGATGCTGGAAGTATAATACACACAAAAAGGTGAAAATGTTGAACATACTCAGTAGATAATGCCACATCTGTGGGACAAGAAACAAAGCCCACATTTTTAAGCAACATACATCAAAGTTGCTGGTGAACGCAGCAGGCCAAGCAGCATCTATAGGAAGAGGCGCAGTCGACGTTTCAGGCCGAGACCCTTCGTCAGGACTAACTCTCCCTCTCTCAGTGTAGTGTGCCCTCCAGTTTCAAAACATCCACCATTGTTCCTATACCTAAAAAGACCAAGGCAACATGTCTGAACGACTGGCATCCTGCCACACTCACCTCAATAATAAGCAAATGCTCTGAGAGGCTGGTCAAGGATTACATCTACAGCTTGCTGCCACCCACACCGGACCCCTTACAATTCACCTACTGACACAACCAATCAACAGGTGATGCAAATAGCCGCTGCTCTACTACTGTCCTTACACATCTGGAGAAGAGGGATGCTTATGTGAGAATGCTGTTCTTGGACTACATTTTAACATTCAACATCATAATTCCCTCCAGGCTTAACAAGAAGCTCAGAGACCTCGGCCTTCACCTTGCTTTGTGCAGCAGGATCCTGGACTTCCTGTCACATCGCCGGCAGGTGGTAAGAGTGGGCACCCTCACCTCTGCCCCTCAACACACGTGCCCCTCAGGGCTGTGTCCTAAGCCCCCTCCTTTACTTTCTGTATACCCATGACTGTGTTGCTACCCACAGGTCCAAACTGCTAATTAAATTTGCTGACGACACTACACTGATTGGCCTAATCTCAAATAATAATGAGATGGCCTACAGAGAGGAAGTCATCACCCTGACACAGTGGTGTCAAGAAAACAACCTCTCCCTCAATGTCACAAAAATAAAGGAGCTGGTTGTTGACTACAGGAGAAATGGAGACAGGCTAACTCCTATAGACATCAATGGATCTGGGGTTGAGAGGGTGAACGACTTTAAGTTCCTCGATATAAAATTCACCAAGGATCTTACGTGGTCTGTACATACCAGCTGTGTGATGAAAAAGGCATTACACCGCCCCATTCACCTCAGACAGTTGAAGTTGTTTGGTATGGGTCGCCCAAATCATAAGAACTTTCTACAGGGGCACAAATGAGAGCATCTTGACTTGCTACATCACTGCCTGGTATGGGAACTGTACTTTCCTCAATTGCAGGACTCTGTAGAGAGTGGTGTAGGCAGCCCAGCGCATCTGTAGATGTGAACTTCCCACTATTCAGGACATTTAGAGAGACAGGTGTGTAAAAAGGGCCCAAAGGATCATTGGGGACCCGAGCCACCCCAACCACAAACTGTTCCAGCTGCTACCATCTGGGAAACAGTGCCATAGCGTAAAAGCCAGAACCAACAGTGTCCAGGACAACTTCTTCTATGTTATATATTACATATTTCTACGTTATATTGACTGTTCTGTTGTACATACTATTTCTTATAAATTACTATAAATTGCACATTTAGATGGAGACGCAATGTACGCCTCATGTATATGGAGGATGTATAATAAAGTCAATTCAATTCAATACATTTTTTTTTGTTTGACTATCATCAGCTCAACTTTGGTTTGTCAGTCCATTTGGGTCATGCTGATTTGAGTGTGAATTTCAATAAATTTGTCCAATAACCAGTTCGCACTTTAAAATTTATAATTTTCTACTGCAAGAATCTAGCACTAATGATTACTCTTTAAAATAAGGGGTCACTCATTTAAGACAAAGCTACGCAAACCCTCAAAAGGATAGTGGAAGACTATTCTTTTATTTTATTGAAAGCCAGAGGCAGTGAGATATTGACTAGCAAGGCTGGGGGCGGGGGTGCAGGGGTAGAGTGGTGGATACAAAGGTGATAGGTTGCTTGGGCAAGGCAAAGTGCTGAATTGAGGTTACAATGAGATTGACGTGGCCTGTATTCAGAGCAGACTTGAGAGGCTGAGAGACTGATTTATGTGTCTAATTGATGCAATAGTACGTAAGCATCCACAGCTGTTTTCAGTATAAAAGTTCCAGATTTCCACAATCTGCCAATGTGAAGAAATGCTTCTTGACATCAATGTCCTGGCATTAGTTTTAAAGTTACAGCTCCTTGTTCCAAATGCTCCCAGCTGAAAGAAAGTAGCTTTTATTCATTTAGCAATTCACTTAAATCACCTTAAAGCCTTTGTGCTTCCATAAGTTCAAAGGAAGTTTTGATCATATCATTATCACATTTACCACTTGATCCATAAATTATTCACCAAAATTGCACTCTTTTCTAAACATCAGATTATCAGAGTAACTTGAGGATAAAAAGTTGTAATGAAAGCACCCTATCACTAAAATCTAATTGTCTACAGAGTATTTAACATAATTTTGTGCACGAGAGCAGACATTTATAGCTAGGTGCCAAAGCAGCATGTGGAACATTCAGAGATTTCCTCAGAAATTGGCGAGACAGGTTGGCACTCCTTCAAGAAGCAGTCCTAATTAGATGTCATAAGGAGGTAAGTACATAGAGTCACGCAAATAACAAGACAAAACACAAAAAACTTCCAAATTATTAAAGAAGCACTTATTTTGTCAAAATTTCATGAGCTGTTTTTACCTATTTTAACATCAAAAGAATTAGTTTATTCATAACAAGTGGCGTGCAATTTTTCCCTCCAATATCCATTCACCATTTCTCCACTTCACAATACGTTATCCCTCAGCTCCACTGAGGATTTCCAAGTGTAAAAGGTATGAAGGATGATATTATTATCACAAACATCAATCTAGCAAAATGAAACAGTTTGGTTTATTGATTGAATTAAGGGAGAAAACTGGTGACACAACTCCCTCGTGAAAGTTCCCATAGCAACACCATTGATGTGGAGAAGTTTAATGGGATTGAAAGAGCAATAGGTCAAAGTTAAAAAGTTTAAAGTAAATTTTTATTATCAGAGTACATATATGTCACTACAAGCAACCCATGGATTCATTTTCCTGTGGGCATACTCAGCAAATCTATAGAACAGCAACTATAACAGGATAAATGAAAGATCAACCAGGTGCAGAAGACAATAAACTGGGCAAATGCAAATAAAAATAAATAGCACTTAAAAAGAGAACATGAAATAACAGGATAAAGATTCCTTAAAGTGAGACCATTGGCTGTGGGAACATGTTAATGGGTGGGCATTTAAGCGCAGTTATCCGCTTTTGTTCAGGAGCCCTGATGATTGCAGGGTACTAACTGTTCTTGAACCTGGTGCTGTGAGTCCTGAGGCTCTTGGACCTTCTGCCTGATGGCAGCAGTGAGAAAAGAGCATGGCCTGGGTGGTAAGGATCTCTGATGATGGATGTTGCTTTATCACAACAGCATTTCATGTTGATGTGCTTAATGGTTGGGGGGGGGCACGGAGGACTTTACCTGTAATGTACTGGGCCGAGTCCACTATCTTTTGTAGGCATCTCCATTCAAAGGCATTGGTGTTTCCATACTAGGTAGTGACAATCAGTACTTCCATGCAAGTGTGAGTTCAGCTGGGGAAGGAAGAGTGGTGATGTAAGGGAACTGGGTGGACCTCCAATCAATCAGAAGTCCTTCTAAAATTTTCTTTTTATTTTGGATTTTCAGCATCTGCAGTTTATTTTTGCTCTGATGTAACTGGATTGAAGCTAAAAGGTATCAAAACTGGAGCCTGTGTTTTTCATCGGGTCGCTAGATAAAGCAGATGACGATAAATGACATTTTTTTCTAACCTTGCCTCCCAACCTTTGGATGTGATTTTCTCTCTGGTTCACTGTCCCAATGTTCTGTTTGACACAGAAGTTGAAACTGCATTTCCTACCCAGTAATGTGAAGCACCCAGGTCACAAGAAACTGTGACTGAATGTTGTTCTTCTGTGACCTAACACTGATTATGTTTCCTTCCGTAATCTCAGCTTGCCCTCCTACTTGTTCCCTTCTGAATTTTTTATTTTAATTTTATTTATTCAGACTTACAGTGCAGAACAGGCCCTTTCAGCCAAATGAGCCATACTGCCCAGCAACCCACCAATTCAACACAAACCTAATTACAGGGCCAATTAATCCATAATCTTTGGACTGTGGGAGGAAACTGGAGCACCTGGGGGAAACCCAGACACACGAGAAACACTTTCTTACAGAAGACTCCAGAATTGAACTCTGACTCCCCAATCTGTAATAGCATTATGCTAACTGCTACACTACTATGGTGCTCCCCCCACCACACTACGGTGGAGCCCCCATTATTCAACAGTGAAAACTGAGTAATACTGTAAAATTCAATTCATCTGGTACATGTAGGACACTGGTAATGCTAGACTGGCAGATATTCAGATGTTGGAATGTTATTCCGATCAATATTCAACATGGGAAAACTGCCCCAGTTAGAACATAGAATAGTACAGGCACTTTGACCGACAATCCTTTAACCTACTCCATGATCAATTTAATCCCTCCCTCCTATACAGCCAAACACCTCTACTTTTCTTTCACCTATGTACTTATTGAAGAATCTCTCAAATATCTCCAATGTATCGCCCTCAACCTCCACCCATCCCCTGCAATGCATTCCAGACACTTACCACTCTGTGTACTTGCATTTGACAAGGTTCCACACGGTAGGCTTATTCAGAAAGTTAGAAGGCATGGGATCCAGGGAAGTTTGTCCAGGTGGATTCAGAATTGGCTTGCCTGCAGAAGGCAGAGGGTGGTGGTGGAGGGAGTACATTCAGATTGGAGGATTGTGACTTGTGGTGTCCCACAAGGATCTGTTCTGGGACCTCTACTTTTCGTGATTTTTATTAACGACCTGGATGTGGGGGTAGAAGGGTGGGTTGGCAAGTTTGCAGATGACACAAAGGTTGGTGGTGTTGTAGATAGTGTAGAGGATTGTCAAAGATTGCAGAGAGACATTGATAGGATGCAGAAGTGGGCTGAGAAGTGGCAGATGGAGTTCAACCCAGAGAAGTGTGAGATGGTAAACTTTGGAAGGACAAACTCCAAGGCAGAGTACAAAGTAAATGGCAGGATACTTGGTAGTGTGGAGGAGCAGAGGGATCTCGGGGTACATGTCCACAGATCCCTAAAAGTTGCCTCACAGGTGGATAGGGTAGTTAAGAAAGCTTATGGGGTGTTAGCTTTCATAAGTCGAGGGATAGAGTTTAAGAGTCGCGATGTAATGATGCAGCTCTATAAAACTCTGGTTAGGCCACACTTGGAGTATTGTGTCCAGTTCTGGTCACCTCACTATAGGAAGGATGTGGAAGCATTGGAAAGGGTACAGAGGAGATTTACCAGGATGCTGCCTGGTTTAGAAAGTATGCATTATGATTAGAGATTAAGGGAGCTAGGGCTTTACTCTTTGGAGAGAAGGAGGATGAGAGAAGACATGATAGAGGTGTACAAGATAATAAGAGGAATAGATAGAGTGGATAGCCAGCGTCTCTTCCCCAGGGTACCACTGCTCAATACAAGAGGACATGGCTTTAAGGTAAGGGGTGGGAAGTTCAAGGGGGATACTAGAGGAAGGTTTTTTACTCAGAGAGTGGTTGGTGAGTGGAATGCACTGCCTGAGTCAGTGGTGGAGGCAGATACACTAGTGAAGTTTAAGAGACTACTAGACAAGTATATGGAGGAATCTAAGGTGGGGGCTTATACGGGAGGCAGGGTTTGATGGTCGGCACAACATTGTGGGCCGAAGGGCCTGTACTGTGCTGTACTATTCTATGTTCTATGTTCTATCTCTCCTAAACTCTCCTCCACTCACCTTAAAAGGATGTCCTCTATTATTAGCCTTTGCTGTCCAGAGGGAAAAAGTGCTGGCAGTCCACTCTATCAATACCTGTTATAATCTTTCCTCATAAGACATGCTTTCTAATCCAGGCAGGATGCAGATAAATCTCTGCACATTCCACATACCGCCCAATAATGAGGTGACCAGACCAAGCACCATTCTCCAAGTGCGGTCTAACCAGAGTTTTATAGTTCTGCAATGTTAACTCGCAGCTCTTGAATTCAAGCCACCAACTAATAAAGGCCAACACACCAAACATCTTCTAGACCACCCTTTCAACTTGTAAAGCAACTCTGATTACCTCAAGATCTCCCTGTCCATCCATCCTGCTAAGAATCCTTCAAGTTCGATCCTCTAAATTGTATCAGTTCATGCTTTTCCAGGTTGAACTCCATTTGTCACTTCTCAGATCAGCTCTGCATTTATCAATGTCCTATTGTAACCTCTGACAACCTTCTACACTTCCTGCAACATGAATAAACCGAGCTTCATCTGCAAATTTACTAACCCACCTTTCCACTTCCTCATCCAAGTCATTTATAAAAGATCACAAGAGCAAGGTTCCCAACTAGTTTCAAGGAACACAAAGCATTACTCAGTTTACCAAACGCCAAACCAATGGGATTTTCAAATAGTCTGATAGTAGATTCTCAGAATTTCACTGCAACGGGATTTCTAATTCCACAAATTCATTCATGTTCTACTTTCCCAACCTCATTTATCTTCAGACCCACTGTTGCCAAACCCCAGTCATATTTTTGGTCACCAAATTCAATTTGAATCTTAAATGCCATTTCCAAGTTTTATTCTAAATAAATAGCAATTCATTCAACTATGTTAACTCCTGTATCTGTCTGCTAATGAGATCTGCCAAGTCAAGGACCCTTGTACTCACCGACTTTTGTCGACACTACTTTCTCAACACTCTACATTAACAATCCCTCCACGCCAGTCTTGACTCAAGCACCCTGTTCTAATTCCAACCTCCTTTGATGGCACAGCTGTAGACTCTCAACACTCAAATGTTTTCCTGATATTCCTATTGCAACTATGCATTAATCCTACTTTTGGCTTTCACAAATAAAACAGCTGAGGCATTTCACGTTTAAGAAAAACCGAAGCAACTCATTTATTGTGATCCTAAACACAAAGCGCGGTAAAAGTACTTTACATAATTAGATCATCGCGTCAGAACAGTCTCTTGAAGTGAAACCTGGTGGCTATGCAATATGTACGTTTCCATCAATTGCATTACTCTACACTATGACCATTGGGCATCCATTTTCAACATTGAGCACTTAAAAAGAACAGTGGCCAGAGATTGTTGAATAAATCATTCGATTTGGCAGAATGGAAGAGAATTTCGTGATAGTCTCTGCTCTATCCTCGTAAAACAGATACTGCAAATATTAAACTACAAGATGGGATGCCACATAAACATACCAGAAAATTATTCAGTCCAGATTACTGCAATGAACATTACAACATTGTACTGCACAGAATTTCTGCTACACCCTTTGTTAGAAGTCCAACCTGTTGACATAACAAGTACAGTGAACAATGTTACTATTTCAGTCACCACCCAAGCTGACAACTCATATTTTACGGTAACATTAATCTGATAAAGTTGAACACTGCAACAAAGTAAATTTCAGTAAGTACATTTTGTTATGTTTTGCTGACACAGTTTCAGGAAGCACAAATCAACAGGATTCCAGACTTCTCAGAAAATTAAAACAAAAATTCACCTATTTTACCAGCAACTGGACAGAACCCAGGATATGGGTATTATAGATGAGGCCAGCATTAATCAGTTTTCTCATTTTTAAAGACAACGTGCTGACAAGCTGCCATCTTGGTTAGACCACAATGAGCATGAATACAAAGTGATAAGTCAACCTGCTGTAGATGCAAACATTAATGGCGTAGTTTAGGCAAACTGCAGAGAGGAATACAAGGAAAAATCATGAGGGGGTAAAAGTGTATGTTGGTGGGTTTACATGAAGGCAAGTGTTAGGAGGGCAAGAAACTCACGGTAGGAGGTGGCTCATGTGGACTCGGGTTTTGCTGGGCCTAATCTCTGCTTCCTGTTCTGTAGCTTCTACATAGGTTACAGGGTGAGAGTTGAGAAAGTTGAGCTATTCAGGCAGGCCCACACACTTCAAGCAGCTGACATCAGAACAAGTTACAACCTTGATCACTTGCCAAGGGTGCACAAGAGCAGAATTTAATAAAGACAGATCCCAATCTGTCAAGGTCTGTAAGACAATAATTTACCACTACTAATTTAATCACAGTTATTGGTTTCGTTGACTTTCCATACCAATATACATTTGTTGGCCCTTCGTTAATAAACTGGTTTCACTGTTAAATTTTAATGGTCTAAAAGCAAATCTATTCCTCACTTTGTCTATCCCTTCACCTTCCTCCCACCCCCATCCCACCCATTTCAATAAATGAAGTTCTTGCTAGTGATGAAGAATGCTGCCGTGGTTACTTCAAAACAAACCAAAAGTGCCCAGACACTAAGCACGGGAGGGGTTTGACACTGTATGACGTGCTCTAAGAATATCAAAGTTCTAAGTCCAAGAAAGTACATTCGATTTTTCGTTAGGAAACCAGCAACGATAAACAAACCAGTAATAAAAATGACTAATGAAATTACCACTAGTGATATAACAAAGTGACTAATCGAAGCACATTCAAATGTACTTAAGCATCAGCAATTATAATGTATTTAAAAGTTAGCCTTAAACATAACTAAGTGAAGCAGTCAACAAAAAAAATAATTCCAAACATACCCCTGCTCTAACCAAACTAAAACTGACTAAAGACAAAGCATGAATACAGAACTATACACTTCTACCACACCCCAACTCACAACAAGTTACCCATAATAAACACGCAACACAAAATACAGTACAGACAGAAAATAGATACATGGCTCCTACAAGTGCATTTAGTTTCTAGACCTTTAAAATTTTAACAATGCAACTCGGTTACATTGACGAAGAGCGCAGAAATGAATATCAGTGCAGAAAAGTCACCAAAAGATAAATCAGTTGAAACTTACAATAAATTTGAAAATGTTCTAGTTGAGGTTGTAAATATATCTATATATATTTAAATTTTTATTCAAAATACATTTATTATTAAAGTAGGTATGCAGTGTACAACCAGAGATTTGTCTTCTCCACAGATAGGTACAAAACAAAGAAAAGCAAGGAATCCCTCCCAACGCACCAAAAATCAAATCGCGAGAATGGCAACAAGAACATCAATTCCCACCATGCACAAATGAACATGTTGCACAAGTGGCAACAACATCAACAACCACCCCCAGACGCAAAAGAACAAAACAAAAAAGTAGCGAAAACACAGAATATTAGCCCAAAATCAAGAGAGTCCATATTCAGTTCAGCTCAGTGCTCCTTATCTGCAAACCACCCTGATTCAGTCACCGAAAACAGCAACAGGAACTGTCGTCCAATCCACAAACTGCGGTGCCATCGTCTGACAAGAGAGAGATAGAGAGAGAGAGAGAGAGAGAGAGAGAGAGAGAGAGAGAGAGATAGATAGAGAGAGATAGAGAGGGATAGAGAGGGATAGAGAGGGATAGAGAGGGATAGAGAGGGATAGAGAGGGATAGAGAGAGATAGAGAGATAGAGAGATAGAGAGAGATAGAGAGAGATAGAGAGAGATAGAGAGAGATAGAGATAGAGAGAGATAGAGAGAGATAGAGCGCGAGAGAGCGCGAGAGAGAGCGAGAGAGAGCGAGAGAGAGCGAGAGAGCGAGAGAGAGCGAGAGAGAGCGAGAGCGAGAGAGAGAGCGAGAGCGAGAGAGAGAGCGAGAGAGAGCGAGAGAGAGCGAGAGAGAGAGCGAGAGAGAGAGCGAGAGAGAGAGCGAGAGAGAGAGCGAGAGAGACTGTTCCAGACACTTTCCTTCAGCAGCAGGAGCAGCGAGCCAGAGGCTGAACACTCTCTCGCCTTCCGAACTCACCTCGAAGTGTTTCAATCTTCCTCAATGCTTTAATCGGCAAAATGGGTGAGAAATGGAGCTGATCATAGGCTCGTGCCCCATCTCTAAGAGTCATGGCCTTGATTCCACTCACCTCAAGAAAACATCTTGCACAATCGGCCCAATAACACACCATCAAACTGTAAGTCACAGGCTCCAATAGTACCAGAACCACATTTCAAAGAAAAGAAAATGTAAAAGGAGTGAAAGAAAGAGTTTTATGGACCATCTGGATGATGTTGCCCGTGGTAGCACTGTTTGCTGGCGTCATCTTCCGGGCAATATACAAACATCAATATATCCAAACCACCAGTAATCTTAAACACAGTTTACAAAAGGTAAATGCTCTGCTGGTGGAGAAGCTGACAGCAATACAGTTGGATGCTTTCCTGGTGTCATGGATTATTGATTACCTCACTGGCAGACCACAGTACGTGTGCTTGCAACACTGTGTGTCAGACAGAGTGATCAGCAGCACTGGGGCTCCACAGGGGACTCTTGTCTCCCTTTCTCTTCACCATTTACACCTCGGACTTCAATTACTGCACAGAGTCTTGTCATCTTCAGAAGTTTTCTGATGACTCTGCCATAATTGGATACATCAGCAAGGGAGATGAGGCTGAGTACAGGGCTACGGTAGGAAACTTTGTCACATGGTGTGAGCAGAATTATCTGCAGCTTAATGTGAAAAAGACTAAGGAGCTGGTGGTGGACCTGAGGAGAGCTAAGGCACCAGTGACCCCTGTTTCCAACCAGGGGGTCAGTGTGGACATGGTGGAGGATTACAAATACCTGGGGATATGAATTGACAATAAACTGGCCTGTTCAAAGAACACTGAGGCTATCTACAAGAAGGGTCAGTGCCATCTCTATTTCCTGAGGAGACTGAGGTCCTTTAACATCTGCCGGATGATGCTGAGAATGTTCTACGACTCTGTGGTGGCCAGTGCTATCGTGTTTGCTGTTGTGTGCTGGGGCAGCAGGCTGAGGGTAGCAGACACCAACAGAATCAACAAACTCATTCGTAAGGCCACTGATGTTGTGGGGATGGAACTGGACTCTCTGACGGTGGTGTCTGAAAAGAGGATGCTGTCCAAGTTGCATGCCATCTTGGACAATGTCTCCCATCCACTACATAATGTACTGGTTGGGCACAGGAGTACATTCAGCCAGAGACTCATTACACTGAGATGCAACACTGAGCGTCATAGGAAGTCATTCCTGCCTGTGGCCATCAAACTTTACAACTCCTCCCTTGGAGGTTCAGACACCCTGAGCCAATAGGCTGGTCCTGGATTTGGTTCCATCTGGCATAATTTACATATTATCATTTAATTATTTATGGTTTTATGTTGCTATATCTATACTCTATTCTTAGTTGGTGTAAATGTAACGAAACCCAATTTCCCTCAGGATCAATAAAGTATGACTATGACTATGGAATGAACTGAATTTAACAGATAAAACCACAGAAAGAATTCAAGCAAATGTATCTTTCTTGGAATACTTGTCTTTGATGCAATGTACCTCACAGCAAGAAACAGAGGTAGAAAGTTTGTGTCTATCCAACCACCAAGCTCTTAAAGACTAAGCCATTGTTAACTAGGATTCAGATGGTCTCACACAATAATCTAATTCCTTACAAAATAAATGAGATTAAGTACTCAATAATTAACTCCAAAGATAGCCCTTCTCATTTATTGAAGCTGTTATTAAATAAATATCAATCTGAAAAGCACTTTCAAAGGATCTCTTAACAATAAAGTCTGAACTCCTAAATTTAACCTCTTGACACAGATTATATAATTTGTTTAAAATAGCTGTTGTTCAGCATACAAGACTGCAATATTCAAAGCATTGTCATAATACATTATAGAACATCACCTCAGAAACAGAAACCAGTAATACCTCTGTATTCCTTAAAGCTGCAATTTTCCAAACCTTTAATACTTCCCATCATTTTTTAAAATTATAGGCATTTAACAGGAAGCCAAGACAAGGAAAAATAAATGCCTTTTGTTTAGTGATTGCTTAACCATACTCCCATTTTGCAATAGTTTGAGGAACTATTAAATTAGTTTGAAAAATTATTTATTATAGGTGTGTACTTTGCTGCCATGCATTTTATATCACATATCTTATATGATTTGTGTTAAGAATTATTTTTCAATATCAAGTATTATGCTCATTAGTTAATACAGGCAATAACATAACTTAATTGAGGGCATTCCTACTTTCATGCTTTTGTAGATATTGGCTATTTACTTGCAACTGAAGCAGCTTGTAGCTTCAGTCAAACAGGAACCTGGATCAAAAAGAAAGTATGCAAAGACACCACTATCTTCTCCAAGTTCAGGGTCAAATATTACAAGATCCATTGGAAGTGCTTTTTGGATTGTTTGTTATTTAATTAGCGGCTTTAATGAATGAGAAGGGCTGTCTTTAGAGTTATTTGTTGGAAGTCCTCGAATAGGATTCTCAAAAGATTTACTTGCAGGTTGAGTCGGTGGAGAAAAGGCAAACACAATGTTAACATTCATTTTGAGAGGTCTAGAATATAAAAGCAAAGATGTAAGGCCTTGTCTTTATCAGGCACTGGTGAGGCCTCACTTGGAGTATTGTGAGTAGTTTTCGGCCCCTTATAATACCATATGATATAGAAGCAGAATTAGGCCATTTGGCCCAACAAGTCTGCTCATGGCTGATGCAGTTTTACTTTCAGCCTCAATCTCCAGCCTTCTCCCCATATCCCTTCATGCCCTGACCAATCAAGAATCTATCAACTTCTGCCTGAAATATACATAAAGACTTGGCTTCCACAGCTGCCTGTGGCAAAGAATTCCACAGATTCACCACTCTCTGTCTAAAGAAATTCCTCCTCATCCCCTTTCTAAAAGGATGCCCTTCTATTCTGATGCTAGATGCTCCTCTTCACATCCACTCTATCAAGGACTTTCAACATTCGATAGGTTTCAATAAGGTCACCCCTCATACTTCTGAATTCTAATATAGGACCAGAGCCATCAAACCCTCTTTATATGACAAGCTATTCAATCCTGGAATCATTTTTGTGAACCTTCTTTGAACCTTCTCCAGTTTCAACACCTCCTTTCTAAGATAAGGGGCCCAAACCTGCTCACAATACTCCAAGTGAGACCTCACCAGTGCTTAATAAAATCTCAACATTGCATCCTTGCTTCTATATTCTAGTCCTCTCAAAACGGATGCTAACCTTGCATTTAGCTTCCTCACGACAGACTCAACCTGCAAATTAACCTTCAGGGAATCCTGCACAAGGACTCCCATGTCCCTTTGCATCTCAGTTTTTTTGTAATTTCTCACCATTTAGAAAATAGTCAATGCTTTTATTTCTTCTACCAAAGTGCATAACCACACGCTTCCTAACACTGTAATCTTATCTAATCTGCCATTTCTTTGCTCATTCTCCTAATCTGTCTAAATCCTTCTGTAGCCTCTCTACTTCCTCAAAACTATGCCCCTCCAGCGATCTTCAAATAATCTGCAAATTTGCAACAAAGCCATTAATTCCATCATGCAAATCATTGACATATAACGTAAAAAGAATCGGTCCCAACAGAGACACCTGTGGAACACCACTAGTTACTGGCAGCCAACCAGTAAAGGCTCCCTTTATTACCAGTCTTTGCCTCCCGCCAGTCAGCCAATGCTTTATACATGCTGGAATCATTCCTGTAACTTGTTAAGCAGCCTCATGAGTGGCACCTTGTCAAAGGGCTTCTAAAAATCCCAGTACACAACATTAACCAATTCTTCTTTGTCTAATATCCTGCTTGATATTTCTTCAAAGAATTCCAATAGGTGTGTCAGGTAAGATTTTCCATTGAGGAAACCATGCTGACAATTTCATCAGCCTATTTCATCATGTACCTCCAAGTACCCTGATAGGTCATCGTTAATAATTGACTCCAACATCTTCCCAACCACGAGGTCAGACTAATTGGCCTATAGTTGCCTTTCTTCTGCCGCTCTTCCTTCTTGAAGAGTGGAATGACATTTGCATCTTTCCAATCTTCCAAAACCATTCCAGAACCTAGTGATTCTTGAAAGATCATTACTAGTGCCTCCATGATCTCTTCAGCCATCTCTCTCAGAACCCAGGGATGTAAACCATCTGATCCAGGTGACATATCTACATTCAGACCTTTCAGTTTCCCCAACAGCCTTCTCTCTAGTTATGGACAGGTCACACACTTCATGGCCCCTGATACCTGGAACTTCCACCATATTGCAATTTCTTCCACAGTGAAGACTGATGTAAAATCCTGGACCCTGGCACTCAGGAGGCAACATAGCATCCAGGAATCTCGTCCTTGCCCACAGAAGCTCCTGTCCATTTCCCTAACTAACAAATCCCCTATCACCACAGCATGACTCTTCTCCCCCTTCCCCTTCTGAGTCACAGAGGCAGGCTCAGTGCCAGAGACCCAACCACTGACTTAGGTCATTTCCCACCCCCAGCAGTATCTAAAGCGATATACTTATTTTTGAGGGGGATAAGCACAGGGGTACTCTGTACTGGCCACTCAAACCCTTTCCCCTTCCTGACTGTCATCCAGTCTCCTGTGTCCTGCACCTTGGTTAACTACTTCTCTATACGTCCTATCCATCAAACCCCTCAGCCTCCCAAATGATCCAGGTTTCATCCAGTTCCAGCTCCAGCTCCAACTCCTTAATGCACATTGTTACAAGCCGCAGCCAGATGCACTTCTCACAGTTGTAGTCATCAGGGACACTGGAGGTTTCCTGCCTTCCCACATCCCGCAAGCGGAGCATTGCACTGTCCTGCCTGGCACATCTTTGGTCATAGCTGAGCAGATATAAAGAAGGGAAGAAAAAATTCTTAACCTTGAGCTTTTCTTTTCTTTGATTTTTCTGCATGAAGCCTATCTTTGCTGAAGCCTTGAAGAGCTAAAGCCTCAAGATCACCACTCTGCCTCTGTCCACTCAGATGACACCCGCTGCGCTTGGCCATGCCTTCCCGAATTTGCTCCTGCTAATCAATCCCAAATGCCGATTGGTCACCGGTTAAAACTCTTTTCGCTGCACCGACCCACTGCTTGCTGCCTTTTGTACTCGGGCAGTGGACCTGATTGAAGTCCCCTCCTCTCAAAACTGCCACTGTCCAGACTGGCCACTGGTCAAAGCTCATTTTCAAAGAAAGGATGTGCTGGCACTGAAGAAAATTCAAAGGAAGTTCATGAAAATGATTCCAGGATTGAAAGGCTTATCATGAAGTAGTAAAACAGATTCAGCAGTGGCTGGATGGGAGACGCCAGAGAGTAGTGGTGGATAACTGTTTGTCAGATTGGAGGCTGGTGTCTAGTGGTGTGCCTCAGGGATATGTACTGGGTCCAATTAATGATCTGGATGATGGGGTGGTCAATTGGATTAGTAAGTATGCAGATGATACTAACATAGGTGGAGTTGTGGATAATGAAGTAGGTTTTCAAAGCTTGCAGAGAGATTTAGGCCAGTTAGAAGAGTGGGCTGAAAGATGGCAGATGGAGTTTAATGCTGATAAATGTGAGGTGCTACATTTTGGTAGGACTAATCAAAATAGGACATACATGGTAAATGGTAGGGCATTGAAGAATGCAGTAGAACAGCGGGATCTAGGTATAATGGAGCATAGTTCCCTGAAGATGGAATCTCATGTGGATAAGGTGGTAAAGAAAGCTTTTGGTATGCTGGCCTTTATAAATCAGAGCATTGAGTAAAGGAGTTGGGATGAAATGTTTAAATTGTACAAGGCATTGGTAAGGCCAAATTTGGAGTATTGTGTACAGTTCTTGTCACCGAATTATGGGAAAGATGTTAACAATATTGGGAGAGTACAGAGAAGATTTACTAGAATGTTACCTGGGTTTCATCTCCTAAGTTACAGAGAAAGACTGAACAAGTTAGGTCTTTATTCTTTGAAGCGTAGAAGGTTGAGGGGGGACTTGATAGAGGTGTTTAAAATTATGAGGGGGATAGATAGAGTTGACATGGATAGGCTTTTTCCATTGAGAGTGGGGGAAGATTCAAACAAGAGGACATGAGTTGAGAGTTAAAGGGCAAAAGTTTAGGGGTAACATGAGGGGGAACTTCTTTACTCAGAGAGTGGTAGCTGTGTGGAACGAGTTCCCAGCAGCAGTGGTTGAAGCAGGTTCAATGTTGTCATTTAAAGTTAAATTGGATAGCTATATGGACAGGAAAGAAATGGAGGGTTATGGGCTGAGTGCAGGTTGGTGGGACCAGGTGAGAGTAAGAGTTCGGCACGGACTAGAAGGGCCAAGATGGCCTGTTTCCGCGCTGTAATTGTTATATGGTTATAATATGAACGGTTGATGGCTGCGGGCCTGTACTGACTGGAATTCAGAAGAATGAGGGGAGAGTCTCATTGTAACCTATTGAATGTTGAAAGGTCTCGATAGAGTGGATGTTGAGAGGATGCTTCCTCTGGTGGGGGAGTCTAAGACCAGAGGACACAGCCTTAGAATAGAGAGATGTCCATTTAGAATGGAGATGAGAAGGGATTTCTTTAGCCAGCGAGTAGTGAGAATGTGGAATTCACTGCCACAGGTGGATGTGGAGGCCAAGTCATTAGGTATATTTAAAGCAGAGGTTGGTAGATTCTGGATTAGTCAGGGCATGAAGGGATGTGAGGAGAAGGCAGGAGGTTGGAGCTGAGAGGAAAATGGATCAGCTGAGAGGAAATGGCAGGGCAGACTTAATGGGCCAAATGATCTAATTCTCCTCCAATACTTTATGGTCTAAGATTTAAAACTACCTCATTTATTGCTCTAATCCTGACAGTGGACCTTTGACCTGAAAGGTTAACTCCGGGCAGGAGGAGAAGATGGCGGCGCGACGCAACGTGCGTAGCCTCTCCGGTGAAATGATATTGTATTTGTGAGTAGGATGCCGTGCACAATTCTAATTTGATGAAGACAGATGTGAGAAGCAGAGGAACATCTGGAGAAATTTCTGAAATGCCCGGTTCACTGCCGCTGCAAGTGTGCGATCGAGAATCTCCAGAGGAAAGGCCCCAAAATCCCCGGCTTTGCCTGCTGCTGGCAACAAAGGCTGAGGTCAAAGCGTTCAACAGAGATGGTGCTCGGTACTTGGTGTCGGAGGGTGATCAAAGCTTGAAGTTTTCAGACGACTCAGAGTCGGACTGTGGTCGGGCATGGCAGGGAGAGTTTTCTTCCTTCTCCCGTCTGTGTGAGATGTGGGACTTTTGAGAGACTTTGAACTTTTTTTTAACTGAGCCCATGGTCTGTTCTACATCAAGTTATGGTATTGTTGCATTGTTGTAACTATATGTTATAATTATGTGGTTTTCTTAGTTTTTCAGTCTTGGTCTGTCCTGTGTTTCTGTGCTACCACACCAGAGGAATATTGTATCATTTCTTAATGCATGCATTACGAAATGACAATAAAAGAGGACTGTGTGTCCTCATAATCTAAATACTCAGTTTTTCTTTCCAACAATGTTTCAGCATTTTCTTTCTGATCTGAAATTTTCAATAGTTGGAGTTCCCTTCCCACATAAAAGACAAAATTTTTCACTTAAAGGAGTTTTAAAATTCTTGGCCCCATTCTGTCATTTTGTTCTGAAGCCCCTTAGGAATCATACAATTTCAGCTTTGAAAGCTCCTTAAAACCTGGTGATGATTAATCAGTCAAATTGCTGCTGGCAGCGAGAAACATTTTATTTGATTTTGTGCCCATTAATTGCCTTGGGAAATTCTCTACATTAGCGTCAACATACAAAACATAAACACAAGAAATTCTGCAGAAGCTGGAAATCCAGAGTAAGACACAGAAAATGCTGGAGGGACTCAGCAGGCCAGCAGCATCTAGGGAAAGGAATAAAGACTGAACGTTTCAGGTTGAGGTTCTCCATCAGGGAAAAACAGAAGTTGCTGTTGTCCAGATCACTGAGGATCCCATTCTTTCTGCCAATCAACTCAGTCAGCCAGTTTGACTGTGCAGCTTCCCCAGCAGTGCTTCTCTCTGTTTAGCTGATACTTTCTGATATTCATGCACCACCAACTCCCCCCTCTTCTCCTACAAAATGTTGTGCCTCAAGTTCAACCAGCACAGATTTGTTGAAAGAACTTGACATGTTGCTTAGACTTGGAGTTGATGCCAAGTTTCTTGCTGTGTTGGTTGAACTGAGAGTCCTGGATACAGGAACTGAACTCCAGAAGACACAGGACTTTGTTCCTTCTCCACCTCTTTCCTCTCCAGACTTGCATCCCTCCCCAAGCCCAATCAGACATACCATACCATGCACTAATTCACTCTGAAATGCAACCCCATTGCTGCCTCTTCTTTCCCACAACCACTACCCATCTATCCTTTCAAGATTCCAGCCTCACTTTCTTTCCCTGGGAGATTTTTTGGACCACAGTGGAAAGATACCATTAGGTGAACGTTTACACTCTACCTTAGTCTCATATCTGTCTAGGTTGTGAAGAAATTTCATGCTGCTCTTTGCTTCAGCCACTATTAAGTGAAAAAGAATTCTTTCCTCTCACCTCCCCAAGGTAATTCAACCTCATTTTATGGTTTTTACTGTTTCTAATGTAAGATCAGCTACTAAGACGCCAATACTTCCATAAATTTCACCCTAAAAAAAAGTCTCAAATCTCTTCCTTTAAGACCCCCAGCTTGTTCAATCCTTACTGATAATTGTACCAGTCTAGTATTGCAAGGCCCTGCTATCATATGGAGATCAGTAATACAAGTATCCCCACTCTACAAACAAGCTACTGGGCAAGAAAAGTTCTTACTTTGTTAAAATTTTCAAATTCAAATCATTTTTGTCCTAGATAAAGGTAGCTAAAATCTGCTGCATTAATGCACAGAGAAAGCAAATATATCTAAATAATTATTGCTAAATTTACCACAGGAATACTTTATTTTTGTTAAATTTCAGTCGGTACATGTGCAAATGGAGCGGAGGGGACATTAGCTTGCAAAACTTCACTGCATTTCATGCATAATTTCACTGGACTATGTCAGAAAGCAAACAAAAAGGCAAAAGATATTTGCAAATCAGTTGAGCCACTAGACGAGAAAGTGAAGTTTGGCCGAAATGCAGGCAGCCAAAACAATTGCAGATGAAAGTGAATGAGCTGGAACATTAGTCATTCATTTTTGGGTCGAAGAAAGTCCATTTGGAATATTTGTTTCATGGTGAAACACAGGGGGAGATATATCTCTATCACACACACACACACTCTATGTAAAATAACTCTCATGAAATTAAACCAAATCCTTATCCTATGTACCATTAGGACACAGTTTCATCTCAGATGATTAATTTGTTTTTTGTTCATCCCAGGATACTTAGATTAAGTAGCTGAAAATAAAGGCTCTAAAAAGGGGATTCAGCAATTGTTTAGTCTTGTCTGTGATTAATGACATATACTCACTGTGCATATTGTAAACAATGACTAATTTAATGCCACACCCAAGATACTAACATTGCTAAACTGTACACATTGTTATAAAGGACAAAAGATATAGCGCTCTTAAAAAGAAAGTGTACTAACACAGCGTAACAATACACATATGCCTTCACATTTCTTTCCAACAAGGTTATGTGGCTGTTCTCAGACAATAAGTAATTATAGATAGAGTAATGTAGCTTCTGTTTTAAAGAAGTCAAAGAAAGCTCTCTAGCAGTAACATCAATAACCTTCAAGATACATCAATTGTAATACAGGTGTCCCCCACTTTTCGAACGTTTGCTTTCGGAAACCTCACTGTTACGAAAGAACCTTGTTTTCGCTAACAGAAGGTGTTCTCACTGTTACAAAAAAAATCAGAGGCGAGGCAATCGGCAATCAGCACTGATCTGGCCTGACAATTACATGTCGGGCAGCACGTAATTAATTAGCATGTTTATTTCGGCTTTTTTCTTAAAAGATGTGCCATGTGCCTTCCGGCTACCGCTGGACCCCTGCATGCTTCACGGCAATGTATCGGTCGGTGGCCTGGAGGGTGGGGGCCACTGCACCGCCCCAGCCTGCAACGACTCGGCCTAACACACCATCATCAGTGTGCTCTGCGCTGTCTTCCCCATTCCAGTAAGTGATACTACACTGTACATACATTACTTCTACTTTACATAGGCTGTGTATTTTTACGTGTTATTTGGTATGATTTGGCAGCTTCATAGCTTAAAGGTTACTGGAGAGAGTGTTTTTGCCAACAGCGCTTGCGTGAGATTTTCTGCCGAGAGCGCTTGCGTGAGATTTTCACTTCGGCGAACAGTGCCGGCAATGATTGTGGAAAAGTATTTCTACTTTATATAGGCTGTGTATTTATCATATTATTCCTGCTTTTACTATATGTTACTGTTATTTTAGGTTTTATATGTTATTTGGCATGATTTGGTAGGTTATTTTTCGGTCTGCGAACGCTCACAAATTTTTCCCATATAACTAAATGGTAATTGCTTCTTCGCTTTACAACATTTTGGCTTATGAACCATTTCATAGGAGCGCTGTACCTTCGGATGGCAGGGGAAACCTGTAGAATATAAAACTCCAGTTTTTTTAAACAAACAGTACGTAGTTAAAATTAGGAAGTTATAACAAAAAGACATCATCCCCCTACCCATTCTCACCTATCACTTTAGAGCTTGTAGCCCTTTCCCACCCTCCACATTCTGCCGCATTACTTACTGTCCAGCCCTGATGAAGGATCTCAGCTGAAAATGTTGACTGTTGATTTGCCTGCCTGACCTGTTGTGTTGCTCCAGCATTTTGAACATGTTGCTCAAGATTATTAGCATTTGCAGAATCCCTTACGTCCTTAGGAGTTTGCGAAGATTCAGCACGATAGCTAAAACTCTGACCAAGTTCCATAGATGAGTGGTGGAGAGTACACTGACTGGGTGCATCATAGTCTGGTATGGAAACACCAACGCCCTTGAACGAAAAATCCTACAAAAAGTGGTGGCTACGGCCCAGTCCATCACAGGTAAAGCCTTCCCCACCATTGAGCGCATCTACATGGAATGTTGTCGCGAGAAAGCAGCATCCATCATCAGTGACCCCCACTACCCAGACTATGCTCTCTTCTTGCTGCTGCCATCAGGAAGAAGGCACAGAGGCCTCAGGACCCACACCACCAGGTTCAGGAACAGTTACTGCCCCTCAACCATCAGACTTTTGAAACAAAGGGGATAACTGCACTAAACTTCACTGCCATATCATTGAAATGTTCCCACAACCTATGGACTCACTTCCAAGGACTCTTCATCTCACATTCTTGATATTTATTGCTATTTTATTTATTTATTACTTCTTTTTGTATTTACACATTTTATTATCATTTGCACACTGGTTTTACACCTAATTGGTGCTGTCTTTCTGATTCTATTCTGGTTATCAGATGTATTGAGTATGCCTGCAAGAAAATGAATCTCAGGTTTGTATATGGTGACAGATATGTACTTCGATAATAAATTTACCTTGAACTTTGAAGCTATTAATGAGACTTGGTTGCAGAGGTGGGGGGGGGGCAGCATTGGCAGTTCAATGCTCTAGGTTTCCGTTGATCTGGATGTGACAGAGGGGAAGGGGGGCATTACTCCACGACAGACCG
The DNA here is from genome assembly GCF_963921235.1 of Mobula hypostoma. Lineage (NCBI taxonomy): Eukaryota > Metazoa > Chordata > Chondrichthyes > Myliobatiformes > Myliobatidae > Mobula > Mobula hypostoma. Next base: position 47,637,690 of record NC_086098.1, read on the forward strand.
GAGGGCACATCTACCGAGGTGTTATGGGTGAAACTCAGGAATATAGATAGGGATGCCCACATTGATGGAATTATATTACAGAGCACACTATAGTAAGCAGGATTTGTAGGAACAACATTCAGAGAATTTCGTCAGGAATTGGCAAGACAGTTTGGCTCTCCTTCAAAAAGCAATTCTGAAAGACGTCATAAAGAGATAAATTCAGAGTCACGCAAATATCAAGACAAAACACAAAAGCTTCCAAATCCTTAAAGGAGCTTATTTCATCAAGAGTTCAGGGCATTTATTTATTTTAACATCAAAACATTAGTCAAATCATGGTTTCACTGGCATGTAATGCCTTTCCCTCCAACATCCACCCACCATTTCCTCACTTCAAAATACCTCATCTATCCCTCAGCTCTACTGAGTTTTTCTGAGTGTAAAATGTATGATGGCTGGTATTATTACCATTAGCATCAATCTAGCAAAATAAAAGAGCTTGGCATATTGTGGAAGATGTTAGAAATTAGGGGAGAAAACTCGTGACACAACTCCTCCATGCAGGTTCCCATAGCAACACTATTGACATGGAGAAGATTAAATGAATTGAAAGAAAAATGGTTCGATGCAAGTATGAGTTCAGCTGGTGAAAGGAGAGCAGTGGTGTTGAAATTCTTTGAGGAAATTACAAGTAGGATGGATAAAACGGATGCAGTGGATGTTGTATATTTGGACTTTCAGAAGACCTTTGACAAGGAGCCACACACAAGACTGCTTACCAAGGTAACAACCCATGGTATTACAGGAAAGTTACTAAGATGGTTACAGCATTAGTTGATTAGAAGAAGGCAGCGAGTGGGAATAAAATGATCCCTGTCTGGTTGGCTGCCAGTGACTAGTGGTGTTCTGCAGGGGTCGGTTTTGGGACCACTTCTTTTTATGCTGTATATAAATGATTTAGATGATGAAATAGATCCCTTTGTTACCAAGTTTGCAGATGATACGAAGACTGGCGGAGGGGCAGGTAGTGTTTAGGAAAATGGTAGGATGAAGAAGGACTTAGATAGTTAGGAGAATGGGTAAGAAAGTGGCAAATGAAATATAATGTTGGAAAATGCATGGTCATGCACTTTGGTAGTAGAAATAAATATGTGGTCTATTTTGCAGACGGTGAGAAAATCCAAAAATCTGAGATGCAAAGGGACCTGGGAGTCCTTGTGCAGAACACCCTAAAGATTAACTTGTAGGTTGAGTCGGTGGTGAGGAAGGCAAATGCAATGTTAGCATTCATTTCAAGAGGTCTAGAATACAAGAGCAGGGATGTGAAGCTGAGGCTTTATAAGGCACTGGTGAGGCCTCACCTAGAGTATTGTGTAGAGTTTTGGGCTCCTCATCTTAGAAGAGATGTGGTGGCATTGGACAGGTTCCTGAGGAGGTTCACAAGGATGATTCCAGGAATGAAAGGGTTATCATAGAAGTAACGTTTGATGGTTCTGGGTCTATACCCACTGGAATTTAGAAGGATGAAGGGGGATCTCATTGAAACCTTTCAAATGTTGAAAGGCCTAGACAGAGTAGATGTGGAAAGGATGTTTCCCATAGTGGGAGAGTCTGGGACAAGAGGACACAGCTTAAGGATAGAGGGGTGTCCATTCAAAACAGATGCAGAGAAATTTCTTTTGCCAGAGGGTTGTGAATTTGTGCAATTTGTTGCCATGTGCAGCTGTGGAGGCCAGGTCTATCGCTGTTCGTCTTCTATATCAATGAGCTGGATGATAATATGGTTAAGTGAATCGGCAAATTTGTGGATAACAACAAGACAGGGGTGGAGTGTAGTGGACAGTGAGAAAGACTTTCAAAGCTTACACTGGGATCTGGACCAGCTGGAAAAATGGGGTAAAGATGGCAGTTGCAGACAAGTGCAAGGTGTTGCACTTTGCTAAGACCAACCAGGATAGGTCTTTCACAGTGAACGGTAAGGCACTGAGGAGCGCAGTAGAATAAAGATTTGGGAATAAAGGAATACAGCTGCAGATTTCTCTGAGAGTGATGACACAGGTGGATAGGGTCATAAAGAAAGCTTTTGACACACTGATCTTCAGAAATCAAAGTATTGAGTTCAAGAGTTGGGATGTTATGTTGAAGTTGTATAAGGCATTGTTGAAGTTTAATTTGGAGTACTGTGTACAGTCTTGCAAAAAAGATTGAAACTGTACAGAGAAAATTTACACGGATGTTGCTGGGACTGGAGTAACTGAGTTATAAGGAAAGATGAATAGGTTTGCTTAGAACTTTATTCCCTAGAACATAGAAGATTGAGGGGACATTTGATAGAGGTGTACAAAATTATAAGGGGTATAGACAAGAGTAAATGCAAGCAGGCTTTTTCCAATGTAGTTGGGTGAGCCTACAACTAGAGGTCATGGGTTAAAACTAAAAGATACAGGAGCAGAATTAGGCCATTTGACCCTTCAAGTCTGCTCTGCCATATTAACGTGGCTGATCCAATTTAACTCTCAGGCCCAAACGCCTGCCTTCTCTCCATATCCCTTCAGGCACTGACCAATCAAGAATCTGTCGACCTTTGCCTTCAATATTCCTCAAGACATGGCCTCCATGGCCACCTGTGACAAAGAATTCCACAGATTCACCACTCTCTGGCTAAAGAAATTGCTCTTCATCTTCATTCTAAAAGAATGCCCCTCTGTTCTGAGGCTGGATCCTCTGATCTTGCACTCTCCCACCATAGGAAACATCCTCATCACATCCACTCTACCAAGGCCTTTCACCATTCGATAGGTTTCAATTAGGTCACTTCTTATTCTTCTGACTTCTTGTGAATAGAGGCCCAGAGCCATTAAATGCTCTTCACATGACAAGCATTCAATCCTGGAATAATTTTCACAACCCTCCTTTGAACCACCTCCAGTTTCAGCAAATCATTTCTAAGAGGCCCAAACCTGCTCACAATACTCCAAGTGAGGACTCCCCAGTGCTTTATAAAGTTTCAACATTACATCCTTGTTTTCATATTCTAGTCATTTTGAAATGAATGCTAACATCGCATTTGCTGAACTGGTAGATATAAAAGTATGGTGCATGTGTGCATGCATGTTTGTGTAAGGGACCAGCTATAGCATAACAAACAGGGCCACCGGTAGTGAAAGGTGGTTACTGATCATTCAGGATGCCAGAGAGGTATGTATATTCTCATTTGGGATATTGTATAGTAGTATACTTGTTTGAGAATGCCTGTGCGTTTTAAGAATAAGTTTGATACTTTGGGTAACAGACTTTTACATGAAAGGGAATACTACAGGCACGAGTTCAGTGACAAAGAAGTGAAGGACTGCAGAGTATATATTCTGTAGTTTCATGTATGTACTGTTTCGTTTCTAGCCATCTCATGTATTTTGCATTATGTGGGAATTAGTATGGAGATATATGAGGAAGAAGTTATACCTAAGTACATCAGTTGAGATGGCACCTACTGAAATCAGGCAACAGCAGGTCAAAAATCCTGCTGACCCCAGCCAGCCCTTAGGACTGACTGCCACCAGCAACAAGCCCTTCACCCACTTCCCCCCTCCATCTGGGGAGAAGCAGAGCATTTTGTCAGAGTTACCCTCACTTAAAGTGGTCTAAATGAGATCACTGGGTGCAAAGAAAAGGCCGGGAATATCAAGAACTGTGGCGCTTCTCTTCCTGACGAACTTAACGTTTTCTACTCAAGATTCAAACAGAAGAGGAGCGTCCCGCTCCCTCCGGATGAACCGGACCTGGTGGCATCAAGATCCATCGTCACCGAGGAGGATGTTAGAAAGGCCTTCCTGAAGATAAATCCAAGGAAGGCGATGGGCCCAGATGGTGTCCCGGGATAGGTTCTCCGGACCTGTGCAAGCGAGCTAGCTGGAGTGTTTGCTGACATCTTCAACTGCTCCTTGCTTCAGTCTAAGATCCCCTCGTGTTTTAAGAAGGCAACAATAATCCCAGTGCTGAAGAAGAGCAAGGTGGCATGCCTGAATGACTATCGACCTGTGGCTCTGACATCAATTGCTATGAAGTGCTTCGAGAGATTGGTTCTGGCACACATCAACCACAGCCTACCAGTCAACCTCGACGTTTTGCAATTCGCCTACCGGAGCAACAGGTCAACGGCAGATGCCATCTCTCTGGACCTACATTCCTCCTTAGAACACCTGGAGAATAAAGACGCATATATAAGGCTCCTTTTCATTGACTACAGCTCTGCCTTTAATACCATCATTCCAAATAAACTGATTCCTAAGCTCTGGAACCTGGGCCTTAGCACTCAGATCTGCAGCTGGATCCTCAACTTCCTCACAGACAGGACCCAGGCTGTAAAAATAGGGGACAAGCTCACCTCTACAATCACTCTGAGCACCAGTGCCCCACAAGGCTGTGTACTCAGCCCCCTGCTGTACTCACTGTATAGCCAAGTTTCCATCAAACTCAATATATAAGTTTGCTGATGACACAACAATTGTAGGTCGTATCTTGGGTAATGATGAGTTTGAGTACAGAGAGGAAATTAAGAACCTGGTGGTATGGTGCGAAGACAATAACCTATCCCTCAACGTCAGCAAGACGAAGGAATTGGTTGTTGACTTCAGAAGGAGTAGCGGACAGCACGACCCAATTTACATCGGTGGTGCACAAGTGGAACAGGTCAAAAGCTTTAAGTTCCTCGGGGTCAATATCACAAATGACCTGACTTGGTCCAACCAAGCAGAGTTTCCTGCCAAGAAGGCCCACCAGCGCCTTTACTTCCCGAGAAAACTAAAGAAATTTGACCTGTCCCCTAAAACTCCCACTAATTTTTATAGGTGCACCGTAGAAAGCATTCTTCTAGGGTGCATCACAACCTGGTATGGAAGTTGTCCTGTCCAAGACCGAAAGAAGCTGCAGAAGATCGTAAACACGGCGCGGTACATCACACAAACCAATCTTCCGTCCTTGGACTCACTTTACACCACACGCTGTCGGAGAAGTGCTACCAGTATAATCACGGACACGACCCGCCCAGCCAACAGACTTTTCGTCCCTCTTCCCTCCGGGAGAAGGTTCAGGAGCTTGAAGACTCGTACGGCCAGATTTGGGAACAGCTTCTTTCCAAGTGTGATAAGACTGCTGAACTGATCCTGACCCGGATCTGGGCGATACCCTCTAAATATCCGGACCTGCCTCTTGGTTTTTTTGCACTACCTTACTTCCTATTTTTCTATATTCTATTTATGATTTATAATTTAAATTTTTAATATTTACTCATTTTAACTATTTTTAGTATTTTTAATATTTAATATTTGTAATCCAGGGAGTGTGAAGCGCAGAATCAAATATCGCTGTGATGATTGTATGTTCTAGTACCAATTGTTTGGCGACAATAAAGTATAAAGTATAAAGTTCGTTGCAGGAACTTTGAATTCATGCGCAAGCTCAAAGTAGTTACTGAAATTCTCCGTATGCTTCAAAAATATATATGTGTATTGGTAAAAGTGAAATGCCCAAGGAATATGTGGGGCAGTATGGCCCAGGGAATGTACAAGGGCAACAGGAATGCCAGTAATGAAAAGAGATTTTTTTTTTAAAAAAAGGAGGTGAAAATAACTGGGGATTAATAATCTAAGTGCCCTGGAGAACTGACAAGCCCGCCATGGATTACGCAGAACATAGACATGAAGCACATGAAGGATATTCAGGGTTGGACATCCCAGGGAGGGATGATCCAGTCTTCCTGAAAATGCTGAAGGCCTGAGCTCAGCCCACCAGGAAGTGTTAGATTTGGGATAGCAGTGGGAATGACCTACCCAGCGATATCAATATGGGCTGGAGAAACGGATCATTGGAGGAGAAAGAAATGTCAAAAGTGGATACAGTGGATATAGCTGCTGCAATGACACAGAGGACTTGGTTTGTGTGCCAGCATTCAGGGCACCTAGCAAGGAACTACATGAATAGACATAGAAAGGTGCAGGAGATGACTTGTTAAAGCCATAGCCTCTTAGGACATGGTTGAAGGCAGTTTCCAAAAAAGAAAGGTGTGAGTCATCCACAAAAACAGACAGAAATGACAACAGCACCCTCTCTGTCTGCTTTGACTACAAACAAGATTACAGAGCTAGTGAGGGCAGCATCCAGATCACAGAAACAGCCGGCAGCGGCCTCCATTGCCAGCACTAGACACCCATAGATGTACACCAAGGGTTTATTGGGATGCCAGCAATATTGTAAAGGTGTATAAGATGATGAGAGGCATTGATGATGTGGATAGCCAAAGGCCTTTTCCCAGGGCTGAAATGGCTAACACAAGGGGGCATAGTTTTAAGATGCTTGGAAATAGGTACTATAGGGATGTCAGGGTAAGTTTTCCACACAGAGTGGTGGGTGTGTGGAATACACTGCCAGTGGCGATGGTGGAAGTGGATACAATAGGGTCTTTTAAGAACCTCTCAGATAGGTACAAGGAGCTTAGAAAAATAGAGGGCTATGGGATAGCGGAATTCTTGGCAGTCTCTAAAGTAGGTTACATGGTACAACATTGTGGGCCGAAGGGCCTGTAATGTGCTGTAAAATTCTATTTTCTATGTAAAGTTAGTGGACACAGGGCCATTCGTGTCGATAACTGATCTATCCTTGCCCACTCCTGGAGAGGTGAAGTACATTTACAGAGCAGGGGGTGAATCATTGAGGGCAGAGGGAAGTCAGCCTTGGGTAATGGAGATTGAGTGGGGGCAGCTTCCCGTGGGTTTTTGGGTGTTCCCAAACAATCAGCATACACTCTTGGGGAAAGGTACACTAAGTAAAGTGGATGCTATCATAGACTGAGGAAAGGGAGAAATAACATGGAGAAGACAGGAACAGCAAACATGTATGATTCCCAGAGCAAACAGCGAGAAACCGCAGCCCCAAGAATCCATGCAGAAGTTGTTAGAAATCTTAAGCTCTCTAGCAAGGTACCTGGCAATATGAATTATACAATTGAGACAACTCAGAAAGCACTTCAGAATAATTGAATGTGGCTTAGAATGAACAGCAGTAAATTGCTAATTTAACCAAGTTTGTCCCTTTGGGATATCGACTTTGGATCCCAGGGCAACAATCTAGACAGGGATTAATCAGATTGCCAAACACACTTTTCTTTTGAATTAATATAAAATGAGTGAGAGGATACAAGGATCTTAGTTTAGCACATGTAATGATGTAGCCAGATCGTTAGGTTTTTCATTTTCTCTCATAAAATTGTTCAATTCAAATCAAATAATTTTACAGGTTAACAGTATAATATTAGCATCTGAACCCAGAAGAGCCGATAAGGGCACCATCGCATTGAAATTAGGATAAGAAGAGCCCAAGACTCCAAGATACAAGAGCAGAATTATGCCATTTGGCCCATCGAATCTCCTCCCCCATTTCATCATGGCTGATCCAATTTTCCTCTCAGCCCCAATCTCCAGCCTTCTCCCGGTATCCCTTTATGCCCAGACCAATCAAGAATCTATCAACATCTGCCTTAAATATACATACAGACTTGGCCACCACAGCTGCAGATATTCTCCTGTTTGTGTTTCAGCAGGTCAGGCAACATCTATGAGAAAGAATAAAGAGTTGACATTTCGGGTTTTGAGTACTGATGAAGGGTCTCGGCCAGAAACATTGACTCATAATTCCTTTCCGTAAATACTGCCTGACCTGCTGACTTCCTCCAGTATTTTATGTGTGTTACAATGGGAATAGGGTGTATCGTTGGCAGTTCATGCCCTCTGGTGGCCACATCATAAAACAATTTCCAGAACATACTAATCATTCAAACGTAGCTCATCTTCAAGATAGGTTGACGTCACTTCCATAAACAAGCTCAGAGGAGAACAAAATAATTGTTACTCTGGACCTCATGCAGCACAAATAAAAACTCAGTTAGATAAAGAACACAATAATAAAAAAACAATAAATATAAATACATAACTTTTACACATGGATTGTATATCCACAAGGTGACACTGAGAGGAAGTGATAAAGTAGTGGTGCTGGGGAGATGTGATGGAGTGGGTTAGTAGGTATAGCTGTTGATCAGACTCACTACTTGGGGCAAGTAACTGTTTTTGAGTGGATGCTAAGTAGATTCCTCTCTAATGGGAGTGAGACAAACCATCCATGAACAGAGCAAGTGGGGTCCTTCATGATGTTACTGACCCTTTTCCAGCACTTTTCTCTATATACACTGATTCCAGTTAATTGACCACAAAACCACAAGATATAGGAGCAGAATTAGACCATTTGGCCCATCGAGTCTGCTCCACCATTTCATCATGGCTGATCCAATATTACTCTCAGCGCCAATCTCCTGCCTTCTCCCCATATCCATTCATGCCCTGCCCAATCAAGAATCTTATCAACCTCTGCCTTAAATACACAAAGGCTTGACCTCCGCAGCTGTTTGTGGCAAAGAATTCCACAGACTTACCACTCTCTGGCTAAAGAAATTCTTCCTCATCTCTGTTCTAAAAAGACCCCCCTCTATTCTGTGTCCTCTGGTCTTAGACTCTCCCACCATAGGAAACATCCTCTCTACATCCACTCTACCAAGACTTTCTCCATCGATAGGTTTCAATGAGATCACCCCTCATTCTTCTAAATTCTAGAGAATACAGGCCCAGAGCCATCAAGCGTTCTTCATATGACAAGCCATTCAACTCTGGAATCATTTTTGTGAACCTCCTTTGAACCCTCTCCAGTTTCAGCACATCTTTTCAAAGATAAGGGGGCTTAAACTGCTCACAATACGCCAAGTAAGGCCTCACCCATCCCTATAAAGTTTCAACATTACATCCTTGCTTTATATTCTAGTTCTCTTGAAATGACTGCTAACATTGCATTTGCCTTCCTCACCACATTCTCAACCTGAAATTTAACCTTTAGGGAATACTGCACAAGAACTCCCAAGTCCCTTTACACCTGTGTTTTTTGTATCTTTTTCTCCATTTAGAAATAATCAACCCTTTCATTTCTTTTACCAACGTGCATGACCATACACTTCCCCGACATTATATCCCATCTGCCATTTCTTTACCCATTCTCCTAATCTGTCCAAGTCATTTTGTAGCCCCTCTACTTCCTCAAAACTACCTGCCCCCACCTATCTTCATATCAGCTGCAAACTTTGCAACAAAGCCTTCAGTTCCATCATCCAAATCATTGACGTGCAATGTGAAAAGAATCAGTCCATTCTGTATAGGTCTCACCTTCCCTGGAAGGGAGCCCTATGCCTTCCTACACAAACTCCTTGGCCACATATTAAACTGTATAATCTTGCTAGTTCTAGTCTCACTAGCACGTGGCATGGATAGCAATCCTGAGATCACAGTCCTGGGGATCCTGCCCTTCAACTTACCACCTAACTCCCTGAACTCCCTATGTAGAGCCTCATCACTCGTTCTACCCACGTCATTGACACATACATGGACCATAACTTCCGGCCGTTCATCCTCCTACTTAAGGATGCTGAGGATGCAATCCAAGATATCCCAGACCACGGTACCTGGGAGGCAATGTACCATCCGGGGATCTTGTTCTTGCCCACAGAACCTCCTGTCCATTCGCCTAACTAACGAATTCACTATCACCACCATGTGCCTCTTCCCCCAGCTTCCCTTCTTAGTCAGAGGCAGACTCAATGGCAGAGACCCAACCATTGTGACCTTCCTCTGCTAGGTCATCTCCTCGACAGTATCCAAAGTAATATACCTGTTCTTGAGAGGGATGGCCACAGGGGTACCCTGCACTGGCTTCTTTCTTAACTAGGACACATCTGGATCAGTACATTTAAGTGGCTGCCCCAATTAGCGGAAGTTTCATGAAAATAGTTAAAGGTATATTAAAAAAAAAGACCAACTACCATTGAACTGAGTAATAACTTATGAATTTCAATTAAATACAGAACAAATTGGAACACTACCAATACCTCTATAGTGCTATAAAACTGTAGTAGTTCCTAACAGGAGGAAGTTATCTGCTGTGTTCTTTTGATTGACTGTAAATAAACAACTACTGCAGATAATGGATTGCCTTCATATAATGCTTTAAACAACTGCATCCTCCAAATGTTAATTTTCATTGTAACATTCAAGATGATTTTAGATACCTTCAAATTCTTCGTAATTCCCAACTGAAGTCATGAAATTGTTTCATTTTCTGCTGTTTCTAGCATCTCCAGTCCTGAATGCTTGAAACCACAGTGAGCAAATCATTCCGCACAGTTTCGCCAACTATCAGTGACAAAAATCATTGCTTTTTGAACACAAACACATGCAGCTACTTAAAAACTGATCGCACTAAGCACAGTGTAGCTCTGACGGCCACGCAATTGTAAGTGACTGACACTAGTTCAAAACCACTCGGCAAAAGTCTCCTGCCCAAATTAAGCGGCACAGTGTCCCAGATAAACGAAGTGAACACCGGCTATTTTCTTGATTTAGGTTTTGTTCTTTAACAGTGTCCCAAATAAACAGCTACCCAATTAAGTGATGGCCATATGCTCCCCTAAGGATGTACAGTCATGGCAGAAAAATCAAGCAACATAATTGCTCAGCATCAGATTCATTAAAACAGTGACATGAACAAAGTGATGGACTGAGACAGATGATACATTTCACAAACAAAAGAAAATCCGCAGATGCTGGAAATCAAAGTAATACACACGAAAAGCTGGAGGAAGTCAGGAGGCCAGGCAGCATCTATGGAAACAAGTAAACAGTCTGCGTTTCGGACCGAGACCTTTCATCAGGAAGAAGCTGATGAAGGGTTTCTGCCCAAAACATCTACTGCTCATTCTTTTCCATATATGCTGCCTGGCTTGTTGAGTTCCTCCAGCATTTTGTATGTATTATAGATGATACATTTCCTGATTTGTACTTTATGAAAAAGAATGAAAAGTTTTGAGTAAAAGATGAATAGTATTAGGGGATACAAATTGATTTAGGTTTTCCCAAATCAATCTTGCTTTAATAGATCACATCACCACCCAACACCGACAGTGTGTTTAATTCTAAGTTTATTTAAGGATATTTATGTTTGCTTATGTCTGCAGTGTTGTTGGAATCTCTCACTCAATGTCAGCAAAACCCAAGAGGTGATTATTGACTGGAGAAGGAAGAAGCCATAGGTCCAAGAACCAGTCCTCATTAAGAGATCAGAGATGGAAAGGGTCAATAACTCTAAATTCTTTGCCGCCACCACATCAGAGGCACAAAATACCCTGCAGATGCTGGGGTCAGAGCAACATGCACAACATGCTGGAGGAACTCAGCAGATCAGGCAGTATCTGTGGAAACGATCAGTCAACGTTTCGGGCCGAGACCCTTCGTCAGGACTGTAGAGGGAGGGAGCAGAGGCCCTTTAAAGAAGGTGGGGGAGAATGGGAAGGAGAAGGCTGTTAAGTTCCAGGTGAAAAACCAATAAGGGGAAAGATAAAGGGGTGGGGGAGGAGAAGCAGGGAGGGGATAGGCAGGAAAGGTGAAGAAGGAATAGGGGAATGCACAATGGGTAGTAGAAGGAAGCGGAACCATGACAAGTGATAGGCAGCTGGAGGAGGGGGCAGAGTGAAACTCGGATGGGGAAAGGGAGGGGGAGGGAATCACCGGAAGTTACCATTGACTGTTCATTTCCATGGATGCTGCCTGACCTGCTGAGTTCCTCCAGCGTGTTGTGCGTGTTACCACATCAGAGGATCTATCCTCGGACCAGCACACAAGTGCCATCACAAAGGCGGCACAACAGAACCTATATTTTCTTAGAAGTTTATGTAGACTTGGCTTGTCATCCAAAACTTTGACAACTTCTGTAGATGCTCAGAATCTGACTGGTTGTATCAAGGACTGATATAGAGACAATAATGCCCAGGAATGGAAAATCTACAAAAAGTGATGGAAGCATCCAGTCCTTCATAGATAAAGCTGTTCCCATCATTGTGCACATTTATATGGAGCAGTGCCACAAGAAAGCAGCATCCATCATCAATCCAGGCCATGCTGTCTTCTCGCTACTACCATTGGGCAGGAAGTACAGGAGCCTCAGGTCCCACTCCACCAGGTTCAGGAACAATTATTACCCTACAGTCATCAGGTTCCTGACCCAGCATGAAAAACTTCACTCAGGTCAACACTGAATTGACTCTACATCCTATTGACTCATTTCCAAGGACTCTACCACTCATGTTCCCACATTATTTATTTACATTTTTTATTTATTGTTGGTACAATTTGTCTTCTTTTGCACATTGGATGTTTGTCAATCTATGTATATACACTCTTTCATGAACTGTGATATTTTGTTATTTTCCTGTAAATGCCTCTGAGAAAATGTATCTCAAAGTAGCAAATGGCGACATGTATTTACTTTGAACTTTTGAATTCTAAATAGCAGGTTACATCACTATTTTCCTGTACCTTCCATCTTATCTGTCACATCAAACAGCTTATTAAACATTCATTTCTGATAAACCACAATTTCTTCTGAACACTGCAAAAAACTGAAGCTATGTTTTTTGATTCCCCCACCACAAAACTTATTCTAGCCATTAATTATATTTGTGTAGATAGCAACGGCTTTGGATTGAACCAGAATGCCATAGGGCCCAGACCAGTTTTCAGGACTTGGTCTCTCCATCAAAAAGATAGCATACTTCCACCCACCTGCTGCCAAGATCCACACTTATATTCTTGTTACCTGCAGATTTGACTGTTTTAATAATCACCTGGCTTGTCTTTATAATCTTCAAAATCTCTGCTGCCTTTTAATTTTTCCCTCACCAGGTCTCAATAACCCAGTGATGACTAACACTATATTCCAGTTATTTTACAAAACTATAAAAGTTTATTTACACAGCAAATACACAAAGTACTCACATTCAGTATTTACAAAACAGTGGAAAAATTCAAATTAAATATGATTAACACAGTCAATTCCCTGGGCGGGGGGGCACCGCTCCCAGAAATCCCACATTGCACCCGCATGCTCCCTCTCCAAGAGCACAACCGCATTCTCAGAAGAGGAGCAGGCTGTCGGCCTTCAACTTACTGCCGCCTAGACCCGTGAATGGCCATCTTGGCCAGGCCCAGGAGGGAGCCCACTAGTAGATCCTCCTTGCCACTCGCTCCCTCCCCTACTGGATGCCCGTATACAAGGATCGTGGGGCTGAATTGCAGCCAGAACCTGAGCAGCAGCCCCTTCAGATACTCAAACAGGGGCCGCAACCTCTCACACCCCATATAAGCGTGGTACACTCATACCTCCCAGCCACAAAACGAACAGGTGGATGGGGTGTCAGTGAACTTGCTTAAAAACCTTTTGCACGGTATTGCCCTATGTAGCACCTTCCACCCCCAGGTCCCCTGTAAACAGGAAAGGGCCCCTCCATAACGAGATTTCCACTGGGGACCTCCTCCGCTGCCAGATGGTAAAACATACCGCCAAGGTGAGCCTAATTGGCAGACGAAGACAAGGAAGTGAAAGGTGAGCAGGAAATGCCCATACAAGAAACACTTTGAGGCATCACAGAAGGGCACAGTGGGACCCTCTCCTGCATGGTATCCCGAGGACTAGGTCCGATGAGCACTTCCGGCCCATCAGGTGACGGTGTAGCCAGAACCCCTCCAACTTCCCCGACCCCCTTCCACACCCACCGTGATAGGATGGGGACCAGTTCCCCTCGCAGCTAGAGCGCCGTTCCCCCAACAGTGCCAGAGCACCCTGTCTGGATAGGGCTAGACCCCATACCCTCACCAGCTCTCAAAGGCAGCTCCCCCAGAGCGGCATGGCTTATGCAGTGGCCACAGTACAGGTATCTCTGCAGGGTCCTGAGGCGGAGAGCCGCCAGCTGGGTGCGCACGCACACCAATAACTGACCGCCCTCCGCGACCGGAAGGCTCAGGACCACGACAGAGAGCCAGTGCCTCCTATTGCCCCAGAAGTCGTCCACCAGCCTCTTCTGGCTCCTGGAGATAAAAGCAGTGGGCGGGACTAAAGTAGGCAGCTGGTCCCATATCATGGAGGTGACCAGCTGATTTATAACTAACGCCCTTCCGCGGTATGAGATTGCACGAAGGAGGCCTGACCAGAGTCCCAGCAGGGCAGAGATTTTTGTCTCCAAATCCCACCAGTTCACTGGCCAGGCTCTTCTGTCGAGCTCAGGTAGACCCCTAAGTAGAGGACGTGCGTGGTGCTCCATGCAAAGGGTCTCAACCTCTCTGGTAGGGAGTCCACCTGCCACTGACCCACCAAGAGGCCTGCACAGTTTTCCTAGTTGACCCTTGCAGAGGACACGGCTGAGGAGATCTGCTGGTAGTCTCACATCCTCTGCAAGTCAACAGGGTCAGTGACCACGAGGAAGACGTCATCAGTGTAAGCCAAAAGGTTCGGCTCCATGTCTGGTTCGCGTAGAACCAAACCCGTTAACTTCTTAAGGGGAAGGCACAGGAATACAGACATCCCACCTCTCCCGGAAGTTCCGGGAGTCTCCCGCATATCGATAGTGGCTCCCTGACACCCAGAAATTATATACAATGTCCCAGAAATAGAGTTTTTTTGAGCAGGAGAGGGAGAAGGACAGCAAGCATCCTGATTGGTCTCTCTTCATGCTAAGAGTGGTCCCCAACCACCTGGCTGCAAGGAAACAATATGATTTGGCTATATGAAATGATATGAGTCAGCTGCACCTTTCCTCATTCCCTGTCACGCACTGTTGAACTTGAACGGACGTGAGGTTATCAGTGACCCAAGATGTGCAAAGGAATGGGTCCGTGACCCATCTGTGAATATCCCCGGTGAATCATCCATGTCAGTGCAGGAAAAAGATCAACTCCTTGAGCTTGCGAATGACGGTGGGCTGAAAAGTATGTTTGACATAACATCTCTGCCGGCATTCTGGATCAAAGTCAAGGCTGAATATCCCAAGGTAGCCACAAAAGCACTGAAAACATTGCTTCCATTTCCAACATCATATCACTGCGAAGTGGAGTTTTCTGCAATGAATGCAATGAAAACTACATTGCGGAATAGACTGGACATAAGGAACCCCCTTCGAGTATCGCTGTCTCCAATCACCGTTCGATGGGACCGTCTTGTTGCAAGAAAACAAGCCCAGGGCTCCCACTGATTCAGCGATATTGGTGTGTTGCAATGATTTTATATGTTCATATGAGGAAAATATGCGCTGTGTGTTTAATATCCAAACGTTACTTAAAATGTTATGATGCTATTAACTTATAAGCGACTTATAATTCAGTGGTCCCCAACCTCCGAGCCGCGAAGAATACAGCGATGGCCGGAACGCACCCAGCACATCTTTAAGAAAAAAGCCGAAATAAACGAGCTAATTAATTAGGTGCCCGGCACGTAAATGTCAGGCAAGATCAGAGGCGATTGCCAATTTCATCGTCTCTGATCTGGGCTGACATTTACATGCTGGGCGGCACCTAATCAATTAGCTTGTTTATTTCGGCGTTTTTCTTAAAGATGTGCTGGATGTGTTCTGGCTTCTGCTGCATTCTTCACAGCCCGGAGGTTTGGGACCACTGTATGATTGACTTATCACTATATTCATGCGAGGAAAATAGACGCTGTGTGTTTAATATTAAATTCGTTAGGTAAACCCCTTTAGAAATGAAATCGAGTGTATTATCTACTTAGAAGTGAGTTCTAGTTGACGTATCACCTATATTCCGGTTGTGTTTAACACCCCCCACCAGCCCACCCCCCGGGGTTGGCCGGTCCACAAGAATATTGTCAATATTAAACCGGTCCACAGTGCAAAACAGGTTGGGGACCCCGATTTAAACTAGCTGGCTAGCTGCCAAGGAGCTATGCTATTGATGTCCTACGTTATGAGGCCAAACTCCCCGTAGACTTGCTTAAAGTTGTAATAGAATAAACATGGTAATGTAAGTACATACTTTAATGTCACATTTGCTGTATATACCCAACTTGGTTTACAGATTAGACAAAATCACCAAACAAAGTATTACATACACCCTTGGAGGTTGACGGGGGGGCGGGGGTGCTACCTCCCTGAAATGAGTTTCTGCAGGGTGGGATGTCTGGGAATAGTTCCACGCAAAGAGAAAACAACCGCCACAACATTGTCCACCCCTGACCGCCCCACTGTCCCAAAGCACGAGGGCGTTGTAAAGGACCCATTTACTTTAACAAGACACTCCACAGCAGTGTACAGCAGTTGGACATGGGCCACAGTCCTACAGAGTCCTATTTAAGTCTCATCATAGTCTAAGGCAACCCCACTTTTGTACCCTTGTATGATTCTGAACATGCACGTTCATTAAACATTCGCTCTTTCTCTAGGAAGCCCTTTGCCTTCAGTCTACACTCCACAAGCTGTAGTCAGGCTTTAGTTCCAAGAAACTCACAGGCTGGCAGACATTTTCCAAGAACACATACACCCTTTATCAGTGTTTCATCAGCTCAAAAAAAATAACTAACACAGTGACATAGTACTGTGAAATCCTAAGTGGATAGTCACTTCTAAAATAGAAATGTTAGATTCTAAAATAGAGAAGTAATCTTGAGTAACACACACTATGGCCTAAAACACTGACTGCTTATTCCTCTCCTTAGGTGTGCCTGACCTGCAGAGTTTCTCCAGCATTTTGTTTGTATTACACTGCATTTTCAGCATCTGCAGAATCTCTTGTGTTTAGAGAAATAATCTTACCTGCATTTAATGGGAAAATCTACAGCACAGCTTTAATTAGAGTACAAACAAGCCATTTGGCCTCTTGAGGAGGAGTTAAAGAACACAGATATATCATTAAAAAAACTGCAGAGAAGAGAAATATTTTACTTTAATTTCAAATGAACTGCCTGAAGTTGTGATTTTGAGAGGTTAAATAGTAATTTGCAAAAAGATCATTTAAAAACTATTTCTAAAAAACAAAATGTTTGCAGAACAGGGAGGTGGTGGGAAAATAAGAGTGATCTTGTAAAGCAGGCGTCCCCGATCTCTTTTGCACCGCGGACCGGTTTAATATTGACAATATTCTTGCGGACTGGCCAAATGGGGGGGGGGGCGGTGGTGTTAATCACGACCGGAATATAGGTGATGAGTCAGCTATAAGTCACTTATAAGTGGCTAATACACTCAATTTCATTTCTAAAAGGGTTTATCTAACGAATTTAATATTAAACACACAGCGCCTCTTTTCTTCGCATGAATATAGTGATAAGTCAATTATAAATCACTTATATATCAATAGCATCATAACACTTTAAGTACAATGTAAAGAGTATGTACTTGCAGAATGTGTCTAATAACCTCATTCGGTGCTTTAAGATCCTACAAGCAAAGCAAACATAGCAGCTGCATCCATCAGGTGGCACAAATGAGTAAAAGGTGCACTTCGGGGAAGTTCAGTGACCCATTACTCCTGGAGTAAAGAACAAAACCTTTACTCGCCCTGGACTTTCATGGCAGTACCAAAACCTAGAAGTTGTCATGTTTTAAAGCGAAAAAAAATGTACTTGAATTGACAGAGGCAGAAATTTTCCCTACACCCACCATCATTAAGTCACAAATCTGTCTTACATACAGTTTTATGTGACACAGATTTAGTATAGATGGCTCTGACAGGCAAAAGGGCCTATTTCTGCACTGTAAGATGATACAACTCCATGACAAATTCTAAGAACATAGCAATAGGAGCAATGGATGCTAGTGTTGCTGTGACTTGTTCTGTTGTTTCATTTGACACAACAGGCCTCAAAAGCGCTTTCCTGTCAGTTTCCCATCACCCATCCTTTTGCCATAGCACACATCCCACCCTGCAAAAGCTCATTTCAGGGAGGTAGCACCATCAATTTGCGGGAGACTCCCAGAACTTCCGGGAGAGGTGGGATGTCTGCAATAGAGTAGCTTCTTAGCAGCTAGCCAGCTAGTTTAAGTAACGTTAGCTATGCTAATGAACGAATGACACAAACTCACCTCAACATGTCTTTTACAGTCTTAACCCACCATGGGCAATAGAAAAGTCACTGTTGCAGACAGTGCAGTGAGCAACACTGTCATTATTTTTGACCCCGATTAGGCAGGGGTACACTTTAGTGTAGTCTGGGGTGACGTACGTGTAATATTTTCTTTTTTTTTCAGAACACTCTGCCATGGCGCACTCTCTCTCTCTCTCTCGCTCGCTCTCTCTTCCACTCTCGCTCTCTCGCGTGCTCTCTCTCTCTCAAAAAAAATCAATTTCTGAGATATTGTATATAATTTGCGGGCATCAATATGCGGAAGACTCCCGGAACTTCCAGGAGAAGTTGGATGTCTGCCATAGTACAAACACTTACATACATAAAGAATAACTTAGCAGTAATCAGCATGTGTCCATCTCAAAGTAATTATTAAGTTCTTAAAAATAAGGCAATGTGAAATTCAGTGGCTGTGGGGAAGCTGAGTGAATCTACATCCAGTGTGACAACAATCAGGTTACTCACATGACATTTATAAAGATACGGTCAAATATCATTAAAGCTTTTAAAACTCATTCTTGTTAACTGAATTATACATTGCTTTTTATCCTAATTGATCATTCCACACATTTAAAAGAGAAATCTTAACAGATGGGTTGTGAATTTTTCTTCTTCACTTACCACAAACTGGATAACATCTTTAGGCTTGTGCTTTGTGCTCTTGAAGGAGGCCAGGTGGGTGACAACAACAATCTGATACTCCACATGGCCAGACATCATTTTCCCATGGATCTCCTGGTACTCTGGGACTGACAGGTCTATCCCAGTAGTCGCATTCTGGATTGTTCTACCATGAAAATAAAATTACAATTATGGATTCATTGTCAAAACCAATTAAGGATATCACTTTAAAAAGACTCCTCATTTTGTGTTGTGTAGATATTATATGACACTGTTCAAGGCATTTTCAGCAGGAGGATAAGTTATTGTTAAGAACAACAGAATGGCATACACTACAGTATAGTTCAATGCAGTTGCTGAAAGTAACCCCCTTCCAATATTATATCAATAGTTGAAGGTACTACAGAATTAAATGCAGTTTTTACCTTAATACAAACCAACTGCAATAAACTGTGTGAGTGAAGCATTGCTCACGTACCTGATAAGACTTTATTGCTTTGAAAAATTACCCTAAACATCAGGAATTTTTCACTAATTTTTTTTGAAGATTAATAGTATTTTTGCTTTTGAAAATTGCAATGTGTCCACTGGCAGTTGTATACTGGATGCTCTTATCCAGTTATTTAGATGGCGAAAACTGTGTTGTTAAGAATACCCCAGCTCTGTGGGAACTGAATTCTGTGGAATCCACAGGCTTGTCTGTTGTAATGTTTATGTCTTGCTCTGTATTGCTGCCACAAGACAACAGATTTCACCCCATACTCTCTATCAGCGATAATAAACCTGATTCAGATTCAAACATAGGTGGGGCAACTGGTCCTTGACAAGGTGGCTAGGGGGATATTATACTACTTGCACATGGCCTCCTTGTATTTCCATCATATACTCCACTTGCACAGTTCCTTCCTGACAGTTTCTGCTCCCTTGTGAGAAGTCTTAGGGAATAGATGAGCACATGAAGATATAGCAACTTTTCAAGGGGACTTTCAGAACATTCCTACAGCATTTTTTCCAACTCTTTGAAACCTGTAAGTGCGCAAGATCTCCAGCCTCCGGAGTCTGATGTCATGGACAAGGATGATGTGGTCCACCAACCTAACCTGGTTGATGCATGGAATGCTGCTGCAGGGAGGATGTTCACATTGGCCTGCCAATCTTGCCAATGGAATTCCAGGATTTAGAAGGGAAAGTGCAGGCGGCACTTCTCCAGCTCTTTGACGTGCACACTGTAGCTTAGCCACATCTCTGATGCATTTAGGAGGATAGGGATTACTGATGTTTTGCACATCACAAATTTGGGTTTGAATTCTTGCTCTCCGAATTTTCTTCTCAGTTGGCCAACGCCTAGCATAGTGGAAGTGCTAGTGGATCCATCGTCTGTATCCACGTTTGCTGATTGGTGGCTCTAAAGATGAGCAATTTATCTCAGTTCTCCACAAACCTGGTTGTGCACCTTCACCATCCATAGGGCAGATTGGTAGGTCTGGTCTGTGTCTTCCAAATTGTGCAGTCAAGGCTCCTGCTCTCACTCACACACACAACGAAACAACCAATACAATGGCATAACTAATCCTCTCATCCCCACATTTAATTCTAGTATTTTCCCCTTCTTTCTCAGTCCTGAAGAGGAGTCTCTGACTGAAACGTCGCCTTTTTATTAATTTCCATAGATGCTGCCTAACCTGCTGAGTTCCTCCAGAATTTTGTGTGTGTTGCTTTCTATTTTCAGCATCTGCAGACTTTCTCGTGTTTATAAGTAATAATAATCATCATATAAAGTCAGATTAAAATAGGAGTGGCAAGGGACTTCTTTCCAAGGTCAGCTTAAAATTTGATTGAAAATTTCCAGTTTATTCATGCACTAATATTAAGTTCACGTTGTAAAAACTGACAAAGGGAAACCCTATAACTCAATAGAAACCCTAGAAGATTACCCCTACTGTAGAAATGTGGCATTTTCATGTTAATCTTCCGGCCTTAACGACTGGAGAGTATTGCTGAACAGAGTTGTTATGCACAGTGGCGCAGACGTCCAATAACAAAACAACGTTCAGTTCGCCAAATATATGGAGAAATGACAAACGTATTTCTCCATCCCGGTGGTAAACTTCGATGAGTGCGTTGAAACTGTATCAAGGCCTCACAATATTAATCGATTATCTGGATCAAATACGAAAAGTGACGAAAACGAGAGGTGTGGAGGCTTTCCTCCGCTGGCGGTGTAGGGCGGAATCCAGCGAAGGCGGCGAAATGCCTCCCATTACCCCTACCTGGATGTGATCAGACCCTCGGGCATGTTGTCGGTGAACTACAGGAACAAGAAGGGAGAATCTCACTGCGGCTGCCGAGTGGCGCTGAAAGAGATTCGGCTGTAGCTCCGCTGCCTGCGAAAGTCACGGGACACTGGAAGTAGCCAACGAAGCCCAGCCCATTCGAGGGCGGAAAGTCGGGGCATCTGCATCCAGACACTTAAAAGCAGGAAATCCATTACAAAAATAACTGATGGTCATTAACTAATGGCCGCGATATGGGCAAGATGAAGCATTTAATGTGACGCGTTTGTCTTTGATTCTTAGAAAAACATAAGTTGTTAATAAAATGTAACCGTAGTCGGCAGGATTCGAACCTGCGCGGGGAGACCCCAATGGATTTCTAGTCCATCGCCTTAACCACTCGGCCACGACTACTTGGCAGATGCACTTGACACCGAAAGTTCTTCCGCTGGATCTACGACACCTGACAACATTAGTTTTACTTTTCAGAAATCGTTTGTCTCTCACCTGCCAGCTTGCCTGTGAATTCGGAAATTGCAGGGACTGCGCCTAGTCATTAACCAGTTCTGCTCGACCTTATTTCAATTATTTTTGAGATTAATTTCAAGATTACTTCCTTGTTATAAGGTTTGCCTTTATCAAGGCATCATTATGACTCTTAGAACCCTGCTTGATACGCTGTTAGTACAAATTAAATTATTTTCATCCATTTTTTGTAGTTTTTAGATAAAATTATCCATACAATTGAATAAAATTGTTATCATTACCCAAAATATATTATTTTTTATTAAGAAGAAGAAAATGCATTGAGGACCATAAGATATAGGAGCAGAATTATGCCATTTGGCCCATCAAGTCTGCTCTGCCATTCAATCATGGCTGGTCCTTTTTTTCTCCTCCTCAACCCCATTTCCCAACCTTCTCCTTGTGACCTTTGATACCATGTCCAATCAATCTCTTCCTTAAATGGGCCGAAAGGCATACTCCTGCATGGTCTTATGGTAAATACACTCAACTACCTGGCTTTCACAGCTGCACGTGGCAACAATTCCACAAATTCACCACCCTCTGGCTAAAGAAATTTCAACGCATCTCTCTTTTGAATGAACGCCCCTCTATCCTGAGGCTGTGCCCTCTTGTCCCAGACTCTCCCACCATGGGAAACATCCTTTCCACATATACTCTGTCTAGTCCTTTCAACATTCAAAGGATTTCAATGAGATCCCTCCTCATTCCAGCAAGTACAGACTCAGAGCCATCAAACATTCCTCATATCATAACCTTTTCATTCCTGGAATCATCCTTGTGAACTTCCTCCAGAACCTCTCCAATGCCAGCACATCTCTTCTAAGATAAGGAGCCCAAAATTGTACACAATACTCCCGATGAAGCCTCACCAGTGCCTCACAAAGATTCAGCATCACATCCCTGCTCTTGTATTCTGGACCTCTTGAAATGAATGCTAATATTGCATTTGCCTTTCACCACTGATTCAACCTGCAAGTTAACCTTTAGGGTGCTCTGCACAAGGACTCCCAAGTCCCTTTTGCAGTTCTGATTTTTGGATTTTCTCCCCATTTGGAAAATAGTCTGCACATTTATTTCTACTACCAAATTGCATGACCTTTTCCAACATTATATTTGATTTTCCCATTCTCCTAATCTGTATAAGTCCTTCTGCATCTTACCTGTTTCCTCAACACTACCTGCCCCTCCACCAATCTTTGTATCATCTGCAAACTTGGCAACAACTTGACATCGTGTAAATCACTTATATACAGAATAAAAAGAAGCGGTCCCAACACCGACCCCTGCGGAACACCATTAGTCACCGGCAGCCGACCAAACAAGGATCTTTTATTCCCACTCATTGGCTTGTTCTGAAGCTGCTCCGGCCTATGGTCAGGCCACACTTAGATCCCCTCCAGTTCGCCTACCAGCCCCGACTAGGAGTTGAGGATGCCATCGTCTACCTGCTGAACCATGTCTACGCCCACCTGGACAAGCCAGCGAGCACTGTGAGGGTCACGTTTTTTGACTTCTCCAGTGCATTCAACACCATTCGCCCTGCTCTGCTGGGGGAGAAGCTGACAGCGATGCAGGTGGATACTTTCCTGCTGTCATGGATTCTTGATTACCTGACTGGCAGACCACAGTACGTGTGCTTGCAACACTGTGTGTCCGACAGAGTGATCAGCAGCACTGGGGCTCCACAGGGGACTGTCTTGTCTCCCCTTCTCTTCACCATTTACACCTCGGACTTCAACTACTGCACAGAGTCTTGTCATCTTCAGAAGTTTTCTGATGTCTCTGCCATAGTTGGATGCATCAGCAAGGGAGATGAGGCTGAGTACAGGGCTACGGTAGGAAACTTTGTCACATGGTGTGAGCAGAGTTATCTGCAGCTTAATGTGAAAAAGACTAAGGAGCTGGTGGTAGACCTGAGGAGAGCTAAGGTACCAGTGACCCCTGTTTCCATCCAGGGGGTCAGTGTGGACATGGTGGAGGATTACAAATTCCTGGGGATACAAATTGACAATAAACTGGACTGGTCAAAGAACACTGAGGCTGTCTACAAGAAGGGTCAGAGCCGTCTCTATTTCCTGAGGAGACTGAGGTCCTTTAACATCTGCCGGACGATGCTGAGGATGTTCTACGAGTCTGTGGTGGCCAGTGCGATCATGTTTGCTGTTGTGTGCTGGGGCAGCAGGCTGAGGGTAGCAGACACCAACAGAATCGACAAACTCATTCGTAAGGCTAGTGATGTTGTGGGGATGGAACTGAACTCTCTGACGGTGGTGTCTGAAAAGAGGATGCTGTCCAAGTTGCATGCCATCTTGGACAATGTCTCCCATCCACTACATAATGTACTGGTTGGGCACAGGAGTACATTCAGCCAGAGACTCATTCCACCGAGTTGCAACACAGAGCGTTGTAGGAAGTCATTCCTACCTGTGGCCATCAAACTTTACAACTCCTCCCTTGGAGGGTCAGACACCCTGAGCCAATAGGCTGGTCCTGGACTTATTTCCTGGCATAATTTACATATTACTATTTAACTATTTATGGTTTTATTACTATTTAATTATTTATGGTGCAACTGTAACGAAAACCAATTTCCCCCGGGATCAATAAAGTATGGCTATGGCTTCTTCCAATCAGCCAATGCTCTAACCATCTTGGTAACTTTCCTGCAATACTACAGGTTTTTAACTTGGTAATCAGCCTCATGTGTAGCACCTCATCAAAGGCCTTCTGAAAGTATAAATGTACAGCATCCACTGCATCCCCTTTATCTATCCTACTTGTAATCTCCTCAAAGAATTCCAACAGGTTCATCAGGCAGGATTTTCCCTTAAGGAAACCATGTTGACTTTGTCCTATCTTGTCCTGTGTCACCAAGTACTCCTTAACAATCATCACAACCACTGAAGTCAGGCTAACTGGCCTATAATTTCCTTTCTGCTGCCTTTCTCCTTTATTAAAGAGTGGAGTGACATTCTCTATTTTCCAGTCCTCTGACACCATGCCGGAGTCCAATGATTTTTGAAAGATCATTACTAATGCCACCACAATCACTAATACGAGGTCTTTCAGATCCCTCGGGTGCAGTTCATCTGGTCCATGTGACTTCTGTACCTTTAGGTCTTTCAGCTTTTTGAGCACCTTCTCCCTTGTAATAGTAACTACACTCACTTCTCTTCCTTCACACACTACAACATCTGGCACACTGCCAGTGTCTTCCACAGTGAAGACTGATGCAAAGTACTCATTTAGTTCATCTGCCATCTCCTCATCCCCCATTATTATTTCTCCTGCCTCATTTTCTAGTGGTCCTATATCCACTCTCATCTCTCTTTTATTTTTTTTACATCCTTGAACAAACTTTTACAGTGCACTTCGGTATTATTTGCTAGCTTGCTTTTATATGTCATCTTTTCCCTTCTAATGATTCATTTAGTTGTTCTCTGTAGGTTTTTAAAAACTTCCCAATCCTTTTTGCTTTCTTGTATGCCCTCTCCCTTGTTTTCACACTCACTTTGACTTCCCTCGTCAGCCAAGACCCTTCTTCAGGACAGGTATTTAAAAGTCAGGTTTGTTTGAATCTCATAATTTGCCATCCATTTAAGGTAACGGACCTTGGAACACACAATATAATAAAACTGTTATCTTTAAAATTTGGAGTAAGTTTCATATATATTTATATGATGTAAAATCTTCTATGGAATATTAACAAATACAATTAATAATAGTTCTAGTTGAATATTCAATAAGCAGGATGGTGTTTATTAATAGACATCTTTGTGACTACATTGAAGAGGAGTGGTTTTATTGTACTGTGTGTGGGGAAAAATCACGTGCTCATTCTACAGACTAGAATCATCAGTTTATTCTCATTTATCTACTGTGCTTTAATAATTTACACCCATGTCAGAAACATGATCTTTATGGTAGCTGATCTTTTTTTTAATGGAGCTGTTAATAAGCCTTAAAACTGGGCTAGAATTTGATGTCCAGTTTATGTTGTGAAGGAACCACCTGCAGCTCTGTGCAGAATCACTAAAGTGCCAAAATTATTAATCTGTATTTACCAACAGTTTTCTGAATGAACTTCAGCAGCAGAGTCTACTAATCACAAACAAGAGAAAATCTGCAAATGCTAGAAATCCAAGCAACAGACACAAAATGCTAGAGGAACTCAGCAGGCCAGGGAGCATCCATGGAAAAATGTACAGTCAACGTTTCGGGCCGAGACCCTTCATCAGATGAAGGGTTGTGATGAAAGGTCTCAGCCTGAAATGTCGACTGTTTATTCTTTTCCACAGATGCTTCCTGGCCTGCTGAGTTCCTCCAGCACTTTGTATGTGTTGAGTGGTGTATCAAGTTGTGGCAAGAATAGCATCTCTATTCATTTGAATAGAGAGGAATTCATTTAATAATTATGTGAGTGATTTTATTGAATTAGTTGTTAAGTAATTAACAACTAATTTTAGTAGAACACACATTTTCTCATTTGTTTGATTTTATTTTATAAAAATGCAACCAGCTTTGAAATATTTTATTGAAGGACTTTTGCAGAGAAGATAATAGTAGAAAATGTTCTTGTAACTTTTGAAAGGAAAGTTACTAAATCAAGAGGATTTAAAGGTACTATGGTGAAATCAAATTTACCAACTAGTTTTGGATTAAGAAACAAAATAATACATTGAAACAAATTAGAATGACTGTGATAGAGCAGGACACATTTTAGGATGCTGAGCTGTTAGAAAATTCACACTCAACTGATGTCCATAACAAAAGCAGAGGTTCACCAGCAGCAGCCTAGCATTGCCTTGGGTGGTATTTAAGGGAGAAAAAAACTTTGAGAGAAAGAAGGAAATGAATATTAGAATAGACATGATTAAATGGAGCAGGATGGCTCTTATGGAAGGGGAGAAGGAGGCAGTTCCCCTTTTGCGGAGTGAATGTATGTAGAGCACAAGTAACCCGAATGACTTTTTCCCAATTATGACAAGAAGCTTAATGACTTGACATAATCATCAAACACAACTTGTTAGCTGGTATCAGTTAATTAAACCAAAAAGGGTTACTGTTTGTCCCAATATGCAAGTAATAATCCATGAGATAGAAATATATGAAGAAAGGGACAGGATCGATCCTTTGGTTCCTCAGGGCTCTTTTACCATTTAATGAGATCAAATTTATTTACTACCCTGTGCTATATATTTGCCCTTGCCCTATATCCATTAATGCCTTTGGTTGCCTTTTAATATTTAAGATGAACCACTGTTGCAAGGTTAATTGCTATTCAAAGAAGAGAGTTACAAACCTCTACCATCCTTGCATTGAAATATTTCATAAGTGTAGCCCTGAGCCCCTAATTCTTGGTTAAAGACCCTCACTCTTGCTTTTTCCAACTGGAAAGAACAGATGTTTCCCCTATCAGTTACCATTACTATCTTTTAAACTTCAATGAAATCAGCTTTTACTTTTAAATTCCAGTGATTACAGCTTTAGTTTGTGTAATAATACATGGCATCTTTTCCCTTGCTACGGAAGCAATGGAACTTGGCAGCACTCATGTAAAATATCTCACATCCTGTAATGCATACTGCACTAGAGGTCTCTGAATCAAAGTCCTTGCTCCCTTACATATACTTCTACTACCATCTACTCTATGACTCCTGACAGATTGTAATTAGATGGCTTGGAGACTGAGGAGGTCTGTTAACATTAAGCATTCCTCCAGCAGGTGACGAAAGCAGGGTAAAGCCGGCTACAATGGGGGTGAAAGTCCATAAATCCACACTGCAATTCACCATGAAGCAGGAGGACTGACAATCATCGGATTCAGCTGACCTGGTGGAATTGAGGTCAGCATATCTGGTAAATTTCTGAGCATTTATTAGCACTGATTATAGTTATTCTGCATTCACCTCACCACCCAATATTGTAATCAAAAGACAATGCACATACTTAGAAAAGCATTCTGTTCACATGAATTCTAACTCTTTTCCACAACAGCAATCAAACTAGGAAACAGATGGCACTGAGCAAATTGTCTTTAATCTCTAGCATCCTCTTATCACCCTCAGATGAAAGTTATAAGCCTGCAAATGAATAAAATGTGACTCAGGCCCCACCCGACCCAGGAAGCCCAAAGCCAATATAAGTTGTAGGGAGGAAAATTACTGGAGGTTTTACAGTACGTGGACCTCATTAAAGAATGGGAAGCACAAAGTGAATGTGGATTAATAAGAAAAACAGCAATTAAAATATAGTATATTAGTGGTGTGGAAGTGTTAAATTAGCTGAATAAGACTAGAAAATAAAAGCTAGAATGAAAATACATAGAGTCATATTTCACGGATAACAGTGGAGATGTAGACAAAAATAGCTATACAAGGAATGCAAGTACAAAACAGATTAATGAAACAATCCTTCATGAAACAGTAGACTTAATATTGTCAGGGGTGACCTAACATATTGTTAGGGTATGATAGAAAAGATACAGAGAGACCTAGAATTAAAATATACGCCTTTTTTTTGAAAAAAAATAAAGACAAAGACAAGGTGTTAATAAGAAATCACATTTTAAAAAAACCTGGAGTAACTGTTTCACTCATGTTATCTGTAAGTTTGTTGCAACAGCAGCAAAACTAATGAATGCTCAAGCATCACGAAGAAGAGTTAAAATGCAAACAGCAGGAGGCATGGCAGTAAAAGAACAAATAATAAGACTGGAGTAAAAGTGAAATATTTATTTCAGGAACCAGACCAAAGATAGAAGGAATGAAAGGAGTCACAAATAAAAACACAAGATGAGGCATGGCAACAGAAAATCAGAAACAGCAGACTTAAGGAAAAATTAAAACCAGGAGCAAGTCTGCAAAAAAAAAAGTTGTAGTTAGATCCAGAGAAATCAGCAAAAAAAGCATTAAATCATTGTGTGTCGTGAATTTGAGAGGAATTGTGTAGCGTGCAGTGGCATGATGGAGTTAGATTGAAATACTAGACAGATCTGTGTTTATGAGTGGAAGAATCATACAACACAGGGAATGTTTTGAAGCCTGGAGGATAGGATGTGATCAGAGCACAGACCTCTTCACCAAATCACATAATCAAGGCTGACACATTTCCGACAAAAAGAGGCTCATTTTTCAAACGTGAGTGAGAATTGTTCCTGTCCTGTGATCCTTCTTTCTCAATTTCTTTGAAAGCAAATTACTAAAATGTTTAAAAGAAAATATGCCCCATATGCTCCCTTTACAATTCTTAATAGATTCATCTGTCAGTGACCCAGCTGTCTTTTAACATCTTCCGGTAAGTTTAGTTACTTTTTACATATCCAGTTTGTTCCTCCTTGTAATTTTTCCTCGATTACATTTTCTTTTCTGAAATATATTTTTAGCTCTTCTGTCTTCTTTAATCTGGCTCATATTATGCCCTCTCTTTTGCTTCCATGTATCATATTCTTTCAAAGTATTCCTTCTATCTCATTTTCTTTCCTTTTTACTCTTCTTTGTGCTTTGTCATTTTATCCATTTTTAAACAGAAGTTATACATCTATTCCTCATATGGGAAAATTGTCTGCACTGAACTCTGATTTCCATATCCAGGTAAACAAATCTGCTTCCTTCCCAAAGGTTTGAGTAAAAATTGTAGCCACGGGATTCAGAATTTTCTACTGAGTAACTTGTTTACTTACTGCCTATTACGCTACGGGTGTTTAGAACAGCAATGAAGGCCCTCTGGCAGTGTTCAGGGCTTCCTTCATCATGTCAGCAGCTTGCTCTTGGTTTTCATTACTGTTAGTCGTGCACGTCCCGGATGGAACCTCAGGGATACTGTCGCTGTCGTACTCAGGTGTAGAAGGATTCTTCATTGTTGTTTCCGTAACAATCTTGTTTTATGAATCAGAATTGTTAGCCCTGAGCTCAACACCGCACCCCCACCCCCACCCCCGAACCTGGAGGACCCACTGGACCACTATTAGTCTGGCCTCTACCCTTTGACCTGTTTGGCATGGGTGACCTACCAAGAGCCAAAGCATAAAGCCCTGACTCCAGCCAACATAGCTCTCTGCATCATTGAGGCACACAAGCCTCCAAACCCAACAACAAGGTTATGGTCCTCTAGGAGGTCTACTGAGTAAGTGAATTAGTATTGTGAGGTTCCTACAGAGTGGGAAGATTAAAATCAGCCTGAATAAATCTACATTTGCCATGGCTTTTTTAAAGATGTGTAAATCAAGACTAGGCATGGTCAAAACAAAGACTGTGTAGAGAGCCACTGATAAGTTCAAAAAGCTGCTCCGCAGTTTACGCAGAGAAAATGTGATGCCTAGATTGAGGAAATAGGTTAGATAAATTTAGAGCAAGGGTAGTGAACGAAAGATCTTATATTATTATATGAAAATAGAGTTGACTCATGAAATATGTTCAGCCTGAAATGTTAGTTCTGTTTCACTTTCCACAGATACTGCCTGAAATGTTAAATTTTTCCAAAATTTTCTGCTTTCAGTTCATATTTCTCTGCTGTTGAATTTCATTCACTAGGTTGATTTTCTTGGTTCAATGGACTATTTATTTCTGTACTCTGGACTTTATGTTATTCTGCAATGTGACTGTTGTGTTCCAAATATTAAAGGTTAATAAGTTAATCTCAAGTGCATTGTTGACATAAATTCTGAAGCAGTAGAATTTGTACTTTCAATCCTTTGCTGTTAATTGTGTTTATGTAGTCATTTAGCATTCTGAGATGTTGAAATCCCCCAAGATTATAATGACCCCAACTACCCTTACCAACTAAAATGGCTTCACCCTGCCTGCCAACTTTGTGCAGTGGCTTGTCAGAGCCTGCTGACTGAGCAATTATTTATTCAATCTATTTGTTGTTTCAAAGTAATATACTGTTGCTGCTTAATGCAGCCTTGCCAAAGTTGTCATTCTTTGTCAATTGTGCAGCTTCTCCACTTTCCATAGGATCGATTTTGTGAAACATTTTCTCAGTTCATTTACTCTCCTGCCACATGCTATGAACCCATAATAGGAAAGCAGTAAAATTAATATCTCACTAGTGTACATCATTCTATTTACTGTATTCTATTTTAAGTATTCCTTGTGCATTTAACTTCCACCGTTTTTTATTTGTTTTGTTTACCTCTCCTTTTAGTTTAACATAGAACATAGAATAGTACAGCACAGTACAGGCCCTTTGGCCCACAATGTTGTGCCGACCCTCAAACCCTGCCTCCCATATAAGCCCCCATCTTAAATTCCTCCATATACCTGTCTAGTAGTCTCTCAAACTTCACTAGTGTATCTGCCTCCACCACTGACTCAGGCAGTGCATTCCACGCACCAACCACTCTCTGAGTAAAAAACCTTCCTCTAATATCCCCCTTGAACTTCCCAGCCCTTACCTCAAAGCCATGTCCTCTTGTATTGAGCAGTGGTGCCCTGGGGAAGAGGCGCCGGCTATCCACTCTATCTATTCCTCTTATTATCTTGTACACCGCTATCATGTCTCCTCTCATCCTCCTTCTCTCCAAAGAGTAAAGCCCTAGCTCCCTTAATCTCTGATCATAATGCATACTCTCTAAACCAGGCAGCATCCTAGTAAATCTCCTCTGTACCCTTTCCAATGCTTCCACATCCTTCCTATAGTGAGGCGACCAGAACTGGACACAGTAATCCAAGCGTGGACTAACCAGAGTTTTATAGAGCTGCATCATTACATCGCGACTCTTAAACTCTATCCCTCGACTTATGAAAGCTAACACCCCTTAAGCTTTCTTAACTACCCTATCCACTTGTGAGGCAACTTTCAGGTATCTGTGGATATGTACCCCCAGTTCCATCTGCTCCTCCACACTACCAAGTATCCTGCCATTTACTTTGTACTCTGCCTTGGAGATTGTCCTTCCAAAGTGTACCACCTTACACTTCTCCGGGTTGAACTCCATCTGCCACTTCTCAGCCCACTTCTGCATCCTATCAATGTCTCTCTGCAGTCTTCGACAATCCTCTACACCATCTACAACACCACCAACCTTTGTGTCGTCTGCAAACTTGCCAACCCACCCTTCTACCCCAACATCCAGGTCGTTAATAAAAATCACGAAAAGTAGAGGTCCCAGAACAGATCCTTGTGGACACCACTAGTCACAATCCTCCAGTCTGAATGTACTCCCTCCACCATGACCCTCTGCCTTCTGCAGGCAAGCCAATTCTGAATCCACCTGGCCAAACTTCCCTGGATCCCATGCCTTCTGACATACTGAATAAGCCTACCATGTGGAACCTTGCCAAATGCCTTACTAAAACCAATATAGATCACATCCACTGCACTACCCTCATCTATATGCCTGGTCACCTCTCAAAGAACTCTATCAGGCTTGTTAGACACGATCTGCCCTTCACAAATCCATACTGACTGTCCCTGATCAGACCATGATTCTCTAAATGCCCAAGGATCCTATCTCTAAGAATCTTTTCCAACAGCTTTCCCACCACAGATGTAAGGCTCACTGGTCTATAATTACCCGGACTATCCCTACTACCTTTTTTGAACAACGGGACAACATTCGCCGCCCTCCAATCCTCCGGTACCATTCCCGTGGACAACGAGGACATAAAGATCCTAGCCAGAAGCTCAGTAATCTCTTCCCTCGCCTCGTGGACCATCCTGGGGAATATTCTGTCAGGGCCCGGGGACTTATCTGTCCTAATGTATTTTAACAACTCCAACACCTCCTCTCCCTTAATATCAACATGCTCCAGAACATCAAACTCACTCATATTGTCCTCACCATCATCAAGTTCCCTCTCATTGGTGAATACCGAAGAAAAGTATTCATTGAGGACCTCGCTCACTTCTACAGTCTCCAGGCACATCTTCCCACCTTTATCTCTAATCGGTCCTACCTTCACTCCTGTCATCCTTTTTTTCTTCACATAATTGAAGAATGCCTTGGGGTTTTCCTTTACCCTACTTGCCAAGGCCTTCTTATACCCCCTCCTTGCTCTTCTCAGCCCCTTCTTAAGCTCCTTTCGTGCTTCCCTATATTCCTCAATAGACCCATCTGATCCCTGCTTCCTAAACCTCATGTATGCTGCCTTCTTCCACCTGACTAGATTTTCCACCTCACTTGTCACCCATGATTCCTTCACCCTACCATTCTTTATCTTCCTCACCGGGACAAATTTATCCCTAACATCCTGCAAGAGATCTCTAAACATCGACCACATGTCCATAGTACATTTCCCGCAAAAACATCATCCCAATTCACACCCGCAAGTTCTAGCCTTATAGCCTCATAATTTGCCCTTCCCCAGTTAAAAATTTAAATACAGTATTCTCCTAATTCCGACAATGTCTCTTTAAGAATGTTGGTTCCCAAGCCTTTCCCATTGAAACAGCTTTTGTCTCACAGATGTCCCTTGACTGTAACACGCAGTAATGATTTACCCTGCTAGCCTTTTGGATGTTCGGAAACACTCAAAAGCATTCCAAAACTACAAAACAAAGATAAACAAACTGATTCAGAAAAAAAGCACTTCAAAATTTAAAAAATAAAAGATTTAAAATCATTGAAATAAATTCAAATAATTAAAATAACATCTTAAAATACTAACAGTGTTACTCCTTTCATCTATTCTCCTGTCTTCAACAAAAAAAAACTTGAGTCAGTTTTTGAAAATTGGCTATACGCACAGTGGAGCAATTTTGTGCAGACTTCTATACATCATATCAGGATATTCAGTCCCTGACGTTTGGCAGGATTTCTTATTTACCCAAGCACTCTTCTTGTTTAGTGTAAGTCTGCTCTAAAGAACGTCACACAAGATTTATGTAATTGGAAGTTGGCAATTGTTATTTACTCACAGAACAATCATGTTTTACTCACCCTTTTTCTCCTGGAATGCTGCTATTTATAAGGCCAAAGCTCAATTTGCTTTCTTCCACCTTAGTCATATCTGTGGTCTCCTGCAACCTCAATTTAAACTTCATTTGTGTGCCTGAAACAATCTGCCAATGGGGATCAAGATCTCCTAACTGGAGGATCATTCCAGACTCCTGCTGCTGATGTTCGCTACGTTGCATAATGCTGCCAAAAAAAACTCATCAAAATGACAAACTCAGGGAGAAAGACTATAACTGCTTTTCCCTCAGCCCACTGGAACAAACAGAATTGGCAATTTCATCCATTGCAGATTTCTTCTGAATTGAGATACTCATTGACAATTTTTGTGATCTCCTTATGACCTACTGGGGCACCTCCAGGTCAGGACTACCTGGCTACAGTTCTGGAGGTTCCCCATTACACAACCCACAAACACTATGACCCCTATTGTCTTCATTCTGCTGATCTTTATCTCCTGTGCTCAGAGAGTGCCTGCCCATACTGGTTCCATCACTGCAGTGTTCACCTATTCGTTGGAAATGCCCCCAGTAACAGGGCAAATATTGTTTGCTCTTTGGTATCACAGAGACACAGTGATACTAGATGCTGGGAATCTTGAGAAGCTCACTTAGAATGCTGGAGGAGCTCAGCAGATCAAGCAGCATCTATGGAGGGGAATAAGGGTGAAGAGTCTTGGCCTGAAACATCGACTGTTTATTTCCCTCCACAGATACTACCTGACCTGCTGAGTTCCTCCAGTATTGTAAGTGTGTTGCTCTTTGCTATGTTCTTTTAAGAGCAGCCTTTGGAACTCTCAACACATCATTAGGTAATGCAGCACTGAAACTGATATTGACCAAGCACATTTTAATTTTTTAAAATCTGAATAGTTATCATGTTGCAATTGCAAGGTATGATGAGAAGCTTGGTAAGTAAGGAAAGTTTGAAAGAATCATGTAAACCAACATGCATAGATGCTTCTATTAAGTACAATGAAAATATTGGGAGCTGAGGAGAGGTACAGAACTGAGACAAATACCCTCTTGTTAATGTGGCTTTACCTATTTGCAGGAAAATGCCTACTGCAGGATGAATTGAGTGGGCTGACCACCATCTGTGGAGGCAATAGAGGACAGTAGATGGTTCGGGCCGTGAATCTGCACCATTTGCTGCAGTCTGCAGCATCTGCAGACTCTTGTCACTCCAATGGAACCGGTCTGTATTTTGGCTTTTTCGAAAGCTTGTGAACAGAGATGAACACATGAAATCTCTATAGTCACAACATTGGAGAGATAAAGAAGTGAAAGTGCTGGGCAAGAGTTTCATGTGATAGATACTGCAGAAAGAATGTGACAAAAGCAGGGTGACTATACCACGGGCAAAGCAAAATAACTGAACAGCCATTGGTGATGGCAGAGCAAAATAATTGCGATTTGTCATGTGCATTGGCACATCAGGGCTGAAAATTGAGAACATTGATAATTAATTGATAATTAAACTGTGTGGAATCAAGATATCTGCAAGCACATCTCAGAATTCATACAATTGTCAAGAGAACACAGAAAGTAAGGATGAAAGCAGCACCCAAGAAGAGTTTACAAGATCAGATATTGGTGCTGAGCCTTGTTGATAACATCTCCACATTTTCCATATCAAAATTTGCATATTAAATTTCCAGTACAGTATTGCATATAGCACAGGAAACAATAAGTGTGACAGAAGAAGATGGGAACACTTTAAGCCAATAATTGTTCTGTCCTCTATTACCTGTTGTTTTAATGAAATGAATGAGCTGGAAAACTCTGTTTTAAAATGTAGGTGACATTATAAAGTTAAACTTATGAATGGGAGCTGAATATTCCAGGCTATAAAAACTTTCTGATATCCGGATGATATCAGGAAATACCGATAGACACAACTACAGCAATTGAAAGCAACACACACAAAATGCAGGAGGCACTCAGCAGGTCAGGCAGCATCTATGGAAGTGAATAAACTGTTGGTGTTTCGGACTGAGACCCTTCTTCAGGTCTGGAGAGGAAGGGGGAAAATGCCAGAATAAAAAGGTGGTTGGAGGAGAAGGAGGTTGATTACAGGTGGGTAAGAAAGGTAAAGGGCTGGAGAAGAAGGTGTTTGATAGGAGGGGAGAGTAGATCATAGGAGAAAGGAAAGAAGGAAGGACCCAGAGGGAAGTGACTGGCAGGTGAGAAGAGGTAAAAGGCCAGAGTGAAGAATAGAAGAAGAGAGGGAGGGAAGGAAAAAATGGACACTCATTTTGAAAGATGGCTTTAAAAAGGTATATTTACTAGTTGAAACACAACTTAATAAAATAACAGAACAGCAAGGGATGCAACATTTCATTAGCATTTGCCTGCAGAACAGTAGCAACATATTAAGAAAGATTAATATGTTAATATTAATATAGAGATTCGAAAAACATGTCTTGAAAATCGAGTGTATAAAATGAAAGGTTTTGATTCTCAAACAGATGGAGAAATATTCAGCTATTAAAGGTCATGCAGTTGTAGAATGTATTCAGGGCAAATTTCTAAAACAATTGCCTGCAAATGTATACTAGCTTCTATCTATATCACACAATAGACTGCTACAAGAAAACTGATCACTGATAGTAGTCAGTAACCTGCTGCATAGTTCTGTGTGTATGATATGCTTCTGCAAGAATATTCTTGGGCATGTACAGTATGAAGATATTCAACAGTGTATAATTCACACATGGGCACCACTTCCAAAAATAAAATCAGTTGTGCCTTCACATTTCTTGGTTGGAATTTCAGCCAGAGTTCATGCTTCTCTGGTGATAGCTGCACTGGAGAGACCATTTCCATATCTTTAGAAAATCTATCTTTTCCAGGAAGGTCTGTGATTGAAGAAGTATTTGTTCAACAGTTGTATAACACTTAGAGCCATAGAAGAGTCATAGAACACTAGAGCATTGAAACAGGCCCATCTAGTCCTTGCCAAACAATTATTCTGGCTAGTCACATCAACCTGCATCCAGACCGTAGCCTCCACACACCTCCCATCCAAATTTCTCTAAACTGATTAAATCAAACCTACATCCACCACTCCCACTAGCAGCTCATTCCACACTCTCACACCATCCATGTTCCTCTTAAGCATGTTACCTTTCACACTTAACCCATGACCTCTAGTTCTTGTCTTACCCAACCTCAGTGGAAAAAAGCCTATTTGTATTTACCCTATCTATACCCCCAATAATTTAGTACACCTCTATCAAATCTCCCTTCATTCTCCTACATTCTAAGGAATAAGATCCTAACCTTTTCAATCATCCCCTATAACTTACATTGTCTCAGTCTGTTCCCTGAGATGCAAGCTCAAGACGACTACCAGTTGCTTCAGGGAAGTTGACAACACAGTGAAAGATGTCCTCTGGCCTGCCCAAGATTCACTGGTGTTCTAGTGCACGGTGACGTGCAGCAAACTAACACAGTCTAGTGCTATGCGCTAAAGGATGGACAGAAGAGGGCTAAATGAGGAAAGGCTACAGCTTCAACCCTTCTGCATTACCCACTAGGATCTGCAATAGAACTCCATGAACTTTTAACTTAGGGTTATAAATGGATGAAAATTGCTAATGTGCAAATAGTAAGTAACAGGAATAGCATTGTGAAAATATTATCCTAAATATTCTGTATTATATAATTTTAATTTTTTAGGAAAGTATATTTTGCAATTAAAGAAATGCTGGCTACCGTCTTTTCAGCTGGTATTAATTGAGATCAAGAATCTGGCCCAGTTATGATACAAACCCCCAACAGTTATTTGCAACACTAACACAACCATCCAGTGACCGGTCATAATTCCACACTCCATCTTCCAGGCACCTCTTCCCTGCTCCTTCTCTTACTCCTGGCCTGCACAAATTTACTCTGTTAGTTTCTCACTCAGTAGGCCTCCTGCTTAAGTAGTCCTTTAGGGAAGGAAAATATAGCTGTTTCTTTATGACTGCCAAGCAATAGCCACATCTGCCAAGAGTTTTAAATTTCAGATACTTTTCCCTTTTACCTTGGGAGTGATAAAATGCTTTCATGTAATCTTTCAACCATTTTTAAAGCATTAGGTTATGTTTAATTTAAATAATTTTATTTTATGAATGTATAAATGAATTGTGATGTATTATTAACATATTTGTCTGATTAGTAGCATCTTGCAATGAAATGCAAAGTTTAACCAATTACTGCAGAGAAACGTAAAAGAGACAAATAAATGTTTTGCTGAGAACATCGACCATTCGCTACATGAAAAACTAGAACAGAATGTAATTTTCACCATTAAACCTAATTTACAGGCAAATCTTTTGAAATGTGTCTGCTTAATTTAAAGTAAATGAATAAATATATGTCAAAAATACCGAACCACACTGAAGCTCTTCATAGGCAGTGGAAGGAGAACAGACTCTGCAGCAAACAAAAGTATGGAAGGACCATCCTGTGGACAAAAAAACACAGAGGGCCTTTTAAAGCAGGGGCTGGCTGAAATGGGAGAAGATGGTGGAAGGGGATGAAGTGTGATTACAGGAACTGCAAAACATGAGATATTATTATTAAAGGGTCAAAGAATAAGCTTCAAAAGCTCTCTTTTGGAAAGCACTATTAAATTAAGAACTTCATGCCATCTTAAAAATGTCTTTCCTCAGGCAGTTAAGCTGATCAACTTCCATCACTGTACTGCACTCTAAACACTTGAAACCACTTTTTATAATGCTGTTTACACAGTAAATGCATGCTCTTATTTACATATTATGCATATTTTATTCCATATCCATACTTTAACCTCTAACTTACTTTATATACTCTGTATTAACTTCTTTATTTTTTATGATTGTTGAACATTATTGTACGTTAGGCCCTGACAACACATCACAACAAATTCCTAATACATATAAACATATATGGTGAATAAAGTTGATTCCCCTTGAATAATGGTGCAAATAATAAATATCTGAAAATGAGATGTGGATGCAGGAGAAGCTGTAGAAGCTTCTAAAGAAGTTTATCCTGAGTAAGGACCAAGGCATGTGCGGGAAATTATACTTGCCTTCTTTCAGCAGAAAAGTTGAGACTGAGATCTACCATTCACTGCACTACAAGTGTCACCTCAAAGCATCACACTGACTGCTGAAACAAGCTGCATGTTATTCATGCTTTCAGCCTGAAGAAAGACATTCGAAGTGTTTACAAATTGGGGACTACAGAACCCACTTCAAATAGTGCTAAGGTATTTTAAGACTCTAGTTTAACCACAAAATGCACTTTATCAATTACAGCTCAGCATTTAATAACATCACCCCCTCAAAACTAATCTGTAAACTCCAAGACCTGGGCCTCAATAGCCCCTTGTACAATTGTATCCTGGATTCATTCACTTGCAGACCCCAGCCAGACTGGATTGGCAAAAGCATCTCTCCGTAATCTCCATCAGCACATGTGCACCCCTGGGCCGTGTGCTTAGCCCCTGCTGTACTCGCTTTACACCTGTGACTGTGTGGCCAAGTACAGTCCCAAAATTCCAACACCATATACAAGGTCGCTGATGACATCATTGTTGTGGGCCATATCAAAGGTGGTGATGAATCGGCATAGAGAAGGAAGACTGAAAATTTGACTGAGTGGTGTAATAACAATAACCTCTTAATCAATGTCAATAAGATCAAGGAACTGATTGTAGACTTCAAAAGAGGGAAAGAAGAGGTCCATGAGCCAGTCCTCATTGGAGGTTCAGAGCTGGAGAGGGTCAGTAACTTTTAATTCCTGGATGTCACAATCTCAGAGGACCCGTCCTGGACCCATCATAGAAATACAATTGCAAAGCAAGCACAACAGTGCCTCAACTTCCTTTGGAGTTTGCAGATATTCAGCATGTCATCAAAAAGCTTGACAAACTCCCATAGGTGTGTAGTGGAAAGTGTATTGACTGGCTGCATTACAGCCTGGTGTGGGAACAACCGATGCCTTTGAATGGAAGATCCTACAAAAGGTAGTGGATTTGGCCCAGTACATCACATCTACATGAAACGCTGCTGGAGAAAAGCAGATCCCTCATCTAAAATCCATCATTACCACCCAGGCCACGTTTTTTTCCTGCTGCTGCCATCAGGTAGAAGGTACAAGTATCTCAGGACTCATGCCACCAGGCTCAAGAACAGTTACTACCCCTCAACCACCAGGCTCTTGAACAAAAGAGGATAACTACACTCATCTAATGAGATGTTCCCCCAACCAATGATCTCACTTTAAGGACTCTTTTTGTTATTTCATGCTCTCGTTATTTATTGCTATTTATTTCTATTTGCATTTGCAGTTTGTTGTCTTCTATGCTCTCGCTCTTTCGTTGATCCTGTTTACAGTTACTATTCTATAGATTCACTGAGTATGCCTGCAGAAAAAGAACCTCGGGGTTGTATGTAGTGACATGTGTGTACTCTGATAATAAATTTTACCTTGAACTTTGAAATAGACATACAGAGGCATGTGATTCATCTAAAATGCAGCACATGATGGTACAGCACATTATTGTCTATCGTCAACCAAACCAAATACTCAATTCATTATCATTTCAAAATTTGCTATGAAAATCCAAATCTGAAACAAAAATGTTAACACTCAGGACAAACTGTTGGTAGGTCTTAAGCTATAGAGGAACAAATTTCTAGATAGCTATCTCAGGCAATTCAGGGATCTATTGTGATTAACTTTTATTATCTTTCTGTGAAAACAAGTGTCTCAGAGAAACACATTAAATACCAGATTCATTACATACAAAATAAATTAAAAACAGTTAAAACATAAGAAATAGTAGCAAAAATAGGCCAAATAATTCTTTGACTCATCATTTTCTCAGCCCCATTCTCTTAATTAGTTGCAATCTTCTATTGTGATTACCTTTCTTTTGAAATTTCTTTGTTAAATTATCAAAGTATACATTTAGCTCTGTCCTTGCTAATGGATTTAATCATTCGGCATTATTAATTAATAACACATGATTGCTATAGGAACAGGAAAGTAATGTCTGAACCTCTTTTTCGCTTGCCTTTTTGTATTTCTACAAAAGCATTGTCCAAATAAGTATGGATTAAGACCAAGTGGACTTGGGAAGAAAATGTCACAATAGCTGGTTGTTTCTCTTGTTGTTGTATTTCAGACTTCTTCCCCACAACCAACATACTGTAGCATCATATTTAAAGAATTGCTGAAAGCTAGTGACTAAAATAATATACCAAAATTGTATACAGCTCAAAAATTAATAATTGACTATTAAGTCAGACATCATTTCCATTCTTGCGTTCCTTGATAATACACCAAATAGTTCTGTTCTCTTTGATATGGAAGACAATAGGTAGGTGGTTATCGGAAACTCATACCTGTTTGAACATTGTTTGCAGCTCAGATGCAACTTTTGGAGGGATTTGTAACCCCTGGAAAAGATGCACAATATATTCAATAAAATACTGCCATAGATAATAGATGCTTTTTAAGGAAAAACTAATAAGTTACTTATCTCATTCACTAAAGCCAAGCAAGTTAACAGGTAATTTTTCCAAGATTAGGGAAGTTTATTATTGGGTAGTAATCATAAAATATTTTCATTGGCCAATGTGACGTTAACAAGTCAACATGGAGTTATAGTCACTAAAACAATTATTAGGGAGGTTTGGAACAATAAATCTTTTCACAAGTATAGACTGAGGAATTCTTTGTTACAAACCGTAATGAAACATAGTCTATATATTATTTTATAGAGGAAGAGAGAGGTTCTGGGAAGAGAGGAATATTTAAGATTAATTGGTTAATTATAGTTACATGTGCTGAAGAAAAACTTTGTTTGGCATGTCATCCATACAGATCATTTCACCACATCAGTACATTGAGGTAGTACAAGGGAAAAGCAAGAGCAGAATGAAAAATGTAGTGTTACAGTGGCCGAGAAAGTGTAGAGCAGAAAGATAATAAGTTACAAAGCTGTGATAAGGTAGATTGTGAGGTCAGGAGTCCTTATTGTCTCACCGCTTCCATGACATACTGGCTAAACAGAGAAGCACCTTTAGTAACAGACCGATTCCACCGAGGCACACCACTGAGCCCCACAGGAGAGCCTCTCTCCCTGTGACTCCACCTTCTTAAGTATATGGTTTCATTGCACATACGTATTCCTTTTTATGCACATTCTGTATTCCTTTTCACGCACATTTTGTATTCCCTTTTGAACCTCAATGCTTACATAGAAAAATAGAAACATAGAAAATCTACAGCACATTACAAGACCTTCGGCCCACAATGTTGTGCCAACTATGCAACCTACTCTAACAGCTGCCTAGAATTTCCCTATCGCATAGCTCTCTATTTTTCTAAGCCCCATGTACATTTTGTGTGTTAAAGTATATATTTCTGACTGAGCAGCCTTGCAAAATAATTTCCTTCAGGATAAATAAAGTTTTATCTTACTTTTGCTTATCCTATAACAGTAGTATAGAAGCTGTCCTAAATTCCAATGGTACATGATTCAGACTATTGTATCTTCTGCTGGATGGGAGGGGACAGAAGACAGAACTCCTGGAGCAGGAGGGTTCTTTGTTTATGTTGAATGCTTTTCTGAGGCAGCTAAGTGTGCAGACAGAGTTCATGGAGGGGAGTTCTACACCCCTGAACTCTCTACGGATTATTGTGAATAGTTTAGAGAATGGATTTGACTGTGTCTCAGGTAGAAAAATATATTTGGATGGACTGAGTTAAATAGGTCATTTTTGCACAGTCTCAATTTATAATACCACCCTCTTTTTTCCTTTAAGCATCAAGTCATTTTTGTCCTTGCCTTTGTGATTCAGGAAATGAGAGAATGTGATAGAAATTAAATGCAATATACGGTATAAACACATAAGCAACTGAACAGAATAATGCAAGAATATTGCAGTTCAGGTGGCAGCAATGGTCTACCTACTACTCTTTCATTTAATGGGTATTATTTAAAGCAGAAAGTGGAAGATTTTCACAAACACATACAATGGATCTCAATGCTTAAATCTGTATTCTGAAAATGAGCAGAGGCAAGTTAAAAGTGAGTCATTGTCAAATATGCACTTGGTGGCCACTTTATTAGGTACCTCTTGTCCTCTTGTATCTAATAAAGTGATCACTCAGTGTGAGTTCATGGTCTTCTGCTGTAGCCCATCGACTTCAAGGTTCAATGTGTTGTACATTCAGAGATGTTCTTCTGCACACCAACTGTTGTAACATGTGGTTACTTCAGTTATTGTTGCCTTCCTGTACTGTGCTTTATACCCTAGCTTGGAGAAATATTGTCTCATTTCTACAATATATACATTGCATGGTTATATATATATATATTTAAATGTCGAAACTTGACTTGACTTCCTGTCAGTTTCAACCAGTCTGGCTATTTTTCTTTAACCTCTCATATTAACCAGACATTTTAGCCCACAGAACTGCTGCTTACTGGATGTTTTTGTTTCCTTTTCACGCCATTCTCCATAAACTCTGAGACCGCTCTGTGTGAAAATCCCAGGAGATCAGCGGTCTCTGAGATACTCAAACCACCCCAATTGGCACTGACAATCATTCCACGGTCAGTCACTTAGATAACATTTCTTCACCATGCTAATGTTTGGTCTGAACAACAACAGAACCCCTTAAGACCATAAGGTATAGGAACAGAATTAGGCCATTCAGCCCATCGAGTCTTCTCCGCTATTCCATCATGGCTGATCCCAGATCCCGCTCAACTCCATAAACCTGCTTTCTCCCCATGACCTTTGATGCCCTGACCAATCAGGAGACTACCAATTTTTGCTTTAAATATACCTGAGGGCTTGGCATCCACCACAGTCTGTGGCAGAGCATTCCACACATTCACTACTTTCTGCCGAAGAAATTTCCTCCTTACCTTTGTTCTAAAGGGTTGCCCCTCAATTTTGAGGCTGTGCTCTCTCGTTCTGGACATCCCCACCATAGGAAACATCCACTCGACATCCATGTTATCTGGTCCTTTCAACATTTGGTAGGTTTCAGTAAGACCCCGCCCCCC
The DNA here is from genome assembly GCF_963921235.1 of Mobula hypostoma. Taxonomy (NCBI): domain Eukaryota; kingdom Metazoa; phylum Chordata; class Chondrichthyes; order Myliobatiformes; family Myliobatidae; genus Mobula; species Mobula hypostoma. The sequence continues at coordinate 47,681,106 of NC_086098.1, forward strand.
CCCCCCCCCGCTGCTGCATTCTTCTAAATTCCAGTGTGTACAGGCCCAAAGCTGCCAAACGCTCCTCATATGTTAACCCCTTCTTTCCTGGAATCATCCTCATGAACATCCTCTGAACTCTCAAATGACAACGCATCCTTACTGAGATATAGGGCCCAAAACTGTTGACAATACTCCATGTCTGCATGCTTTTATGCATTGAGTTGTGAAACATGATTAAATACTTTCATTGATGAGGAGGTGTACAGGTGTACCTAATAAAGTGGGCACGGAGTGTAGTTCTTAAATGGATGCACGGCATATTAAAATAATTATTACCTGACCTTTTGTCCTAAAATATCGAAACCAGAGTGAAACATTCCCATGTCCGTACATTGGATGTGAAGCGCGGCAAGTTCTACTGGTAATATTAATATCGAACAGAAGATGTCGCTCTTCACATGTAGTTGAGCGCCGGGAAGGTAGAGAATTGAATTTAAGACAAAGTCTGTTTGTTCAATTTGACATTCAGGTACATACAATCTGACGTTCGCTGTCTTTAATTATTTGATATACAACTTTCAATACCAATCAATAATTCTTTATAACTATTTGTTTGATGTAACTGCTTTCGATGTAATCGTCTCAGATACACGATGGCACGAATAGAGCGTAGGAACAAAGGCCCGAGATCAGAGTGATTGGATACAATTGGGCAGCAATTTTGGTATTTGCTTTGAATTTCCGTTGATTTGTAAATTAAAACGCAATAGTGTTCGTCATCTTGAAATAAAAACTGTTAATCGTGGTACTGTATGCATTTCCCCTTGAAGGAACAGCATCAGACCGGGTGATATGTTAAACCGAATTTAAATAATAAACTCAATAATCTAGAGTGGCGGGGAGAAAACTGGAGCAGGTACCAGATTAGGGTGATCGACCAAGATTATACTGAATGACAAAGCAAACACGAAGGGCCGAAGGGCCTAATCCTGGCCCCATCTCCTATGTCTTCTCTATCTGAAGTTAATTTTTGTGTAGACTGTCACATTTATTCCATTCCCAAGCAACTCACAATGCTCCTGAACCCGGAGATTTCGTCGGGTATTTTATTTTGGATATCTGTTGAAAGAAAATCAGTTGATTATCGGACTTCAGTTAAATGGCTATGGAGCAAAGATGCTGGGATGTTCAATACGCTTGATCTGACGAACTGTCAGGGCCGATTCCCGGTCCTATTCCTGAACTGCTCCAGTGGTCACATGGTACTGTCCAGGCAACCAGAAATAGTGTATAGTTTTTGATGGTTCCCTCTTAGACCTGCACTATGTCAACAGATTCAAGCCCCTGGCTCCTATGAGTGTTAATAATATGGCAACCCCAAGCCGTAAATTGGCTAAAAACGCGCGGATCGATGACAGTGTTATGGCCCAATATATTACCGTAATGTCCTTTGTGTCTCGCATTGAAAGCGTTGGACTACATTGGCACAGCAGCAGGCCCTCCCATTCAAACATATGAGAGAACAGGAGCAAAGTCATGAACTGGAAGGTGTGCAGCTATGGACGAGAGGAATTCATTCGAGCCATTAAACGTCTTTATTACTCTTTTTTAAATATAATTTTCCACCTTGCACGCTGCCATCATTCCCATGCACCGCGCATGTGGACTTCAGGCTGCCGACCGCCGACCGGCAACGGCACCAGTTCCAAAGACGTACCTCACTTTCTCTCCGCTTCCTTTGTGCTGAAGAGGTTGTTTGTTTCACAGGAATGAGGCCCTTAACCTCTCAGGTGTAATGGCGTTATGGTTCAACGCTCCCCACCATTTTACAATACAATGCTCCCAGGAATGGCCGAATAGACCCCATCCCAAAAAAACGTGTTCAGCCGCAAATAAAAAGTTTTCACAGACTAAGGGTGTTACTTCCTAAATGCCTTCTCCATTATAAACGCAATGCAGACCGAATTAATACTACGAATGAGTTAAAAGTCTGTCCAGCCGCAGTCCGAACCATTTCTTACCCGATTAGAATTGATCTGAATAAGTATTCGAGAAGACCACTTTATACGGTAGCTGTATTCTGCACTGATGTTAAAGCATACCGCTGTATCTCCTGCACCTCAGTACAAATATAAGGATCGGCTCCTCGCTATCGCTAACCTTCCTAGGAAACCATCCCTCTTAAATGAAAGGTCCGGGTTATTTTGGTAAGTACTACTTCAGTAAGAAGACAAGCGTGTTTGGGGCAGTGGTAGACTGAACGGGAGCTTGATGTGAAATGTACTACAAATACCTGGTCCTTCTCGTCATTATTTTAGGGAATAAAGCTAGATGAAGCGCATTCAATCAATGTGGGAACCGCGACTTCCGAAATGTCAGCCACTCACTCTCTGGTAAATCAAGAGCTCTCAAATTTCACCAGGAAAAAGTTAAACACATCTTTATTGTTGCAGAGTGATCTAAAAGTGAACCAAACACACACACACACACACACACACACACACACACACACACACACAAATACGTTAGCTCCAGTCCATTTACATGAAAAAAGTGAAGGAACATTCTCGGTTGCACTACGCTACTGGCCGCGTATTTGCCTGGACCGTAGGTTATTAATCCGGAACATTGACCCAGTCATGTGATGGTTTGAAGGAGCCACCAAGTGAGTTTTAGGATAGTCGGGAATACTTTCCTTTATCGCACTCGTCATCGGCTTACTGTGGAAATCTGTAAATCGTGGCTTTTAAAACAAATTACTAGGGAGGAGGGAGAGAATTCTCATCTCCACCCTCCCCTCCCTCCCCCCCGCAGAAATCGTTCATAACTCCTGCGGGAAACAAAGTAAGGAAGAACTGAGCGTTGCGGCTGTTTTTGTAACAGGGTGATTTGAAGATCGCATCTTGGTTAAAACGCGGCAACCCAACGCCATCCAACCGTGGCATCTTTACATTCTCTGGGACACACCACAGCACCTGGCTTCTGTTTGCTGCGACTGTGACACGGCAGAGTGCGCCGCGTATCAGCAGCCAAACCTCTCGCCCGTCTCCAAAACTGCACACCCGGAGGATAAGGGACAAAGAAGCGGAAAGGAGATTATTTATTGCAATGCAAAATGGTGAATGATATTGCATCACTTCTCGGAATTTATTTGCGGAATTAGCTGTCCCCGTGATGTAACATCTCATGCTTTCTGGACCCTAATTGCTGAAAAGTTATATTTTTAAAAAAAGATTTTGCTGGGATAAAGTTTGAGCCAATCAGAAGCGCAGTGGGGGCGCCCTGCTCCGCGGATGGTTGCAATTGCCGGAGTCTGAGCAGCGTTCTCTCTGTAATGTAACCAAGTCCGCCGTCCGGGGGGAAGGTGAGAGAGCAAAGGCATCTGAATGTGCGTTCAGCCTCTGACTTAATCTCTTCCGATCTCGGACGCAGAACTCTTCCAGAATGGATTTACCGAAGGCTGCGGCGCTTGTGTGGTGTGCCCTTTGCTGCTGTTGGGATTTCCTTTCTGTTCTTGAAGCTGCTACACTGGGGTCTCTGCAGGATTCCTCTCCTCAGGATGTTCCTGGTTCCTCATCACCTCGGGACGGCAAGGACGATCGGACCTTCAAGCGCCAGCACATTCGCACCGGTACGGTGGTGCCGCACGAGTACATGGTGTCACTTTACAGGACCTTATCCGCCTGCGAAAGGAAAGGGTTGAACAGCAGTCTGGCCCGAGCCCGACCCCTTGCCAACACTGTCACCAGCTTCGTGGACCAAGGATACGGTGGGTAATAAATGAGGCTCCACTTAATTATAGAGACCTGGCCGCTTGGGCTGGGAAAGCGCTTTTACAGTAGCTTGCATCAGGCTGTGCGGCGCGAAATACAAGTAGTGATTGCTTTCATCTGCCAACATTACGGCTCCTATTCCAGTGCTAAATTGATTCTTTTAAACAGTAAGCAGAGACATGGGTTATCGACATAAACGTATATTTAGATGCAGTTTATAACGATAGACGGACAGATGCATCAACTGATTAACTGGATGTCAGGCAGACTGCGTGCCCGGGCCACAGCTGTGATATGTCTTGAGGAAGAAAAGTTGATCCAATATTACCATAAGAATTCTTAGAATGTACACAGCAGCAGTATTTAAGCAATCAGACTCACAGAGCTGGCGACTGAACCAATCGTTTGACGAAATAAAGATTTGCTGAATCGTGCCGTCTGCTGCGATTTGCAATGTGAATTGCAGGAGAACCGTGGGTATCCTCGAAGTACCTGTCCCCCGGGGTTAATTTTATGGTTCTAGACCCTCCGGCCTCCATGAATGTGCTTGACAAATAGGGAGGGTGGAAATAGCAGCACAGTATGAACAACAGTGAAGGAATTTACTCCGTAACTACTCTGGACAGGGTGTACAAACATATACATTTCAATGTGTATGAGGACTTCACAATATTTAGCGCCAGTAGTGTGGCTGATTCGCTGTTAAACCAGCAGGTAAAGATGTTAGGTGTTGCGGGGTGCGATATTTATGTGCGGAGTAGGCATGCGAGCGAGCCACTGTGGATCGTATGCAGATGCTAATAAGAGAAACAGGACATGTTCCCTTTCAATATTCACATCCACCAAAAAAAAATCCACGCAGAAGCTGGAACCGGGAATGGCCCCAGTCCAAAGCTTTTAAGTGCACGGAGTAAAAACAACACGATCTTATGAGTGGAAATTTTGAGAAGAAATCGATTCAGTAATAAGACCACGAAAAGGGCACGCTGCATGATATCGCTTAGAAAATTTAATCATTATTTAAAGGAGCCCCCCCCCCCGCATTACATCCCATGAAAATGCGCCCACTTCCATTGATTTAAATATTCTCTGAAAATGAAACAGACTTCAGGGCTGCCCAAGACTTGAAAGGAAAGGTACTTTGTCACATGAGTACAGATGTTGCAGATGTGTAGATGTTCTCAAGCACTTGCTTTCCCCTGGAATACCGCTAGCCAGGAGTACCGCTAGCGCATTGCCTATTTAAATGAACTTTAACTGGGTACCATCTGGGTTTTATTAATCTCTGCTGGGGAACCATCAGAACATGCAGCAATGAAATTGACTAATTTCAGACGGAAATACTGTTTTATTGTATCCCTCTGTGGACACGCGTTTCCACTTCATAATCGATCCATGAGAACATTGAAGCAATATTAATGTCGAAGAAGCAGTCAAAAAATCAAGTCCTCCACTACAGTACCATTTGAAATTTTGTTCGGGACAATCTACTCAACAATATCTCTAATACACTGAAATAAGACTCGACCAGTACAAATGCGCTTTGAGGATATTGATAACACATCCTTCTCGAAAGGGTAAATAATTTACAATACGGCATTTAGAACTTGAAAGTGAGCGGTGCTTCTATTCACTTTGAAAGGCAGGTTATGTGTGTATTTTTAAAAGCACAGAGTTACTGAGATAACATTGTGCTGAAAGGTTTACTTGGAGTGACAGAGTTAGACGGTCGTGAAGAAAGACCTGATTATTTGCTGGATCCGAATACTGTACAAGGAAAACGCTAGTTGTCAGAGTTATCTATGACAATTGACCCCGATAGGACAAGATATAACCAGAACAGTTGCCTTGCACGCAATATTTGACGAAGTAACCCCATACAGAATGAAATGTTGCTGGTGAGGTACTCTGATAATGCAATGTAGTACTGCATAGGAATGCCTCAATACGTGCAATGGGGTAGGACAATTAAAATAGTAGATGGAAATGAGTAGGAATAGCCGCGGTAAATTTCAAAGCTGAGCGCATACGATCATATATCTGGTAGATGGCTTGTTGCTGTAGCTTTAGTGCCGTTCGTCGTAATGTTGAGGCTGTCGAAATAGCTTATCAGTCTAAAATTAATCCTTAATCAGGTATAAATCCACGCTTCGTTTATTCTGCCTGGAAGCTCTCATCCAAATACTAATATGCGTGTCAGATTGTTGGCTAATGGTATTCTCTTAACAGCAGCATTGTCACAAAGCGCTCTAAGATGGGCCAGCCATATACAACAGCGAGCGATATTCCCATATCTAAACATCGATGGGACTTAGTCAGACATAACTCCAGTAAGAATGTCAAGCCAATTCAAACCCGTTTAAACCGCGTCAAACAAAGCACCACTCGTTCCCTCAAAGTGGGGATCTGCGTGTGGCGAAATATTGAGCCTAAAGTTAAATGAAGATCTCGGTATTCAGGAGAACAAAGCACAACCGGAACTTCTGATATTTCCGATGCGAATGCAAGCAGACAATCTCGGAAATTCAGAAGCTCGGCTGCAAATCAAAGCTGCGTTTTAAAAAAATGTTTGGGTACATATCCTATACACTTGGTAGAATTCTTAGATAGGAAGCCACAAACTACATTTAGCTAGATTCCGGATCTTAAAACATCTAGTAGAGCTATCCCAGTAATTAATATGACAGTCTTGTTTACTGGAAGTCACCAAATGTCCTTATGACCCAGCGTTGTTCCATCTGATTCTTCGTATTATTTGCCCTTCCCATTCCAACAGTACAGCCCGCCGTTATACTAGAATCGTGCGCTTTAATTCGTAAGCTTGAACTACTTATTCGCAAATTAGTCTTGATGCTAAAGCTCTTCTTTGCCCTGCGTTTACCATCCGATTGTTCTAAAAATTGCAAAAACAAAAATCATCTGCTTATAAAGCACGTTTTGGCGACGCAGTGCGCTCTGCCTTTTAAGAACAACGTTATTGTTGAGATATGGGAATAAATCTATAATGATTATGGCCCGAACAACAGATTTGAAAAGATAATAACGATAAACGGTGAGCATTGTTCAGAGCGAACTGTTCCATTTCAGCGCTGTAATAGAGGCATGCGTTACAAGGAAACACTGATACTGTAATATTAAGATGATTTGGACCATGTTGGAACAAGACTTCCAATAACTAGCCTGTAATAACGCACCGTGTGATAGATACAAGGCCGACTTGTTCAGCACCAAAGTCGGACAGCAATGGGATAATGATACACTGAGTCAGGGACAGGTGCCTTCACCCGCAAGCGATCCATTTTACATGGCACCTGCAATAATGCACTTTGTGCTCAGACAAAGGGATCGGGACAATTTTTTTTCGGTAAACCTTTCACTTATGAACCAACAAAAGGATGATTGGCTTGTTTGAACCTGTCATTAAGATCCTTGATTCCTGGTCATGTTCCGTCAGTGCACAGCTTCGCAGGTTTAGGAGAAATAATTCAGTCAATTGTATACTTGCCTTTATTTGCCAAGGCATGGGCTTTAACAGAGAAGTTATGGTAGAACTGCTTACAATACGAGTAGGATCACTGCTAGGGGGACTGTTGTAACTTGGCTGACATGACAGGGAAGATGTGCTTGCATTGGAAATGATGTGATGAAGGTTTTCGAGGATGTTAGTGGAAATTTGTAGCCACACGGAATGATTCGATAAAACAGGGCTTTTTTTGTTTTGAAAAGAATGAGATGGGGAAGACGTACCTGAGGTATATGAAGTTATAGAGACAGAAAAGACTGCAGATGCTGGAATCTGGAGCAATACATATTGTGCTGTTGGCATTTCGGATCGAGATGCTTCATCTGCACTGTAAGCAAGAGCGAAGAAGGCCAGTTTGAAAAGGTGGAGGGAAGTGGTATAAAGTTATAAAGTTTATAATAACGTGTATAACTTCATAAACGTACGTGTGTAAATTTATGTGGGGATCAGGGCGCATTAAATAGGGAAGATCTATTTCCTGAGCAAAACGGGAGTTTGTTTAAAGTAATTGGCGGCAGGATTAGCGGGAAGATGGGGGAAATGTTTCATTAAAACGGATACTAGGAATCTGGAGCTCGCTGCCTGAAAGGTGGTAGAGACAGAGACATTCATCACACTTAAAACAAAACTAGGGTCTGCACTCAAACAGCCGTGACCCTCAAGCCAGCAGACCTATTGCTTGCAGACTCCTTAGACTGGGTCGCGGTTTTTCCACCGATGTAGACCTGATGAGCCGAATAGTGTCCTTCTGTGTTGCATTTTTCCACAATTTTTGTAATGCTGGCGTACTGTTTTTAAATGTAGTGTGCAGGGAAGTATTATTTTAAGTGGTTATATTCATACACACGAAACAGATAGCATTTTACCCCCAAAATTAGTCGGGATTAGTGTTTGTTGAACGGCGGTGAATAAAAGAACAATTGGTGCATTCATTCAATCACAGGCTGGCAGTTGATAATAACCTGTAGGAGGCAGACTTTGGAAAAAATGTCCAAATAATTGCTATGTTTTATTTTCATATCAAATTCCCGGTGACATCATGTTATGGTTTTGATGTTCTGCGTAATTTTAAAACCGCAGAGAGAAGGAGGAATAAGGCGAAGTTAATGGGACTAATCGTCACGCTGGTGTGGTCGCGATATTATTACAAAGGTCCCGGTGCTTGCAAAATGCGGGATTATTTTAACAAGGCAGTTATCATTCTGATCCAGATTAGGTCAACAAAGATTTTAACGCGCAGGGGCTGTTAAATGGCAACAAAAATACGCAATTTCAAGCCAAGAGTTTTTCTTAAGTAGACTTCAGCTTTACATCCAGTAAACCCCATGTCCCAGCGGCAAACTACTGTATTATATGGATTGGCGGAATAAAGCAAATATACTTGACTTTACTTCCCTAGCCAGGCATTACTGAGATGAATTTACGAGAGGAAAGTCCTGAGGTGACCCTCGAAGGAACGGTGTTGTACAGTCCATGATGTGGATAAATAGATATTACTGGGGACGACTCGATTATTCATTTGTTCAAACGCGTTGTTTGCTTGTTCCGTATAGTTTATTATTATAATTCTCACAAAAAAAAACGAGCACGCCGACAGACCTGTCCATCCATTACATCTCTGCTGGTTATATTTTTGCCCTTTTACACCCCATATCTTGCCTATTTAGGTGCCTGTCAAAATGTCTCTTAAACATTAAAATTCTACCTGATTCTACCGTCTCTTCTGGAAGCATTTTATAGATACCATTCACTCTGTGTAAAAATCATTTCCTTCTATTCCCTTTAAACCTTTTCCTCTTCGCCTATGCCCTTTCGTTGTTAATACTCCTACCATGGGAAACATACTCCATCTATGCCTCTCATAATCGGATAGCCTCCTATCTGGTCTCCGCGCAGCCTTCACTCCAGGAGAAAAGGTTTCAGCCTATCCAATCTCTCCCCATAACAGAAGACCTCAAATCTCGGAAAAAATCCCAGTGAATCACCGCTGTACATTCCCACTGGCAATCACAGTGTGGAGACCAGAACTGCACACAATATACCAAGTATGGCCTAATCAGTGTTTTATAAAGTTGCAACATAACCTTATATTCTATGCCTCGACCTCGGAAGGCTATTATGCCACGTGTTTTCTTCGATATCCTATCGATCTGTACTGTCACGTTCAGGGAACTATGGACTTGGACCCTTATGATTCTCTCTTCGCCAACATTCCTTCGCACCGTACCATTTAACTGTAAAGTCTCCTATCTCTATTCGACTTTCCAAAATGCACGATCTCGCCCTTATCCAGATTGAATTCCAGCTCCTAGGACTTCCTATCTAGGACCAGAGGTCACAGGCTCAGAACGGAAGGAGGCCCCTTTAAAACAGAGAAACATAGAAAACCTACAGCAAAATACAGGCCCTTCGGCCCACAAAGTTGTGCCGGACATGTCCCTAACTTAGAAATTACTAGCCTTCTATTTTTCTAAGCTCTATGTACATATCCAAAAGTCTCTTAAAAGACCCTATCGTATCCGCCTCCACCACCGATGCCGGCAGCCCATTCCACGCACTCACCACTCTCTGAGTAAAAAACTTACCTCTGGCATCTCCTCTGTATCTACTCCCCAGCACCTTAAACCTGTGTCCTCTAACTATCCACACGATCAATGCCTCTCATCATCTTGTACACCTCTATCAGGTCACCTCTCATCCTCCGTCGCTCCAAGGAGAAAAGGCCGAGTTCACTCAACCTATTCTCATAAGGAATGCTCCCCAATCCAGGCAACATCCTTGTAAATCTCCTCTGCACCCTTGCTGTGGTTTCCACATCCTTCCAGTAGTGAGGCGACCAGAACTGAGCACAGTACTCCAAGTGGGGTCTGACCAGGGTCCTATATAGCTGCAACATTACCTCTGGTTCCTAAATTCAATTCCATGATTGATGAAGGCCAATACACCATAAGCCTTCTTAACCACAGAGTCAACCTGCGCAGTTGTTTTGAGTGTCCTATGGACTTGGACCCCAAGATCCCTCTGATCCTCCACACTGCCAAGAGTCTTACCATTAATACTATATTCTGCCATCATATTTCACCTACCAAAATGAACCACTTCACACTTATCTGGGTTGAACTCCATCTGTCACTTCGCAGGCCAGTTTTGCATCCTATCAATGTCCCGCTGTAACCTCTGACAGCCCTCCAGATGATCCACAACACCTCCAACCTTTGTGTCATCAGCAAACTTACTAACCCATCCCTCCACTTCCTCAGCCAAGTCATTTATAAAAATCACGAAGAGTAAGGGTCCCAGAACAGATCCCTGAGGCACTCCACTGGTGACCAAACTCCATGCAGAATATGACCCATCTACAACCACTCTTTGCCTTCTGTGGGCAAGCCAGCTCTGGATCAACAAAACAATGTCCCCTTGGATCCTATGCATCCTTACGTTCTCAATAAGCCTTGCATGGGGTACCTTATCAAATGCCTTGCTGAAATCCATATATACTACATCTACTGCTCTTCCTCCATCAATGTGTTTAGTCACATCCTCAGAAAATTCAATCAGGCTCATAAGGCATGACCTGCCCTTGATAAAGCCATGCTGACTATTCCTAATCATATTATACCTCTCCAAAGGTTCATAAATCCTGCCTCTCAGGATCTTCTCCATCAACATACCAACCACTGAGGTAACACTCACTGGCCTATAATTTCCTGGGCTATCCCTACTCCCTTTCTTGAATATAGAAACAACATCCACAACCCTCTAATCCTCTGGAACCTCTCCCTTCCCCATTGATGATGCAAAGGTCATCGCCAGAGGCTCAGCAATCTCCTCCCTCGCCTTGCACAGCAGCCTGGGGTACATCTCATCCGGTCCCAGAAACTTATCCAACTTGATGCCTTCCAAATGCTCCAGCACATCCTCTTTCTTAATATCTATATACTCAAGCTTTTCAGTCTGCTGCAAGTCATCACTACAATCATCAAGATCCTTTTCCATAGTGAATACTGAAGTAAAGTATTCATTAAGTACCTCTGCTATTTGCTCTGGTTCTATACATACTTTCCCACAGTCACACTTGATAGGTCCTATTCTTTCACGTCTTATCCTTTTGCTCTTCACATACTTGTAGAATGCCTTGGGATTTTCCTTAATCCTGCCCACCAAGGCCTTCTCATGGCCCCTTCTGGCTCTCCTAATTTCCTTCTTAAACTCCTTCTTATTAGCCTTATAATCTTCCAGATCTCTAACATTACCTAGCTCTCTGAGCCTTTTGTAAGCTTTTCTTTTCTTCTTGACTAGATTTAGAGATGAGGAGGAATTTCTTTAGCCAGAGGGCGGTAAATCTATGGAATTCATTGGCACAGACAACTATGGGGCCCAAGTCGTTGGGTATATTTAAAGCGAAGCTTGATAGGTTCTTGATGAGTTAGGTCAACAAAGGTTACGGGAGAAGGGTGCAGAATGGGCTTGAGAGGGGTGATAAATCAATCATGATCTATTGGCGAAGCAGACTGAATGGGCCGAATGTCATAATTCTGCTCCTTTGTGTTATGGCCTTATCTACATCCTACAGTAAATCTGTTCACTTTCCTGGCCTATCCAGAACATGGATTTTCGTGTCATCCGCAAACGTACCTCCCATAGACAGTCAACTAATTTCATCTGCTATGCATCTAAAAGAATCATCAGAGAGAGAAAGTAACACACACAACACGCTGGGGGAACTCTGCAGACCAGGCGGCATCTATGGAAAAGAGCAAACAGTCGACGTTTCGGGCTGAGACCCTTCATCAGGTCTGAGAGACCTGCGGTTGAAACGCTGAACACAAGAGGTTAATATGCAATCAGTATGCCAGCGCTACGTTTGGTGCGCAAATATTGCATTCACTGAAACCGGTTTTGGAAATATCTTTTTGCATGTTCAGTAATATATCCATCCAATGCAATCTGTGAATGAGTCCACGTCACACTTAAGGGTCCCCATAAAACTGCTACGCAACAAGTGAGAGACTGTGATAGAAATTACGACGTTTAGTCTGAAATTCGAATGGGTTGACCTGTGTGTTGATAAATCAAGTGGTTCACCGACTAATATTTACTGTTCACTCCTCCCCCATCACCATCCCCAAATAAAGCAAGAAAAAATGCAAGTTAATGACCGGAAGAGATTTGTACTGGCTTGTTACGAGTTACCGGTAGTTTCTGGGAACGCACCATTAAGACCCCGTCATTTTTAGTTCCTCGTCCTTTGTGACTTGTTGAGATCATACAGTTAATTTGGCTTTTGAAGATATCATGAAAAATACTTTCGAAATAAAGCAAAACCTAGGAACTAATCTCGGAAATAAAGGCGTAATCGGCATAAGCACGCTCCAAAGATAACATACCCTCGTATGACTTGGCACCAAATTGCAGTATCACGGCAATAAAATGACCAAAGAAAGTTTTAAGCTCTGAAAATCAAAAGCAATATCAGTAGGTAAGGTTGCAAGCGGCCATTTAGTCTCCGCGGGGCTTAATGAAGTGATGAAACGGTCTCTTGCTCTCGAAACCGACTCTTTGGCAATGATCTCGTCTTTTTGCCAGTGCTCGTTGTTTTATTGCAATTTTATTCCTATTCTCGTACAAATTTGGACTTTAAAGCTATTGAGATAATTCTCTCGAACTCTTGAGAATAGTAGACACAGATCTCTTTGTCTATGACGGTGGACCATGAAAGCGGACAGAACTTTCCACAGTCCTCACTGAATGGGCTGCTCCTTTCATCGTCCGTTCACAGATGACGGATGTGGAAGATCAACATTAAGGAGGAAACTCCGCATTTCTTTCAGCTCTTTGCAATCTGAGAAAATTATATTTGTGTCTGTATTTTCTAATTTTGGGAGAATATGCGCCCCCGACACTGAGGAAACAATCCTGCTGCTATTCCACGAAGGAACAGAATCATAGAAAGTCATGGCACAGAACTAGTTTTTTTTCAGCCTGTCGTGAGCATATCTGCCCAGAAATGATGTTTTGCTTTGGTCTGAAGCCTACTTTCTGGCTCCGCGCAGAGGTTCCTGATATTCTAGTTTTCACACTGATATATGTGAGTGTTTCTATCACCGTCGTCCTTTCAGGCAGTGAGTCCAGATCCCTCACCATCTCTGCGGAAAAGAAAATCTCCAACACTCTTCCAGTTCTTTTACCAATCAACTGATCTATCTTACCGTGTTATTAACAACTTATTAACAGTAAATTATTTCAAGAATCCATTCTGTTCTTTCATTCTGCGTTCGTAAAATCACCCGCCGCAATTAAAATATGCTCGATTTTTATTCTCAGTAGAACCAAAGAAAGACACTGTCGGCAGTATAACTGCACAATCGAAGTTTATTACAGAATAACAATATGGTTCCTTTGTGGGGTGAGCTTTAAAGAAAAACTCGATTACAGGCTTAGAAACAGCTGTTACCGAGTGCATCAACTCTCCACTGTAGAGCAGTATAACAACATATAATCTCATCTGTTTGTAGCGTAACAGAGAACAGATTGATAGCTACTCCCAGTGAAGCAAGTTAAACGATGCCTTCTGCGTTCTGGAAAATGCAAGAGGACGGGGAATAAAATATATGGGAAAAGGTTTTTTTTAAAAAAAAAGTCTACAGATGCAGAGAATCTAAAACAAAAACAGAAAATGCTGGAAGTGCTCGGCAGGATAGGCCGTAGCAATGGGAAAAGAAACGCCAACCTTTCAGGTGAAAGACCCTTGGTTGAGAAACGCAGATGGTCTCTTCTGCCTTTCTATTCAGCAACGGTTTATTTTCTGTACACTAAATTTGTCATTGGAATATACAGCAACAACTCAGATAAATAAGGATGTTTACTGGATGTTGCGAGGGACCAAACATAACATGGTAATGTCTCTGTTTCCCGTAGGTTTAAGCCATTGGAGGGTTTGCATTTAAACACTGAAACCGTTGTGTCATTTCCAGATGTGCTGGGCTTTACCTCCCTCTTCCCCCGCTCAAAACTCCACAACTATCCTGCCCATGAAACTCTTCAGGGCTGGAAGGAAAAAATACTGAAAAGTAAATTGAACACAGAGTCGAGGCGGTAAAGTTAAATTGCGGACAATTAATGGAATAATTATTAAATAATCATTTTAACCATGGCAACTCATACAGAGATATCTGAGTTTCCTTACATTTACAGTGCTTATTTAATACTTCTTCAAACAGAAGAAAGCGAATTTATGTGACCTCGATATTAATAATATGCAAATACTGTAGATAAAAAATAGACATTTGTTCCCACGCGAAGTCTGGAATATTTGACCACATGTGCGATCATTTAGCTGTGGGCATCTCATATTTTATAAGTATTTAGAAAATCTTATTTAGAGTAGCTGGGTGACAGCCTAGGAGGCAAGACAATATCGGCCATTTCCGTTGGTTATGCAAAGCTTGCTGACCGACGATGGATTAACAACACACTGTCTGCTTCAGTGCTTTATGGTTAGCACGGGGATGTTTTCCATGTTGGAAATGGTGTGAGCGGTTTTGGCGAGGCATGGATCGATGGCAGGAGAGGAGAGCCGTGGGATATCACCGACCCCTCTCACCAGTATCTGTCAAACTCGCGATGAAGTCTCCTACGATTGTGATCACTCTTGTGAGTGCGGGACAAGAGGCCTGGCTCCTGTCACAAAGAAATAGAAAATGCATTCACAACAATGAGGGATATTGAACTGAATTGAATTAAATTTATTTAAATCTTACATCCATCCCACAACATGAGGGAGCAAAACTTCTTGTGTTATGTATAGACATGGGAATTTATAAGTCTGATGGCTTGTAGAAAGAAGCTGTCCCGTCGCCCGTTAGTCCTGGTTTTAATGCTGCGGTACCATTTGCCAGACAGAAGCAGCTGAAACAGTTTATGGTTGGGGTGACTGGTGTCCTTGATGATCTTCCAGGCCTTCTTTCTGTACCTGCCGCTGTAGATGTGTCCTCAATAGAGGGAGGTTCACGTCCACAGATGAGCTGGGCTGTCCGTACCACTCTCGGCAGTGCCCAGTGATCAACGTTGGAGCAGTTCCCGCACCAGGCAGTGATACAGCCAGTCAGAATGTTCTCAATGGTGCTCTAGTAGAAGGCCTTGAGGATTTAGGGGCTCATGCCAGATTTTTTTCAGTCGCCTGAGGTGGAAGAGATGCTGTTAAGCTTTTTTTTTGCCACACAGCCTGTTTATACAGTCCAGGTGAGATCTTCGGTGATGTGTATACCGAGGAATTTGGCACTGCTCACCCTGTCAACTGCAGACCCATTGATGTTGATCGGGCCGAGCCTGTCTCCGTTCCTCCTGTAATCCACAATCAGCTCTCTTGTTTTTTCGACATTGAGGGAGAGGTAGTTACGAGAATAAGTGAGAAAAATAACACATAGGAACATAGGAATTTCTAATTCATTTACTCTTAATGGCTTTTACTGGGTTGCTTCAACCCATGGTTACCATAATAATGAAGAGCTTCAAAGAAAATGTGCAAGTTTACAATTGTGAACACGTGATGCATGATGGCACTTACTGTTCTTGAAAGGCAATTAGAGTCACAGTCATAGAACATTACAGCACAGAAACAGGCCCTTCGACTCATCTAGTCGGTGGTAAACTATTTGCTACCTAGTTCCTTCCGCTGACCTGCACCCGGACCATACACCTCTCAGCCATATACTTATCCATATTTCTCTTAAACGCTGAAACCGAATCCGCATTCACCACTTCCGTTGGCCTCTCGTTCCACACTCTCACTAATCTTTGGGTGAAGATGTTCCCCCTCATGTTCTCCTTAAATATTTCACCTTTAACCCTTAGCCCATGACCTCCATTTGTAGTCTCACTCAACCTCAGTGGAAATAGGGCATTTACCCTATCTATACCACTCATACCTGCGTATATCTTTATCAAATCCGTGCTGCTGCGCAGGCTGACTCTGTGGTTAAGGAGGTATCGGCCTTCATCAATCATGGGATTGAGTTTCAGAGCCGGCAGGTAATGTTGCAGCTATATAGGACCCTGGTCAGAACCCATTTGGAGTACTGTGCATAATTCTGGTCGCCTCACTACAGGTGAGATGTGGAAACCATAGAAAGGGTGCAGAGGGGATTTACAAGGATGTTGCCTGGATTATGAGAATAGATTGAGTGAATTCGGTCTTTTCCCCTTGGAGCGACGGAGGATGAGAGGTGACCTGATAGAGGTGTACAAGATGATGAGAGGCATTAATCATGTGGATAGCCAGAGGCCTTTTCCCAGGGCTGAAATTGCTAGTACGAGAGGGCACAGTTTCAAGGTGCTTGGAAGTAGGTACAGAGGAGATGTCAGGGGTAAGTTTTTTACGCAAAGAGTGGCGAGTGCGTGGAATGGGCTGCCGGCGGCGGTGGTGGAAGCAGATACAATAGGGTCTTTTAAGAGGCTCCAGGACAGGTACATGAAGCACAGAAAAATAGAGGGCTATGGGTAACCCTAAGTCATTTTTAAGGTAAGGACATGTTCGGCACAGCTTTGTGGGCCGAAAGGCCTGTATTGTGCTGTAGGTTTTCTATGTTTCTGTGTTTCTGAATCTCCCCTCATTCTCCGACACTCCAGGAAATAAACTCCTAAACTATGCAACCTTCCCCTTTCACCCAGGTCCTCAGCACCCGGCAACCTCCTTGTAAATCTTTTAAAGATATATATTTCTTCTGAAAACGTAGGAAAAAATTGACAAACTTGTATTAAACGTCTCGCCTCAAGTCTAAGAACATCAAATTTGCCTGTTGGAGGGGCTCCCAATGTTATCAGGCAATGGGCTCCAGAAACTAGCTTGCGAAGGAATGGCGAGAAAGTACAACAAGTCAGGTGGACCATGACGTTAAGGGAAATGAAACAATGGCATTCTATCACTACCTGGGTCTTCTTCCAGACAAACAAGGGAAGCAGTGACAACATGATCTTCCTGCGGTATTCTGTGCGGGGCACAAGTGAAGAAGGAGGTGAATAATGGATCAACATCTTGTGTGCCAATCAAACCAGTTGCTGTGTGTCCCCCCCACCCCCGGATAATTTCAAGCTTTTCGAAAGTGGTTGAGACATCTGATAAGAGATGGATATGCCTTAAAGCTCCAGACCAGTGCTTTGAAAATTATAGAGACTGTTGAGAGGTCAGGAGGAATTCGATTCAAAAATTCTTGTCTCCGTGGCTGCTGATGTGGCAGGCCGCGTTAAGATTTTGGCAATGTGGATTCCAAAGATATTTATGGTAGGGTCTAAGCAATTAGATAAGGTCAACGTGACCAGGCTTTTTCTTGTTTGAGATAATCATTACCGAGAACCTACTTAGTACAAATGCGACTTGTCACTGTCAACCCAGGCGTGAATGCAAGCCAATTCCTGTCGGAGCTGTTTCATTAATGGACGCATTCACAATAGAGACCAGTGCTGCGGAGTCACCGGTGAGCAGCGTAGGTTCTAGCCTTGGGTTAAAGAAAGGTCATTAATAATACAGCTGGAGGCGTTTGGGAGAAGATCCCCGTCGCAATATTCCAGGGCTGCAAAGTACACCCTTGACAACCATGCTCACGTTCAGTTTTTTTAATGTATGGCTTCAGTCGTCGCCAAGTTTTTGTTTGATCTCGATTCGACAGACCTCTTTTGCTCCATTCTCAGCCGAATGCTGTTGTGATAGGCAGAGCAGGTATTTACAATGCTCGAGCATTTTGCTTGTGTCTGCTTCATTCAGCCTATACGAACCTTCAATTTTCTTGTCTAATTAATAAAAAGCTTCATATTTACTAGTTGCAGATCTTGTATCTTATGGACATGTATAGATAGATAGATAGATAGACAGGCATACTTTATTATATCATGTGTTGGCTTGTCAACTGCAGGATTTGACCAGATTGCAGCTTGTAAATATAGTATGAAGATGTACTGTATAATCGTGTTTCAGTTTTGTTTTGTCTTGAATCTATTTGAATATAGTGAGCAAGCGTCAGAAAGGTGTTGAATTGTTTAGGAAATGGGAAGAAGAGAAACTGCATCAACGAAAAGGCGTTGGGTGGCGCCTCGTTTTAAAAAAAATAATGACCAAACTATCAAAACAAGTATTATTATACTTGTACAGTTTATCTACTTTTGCACATTAGTAGTTTGGCAGACTTTGTGTGCAGTTTTTCATTCTTTACATTGTATTTCCTCGTTCTGCTGTGAATGCCCGCAAGAAAATGATCTCAATAATATGGTGACATTTACGCACTTTGATAATATACTTGCTTTCAACTTTGAATATTGAAATGGAAAAAAAAACGCCGCTGGAGGAACAAAAGGCTCCAGGCAGCATCTGTGGAGAGAAATGCACATCCAACGTTTCGGATCGAGATCTGTCATTTGGTCTCCAGTTTCACAGCCCCATACTGTCCACTGCGATCTCCGAAACATATTTTAAGCGCCAAGTTTCTGCAGCAGTTTGTTTTTGTTTGCAATAGCACCTGCCGATTTTCTCTTTTTTGTTTGTTTGCTCCAGATTTCAGCACCTGTCATCTCCGTATATGTGGTGTACAACCACAATGCGTGAAGGACCAGTGTGAGCGTACACTGCTACTTTTAACTTTGGAATCAATATCGTTTTCACGATTCAGTGTGTCCTGTTCCTGTTCTTCTTTGTTTTAAATAAGAGCGCATTTTCTTAGCCCCTCCGCCGCTTCAGACTCCTCCTGTAGCTTCCGAACTTAATTTCTTTCCTCTCCTTTTTCAGATGGAGCTCTCCTTGGGAAGAGACAGAGATACCTGTTTGATATTTCCAAATTGCCAAACACCGAGGAGCTCATGGGAGCCGAGCTGAGGATCTTTCGAAAGTTGCCTGGAGATCTCCACGCGGCGCTCTCCCTGGGAGGGAGTATGTATCGGATTTTACTTTATTCGTGTATGGAGCGGGAGGTTTCCTCACCGAAACCTCTCGATTCAAGGACAGTTGACATATTGGACGTCGATTCGTCAAGATGGCAAGTGTTCGACGTGTGGGAATTAATGAAAAACCACAGCAATGCTAGGCTACTGTGTTTAGATATGGAAGTCATTTCCGATTACTCCCAGAAGGCTCTAGATCCTCGACTTTTGGGATTCAATCGCTCTGATCTCCAGCCTCGGGAAAAGGCCTTGCTGGTGGCGTTCAGCAACACGAAGAAAAGGGAAAACCTCTTTCGGGAGATCAGAGAGAAGATCCGGTCCCTGGGTGGATTGGATTCACTGCAGGTCAGCCGTGAACCGAATGTGAAGCGCCGCAGAAAAAGGAGGACAGCCTTCTCAAGCAGGTCCAGCAGAGGAAGCGGGAAGAAAGCCAGGTCGAGATGTAGCAGGAAACCTCTCCATGTCAATTTTAAAGAGTTAGGCTGGGACGATTGGATCATCGCCCCTTTAGATTACGAAGCATACCACTGTGAAGGGATCTGCGATTTCCCGCTCAGATCCCACCTTGAACCCACCAATCACGCTATTATACAAACGCTGATGAATTCCATGGACCCTGAGTCCACACCACCTAGCTGCTGTGTCCCATCCAAACTTAGCCCCATCAGTATATTATACATCGACTCGGGCAACAATGTGGTTTATAAACAATATGAAGACATGGTGGTGGAATCGTGCGGATGCAGGTAGCGCCTTTTCACCGGCCCTCTAGTGTGATTTTATCTGAAGCTAAATACTGCAGCGGGTTGAGTAATGGCCCATTATCCTCAAGTGCATCTCGGCGAGGTGCAGCCGTGGGGAGAATGACCCCTGGCCACAGGGAATTGCGACTTCCTGGGCCATCAAATCGGCGAAAGATCCAACAATCTAAGGCTTCGAAGTTTTATGAATCGGATTATAAATTGTACTAAATGCACCCATGTTCTTAATTTGTAATTAAGACGGACGACTGACCCTAATGCATCAGTCAATGGCCACAATTTTAAATCAAAACCTCCAGCGATGGGTGCTGACAGGTTGGGAAGTTCACTTAAACGTAAAATCCGTTCCATCTGCTATTTCTGTAGCGTGACTTAGCGCGCACATCCACTCATTATTTGCAATCTGATCACCGAACTGCCCTGGCGGGGGCATCCTTGCTGTAACGAAGGAGCGGCCGATCTGGTTTTGATCATTATTAACATGTGCTAACAAACGTGAGCCAGCTGCAAGCGGAAGGCCTAGACGGCAATCACTGAAAGGAAAACCCAGCTCTATCCTTGCCAAGATCACATATCTGCCTATTGCAGATTAACCCTTCGGGGACAGAGAAAGACAGAGGTGATTACGCCTCCCCCACTCGCCCCATCTCCACCCGCCTTTGCACGAATCTGAAATATCAGACTGTTAAAGTAGAACGGATGCTCAAAGAATATTGTAGTACGATGCAACTTAAATGGCACAAACTCGTTATCTAATTAAGTAGAAACATATTTCACTGCAATTCTAAATCAGATTCAATATCAAATTCTTCGTTAATTGGCAGCAGTGTAAATTTGCATTAAGGACAAACTACGTGTCCATATACTTATATTTCAAATAAGTATTTGTGACTTCCCATGTGTTTCATTGATCGTCTTTACAATTCAGTCTGAGACAGAAATATCAAAACGTACTAGAAACGTCAATCTCGTTTCCACGTTTAAATATCCGTTTTAACAGAAGATACGAATATTCTACTTGCGCATTTACAGAATATTCAGTGTTTTTTTTAGGCATACGAAGTGGACTTGTCGGAAACTTGAAAGGAAGGACGATGATTGAAACTGGTTAGGCTAGGGCCACAGGAGCTATTTTTGTAGAGGAGGTATTGACTGTCATTGATCATAATAGCAATTCAGTTTGAAAGCAGCAGTTATAGTTTCCCATCTGCAGCATCCTTTGGATTAGTGCAAGTCTTCATCTGCTACCCTACCTTTAAATCAAGTGCATTCCAAATCTCAACCATTGCGTTCTTTTTCAGTCAATATTTTCAATGTGCTTCCTTTGGCCAGCGAAGATCTCATTGGCTGAAACGGAATCTCCCTATTATAAAAAAACAATATTCTTAACATTTCCTTTTAACTATCTCTAAGAAAACTAGTCGCCGTTCTACGGTTTCTCCATAGATGTTCGTTCCATCTGTGTCCCCAAGTTTCCATTCATCCTCTCCACGGTCTAAAACATAGTGCGGGACATATAATTGAACACGACGCCACAGCTACAGGCTATCTGATGATCTATAACGATTTATCACAAGTGCGTAATATTTGTGCATCCTATTCAATTTCTTAGGAAGTGAAGGTTCATGTGCGAATTTTAAAACCGCAGAAGTATTAATAAAAGCGCCTTTTTAGTAAAAGGTGCCAAGCGGTCCATTTGATTTTAGTGCAAGCAAAATGTTGCAGAATGTTGGTTTTCCTTGAACCTATTAGTTTCCCTTCCAGTTCCAAAGCGTCCACTTAATCACTTCCCAATCGAATTCACGGCATGCTGCCACGGGCAGCAAGGAGAGGAACGACCAGTAATCTTTTCAAGGCAGTGAACCTGAAGAAGGAACATTGGCTGGCACCCAGAAATAAGCAGCTTTAAAAATAAGTTTAGAGTGGTGCATTTTACACCAGAGAAGCGCAGTTCAATTTATGGCAAAGCTTCTGTAGAATTATCACAATCCATATATTTTTCGATTATGAATTAATAATCCACCCCTCTAGATAAGCTCAAGGTATACATGATTTGGGCAGGAGATGAGTTGCTAAAATTGTTTATATGGTATTACAAAATAAAACTTAAGATCAGATAGCTGAAGATTTGGCACACATTCTGTACAAAACAAATATTTATTTAATTGTTAGCAGAATGGAATAAACGTACTCAAGAAGTTCAAGACTGAAAACACATTCCACAGAGTGGCGAGCAGATGAAAGTCACCTATTCGGGTAAACTATGTTTTCATACATTTCTGGATACGTTCTTATGCGTTTGGAAAGCCAACTTTTATTTTCCGAAGGGATTTTTATTGAGCCCCGCAGTTAATGCTGCTATACCACTCCTCCAGATGACATCAGTAGTCGTACCACGTGTAAACCCTGTGTGCAGAGACATTTCAGGCTAACTATAGCTAACTTTTTTTTGCCCTGAAACTGACCTTCGAACTGTATTCACTGTACGCAGTGAGCCCCCACCAACGTGAATGTCACTTGTGTTTTGATTGCTTTGCTTTTGGAGGTCAAAGTCAAAGTCACTCTCCCTAGCTCCAGGAACACTGCAGACTGCTCCTGTCTGTGTTTTGCACCAGAGAGGTCACTCAAACTGCGGACTCAGGGAGAGGAGATGCCATCTTCTTTTCCTTCAGCCAACACGAACAAGGAGAACTCGTGCGGGGACTTGCCTGCACGAAGATTTCAGTATAGGCATTCTCTAACTGAGCTTCTGTCAGAAGCTCCTGGCTGTAGGTCTGGAGGCGGCTGACTGGGCGCCTTGCGCCACGAATGTCCTCTGCGACTATTACACTTCATACGCCCGACCAAATCCCCCTCACTCTTAGTTCCCAACGTTACAGCATCATTGGCAACACATGCGCGTAGCTGGAAGTCGCTACTACCTGGAAAGATGGCGACGCTGCGTTGTCACAGCCGTAAAAACTGGCAACTCACCAGTGAGGAACACCGGATGAAACCAACCATGGCTGCCTCGTCGTAGGCTTTCAAGTTAAAAATTGGTTTCAACCATGTTTTGTAGACATTGCTCTTGATGTAACATTAATGGATTAAGAGAAACTGTTCCTCATATAGGCACACCTTTTAGATTCACGCATGTTTGGTCATTTCCATTTAGAAGACCGAATCTACTTGGAAGATACTTGCATCTTATGAATGTTTCTTCTATGGCGCTCAGCCTTTTGGGCGAATTCCAATACATAAGGAAAACATCATAATGCAAATTTGAAAGAGCAATGGACAACAGCTCCCGAGAAATCTTCGCAAATCTCTCTATTTCTTTACAAAAAAAATCGTCCTCTTTTAATGTCCGTGTTCCCTTTAATCATGTAAAGTCGACCTGTCATTTAAACTATAATACAAAATGAATGTAAATCGAAGACACACAGTATGTGCGCATCTGAACGTGGAAGAATGCAGCACAAGGGATTCCCATGTCCCCATCACCACTTCGCTACCACCGCCCCCCACCCCAACCACCCCACCCTTACATCCTCCGCGCGTCGGTGTGAATCCAGCGAGTTTTCGCAGCACGTGGCTGCGATAATGAGCAGTCGATTCGCAACATCGCAGCGGGGAATCCCATGAACCTAAAAAGGCCCATGATCCAGATCCGGATCCAGATACTTTATAATCTGGTTTGAAGCAAAACAAAAGATTGTATCATAAAATGTTGGCACATGAAATGCCCAATTTATATGCTGCAAACCACAAGAGGCTAATTGCACTATAAATTTGTGTTTACCGTGGAACATCTCTGTCCACTTGGTTCTAGGAATCCTTTGGCCCACTGTCCCCACCATCGTCCACTTGCCCATTAGACTCTTTCGCTAGTAAGTTTTCCAGCATGTGGAGTATTCATAGCAACGCTGAAACTTGGCGTAAAATTGTGATAAAACAGGAAAAGTATGGTTGTAAGGTTGAAGGCATTTTAAAGCCATAGCTCATCTTCCTTCAAGAAAATTAGCTGATTTGGGACTTTTCACTGTTGTTGGGTGCGCGCTTTTATCGGGGAACGCAGTGAACAATGTGACAGTCGCATGCTCGGACATAAAAAAAAGATTTTTACCCCTTTTTCAGAAACAGAAAGAACACGACAGCCGATCTTTCATGAATTGTTTTATAAAAACCCGTTTGCAATATCTGTTGGCTACTTACAATTTTCTGAATGCAGTAACTGTCAGCAGCGTTTTATTGGTTGCCCAGAGTTTTCCTGGGTTATTGGCACTGAGGTTTTGAATGTGCAATACATTAAGTTAAGGAAATATTTTGGGAAAAGCCAGAGAATTAAAAAAAAACCTAAAATGAGCCCTTCATAAGAGCAACTCACAAACTAGGAAATACTATGTATACCATCGTGTTCTGCCATAAAGGCGACCCTTTCCTTATTGTGTATAAAGGATAGGATTTGGTA
The DNA here is from genome assembly GCF_963921235.1 of Mobula hypostoma. Classification (NCBI taxonomy): domain Eukaryota; kingdom Metazoa; phylum Chordata; class Chondrichthyes; order Myliobatiformes; family Myliobatidae; genus Mobula; species Mobula hypostoma. The sequence goes on from NC_086098.1 coordinate 47,705,520, forward strand.
AGAAGTTCGGTTTTAAAATGTCCAAAGGACAATATCCACCCCTACGACAGTTCATACCTGCGCATGGTTCATAGTTGAATTTAACAGAAGAGAATTAGCAGTATGTCGGCGCAAGGCAAGGGCCTGCCCTGAGGCAGATATCGAAAGGGCCTAGTTCTTCGTGCCTCTGGAAATTTAGGAGAAAGGAAAAACCGGCGAGGGTTCCAGCGAGGCTCCAGCAGATATCCCAAACCAGCTCTGTTTGCTGTAGTCCTCCACTCACACAGGAAGCGTAATCTTTCCTTTACGACTTCACTTCTCGTTCAGTTCGGGAGAACTGTGTGAATCTGGTAAAAGCACGTGTTGCTTCCATGTGTAATTTCCTTCATCAGAACTTCTTTTCACAGATACGTATCCTCAGTGTTGTTAATGAGAACGATTGATATCTTTGCTTATGCTCAAGTTTTAGCCCCTTCGGTATGCGTCCTTTACCTTTATCCGAATCGCCATCTCTGTTCTATTACATATTCTTTAACCCTAATACAAGTCCAAATGCCCGGACAGAACGAAGTTAAGAAGCTTCGGCTGAAATAGCTTCTTCAAAAATTAACGCTGGGCATATTCCTGTTCCGGTTGATGCACGTTATGTAACTGTCATGAACTCCAATAAGAATTTACACAAGTAACATTGATCAGTTTTCTCGAGTTTGTGGGTGGGGGAGGGGGCATCCTTTCCCTTTGCTGTAACAATAATGATTATGCTTATGGCTCTGATATCCTTACCAAACTTCTTCCGCGGAGGGTCTGTCTGATTGCAATAAGACGCCTCCATGAGATACAATAACATCTACCCCTTTTAACCTTGGTAAAACGATTGGACAGTTTTGAACAATTCCAAATAACGTTCTTCGACTTCATCCGGTTCTACATCACATGCTTAAAGTATGATCTAATTTCGATATAAATTAAAAGGCATTTTAATCCCGATACTGTCTAAAAGAATCGAAGGCGCGGAGGAGCAGAGGGAAGGACTTTGGAAATACTGCTCATACATGCGTGGATGTTTTAAATGGTCCCCATGAGTAAAATAAAAACGCAATTTCGAAAATATCAGTCTGTTGCGGAGAACTGTAACATAACGAGCTTTGCATGGAAAGTGCACACTTTGTTCCACGGTTGCATACGGCCTGGCACTATCTGCAAAAGGATAATCCGCTCCTCCTCACACCTCACCTCCCGTTACTCACCCCACTCCCCGTGCTGGGTTGCACAGATACGACGGAGATATTATTTATACTGCCAATAACCCACAATGCTGGCAATTCGCTCCGCGCCTCCAGTTCGACGTACGCCTAAAATAACTCATTTCTCGAGCTGAGAGAAGAGTTGGATATTACCAGAGCTGAGACTGTCACAGCCCGTGATTCGTCACAGACTGATACCGCAACTCTGCAGCAGATATCAATGCACTGTTTATATGTGTTGTATGCTTTATATTGACTGTATATATGGAGTTGTAAATTAAATGTAAACGGCAATTTATTTTCCTGGAAATACTATACGGTAGTGTATATGAAAGTAAGCACTCTGTATCTCCTCTAATACTCCTTAAAATTGTTTTGTACAGACTATAATTTTAATAAATATTTTTATTAATAATTAAAGAGAGCACCTTCAAGTAACGTGTAGAATTTTTTATTATCTTAATAAATCATCGCTTGCGCAGTTTAGTGGATTATGTGCGTGGTACCCAGGTTATGATTTTGGCGCATTCTGGAGCCTGCGCCAGATCTCAACACTTTCAATCACGGGGACGTTTCTTAGTTTAAAGGTAAGTGAGGTATAAAATAAGGTAAACTTAAGAAGTAATTTTTCGTATGAAATCTTGATTGTCAGATTGTCTCAATGCTGTGATAGTGATTTGCAATCTCCAGTGTAATGATTAACTAACAATAGCTCCAGTCCAATTATTTTACATCGTCCTCGGTTCGGGGAGCATGTAAAATACTGCTCTTTAGACCCACAGCTGTTCGATTTCCTTTCGTCTTAAAGTGATGTTCCCAGAGAATCCTGGGAGCGGTTGTAACTCAGACAGTTGACCATTCCTACCTGGAGCATTGATTGCCCGGCTATTTTCCGTGGTCGAGTGAAAAGTGCATTCTCTTAGACTTAGAGGTGCACTTTAAAAGCTACCATTATCCGCCCGACTTCAGAATCATCCCAATGAGTGCTGGTGATTTATTTAAGTACGAAAAGCGTCCTCGTTCATTTCCGCCTCTTTTAATCACAATAACCCTATATCTTCAGTGCAGTACCTGGACAGTGATTTGGGCGCTTCATAATACGGATACTGAAAGCAGCCCTGCTATGATGACAACATCAAAAATCAAACGACCTGCCTCTAGGTTGAGCAATTCAGCACCAAACGAGGCATCGGATTTATCTACGGATTTAGCCTCTCAATCAGATACACCTTTAAATAAGCCTTCAAATCTAGCAAATGAATTCCAGGGAAATGATGTTGCCTGCATGTAAATTAACTGGTCACACTTCCATTTTCTGGAACGAGCTATCAATTCCGTAGGATGCGATCGATAAACTACTCACACAAAAAAAAACAGCAACACGTGAATGGGAAGATGGCAGCTGAAGGATTTGGCGAAATCACCTCTGCATCATCTGAACTTCCAAACCTTAAGTGATTCACTGTCCTGTTGTTGAATAGGTTTGCGAAAAGGGCCCAACATATCAATACTACCTATAATTTCAATATGGCATTACTGACCTGCTCTCACGCTACCCTGAAAACGCACGAACGTGCTTTAACGCGACAGACTACAACATAAAACAACTGCTTTCCAATTTAACGATTATTTCGGCACTGGTGGCTCATGGAAAATGTTTTCTGTTCATTACCAGACATCTAGGGGACCCGCACAAGACATTTGGATAGATTTCTAAGAACATCCTGACGATATTCTGAACTTTCAATGTCAAATTGAAAATTGAAATAAAGTCATGATCACTTAATGTTGAAAATTGTCCCGAGTGGTAACCTTCGGTAATCGTCCCTCACTAGGGGGCTTTCAGTGATATTAGTGGTAAAATCAGGACTTGGGCTATTTCCCCTGACACATTCCACCATATATATTCGCTACCATTGATTATAGGTCCAATAAAGTTCAACATACAAATGCCAACGTTATTAATAAGGTTTAGCAGGTTGAGATCAAGTGTCAAAAATGCAGACACAGATTGTTCAGAAAGAAAAATTGCAAAGGAACCAAAGGTGTAACTTGCAAAATACCCACATCTTCTTAGGAATTCTCTCAGTATCGAGGATGACTGACTTACTTCCAATCCAGACGATAGCTCTGACAAGGCAAATAAAATCAACGTGAGAACCCCAAGCTCTTACCATTAATACTTTATAAAAACAAATTTCGACCCGCTGCTGAGGAGATCAACGTGTGTACCTCTCACAAGTTACGGCTTGATCTTGAACAACTATGAGCCCTTTTTCTTCACCTTTGCTCTGCCTTCCTCCACTTCTAAACTGCGATTTATTTTACTTTTAGTTTGCATTCCCCCCCATCCACTTGCATCTTCAGTTTTCACTTCTGCGATCAGACTACTGTATTACAGTTCAATTGCGGCAACGCAATGAGAAGCTTCAGTTTTTCCGTTTTTCGTTTGACGGTTTGCTTGTGCTTACATACCAAGAACACGAGTGAGTTGAAGAAATGGAATTTGTTTTGTTGCTGATAATGGAATCAATTTGCTAGCAAGTAACATTGTCCCAGCTTGCTTCAGAATTTTTTTTCTCTCTCTGATCTTGTTTCCCAACTTTTCACTTCTTTTATTTATGTTTTGCTCATTCTTCGGGTAAATCGGCGTGGAGAGTTCCTCGTTGGGAAGCAGGGAATTTTCCTGACCCTCAACACTGCTGAAGTGACTCACCAACTATTTGAGCATTTTCATTCACTGTTTTCGCTTGTGGAACAATGTATTCATTGATTTATTTAATGTGGGTGGGGGAGAGGTGAGATATGAAGTTTCAGGAGAAAAGGGGAAATTAGTTAGGATAAGAAGCTAGTTAAGGGAGAAGTAGCAATACAGTCAAACATTGCACTTTGATAGCACAAAAGAAATCTACGGCACTGAACGAAGATATAAGGAGCATCTTGTCCGCCCCCGGTAATAAAAGAGAAGCTCATCCTATTGCTACCTTCCATTGCTTGGTCTATAATTCAGCAGGTGACAGATTTTCAAGTGCATCTAATTTAGAAGGACCTGTGGCGAACTGAATACTAAACCACCGACAGACCGCTAGAGAAGAAACATTTGCTTTATGTCGCTATTAAGCGATTCTTCTGGTAATTGCGAACTCTCTTTCCCTCTTAGTCCGAACTGAAACTAAGACAATACTAGAAGTAATGCAAGATGATTTGTTGCCACTTTTGCATTACTTTAAAGAGATTACAATTGATTTGGTCATTTCTTTATAAGACCATAAGACTATAAGATATAGGAGCAGAATTAGGCCATTTGGCCCGTCGAGTCTTCACCACCATTCAATCATGGCTGATCCTTTTTTCCTTCCTCCTCAACACCATTTTCCGGCCTTCTCCCTGTAACCTTTGATGCCATGTCCAATCAAGAACCTATCAATCTATGCCTTGAATACCTGACAGGCGGCAACAAATTCCACAAATTCACCACCCTCTCGCTGAAGAAATTTCTCCGCATCGCTGTTTTGAATGGACGCCCCCCTATGCTAAGGCTGTGCCCTCTTGTTCCAGACTCTTCCCACCATGAGACACATCCTTTCCACACTTACTCTGTCTAGTCCTTTAAAGATTCAAAATGTTTCAGAGATCCCCCCTCATCCTTCTAAATTCTAATGAGTACAGACCTCGAGCCATCAAACGTTCATCCTATCATTCCTGGAATCATCCTTGTGAACCTATCCCGGAATCTCTTCAATTCCAGCACTTCTCTTCTAAGATGAGGAGCTCAAAACTGTACATAATACTCAAGGTGAGGCCTCACCAGTGCCTTATAAATCCTCAGCATAATATTCCCGCTCTTGTATTCTAGACCTCTTGAAATGAATGCTAACATTGAATTTGCCTTCCTCACACCGACTCAACCTGCAAGTTAACTTTTAGGGTGTTCTGCACAAGGACTCCCAAGTCCCTTTGCATCTCAGATATATACTGGAGTTCACTTTAGTCTGGCAGTGGGGAGATGCTATCCCCATTTTTAAAGTACCTTTTAGTGGTAATCTCTCAAATCAAGATTCATGGGGGTGGAGTTGCATCAAACTGCAGAATACCTTTGACAATACCTGATTTCAATAACTGGAGAAAAATTGTAATCCATGTAATCATTCAAACTATGAGAAAAAGTTACAAAAGATAATAATGTTGGAAGATATTCTTCCTATTGTTCAGCCCTTGTAGACAGCTATGAAAATATAGTGTCAATCTTATTCATTTGTATTTCTTCTTCCTGGCTTACCAGTATTATAAAGCACCCACTCATATTGTATTGAACAAGGACCACAATTCCTTTTCCCTGCTGACTATAGTCATAGTGTCACACAATAGAGAGACAAATCCTTCGACCCATTATGTCCATGCCGACCATAAGGTACCCATCTCAACGAATCCCACTCACCAGCAAGTAGACTTCAATACATTATACTGCCAGCAACATACAAAAAGAAATTTGAAATATATTTGAAGAATTTAAAAATTTACAGCATACTTTTTGTTAAACGACTCTCAAGTGGCGAACAAGAATTTTTGGTTAATGGTTTTACTCCCCGACCTATATTAAAAACAGAAAATGCTGGAAACACTTAGCGGGTCAATTATGGAAAGGGAAACAGTTAATGGCTGAGGGTGAAGATAGGCTGAGGTTCTAAGTAAGTTTTTTTCTCTTTCTTTGTCTTTTAGAGCATAGCTAGTCCATTGAGAATGGGTCCAGAGTTAGTGGTACGTTCTTTGCGTGAGTTGCGGGAACTCTAGGAGACATCAATTCTCCCTTATAAGTACATCTGCATGAAGTGCATGGAACTGCAGCTCATTAAAGTCTGTGTTAAGGAACTTGAGCTGCAGCTCAATGACCTTTAGTTCATATGGGAAAATGAGGAGCTGATAGGTAGGAGCTACAAGGAGGTAGTTATCCCTAAATTGCAGGAGGCAGATACCTGGGTGACTGTCAGGGGAGGAAAAGGGAATAGACAGCCAGTACAGGGAACTTTCTTCCTAGAAATGTTCCTGGAGGAACATTGTATCATTTCTTAATGCATGCATTACTAAATGACAATAAAAGAGGACTGCGTGTAATCATAATCTAAACTAATCTAATCTAATCTAGTAATGGCAACTTCACACTTCAATCCCCTGAGACTCTTCAACTTCCAGCATACTTCTAGTGTCTTCCACAGTGAAGAATGATGCAAAATACGGATTAAGTTTCCCATTACTACTTCTCTAGCATCATTTTTCTGTTGTCCAATATTCACCTTTTTTGTACACTCTATATATCTGAAGAAACTTTCAATATTCTCTTTAAGATTATTAGCTAGCTTACCTCTGATTTCATTTTTTCCTTCTTTAAGACTTAGTTGTCTTCTCTTGGTTTTTTAAAACCTTTCAATCCTCTAACTTCCCTCTAATTTTTGATCTATTATATGTCCTCACTTTGGCTTTTTTGTTGGCTTTGACTTCTCTTGTCAGTCACAATTTTGTCATCCTGCCTTTAGAATATTTTATCTTCTTTGGGATGTATCTATCCTGCACCTCCCAAATTGCTTCCAAAAATTCTAGCCATTGCTGCTCTGCTGTCACTCCAATAGTGTTTCTGTCCTATCAATTCTGACCAATTCCTTTGTCATGTCTTTGCCATTCCCTTTTTACTCCACTGCAATACTGATACATCTGACTTTAGCTTCTCCGTCCCAAATTGCAGGGTGAATTCTATCATTTCATCTCTTGCCCTAATAATTCCTTTACCTTAAGATCTCTAATTAATTCTGGTTCATTGCACAACACGTAATCCAGAATAGCTGATCCTCTAGTGGGCTCAGCCATGAGCTGCGCTAAAAAGCCATCTCATAGGCACTCTAGAAACTCCCCCTCTTGGGATTCAGTACCAGTCTGATTTTCCCAATCTACCTGCTCATTGAAATCCTCCATGACTACAATAGAATTGCTGTTTTGACATGCATTTACTATCTCCCACTTCAATTTGTAGATTACATTCTTTACCATTGTTTGGGAGGTCTGTACTAGGGTCATTAGGGTCTTTTTACCCTTGTAGTTTGATAGTTCTACCCACAATGATTCTACACCTGAATAGCTACCTGCCCCCACCTCCCCCAGCTCTAGTTCATCACTCTTGCTTTTATTTGCCAAATCATTGTGATCTTGCCCTCAGTGGTGTGTGACACGGACAACAATCCAGAGATTACTACCCTGGAACTCCTGTTTTTCAGCTTTCTATCTAGCTGCCTAAAATCTCTCTTCAGGATCTCCTCACCTTTTCCACCTACAGTGGTGCTAGAAAGATGGTGAACCCTGAAGAATAGTCTCTACTTCTGTATGAATATGACCTAAAATGTGATCAGATCTTCATGTAAGTCCTAAAACTTTTTAATGAGAACCCAATTAAATAAATAGCACAAAAAATATCATACTTGTTCATTTATTTATTGACAAATTGATACATTACATGTATTTGTTGGAAAACTTTGAATAACTGGTGTGACTCCCTTGTACAGCAATAACTTCAACCAATTGTTTCCAATAACTGTTGATCAGTCCTGCACATCGGCTTGGAGGAATTTTAGGCCATTCCTCCTCACAAAACTGCTTCAACTCAGGGGTGTTGGTGAGCTTCCTAGAATGAACTGCTTGCTTCTGGTCCTTCCACAATGTTTCTATAGGATTAAGGTCAGGACTTTGACTCGGTCATTCCAAAACACAGATTTTCTTCTTTTTGAAACATTCCCTTATTGATTTCGAATCATTATCTTGTATTATCCGATTTCTATTAAGTTTCCGGTGACATACTGCTACCCTGACATTCTCCTGTAAAATGTCTTGATACAATTTTGAATTTATTGTTCCCTCAACAATTGCAAGCTGTCAAACCCCTGAGGCAGCAAAGCAGCCACAAACCATGATGCTCCTACCACCATGCTTCACAGATGAGATGAGGTTTTGGTGTTGGTGTGCAGTGCCCTTTTTCCTCCAAATATAGCAATGTGCATTTCTGCCAAAAAGTTCAACTTTTGTCTTATCTGACCATAGAACATTGTCCCAGAGGCATTGCAGAACATCCAGATGGTCTTTTGCAAACTTGAGATGTACAGCAATTTTTTTTTTTGGAGAGCAGGAGTTTACTCTGTGGTGTCCTTCCATGAACACCATTCTTGTTCAGTGTTTTTCTTATAGTTGGACACATGAATAGGGACTTTAGCAAGCTCTAGAGTTTTCTGCAGGTCTTTTGTTGTTACCCTTGGCTTCTTTTTCACCTCCTTCAGCATTGTACTTTGTGCTCTTGGTGTGATTTTTGCCGGATGCCCACTCCTAGGGAGAGTAGCAACAGTAGTGAGATTCCTCCACTTGGAGACAACTTCTCTTACTGTGGACTGATGAACATACGGGTCTGTAATATAGCCTTTCCAGCTTCATGCATCTCTACAATTCTTCTTCTAATATGCTCTGAAAATTGTTTTCAATGAGGCATGGTGCACATAAACAGATCTTTCTTGAGAAGAGCAGGCTTTGTCAGTAACCTGACTTTGTGAGTCTTTTTATAGGGCAGGACACCTCTAGAACCCACACCTGCAATCTCATCTCATTGACTGGAATACCTGACTGCATATAGCTTTTGTAGAAGGTATCACCCCAGAGGTTCACATACTTTTTCCAACAAATACATGTAATACTGGGTAAATTTTCTCAATAAATAAATGAACAAGTATAATGGTTCTGTGTTATTTATTTAATTGGGTTCTCTATCTAGTTTTAGGACTTTCCTGAAGATCTGACCACATTTTAGGTCACACTTATGCAAAAAGAGAGAAAATTCTATAGGGTTCACAAACTTTCTAGCATCACTGTATATCATTGGTGCCATTATATTTACTGAGATAGCCTCCACTGCTTGGACAGAGAGTTCCACAGATTCACCACTCTTTGGGAAAAGCAGTTCATAGAACATAGAACATAGAAAAGTACAGCACAGTACAGGCCCTTCGGCGCACAATGTTGTGCTGACTCTCAAACCCTGCCTCCCATATAACCCCCCACCTTAAATTCCTCCATTTACCTGTCTAGTAGTCTTTTAAACTTCACTAGTGTATCTGCCTCCACCACTGACTCAGGCAGTGCATTCCATGCACCAACCACTCTCTGAGTAAAAAAACCTTCCTCTAAAATCTCCCTGGAACTTCCCACCCCTTACCTTAAAGCCATTTCCTCTTGTACTGAGTAGTGGTGCCCTGGGGAAGAGGCGCTGGCTATCTACTCTATCTATTCTTCTCATCTCCTTCCTAAATCTACTCCCCCGAAGCTTGAGGCTATGTCCCCTAGTTTTAGACTCACTTACCAATGAAAACAACTTTCCTGCCTCTATCTTATCTATCACTTTCATAATGTTATATGTTTCTATAAGATGTTCTCTCATTCTTGTGAATTCCAGTGAGTATACTCCCAGGCGACTCAATCTCTCCTCATAGTCTAACCCTCTCATTTCTGGAATCAACCTGCTGAATCTCCTCGGCACCGCCTCCAAAGCCAGTATATCCTTCCCTAATAAAGGAGACCAGAACTGCATGCAGTATTCCAGATGTGGCCTCATTAATACCCTGTACAGTTGCAGCATAACCTCCCTGCTCTTAAACTCAATCCCTCTAGCAATGAAGGCTAACATTCCATTTGCCTTCTTGATAGCCTGCTGCACCTGCAAACCATCCTTTTGTGGTTCATACACAAGCACTCCCAAGTCCTTGTAATTTTTTTACCAGTTAGGTAATAATATGCTCTTTCATTTTTCCTTCCGAAGTGGATGATCTCGCATTTACTAATATTGTACTCCATCTGCCAGACCCTTGCCCACTTACTTAACCTATCTATATCTCTCTGCAGATTCTCCATATCTTCTGCACAATTTGCTTTTCCACTCAATTTAGTATTATCAGCAAACCTAGATACAGTACACTCAGTCCCCTCTTCCAGATTGTTAATGTATATCGTGAATAGTTGCGGTACCCGCACTGGCCGCTCACCACTGATTGACAACCACAATAATACCATGTATCCCAGTTCTCTGCTTTCTATTAGTTAACCAATCCTCTATTCATACATCACCCCCAACTCTATGCATCCTTATCTTACAGACAAATCTTTTATGCGGCACCTTATTGAATGCCTTCTGGAGATCCAATTAAATAACGTCCATCTGTTCCTCTCTATTCACTGCGCTTGTTATATCCTCCAAGAACTCCAGTAAATTTGTCAGACAGGACCTGCCTTTGTTGAATCCATGCTGTGTCTGCCTGATGGATCCATTTCTTTCCAGATGCCTAACTGTTCGTTGTTTAATGATAGCTTAAAGCATTTTCCCAACTACAGATGTTAAACTAACTTGCCTATAGTTACCTGCCTTTTGCCTAGATCCTTGTTTTGAACAGTGGCATGATACTTGCCATTTTCCAATTCACCGGGACCTGCCCAGAGTCAAAAGATTTTTGGTAAATTATCACCAAAGCCTCTACTGTAACTTCTACCATTTCCTTCAGTACCCTGAGATGCATTCCATCAGGACCAGGGAACCTATCTATCTTCAGGCCCATAAGTTTGCTCAGCACTACCTCAGTGAGGTAGAGCACTGAGGAGTGAGGGAAAACAGAAGGATCTGGTAATACAGGTCCATAATTACTTGAAAGTAGTGTCACAGGTAGATAACATCATAAAGCTTTTGGCACACTGGCCTTCATAAATTAATGTATTGAGCACAAGAGTTAGGGTGTTAATGTTGAAACTGTATAAGAATTTGGTGAGACCTTATTTGGAGTATTGTGTGCAATTTTTGTCACCTACCTACAGGAAAGATGTAAATAAGATTGAAAGAGTGCAGAGAAAATTTACAAAGATGTTACCAGCACATGAGGACCAGAGTTATAGGGAAAGATTGAATAGCTTAGGACTTTATTCTTTGCATTGTAGAAGGTTGAGGGGGAGATTTGATAGAGGTACACAAAATTATGAAGCGTAAAGACCATAAGACCATAAGATATAAGAGCAGAAGTAGGCTATTTGTCCCATCAAGTGTACTCTGCCATTTCATCATTACTGCTTAATTTTCCCTCTCAGCCTCAATCTTCCGCCTTCTCCCCATTTCCCTTCCTACCCTGACTAATCAAGAATCTAACAATCTCTGCCTTATATAATGACTTTGTCTCCACAGCCACCAGTCGCAATGAATTCCAAAAACTCACCACTCTCTGACTAAAGAAATTCCTCCTCATCTCTGTTCTAAAACGGTCCCTCTCTTCTGTGGCTGTGTCCTCTGGTCTTGGAGTACCCCACCATAGGAAATACACATCAACTCATTGAGAACTTTCAACATTCAGTATTTTGCTATAAGGACACCTCTTATTCTTCTGAACTCCAGAGGCCCAGAGCCTTCAAACGCTCCTCGTATCACAAGCCTTTCAATCGTGGAAATATTTTCATGAACCTTCTTTGAACCCTCTACTGTCAGCACAACTTATTCTTTTCGCATTTTATTCCTCTCAAAATGAATGCAAACATCACATTTGCTTTTCTCACCACCAGCTTCTGCACTAGGAGGTGAGATCTGAAAGAAGCATGCAAAATTATGAGGGTTATAGATAGGGTAAATGCAAGCAGCCTTTTCCCACTGAGGTTGCATGAGACTATAACCAGAGGACACGGGTTAAGGGTGAAACGTGAACATGAGGGGGAACTTCTTCATTCAGAGCGTGGTGAGAGTGTGAAATGTGCTACCCGTGCAACTGGTGGATGTGGGTTCAATGTCAACATTTAGGAGAAATTTGGATAGGTACATGGGTGGAAGGGATATGGAGAGCTATGGTGTAGTTGCAGGTCGATGGGACCAGGCAGATTAATGGTTTAGCGGGACCTAGATGGACTGAAAGGCCTGTCTCTGTACTGCACCGTTCTATGACTCTATGACTCTATATAAAAATGCTAATTATGTAGGACAGTGAGTTTATAGCTTTCTTCATCAGGCTCTGGAAGGGGGATAAGATGACACATGGTAACAGTTTTAATGCCAGAACAATTAGAGAATCACAAGAAACAAAGGAGGCTCATGAGAGGTTTAAAAATGAAAAACAATCACGAGTCTTAACATTTTTAGGTGCATTCTCTTCTCTCACTGCCAGGGCTGCAGTAATACTTAACATTCCCAGTTCAATTATCCCAGACTTGTGCTATACCTGGCGCATGCATGGACTGTTGAAATGGGCTTGGGAATCATTTCATTCACAGATACTCTATGCTTTGACTTTTGCAGATCCAAATGTGAAATTGGTAATTTTAAATACAACTGCTCTGTACAAGCAGTGGTAAGTGTGCCTGTACTTCCAACGCTTAAGCACTTGTGAGATATCTATGAATATTACTAAAAATAACAACAAAAAATCTCTGAGAAAAAGTGTTGCTAAAATAGGCAATACTTTTCAATCATTAGAAATGTGAATGGCAATATGGTAGAATGGCAGAATTCCTTGTTGAAATTTCAGATCCAGGTTTGGGTCAAATTGTATTTTGACACTGTCAGTAATAAAGTTAGTCTTTCTTTCAGGTAGTTTTCTGCTGGTGGAAAACTTGATTTCTATTAAGTCATAGTCACTATGTTACATGTTTGGTACTAGTGCAAGGAAAAGTTAGCCACTCCAATGTGAACTAAATGGGTCATGAGCAGCAATACTGATTTATAGAGAAGGAAATTTCTTTCAATTAAATTCATTTTGCAATGTTAACTTCACTTCGGGTTCCATTTTTCCATGAAAGTGGCAAATCAGAGGACTTGCAACATTAAGGTCAGGGGATAACTTCATAAAGACAACATTTGTTGCTGTATACGTTTCTTCCACAGAATGCTATTTTTGTAGCATGATTTTAAAGACTTTTCTGACCTCTGTGCCTATACAACTGGGAACATATTAGATGATTTACTCACTAGTAATATTACTGCACTGGGAAGCATAGGGGACTTGGAATTTAAGTACAGCCAGATTCTTCAAAAGAAACAAAACACTTTGGAGCTGTTAGCTAAGAACTTGTGAATAAATTTGTGAGAATACAAATTAAGACAAACAAATATTGTAACAGAATCCATCTGACAAAGTAAGTACTGAGCACTTAATGAAAGAAAAATAGAGCTCTACTTGGCTCCAAGTCAAACATATATCGTGCAAAAATCCCTATTTGAGATAAAGTCAGTATTAAGAAATTTATGAGAAGCTTAGTTACTGAAGCAAAACATTTGGACCAAATCAATTCACCATTAACTACTTAAGTGAATTAAAGTTTTCATATACAGTATATGCCCAGGAGCTTGTTTATATTGATTGTAGAAAAATAATTGAAATTATTCAAATCAAAATTATACACTGCTTTAGAATATATATAATTTAATCATCATATCTCACCAAACAGTTCAGGTCCATTGTCAGGGCAGAGACAAAAATAGCAGTTTGCTTACAATGATTGCATTTTGTTTAAAAGATAATGCATACTATTCTTCATTCACAGATGGATCAGGGCCAAAATAAAACAAAATAAAATTGCGATGTTTCTGATGCACTTCCAATTTAAGTCTGTTGTGAGTTTGATGGAGAGGCAATGACTTAAAAGTTGGTTGGGGTCAGCTGATGCTGATATATTTTGTCACGTGTTTATTGCCAATGTTGGACAGATATATTTCCAGGGGTATATTGGGCAAGAAGCTCTTCTCTTCTGATTCTGGAATCCCTTACTGCATTGGGCAACTCTGTTTTTGGTGTCAGAAATGCATGACCAGAGACATGGAAACTTTTCTCATGAATGGTACCTGACCTCCCTTTAATTCCATGTACTTTGGTAGCAACAGGAACAGAAGCTGCATCTTGTAACTAGGGTTAAGTTTTCTACATGCATTTTTGAACCCAGAATTCTGCTGTGTGTTCTGTAACATGCAGGAATCATGCTTGCATCACTGTACTTGAAGAATAGAGGAGTAGGTGCAATGGCACCAATGATTTTTCTTTTCCAATATATTTTAGCTGGCACCCAGCTGTGAGGTCATGACAGTCTGAAGATTGGTTTTGGAGTTTAATTCTCTAAAACAATCTGTGCTTTTGAATGAATTTACTTAAAATCAAATTCAGTAAGTTTACACACATAAAAATTGCTGGTGAACACAGCAGGCCAGGCAGTATCTATAGGAAGAGGTACAGCTGACGTTTCGGGCCGAGACCAAGACCCGAAATGTCGACTGTACTTCTTCCTAGAGATGCTGCCCTGCCTGCTGCGTTCACCAGCAACTTTTATGTCTGTTGCTTGAAATTCCAGCATCTGCAGATTTCCTCATATTTGCATTCAATAAGCTTAAATGGACAAAGGTTTTAATAAAGTTGCAGCTACTCACTTATTTTTTATATATAGATTAGTTCTGCTATGATTTTTGGAGACTTAAGAAGCACTTTTTCCTTTACTTCTCAGGATCTTATGACATGCAATTCTTTCTTTAATTTTATCAACTTGTCTGATTATTTAAGATTTTTAAAAATTCATAAAAAATGACAATTTATTATCACTGTATAGAAAAAATATAATTAGCACAAATGTGTAAAAGTATTTGATTATCATGTGAAACATATATAACTGAAGCAAGATAGCTGAATGGAAAATGCTGCAGTTATAGTACAGACTTTAATCTGACTGACTGCTGTTAGGTAGACACGATGATCAATATTTTGGCAACGTAATTGCACATTTGTCAAGATTTTCAGAACATCTGAATAGTGTTTCATAACATTTTTTGATTAAGCAAATGTTCCTTTCCAAACTTTTCCACGTTGTTTGTCAGTGAGGTCAAAAACAAGACTAAACTACTATTTGGGATGAGTGCCATATTTATAGTTTTAAAGGAAATTTTGTAAGTTATGACAATTTTAGTAAGGTAATCAAAATCTTTGCTCAAAGATCTGGTTGCTTTGTCAGAATATACAAGAATTGCCAGGCCTGCACTGGCAGGCACATCCCAGTCTCCACCTAGCTAACTGGAATCAACTGCCACTTGTTTCCAACACATCACCTGCAGCCTATTTAAACCCAGCTCACATCCACATTCCTTGTTTTCTCATCAAACCAGCCAGCCGCAACCAATTGCTCCTTCAGTTACCTTGTTGCCTGTGATGCTTAGTACCAGTTCTCTCTTGTTTTGTAGCCCCTCGAGGCTTATTAATTTGTAGTTTATTATTGAAGTTTTCACTCACCGCTAAATCGTCTGCACTGCTCTGCTTTTGGATTAAGCCTTCACTACATTTCTTGATAATATGAGTGAACTGAGAATTGCTCTAGCAGAGTTTGCTTGCCTAAAAGCACTCATCCATCAACATGAGCACAAGGTCCAGAAGCAGCAGCAAACCATTGACCATTCGCTCACAACTCTCAAGCAAATCTCTGTCTTGACACAGCAACCCTGCGCCAGTCAACCTCTTCCCTCAGAGTCCCAGATTCCAGTGCCTGAGTGCTTCAAAGGATCCCCAGCCTGATGCCGCCACTTTCTGTCCCAGCGCGTCTTGCACTTCCAGCTCCAGCTTCTTCTGTACTCTATGGACCAAACCAAAATTGCCTTCATCATCTCTCTCCTGACTGAGCATGCTCTGAACTGGGCTGCTGCTAACTGGGACAATAAAACCACCATTTGTAATAATTATGAGGAATTCAGTGCTGAGATGTGCCAGGAAGGTAGTAAGTAGATCAAGGCTCACACTCGGTGCTGGGTTACATCATGGAATTCAGCATCCTCACAATGGAGTGTGGCTGGAATGCAGAAACACTGTAGGCTCATTACCATCACAGCCTCTCAGAGCACTTGAAAGACGTATTGTCTACCTGGGAGATGCCCACCGATCTCGAAAACCTTATCACTCTGGCCCTCTGTATTGACAAGCACCTTATTGAATGACCCTCCAAGTCATCAGCCAGAATTCCAGTTCCATTCCTAGAACTATATCTGGCTGCAGGACTCCCCACAGCAATGCCTCCAAAACCCTGACATCTAGGAAGCGCTCCCTTAACACACCAAAAGCATGAGCGTTGGTGGAGAATCAACTTGTGCACCTACTTTGGGGCCACCGACTACCTACGCATCCAATACCCACTGCATTGGGAAATGGCAGCATCAGGTAGAGAGGAGGGGTCTTCTATCTGGCAAACTCACCCCGCCCCACCCCTTGTTCCAGCACCATAGCCCAACTCTCTCTCTCTGTCCTCCTCCACACCCGTAGGCTCTACACGCACTGGCTTCAGGCGCAGCAGGCAACTTTCTGGACCAGAAGCTATGTGTGCAGCTTGAACTTCCCAATGAACCCTTCTCTGACCTCTTTTGCATCGTGGCCATTGATGGACAGCCCTTTGAGTCTGCGATGGCCTGAGCTTGCACATGGCCTGTGCTCAAGAGCGTCGGAGAGCACTGTGAGTTCATCCAGTTCCTCCTGATCGACTCACCCAACAGGCCTCCCATCTTGGGTTACCCCTGCCTCTCCACTCATAACTCTCATTTCACCTGGTCATCTGGTTCACTGCTGAGTCGGGGACTCACTTGCCAGACCACCAGCCTGCAACCTCAGTTGACTTCACCCCATAAATCCATGGAGGCGGAGGCAACCCTCGATATCACAAAACTCCCACAGGTATACCACTACCTTGCCATTGCATTCAGTAAGATGGAAGCCATCATCCTGCTGGCTTACAGACCATACAACTGCACGATCAACCTTCCTCCCTGCACCACTCCTCCCAGAGGTCATCTGTTCTCCCTCTCCCCTCCTGATACCCAAGCCATGAATGACTATATCGCTGAAGCACTACAACATGGTTTCATTCAAACATCCCAGTCCCCAGCTGTTTCAGGATTCTTCTTTGCCAAAAAGAAAGTTGGGGGTCTTCACCCCTGCATCCACTACTGTGGTTTCAACAAAATCACCATTAAGAACTGCTACACTCTCCCCTTGATGGATAGTGCATTCGTAACTTCAGATCCTCACAAAATTAGATGTACAGATCGTGTACAGCCCAATCTTCATCCACCAGGTAGATGTACAGATACACACCTTCTCTGCCACCATTTGAAATGTTTCATGGCTATCAAGCCCTGCTGTGCCCCAAGAAGAGCCAAGGGTGGATGTTCTGTTTGCCAGGGCTCTAGTGGTTGGAAGAGGGCATGGAGAGCCATCCCAGCTATCATCTGCACCTACTGCCACCAGGCCAACTGCCAGTGGTGTCCAGCCAAACTACTCCAGCCAGGGGACAGTATCTGGCTGTTTGTCCAAGATCTTCCCTTGCACATCATCTTCTGTAAGCTCCCGCCCTGCCTCTTTGGCCCTTTCATGATTACCCGTCACTGCCATCCACTTACTTGCTGTCTGCAGCTACCACCATCCTTCAGGATCACATCTACTTTCCACATGCCCTGCCTGAAGCCTATTGTCCATGGACCACTCACCCTACCTGAGCCTGCACCTCTGGAACCTAGAATAGTGGAAGTTAGTCCAGTATACATGGCTTACTAGTTGATGGATTCGCGTCATCATGGATGGGCTGTGCAGAACCTGGCTGACTGGGAAAGGTGTGGCCCAGAGGAGAGGTCCTGTGTGCCTTCCAGTTTCATCTTGGATCCATTGCTCATTAGGATTTCCGCCGGACCCATCCTGATTGCCCTGGGACATTGGGTGCCAGCCGTGGGGGAGGGAGGATTCTATCAGGTGGACTCCACCCACCTAACAGGAATCACCTGCCATTCAACAGAATCAGCAAACTCATTCATAAGGCCAGTGACGTTGTAGGGATGGAACTGGACTCTCTGATGGTGGTGTCTGAAAAGAGGATGCTGTCCAAGTTGCATGCCATCTTGGACAATGTCTCCCATTCACTACATAATGGACTGGTTGGGCAGAGACTCATTCCACCGAGATGCAACACTGAGCGTCATAGGAAGTCATTCCTGCCTGTGGCCATTAAACTTTACAACTCCTCCCTAGGAGGGTCAGACACCCTGAGCCAATAGGCTGGTCCTGGACTTATTTCCTGGCATAATTTACATATTACTATTTAATTATTTATGGTGCAACTGTAACGAAAACCAATTTCCCCCAGGATCAATAAAGTATGACTATGACTATTCATTTCCAACTTATCTCCTGCAGCCTATTTAAAACCAGCTATCATCCACAGCCCTTTTTCACTCATTGAACCAGCCAGCCTCAACCAATTGCTCCTAGCCTTCAATTACTTTGTTGCCTGTGGTGTTTAGTACTCATTCTCTCTTGTCTTGTGGCCCCTAATGGATCGGGCTGAGATAGATTAGGCAAAAGCGAGACATTTGCACGTCTCAGCTGCAGATCCGGGCAGTGGGCTTACTCAGTAGATTCTGGGCAATTATTACTTACTGACAGGGAAGTGTGACATGAACATTTTATAGCTGTATGCCTCACAAGTATTTGTGAAGAAAACGGAAGGAAATCCATTTCTGGT
The DNA here is from genome assembly GCF_963921235.1 of Mobula hypostoma. NCBI lineage: Eukaryota > Metazoa > Chordata > Chondrichthyes > Myliobatiformes > Myliobatidae > Mobula > Mobula hypostoma. The sequence continues at coordinate 47,724,311 of NC_086098.1, forward strand.
GAATGGAACATGTTCTTACTTCACATATTGGCCATATTTGGGTCCCTTTAATTTGCACTAGAACGTTTGTTTCACATTTCCATTCCCTGTTGGCCTCTGCAGAAGGAATCACCATTAATTAGAAAGTCAGGGATTGCAGATGCTGTCACTCTACAACAACACCCCCCACCCCCCAATATTCAAAGGTGAGCTGGACGGACTATTTTATTTTTGGACCATCAGGATATTGAGGGCTTTGGGGCTCTGGCAACCATGACTACAGAACAGTAGGGCAGACACCGAGGCTGTAGGTTTGACTTCTGCTCCCTGCTCCTTGTTCCTGTGTTCCTATGTTGCAGCTGCCTGCAAACAGAATTCACTATGAATATACTGTGGCCAGTGATCCAGTGATGGACTTTGACTGAAAATAAGCCCTGGCATTTAAAGAACACCAGACCACTTAAATTTGTCAAAAAACGAGGCTGCTCATGATTTGATAAAACAACAAATTTTATAAATAATAGAGTAAATATACGAGGGGTGATTGATAAGTTCATGGCCTAAGGTAGAAGGAGTCAGTTTGAGAAAACCTGGCACATTTATTTTTCGACATAGTCCCCTCCTACATTTACACACTTAGTCCAGCGGCGGTGGAGCATACGGATCTTGGACCTCTGAAAGTGTCCACAGCAGGGGCGATTGATAAGTTCGTGGCCTGAAGTAGAAGCAGATGAGTTATATGGCTCTCGTTACATGCACATGCAGTTCAACTCTTTGAGTGATTATGCAGAAAGTTTGAATAACACATCTCCTTCTACCCCAGGCCACGAACTTATCAATCACCCCTGATGAGTTATTAACTTCAAATTTTCTGCATAATCACTCAGAGTTGAACTGCATGTGCACGTAATGAGAGCCGTATAACTCATCTCTTTCTACCTTAGGCCATGAACTTATCAATCACCCCTCGTAAGTAAATGGAGTCAATGTTACTTTGACATTGATTATTGTTGATGTTCCATTTATTTTTTTTCGCTAAGTCCAGCTCATTAGTCCTTGCACACATTGCATCCTCTGGGATCTACCAGAACGTTCAGTGGTCAGAGTGGGCCCAGTCCTGGTTAATGAAAAAATGCTGTTCATCACCACAGTTACATCAAAGTACCTGATCTGACAGATAAAATATCCACCTGGATGACCATATCTTCACTCTGTTTTTACTTTGGGAAGGAGCACAGGTCATTGTACATCATTGCTATACCAAAGGCTTGTTTGCTTTAAAGGTATAAATCTCCCCAGTTATAAAGGAATAATTACTTCAGTGACATCATTCTCAGTTAAGGAGGAATGAACGAGATGGACTTTGGAAGTTGCTCACATGATCTAACTGCAGCCCTCACAGATAATTCTTTGGAGAAAAATCTGCTGTCTCTTTGATGGTATAACTGAGTAATTTCAGAACACTCTGACCAGAGAAATAATAAACATTTGTATTACATGAAAAGAGGAGTGGGGAACATAATGTAAAAAGTGACTTCACCATAGGGAATTAATACATTTTAAGATTTATTCCTGACTCTTATTACCTGATGAATACAAAGGCATAACAAGGCAGGATATTTTTCTTGGCTAAGTAACTTGGCACAAAACTGAGAGCAGGAAAAAAGAACCTCAGCAAATGTTGAACTAAGCCATTTAATTCCAAATTATATGGTAGCCAGATATTGAAGACAAAAACTGTAAGAGTCTGGAGGTATTCAATGGGCAATGGAGCACAGTTGTAGTAGAAGGCAAGATCATGTTTCATCATCCATAATGCATCCATGCCAAAAAAAGTGACTGTATGTGTACCACAAGTAATGACATTAAATTTCTGCCATTCCCTAGCTTTTCTCAAAAGTTTGTAATTATTTTGTGGGTTTGGCAAATCACAATCCGAAGCAAACATTAGGAAGTTTGCACATCTGCATTTCATACACTTCCTGAATAATGTTCACAACCTTTTAATAGGCCACAAATGTGCACAATCTGAAAAACTGGATGCCTATGAACTAATCAACTGCAGCTTTATGGACTCCAACATGTAGTTTTGACCTCTGAGATTTCATATCCTTAATTTTCTTTTTTCCCTTGTCTCTGTCACTGATGGGATGAATTGTGATTCAATGGCTCATGTCTATCATCTGGTACTCCTACCCATTGACCAATGCTCACGTATACTTTGGTCAAGCCATTTCACCAGAGGCACTAATGTTGAGCCCCATCTTGTTCTTAACAAACATCCAAGTGCCTGAATTTCACTGGAAATTCAGGAGCAAGACTCTGTCCAGTCTACACCCAGCCTGAAGATCACTGAAATAATAATATATCTTGACAGTCCAGGATAATTTCTTACTTCTTGAAGATTCTTGGTGGAATGTCTAATACATCGCTGCATGGATGCAAACTTCTGACTGCAGCAGTGCAGTCAACAATGTAGATGCAGGTTTAAAGGGCCAGAATAGTCCCATTAAGAGTTCCAATATTTGTTCAATTGGATTGCAAAGTGGATGGAATCATTTTGTTAGGAGAGGGAGGTCTAATCCTTGATCATAGCTTTATATAGCTATCCAGCCCATGTGCTATTTTCTGTAAGATATTTTGAAGGAGTTAGCTTGGATGCTGGCCGTGGCCTAACCAGACAACTAACATCTGCTCTGGAAGGACAGATGTCAGTCATCTTGAACAGCATCATGGCACTGAAAGGGCAGTGAAACTTATCATCTGATTTAATTTCATTTGCCAACACCTTTTTCCTTTATTATGGATTGGATAAAACTGGAAGGGTATCAGCCCTAAATATCGACTGTACTTTTTTTTTCCATAGATGCTGCCTGGCCTGCTGTGTTCCTCCAGCATTTTGTGTGTGTTACTTGGATTTCCAGCATCTGCAGATTCTCTCTTAGTAAACCGGCTTAATTTGCTTTAATCTTTAGTTGTTTACAGGTTGTAATTATTCAGCATAGAGCTAGGAAGAAGAATTAATATGCCCAGTGTTATCTGAATATGTGGATTGTTGCATTGTGAGCAGATGTGTAATGAGATTTTAGAACTGATTGCCATGTCTTTTAGCTAAATATTCGATTACGGAATATACTGCACGTGCAGAAAATAGCTCAAGATAAATTTCAGAAGAAGTGATCACTGGATACCATTTGCAGTAAATCACATGACCATGGGACATAGTTGCAAAAACAGACCGTTAAGACCTATCCACCACTTGATCATGGCTGAGTTATTTTCCCACTCAATTCCATTCTCCTGATTTCTTCCCTTAACTTTTAACACACATACTAATCAAGAACCTATCAACGCCTGCTTTATATCAATTCAACTGAAACGCATTCCAATAATCACTACCAAAGGTGTGACAGGTTCCACAATTCTTCTGTAGTGGACTAGTCTTCTTCCTTGGGGCTGGAAATTAAACATAGAAAGCCACATGATGGAAACTTAGTTGGATTTACAGTGCAATAAACCACGTTTGCCGGACTGTCATTGAATTAAGGCTGTACACATCCTTAGTCAAATCATTCTTAACTTTACAAGTGTCACACAGCATTATCTTTGTGATTCCTGGTGTTGATCCATTTGTAAAACAGGCCTCTAGCACGAGTTGTGTAACTTCTTGTTGCAAAGACCATGGCAATTGTGGGGATGACTTACAGCGGACTGAAAGGCTTGAGCATATAGACATTAAGGAAGAGGATGTGCTGGAGTTTTTGAAAAGCATTAAGTTAGGTAAGTCACAGGGAGCAAACGAGATATACCCCAGGCTACTGTGGGAAGCGAGGGAGAAGATTGCTGAGCTTCTGGCGATGATCTTTGCGTTATCAATAGGGACGGGAGAAGTACCGGAGAATTGGAGAGTTGCAAATATTGTTCCCTTGTTCAAGAAAGGTAGAAGAGATAACCCGGGAAATTATAGACCAGTGAGTCTGACTTCAGTGGTGGACAAGTTGTTGGAGAAGATCCTGAGAGGTAGGATTTATCAGCATTGGGAGAGACATAATCTGATTAGGGATAGTCAGCATGGCTTCGTCAAAGGCAGGTCGTGCCTTACGAGCCTGATTGAATTCTTTGAGGATGTAACAAAACACATTGATGAAGGTAGAGCAGTGGATGTAGTGTATATGGATTTCAGTAAGGCATTTGATGAGGTTCCCCATTCAAGGCTCCTTCAGAAAGTAAGGAGGCATGGGATCCAAGGAGACCTTGTTTTGTGGATCCAGAATTGGCTTGCCCACAGAAGGCAAAGGGTAGTTGTAGATGGTTAGTGTTCTGCATGGAGCTTGGTGACCAGTGGTGTTCAGCAGGGATCTGTTCTGGGACACTTCCTCTTTGTGAGTTTCATAATGACCTGGATGAAGAAGTAGAAGGGTGCTTTAGTAAGTTTGCTAGTGACACAAAGGTTGGGGGTGTTGTGGATAGTCTGGAGGGTTGTCAGAGCTTACAGCGGGACATCAATAGGATGCAGAACTGGGCTGAGAAGTGGCAGATGGACTTCAACCCAGGTAAGTGTGAAGTGGTTCATTCTGGTAGGTCAAATATGATGACAGAATATAGTATTGATGGTAAGACTCTTGGCAATGTGGAGGATCTGAGAAATCTTGGGGTCTGTGTCAATAGGACACTCAAAGCTGCTGTGCAGGTTGACAGTATTGTTAAGAAGGTGTATGGTGTGTTGGCATTCATCAACTGTGGGATTAAGTTCAAGAGCCAAGAGGTAATGTTACAGGTATGCAAGATCTTGGTCAGACCCCACTTGGAGTACTGTATTCAGTTTTGGTCACCTCACTACAGGAAGGATGTGGATACTATAGAAAGTGTGCAGAGGAGATTTACAAGGATGTTGCCTGGATTGGAGGGCGTACCTTTTGAGAATAGGTTGAGCGTACTTGGCCTTTTCTCCTTGGAGCGACAGAGAATGAGAGATGACCTGATAGAGGTGTATAAGTTGCTGAGGGCCATTGATTATGTGGATAGCAGGAGGCTTTTTCCCAGAGCTAAAATGAGGGGGTATAGTTTTAAGGTGCTTGGAAACAGGTACCGAGGGGATGTCAAGGGTAAGTTTTTCACACAGAGAGCTGTGAGTGCGTGGAATGCACTACCGGTGGCAGTGGTGGAAGCGGATAAAATAAGGTCTTTTAAGAACCTCTTAGATAGGTACATGGAGCTTAGAAAAATAGAGGGCTATGCACTAGGGAAATTCTAGGCAGCCTGTAGAGTAGGTTACATGGTCAGCTCAACATTGTGGACCAAAGGGCCTGTAATGTGTTGTAAGTTTCTACGTTCAATGTTGTTCTTTCCCCTTTGCTCTATGTTAGTAGTCGATGTAACAACAGAACTGGTACATTGTATTGATAAGTATTCCTTTAATCTGCAACTAGTAATGCAATTAAAATGTACAAATAGTTAAAAAATATGTTGGAGTTCTTCTGTGTTGTACATAGATGCAACAAACAATTGGCCTCTTAGAAAAAGGCTACAACAAAACTTAAATTTCAACAACCACTGTTGCTTTGCACGTAGTTCTTTATCTTACAATCCATATGATTTTAAACTTCTAGCAAGTGGAAGAAAGTGTTCAACATGACAAGTACATGGATAACAAATAATAGATCATTTCGCTGAACACACATAATAAACATGTAATTAAAGGAAACAATGGAATGCATCAGCATTGATATGCCCACTTCAAGTGGGGTAGTGGTGGGATCGAGAGGTTGGCAAAGGTAATGTTTGATAAGGTGCTGAGCACAAGAGAAGCTAAAAACATGAGGATACATAAGAAAGATGAAGCCAAGGTCAAGGGCTTTGTCAACACTTGTGCAAGGAATTAGAACTTCATCTGTTTAGCTTAAAATGTTCTGGTGCAGTTCCTAAACGGAACTACAAAGGACAATTTAAAACTGTGCCACACACCTTAAACAATTTTGGCTTCTTAAAGGAGGTACATAATAGTTTGCTTCTGCCAGGATTACTAGGCAACTGAGGATAGTGCAACATTTCTCCATTTATCGTGGTCTATGGTATACAGCTTAGCATCTCTCACAAGGATTTTGAATTGTGCTGTGGATTCACCAATTCAGACCTTTGGATTAACTGTGATTATTTTATTTCCTTCTAAAAGTTTTCACATGCAGATTTTTAGCAGAGGGGTGAATTAAAATGACAGATTTGGGACAGTTGTTGCTGGTCAGGGAGCAGTCTAATATTTATACCTCTTCATTCCAATAACTGGAGTAGTTATTGAACACAAAACCTCCATCAGTGGATATGGTGCCACCACTTGAAGTGTTATCCTGAAACTTATTAGGAACTGATCAGTCAGTTCCATTAGAGGTAACTGGGACCCATTCACCTCACTTACATCTCACTGGAGGAACACTTAAGAGGTGGACAGAATTGGGAAGAAAAGCATGCACTACAGATAGATTGCTGATTAGCAATGAGATTTCATCTACAGGTGGTGAAAAACAGGCTGATCCAACAGAAAAGAAGTTTTATGTGGGTTTTATTTTATCAGAATCAGAATTATTATCACTGGTAAATGTTATGAAATGTGTTGTTTTGCTGCAGCACTATCATGAATTATGTGAAAATACTATAAATTACAAGATATCATAAACTTTAAAAAGTAGTGCAAAAGGAGAGCAAAAATAGTGAGATAACATTCATGGGTTCATTATCCGTTTGATGGCAGAGGGGAAGAAGCTGGTGCTGAAACGGTGAGTGCATGTTGTTCAGTCTCCTGTACTGCCTCTCTGATAGTAGTAATGAGGAAAGGCCATGTCCTAGGTGATGGGGTCTTTAATGTCGTGCCACCTTTTTCAGGCATTGCTTTTTGAAGATGTCTTTGATGATGGGGACAGTATGAGGTGGGAGCTCATTAGGGTTTATGGGCTGTACATTGAGGGCAGCAATGTTCTGGTTCCACAGGAAAAGGCTAATAATGAAACATTTGTCTAATTATATCTTGTCTGAAACTTGCACTAATTTGGAAACTCATTCAGAAAGCACAGCATTCATAATCTGCATTTTTTTTTGCTGTCTTTCTACTCTTTGTTGCTTATTTGCAGGATAGGGTTGTGACACTCATTAATAGCAATAATAATCTGATGAACTCTGGTGACTATTCTGTAAAACCGCTACTGAGGGCCCAACAACAGAAATGCTGTTTCAGGGTAATGAAGATTTGTTCCAAGAAAACAAATATCCTCTCTGGAGATTTTGGTCTTCACTATATAGATAAATAGATACTTTATTGATCCCTAAGGAAGTTAGAGTATCACAGTAGCATTACAAGTGCACACATAAAAATATTAGAAGAGACATAGAAAGAATAAAAACTAAGTTACCACCATCTAACGGGAGAGGTTCATCACTTCTCTGGCTATAGGTTGTCTCATTATAGAGCCTGAAGGCCGAGAGTAAGAGTGACCTCATATAGTGCTTTTTGGAGCAGCACAATTGACTTAGTCTATTACTAAAAGTGCTCCTCTGTTCAGCCAAGGTGGCCTGCAGAGGGTGAGAAACATTGTCCAGAATTGCCAGGATTTTCTGTAGGGTCCTTTGTTCCACCACAGCCTCCAGTGTGTTCAGTTTGACTCCCATAACAGAGCCAGCCTTTCTAATCAGTTTATTGAACCTGTTGGCATCATCCATGTTGATGCCGAGTAAACCACCATATAGAAGATTGTACTGGCGACAAGACTGGTATAACATGTGAAGGAGAGGCCTGCATACTCCAAAGGACCTCAGTCTCCTCAGGAAGTAGAGGCAACTCTGGCCCTTCTTGGAACATCATCACGTAGAGAGGAGGAGCAATGGAGAAATATTCTTTGCACCAGGATGCCAGAAGGACAATCCTGGAAAAACAGGAAGTAGCAAAAAACTGACTGTGTGTAGTCATTCACCACATACTTGGAAGGTTCAGAGTTCACAGACAAACACAGAATGGTTTAAAATATTTTTTTCCAGCTAAGATTGCAAGAAGTAGAAGCCTTTCTCAAGATGAGAACAGTGTCTTTCATGTTCAGAGCATCACAAGACTGGATGGAAGAGAAGATTTTTCTCCTGATGATCATTGCCAGTATTCAGGCAACCTGGTACAGTTGAGGATGCCCACAGGATCTTCCTTGCATTCAAATATCTCAGAGCCATTCATTATCCGTCCTTCTCTCATGTCTGCTTGGCTGCCAAACATTCTCATTAATAGTACCTCAGATTGGCCATTACAATGATCTACTTTGAGTATTAATCATTGGAGGCTTTCAGAAGAAACCCACTGAGCAGCACATAACTACACCCTCATAAACACATGAGATGCTGCAGATGCTGGAAGTCTTGAGCAACAGTCACAAAGTGCTGGAGGAAATCAGCAATTCAGGCAGCATCTATGGAGGGGAATAAACAGTCAGCATTTCAGGCTGTGGCCCCTCATGTCTGACCCACCACCTAGCTCCAGAAGACCAGACAACTGGGGAAGAAGAGGGAGAAGTCATTCTCCCCTTGATTCTGCAAAGGTATCACCACAGATCCTGGTAAAGAGGACAGCAGGAGCAGGTCATAAGGGTGTACTTCATATTGAAAGATCACTGTCACTGGTGGAAGGCAGTCAATTTAGATGCAAAGTGAAGCCAGGATGCGAGTTCCCAAAGGCGCAAAGGGGGAGTTTAGGTATTAGTATTACTCTGGAGGGGCCTGATGTAGTTTGCTACATTCAGTGGATATGAATGCATTGGCAAATACCCAGTGTATTGACTAGACTGTCTCATAGAACGTATGAAATGACAGAAAGCATGAAAAGGTCCATTACCAGCATTGATCAAGAAGTTGCTGTATTGTCAGGAGCGTCCTCTAGTAATATACTGCATTTCTTCATGTGCTGATATCAACACTTCTGCACTGCAGCCAGCTCCAAGATGCAGACTTGTAGGCACTTTGGATGCGGTCTCATCATTTGGAGCGGAACAAATATTTGGCCTGAAGGAGGCAAAATTGAAACCATAAATAATGGCAATGCAGTAAATTTATTAATGGAGCTTGCCTTAGAAATATCAGTGAAATAAATTATCACTTAGAAAACACTGATTTGCTACTTTACTGGAACCCACTGTAGATTATTTGAGCGGCTGACTTGTTTGCTTGGAGGATTGTGCGAGATTGAGTTTTGGTTAGAAAATCATTTGAGAGTGTCTTGGGGGACTGCTTCTGTAAAGGATAGACGCTGCTTACTAACAACTTGCTGTAAGGTTTTGACTAGTGGATAAATATATGCATAGTTATGCTGTGGTTATCTTTCTAGGGCTTTCATCACTGGAACTACAGACACACATCTCAGCTACCTTAACATGGTCACTGAGGTTTCACAGGTTTTCTCAGTGTAAAACTGAAGTACAGATAGAAATACTTGAAAATATATTTTCCTCTTTCTAATTTAAAGTGTACTCAATTCTGGGTGTATGCAACTTATATTCCACCAATAAAGAGAAGTATAGAGTGTAGGAAGTGACAGGAAGGCCACAAATTTTATTAAGAAAGTAAATTTATATCTGCAGTGCTCCCATGGTGAAGTGGAAAGGGAGCACAAGTTCAAATCAAGTGAGTGCTCCACTGCTCAATACAAGAGGACATGGCTTTAAGGTAAGGGGTGGGAAGTTCAAGGGGGAAATTAGAGGAAGGTTTTTTACTCAGAGAGTGGTTGGCGCGTGGAATGCACTGCCTGAGTCAGATACAATAGTGAAGTTTAAGAGACTACTAGACAGGTATATGGAGGAATTTAAGGTGGGGGGTTATATGTGAGGCAGGGTTTGAGGGTCGGTACAATATTGTGGGCCGAAGGGCCTGTAATGTGCTGTATGTTCTATGAGTTTCCATTCACTTTTGTGATGTCATTATGGCGATGCTGTAATAAAGGTTCTCCAAATGAAAGAAATCAGGATTTTTTTGTAGGGGTGCGAAAGGGGCAACTTATTAAAGTTCAGACAATGGTGATGGGGTGGGGTTTGGGAAGCTGATAATGGAATCTTTACAAGGTCAATGAAGCATTGTATTTGAGACAAATGTTTGTTCCTGGAACAATTTCCAGATACAATTACACAGGGCTTGCCATTATAGAAATATCTTAATTACTAATTTGGCCTTGACAGACTTTGAGTTAGATAAGATTTGATAGATGATAGTTTAACAAATACAAAATAATGATCTTAAAACATATTTTAATAGTTTTCCATGCCAGAGTTTGGCAGAGCTTGGAAAAGTTGCATCAATGCTTTTCAACAAAACTAAAATAGCCCTTTGATTGAAAATTAAAATTAATCTAATGAATTACAAATTGACAGTAAATGTCAACAATCATTAACTGTAAAATGACCCTGATATAAAACAGGTTTACTTTTTCAGAGATTATGCATAGATACAAAAATTACACTGCAATCACAAATATTTTGAAAGCTTTAGCAACCGATTATTCATTCAAGCAAATAACTTTCCAAGTCTGCCTGGGAGACATGTCTAAAAGTTAATATTTTTAAATAATCTAGGCATAGTTATTTTCTAGAACATATTGGAATCCTAAGAGTATTTAATGTAAATAAAATTATTTATTTTGTACATCACACACATTCTATGTTCCTATTACAAGTTTGCAAGATCTGCTTTTAACCACTCCATAACCATCTGAGCGACTTCTACATTGGCATCTAAAACAAAGGCATGACGAATTCCTTTTTGGCAAAGAAGAATAGTTCCTTCAGGAAAGCATCTCTTCATATCTTCGTAATATGTTACAGGGCACCAGTGATCGTTGGATCCATAGTAAAAGATAAGCTAAAATGGAGACACAATTGCAGATTGTCAGTAATGATGTGGTTACCGAGTTCACAGCTATTTAATGACCTATTTAACACTAGACCCTGACATACTTAAAAACTATTATAAGACATAATTTCCAATGTTAAATTTTGATGTCTAGAAAATGTTGTGTTCAACCAAATGGGAGGTGAAGAATAATTCAGTTCTGTGACTCGATTCAAATTAGGGAGGGTGTGATGGAGAGACAGGCATGTGCCTTGAATTGAGCTTGGAGAGATTCGGTAGAAGGATAAAGCTTGCATTGCAAATTGAGGTTCCTACTTAGTCATAGAGTCATGGAAAACTACAGCCCAGAAGCAGAAACCTGCATTTCAAATTGAAGTTCCTAATTTTGGAAATACCTTACAGTTTAATCTCATATTGCCAAATTTCTGGTCCAATGTGAGTTTGACAAATAGAGTGGGAAAAATCATGAAATGGAACATCAGGCTTGTGCTCGAATTGAAATGGGGGAGGGAGTGTGGAGCTGTGTCTTCAGTCAGTGTTGAAGTGGATGGGAAAGGCTCTAAACCTTGAGTCAGGGTTTTACCCAAAAGAGGTCACAATCCAGTGCAGCTCTAGGTTGATTGAGTTGCCTGACAGTTGCTTCCAGGACAACAAAGTCCAGCCTCCTTTGCTTTCTTTGAAAGAACTACTGCTTAGGGAATGATACCATCTAGTACACCCTTAACTCAGAAATCCAGCTGAGGGATGAAAGTGACCTATCAAGTTTCCAGAGAGTAGCAAAATGATAGAGAAATGTTTGTTATCATATATGTAAATAGTTCTAGATTTGAAATTGCCTAAGATTGAAAAAAATCAGCTTTAAATGACTGAATTTTTGTTAGAATCCACTAGAACAGAATATACTTTTAAAAAAAATCTGTTCATATCATCAAGTAAGGTAGTAGCCACTTCTAAAAATATACTTTCCAAATACACTTTAAACACACATCACATCCTATTTATCAACTGTGCTTGGCACATCATTTTCTTCAGTTTTAGACAGGTGATCTTATAAGTTATATTACTGTGTTGGCTTTCATAAAGCTTGTGAATATATTTTTAAAATTTTCATTACTTAAGTAGACACTGGAAACTTTACAAGTATAATTGCAGTGAAGATTATGCTGCAAAGAACTACTTACAATGTATGCTATGAAGATTCCTACAAAAAAATTGCGAAATAATTACTAGAACTTTCTTTACAGCATTCAAGGGATTTTTCAACTGAATATAGTTTGAAAACTATAATTATGAAAAGCTTAGCAACTTATCTCATACGTGGATTGCTTATTTTATATTTTTGCTTCAGATTTCTAGTGACAGGGAAACAACAGCTGTCTTAACAAAACTGTTTCAGAGTACTTAATAAATAATCAAAGTACTTAAAGCCATTAATTATTTATTAAGCCTTCTATTTATTTTTAATTAGTTAGAATAATGCACTTAACTTCCCGCAGGAAGAATATAAATATTATCTTTTTACAATTGTTTTGGAAACAAGTGGACAAAAGTTCAGAATCCAGACTGCCCAAATGACTAGGTACTTGGCTAGAACGTTGTCAGAATACGTCACTGGGCAGGGCTTGGAATGATTGCATCTCAACATAGATATTATTCTTGGCCAGATTTTGGACATTCTTGGAACCCAAAATGAGCATAAGTTGATCCACCATTCACTTTTAATCCATAAAAAAGAACGTGATTTATTGGGTGCCTTGAGAAACAGAGCACAATAAAGTATAGATTTACAGCTTTTAGCAAAGCATTTGCATTTCTAGTTCAAATGAGACCGTATTAATGAAATGCCATTTTATATATATTAAGTATTAATTCAATATATATGGTTTGCAAAATTATACTTAGTGGATTCAAATCTTACTATGATTCAGAATTCAGTAGTTAATAGCTAGTGAAAGAAAAGGGGGTACTTACAACTCCTCCCTTGGAGGGTCAGACACCCTGAGCCGATAGGCTGGTCCTGGACTTATTTCATAATTTACTGGCATAATTTACATATTACTATTTAACTATTTATTACTATTTTCTATTACTATTCTATTACTATTTATTATTTCTATGACTATTACTATTTACTAATAGTAATATTACTATTACTATTACTATTTATTATTTATGGTGCAACTGTAACGAAAACTAATTTCCCCCGGGATCAATAAAGTATGACTATGACTATTTTTCAGGTGCAAAATCCAGTGATGCAGGGGCAGAACAGATACCAAGGGAATTGAAAAACTGGCCCAAATTCACATGACCAGATCTATCAGATTTTTGTTCCATGTGCAATTTTCCAGCAGCTTCTTAGACTGGTTGGTCTTGCTGAGAAGGCAACATAACTGCATTTGAATATAATAAAATACCATAATTAAACCCATTTGCTTCAAACAATATTGGATTATGTGGTATTCATTGACAGCTTCGTGAATGATGGGACTTTAAAATGGCCAAATATTTTAACTGCTTTGCATTCCTAATTTCCTGTTTCGACTTTATTTCTCTGGCATGCTTGTGCATAAAATTGCTCATTAAAAAAAGATAATCTTTTGCCCATCACATACTATTGAAATCAAAAATTAGCTAAAATATTTCTGCTGAGCATCTGTAATAGAAACATCTGTGCAATTTCAGCAGGAAAAGATTGGGAACACGAGGAGTTCCCAGTTTCAGAGGAGCCCATGGAGAAATAAATGTAGAACCCCAAGATAATGATGCTCACTGATTTTAAGTCAAAATCAAAGTCCAGCTTATCATTATTTGCGTAAGCACTTCATGCACAAGTGCAATGAAAAACTTCCTTGCCGCAGCATCACACGCACGTAGGATCGTATAAACAGAATTCACAAGGAAACATAAATATAAACTATACACAAGAAAACACAATTAGAGCAAAAATGGTCGATCTTATGCAAAATGGTCATGAAGTTGCTGAACTAGTGATTAGGGTTTTGCTGGATGGTTGAAGGAAAGTAGCTGTTTTTAAAGCTGGTGATGTGGGACTTCAGGGATAGTAACTGTGAAAAGATGGTCTGGCCCGGGTGATGGGGATGATTGATGATTGATGTTGCCTTCTTCAGGCAGCACCTCCTGTAGATGCTGCCAATGGTGGGGATGGAGGGATGTAAAGATGCTGGTGTGTCTCCGGGCACAGGACATTTCATCTGACATGCAAATGCCCAGGAATTTAAAGCTGCTGACTCTCTTCACTGTTGATCACCCAATGTAGACTGGCACATGGTCACCCTCCTTCCCCTTCCTGAAGTCAACAATCAGCTCTTTCGTTTTTCTGACTGTTAGCGGCTGTATCTTGCAGCCCCTTTCAACCAGGTGACCTATTTCCATAAGACCATAAGAGCAGAATTAGGCCATTTGGCCCATCGAGTCTGCTCCACAATTTTATCATGGCTGATCCAATTTTACTCTGAGCCCCAATCTCCTGCCTTGTCCACGCATCCCTTCATGACCTGACCAATCAATAATCTATCAACCTCTGCCTTAAATATACATAAAGACTTGGTCTTCATAGCTGCCTGTGGCAAAGAATTCCCCTCTATTCTGATGCTGTGTGCTCAGGCCTTAGACTATTCCACCATAGGAAACATCCTCTCCACATCCACTCTTTCAAAGCCTTTCAACATTTGATAGGTTTCAGTGAGGTCACCCCTTATTCTTCTGAATTCAAGTGAATACAGGTACAGAGCCATCAAACACCCTTCATATGACAAGCCATTCAATCCTGGAATTATTTTCATGAACCTCCTTTGAACCCTCTCAGTTTTAACACATCTTTTCTAAGATAAAGGGCCCAAAACTACTCACAATACTCCAAGTGAGGCCTCACCAGTGCTTAATAAAGTCTCAACATTACATCTTTGCTTTTATATTCCTGTCCTCTTGAAATGAATGCTAACATCACATTTGTTTTCCTCACCACAGACTCAAACCTGCAAATTAACCTTTAGGAAATCCTGCACAAGGACTCCCAAGTTCCTTTGCACCTCATTTTTTTTGTATTTTCTCTGTAGATATAAAGCCGTAGATAACAGTATATGGATTTCAGCAAGGCATTTGATAAGGCATCCCATGCTAGGCTTATTGAGAAAGTAAGGAGGCATGGGATCCGAGGGGACCTTGCTTTCTGGATCCAGAACTGGCTTGCTCACAGAAGGCAAAGAATGGTTGTAGATGGGTCATATTCTGCATGGAGGTTGGTGACCAGTGGTGTGCCTCAAGGATCTGTTCTGAGACCCCTTCTTTTTGTGATTTTTATAAATAACCTAGATGAGGAAGTGGAGGGATGGGTTAGTAAATTTGCAGATGACACAAAGGTTGGGGATGTTGTGGATAGTGTGGAGGGCTGTCAGAGGTTAAAGCAGGACATTGATAGGATGCAAAACTGCTGAGAAATGGCAGATGGAGTTTAACCCAGATAAGTGTGAGGTGGTTCATTTTGGTAGGTCAAATATGATGGCAGAATATAGTATTAATGGTAAGACTCCTGGCAGTGTGGAGGATCAGAGGGATTTTGAGGTACCTGTCCAAAGGATATTCAAAGCTGCTGTGAAGGTTGACTGTGTGGTTAAGAAGGCATACGGTGCATTGGACTTCATTAGTCGTGGGATTGAGTACTGTTACAGCTACATAGGACCCTGGTCAGACTCCACTTGGAGTACTGTGCTCAGTTTTGTTCACCTCACTACAGGTAGGATGTGGAAACTATAGAAAAGGTGTAGTGGAGATTTACAAGGATGTTGCCTGGATTGGGCAGCATGCCTTACGAGAGTAGGTGGTGAACTTGGGCTTTTCTCTTTGGAGCAACGAAGGATGAGGGGTGACCTGATAGAGGTGTATAAGATAATGAGAGGCATTGATCATGTGGATAGTCAGAGGCTTTTTCCCTAGGGCTGAAGTGGCTAACACGAAAGGGCACATTTTTAAGATGCTTGGAAGTAGGTACAGAGGGGATGTCAGGGGTAGGTTTTTTTATGCAGAGAGTGGAGAGTGCATGGACTGGGCTGCCGGCGACTTAGGTGAAGGCGGATACAATAAGGTCTTTTAAGAGACTCCTGGAGAGGTACATGGAGCTTAGAAAAATAGAAGGCTATGGGTAACCCTAGGTAATATCTAAAGTAAGTACAAGTTCGGCACAGATTGTGGGCTGAAGGGCTGTAGGCTTTTTCTATATATCTTGAAGAGTGGAGTGGCGTTTGCAATTTTCCAGTCTTC
This sequence comes from Mobula hypostoma, assembly GCF_963921235.1. Taxonomy (NCBI): domain Eukaryota; kingdom Metazoa; phylum Chordata; class Chondrichthyes; order Myliobatiformes; family Myliobatidae; genus Mobula; species Mobula hypostoma. Next base: position 47,740,433 of record NC_086098.1, read on the forward strand.
CGGAATCATTCCAGAATCTTGTAATTCTTGAATGATCATTACTAATGCCTTCACAATCTCTTCAGCCACCTATTTCGGAACCCTGGGGTGTACACCAACTGGTCCAGGTGACTTATCTACCTTCAGGCCTTTCAGTTTGCCAAGAACCTTCTCTCTAGTTATGGTAGCTTCACACCCTTCATGACCCGTGACACCTGGAACTTCCACCATACTACTAGTGTCTTTCACAAAATACTTTTGCTGATGCAAAATACTTATTCAGTTCATAGAACCACAGAACATTACAGCACAGAAACAGGCCTTTTGGCCCTTCTTGGCTGTGCTGAACCATTTTTCTGCCGAGTCCCACTGACCTGCACACGGACCATATCCTTCCATACACCTCTCATCCATGTACCTGTCCAAGTTTTTCTTAAAAGTTAAAAATGAGCCCACATTTACCACTTCATCTGGCAGCTCATTCCACACTCCCATCACTCTCTGTGTGAAGAAGCCCCCCCCACCCCCATTGTTCCCTTTAAACTTTTCCCACTTCACCCTTAACTCATATCCTCTGGTTTTTTTCTCCCCTAGCCTCAGTGCAAAAAGCCTGCTTGCATTCACTCTATCTATACCCATCATAACTTTATATACCTCTCTCAAATCTCCCCTTATTCTTCTACGCTCCAGGGAATAAAGTCCTAACCTATTCAACCTTTCTCTGTAACTCAGTTTCTCAAGTCTCAGCAACATCCTTGTAAACCTTCTCTGCACTCTTTCAACCTTATTAATATCCTTCCTGTAATTTGGTGACCAAAACTGTATACAATACTCCAAATTTGATCTCACCAATGCCTTATACAACCTCATCATAACATTCCAACTCTTATACTCAATACTCAATAAAGGCCAACGTACCAAAAGCTCTCTTTACGACCCTATCTACCTGTGATGCCACTTTTAGGGAATTTTGTAGCTACTTTTAGGGAGTTTTGTATCTGTATTCCCAGAACCCTCTGTTCTACTGCACTCCTCTGTGCCCTACCATTTACCTTGTATGTTCTACCTTGGTTTGTCCTTCCAAAGTGCAATACCTCACACTTGTCAGTATTAAACTCCATCTGCCATTTTTCAGCCCATTTTTCCAGTTGGTCCAAATCCCTCTGCAAGCTTTGAAAACCTTCCTCACTGTCCACTACACCTCCAATCTTTGTATCATCAGCAAACTTGCTGATCCAATTTACCACATTATCATCCAGATCATTGTATAGATGACAAATAACAATGGACCTAGCACTGATCCTTATGGCACACCACTAGTCACAGGGGTGATCTTCATCTTCCATTTCCTTGTCCCCCATTACTACCTCTCCAGCATCGTTTTCCAGCAATCCAATATCCACTCTTGAGTATCTTTTACACTTTATGTATCCGAAGCAACTTTTTGTATTTCAGTCTGATAAGTTAATTCATCACCATCTTTGAATCATCCAACAACAATTGTGTTGTTGGCAGATCTGAACATGGCATGGAGCTGTGTTTAGCCACACGATCATGTATGTTTGGAGAGTAGAGGAGGGACTCAGTACGCGGCTTTGAGGTGCACCTGTGCTGAAGTTCAGTAATGATGCGATGTTATCAATCCACATTGACTAAGTTTTGCCAATGAGGAAGTTGAGGATTCAGTTGTAGAGAAGGTAACTAAGTCTTAAAACTTCATGATGAGTTTGGATTTAAATTGTTCCAAATTAAAAGAAGAGATTGGGATTTGAGGTTGGAGAGGATGGAAGGGATGGACTACATGTTATATTTACAGTAATGATGTGTACTTCATTTTCAGTAGCTTGAACGATAAGCTCTGTCCAGTTGGAAGATACAGGACAGAGTTATGACAGGCATCTAGATTGGCATGTTTCAGGGAAAGGAAACCTATTCAGACATTTAAATTATTGTTCACACCTGTTTTTGGTTATGAGTGAAGCTTTCGAGCTTGATGGGCATATTTGCTGGGGTGATGTGACCTCAGGTTCCTCCTCGCGTGGACTAAATTAATGCAGGAAAAAGCACAGCAGGTTTAGGGCCAGAGAGGTCCCACGGGTGCAAAGCAGAAGTTCTTGGCCTAAATACAGAACTACAACAAGGCATACTGGTTTCCCTCAATTAGCTGACAAAAAGCTATTTGAAATACTCCAGGTATGGTCTCATTAGTCCCTGCAGTTGCAATAAGACTTGTACCAATATATTTCAACTTCTTTGAAATACAGACCAGTATGACTGCACAGAAATATTAATGTTATTTACTGAGAACATAAAGGCTATTGTGATAATTTTACTTTCTGATAACAATAAATTATTATTTCCAGGAGCAAAATGACTGGCTACTGCATGCTGAGAAGTAACTAGTAAAGATTAAAAATTAGGTTTATTTTACATATGCACATTGAAACATCGAAACATACAGTGAAATACATCATTTTGTGTCAACATCCAATGCAGTCAGAACAATATGCTAGGGCAGTCTGCAAGTGTTACTATGTTTCTGCTCCAACATAGCATAGCCTCAACTCACTAACGGAACCCTAATGTATGTCTTTGGAAGGTAGGACCAAACTGGAGCACCTGGAGAAATCCACACAGTCACATGGAGAATATACACTCTTCTTACAGACAGCAGCGGTAATCAAACCCTGATCAGTGATTACTGGCGCTATAAAGTGATTGTGCCAACTGCTACAATTCCTTTGGGACACCATAAACAAGATCCAAGAGAAACAATATTCTTGCATCCTTAGCTATAAATTTGATGTGAACCAAGTGCTTATTGAAGATGTGTTTTATGTGGAAGTTACTTGGAAGTAATTCCATTCCTGCAACCAACAATACCTGTGTAACATTTTGTCTTAGGCTACGAACTGATAAATAATATCAACTACACACAGGTGATGATATCAGTCTCATGAGGATATCAATGCCATTGGGACTAGTCGGTTGGAGTTAGTCTGTGATAATTCCATGGCCTTCTTTTAGAACAGATCTCTTTACTAACTTGGGAGAACTGTTCTCATGCTCTACCAGTATTCTCTGCTGGAACAGCAGCACATTGAATTCGCTCTGAATGTTATTACAGAAATAACTCGTCTCATTGGATTCTGGATAACATGACAATATACACTTAGTGGTCACTTTATTAGGTAAACCTGTACACCTGGTCATTAATGCAAATATCTGATCAGCCAATCACGTGGCAGCAAAACAACACATAAAAGCATCACACACAAAATGCTGGAGGAACTCAGCAGGCCAGGCAGCATCTATGGGAAAGATAAAACAGTCAATGTTTCGACTGTTTACTCTTTTTCACAGATGCTACCTGGTCTGCTGAGTTCCTCCATCATTGTGTGTGTGTTTCTTGGATTTTCAGCATTTCCAGTTTTCTCATCTTTGTACATAAAAGCATGCAGGCATGGTTAATAGGTTCACCTGTTGCTCAGACCAAACATCTGAATGGGGAAGAAATGCGATCTAAGTGGCTTTGACTGCGGAATGGCAAAGAACACAAAATGCTGGAGGTCAGGCAGCATCCATGGAAATGAAAAACGGTCAACGTTTTGGGCCGAAACCCTTCATCAGGACCAAAAAATGATGATAAGTTCTGAAGGCATATATAGCAACAAGTGGGCCCTAAATTTATTATAGTGCGTTCTGCCAAACATCTTGCATAATTCTGTTTAAACCTACTTTGAAATGGCAGGGACCTTGTTGCATTGAGTCTGGACATCTGAAGGAATTTTCTTTTGGCCTTGTAAGAGGTGGAACTGCTGTCCAACCCTTACAAGAGTAGTGACACTGAACTCAATCTCCATCAAACTTAACATGTCAGCCTGCTTGAGATGGCTTAAATCATGATTATTTTATTCCCTCCCACTGCAGCAATGAAAGCTTATTTTAAAAATATTGTTAAAAAAGCTTTGTAATGAAAAATATTCAGAACAATGGTATAGGATAAAATTAAAGATGAAAACATAACATTTCCTGTCAGTATGATCTCAATCTCATTTTGTTTATGCCAAGCACCTGTCTATTCTCTATAGAATAAGCCCAAGTCTATCTGCCTCTATCCATTTTAGTATCAGCTTTGTACATCAAACACAGCCTTTTTAAGCATTGTTTTGGCTACCTAATTGGATATCCCTTGATGCAACCAAGTTAATAAGCAGATCTCAGGAGCTGGTGTCAAATATGCTGTCAAAAATAACCACTAAAAGATCAGAAAGTAAATTTGAATCATTATGGCACCCTGTAAGTTAACAGCTGGAGAGTATTCACACTTGGGAGTCAGGAGCCTGGCTACTTTTATGGGTAGAGATTAGTTTGGTCTTATAGTTCAATAAAGGCTTGAGAAACTTGGCTATATTATAGTTCAGTAGGAAATTCATTTTCTTCCAAAATTCTGCAGTTTTTGAGCCACGCAAACAGGTTGAGGGAATTCCAGGAAAACTGAAGCTAATGTAAGTCATTACAACATCTTTTAAGTCATTCATACAGAAAAAGAACTATATTGATCCATCAATAATGAAAAAATGTTGAATATACCAAAAATTTGAGATTTATGTTTCCAGTGTGAAAAGAAAATCATTGCTTTTCTCTAAATTGGTTATTTATAAATCTTAGGTTCATGGATTCTGCACCACAACTGTTAAAAAAGAATTGCTAATCAAGGAGCGTTTAGCTAATTTTTAATGCCCAGGAAAGGACTAAAGTGACCCACGATCGTAAGATTAAACCTTAAATAACAGAAGGAAAAATAAAACTAGAACAAGAAATCGGAAGTTAATTATCAAGGCTGTGGCTGTTTATTTTGAAGAAATCAAGCAACTTAGGTGCAGAAATATTGCTAATAAACATTCCATACCCAGATGAAAGACAAGTTTGAAAATGGTCTATTACACTTAGTAATGGAAAGCACTCTTGGGGAATACAATGAGTTACATCTATCACTAGAAGTGATTAGGGTGTCTCCTGTACTACTGCATGCTTCCAGCTGTTATCCATCTGGTTTAAATCCTGCCACTATATCATATAAAAAAGTCTATGGAGTACACTTGAGGATCTTTTCTAAATAGTTAAATATTCCAAAATACAATTTTGAAATCTCATAATTCCAAGACAAATTTTCACAAAAGCATCACTGGAGATAAAGACTCTGCATCACTGCAACCAACTTGTTTTTATGAAAGCCTTCATTGTAGCTATGTAAATAGAATTAATGACAATAGTTTGGTCTTTGATGCAGCATGTGGTCAAGAATAAAACAAAACTATGACTTCTTCTTGTTATTGTCTCCTTTTTCTTGTCTGTTATTCTGTTTCCCAAGTTTTGTTGAACATAGTTTATTCCTGTTGCTGTTCAATATGATAACTTTGTTCTTACCTACAAATCTCTGCTTTACTGATTCCCTCTCTTTCTGAAATACCTTCTTTCAAATCTTATCTTCATTAATATACTTAGGTAATATATCTCCCTGTTCAATGCCCAATTTAGCAGTTCTTCCACTCTGAATGAAGTGGCTTTTCTGGCACGGGGTTAGTGGATCAGGAGCAGTGGCTCGTTTTGGATTGCTGAATTTTGGATTTACAATAGAATAGGGATTGAGAGAAAAGGAAGATAGTCACTTGAATCTATGTGGGAGTACAAGTAGAGGGCTGGGATCTGTGCTTTAAGTAGAATGGGTTTCAAGCAGATGCTGTGATATGGCTGCAAACCAGTAGTGACAAGAGAGAGTAAAGAAGCCCGGTTTGATGTGGGGCCCTGCAATCTATACTGGAAAATTTCTACAGTGGGATATACAGATGGTGAAGTTTGCACAAAATGAAAGAGTCTCAGGAAACTGACCGTAGTACAAAACTTTCAAAGTTGGGAAAAATAAAGATTGGCAAAGGAATATCCAGCACAAATTGAATAAGTCATAATTGGCTGCACATGTACAAAACTTTAACAGTAACATTGCTTATATGTATGCATTTTGTAATAGGTACAGTACATATCATCACTAAAAAATACTGCAATAAACAATCTGTTGGTCAATATAACAATTACATAAATAATTGCTTTCTTCACAACAAATCATAATACCTTTTATAAGAACATAAGAAAAGGGCTAGGAGCCGGTCACTTGCTACTTTGAAACTGCTCTGCCATTCTTTAACGTCATGAGTGATCTTCTAACTCCAGCTCATTTTCCTGGAGTTCCCGAACTTATATCTCTCGATTCTCCTAATGTCCAAAACTCCATTGGACTCTGTTTTTAATCAACTCAATGACTGAACTACAGCCTTCTGAAGGAAGGAATTCCAATTCTCATTTCAGTCTGAAAAGGCCTATTCCTTATTTTAGACTATTACTCTTGGTTCCATATCCTTAGCCAGGAGAAACAACCAGTCTGTATCCAGATGTTAAAATCCTGTGAGACTTTTGTGAGTTTCTATGAAATCTCCTGCCATTCTTCTAAACTCTGGAGAACATAAACTGAGTCTCCTTAATCTCACCTCATATAGCAAAATTGCTATCTTTGGAACCAGTCTACAGAATTTTTGCTGTAGACCCCCTTCTTGGTTCAGCAGTCTAAAACTGATTTGTGTGCACTTGGTCCTTATGAATGTCAGCATCATCCAACTTCTCACCACATATAAAATATTCTGCTGTTATGTTCTGTACCTGTGTACATGTGCTTCCATTAGACTCCTTTTCCCACAATTTGGCAACATTATTTAACATGCAGCCTACTGGTAAATCAATCTTCAAAATTCAGATCTGAATATTCTACAACTCTTGATAGAATTTCAATATATAATCAAGGCAAGCAAGTTTTCCTTGTGGTTTTCCAGCCTAAATTTTATCCTTCTTTTAGACTTACTTATGATGTATTCGGAAAAGTATGAACTTACATGGTTTCTTGTTGAACAATGGGGACCAGTAGAGCTACAAAGCTACAAAGCTATCTTTCCTGCTTTTATGCTCCTTTTAGGGTAAGGTGGGCTCAGAATTATGAAGTACAGCTGTTTATATGATCAGCTCAGATGGGTGGAAACAAGGGATTTACTGAGCCTTCAGAGTGTAGGGATGTGCAATTATGATTTTTTCAGCTGGGAACAACCTTCCACAGTTTGATTTTGGCATTCTTATACTTTTCATTTCATGACACAAAAGGAGCCCAATTGGCCCATTGAGTCCATGCCAGTTCTCAAAGTAATCTCATTAATCTCACTAGGGCGCCATGGTAGCATAGTAGTTAGTGTGACACTATTACAGCTCATGGTGTCGTTCCACAGTTCAGAATTCAATTCCTTTGCCATCTAGAAGTTTGTATATTCTCCCCTCCGTGAACTGCGTAGAGATCCGCACGGTGCTCCAGTTTCCTCCCACAGTCCAAACTTGAATCTGTTAGTAGGTTAACTGGTCACTGTGAATTGGTCTGTGATTAGGCTCAGGTTAAATAGGTGGGTCGCTGGTCAACATGGCTTGTTGGGGTGGAAAGGCCTATTCCACGCTGCATCTCTAAATAATAATAAATTAATCCCATTCCTGTACATTTCCCCATAACCTATTCTCTTGTTGTGTGTCCTTCAGCTCTCCCTGATTCTCCTAGGAGAATTACAACAGCTGCTTAATCAACCAAACAGTATGTCTTTTAGGGGTGGGACCAAAATGGAGTATCTGGAGGAAAGTCACTCAGAGCAGGGACAATGTACAAACTCTGCACACAGCGCTGGTGGTCAGGATTGGACCTGGGTTGCTGAAGCTGTGAAGCCGAGGCAATATCTGTGGCACCACTGTGCCACCTTGGCTTTCAAACATCCACCTTCCCTTAAATGAGGTCATGAGGTCATTTGAAAAAGACCACCAGTTGACCCTTGACAAAAAGATTCTGACAGTAGCAACCAAAATATTCATTCCTGCATGCCAGTGGAGAGGGCTAACTGAATCCACACAGGATGGATCAAAAGGAAATCAGAGAGGACTTAAGCAAAATGGATCCCACCAGAACATAGCAGCAAAACTAATTGTACAAGGTCTTTAGAGACATAGTGAGGCTCAAGACTCCCGACTGCCTCATCCAAATTACAGTGTTTTATGTGGTTCAGGATGCAGGCTTTGCCAGGTAGCTTGGCTCTCAGCCACTGGAAAAGTTTAGCACAGGGTATGCAGTGTAGGGGCTCACAAACTACAAGTGATCAGCCACATTGACAGAATGGCTTTGACAGCCAATGTGGTCACAAGCATTCAAAAGCACCCTGGACCTTCCGAAAACGCAGAAGATGTCAGAACAATTAAAATTACCTGCAAAAATTTACAAGATGAAAACTATAAAAAATGCACATGGACTTAAAAACAACTAAAATATTTAAATTACTCGAATAAGTCAAATGAAAACCTCTACTCACCTTTTCCATTCCTTTTAACAGGACTACTGGCCATTTATTTTCTAGCCTGAAAGCTGGGATATCTACAGAAGTCAATTGGCACAGTGCAAGTATCCCAGAGCTAGTGCTGACTTTTGGCTTATGCCTGGGAATTGGCTAGTTATGGGATTACTGTCGACAGGTTTCGTGGGTCTCAACAGATGTGATCTACTGCACATATGCATGTGTATTTGAGGGAAACAGGAGAGGAACATCATGTACACTCATCATCCCAGTTCACTAAGCACTCACTGTCTCTTCCTACTTATCATCACATTCCATCACCCTGTGGTAGTTCTGGGGGAAAGGACAGGAAAACACAAAGAACAGATGTGTATTAACTCCCCACAATTAAGAGGATGTAGTATTGAGAAACATCCCAAAACTATAAATTGACTTACGCAAAAAAAAAATTCAAAATTTAAAAATTCAATGCAGGCAAACCACTGAAAGGGACTTCATAGAAAGTTGTTGCCCAGAAGGTGAACTTGAGATTCATTTTACATTTATCCAGACACTTTCTTCAGGATTGTTTAATTGTTGGAGATTTAACTGAAAATTATGTTTCCCTAACTAGCTCTTTTATTTTTCTGTTTTTTTTAAAGATACTATATTTCCCTCCAGTCTTCGCTTTCTAATATAAATTTAGCTTAACATTTGTAGTTTTAACTTTTACGTTTATATTTTGCATGTCACATATAGCACTGAAACAGGCCATTCAGTCCAATTCGTTCATGCCAATCAAGGACGTCAATCAATGCTAATCCCATTTTATTGCATTTGTTCCACATCCCTCTATTCCATTATCTCCAAATGTTCTTTTAAGTGTGTTTGTACTTGCCTCTTCTACATCCTCTGGCAGCTTATTCCATATTGTCACCGTTGTCTGTATGAAATACTTGCCCTGCGTATCTCTATCGACTATTTCCTCGCAACCTTAAAACTATGCCCTCTAGTTTTAGACTCCCTACCCTGCAAAAATGGTGGATAGTCTGCCCTATGTATGCCCACATATCTCCATAAGGTCACTACTCAGCTTCCTGTACTGCAATGAAAAATTTAGTCTATCCAATTACAATTGTTACTAAAATCCTCCATTCCAGGCAACATCCCAGTGAGCCTCTTCAGCAGTCTTTCCAGCACTACCGCATTTTTCCTATAGTGCGCTGACCAAAATTGTAAACAACATTCCAAGTATGGCCTAAAACAATGACTTATATAGCTGCAACGTCAAGCCCAACATTTATTCTCAATTTGCCTGACTATGAATGCAAACAAGCTAAATTTCTTTTTCAATAACTGCCTATGTCATCATTTTCATGGAGCTCTGAACAAGGTCCCCTCGTACATCAACAATTTTTAAGGTTCCAGCCAGCATGAGACTACCCATACGTACAAGTCCTGCCAGTATCACAGGACCCAAAATACATTACCTCACACTCATCTGCCACTGCTCTGCCCAACTTTCCAGCTGATCTACTTCCCTCTGTATGCTTAGGCAACCATGCTTGCTAATTACAACTTCACTAATCTTTGTGTCATCAGCAAACGTACTTACCAGACCTTAGGGATCTCATCCAAGTCACCTGATAACAACAAAAGGTTCAGCACTGATCCCTGAGGTTAGAGACTTCCAGACAGAAAAGCAACCTTCCACCATTACCCTCTGCCTCCTATCACTAAGTTAAATATGGATTTAGTTTTCCAAAACATTTCAGATGCACATATTGCAACTTCCTGGACCTGTCTACCCTGTAGGTCCTTGCTAAAGTCCACAAGTACCAACTTGCCTTCATCATTTTTCATAGAAACCTCATCAAGAAACTCAGCTGGATTTGTGAGGCAAGATTTCCCATGCACAAAACCAGAATGGCTCTCCCAAATCAGTACCTACTATATCTTTCCCAATTATAAACCCAACCCCTAAAGTATTTCCCCCCAATAGTTTACTTACTACAGACATAGGCCTACTGCCTGTAGTTTCTTGACTTATCCCTACTGCCCTTCTTGAATACATGAACAACATTTCCTATTCAATGCTCCATTCTTCCAGTACTTCACACTCAGCTAAAAATGATGCAAACTTTTCCATCAGAGCTCTAGCAGTCCTCTCCCTTGCTTGCAATATCTCCTTGGGACACATTTCATCAGGCCCTGGGGATTTGTCTATCTTATATCTCTAACCCTTACTCTTTCCCAATATACACACATTCTAGACTATTAGCATACACCTCCCTAATCTCCATCTTCCTCCTGGTGAATGCTGATGCAAAGGATTCATGCAGAATACCACACATAATCCCTGGTTCCACACAAAGACTCCCCCTTTGATATCCTCTTGCTTCAAATATACATGGAATGCTGTGAAATTCTCTTTATTTCTGATGGACAGGGCCATTTCATGCTCCCTTTCATCCTCCTGGATGCTTTCTTTAGATCTCTCTTATATCCCCTATAAACCTCAAAGGACTCACAATACAATTTCCTATATCTGACATATGCTTCCTCTTGTTTCTGATCAAATCCTTAATTTCCATTGTTAAGCAAGCTCCCTAGTCCCAAAGTTTATTTGCCTCTTGCCATATAGGAACATGGTGACTGAACTATTACTCCTCACCCATATGGGCTGTGTCGTACGACATGGGTGATCATGGCCCTATAACCATGCTAACTTTGGGCAAATTTTTCTTCAGAACTGGTTTGCCATTGCCTTCCACTAGTTAGTGTCTTTACAATTCGGGTACCCCCAGCGATTATCAATACTCTTCAGAGGTTGTCTGCCTGGCATCAGTGGTTGCATATCCAGGACTTGTGATATGCACCAGCTGCTCGCACGACCATCTATGTAACCCTGATCATGGTGCTACACCTTGCCCAAGGGTGATCTGTAGGCTAATGGTGGGAAAGAGCGCCTCACACCTCCTTAGGTAGACATGTATCTCCACCTCGCCACCCAAGAACTCTTAGTGTTTTGCTTTAAAAATGTGTCCCACTGCTGTTTTTCCCTCTTGCAGCAGCTCCCAATATACTTTTACCAGTCATTTCTTGTAATTGAAATCAGCACTCCTTTAGTTTTAGAACTTAATTCTGTGTCCAATTTATCCCTTTCAGTGACTACCTTAAATCTTACTGAGTTATAGTCACTGTTCACAAAGATTTTCTACAGAGACACTGTTGGATCCGACTGTTTAATTCTTAGATTAGACTGTTTAATTGTTACTTTCTTTGTAGTTTAACAATTAATTAACTGCTTGTATTTTAAGTAGTTCTTATATGCAAGTAACTGCCTAGTAAGCTTCTAAGTGGTCACAATATATATATGCAGTTGTTTAGTGTTTTTCCCTAGTGGTTATACAAAGTATAATTCTGGAAGCATTTCTTTGCACTGCCTTATTTGTATAGAGGGTATCTCATTGGTTGACTCTCATCTACAAATTTGAATGACATTTCCTTATAGGTACAAAATAGCTCACCTCAAAGTAGTGTTGTTTTCGCTTTATCTCTCTCTCTCTCTTCACTTAGTAGACCTCTATCACTGTTCATTTCAATTTATCTATGTTCTATTAATGATTAAAACAATGGTGAAGTTTGCGCCTCTTTCCTGACTTCTGTAAAAACCTTGGATTAAAACATCAGAATCCAACAAACACCACTCATTTCCCTAAGGTTGAGTACAGTTCCCTTCCTAGTAGGACTCTCTACACACTGCTATAAAAATTTTCCTGGATGCACTCAAAAATTTCATCCCATTTGGGCCCCTTTACGCTAGTCCCAGTCAATATTGGGAAAGATCACCAACTACTACAATCCTAACCCTTTTGCATGTCGCCACATTTGTTCTTCCAAATCCTCCTGACTATTTGGAGGCCTGTGATTTAATCAATCAAAGTGATTGCCCCTTTCTTAAACCTTCCCTGAGTATTGCTGTAATTTTTTCCCTGATCAACATTGCAACATCTCCTCTCCTTTTGGAATTCCCCCATCACACCTGCTATACCCAGGAAAATTGAGCCGCCAATCCTGTCCTTCCCTCAGTCACATTTCTGTGATGGCCATAATATCATAATCTCATGTCAATCTATGTTCTCAGTTTATGCATTTTAGCTGAAAGTCTCCTTGTATTAAAGTAAATACAGCTAAGATTACAGCTCTCATATGCCTCCCCAACCATCTCTGGTTGCACTGCCCATGAGACTTGCCTGCTCCATTTACTACATATGCTTCCTACTGCATTCGGGTTCCATCTGCCCGTGTCTTTAGCTTGAATGGAAAATCTTCCCACCAGATTAGTAGTCCCCCTCTAGTTTAGGTGTAAACTGTCCTTGTTCAGGTTATCCCACCCAGAAACAATTACAGCTATCAATATATCTGAAGCCTTACCCAGCTCCAGAGCCATACAGTTAGCCATTCTGTCTACCCAACTCTAAACTCACGACCTTGTGGCAAAGGGAGTTATCCTGACATTATTGCCTTAGAGGTTTTGCTTTTCAGCTCTTACCTAACCCTCTAAATTCCTTTTACAGGACCTTGTCTCTCTCTTTACCCATGTCATTGGGACTGCCATGGATCATAACTTTCGGCTACTCACTCTCTCCCTTCAGAATGTTGACCCTGGCACCCTGAAGGCAACACATCAACGTGGAGTTATACTACTAGCCTGTCTGACCCCATCCCTCCCCTACCATACTATTAAGTCCCTTATCACTCTGGCTTGCTGAGTCCTTGCTGCTGTTAGATGTGGTGCCACTGACCTGTGTTCTGCTGCTTTCCCCTGACAGGCTATCCCCTCAACAGTATTCAAAGAGGGCAATAGCCATGGGTATTGTCTGCCCGCCATTCCTGATAGTTATGCATCTATCTTTCTGAACCTACAGTGTAACCAACTCCTAGCTACAATGCTTTCAGTCATCCACCACCCCAGCTGATCCATAGGGACTGGAAGGATTCCCCAATCTGTTTGGCGGAAGAACTTTTTCGTCGTTAGCTGATCACAGATGCTACTGACCCCCTGCACCAGGTAGGGTGAATGGCTATATCGAACATCAATGCAGCTTTGCACAGAAAATCAAGAAGAGACAGTTTGGTGAATGGTGACAACAGCTTTTGAGTAAACAGAAACATGTTAATGGCAAGCAATAATTTTTGAAATCAAATAAATACTGAGCACATTCTAGAAGAATGAAAGATGGGTAAAGTGACTCTAAATATTGCAATACATGTTGCTAGCAGGGTTATTATTATCAGCATAAACTAACAGGTACAATATCTTCAATAATAATAGCAATTTAACTTAACTTTGGGCAAAGTTTCATATTTTACCTTTACATTTAATTATTTACTGGCCATTCCACTGCACTAGATCTAATGCTAGTGAATTGCAGAAAGAATACTACATTTTTATGTCATTAAAATTTCACTGGCGTCTGAGCAGCAATGAGTAGAGTATTTGGCATAAGCATTACTGTTAAATCTCCAACCTTAATATAATCCTGAAGGAATGTGAATGCACAGCTGTAAAATTAAGTTTCCATGGCAGGTTGTTTGATAACAGTTCACCAACATCTGAATGTACAAGACCTCATTTCATCTGGCATGTTTCCTCAACAACTAAAGACGAATACCTGTACACCATTCCCCTAATTGTGAGCAGCTCTATTTCAATTGTGCAGGTAGTGAGAGAAGGATTATGAGTGCATGCTGTCCCTTTATATAACTCATCTATTTGAATCTGCATCAACTACATAAAACTACATAATAGCTGCAGCATATAAGGGAAGAATAAAGAAATGTGATGATAGTGGATAACACTGACAAAGACCTTACCTTGGCCTGTCATAATTAGCAAACTGTGGTGTGTGCTCAAATTTCACAGATTTTTCATAGTAACTTCTTAGATAGAATCCATTAAATGTTAAGTACTGTATTAACTGGAGGTCTTTTACAGATTCTTTCAGAGCTGGTTAATTACAATGAGGATGTGCCTGTCTCAAAGCTGCCCGTGTTTGTCTTAACAGCTGAAATGCTGAACAACTTTTCTTTTAATTCATCAATAGGTTTGCCAACATTGAATGCAGGAAGTTAATTCTGGAGACACAACAGCTAATCAGCAGGCAGCGATTACATTTTAAAATATACATTCAAGAAGGTACAGAATCATGTTTCAAATCCTAACCTAAATGTGCTCAAATCTAGCAAAATGATAGCTCCTGCAACATTAACTTACAATGAGAATCGTTGCACACAGTCATTTGACAGAGGGCACTTCTGGGAGTCCCCATTAGTGTTGAAGATAAATGTTTCAAATGTAACAGTACAACAGGAGAGGTACAGAGCAAACTATTTACACAGAGAGTGTTGGGTGCTTGAGATGGTGGTGGAAGTAAATACAGCAGAGGTAATAAAGAGGTTCTTCGATAGGCATATAAAAGGACTTTGTAGGCAGTAGGAACTAGTTTAATCAGGAATTTAATTGTGTTGGCGCTTAGCCAAGTGGTTAAGACATTGGTCTAGTGACCTGAAGGTCGCTAGTTCGAGCCTCAGCTGAGGCAGTGTGTTGTGTCCTTGAGCAAGGCACTTAATCACACATTTCTCTGCGACGACATCAGTGCCAAGCTGTGTCGGCCCTAGTGCCCTTCCCTTGGACAACATCGGTGGAGAGGGGAGACTTACAGCATGGGCAACTGCCAGTCTTCTATACAACCTTGCCCAGGCCTGCGCCCTGGAAACCTTCCAAGGCGCAAATCCAAGGTCTCATGAGACTAACGGATGCCTATAGGCATTTAATTACTAGTTTAATTAGTTCAACACAACATCATGGGTAGAAGGCACAAACACGAGGAAATCTGCATATGCTGGAATTTCAAGCACATAAAAACACATAAAAGTTTCCAGTGAACCTGCTTCTGTACTGTATTATTCTATGCTAATAGAATTAATTGAAGGGGCTAACACACCTGGTTTACCTGATATTCATATGATACTCTTTCAGAACAATACAGTCTTAAGGAAAGCCTGCACTGAAGTTTTCTAGATTAGGTTTTGGTACTGGATGGGTAATGAAAGGAATATTTGCTTCACCTTGGCAAAGCGGTGATGGGAAGATCAATCCCTAATTATGATCTGGCCACATTCCATTAAAACTGGCAGGCTGCTTATGTTGACAGGCAACTTGTTGATTGTGATGAGGGTTCAATGTTTGAAATTTCCTTTATGGACCAAAGCCCAGAAGCATCTCACTTAATGAGCAAAGCTGTTTGGTTGAGGGGGTCCAATGATAGGGTACAGGGTCAAAACTTTTCTGTGGATGGAGGCACTTTGCTGCATTCAGTAGGGCTTTACTAGATGTGGGAGAGCTTGCTGCTGTTACCGAATGGTAGCAAACTATTATTTACCTTAATGAACAATAAATACTCAGATAAAAACTTGCTAAGAAGATGACTGAGCAGTAGAAGTTAGTAGACATGGCAAAACTCATGTCTGTGTATAGTCCTTGAAGAAAGATGAGAAGACTTTGATACAAACCTTTCTTTCCCTTATCACCAGCAGTCCATGATCTGCATTAAACAAAACCTACATTTATTTGGTAGTGGGGGATTAGAGCTTGTCAGAAGAGACTATGTTTTCATTTTTTTCAGAATAATTCAAAATGGACCTGTATTTAGCTTAGGTTGCAAGTATTATAAAAATCTGTGACCCATTAATCTTACTTTGTTTCCTACATTACTTGCACTCAATAGGCTAATAAAGTCTGTACTTTGTCTTGATATTATACATGATACCGTATGCTTTCCATCCAGCACTATACATATCTATCCATTAAATGATACCATGGACACATTTAAGATGTACTTTGAGTGGACATGCATACCTTCGAATTGATTTTTAACATACAGCTTCATGAATCATCTCAGCTGTTAAAGAATTATTCAGACTTTATGCCGGAAAAGTTATCCCAAGAATTTCTTACTATGAGGATTCCATAATTGGAGCAGTCCAAAACTTGATGGGATGGTCAATTTGGAACAACGTTTTAACTTGTATTTGAAAGATTGATTTCAAAATTAAGCCAACGGAATTTGGATTACAAGCCTGAAACAGCAGTACCTTATTCAAAAAGCGCTTTATAGTGGAATTGTCCCTTTGCACAACTTGCATCATTTCCTGGCTTCCCATATACATGGCATTAGCTGTAGATAGAAGAGAATTCTCAAATGAGCATGTGATCATGATATTAGACAGAACACTTCAGAAGAAGTTCTTTTATCATAAAAACAATAGCAGAACTATTTCATTCTCAATGTCAGCATAGATGGAATGAATATAGTCTTCATTAAAACACTAGCTCGATTACATCTATGCTGGGGCTTTTTCCTCACCATCAGTATGGAGATATAGGATAATACAAAGGAAACATTCAAAAATATTTAACAAAAATTCAGCTAGACCAGAGCAGTTTGTAATCTGGAAAGACCATGGCTCAGGTCTTGCTGATACTGGTCCGCTGCCCACTGCTATTGCCTTGAACAACTGAACCCAGTGAACTCAGTTTCATACCTACCCGTGGAAGGTCCAACATGCTGGCCTAAAGCTGACCAAATTCTAGCAGTGTGACATCAGTAATATCTGGACCTACAAAGACACACTGAGGGAAATTCATGCCCAATGTTACTAACTGTCCAAATCTTTACACAGAACATAGAACATCACAACATAGTATAGGCTCTTCAGCCTACAATGTTGTACCAACCCTTTAACCTATTCAAAGCTCAATCTAATTATTCATATACCTATCTAAGAGTTTCATAAATGTCCCTAATGTATCAACCTCTACCACTATCCCATACAGTGTGTTCCCTTCACTGACCACTCTGTGTCAAAACTTACCTCTGACATCTCCCCTATACTTCCTTCCAATCACCTTAATATTGTGCCCCCTTGTATTAGCCATCTCATAGAACATAGAACAGTACAGCACAGTACAGGCCCTTCGGCCCACAATGTTGTGCCGACTATCAAACCCTGCCTCCCATATAAGACCCCACCTTAAATTCCTCCATATACCTGTCTAGTAGTCTCTTAAACTTCACTAGTGTATCTGCCTCCGCCACTGACTCAGGCAGTGCATTCCACGCACCAACCACTCTCTGAGTAAAAAACCTTCCTCTAATACCCCCCTTGAACTTCCCACCCCTTACCTTAAAGCCATGTCCTCTTGTATTGAGCAGTGGTGCTCTGGGGAAGAGGCACTGGCTATCCACTCTATCTATTCCTCTTATTATCTTGGACACCGCTATCATGTCTCCTCTCATCCTCCTTCTCTCCAAAGAGTAAAGCCCTAGCTCCCTTAATCTCTGATCATAATGCATACTTTCTAAACCAGGCAGCATTCTGGTAAATCTCCTCTGTACCCTTTCCAATGCTTCCACATCTTTCCTATAGTGAGGCGACCAGAACTGGACACAGTACTCCAAGTGTGGACGAACCAGAGTTTTATAGAGCTGCATCATTACATCGCGACTCTTAAACTCTATCCCTTGACTTATGAAAGCTAACACCCCATAAGCTTTCTTAACTACCCTATCCACCTGTGAGGTAACTTTCAGGGATCTGTGGACATGTACCCCCAGATCCCTCTGCTCCTCCACACTACCATGCATCCTGCCATTTACTTTGTACTCTGCCTTGGAGTTTGTCGTTCCAAAGTGTACCACCTCATATTTCTCCGGGTTGAACTCCATCTGCCACTTCTCAGCCCACGTCTGCATCCTATCAATGTCTCTCTGCAATCTTTGACAATCCTCTACACTATCTACAACACCACCAACCCTTGTGTCATCTGCAAACTTGCCAACACACCCTTCTACCCAGGTCAAAAAGTAGAGGTCCCAGAACAGATCCTTGTGGGACACCACTAGTCACAATCCTCCAATCTGAATGTACTCCCTCCACCATGACCCTCTGCCTTCTGCAGGCAAGCCAATTCTGAATCCACCTGGCCAAACTTCCCTGGATCCCATGCCTTCTGACTTTCTGAATAAGCGTACCATGTGGAACCTTGTCAAATGCCTTACTAAATTCCATATAGATCACATCCACTGCACTACCCTCATCTATATGCCTGGTCACCTCCTCAAAGAACTCTATCAGGTTTGTTAGACACGATCTGCCCTTCACAAAGCCATGCTGACTGTCCCTGATCAGACCATGATTCACTAAATGCCCATAGATCCTATCTCTAAGAATCTTTCCCAACAGCTTCCCCACCACAGACGTAAGGCTCACTGGTCTATAATTACCCGGACTACCCCACTACCTTTTTTGAACAAGGGGACAACATCCGCCTTCCTCCAATCCTCCGGTACCATTCCCGTGGACAACGAGGACATGAAGATCCTAGCCAGAGGCTCAGCAATCTCTTCCCTCACCTCGTGGAGCAGCCTGGGGAATATTCCGTCAGGCCCCGGGGGCTTATCCGTCCTAATGTATTTTAACAACTCCAACACCTCCTCTCCCTTAATATCAACATGCTCCAGAACATCAACCTCAC
This sequence comes from Mobula hypostoma, assembly GCF_963921235.1. Classification (NCBI taxonomy): domain Eukaryota; kingdom Metazoa; phylum Chordata; class Chondrichthyes; order Myliobatiformes; family Myliobatidae; genus Mobula; species Mobula hypostoma. Next base: position 47,759,417 of record NC_086098.1, read on the forward strand.
TTATATTGTCCTCACCATCATCAAGTTCCCTCTCATTGGTGAATACCGAAGAGAAGTATTCATTGAGGACCTTGCTCACTTCCACAGCCTCCAGGCACATCTTCCCACCTTTATCTCTAATCGGTCCTACCTTCACTCCTGTCATCCTTTTTTTCTTCACAAAATTGAAGAATGCCTTGGGGTTTTCCTTTACCCTACTCACCAAGGCCTTCTCATGCCCCCTTCTTGCTCTTCTCAGCCCCTTCTTAAGCTCCTTTCTTGCTTCCCTATATTACTCAGTAGACCCACCTGATCCTTGCTTCCTAAACCTCATGTATGCTGCCTTCTTCCACCTGACTAGATTTTCCACTTCACTTGTCACCCATGGTTCCTTCACCCTACCATTCTTTACCTTCCTCACCGGGACAAATTTATCCCTAACATCCTGCAAGAGATCCCTAAACATCGACCACATGTCCATAGTACATTTCCCTGCAAAAACATCATCCCAATTCACACCCGCAAGTTCTAGCCTTATAGCCTCATAATTTTCCCTTCCCCAATTAAAAATTTTTCTGTCCTCTCTGATTCTATCCTTTTCCATGATAATGCTAAAGGCCAGGGAGCGGTGGTCACTGTCCCCCAGATGCTCATCCACTGAGAGATCTGTGATCTGACACGGTTCATTACCAAGTACTAGATCTAGTATGGCCTTCCCCCTGGTCAGCCTGTCCACATACTGTGACAGGAACCTGTCCTGGACACACTTAACAAATTCTACCCCATCTAAACCCTTGGAACTAATCAGGTGCCAATCAATATTCGGGAAGTTGAAGTCACCCATGATAACAACCCTGTTATTTTTGCACCTTTCCAAAATCTGCCTCCCAATCTGCTCCTCTGTATCTCTGCTGCTACCAGGAGGCCTATAGAATACCGCCAATAGAGTAACTGCTCCCTTCCTGTTCCTGACTTACACCCATACTGACTCAAAAGAGGATCCTGCTACATTACCCACCCTTTCTGTAGCTGTAATAGTATCCCTGACCAGTAATACCACCCCTCCTCCCCTTTTTCCGCCCTCTCTATCCCTTTTAAAACACTGAAATCCAGGAATATTGAGAATCCATTCCTGCCCTGTGCCAGTCAAGTCTCTGTAATGGCCACTACATCATAATTCCATGTATGTATCCAACCTCTCAGATCATGACCATTGTTCCTGATGCTTCTTGCATTGAGGTACACACATTTCAGCCCTTCTACCTTACTGACTTTACACCGTTTATTCTGCTTCTCTTTCCTCAAAGCCTCTCTATATGTTAGATCTGGCTTTACTCCATGCACTTCTTTCACTGCTCTATCGCTCTGGGTCCCATCCCCCTTGCAAATTAGTTTAAACCCTCCCAAACCGTGCTAGCAAACCTACCTGCAAGGATATTGCTCCCCCTCGAGTTCAGGTGCAACCCTTCCAATCTGTACAGGTCACACCTTCCCCAGAAGAGATCCCAATGATCCAAAAATCTAAAACCCTGCTCCCTGCACCAACTCCTCAGCCACGCATTCAACTGCCATCTCCTCCAATTCTTACCATCACTGTCACGTAGCACTGGCAGCAATCCTGAGAATGCCACCCTTGAGGTCCTGTTCTTCAGCCTTCTGCCTAGTTCCCAAAACTCACACTTCAGGACCTCATCCCTCTTCCTGCCTATGTCGTTGGTCCCAACATGTATCACGACTTCTAGTTGCTTTCCCTCTCATACCAGGATGTCGTGCACCCGGTCAGAGACATCCCGGACCCTGGCACCCGGGAGGCAACAAACCATGCGGGTGTCCTTCTCACGTCCACAAAATCTCCTGTCTGCTCCCCTGACTATAGAGTCTCCAATGACGACAGCTCTCCTCTTCTCCGTCCCACCCTTCCGCACCACCGGGTCAGACTCAGTGCTGGAGGCCTTGCCACCGTGGCTCACACCTGGTCGGTCGTCCCCGCTGACAGTATCCAGGACGGTAAACTTATTATTCAGCGGAATGGCTACAGGGGTGCTCTGCACTACCTGTCTGCTCACCTTCACTTTCCCCCCTCTGACTGTCACCCAACGACCTGCTTCCAACAGCCTAGGGGTGACTACCTCCCTGTAGCTCTCATCTACGACTGCCTCATTCTCCCTTATGAGTCGAAGATCATCCAGCTGCTGCTCCAGATTCCTTACACGGTCTTCCAGATCGCCCAGCCGTATGCACTTCTGGCAGATGTGACTCTGCGGGAGAGGGGAGTTCCCCCAAGACTGCCACATCTCACATGAGAGGCACATCACCGTCTCAGGAGACATTGTAAAAACTAACTGCGAACAAGCCTCTTCTCTTCTCTGCCTCTTCTCTTCGAAGCCTCTTGAGTCAAAGCCTCAAAGCTCCACTCCTGCACTGGCCCACTCACTCACTGGCCGCTTCGCTTGAGCTACCCCTCTATTTATCTGTTTGAGCTTTTCAAAATGCTTGGTCACTTGACCTCAATTGCTCAATCAGCCGCTTTCTGCTGAGTCTGAGCTATTCAAATCTTGATTGTCTAATCAACGACTTTCTGCTGATCTATTCAAATCTTGATTGATTTGATTGCACAGACCAACTGCCAAAACCTTTCGAGTCAAAGCCTCAAAGCTCCAGTCCTTCACTGGCCCACTCACTCACTGGCTGCTTTCCACAGGCCTGGGGAAAAGTTTTCTGGCTATTCACTCGATCTGTGCCTCTTATCATCTTGTACACTTCTATCATGTCACCTCTCATCCTCCTTTGCTCCAAAGAGAAAAGTCCTAACTTGCTTAATTTATCCTCATAAGACATGCTCTCAAATCCAGGCGGTAGCAATCCTGGTAGCTTTTAGAGGACTTAAATGTCTGGCATTTAAAGACAATTCAGACCTATGAAAACTGAAGTATATAACTGTTAAAAAATTCTAAGCACAATAAATAAACATCCTGAATCAAACCAAAATAATTAAAACCTTCATATTTCCTTTCATGTTCATAGATATCCAATACCCATTGAAATGAATGGGGTTTCAGATTCTTTGTCACTTCTAACCCGAGCAGTGATTCTCTAGTGTAATGTAGAGGAATTGTAGCAAAGTTTAAGTTTGGACTTTCATGTTTAACTAAGTATACATGGAACCTCTGTCTTCTTTACACTTGCCAGGAAAATCTGAGCCAATGTATTTTTGAACAAAAAGCCAAAGAAACTTGTTTTATGTAGAGGTTTGTGGAACTATGGAGCTCCCTGCCATACTTAGCCGAAATTACACTGTAGCATTTGAATAGCTGCTTTTAGCTTAGACTGTTTGAAAGAACCAGTATCAAGCCCGGCTCTACGTGGTCCATTGATCTCTGATCTATTGACCTAAATTTCTCTTCTGCGCTTTTCCATATTTATCTTGATTGTCAGACACCGGGCCACGGTGAGAGCTAACCTGCATGTAACTTCAAATTCTTGATCATAGACCAAAAGCTTGTAGTTCATCAATTATAGACAGATCAATCTTTCGATATCATCTGCCACCAAACAATGGTCTTGCCACTTGGCAATTTCATAGTTAAGAACAGAAATTCCTTTGCAGAGAACCCTGAAATAATTTTTGAAATGTTCCTTCAATACTTCTCTTACGACCTTCTTTTCTACAAAAAGGCACACTATAAACAAACTACTTTGGGGTGGTGTGCTGGTGTAGCTGTTAGTATAACGCTATTACAGTGCCCACAACCTGGGTTGAGTCCTGCTGTTATCTGTGAGGAGTTTGTACCTCCTCCCCATGCCCATGTGGGTTTCCTCCTGGTGTAACAGCTTCCTCCATAAGTAGGTAAATTGGTCACATTAAGTGCAGACATGTTGGGAAGGAAAGCCTGTTACCATGCTGTATCTTGAAATAAAATAAACAAATAAATAAAATGTGGTAAAAGTATTTGGCTCGTCAGACAAATTTTGACAAAGAGTTGCAAAATTGTAATCAACGTATGCCATAACTGTGTATGGGAGAATAAAATGACGAATACAATCATCTTCCCAATGAGTTAACTGGAAAACCAGTTACAATAACAATCATTTTCTCAATTTGTCAAAGGTAATAAACATTTCTTGGCGGGTGATAGTGTTATGTTTTGTAACTCCAAAACATAAAAATAATTGAAAGAAAAATGCAACAGTCCAGAATGTGTGTCTTAGTTTCAGTTTTACTTTAAGCGTGACTCAGGCACATCAGAAATGGTGGCATGGATGATGTATGCCATTAATGTACTCTTACATATAGTAATGCGTTATGAATTATTTTAACAATTAAGAATGCTTAATCAAATATATTTACAATATGACTCAAATATTACTGAAATAGTGTGGGCACATGGCCAAGTGGTTAAGGCATTTGATTAGCGACCTGAAGGTCACGAGTTCGAGCCCCAGCCGAGGCAACGTGTTGTGTCCTTGAGCAAGGCACGTAACCACGCATTGCTGTGCAATGACGCTGGTGCCAAGCTGTATTGGCCCTTGCCCTTCCCTTGGACAACATCGGTGTCTTGGAGAGGGGAGACTTGCAGCATGGGCAACTGCCGGTCTTCCATACAACCTTGCCCAGGCCTGCGCCCTGGAGAGTGAAGACTTTCCAGGCACAGTTCCATGGTCTCGAAGACTAACGGATGCCTTATATATTACTTAAATATTAAATACACAATAGATCGGACATTCTAAGGAACCACACTAATTTTGCCTCTTAATAAATTTACTTGTTACTTTGTAGAGACACTGAACATTCAAAAGTAGCACGCCTTTAATGCAAATAGTTTGAATTCCTTAATGTATGTTAGTGTACACCAACTCTACGCAGACATTAGCAGACTATTTTATTCCAACTTGCAAGATCACTGAGAAATTCTGAGGTAGATGTCCAACTTTCTGCCTGACCCTAAACTGGTCATGTGACTTGTCAGCCTACTGCAGAAATTTTACAATTTTCACTTTCATAAAGACTAATTTGTTCCTTGGTTGAACAGTTTAATAGAACTCCATGCTGTAAAAGGCTCCCATGTATTTCAAACTTAAATTATAGCTACAATAAAAACCTCTATACATTTTTTAAGGTAACATGTTGCAATAAGTTTCAATTCTAAGTAAGAAAGATAGGCCATTTACAGTAAGGGGTATTGTCCCTCTGTTGTGAATCTGTGTTGTGTTAGTCTGACCGTAAGTATACTCTTAAAGGTTTTGCTTCCCTGCAGTGTTTTATAAAATGGCATTTTGCCAATAGAAAGCTTCCTCTGTGGAACATTTGTTTTACATTATTGATTAGAGTTTGAAAAATCATTAAAAATATAAGTCCTGTGTCAATTAACAAAATTAAATGTGTGATGTATACAACTGAGTACATAAAGTTAACCTCAAAGTTGCAGTGTGAAATTCAGAAGAAACTATCTGTGGAAAAGAGAAAAGCAGAATAAAAGTATGGGGAAACGTTAAACAATGGCATGTCTTAAATATATGGTACTGCCAACTGCACCCATTCCTGTACTTGATTTTGAAGTAAGCAACTTAGTCATTTCCTTCTGCACAAGTTTGATGATTTATATTTTTTTGTTTTAATAGAATCCATTAGTGATGTTTGAGCAGCGGGTGTCACACTATTGAAACACCACTTAGCTTCTGTTCCACAGCAGAAACATGTCATTAGTAGCAGAATCTGTTTGTGAGCTCTGTATTGTGTTGCAGGTACCGTACAGACCATGTTGAATCGGTGGTTGTGAATAAAACAGGCTAAACATGTAAAACAGAATGTTCGGACCTTAAGCCAAGTGTTTCAATCCACTTTTAAAATGCGATTAGTATGTTTAAAGAAACAACACCTAATTTATTGGAATGCAAGTATAAACAATGGAACCAAAAATCTACTGGCTCTTTCAAACTATAATTTACTCTTGCTTCTTGGCTCATGACAACTTTAATTTAAAGTTGCTCAACTAATAACTGTATTAACTTTTGCACATCACTTAAGAAATACTTTGTAGCTCAGATCTACACTTTCTTCCACTTACAGCAATCAAACCAGAAGCAGGTACTATACTAGGAACCAGTTTAGGTAATTGTCTGAAACAATCTGGGCAATTTGCTTCATCTCTATTGGTTTTATTTGGACAAAACATATCTAAGGACTGTAAGCACCATTTACTGACAAAGTTTTGAATGTATTTGTTTAGGTGTTTTTAAATTATCGTCCTCCCCACACTTCACCTCTGAGAACTATGATGCAATTCAAATACCGTAGTTGCCATTACATTAGAAATTATGACTTATAAGACTATCCTGAATAAAATCAAACAGAGACAAAACAGAACAAGAACCTCAGCAACAGCTTTTGGTTCTGTTTCACATTGCACTCAGGGATCATTCTCCTTCTTGGAAGTTCAGATCTATGTGGTTTAATTTTGTGGTCAATTTGAATGAGGGAAAACAAATTTAAGAAATACTCTTTTAAAGAAATTAAATTGCCTTGCAATGCCGTTTTACTCATCTGGGATTTCTCTGCTCAGTGGCATGGGTTGGCTCATTCTGATATTCACTATTAATTACCTCACTGAAAGGCTTTATTATACCTCAGTTGATATTGTGTGCAATTTAATTCTAAAACAAAAATGGACAAGACTTGATAGAATTAAGTTGGTTGGGAAGTGTGAATGAAGGAATATGCATGTCTTTTAAAACTGGAGGCAACACACCCCTGGCGAGTAATCCTTGCTCATTAATTCAGCTATTTCTTTCACAATTTGAAAGGGAAGTATTTAAGGGGTGCAGAAATTAGCTCTGAATTCTTCAGTCCTAAATTGTCCATGCAGCTTTGAATACTAAGACGTTCCTGCCTTCAAGATGAGCCAATTTGTTGAAGCAAAAAGAAACCTGTTCTGGGGCTGTTATCTCCCAAATAGATCTGAAGGAAACATATATCCTACCCAGAAGTAGTCACGACAGAAATAGAATATGTTTACTCTCTTCTGAGGTGACATACTGAAATTCATTCTATCTTTCACTTTTCAAGCTTACTTGACAAGAGGATTGCTTTCTCTGTGTTTATTCTCGAGTGTCACTGTTAAGTCAGAATTTATTGCTCAACCCTAAAAGTACTTAAAAAGGTAATGACAGTTTTTTCTAAACTGCTATAGAACACACATTGAAGGTGGTCTCAGAATATCATAAATAAACAGTTACCATATTTTTACACCAGTCCTGAAAACAGTAACAATGTTTATTCAGGTCAAATGCTGTATTACTTGGAAGTGAACTTGGCAGTGATGATATTTCAATATATTCACAGAGCGTATCTTTTCTGATGGTGTTCATCACTAATTTGGGACGTTCTACCAAAGAGGTTCTGGAAAGCTATTGTAATATAACTGCCAATGACATACTAACAGCTGGAGATCCAGGAGCTAAAATACATGGCATTGTTGAACTGGATTGAAATACACTGGATGTTCCACCAATGACATGAAAAGAAATGACAAAGTTCTACAGGCTCCCAAAAGTTGAAGTTGAATGGAAAACGTGATGATGGTTTGTGGAATGACTCAGGAGGGTCAGGAACTGGTGCAGGTTTCTCAGCACTGTCAAGACTGTCTCTGGCTGACAAACCCTATTGAGATCTAAGGATGGAGGTGAACTTATCAAGAACAAATAAGCAGTCAGTGTGTGTTGTAAGTGAGACTTTAAAGGCCTCTCGGTTCCATCTCTGTGATATAGTGATTTTGATTCCATTCCATAGCGTTCTATCAAAGGGAGGAGAAGATGGCGGCGCGACGCAGCATGCGCGGCCGTTCCGAATGAATATCGAATGTGTTAACTGAGGGGCCGTGCACAATCCGGATTTGATGGAGACAGCTGTGAAAAGTGTGGAGGAACACCTGGAGTAACTTCTGAAAACGCTCGCTTTGCTGCCGCTGCTACTGTGCAATCAGGAATCTCCGGAGGGAAGGCCCCAAATCCTCAGCTTTGCCTGTTGCTGGAGCCGGGGTCGAATTCACAGCCTCATTTTCCATATTTGCAAAGTGGAGGGCACGCTATAATTGTGACCAGAATTATAAAAGGACACAAATCTGATTGTGGTAACTACGGAGGGGTCTTCTTGCAGATGGACACTTGGAAGTCATTGCTATCGTTCTTCTCTTCCTGAAGAGCTACTCCTTTCACCGCCCAAGAAACAAATCAAACCTTTCGACCTTACGAAATAGCTTGATTCCTTCAGTTGAGAGGGATTATGGAGTATACTTCTCAGCTTTGGCTTCATGCAGAAATTTACCATTTTACAACTTCTACATGATAGAATACAAGGTATAATCTTAACCATGACAGAAGAGGTGGAGCTTAGTCATGATGGCGCTAAACAAGTTGAACAAGTTAAACAAGTAAGGTTGAACAAGTTGGGTCTTTATTCTTTGGAGCGTAGAAGGTTGAGGGGGGACTTGATAGAGGTGTTTAAAATTATGAGGGGATTGATAGAGTTGACGTGGATAGGCTTTTTCCATTGAGAGTGGGGGAGATTCAAACAAGAGGACATGAGTTGAGAGTTAAAGGGCAAAAGTTTAGGGGTAACATGAGGGGGAAGTTCTTTACTCAGAGAGTGGTGGCTGTGTGGAACGAGCTTCCAGCAGAAGTGGTTGAGGCAGGTTCGATGTTGTCGTTTAAAGTTAAATTGGATAGATATATGGACAGGAAAGGAATGGAGGGTTATGGACCGAGTGCAGGTCGGTGGGACTAGATGAGAGTAGGAGTTCGGCACGGACTAGAAAGGCTGAGAAGGCCTGTTTCTGTGCTGTAATTGTTATATGGTTGTTATATGGTTAAACGGCGACTCCTTTTCTTGCATCTTTGGAAACAGCCCTATTTCTATCTTCAATATCTCTATTTTTCCCTTTCAGGGTTCTTTTGAAGACCTTGACCTGGAGTTACATGCTGAGTTTGGTTCTTTGCAGGAATGGGACCAGCTCTCAGGATTTCATCACTAGCCCTGATTCAACATGCCAAAGGCTTGGTCTAAGAGCTCAGCTCACCTTCGGAGGTCCGAGATCTCATGCCTCTGGAGGCAGGCAGATCGAAGGTCGGTGTCCTGGCAGGAGACCAGTGTGTCGTGAGAGTCGGAAGATCTATGGCTGTGTGCCCAGAGACCTGTGACGTTTGGGTACAGAGCTCGGAAAAAGAGACACAACTGACTTTTAACTTCGTAAACCAGTGAGTTGTTTGTTATGTCTCCCCTCTTGCTGCGAAACGGAGATCTCTTTCTCCCTTATTGGGGGAGAGAGAGAGAGAGAGAGAGAGCCTGTGGTATGTTGAATACTGGGTGAACGAGTAGTCTTTGGGGTACTGCAAGTCTGTGTCTTTGCTGTTGCTCTGCTGCACGTTTGAGTGCTTGGTGGTGGGTGCCGATGCTTTATTCTTGCTGGTGGGATGGAGGGGGGATCATTGCTTGCTGCCGCTTACACGCAGGAGGGAGGGGAGCTAGGGACAGTCCTCTGTTTTCATGGATGGTTGTGAAGAAAAAGCATTTCAGGATGAATAGAAGAAAAATAAGAAGAAAGCCCTTAACTCCGAACGGAGTCATCGGGACGCCGTTATGGGACAGCGTTTTTTCTAGCAGGCTTTCTTATTTCAGGATGTATATTGTATACATTTCTCTGACATTAAATGTACCTTTGAAACTTTGAAACCAATCTTGGGACAAATGGGAAAATTTCACCTTACTGCAACATAAGCCATCAAGTTCCTCCAAGCAAATAGCACTTTTGGTGCCTGAGTTCAAATCACTGAATCACGTGAGAAAATTGGGCCTGAGGCTTAAAGCCTACCAAACTTACCTTATTATGCAACACTGTTTGGTGTCAATAATGATCTGCAGTACAACTGGGACATTGAGGATATCTTCCCTTATCTTAGGTGCTCCCAGTGACAATGAACATTGATGACCAAATTCACTAGTGTACCTGCAAAACCTTTAGCTATCTGATCAAGGTCCCAAACAGCAATCCATTTCAAGATTAGGAGACGTGGAGTACCTACTGCAGGCACTTCAAAACACTGGAGAGAACCACTCACAGTTACTAGGTAACCCTCCAGAAATAGCAAACCAATGTCGATGCCCTCTCCCAGCACAACATTTCCAGCACTAAGGTCTAACTTACATTCAGTCAATTCTAATAGGGAAGGCACATCACTAATATCAGACTCCTTAATATGACACTTTATTCTAAGTTCCATCATAGCAAAAGATTTGCATATGATCAAGGAAGAGTTCAATGATGTTGTCAAAGCAGGCTTCAAAAGTTATAAAATCCCCACCAATTCATGGGAATTCCTAGTCCATTGCCATTCAAAATGGAGAATGACCATTGGGGTTGACATTGAGAATGCTGAGTCCATTTGGAAGCAGTGGTCAATCGTCCAGTGTAAATAGCAGAGTGGGCACACTGGCCCCACCAATCAACCAGCACCTGCCTACCTGCAGCTCATATTAGCCTCAACAGCAGCACGGTTAATGTTTCCGGTGTCATTAGAAAGGTCATTGACCTGAAATAGGCTAGATTTCCTGCATCTAGCCCGCCATCTGAACTTGGCCTGCCCCAAAATATCACTGTGTTTTGAATATGGAGTCCTGGCAATGTGCAATAATCCCCTCCCTTGAAGCAGTGTGGCAACGTTGGAAACAAGTCATCCTCTAAACCAAGAGATTGCCTGAGAAGGAGGAGGCCAGAACATGATGGGAGTAGACGATGGAAGAAGTGGAGAGATCAGAAGTACTTGTGAGGGTTAACAAAAAGTGTTGAGTGAGAGTAAAGGTTGCAAAGATGAGTGTATATTCAAGAGGGGAGATCCATCAATAGGGAAATTGAATGGATATTCCTGACCATCACTGGAAACCACCTCCAACATGATGAACTCCACTGTTACATGCATTGTCTCTGCCAGTTGGTTTATGTCAATAATGTCAGTGTCAGCAGGATTGTTGGGCATCATTGTGTTCATGATGTCCTCCTTTGGCTGAATGCCAAATTTAAGTCCCTTTTAAAGTCATGAGAGGAAGGTTAACATGGTGTGAATGATGAATAGGAAAGCAGTAAGAATGGAAGCTAACCTTGTAAATAATAAACATGAGAAAGTCTGCAGATGATGGAAATCAAAATAAACACACACAAAAATGCTGGAGGAACTTAGGTCGGGCAGCATCCGTGAAAGTAAATAGTCGACTTTTTGGGCTGAGACCCTTCTTCAGGACTGAAAAGGAAGGGGGAAGATTCCAGTGTATAACGGTGGGGGGAGGGGGAGAAAAAGGATAGCTGGAAGGTTTTAGATGAAGATTGAGTCTGGGTGAGTACACGGTCAAAGAGTTGGAGGACAGCGGAGATCACAGAGGAGGAGCAGTGAGAGAGGCTCTGCATTAAATGACACTTACAGTTACAAGAAAAGGTTTGGGAACCCTTTGCAGTTACCTGGTTTTCTGCATTAATTACTCAGAAAATGTGGTCTGATCTTCATCCAAGTCACCATCATAGACAAACACGATCTGTCTAAACTAATAACTCACAAACAATTGTACTTCTTCTCATCATTACTGAGTACACCATTTAAACAATCACGGTCAAGGTTCAAAAAAGTATGCGAACCTCTGAGGTAATACCTTCTACAAAAGCTACTTGGAGTCAGATGTTCCAATCAATGAGTCGAGATTGGAGGTGTGGATTGTAGAGGTGCCCTGCCCTATAAAAAAGACACACAAAGTCAAGTTACTGAAAGAGTCTGCACTTCTCAAGAAAGATCTCTTTATATGCAGCATGCCTCGATCAAAATAACTTTTAGAGGACCTCAGAACAATTATAGAGAAGCATGAAGCTGGAAAATGCTACAAAAGCATTTCTAAAGACCTAAGTGTTCATCAGTCCACAGTAAGAGAAATTGCCTACAAATGGAGGAAACTTAGTACTGTTGCTACTCTCCCTAGGAGTGGGCATCCTGGAAAGATCACTCCAAGAGCACAATGTGCAATGCTGAAGGAGGTGAAAAAGAACCCAAGGGTACCAGCAAAAGACCTGCAGAAATCTCTAGAACTTGCTAAAGTCTCTGCTTATGTGTCCACTATAAGCAAAACACTGAACAAGAATGGTACTCATGGAAGGACACCATGGAGGAAACCAATGCACTTCCAGAAAAAAAAAATGCTGCACATCTTAACTTTGCAAAGATCACCTGGATGTTCCACAATGCATCTGGACAATATTCTGTGGACAGATGAGACAAAGGTTGAACTTTTTGGCAAAGATGCACACTGCTATATTTGGAGGGAAAAGGGAACTGCACACCAACACCAAAACCAAAACCTCATCCTAACCGTGAAGCATGGTGGAAGGAGCATAATGGTTTGGATCTGCTTTGCTGCCTCAGGGCCTGAACAGCTTGCAATCACTGAGGGATCAAGGAATTCAAAATTGTAGTAAGGTATTCTACAGGAGAAAGTCAGGGTAGTGGTCTATCAGTCGAAGATTAATAGAAGTTAGCTAATGCATTAAGACAATGATCCGAAACAGAAGAGTAAATCACCAAAAGAATGGTTTAAAAAGAAGAAAATTTATGTTTTGAAATGGCCAAGTCAAAGTCCAGGTCTTAAACCAATTGAGATGTTATGGCATGATCTAAAGAGGGCTGTTCATGTAAGGTATCCCAGAAATATTGATGAACTGAAACAGTTTTGTATGGAGGAATAGTCTAAAATTCCTAGAAGCCGAGTGCAGGCCTGATGAACATTTACCAGAAATGTTTAGTTGAAATTATTGCTGTACAAGGCGGTCACACCTGTTACATGTTCACATACTTTTTCCAACAAATACATGTAATACTGGAACATTTTTCTGAATAAATAAGTAAACAAGTATAATGCTTTTGTGTTATTTATTTAATTGGGTTCTCTTTATCTAGTTTTAGGACTTGTGTGAAAACTTAATCACATTTTAGGTCATATTTATGCAGATACAGAGAAAATTCTAAACAGTTCACAAACTTTCTAGCACCACTGTATATTTGTAATGAGTGTAGGAAGCAGGAAAATTAAAAGCTGCTAACCTTGGAGTAAATATTAATGACTAGCAAGGAGATATAATAAGTGACAAAATGTAAGTGAAATCTCACCAAGTCCATAATGTTTAATTTCTTCTTACATTAGACACAGGACTTTTGACCAAAACTGCTATTAAGAGTTGCTCGGTTACTGCTTCCTATTACTGGTGGATAAGTTTACATGGAACAGTGGAGAGGAAGAGGATTTTCTTTTTATTATTCACTTGCTTTATGAGTACCTAAGTGAGTGTGAAGTATTGGGAGTCCTTCAAGCATACCTGTTGTCCATTGCTTCAATTACTCGCTTTCCACTCTTTAAAGGGTATCTCACTATTATAGGGCTGCAGGCTGTCTTCAAGCAGAACAGTTTTCTTACTCTCCTAATGAAGACCTGTTCTCATGTTGTGATTAGCATGGACATCTTGACTGTTTAATACAAATGAGATCTAACCACACAAAATAGATTGCTCCTCTTGCTGTCTGTTTTAGTGGTTGAGGCACATGCCACAGCAACCTATCATCTGCTAGAGACACAAATTACTACCATGCTTGCTTCCGGTTCAGTTGACATTTTAGTGAAGGCTCCACATCTGTCCTGCCCACCAAAGCCGCTGAGTATTCCCAGCATTTCCTCTTTCCCTCCAGGAAGACCAACTTCTTGGAAGTGATCACAGGAAGTAAATAAGCTTCCTTAAAAGTCACAGTGGTAAAGATGGGTTTATTTTATTCTGCAAATACTTTAAAACAAATAACCATTTATATGTGGTAATATTCATACTGAAAAAATATTATTTGCAGTTGCCTTCACAGTCAATATCACTTACAGATGTGAATCATTCATATTATGAACTGAGAATTATTTCTAAGAAGTAATACTTGAAACAGAGAGAAAAGCTGTTCAATACCCTGTCATTTTCTTTATTTATATGTGTTCGTAACTGAAATAGAAACATTTTAAACGAAAGGATTCTGTTGTTTTTGACTCTCATCAGAAGTTAACATTCCAGATTTGTCAGTTTTAGAAGGGCATAGACTTAATGTGCACAAATAGGATGAGTGCGTACAAAAGAACATCGATTACAGAAAGTGAGGAAATGGGACTAATATGAATGATATGAGAGCTGGAAAGATGATGGGCTGAAATAGCAGTTTCTATGTCATATGGTCCTAATGCAGGCAAATAGAATTCATGTAGACACGCAAGAAGGTCAGAAGGACCGATTTCTGTGTTCTACAATTCTATGGCTATTAGCATGTTAATGTAAAATGAGTGAAGTAAGTGATGTTATATTAATTATACCAAGTATAAAGATAGAGAAAATAAACTGTAACATAGTTTTAATCATAAAAATCATGTAAATAATTATTTATCATGTAAATTATTTCTATCATATATCTTTGAAAAAAGCAAAGTTTCTGCTATAAATTAATATTGCTTTAATCATTGAACCATTTCAATGTAGACTCTCTTTTAAATATAGTGTTTTCTTGGTTAGAGATAAAATATATATTGGTTAAAATGGGTAAAGTGCCTTTGTAAAAGAATGTTAATGAACCTGTAATCTTTGTATTCACCAAATATTCCAAAGCACTTCAAATCTAATTAACTATTTTTATAGGCATTTAATTTTTTTTTGGCAAACAGGCAACAAATTTGTTCAGAATTACTCTTATATTAAGGTAAATGACGAAGGATGGCATCCTTTGTGTTGAAATGGACTAAAAGCTGAATGTTGGCTAGACCACTGGAGAATTCTCTCACTTTTCTTCAAACCTGGCAGAGAGATATTTTATCTTCACCTGATAGCTAGGCAGAGCTTTAGTGTAGCATCACGTTGCAAAAGTATCTCCAGCAATTCAGCACTCCCTCAGTACACTGAAATGCCGACCTCAATTTAGTGTTCAAAAACTGGAGTGAAAATTAAATCCACAACTTCTGACTCAAAGGACAGATGCACAGCTAACTGAGCCAAGATTATTTGTGAACAAAGTACTTGCTCAGATTATAAAAGACAGACCTGGTAGCTCTGGAATGGGGAACAACTAGATACACGATTGCATTGTTCACATGAAAACTATCCTCAACACAGGTGAAGAAAGCTTGTTGTAAACTCATATGCAAGTATCATCTCCAACATGATGTTTACTTTGGCATCAAGGGTGATTTTTTTGCTGGCCTGATTGTGTTTTAATCCCTGCATTGATTGCAAAGTGTTACATGTGGAAAAATCCCTTGCATTTGTAAACTACATTGTGTTTGTGCAGGTTTGTAAAGTTTGTCAGTGTAAGCTACTTAAAAAATTCAAAATAGAAATAAGAAATTATTAAAAAGAATTTAATAGGCCCACTGAGTTAAGACTGGTGCCTGCAAGTTGGCAGAGGCCCAACTCTAAAAGATATTTTGTCTTTCTGTCATCCACGAACAAAACAAAGAAACAGATTCTATATACGAAAGTGGAAAAGACTGGTAACAGGTGATTGTTGGAATTGACTAATCTTGAATAAATCAATATCACAAAAATACTGGGGTATTAACATACCATTGTTGATGAGAACTTAGACATAAAATTCCACATCAAAAGTGGAACTAAACCTTAAAACTGAAAATAAAAAAAACTGCAGATGCAGAAAATCTGAAATAAAATAAAATGCAGCAAAATAATGCCCAGTAGCATCTGCGGAGAACTAATGTTTCATGTCAAAGATTCTTTGTCAGATCTGAAACAGAGTTTCCTGATCTGAAACAGTCTTCAAACTGAAATGTTAAGTCTGCCTGACATGCTGGGTGTTACCCGATTTTCCTTTTCATTTTGAACTTCAACTGTATTTAATAACTGTAAAATGTCTTGCTTTGTCCAAAAAATGTGCTAAATAAATGCAGATTTTTTCCTTTAATTTAGGAATAGATGGAATAAGTCAGGAAATGTTCAGTAGATTAGGCAACATCTGTTTGAGAGAAGCAAAGTTGAATATTTAGGTTGACGATTATCAGATTCTTGGAGAAGTTCTGACAGATGGAAACTGGCCTAAAATTTTGCCTCTGTATCTCTTTCCAGAAATACGACCTGACTCGCTGTGTTTTTTTCCCAGAAGTATTCTTTTTTTCATTTTACTTCCACTTTTGTATTAGTGCAGTCTCTAACAAAGAAGGGGTTCCTTAACTGTTTTCCCACAGACTACTGGGTGACTCAGCAACAATCATATATTAAAGATGCTTATACTGGACAGCAAATATTTCTGAACTTCCTCACAATGTTTTTGTGGTGATGACAGACCACCTGAAGCTAAACACAAATATAAAGTCACACTACCTGTATCACATAGGACTTTGGAGAAACAAGAGCTAAACTTTTATTGCATAACAGTGCTGATGCTTTGCAATAGTTCAACTAAGTTAAAATGTTTTGTTGATGATTTTCATTTGTACTCAGTGTCTGGGGCTTTTCGCTTAGGTGTCCAATAGTTGCCCTGATACTGTCTCTTCATGACTGCAATGTCTTGATGAAACCTCCATGCTTGTCACTGACAGTGCCAAAATTTGCAGGAAAGGAGTCTAAATGGGAATGCAGAAATGAATCTTTAGTGATATTTTGCACTTCATGGTTTTGTATGCTTTAACCATGCTGTCAACCAGCTGCATGTACAGTGGCATGCAAAAGTTTAGGCACCCTGGTCGAAATTTCTGTTACTGTGAATAGCTAAGCGAGTAAAAGATTAACTTTTGTATTTTGCATTTTTGTATTTGGTGCTCTGTATCTGCCAAGAAAAATTTCAACAACATCCTTGAATGTCTTCTTTACGATTTTCTCCGGACTCACTCGAAGTTCTTCGAATTGCCTATCATTGATGTCCTGTTTGATTTGTGGACCAACAAAAATGCCTTCCTTAATCTTGGCATCAGTTATTTTGGGAAACGTCTGTTCGAAAGCCTTCACGGAAATCTGTGTACCTGGTGACCCTTGCAATAATGAACCCGGTAATTCTGCTTTTGCCTTTGACAAATCCAAGTCTCTGACCAGGTCCTTTAACTCAGTTATCAGATGAGGTTCACCTGACATAAAGGGATCAAAATTTGTATAAGTATCAGTGTTGTTTTCTATTCCTGGCTCGTACTTCATGTAATATCTGTCCGTCACCTCCAGGCTCCATGTCTCTGGTGGCTTCGGTACTGGAAGACGATCATCATACAGCAACAGGTCTCATGGCTGAAGGGAGACTGGGGTATTCAATGGATTTCTTGTTTTTAGTAGAGAAACCTGACACACTGGTCAGACAGAAGTAGCGGTCCGTCACATGATACATCTGCTGTCGTCACGTTATCGGGACATCGAACGGCATTGACTTCCGAGTACCTCAGCCAAGCTCTAAGGTTGAAAGTGCATGTAGCGTAACAAATGTGAGGAGCCCAGGCTTTGTCTTGGTCACCAGCTTTACATCCAAAGTAGAGCTCCTAGGCTTTCTCAAAAAGAGGAGTCATGCTCTGTCTTTGAAATTTAAATGTATACTCGGCACAAATTTAACAGAAAGCATCACAGCTGTTTAAACATTGGCGAGGTATTTTGCTATCACAATCACTCCTAAAAAGATCCCAACATACTGTGTGTGTAAAGCATGTGCATCAACGTGATCGTAAACCGATATACATGTAAACGCAATGCATAGAACAGTATGTGCATGGTCTTTCTTACACCTGTCCTGCCATGTGGCATCTGCCTGCCTAAACATGTCCAGGCTTTCCAGCTTTTTCAGCTTACATTGTGGGCAACATTTTAATTGACTTGAGTTATGAATTGAAATAATAAATACAGGTGATTTTTTTTAAAAAATGGTGCATGATAGGGAAAGCTCATTGTGATTTTCATGATCCGCAGCCCAAAACCCATAAGATACACCCAAAAATATGCAGGAAGCAAAATTGTTGTTGTCCAATGTTATCCATGGAACATGGAGAAGGAGAATGATTCTGTTCTGGATAGAAGGACACACTGTTTGAAAACGAGTATTTTATCAAGTTTGGGAGAAGACTACTCTTAATATTACTGCAGTTTCCAGCATCTATTACATTTGGAAGAAAATGAAAAATTAAAAAAAGCAGTCAAAATATATTAATTAAAACCAAATAGTTACTTCAAATATTCATGTCGCTAAATATGTCTTCGGAACCTAAAGTAATCTTATGCTGAAACACCACAAGGAGACAATTTTGAAGCTACTGCATTCACTTAGAATACAGTGTTAGACGAGAGCTAAGCACTCTGATGTCACCTAAACTTGCAATCTTTCAGTCATATGAATCTGCTTGAAGGTTAGATTTGCATAATAGAGAACAAATCATGACAAGCAATGGAAAATGGGTGTGGAAAACGTTTCTAAACCCTACTATTAATTGCTTATAATCTCTATATGATAAGGTTACTGTGGACCGTACACAGTACGAATGTTATCATCAGTGTAGGGTGAATCCAGAGGCATATTCTAGTTTTGAATACAGAGGAACACACCAAATGACGCACAATATATTACAAGGATTAGCTGGAAGTTTTCAACACATAAGTATCTTAAGAGAAGTTTTCCTTTTGTTTTATGGATTTAGATTAAATGTCTTATGCTGGTTGATTTCCTGACCATGTTGGCTCATAATGGCTTGTATGCTTTCTCTGGTCACTGAAATATAGCTAAATGCAATGCAGAGAAGTACGGTAGACCAGTTGTGCAGAGACTTGGGTTGTTTCCCTGGAGCATCCAAGGCTGAGAGAAGACTTCAGAAAATTATGAGAAGGAGATATATGTACAGTCAGAAACTTTCTCCTGGGTTGGAAATATGAAAACCTACAGGACAATATTAAAAGTGGGAGGGGGAAGGGGAGAGTTTGAAAGAGATATGCAGGACAAGATCTTTTTACACAGTAAGTGGTAGATGCCTGGAACAGGCTGCCCGTGGTAGGGTGGAAGCAGATACAATAGTGGTATTTCAGAGGCTGTTAGGTAGACACATGAGTATGCGTGGAATGTAGGCATATGGATCACATACAGACAGAAGAGATTTAGTTTAATTTGGCATCGTGTCTGGTTCAGACATTGCTGATTAAAAGACCTGTTCTTGGGCTGCATTGTTCTATGTTCCAGAATGATGCTCAGAGATATTACTGTAGTGTCATAATTCACAAGTGAGGAGGAACCACATTCATTTCAATGAGGTGCAAGCCTCAATCAGCGAGAGGATCAGAAAGGTCTTGCAGTTAAAAGAAGAATTCATTCTTCTACTTGACTGTATGAAATAACCTTCCAGTTCCAGCAGCAATAACCTTATTGCCCTTACCAGCTCAGTCCTCAAATATAGCACCTGACCAAGCTGGAATAACAACACAAAATGCTGGAAACACTCAGCAGGTCAATCAACACTTCTAGCCTTTGCTGAGAATTATTTCAGATTTCCAGCATCTGCAGTTTGCTTTAAATTTTCATTGTCTGATGAAGTCAATTTTGCACTCCATGGGCCAAGGTTTTGGGGGAGGGGGTGGGCTGAAATTCTTACAGGCTTTTCATGTAATCTTTAGCAAAATGATGTGGGAGAGGCTCTGAGGAAATTTCAGCCTTTTATGTGTGTGAATGAAAGGAAAGAAGTTGATATCATCTTGTGTTACAGCCTACAAACTTTTCTGTTCATTATAGGTATTATTAAAACCCTCCTCTTTCCTCTGTGCTTTGGCTAATCGCTTTTACAGTAAGAGAAGACTATTTTATAAAGTATAATTATGAACTTCAGTATAAAATGATCATAAACAAAGAGTCATTTAACAACTCCACTTTAGAAACAAAGCTATGTGGAGGGTTAAAAAATATACGTTGTATGTTAAGGTTTGCTAGCGAATGAATGAATTCTTTGCACTTTAATACATTTTTCCAGATCTATTTCATGACATTCAGAAATGTATTTAATCAATTCACAGATGCTAAAAAGTAACGGATGTATTTGAAATCTGAAGTAAGACTTTCAGTTCTCAAAATGTTTAAGGTAGAGCAGTGAGAAATCTTGGGAAAAAGTCTTCTTACATTTTTGTTCCCTGCCAGGCCCTGAACAGCTAAATTGGTGTGTGGTGTGTGGTAAGATAATTCACATTATCTTATATAGCATTCCATGCAACTAACTAGCCACAGATGAGAGATAAGAATCAAAGAGCAAAGGAATGAGATCGATTGCAAGGTCCACAGCCCAGACAAGCATTCCTTCTGCTGTTTGTGATCATTGCACCTGCACTGAGGAAACATATTAAAGTCTGTGTCAGGACACCAGGTCATCAAGCCCCTAAAAAGCTTTTAACGAGAAAAGAGCTATCAAAACCCTGCAGTTTCAGAGGACGATGCGCTGACAGCTTCAAGTGGTGTTCTGGGGGGCTGGGATTTCTCTTCCTAGCCTGCTGCTCAAATTCTCAAATTTATGTTCTGAAATGCTCAAAGTTGTATTTTTAATGGATTCATTCACGTTCAAACAAGACCAAGGGAAAATTTAGCAAAAGAATACAACTAGCAATTTACTAATAAATGTTGTGCTATAAAGATATGTGACCACATTTGCTGGCTTACAATTTATGATTTGGCTTGAGTCCTGTGGCAACTTTCTTGCCTATGAGACAGAACATATTGGGTTCAAGTTCTACCTCAGGGTTTAACACAAAATCAACCTTATTTTGCACTATTGAGGGAAAACTGCATTGTCAGAGGAACTATTTTCAGCACAAGATATTAAACTGAACTGATTCGGGTGCAATTTGAAGAGCAATGCATTCCCTTGTTTGTCTAGTCAGCATTCATCCCTTAATCGTCACCTATACAAACAACCGGTTAATTTATAGTATTGCTGTCTGAAACACCCAGCTCTTTGCAAACTGGCTTGCAGTTAAGGCTGAAGAACAACAGTGATTATATTTCAAAAGCAATTCAGTAACTGAAGCACATATCCTGAGAGTCAGAACAAATACAAGTTTTTTTTTATGAAAGAATAATACCCTAACACTAAGCATGTAACCTAGAAGTTTGCTTCCTAGTTCTTTCTCTAAAGTTTATTATAAAATCTGTCAAATTCTGCCACATAAAAAGCATTGGTTATTATTAGCAATTTCTGAGCCACATATTGGAATTATTGCAAAAATAGTCTGATAATATCTTAAACTTTACTAAATTATTCCAGATAGGAAATGTGAAGCAGGATAGTAATTATGTTATCATGTGAAAAAGCATGATTTCGAGTTAGGTGAAGGGTTTCATATCTTGGAGATAATTGTTTCATGGCTTCTCCAGATTAGCTGTGTTGATGTGAAATAATTGGTAATAATGCGATGGAAGTTTACATTTGAATGGATCAGATGTCATTATTTGCATAGGCATTTTTAGCTTGTGCATATTATTTATATTTTAAATTTTTTTTGTGACTGTATGTGTGCTTGCTATCTTGAATGTGCTGTGTATGTTTAGCACCTTGGCCACAGAGGAACACTGTTTCGTTCAGCTGTATTCATATATGGTTGAATGATAATTAAACTTAAATTTGATTTGATTTGATTTGAATGTCCTGGCAAATTAAAAGTTCCCATTCTTGCAATAAACCACCATTATAAAATGCATCCACACACAAAAAAGATCTCATTCATCTCCTCTGCATTCTACTAATGGATACTAAATATACAACAACCAGCATCTTGTGTAGAACTCAAGAAACAAATTGTGAAAAACCTAGCTGATCATCAGCTGTTTTCAGGATTCAAGATGCAAGATTGTTTGATGTCACTTCCAGTTCACAAGTATGAAGGAGAACAAAATAAATGTTACTCTGAATCCGATGTAACACAAAAAAAGGTAAAGAACACAATAATAATAAAAATATCATAAATATAAATACATAAGATAGCTTATATACATACATTGATTGTATGTCTATAAAGCACAGGAGTGTCTTTACATAAGGTGACTGAGAGGAAATGAAAAAGTGTGGACTGGTGGGTTAGTGGGTGGAGGTGTTAATTAGTCTTATGGTCTGCGGAAAGTAACTGTTCTTGAGTCTGATAGAAGCTATTGGAGGTTTATAAGATCATGAAAGCCATCATTAGAGTAGACAGCCGGTATCTTTCTCCCAGGGTTGAAATGTCTAATACTAGAGGGGATCCATTTCAGGTGAGAGGGGGAAAATTCAAAGGAGATGAATGGGCAAGTTTAGTTTTACTCAGAGAGTGCTGGGTGTCTGGAATGTGTTGCCAGTGGTATTTTCTCTCTGTATTGTATTTTGTGTTGCACATTTATTATGGGTTATGGTAATTTTGGCATTTGGGTTGGGGCGTAGTAGAAGAAAATAAGTATAGTTATGTATTCACATTTTGTCCTAGTCAGTTAGTCAAGTATAATTGATAGGGAATGAGCCAAAGAGGATATTATTTTGTCAACTACTAATTTGAACACTAATTACTCTTATTCTGTTAATTTAGTTTCATTAATTTTTTATCAGTACATAAGACTGTTTGTCTTTGCTGGCTTTGTAATAAAGGGTTGAAGGTACTTTTTTTGGCTTGGAACTCAGTGATTTGGAAGTGCGTCATAAAGTATCGAGTCCCTCGCTCAGTCTGTCAGTGTTCTTGGTTTGTTTTCAGGTAACCGCTACAGTGGTGGCACAGTCAAGCAACCTGGAGGTGATCAAGAGGCTCTTAGATGGGCACATGGACACACAGGAAATGGAAGAGGGATTAGTTTAGTTAGAAATCTAATTCGTAGTTTAATTAATTTGGCACAACATTGTGGGCAAATGTGCCTGTTACTGTCCTGTACTCTTCTATGTTTTAATATTCTATTGAAAATTTAACAAATTTTGATCAAAAGTGACTTGGGAACAAACTATTATGAGCATGGCACCTAGTAAACTTCTCAGGTAACATCATTTGGAGTAGACCCTGTATATCAGGAGGATTACATCATGATTTAGCTTTGCATCATAAAACTAGTACAGACATGCATTGAATACACTCAAAAACTTCTATAGTTGTACCGTGGAGAGCATTCTGACAGGCTGCGTCACTGTCGGGTATGGAGGGGCTACTGCACAGGACCAAAAGAAGCCGCAGAAGGTTGTAAATCTAGTCAGCTCCATCTTGGGTACTAACCTACAAAGTACCCAGGACATCTTTAAGGAGCGGTGTCTCAGAAAGGCAGCGTCGATTATTAAGGACCTCCAGCACCCAGGGCATGCCCTTTTCTCACTGTTACCATCAGATAGGAGGTACAGAAGCCTGAAGGCACACACTCAGCGATGCAGGAACAGCTTCTTCCCCTCTGCCATCCGATTCCTAAATGGACATTGAATCTTTGGACACTACCTCACTGTTTTTAATACACAGTATTTCTGTTTTTGCACGTTTTTAAAAAATCTATTCAATATACGTATACCGTAATTGATTGACTTATTTATTTTTTAAATTATATATATATTTTTTTCTCTCTGCTGGGTTTTGTATTGCATTGAACTGCTGCTGCTAAATTAACAAATTTCATGTCACATGCTCGTGATAATAAACCTGATTCTAATTCTGAACTAAAGTGATTAAAAGTGTTGCTATAAAAGGAATCCGGATGAATTATTTAACTGATTCCTGCTGGCATTGTCTTGTGGAAATCAGAGGAGTTAAAGATGAAAATGTAGCCTCATTCATCTTGTGATACTGTGAGAAATATACTTTATACTTTATTGTCGCCAAACAATTGGTACTAGAATGTAAATCATCACAGCGATATTTGATTCTGTGCTTCACACGCCCTGGATTACAAATATTACATATTAAAAATATTTAAAATAGTTAAAATTAGTAAATATTAAAAATTTAAATTATAAATCATAAATAGAAGATAGAAAAATGGGAAGTAAGGTAGTGCAAAAAAACTGAGATATTCGGAGGTTACGGCCCAGATCCGGGTCAGGATCCGTTCAGCAGTCTTATCACAGTTGGAAAGAAGCTGTTCCCAAATCTGGATGTACGAGTCTTCAAGCTCCTGAACCTTCTCCCGGAGGGAAGAGGGATGAAAGGTGTGTTGGCTGGGTGGGTTGTGTCCTTGATTATTCTGGCAGCACTGCTCCGACAGCGTGCGGTGTAAAGTGAGTCCACGGATGGAAGATTGGTTTGTGTGATGTGCTTTGCCGTGTTCTCGATCTTCTGCAGCTTCTTTCGGTCTTGGACAGGACAACTTCCATACCAGGTTGTGATACTTCATCTTAACCCTGGTATCCAATGGTATCCAATGCGCAAGCATAGCTTAGGTCCATTATTTAAAGTGACTTAACAATCAAGGGAAATATTATAAGAATTGTGGAGGCTGGTGGAATGAGAGACTGGGAGATTGGAGTGGTAATTGGACATCTAGAGATTATTATACAGAGATGTTCAGGTGGATGGAAGGCATTAAATTGTTGGGAGTTTCTGGGCAGTCACAAATTCATGGAAATGCTGGAGAGCTAGGGTAGTGGCCAGGACATTTTAGTTCAATGGGGGAATGGGCAAGAGTGTAGATAAAGTAATCTTTATCACTTGCAGGTATCCCATCTGGTACTGTGGTACTGCTGTTGTGGGTGTTGTTAGGACGGGACAGAGTCAGACCAATATGGTCCAAGCACCCCTTCAATTCTCCAATACAAATATAACACAGGGAGTAAAGTCATCCCACGCTCTAATAGTCTTTATAAATTACCTTTATTGTACTGATATTAGCCCTTCAGTTGGGAAGACAAAGGTAAGAAAAGCTCACAAAGTAGTTATGCTGAAGGAAAAATCCTTCCCACGCCATGCGCTGATTTAGTAGAACTGCTATGTAGCTGAAGTGATGATCTCCAAATTTTTAAACTTGCTTGACATGCAAGTTAATAGATAAACTTAATAAGTACTCAATAGAGTATACTTTTTAAGTGGGAATAGATAAAATCCTTACTGTAGGGGAAGAGAAGTATACCAAATCTATTTTTCAAACATTCTTTGATTTTGACACTTGACAGAATAATTTAGCTCATTTTAAGATTAGGATTTGTTGTGATATTTTTGATAAAAATTTCACAGGAGTGAATAAGTCTAGAGGAGGTGAATTGCTTGATGAAAATGAATGCAAATGCGATTAGAAAAATGATAAAAAATTATAGTCATACAGTATGTATTGCTTTAGGATTCCTGAATGAAATTTACTATTATGAATATACAAGTAAAAACTTTTTTAACATTTTAAATGTATTTTCACAGATGTATTTCTTTCCACAATTGAAACCTTGGCTCAAATAAATGATCAATCAGAAGCTGGTGGGTAAACTGTCCTCATTGGGTCTCAGCACCTTTCTCTGTAACTGGATCTTGGACTTCTTGACAGAAAGGCCACAGTCAGTCCATGTTGCCAAAAAAATCTCCAGCTCCATCAGACTGAGCACTGGCACTACCCAGGACTGAATACTCGGACCGCAGCTGATCATGACTGCATTGCCAGATCCAGTTCAAACTGAATGATCAGATTCACAGATGACGGTGAGACCGTGTACAGAGAGGAGGTAGAGTGGCTGGCAGAATGGTGCGAGCACAACACTTGGGCCGCAACATGGACAAGACCAAAGAGGTGATTGTGGACTTTAGGAAGGTGCAGACTGACCACCTCTCACTGCACATAAATGGCTCATCTGTGGAGTTAGGAGCACCAAGTTCCTGGGAGTGCACATAACGATAATCTCACCTGGTCCTTCAACATTACCTCTTTGGAAAAGCAGCGTCTCCACTTCCTGAGCAGATTGAGGCGTGAGGCTTCTCCCTCCCCCAATTTTTACAGGCGCACCATTGAGAGTGTTGGCCAGCTGCTTCACTGTCTGGTATGGGAATTGTAAGGCATCTGATCACAAATCCCTCCAAAGGATTGTGAAGATTGCTGAGAGGATCATCAGGGTCTCTCTTCACCCCATTCGCAATATTTATCAGGAGTGCTGTGTACGCAGACCGTTAGCATTGTCAATGATCCCCCCCCATCCATCCAACAATCTCTTTGAACCCCTACCATCGGTCAGAAGGTACTATAGCATTAGATGAAGAACTAATGGCTGTAAGATTACTGGACTCCCTGCCATGAGCCAGGTCTCTTCACACATGAAGCACCAGTAGCATTATACTGTTTACTTTTTAACTTGCATTGCAAATGCACCTGACTATTTGTTAAATTATTTCTGGTAATGTATGTGTTATGTGTGTGTGAGATATATGTAATGTGTTGTGCACTTTTGACCACAAGACCGTAAGATATAGAAGCAGAATTAGGCCATTTGGCCCATTGGGTCTGTTCCACTGTTTCATCATGGCTGATCCATTTCCCTCACAGCCCCAGTCTCCTGTCATATCCCCACAACCCTTCATGCCCTGACTAATCAAGAATCTATCAACATCTGCGTTCAATATACCCATCCAGGCTCAAGAGGAAGCTCAGAGACCTTGGCCTTGACCCTGCCTTGAGCAGCTGGATCCTGGACTTCCCGTCAGATCGCCTGCAACAGGTAAGAGTGGGCTCCCTCACCACCACCCCTCTAACTCTCAACACAGGAGCTCCTCAGGGCTGTGGACTAAGTCCCTTCCTTTACTCCCTGTATACCCATGACTGTGTAGACACCCACAGCTCTAATCTGCTAATTAAATTTGCTGATGCTACTACATTGATTGGCCTAATCTCAAACAATAACGAGATGGCCTACAGGAAAGAAGTCATCTCTCTGACACAGTGGTGTCAAGAAAACAACCTCTCCCTCAATGTCACAAAAACAAAGGAGCTGGTTGTGAATTACAGGAGGAATGGAGACGGGCTAACCCCTATTGACATCAATGGATCCAGGGTTGAGAGGATGAGCAGTTTTAAGTTCCTTTGCATCCACATCACCAAGGACCTCACATGGTCTATACACACTAGCTGTGTGGTGAAAAAGGCACAACAGTGCCTCTTTCCCCTCAGACGGTTGAGGAAGTTTGGTATGGGCCCCCAAATCCTAAGAACTTTCCACAGGGGCACAATTGAGAGCATCTCGATGGCTGCATCACTGCCTGGTATGGGAACTGTACCTCCCAATCACAGGACTCTGCAGAGAGTGTTGCGGACAGCTCAGAACATCTGTAGTTGTGAACTTCCAATGATTCAGGACATTTACAAAGACAGGTGTGAAAAAAGGGCCTGAAGGATTATTGAGGACCTCAGTCACCCCAACCACAATCTATTCAAGCTGCTACCATCCAGGAAACGGTGCCGCAGCATAAAAGCGAAGACTGACAGTCTCTAGAACAGCCTCTTCCACCTGATTCATGCTGATACAATTGTATTTCTGTTATATTGACTCTCCTGTTGTACATACTATTTATTATAAATTACTATAAATTGCACATTGTACACTTAGATGGAGAAGTAATGTAAAGAGTTTTACTCCTCATGTATGTGAAGGATGTAAGAAATAAATTCAATTGAATTCAATGACTTTGCCTCCACAGCAGCTGTGACAAAGATATCTCTAGATTCACCATCCCCTGGCTTGAGAAATTCCTCCCCATCTTCCTTATAAATGGACGTCCCTCTATTCTGCAGCTGGGCCCTCTGGTCCTAGACTCCTCACCAGAGGGGAGGCCTTTCTTCCATCTATTGCTCGTCTTATGTAACCCTTTCATTCCCAAAATAATTCTCATGAACCTCCTCTGAACCCTCTCCAACGTTAGCACATCCTTTCTTAGATATAGAGCCCAAACCTGATCACAATATTCCAAGTGAGGCCTCATCAGTGCTTTATAAAGTTCCAACATTACATCCTTGCTTTTAATATTCAAGTCCTCTTGAAATGAATGCTAACATTGCCTTTGCCTTCCTCACTACTGTCAACCTGCAAGTTAACTCTTAAGGAATTCTGCACGTGGAGTCCCAAGTCCTCTGTACATTGCATTTTAAAATGTTGTCTCCTATTAGGAAATAGTCTATGCTTTTATTTCTTCCACAAAAGTACATAATCATACACCTCCTGATACTGTATTCCATCAGCCACTTCTCTGCCCATTCTCCTAATCTTCTAAGCTTCAACACTACCTGCCCCTCCACGTGTCTTCCTATCATCCACAAACCTGGCCACAAAGCCATCAATTCTGTCATCCAGATCATTGAGATACTGTACAATGTAAAAAGAAGCGATCCCAACACAGACCCCTACAGAACAACACTAGCCACTGGCAGTCAACCAGAAAAAGCCTTCTTTATTACCACTCTTTGCATTCTGCCAGTCAGCCAATGCTCTATCTATGCTAGTTATCCTTCATGCAATACCATGGTTCTTGTTAAGTAGCCCCATGTATGGCACCTTGTCTAAGGCCTTCTGAAAATCGAAGTATACTACATCCACCCATTCTCCTTTGTCTATCCTGCTTGTTATATCTTCAAAAAATTCCAAGAGATCTATCAGGCAAGATTTTCTCTTTAGGAAACCATGCTGACTTTGGCCTATTTTATAATGTGCTTCCAAGTACCCCGAAACCACATCCTTAAGAATTAACTCCAATATCTTCCCAACTATTGAGATGAGACTAACTGTCCTATACAGGTTTCCCCCGCCATCCGAAGGTAGAGCGTTCCTATGAAACGGTTTGTAAGCCGGAACATCATAAAGTGAAGAAGCAATTACCATTTATTTATATGGAAAAAACTTGTGAGCGTTTGCAGACCCAAAAAAAACCGAACAAATCATGCCAAATAACACATAAAACCTAAAATAACAGTAACATATATTAAAAGCAGGAATGATATGATAAATACACAGCCTATATAAAGTAGAAATACTTTTCTACAATCATTGCTGCACTGTCCACCTTAGCGAAAATCTCACGCAAGCGCTCTCGGCAAAAACACTCTCTCTAGTAACCTTTAAGCTATGAAGCTGCCAAATCATACCAAATAACGCATAAAAATACACAGCCTATATAAAGTAGAAATAATGTATGTACAGTGTAGTATCACTTACCGGAATCGGGAAGACAGCACCGAGCACACTGACGATGGTGTGTTAGGCTGAGTTGTCGGAGGTTGAGGTGGTGCGGTGGTCTCCACCCTCCAGGCCGCCGATTGATACCGATCTGCGAAGCATGCAGGGGTGCAGCAGTAGCCGGGACGCACCCAGCACATCTTTAAGAAAAAAGCCGAAATAAGCAAGCTAATTAACCTAGGTGCCGCCTGGCATGTAAATGTCGGCCCAGATCAGGATATCACGAGTGATTGCTGATTGTGTCGCCTCTGATCTGGGCCAACATTTACGTGCCGGGCAGCACCTAATTAATTAGCTTGTTTATTTAGGTTTTTTTTCTTAAAGATGTGCTGGGTGCATCCCGGTTACTGCTGCACGGCTGCATTCTTCGTGGCAATGTATCGGTCTGCGGCCTGGAGGTTGGGGTGATGGGACACTGGGGTGTCATCTCACCTTCGTCTGTTTCCATCAGGGCAGGCAGGTCATCCTCTATGTCCGCCTGCCTCGATGTCGAAGGTCGAGGTTCGTCGTCGGCTGTGGCTGATGTGGAAGGCTTGAAAAATGACAGTATGCTTGACTGCTTAGACTCGCACATTTTTCTATCATACAGTTCTTTGTAAGTACTCAAACCATCCTGCAAATATGCCCTAAGCTGACATACCCTTTCAAAATTGAAGTCGTACTTTTCTGCAATCATTGCAGTGAAAATCTCACGCAGTTGCTTCACGTTCAGTTCCTGGACGACTTCACTTTCGGTCCGTTCGCTACTACATTCGGTTTTGATTGTTATCCCTTCCTCCTCCAATTGCATCAGCTCTTCATCTATCAGTTCTTGGTCATGGGATGTCAAAACCTCTTCAACATCATCTTCATCAACTTCCACAAGCCAAACTCACTTTGTCTTTACTTCGTTCACCACGATCGAAACGCTTAATTATGTCTAGTTTTACGCTAAGTGAATACCCTTACGAGCTCTTTTAGGCTTTTCTGATACCTTAGAACTCATCTTGCTAACGGATGCTCAAAATAAATCAATATAAAGCACAGATGCTCACAGGCACGTGTTTAAGCAATGCCGGCTAGAATGCAGTTCCGGGGGAGGAGCTTGGCTGCTTGGGGCACGCGCTGCCTTTTCTCGTAACAGTGAAAACACCTTCTGTTAGCGAAAAGAGGTAACTAATGTAGGTCTTTCGTAACAGCGAGCTGTCGTAAAGCGAACGTTCGAAAAGTGGGGGGCACCTGTAATTTCCTTTCTACTGCTTATCCTCATTCTTGACGAGCGGAGTTACATTTGTAATTTTCCAGTCCTCCGGAACTATGCTAGAATCTATTCCTTCTTGAAAGATCATTACTAATGCCTCCACAAACTCTACAGCTACCTCTTTTAGAACCCTGGAATGTATACCCTCTAGTCCAGGTGGTTTATCTACCTTCCCACATTTCAGTTTCCTAAGCACCTTCTTCTTCATAATCATAACTTCACTCACTTCTGCTCTGACACTCTCGAACTTCTAGCATACTGCTACTGTCTTCCACAGTGATGGTAAATACAAAATACTTATTCAGTTCGTCCGCCATTTTCTTGTCCCCCATTACTACCTCTCCAGCATCATATTCCTGCAGAACCATTTCTACTCTCACCTCTCGTTTACTCTTTGTCATGTGTGACGCCCAGCAGAGCTACCCGACGGATGATGCTAATGAGAGAGATAAGAAAGACAATGGAGAAACATTCAAAATGCTAATAAGAGAGGAGAGAGGGATTAACAGGAAAGAAACACAATTCAGATATTGACAGACCGGTTGCTTTGAACCTGAACTGTTTGAAGTTTGAGGGACAGGTGATACCCCAGCAGGGGGATAAATGGAGCAGGTTTGCTAAGGCACACGACACACCATGAGACCCTGGAAAGAGCAGTGTGCCCCCACAAGTTGGAGTGAGCTTGGAGGACCAGTTCGTGGGAACCGACCAGAGGCTCACAGGGTGTAAAGGTATGATCGGTGGGAACCTGGGGTGTGTGTCCGCCCTTGCCTGGGTGCCGAGTTCACCGCGGAAGAACGATCGTATCCGGAACGGAGGGGTCACAGTCGGTGACCACAGTGGGATTAGAAGACATCAAAAGGTCTGCCCGAAACCAACTGAGAAGACATCAAAAGGTCTGCCCGAAACCAACTGCGAAGACATCAAAAGGTCTACCTGAAACCAAGTTGCATCTTTCTCTCCCTCTCTCTCTCCAACGGTACAACAACAGCGATTACTGCAAACTGCACTAAACGGAACTGAACTCTGCTTCACTTAAGACTGATCATTTTACCCCTAGACTGCGATAGAGCTTGGTTGATTCCTATTACCCTAGTTCTGTGTATATGTGTGTATTATCAGTGCTAACCTGTTACATTTATATCCTTACGATTAGTGTACTGTATTACTTATTTCTTTAATAAAACTTTATTAGATCCTAGTAATCCAGACTCCAACGAGCGTTCCATTTCCGCTGGTTTGGCAACCCAGTTACGGGGTACGTAACATCTTATATATCTTAAGAAACTTGGTATCCTCTTTAATATTATTGACTAGTTTACCTTCATATTCTAGCTTTCCCCTCTTTATGACTTCTTTTAGTTGTCTTTTTAAAAGCTTCCCAACCTTCTAACTTCCCACTAATTTTTGCTCTCTGGCTTTTATGTTGGCTTTGACTTCCCTTATCAGCTACGGTTACGTCATCCTGCCTTCTTCTATGCGTTGTATCTATCCTGCACCTTCTAAATTTCTCCCAGAAACTCTGCCATTGCTGTTCTGTTGTCATCCCCACTAGTATCTCCATCCACTCAACTTTGGGCAGCTTTTGTTTCATGCCTTTGCAATTCTCTTATCTCCAATGTAATATTGATATATCTGACCTTCTCCCTCTCAAATTGCAGGGTAAATTCTATCCTCTTATGATCACTGTACTCATAAGGATTCCTTTACCTTAAGCTCTCTTATCAATTGTGGTTCATTGCACAACACCTCATCCAGAATAGCTGATCTCCAAGTAGGCTCAACCATGAGCTGCTCAAAATAGCCACCCTGCAGGCATTCTACAAAGTTTCTCTCTTGAGATCCAGCACCAACCTGATTTTCCCAATCTACCTGCATATTGAAATCCCCCATTATTATCATAACATTCCTTTTTGACATGCCTTTTCTATCTCCTGTGGTAATTTGCAGCACACATCTTTGCTACTGTTTGCAGGTCTGTATATACTCCCATAAGGGTTTTTTTTACACCTAAGCAGTTCTACATCTTCCTATCCTATGTCACCTTTTTCTAAGGGTTTGATTTCATTTTTTTTTACCAACAGAGCCATGTCACCCACTCTGCCTACCTGCCTATCCTTTCAATACAACGTGTATCCTTGGAGGTTAAGCTCCCAGTTATAATCTTCCTTCAGCCATAATTCAGTCATGCCCACAACATCATACCTGCCAATCTCCAACTGTGCTACAAGTTCTTCTACCTTATTCCGTATACTGTGTACACCCAAATACACCAGCTTTGGTACTGTATTCATCACCCTTTTCGATTTTATCCCCGCATTACATTGTATCTTATCCTGTTGACTACAATTTTCCCTTATCATAAGCTTGTCCCTTCTAGAGGTCTCACTACACACTGCCTCTATTTGTAAACCAACTGCCCCATTTTCAGCCCTCTCCCTCCAGTTCCTGTACCCCTGCCAACTTAGTTTAAATCCTCCCAAATAACTCCAGCAAGGATACTGGTCTCCCCCAGGTTCAGGTCATGATACAGTCATGCCCACAACATCATACCTGCCAATTTCTAACTGTGCTACAAGTTCTTCTACCTTATTCCATATACTGTGTGCAGGTCGTATGTTCCCCAGAAGAGATCCCAATGATCCGGAAATCTGAACTCCTGCATCCTGCTCCAATTCCTCAGCCATGCATTTATCTGCCGAGTGCTCCTATTCTTACCCTCACTGGTGTGCGGCACAGGCAGCAACCCAGAGATTACTACCCCGGCAATCCTGCTTTTCAGCTTTCCACTTAGTTCCTTCAAATCTCTCTTCAGGACGTCTTCGCCTTTCCTACCCACGTCATTGGTGCCAATACATACCAAGACTTCTGGCTGCTCACCCTCGCCCTTTAGAATGCCATGGAATTGATCTGAGACATCCCTGAACCTGGCACCTGGGCACATACCATCAGGGTGTCTCTATCATGTCCACAGAATGTCATCACTATTCCTCTAACATAGAATCTACTATCACTACTGCAGTTCTCTTCACTTCTCTTCTCTTCTGAGTTCTGAGCCATGGCGCCAGAGTCAGTGTCAAAGACCCGGTCGCTGTGGTTCCTCCTGTTAGGTGGTCCCCTCCGCAGGGGGTGCTGAATCTGTGGAATCCATTGCCACAGATGTCTGTGGAGGCCAGGAGAATGGTGTTGAAACAGATAATAAATCAGCCATGATGGAACAGCAGAACAGACTGGATGGACTGATTGGATTAATTTTGCTTCTATGCCTTCTTGTCTTGTGGATTCTTGACCCATCCTATTTAATGGGCTAAAGGACGCTAGTCCAGTTCCTATTTACCTATTAGTGAAATCAAATCGGAGAATCAGATCTATTTTTCTGTACTCTCAAAACATCTTCAAATTTTCCGTAAATGAAACCCTTAAGCAAGGATGTCTCATCTCTGGGCTTGACTGAGCTGACTTACATCATCTGCAGTTCATCTAAAACATTATCTGTATCTTATTCTCCTGTTTCCTGATACTTATTCTCTCAAAATCTTATACTGCTTGTTGTTCCCTAGTGTTCATGTTTAAGTAGTAATGAGGCACAGACTCAAACTCATACTGGTAGCCATCAAAAGCAAAGGCCGGGGGTTCTAACATTTAACTGTCGTTCATTCTTTGGGGCACCTCTGTTTTCGTGGATGGTTGAGAAGAAAAAGCATTTCAGGATGTATATTGTATACATTTCTCTGACATTAAATTGTACCTTTGAACCTTTGAAAGATCACATTCTCAATGCAATTTTCTCTGGACCAGAAAAATGCAATTTCTCTGCGGCCACTGTCCCTGTTTGGATAGCCTAGGTCCCAGACTTGGTTATATCCTCACTGTCATCTGTCCTTCATAAGCTACCATCAGCAGTCCATTTTAAAACACTACAAAAAAAATCTAAAATATTCAAAACATTTTATTTTCTGTGGATTTTCACACTGAAATATGGATTGAAGTGAATCATAGACTATCATAAAGTTCTTTTCCAGTCACCAGTGTGGGAGTTTTAACAAATTATTACAATTATTTGTGACAAAGCTAGTATTTATTACTCTTCTGCATTCACCACTGAATTGTGTGGCCTACAGACTGCTTCAGAGCGCCACTATAAAGTTTGGGTCCAAAGTCACTTGTAGACCAGATGGGGTAAAAATGGAAAATTGTGTCCTTCAAGAACATTAGTGAACCAGGTTAGTTTTTGTTCATCGTCCTTCAATTTCGTGGACATTGTTATTGATCCAAGATTTCTATTCCACATTACTTGAATTTAAGTTCCTCATTGCCATGATGAAATTCAAATATAGATACAGACTCAAGTTATTTACTCCAATACACATATTAAAACTCAGTCTGTAAGATTCCAGAATTTGACATGAACCTTTATCAGTATTACAGGATATATTGCCATCACAGTTTTAAGATATATTGTTTTACATTCAACCCGAAATGGATCTTAGCATTTTTATAAAAACTGTCAGTTTGTTCAAAGGATATCTTTGGCTCATCAAGACAGGAAAACACTCCTGCTAGGTTTTGATCAGATGTTGTCATTTTGTTTACACGTACTGGCTTTATGGGTGGCATTGAGAGATAAGAAATTTATGACCACATTATAGGGCTATAGTATAGACCACCCAACAGTCCGCAGGATTTAGATGAGCAACTTTGCAGAGAGATCACAGACTGTTGCAAGAAACATAAGGCTGTTATGGTATATGATTTTAACCTTCCACATATTAACTGGGACTCCCATACTGTAAAAGGTCTACATGGGTTAGAGCTTGTGAAATGTTTTCAGGCAAGTTTCCTTCATCAGTACATAGAAGTTCCAATGAGAGAGAGTGCGATACTTGATCTGCTATTAGGGAATGAGAGAGGGCAGGGGACAGAAGTTTGTGTAGGGTAACACTTTGCATCTAGTGATCACAATGCCATTAGTTTCAAACTAAGTATGGAAAATGATAGATCTGGTCCGCAGGTTGAGATTCTAAATTGGAGAAAGGCCAATTTAGATTGTATCAGAAATGATCTGGCAAGTGTGGATTTGGGACAGGCTGTTTTCTGGCAAAGGTGTACTTGGTAAGTGAGAGGTCTTTAAAAGTGAAATTTTGAGAGTACAAAGCCTGTATGTGCCTGTCAGAATAAAAGATAGAGACAACAGGTTTAGGAAACCTTAGTTTTCAAGAGGTATTGAGGCCCTGGTTAAGAGAAGAAAAGGAGGCGCATAGCAGGTACAGGCAGGTAGGAACAAATTAGGTATTTATAGAGTATAAGAAATGCAAGAGAAAGTAATCAAGAGGGCTAAAAAAAAAGGCATGAAGTTGCCCTAGTAGACAAGGTGAAGGAGAATCCCAAGGGATTCTACAGAAATGTTAAGAACAAAAGGACTGCAAGGGACAAAATTGGTCCTCTGAAAGATCAGAATGGTAATCTGTGTGTGGAGCCAAAAAAGATGGGGAGATCTTAAGCAACACACATAAAAATTGCTGGTGAACGCAGCAGGCCAGGCAGCATCTATAGGAAGAGGTACAGTTGACAAGGGTCTCAGCCTAAAACATTGACTGTACCTCTTCCTATAGATGCTGCCTAGCCTGCTGCGTTCACCAGCAATTTTTATGTGTGTTGCTTGAAATTCCAGCTTCTGCAGGTTTCCTTGTGTTTGGGGAGATCCTAAATGGATTTTTTCCATCTGCATTAACTCGGGAGATGGACACAGAGTCTATAGGTGTGAGTGAAAGAAGCAGCGAGGTCATGGACCTTACATAGATTACAGAGGAGGAGGTGTTTGCTGTCTTAAGGCAAATTAGGGTGGATAATTCCCCAGGTCCGGACAAAGTGTTCCCTTGGACCCTGGGCGAGGCAAGTGCAGAAATTGCAGAGGCCCTATCAGAGATAGGATTAGAGGATAGCTAACATTGTTCAGCTGTTTAAGAACGGCTCTAAGAATAAACCAGGAAATTATAGGCCGGTGAGTAGTAAGAAAGTTATTGACAGGTTTTCAAAGGGACCAGAAATGTAGGTATTTGGATAGACAGGGACTGATTAGGGATAGACAACATGGCTTTGTGTGTGGTAGGTCATGTCTAATCAAATTTATAGTTTTTTGAGGAAGTTACTAAGAAAGCTGATGAAGGCAAGGCAGAGGATGATGTCTTCATGGACCTTAGCAAGGCATTTGACAATGTCTCGCATGGGAGGGTGGTGAAGAAGGCTCACTCACTTGGTATTCATGATGAGGTAGTAAATTGTATCAGACATTGGCTTTGTAGGAGAAGCCAGTGAGTGGTAGGAGATGGCTGCCTTACTGACTGGAGGCTTGTGACTATTGAAGTGCTGCAGGGAGATCGGTGCTGGGTCTGTTGTTGTTTGTCATCTATATCAGTGATCTGGATGATAATGTGGTTAGCTAGATCAGCAAATTTGTGGATGCCACCAACATCTGGGGTATAGTGGACAGCAAGAAATACTATCAGAGCTTGCAGTGGGACCTGGACCAGTTAGAAAAATTGGCTGAAAAACGGCAGATGAAATTTAATGCAAGCAAGAGAAAGGTGTTGCACTTCATTTGGACCAACTAGGGTAGGTTTCACACAGTGAATATTAGGGCACTGAGAAGTGCAGTAGAACAAAGGAATCTGGGAAAACAGATCCATAATTAATTGAAAGTGGCATCCCAGGTAGATGGGATCTCAAGGAAAGCTTTTGGCATATTGGCCTTTATAAATCTAAGTTCTGAATACAGGGTATGGAATGTTATGTTGCCATTGTATAAGACATCGGTAAGGCCTAATATGGAGTATTATGTGCAGTTTTGATCACCTATCTACAGGAAAGACGTAAATAGGTTTGAAAGGATACAGAGAAAACTTACAAGGACGTTGCAAGGACTGGAGGATCTGAGTTATAAGGAAAGATGGAATAGATTAGGACTATATTCCTTAGAACATATAACACTGAGGGGAGATTTGATTAATTATGAGGGGTAGGGATAGGGTAAATGCAAGTAGGCTTTTTCCACTGAGGTTGCGTGGGACTATAACTAGAAGTCATGGGTGAAGGGTGAAATGTGAGGGGAAATTTCTTCACTCAGTGGTTACTTGCGAACTTGTTTTCAATGTTTAAGAGAAGCTTGAATAGGTACATGGGTAGCAAAGGTGTGGAGGGCTATGGTCCCAGTGCAGGTTGATGGCAGCAGGCAGTTTAAGTGGTTTGGCACTGACTAGATGAGCCAAAGGGCCTGTTTCTGTGCTGTTCCTTTTTATGACTCTATGGCTCTGCAAGGAAATCAGATCTATACAATCTCTTTATGTGCTTCTGTAATGTTAATGTTGTCTGATATGAGCTACAAATAAACATTTCACAAGTGGAAAAGATCCCTTTGAGAGCAAATGATCACGTGGCTGATTTCCTCAGAAAACGCACAAATCTGTCCAGTTCTAGGTAGGTTGAATGCTAAAGCTGAAAATGGTTGGAAGAGCGATGGATTATCTCACCTGCACAGTTGACACTGAAGAGATTAACAGAAGCAGAGACAGTAGCTTCATCCAATGGCTGCAAACCCTGCAGTGCCCACCTCACCAGTGAGGCCTTGATACTTTCCGGCAGAAATGAAAGGAAGTAGATTGGAACATATATCAGGAAGCGAAGATTGCGAAGCACTGGCGTCATAAGCTTGCCTTGTGGTGACTCAGCCATGCGTTCGATTGTTGGAAAAAGTAATATCGCTTTCAGAACCTTTGGAACCAGTGAGAGAAAATACAAATAAGTAAAGCCTCAGGCACTATCAAATTCTGGAACCATGCCCTTGTTTCCCCCCTTCTTTTGAAGTGAAGTGAGGTTTGTCAGGTACATTAATAACCTTTGCACATAATTACAGGCTGCTTGAAATGCCTGAACTAGATAAACTGGTAGCTTGGTAACATTGAAAGCTGTTGTCAAATTCCAAAGAAAAATGGTTCATAACTTACTAATTTAGGAGGTATTGAACTGCCACAGGAGACAATGCACAGAAACACTAGATCATTCCTTTAATGTTCTCCAAATAAAATTTAACAGCATTGCAACCAGCTACACCTTTGGTCTAAAGCAAGTGCCAGAAAAGTAATTGGTTTAGTGAAAAGTAATCATATATTTCCATTACTCAATAAGTACTACAAAATTTTTTTGATACTGTGGGACATGGGGTTAAGACAGGAAATTGTGTGAAAGATCAGCCATGATCTTACGGAATAGCAGAGTAGGCCCAAGGAGCTGAATGGCCTTTTTCTGCTTCTATTTCTTATGTTAGATGATTGTACTAAATGTTCTTTCAGTTTTGCTTCAATTCAGTTGGAGGCAAAATTACCCACTTCAAACAAATGTGATGCATGGTAAATATAGGTTTGCAGAATACGTTGACTGCTTTGTTCTTAGGGTTCAGCTCTGCATATCTGTAAAATTGTTGTAAAAGATTAAAGGAGAGGAAGTAGCTCTAATAATTACTTATTCATCAGTCATGGAAAATATTTTTAGCAATTCCTTCCTTACTTCCTGTACTTCTAAGAAGTAAAACTCTGTCACGTGACACTGCCAAGCTTTTGTCTGGCTGCCTCACCTGAACGATGCATTTAAATTATATTCCCCCTTACACAGAGAGGCTGGAGACTTTCAAGTTTTTGCCAGACATTTCCATCATTGATTAGTCTTTACACCACCTGAAGGACGATCAATGTAATGGGAGCTACTGCCTTCTACAGGAGCCAGCAGAACTCTCTCTGGAATATTTTGCACTTTCATTTATTTTCTAAATGTCTACAATATACAATATAACTCTTTCAAATTACTTAAGTTTCAAAGGCATCTCTTAGTGAGTAAAGCAGCCTTGCTGGATTGATTCTTCTTCATGCCCATGTTATGAAAGTGTTTTTTGCTGCCCCATTAACCTGTGGTTTGAGTCACTTCAGTTTTCAAAGTCAACCTGCAGGCTTGGCCAGATCTGTCTTGGGGTCCTGTCTTACCAGTCTGGGGTCCTGACGGAAAAGCCTCCATTACCTTGAAAGGGCAGAAAAAAGAATCTGAGGTCCTGAAAATGGGGTAAGAAACAGAAGAGTAGGAGATGTCATGGAAGGAACATACACTTTGATCTGAGATACCAAATTAACAGAGAAAAATATTAAAAGGGAAAATAATAAAAAGGATAAAAAAGATATTGTCAGTCAGTTCCAACCCACTTTTACTAGCCACCCCTTTCATTCCAGAGATGGTTTCTGCTGACTCCTGCATTGTCTCCTTCACTTATCTCTCCTGGTTTGGGCGGATATCTTACTTGACTTCTATATAGATGGGAGGAGCACATCCCATGCACAACAAGTCTATTTGTATCTTAATAGCACATCTTGGGTGGTTTATGCCTTATGAATACAGATTTTCAGACCTCCAGTGACTACTTGTCTGAAACTGGCAGAAGCTACAACTCCCTATTGTAGATCCCCATTGAGAAACTGCCATAGTACCATAATTGCACCAGTTGGAAATTAACTTTGGCTGTTACTGTCCCCACTTATGGCTGTCAAATCACTGATCACTCAACGTAGACTATAACTGGAGGTGGAAATTGTAATTTCACCAAATGCAGGATATCAAGATGACAGATCAAAACAATGGAGAGCTGGAAATGTATATCGAACCTGGGGAACTCACTAAGCTAGTGAAATTGCAGGTTGCTGGTTACAGATTGTGTATCCAGAGCAAACCACTTTTTCCTTTACAGAGAGAGAAAAAAAATCAAACCCTGAGGCAGCAAAAGAAAACTAACAAAACTGGTTAGACTCTGATGCGACAGACACCATCTTTTTCTTAGTGCATGAACAGAAGACTCAAAATTCAAGTTCATTTGTTGTGTGTACATCGAAACAATACAGTAAAATGTGTCGGTTGCATTAACATCTTTAAGCAAGTTCTTACTGTGCAAATTTTTAAAGGGCTCTAGGGATTAATGAGTTGATAAGCAACCATTGAGAGAACACGAACACACACACACACACACACACACACACACACAAACTATTCTGTTGAAAATTATGTTGGATGCCATTTCAGTGAAAGTATTAAGGTGTGTAAAAGTAACACTGATGTATGTGGATGAGGCAGATCACAGTGTGAACACATAATGCTGATTTGTATAGCATCAGCAGCACCTTATTGTGTTTCAATTTTCCAGCTATCACTCTCAGTTACCTTGTGTAACTGGACATACATTAAGCAGCAACACTGTTTAGAAAGTCATCAATAACAGTTGGTCAGTTGCTAATCAAATTCTTTTGACTGCTGGTATAGTTTTGCAAGTGCTTGATGTACGGAGAGTGAGAAGAAAGAGATGGTCATTGTAATTCAGATGAGAATGTGAAGAGAAGACAAGATAACAAATATAAGTAAGGATGCTGTCATTTTAGATATTTCAGCTTCATTACCGGTCACAGCATTAGCAAAAGTTCAAAGGTTCATTTCATTATCAAAGTATGTATGCAGTATACAACTCTGAGATTCGTCTTCTCCAGATACCACAAAACAAAGAAAAACCATGGAAGTCAAAGAGAAACATCAACCTCCCCCTGCACAATAAAAAAGGCAACATGATCAACCCCCCGCCACACAAAATGCAACAAGAATATCAATTCCAACCAACTCCCTCCCCCACACAAAACCCAATAAGAACATCAAATCAGAAACACTCTCCCTCATACAAAAAAAAACGAATGAAACACAAGATCAATGACCCCAAACCCTGTCCCTTTGTATAACAAAATGACGAGAAAGACTGGACAAAATTACAGAATTTAAAAACCATAAGACTGAAAAAGTCCACAGACCATAAACGCAATAGTTCAATCCATAAACGCAGACGTCGGTAACATCCTCTGGCATCATTGAAAGAGAGACACCTTTCAAACTCAGAGGCAATAACTGTTCCTTGAATGCGTGCCACCAAATTCAACAATCACCAGGATCCCAGGTAAGGTAAAGAAGGAGACTACTGGATCTTTGATAATCATTTTAAAATCTTCTCTAGCCAGACAATCTCTGGAGGATTGTAATTGTGGTACGTTTAACCAAGAAAAGCAGCGAGGATAAGCTAGTTTAACTACGTTAGTAATGAACTCTGTGGGACGGAAATTATTGGGAAAAGTTCTGAGGGACAGGAGAGGTAGGGATTGATCAAGGAACATCAGCATGGCTTTGTTGAGAAGAATTGAATTTTTAGAGGTGGTAACTGAGTGTGTTGATGAGGGTAATACAGTTGATGTAGTCTATATGGATGTAACCCAAGGCCTTTGACAAGCTCCCACATGGGGGATCAATAAAAAAAATAGGATCTTGGGCAATTTGGCAAATTCGATCTAAAGTTGGATTGGTGATAGGAGGCAGGGTGTAATGATTGAGGACTGTTTTTGTGATTGGATGCCTATGGCCAACAGTGTACTTTACTTTTGTTACATACATCAATGAGCTGGATGTGAATGTAGGAGGTATAGTTAGTAAGCTTTCAGATGACTGAAGATTGATAATGTTATGGATTAGTGAAGAGGATAGTCTGTGACTAAATTGGTAAATTGTTTTATTATTGTCACATGTGCCAATGTACCAAAACTTTGTCCTGCATGCCATTCACACAGATAATTTCATACAACACTGTGAGATAGAACAAAGGAAAACAAGAGAAAAAAAAACAGAAAGTGTTATAGCTACAAAGAAAGTGCGTGATCAACTAAATCACATTTAAAATATCAACAAATCATATCAGAGAAATTCTTTAAATCTGCATATGCTGTATTGCAGAGAGTAGTGGACTCTGCCCAATACATTATGGGCACATCCCTCCCCACCATTGGCAGTATCTACAGGAGGTGTTACCTCAAGACAGCAACATCTATCATCAAATTTTTCCACTAACCAGGCCATGCTTATTGTGGCAGCTTTCATAGGGAAGGAGGTACAGAAGGCTTACTACACCACCAGGTTCAAGAACAACAATTCAACTCTTGCACCAACTGTCAAAGCACTAATCACTAGAGTTTAGCAACACTTTGACAGCTTTGACTACTTTGCACTAAAATTGAACTTTTTTTTGTTCTAATTGTGTTTTCTTGTTAAAAAAAAAGTGTGTACATTTTATGC
Organism: Mobula hypostoma; assembly: GCF_963921235.1. NCBI lineage: Eukaryota > Metazoa > Chordata > Chondrichthyes > Myliobatiformes > Myliobatidae > Mobula > Mobula hypostoma. The sequence goes on from NC_086098.1 coordinate 47,801,989, forward strand.
TTAATTTAGTGCTCTCTTGTGAATGGTGCTTATATGTTGCTATATTGTGACACGGTCACAAGTAAGTTTTTAATTGTACCTGTGTACACACGTACTTGTGCACATTATAATAAGCTTCACTTTCTACTTTGCATCAAACTCTTGTCAAACATAATAGTTAAGATACATGCTTGATGTAGTTCATATGCTAATAAAAATCCTCCACATTTTTCAAAGATAGCATAATGATATGCTTCATGGTGAACCGCAGTCCAATTGACAGAATGTCATGTTAATCAAAATTTCTTTCAAGCTGTTCACAAAGACATTCAAACAGCATCACTGAGGTCAGGGCACTTAACTTACCCATCACATGTCTGGATACTGTAAAACCACATATGCACTTCTTAAACCTCCTGTGAACATTTCATTGAGATGGGGACAAATATAAATGGACAACTTGATGTATTCCATTAAATGTGGAGCAATGAGAATAATAACTACAATGAATTCCAGTTTATTTCATAATAAAGTGGTTTTAATAAGGTTGCACTGATGACCAGCTGGCAGTACCCAAAAAACCTCTAGTGAGTCACCGTATTTACTTTAATGTTTTAAATTAATTTGCACAAATTAGATGAATTTACTATTTGATAAATTTGTTTTAATAATTTTCTCTGCTTAAATCATTCATTTTTTCTTCACTTGCTTCAAAATATATCTGATCATTAGACATATTGACATAGTGTTAAGATGCCTGAAGCTGATCCGTGCAGTCCATGGACAGAACTGCATTTACTGTCATCTTCAACCCTCATGACACTCTCTGCTCTTGTAAGATAGGCAAGGTAGTGGTGTCAGGAGGAACTCAGGAGCTGTATGTCCACAAAACTTTAATGTAATATACCATTAGCTTGGGGCTATCACAAGACAAGGTCTAAGTTAACTGACACAATTGTTTCTATTACTGGGCTCAACAAATACATGCCTATAATCTTTTTGTGCGTAGTCAAGGGTAATCATCTCCCTGGTAATCTATCTCAGACCTTCCAATCTGAGAGTTATTATTATCTCCTTTGTTTCCTTGCTAGGTAGGAAACTGCATATTGACCAATGACCTTCTTTCAGCTCCTTGTGCCTGGGGATTGGTGCTGTTAAACTCGAGCCTTTTTTCTTGGATATGGAGCTGCTGTAACTAATGCCACTGGCAAGACTGAATGGAGCTATTATCATGGATGTGAATACTTACAGGACTGTCGAAAAGATTTCTAATTTTTCATGTTCAAGTGAAACATAGAGTGCAATTCTCCATTCACCTGTTTGTCTCAGCTGATTACGTACAATAGTGGGACTGTGGCCTATATGACCTCAGTGAGTGGCACGTATTTGAAGCTCTCCAACACCAATGTAGCTGCAGCAGCAACTTGGTCCTAGAAGTTGATTTTGACTTAGAATTTCCTGGATGATGATGGTCCCTGCCCCTCGACCCCACCACTGAAAATAGCAAACCAGCCCCAGAATTGTTTTGACATTACCCGACTAAATCAGCTGTCAAAACCTTTGAAAAATTTTGGATGTCAGTCAATGTCTGACACTCAAACATGCTGATAAAATTAATGATAATTAATTAACTATTAAAATTAAATTACAAATAGAAATGAGTTTTGAGAGAATAAAAGAATTTACAAACATTTAAGTAATTTATGTTAATTAAATGAATTAAAACAAACCCTGCTATTTAAGAATCTGATATCACCTTAAAATTTCCCATGTCCCTTAGAATCATTCCTTCCTATTGAAATGACCAGAATCACAGAACCTGAACCAGGTTTTGTTGAGCCTTTTCCCAACTATGCTTTAGGAAGCTGGCATTCCACAAAGGATTTCATGTCATGTCCAAACCTGAATACAATTGGAATAACAGCGGTGAGAATGTGTCAGGAAATTTGAGGCTTATGTGTGAACATATGTGTCCTTCAGAAATGATTCAGATTGTTGAATCTGACCTCTCCACAGAAAGCTGTATACCACCAGTTTAAAACCTTTTATCAGCAAGAAGACTGGAGCATTAATCCCTCACAAGCTACTTTTAATAGTACTCACAGTAATCTTTCAAGTGAAATCATCAAATATCTAGAGGTATAAAATATGATCATTGTTCATTATTGGTTTACTGTTCTGATACAATAGAGGAAATACTCCAGATAATTTCAAAGTGTACTTTCTGATTTTGTAACATTAATATATTTTGCCCATCTGAAATTCACTTACATTACATCAACAAAATAGGCAAAAATTTTGGGAAGAGTAAATATATAAGAAACTTGGAAATTCCCTCTGTCTAGGCCTTGCAATAGTTGATAGGTTTCAATGAAACCGCCCCCCCCCCATTGTTCTTCTATGGTTACAAGGTTTCTTCGGCTTTTTATGGTATCTCCTCACAGTCATCCTCAATACATCGTACGGCAGCATTTTGCTTTTTTTAAAATTCTGCATAGATAAGAGGCAAAATATAAAACAAAAATGTAGAGGAATGAAATTCGCTTGCACAGTTGTAAGATATTGTGGTTTAGTGCAGAATCTGAGGATGTTAAAAATTTCAATCTGGCCAAATTTCTTGAGATAAATTTCAATTTCAATCAATCCACTTGAGGGCTGATTCTCTTGACCAGCCTAGATACTGTTCAATCATCAGCTCTACAAAGTTCTCAAGAATTCCTCTCTGTAAACTGTGATTGCTAAGAGGAAGCATTGGTCCTATTTGAAATTTATTAAAATCACCAAGATTAAGAAATGCAAAACTTATCATTCATAGTGTGACCAAGGACCATAGCAGGGGGCCATGCCATTGCAGGGAAACATTTTTAAACGGATGATTAAAACATGCAGATGTGTTTATCTTCTTTTGTTTACTCCTGTTGTCTCAGGTTGTGCACCATCCTTCCCTTCAAGGCAAGAAAGCTATCTCCTGGTGTGACCTCCTTAGGTGATGTTGACATCAAGGCTGAATAGCTGACTGTATGCCCAAGCTTTGAAATGTGGATACCAGATTTGAACAGTGTATGTGAAAGGCAATTGAGGTGAACCACACAGACATTTGGTACAAGCTCTGAGTGAAAGGACTGAGGTAAGTTGAGCAGTACCAGTCCATTAGGGCAGTTGGTAAAGTATTACATTTGGATATCTATTTGCTGACATTTATCACTTCTGAAAGTTTGCTCAGATTCTTGCAACAATGGAAACTTTTAAATTTTATGTATATTAAATGCCAGAACTATCATCTCCCACTGCCTTCTGAGTGTATGTCGAGAGGATCCTCTACAGGGCACTTTTCTCTACTCTGCCACCACTACCAAAGCCTCCAGTGCTGAGGCTGAATATTTTGGTGAAAGCTAGTATCTCTCACATTGTGCCAGCCTTTATTGCTACCTGGTCAGTTTATTTCCTGCACAATGGCTCACACTTTTGCAGCCACAATACAGTTCCCCCAAAGTACTTAAGCCTTGCTCCATGTCAGTTATCACTGATGTTAGCCACTCCCTGCACGGTTGGTATGCTGCTTCTTTGCAAGCAACAGGTATGGTTCAATCCTTTATTGTATGTTACCCTAATTTAATTACACCTTTCATTCTAATGTTTACTTGCCCCTTAAGGAAGAACCTGGTTTGTTGCCCAATATGTACAAAGCACAAATTGTTTTACAATGAATGGGAAACTTGTGAACAAAGAGAGCTGTACTTTAAAATGTCAATGTGAGAATTCAAACTTAAAATAAATCTCTTTTTTAAATCCAGACATTATGACCTTCTTAAAAGCACTTTCTTTTGCTTTAATTTCCAAGACTGAAGCTAAACGTTTCAGTAGGTCAAATTTGAAGACAGAGTATAATATTACGGGTAAGACTCTTGGCAGTGTGGAGGGTCAGAGAGATCTTGGGGTCCGTGTCCATAGGACACTCAAAACAGCTGTGCAGGTTGACAGTGTTGTTTAGAAGACGTATGGTGTGTTGGCATTCATCAACCAGGGGATTGAGTTCAAGAGCCATGAGGTAATGTTACAGCTATATAAGACCTTAGTGAGACCCCACTTGGAGTACTGAGTTCAGTTCTGCTCACCTCACTACAGGAAGGATGTGCATACTATAGACAGAGCGCAGAGGAGATTTACAAGGATGCTGCCTGGAGTGGAGAGCATGCCCTATGAGAATAGGTTGAGTGAACTAAGCCTCTTCTCTTTGGAGTGACAGAGGATGAGAGGTGAACTGATAGGGTAAGATGATGAGAGGCATTGATCATGTGGATAGCCAGAGGCTTTTTCCCAGTGCTGAAATGGCTAATATGAGGGGGCATAGTTTTAAGGTGCTTGGAAGTAGGTACAAGGGGGATGTCAGAGGTAAGTTTTTCACACAGGGAGTGGTGGGTGCATGGAATGCACTGTTAGCGAAGGTGGATAGAGGCAGATACAATAGGGTCTTTTAAGACACTCTTAGAGAGGTACATAGAGCTTAGAAAAATAGAGGGCTATGTGGTAGGGATATTCCAGGCAGTTTCTAGAGTAGGTTACATGGTCAGCACAACACTGTGGGCCAAAGGTCCTGTAACATGCTATCGATTTCTATGTTTCTATAAACTTGTCATCTCTACAGATTTCCAAGGGACTGTTTTTCATACCTGAGAGCAATTGAAACCAAAATTCCGTTTTGATGGAAACACAGAGCTAATCTTTAATCTTTATAAAGATAAAATTCGATTTTGGATAGTAAATACACATTAGTTCATTTATGGTGTACATAGATTTCTCAATTTTCATTTCTATTGGATTGTCATGTCTTTTGAATCAAATTTCATTTAAAAAATTGTTGTAGCAAATATAGAACGCTACATTCAAGTTTTCTGAAGGGGATTATACCAAATGTTGTCACTAGGTGGAACAAGGATCAATAGGACTTGAACCTAGATTGTTGCTTTTATTAAGGTTTTCTTTCCTTTAGATGTACAAGTCATAAATGCCAGGTGTGCATTTGTACTACAATTACAAGAACTAAATGAATACAATTGTCTTCAACACCCTATAAAACACTTAATGGTAAGGTCAGCATAAAATTTGGTTTTGCATTTATAGTATGTTTCCGGCAAGTTTGGATCTTTCTATTATATGGTGTAAAATGTGAAAATAAAAAGCAATAATGATATTATGATCAGGTATTATGTGTAATGTGTTATGTATTATCAGGTTTAAAGGATTTCTTCTTTTATGTTACTGCGAAGGCTTATAAAATGGCTTCTTTGTTACATTAGAATAAAAATGGCTTTTCTGTAATAATAACTGCGATGTAAGGAGTTCTCTCTCTCTCTGCTTGTTTGGGTTATACTATTGATAAGAGAGAGAACGAACCAATGAGTGTCCATGTTATTCTTTTTGTGGGTGATATTCTGTCTCATATGGGTGGGAATCGTGTGGCTTGGGGGGCTTTTCGGGAGGAGACCAAAGAAGAAGGACGTGCTGGAAGCACTCTGGTTGACCACCGTGGTTGGTCCCGAGTGGCGAGTCGAGGGGGTCGGAGGGGATCGAATGGTGGAAAGAGGAGCCCGTTAATTGAGCTCCACCTGTTGTGCCCGAAGTGGTTGAACTCCGATAAGTTTGGCGCCTTTTACTTTCCCTTTTATATTGTACCTCTATGAATTACATAGTTCCAGTAAGATTTATAAAGTGTAATCTGTAAATCATACATTGTGTGCTGTCTGATATTTGATATGTGATATGTGAGTTTGTACCAGGTGGCATTACACAGCAACGGTACAACCGTGAGACACGGTTTAGCAGGTGGACATGTTTCCCCTAGATAAACACAAGCCGATGGACCTGAGCATTACACAGGTAAAATGATATTATGGTGCTTCAGAAAGCTGACGTCCATTATTAAGGACCCCCATTACTCAGGGCATGCCCTTCTCTCATTGTTACCATCAGGAAGCCTGAAGGCACACTCTCAGCAATTCAGGAACAGCTACTTTCTCTCTGCCATACGATTCCTAAATGGACATTGAACTCATAAACACAGTCTCACTTTGTAAAAATATATATTACTTTTGTTTTTGCAATATTTTTAATCTATTCAATATACATACAAATATACTTAGAGTGGTAGATTTATTTATTTATTTTTTCTTTCTATATTATCATGTATTGCATTGAACTGCTGCTACTAAATTAACAAATTTCACAACACATACATAATAAACTTGATACTGATTCTGATTTTCTTACTGAGTGAAAATTACACAGGATGTGGCTGTTGAATGAACATGCCACATCATGTGGATTCCCCTCTTGCTTACATTTCTATGCTTGTGAAAAAATGAGCAAACATCATCTCATCTAACTAGCAGGAAGCAGTTCTCCGGGAGAAATGTCTCATTTTTAGGTTGGCAACCTGTAAATAGTGGGGTGCTACGAAGGTAGCTGATTAATGTACAATAACAATCATATAGGATGAAAGCATATGTTCTTTATAAGTTATATCAAGTGGAGAGGGGCTGGGAAAAGACAAGTTGTGAGGAGGATTCAAAACATTTAGAGAGAAATATTATTAGGTGAAGTGAGTGAGCAAAAAGTCGGCAGATGCATTATAGATACAATCATAAGAAAGTCATGCCAAATTCTTTACTTCCTTTGAAATTTAAGGAGGTTTAGCTTATTATCAAACACTAACAAACTTCTGCAGATCTACTGTTGAAAGTACCCTGAATAATTGATCATGGTCTGGCATGGCAATTTGAACGCACAGGAATGCAAGAAGCTGCAGAGCCAAGTGGACTTGCCTAGTATATCACCAGCTCATCCCTCCACATCATCGGCAGTCCCTACAAGAGGTGCGGCCTTAAGAATGCAATATCTAACATCAAGATGTTCACTATTTGTCCTATCCCACCTTCTTGCAGCTGTCATTGAGCAGGAGGTACAGACGCCAGAAATCCCACACCAACAGGTTCGAGAACAGATACTTACACTCAACCTTTGATTTTTGAATCAAACTGCATAACCTTAATCACTATCTTAGGAAAGCATGCCATCTTTGCACTAGAATGGACATTTTTTATTCTAATTGTATTTTTGTATAATTTTGCATAATTTATGCTAAATTTGTTTTTTTTTAAAAAAAACGTCCTGCCTCTAATGATGCTTCAAATAAGTTTTTCATTGCACTAGTGCATGCATGTGTAACCCCCTGGGAAAGGTTTCACTGCTAATGCAATAGTCTTTCTGTAGAAGCAGTGTTTGGGTTATGGTTAGAGATAATGAGTGCCTTGGAATGTGAGCCCTCCAATGATGAGTGTGTGCTTTCATGCCGTGTGCCTGACACCGGGGTGATTTGGGACTTTTGTTCGGCAGGAGATGAAGAGAGAAGAAGCCGGAGAGGAGCGGTCGTAGGATTGGACTTGGAGTGGGGCCGGGAGTCGACGGTGCCCGGGGAAATCGATGGAGGATTGGCGAAGGGGAAACCGTGAGCTCCAACTTGTGCACATTAGACTGTTTCATTAAAATGGGCCCTTTTCTTTTCTTTTTGTTTTACTTTACTAACCCTTTAGTCAAATTAAGAATTATAAAGTTAAATCGTTTAATTGTATATGGTGTACTGTCTGTAATTTGTGGTACTGATTTGTAACAGGGAACAAATCACACAGCATCCACACAAGCAGAGCTTCGGGTGAGCTTACACCTCAATCTCCCACATTTGGCGGGGCCACAGATAGTCTTCCCTAGACCTAAGCAGCCGACTGAACCTGTGTATTACACTTGTATTTGCGCAAATGACAATGTTAACTTTGACTTTGACAATACGAAAAAAATGTGAAGTTACTCTGTTTGGAAGGAAGAAAGATGAAATATTATTATTTAAATAGAAAGGTGAGTCTCTGAGATTTGCGGGTCCTTGTGTGTGGATGAACAAAAACTGGCAAATAGGTGAAAGGGAAATCAGGAGTGCTAATAAAATATTTCCCTTTATTTTGGAGAGGGTTGGAGAGAGGTTGATGTGCAAGAATAAGGAAGTCCTAGTTGAATTGTACAAGGCATTAATGAAATTACATCGAAAATGTTGTACAGTTTTGGTCCCCTTATTTAACAAAAGATATTATCATTCGAAACATTTCAAAGATTCACAAGGATGATCTTCTGTCATGAGAAAATGTTCAGAAGGTTGAATCTGTACCCATTGCAGATTAGGAGAAGCAATTTAATGGACACATGTAAGATCCTTAAGGGTAAAGAGGATGTTTCTCTTGAGGAGAGTCCGGGATGAGGCACCAGTGGTTCTGAATAAGGGGACCCCATTTTAGACTGATGTGAGGAAAAAAAAATCTCTTCTGAAAGCGTTCTGAGTCTTTCAACCACTTTGCCTGAGAAAGCAGTGGAGGCTGAACTCTTGAACATCTTCAAAGCCGCAGGGCTTTCAGAGATTATTAAAACAGAGTGGAAAAGTGATCGAAGAGTGTTAGATCAACTATGAGCTTACTGAATGATGATGAAAACCAAGGGTCGAATGGCTTATTCCTGTTCCCATTTCTTATAGTCTTATGTTTTAGAACTGGACAAAGATAAATGTTTTGCCCAGACAAGAAATAACATGAGCATTTAATTTAATAGTGAACAATTAAAAAGACAGCTCTGAATCAAGTGTCTTAAAAGAAGCTAAAAATTCTAAAAGTGATACAAATGCATTAAGGAAGGAACATAGGAACACTTGTTAGAATAAGCCATTTGGCCCTTGAAAAATGGTCTGCCTTTCAGTATGCTTGTGGCTAATTCATTTCTGCATTTTAGCATTAGTTACAAATATGGAAGGGTGCACTTGGTCAGGTCCTGGGAATTTATCCACCTCAATGTGCTGAAAGGTTCCAAACAACTAATTAGTAATACAAATATTCTCCAAAACATCTGCACTTGTTTCCTTTGTCTCTTGAGCAAGCATGATCATGTCCTCTGTAAACACCAAGGAGAAATCCCATATATCTCCTGTGGCTTAAGACTTGTTCTACCTTGCTGATCCCCAAGGGGATCTGCTTTCTCTTTAGCCACCCTTTTCATCTTAATATACAGGAGCTATCGAACATCTTGGGATTTTATTTATCCTCACCTGCCAGATCTAACTCATACCCTTTGTATCCGTAAACATTTTTACAGTCATAAAGGTTGTCCCCATCCTTCTAAACCAGAATGTACCAGTCAAGATGGCGCCTGAGGTCAATGTCAATCAGGCTTTAGATGATCTGAGCAATGGGAGCAACACACACGAAACAGCACATCCTAACGCCTTAACCATCATTTTGGGAGACTTTAACCAGACAAGTCTGAAAAAAAATCACTAAGCAGTTACCATTAACAGATCACTTGCAATACTAGAGGAAACAACACACTGGACCATTGCTACACCACCATCAAGAATGCCTACCGTGCTATTCACGCTGTCACTTCAGGAAGTCTGATCTTCTACTCCCTGAGTATAGGCAAAGTCTGAAGACTGCAGCTCCAGTAGTGAGGACCAAGAAGATATAGACAAGGAGCACCGACAGGATTGCTTGGAATCGGTGGACTGGACTGTAATCAGGGATTCATCTTCGATGCAGTTGTTACCGACTTCATTAAAACCTGCGTGGATGAGTGTGTGCCTACAAAGACTTACTGTACATTCCCAAACCAAAAGCCGTGGATGAACCAGGAGGTATGTCGTTTGCTGAAGGCTAGACCTGTGGCATTCAAGTCTGGCGATCCAGGCCTGTACCAGAAAATCAGGTATAATTTGCGGAGGACTATTTCAAGGGCAAAGAGACAATTTCGAATGAGGTTAGAGGTGACATTGGATGCACGACAACTCTGGTAGGGTTTGCAAGACATTACTTCCTTCAAAGCGAAACCCAACAGCATGAATAGCAGCGATGCTTCACTACCAGATGAACTCAATGCCTTCTATGCCCGCTTTGAAAGGGAGAACACAACTACAGCTGTGAAGATCCCTGCTGCATCTGATGATCCTGTGATCTCTGTCTCAGAGGCCAACGTTAGGCTGTCTTTAAAGAGAGTGAACCCTCGCAAGGTGGAAGGTCCCAAGGGGAGTACCTGCTAAGGCTCTGAAAACCTGTGCCAACCAACTGGTGGGAGTATTCAAGGACATTTTAAACCTCTCACTGCTACAGGCAGAAGTTCCCACTTGCTTCAAAAAAGGCAACAATTATACCAGTGCCTAAGAAGAATAATGTGAGGTGCCTTAATGACTATTGCCCGGTAGCGCTCACATCTATAGTGATGAAATGCTTTGAGAGGTTGGTCATGACTAGAATGAACTCCTGCCTCAGCAAGGATCTGGACCCATTGCAATTTGCCTATGGCCACAATAGGTCAATGGCAGGTGCAATCTCAATGGCTCTTCACATGGCTTTAGACCACCTAGACAACACAAACACCTATGTCAGGATGCTGTTCATCAACTATAGCTCAGCATTTAACACCACCATTCCCACAATCCTGATTGAGAAGTTACAGAAACTGGGCCTCTGTTCCTCCCTCTGAAATTGGATCCATGACTTCCTAACCAGAAGACCACAACCTGTGCGGATTGGTGATAACATATCCTCCTTGCTGACGATCAACACTGGTGAACCTCAGGGGTGTGTGCTTAGCCCACTGCTCTACTCTCTCTATACTCATGACTGGATGGCTAGGCATAGATCAAATACCATCTATAAATTTGCTGACGATACAACTACTGTTGGTATAATCTCAGGTGGTGACAAGAGGGCGCACATGCGTGAGATATGCCAATGAGTGGAATGGTGCCGCAGCAACAACCTGGCACTCATCGTCAGTAAGATGAAAGAGCTGATTGTGGATTTCCAAAAGGTAATGAAGTAACACATACCAATCCTCATAGAGGGATCATAGAAAACATAGAAACATAGAAAACCTACAGCACAATACAGACCCTTCAGCCCACAAAGCTGTGCCGCACATGTCCTTACCTTAGAAATTAGATTAGATTAGCTTATGAGGACACGCAGTCCTCTTTTATTGTCAATTAGTAATGCATGCATTAAGAAATGATACAATATTCCTCCGGTGTGATATCACAACAACATAGGACAGACCGAGACTGAAAAAACTAACAAAACCACATAATTATAACGTATAGTTACAACAGTGCAACAATACCATAACTTGATGAAGAACAGTCCATGGCACAGTAAAAAAGTTCAAAGTTTCTCGAAAGTCCCACATCTCACGCAGATGGGAGAAGGAAGAAAACTCTCCCTGCCATGCCCGACCACAGTCGGACTCTGAGTCGTCCGAAAACTTCGAGCTCTGATCAGCCCTCCAACACCGAGTACCAAACAACATCTCTATCCAAACGCTTCGACCTCAGCCTCGGTCGCCAGCAGCAGGCAAAGCCGGGGATTTTGGGGCCTACCCTCCGGAGGTTCTCGATCGTGTAGTAACAACAGCAGCGAACTAGGCATTTCAGAAATTTCTCCAGATGTTCCTCTGCTTCTCACATCTGTCTTCATCAAATCAGAATTGTCCACGGCCCCTATTTAACAGATACGATATCATTTCACTGGAGAGCTGCGCGCGCTGCCATCTTCTCCTCCCGCCTCCTGGAGTTAACTAGGTTTACCCATAGCCCTCTATTTTTCTGAGCTCCATGTACCTGTCCAGGAGTCTCTTAAAAGACCCTATCATATCCACCTCCACCACTGTCACCGGTAGCCCATTCCACACACTCACCACTCTCTGTATAAAAAAACCTACCCCTGATATCTTCTCTGTACCTACTTCCAAGCAGCTTAAAACCATGCCCTCTCATGCTAGCCATTTCAACCCTAGGAAAAAGCCTCTGACTATCCACACAATCAATGACTCTCATCATCTTATACACCTTTATCACGTGACCTCTCATCCTCCGTCGCTCCAAGGAAAAAAGGCCGAGTTCACTCAACCTATTCTCATAAGGCATGCTCACACAATCCAAGCAAAATCCTTGTAAATCTCCCCTGCACCCTTTCTATGGTTTCCACATCCTTCCTATAGTGAGGTGACCAGAACTGAGCACAGTGCTCCAAGTGGGGCCTGACCAGGGTCCTATATAGCTGTAACATTATCTCTTGGCTTTAAACTCAATCCCACAGTTGATGAAGGCCAATGCACCGTATGCCTTCTTAACCACAGAGTCAACCTGTGCAGCAGCTTTGAGTGTCCTATGGACTCAGACCCCAAGATCCCTCTGATCCTCCACACTGCCAAGAGTCTTACCATTAATACTATATTCTGTCATCATATTTGACCTACCAAAATGAACCACCTCACACTTACCTGGTTTGAACTCGATCTGCCATTTCTCAGGCCAGTTTTGCATCCTATCAATGTCCCGCTGTAACCTCTGACAGCCCTCCACACTATCCACAACACCTCCAGCCTCTGTGTCATCAGCAAACTTACTAACCCATCCCTCCACTTCCTCATCCAGGTCATTTATAAAAATCACGAAGAGTAGGAGTCCCAGAACAGATCCCTGAGGCACACAACTAGTGACCAACCTCCATGCAGAATATGACCCATCTGCAACCACTCTTTGCCTTCTGTGGACCAGCCAGTTCTGGATCCACAAATCAATATCCCCTTGGATCTCAGGTCTCCTCACTTTCTCAATAAGCCTTGCATGGGGTACCTTGTCAAATGCCTTGCTGAAATCTATATACACTGCATCTACTGCTCTACCTTCATCAATGTGTTTAGTCACATCCTCAAAAAATTCAATCAGGCTCGTAAGGCACGACCTGCCCTTGACAAAGCCATGCTGACTATTTCTAATCATATTATGCCTCTCCAAATGTTCAGAAATCCCGCCTCTCAGGATCTTCTCCATCAACTTACCAACCACTGAAGTAAGACTCATTGGTCTATAATTTCCTGGGCTGTCTCTACTCCCTTTCTTGAATAATGGAATAACATCTGCAATCCTTTGGAACCTCTCCCGTCCTCATTGATGATGCAAAGATCATTGCCAGAGGCTCAGAAATCTTTTTTTGTATTCTATGTTTCTTGCCGGAACTTTCTCACTTTTTTTGTGTGTGAGGGAGGGGGATTTGGAAGTAGATGTGCTATTCCATTTTTGTTTGTTTTTTTTGTGCAGGGAGGAGGGACTTGGGAGTTGATGATCGTGCTGCTGTTCTTTTTCTTTCTTGGTTTTGTGGCTCTCTGGAGAAGAAGAATTTTAGAGTTGTACACCTTGATAATAAATGAATCTTTGAACCTTAACATACCTGTTTCTTCTACATTTTTTCAAAGTTCAAAGTAACTTTATTATCAAAGTACATATACATCACCATATAAAACCCTGAGATTTGTTTTCTTGTGAGCATACGCCGTGAATCCAAGAAATGTAGGAATAATTAAAAGACGGCATCCAATTGGATTAATAGCCAATGTGCAAATACAAAAGAAACAAAAGAAATAATAATAATAAATATCAAGAACATGAGATGAAGAGTCCTTGAAAGTGAGGCCACAGGTTGTGGTAACAGTTCAGTGATGGGACAAGTGAAGTGGAGTGAAGTTATTCCCACTGGTTCAAGAGCATGATGATTGAGGGTAATGGCTTTTCCTGAACCTGGTAGTGTGGGTGCTGAGGTTCCTCTACCTTCTTCCTGATGTCAGCAGTGAGGACAGAACATGGCCTGGGTGGTGGCAGTTCTTGCTGATGGATGCTGCTTTTCTACCATAGTGCTCTGTGTAGATGTAGATGTGGGGAGTGATTTACCCATGATGAACTGGGCAATATCCACTACTTTTTATCGGGTTTTCCATTCAAGAGCATTGGTATTTCCATATGAGGCTGTGATGCAATCATTTCATATACTCTAGACCACACACCTATAGAAATTAGTCAAAGTTTTAGATGTCATTCTGAATCTTCAGAAATCCCTAAGGAAGTAAAAGGTTACCTTCTTCGTAATTGCACTTACATGCTGTGCCCAGGACAGATTCTCTGAAATGATAACACCGAGGAATTTAAAGTTGCTGACCTTCTCCACCTCTGATCTCCTGATGAGTTCTGGCTCATGAACCTTTGGTTTCCTCCTACTGAAGTTAATCATCAGCTCCCTGGTCTTGTCTTTGAGCGAGAGGATGTAGTTGGGGCAGCTACGGTCAAGGTTTGATAGGGGTACCATTGACCTTTTTGAACACACCCTTACATCAAAGTACTTCCTCATTAAGGGGAGCTACAATGAACAAACAGACGGACTAGCATGGGATTGTCCTTATCGCTAGCTGTTGCTAATTTCTACATGGAGGACTTTGAGGAGAGAGCTCTGAGTTCATTGCCCTTACACCCCAAATGCTTCTTCAGATACATCGATGACTCCTCCAACAGTTCCGTGACCATCTGAGCAGCAAATATCCAAACATTTAATTTACAACAGAGATGGAGAAGAATGGTTGCCTCCCGTACCTGGACATTCTAATACGACAGAAACTGGACGGTAGCCTTGGACATGGTGTCTATTGGAAACCCACTCACACGGACTTGTACCTCAACAATAACAGCCACCATCATGTTTCCCAACATACAGCAGCTCTATCTACTTTGATAGGGCAAAAACTATTTCAGAACCGGAGAGTCTCCCTGAGGAAATAAGACAATTATGCATGACATTCCTACAGAATGGCTACAAGATGAAGGAAATCAATTGGGCCCTTAAAAGGACCAACAAAAAAACCAGGAAAACCTAACAAAAAAGAGGAACTTGTCACTACTGCCTGTCTTCCTTATACTTCCATGGATTCTGGAAGGATCAGCAAGATCCTGAAGAAATACTAGATTAATACCATCCACAAGCCCATAAAGAAGCTCAAATCACAGGTTATGCAGGTCAAAGATGACATGGGACTCAGATCAGCTGGCATTTACAGGATTCTCTGTGAATGCAGAGCAGTGTATACGTGGAAACGTGCAATAAGGAGCATAAGAGGGCTACCCCGAGAAATCAGTGGTAGCAAAACACTGCATTCACATTGGCCATAGGATTAACTTCAATGGCACAAAGCTACTGTGCCATGCCAATGGCTTTTGGGTCTGCTTGGTGAAGGAAGCCATTGAGCTAAAACTAGAGGTAAAGTATTTTAACAAAAATGAAGGTCTTGCTCTAAGTAAGAACTGGAATTCAATTGTAAACAATGTGGGACACCAGAAACCTGATTGGATGAGGACTAACCTATCAGGAGGGATGGATGACAGGGCTACAAATACCACCAGACTAGACATGCCCAAGCATTATCCTTGATGAAGATGGCAGAATTTGTCATTGAAACATCGGCTAAAATCGATACCCGTACCCGGCTGGAAGCCCAAGAAGAGCTTATTTGTCATCTACGCTGGGAAAGCACTAGATTCTTTGCTGACATATTCCACAAATTCCACCCTTTCAAGGCCCTTAACTATCTGATCCGGAGACACTAAAATCTTCCACTAATACAATCCTAAATTTTCCACATTCTTGTTCAAGTTCCCATTGACTACTGGGAAATCTATAATACTGCTCCGCTAGAGGGATCCTTCCCTTGTTTCTATGTTCTGCCCATATGGTATCACTGAATGATCCTCCAAGAATACCTTTAATAATGCTGGGATGTCTTAAAGTACTTTAACAACCAATCAAGCACTTTTCATTTGATGCACTGTCCAAGTTCAAAGTAAATTTTATTATTAAAGTACATATATGTCACTATATAGAACTCCAAGATCCATTTTTCTTGTGGCCATACTCAACAAATCTATAGAATGGTGATTAAAGGAGAATCAATGAAAGACTGCCCAACTAGTAATTCAACCAGAGTGCAGAAGACACCACAGTGTGGAAATGTACAAAGAAGAAACAATAATATAAATGAATAAACAATAAGTATCGAGAACATGAGATGTAGAGTCCTTGAAGGCTGAGTAAAGTTATCCCTTTTGTTCAAGAGCCCCATGGTTGAGGGGTGGTAACTGTTCCTGAACCTGGTGGTGTGAGTCCTGAGGCTCTTGCACCTCCTTCCTGATGGCAGCAGCAAGAAGAGAGCATGTCCTGGGTGGTAGGGGTCCCTGATGATAGATGCTGCTTTCCTGCGACAGCATTTCATGTAGATGTGTTCAACCGTTGTGAGGAGTTTACCCATGATGGACTGAGCCATAGTTATTACTTTCTGTAGAATTTTCTGTCTGGTATTTGGAAGAAATGAAGCAATATGCATATTGTATCCTCTCATATATTACCATGTAAGTGTTAATGTTTCTTTGCTGATGCCAATTAAGCACCCAGCTGACTACTCTACTCTGTAACATTTCAATATGGGGTAGCTCATGTCATCTGGAGGGAGAAGATGTTGGTCTAATTTCTCATGCAAAAGATTCCTTTAGCATTGCACTGAAGCATCAACCTTGATTTCCTTTGAACCATTCTCAGAAGTGGGACTTAAACCCACAACCTTCTGCCAAAGAGGGAAGGGCGTTTCCAAAGAGACTTGACTGATGCTACATTAAACTGGGAAGGTAGTCTGTCACAATAACGCTTGTTCTCTCATTTCATGCTTAAGCCTTGAACGCAAATCTTCAATTTAATATAGCAATGAATTAAAGACACAAGTATTTGAAAATAATGCTTTTTGAAAATGACTGTATTGATGCTGAAAGTAGCAGGATGCCTGAAATTCCTTCAAAAGACTGGAAGCTGCTGGCATTTCATTATAGATATTTAGTCCAGGTGTAGCCTATGCAATCATGTCATACTGCCGTCTATAGTTAATACAAAGCAGCTTTGCCTGTCATAATATTTTATTAGAAAATGCCAAATTCAGAAACTGCACTAAGCATATTGGCCCTAAAATTCCACATGGCAAGTTGCACCGGATTTTTGCCAGTGGAGCTGGAAAGGTGCCACAAGAGTAGATTCTGCCAGAACTTTGTGCATTATGCATTCATTGGAGGGTATCCAGAGTAGCTCACGTAAAACAGAAATAACATGCAATCTAGGTAGGTGCCTGGAAATTTGAATTCAGACACTAAAATCTTCATCTGGTTGAAAATTTGTTGCAACAGACTGAGAGGCCAGCAAGCAAAGATGTGAAACATTTGGATTACTCAAGGCACTGCCAGATACAACTCTGGTTAACTGTGAATAACTAACATTTCCCGCTGTTATATGATCTGATATAGTTAGTCAAAGACAGGAGAATCAAAGACACCATTTTAAACCATCATCTACCCAACCTCCTTCCCCTTTTTACATCTATTTCAATAAGACTATTAGCAAAAACAAAGTGCTCTTCTTCAAATAATGGAAGGTGCAAATATGTGATTGGAGATGGCAATGAAAGTGCAGAACAGGAATGCAAGAATCTTAAATAATCTGATCAGGTTAAGGGCACTACAATATATTTACTTTTTGAAAGAAAGGAAGCACAGCAGAGCCTCTCAAGACAAATGATTAAAGCAGAGGGGCAAACTGGGCTTATCACTGTAAAGAGTAAAGGTTTGAAATGGTACTCATGTAAATACTTAAATTGTGACCCAGGTCAGAGGAAGGCCATTTGTAAACTCAGGAAGAATCTTGTGAAGAATGAGGATAAAGGGATAAAATTAGCTGTAGTTAGGAAATCATCTGAGATAATTTTCATTCAGATTTCTTGATTAGAAAAACAATTCCTTGATTTTAGGTCCCAAGAAAACACAAACAGCAAAAAATGTTCATGCCTCATTTCAGGTAAACCACATTTGTTTGCAAAGGATTAAGGATTTACAGCGCCCAAGCAGTCTTTGATACAATTGCCAATACATTTACATATTTTTGGAAATAGTAGGAGCTAAATCAGTTAGCCCACAAAAGTGGATGCTGAGATTATGATGCACGATTAAAATATGACCGCTAACTGGGTTGTAGGCAGCTTGCCAACTTCTAACTAGCACGTTTAGAATGCTTCAGAACCAATGAATAATGTGGTTGCTGCTGGCTGTTCAGTCATTCTAATGAGCAGGCAGTACAGACTTGCAACTTTCTATTGGTTCTTCAAGCCATCCTGCACTTCTTAGTTTATCTGCATATCTTAAAGAGGAGCTGTATTGTGGCTGCAAGTGTTGGCAGTTGCAAAGAAAGCAAATCCGACTTGGGCAAAAATAGTGAAAAATTGCACAATGTGGGAAAGAGCAATTTCAACAACCTTTCGGAGTTGTATCAAGGACTTATGGAGAAGGTGGTAAGAAGGAGATCTGTCCACAGGAGGTAAAAAGCCATCTAGACATACTCCCAGAAGCCAGTGGGAGCTGAAAGACCTATGGGTCAATGCCAAGAGTCTAGGCCTGAGGGCTTGGATGAAGTATCATAAAAAATTCGATGTTGTCAGAGTCAATGCATAAATCATCAAAAGTCATATCCTCCTAAGTGTACTATGAAGCATGGCTCAAAGCAACAGACCCATGTTAATAATCTTTGAAGAAGCATGAGTAATCATACACATACACCAAACTGCCCTTAAACATGTTAAAAGGCTCACAATTGCACCTTATGCACACTTAGCTATTCAACCGCAAAAGATACAGTATCCAACAGGTTATACTTCTCCCTATCTTACAGGAGATGACAATGAACAACCAAAGGCATGGGAGGTAACCAGTCAGTAAAGGAATATCTATGTGTTTGGAGATGGTGTCGCCATTACTGGAATGGAAATTGTTAAGCACATGGCCTTCAGCAAAACTGAAGTACTAGGCAGAATCACATTCAGCAAGGACTAGATGGACCAAATGGCCTGTTTCTGTGCTATGGTGCCCTATGACTCTATGAAAGTGACTGTATCTTTTTACTTAATCCTTCTCCTTACATCCCACATCTTCTGAATCCTACAGCCCTTTTTGATCTTGTAGATGATGCAAATGTGCATTTTTCACTTAATCCTTCCATCCCTATATTACCTTCGTACTTTTTTTGTCACTCATATCCTCAGAATGTGAACCTTAGCCAGGCTGTGAAGGATAATGAAGTCATAGATAGTTACTCAATTTTAGACGAAGTCATAGCTCAGGGCAGGGAACGTGGATGTTACTCTCTGAAAGGCAAATTTTGTACATGGGTTTTGCTGCAGTCTTTGGGGGAGCAGAGATTGGAAAGCAGTTGATCTGCACACTCAATGGAATATAAAGTGCTTCAGGAAGTGTGTCAGTGGGTCAATATTCAGTGTTAACTACTGTAGAAAATACTGGGAGCATCTTCATATTGAGCTTTGTGCAGGATTGGAGCCATTTCCTTGGATGAACGACTCCAATAGCCCACTTGTAGACCCAATTATCACCATAGTTGCTGATACGCCTACTTATTTTGAGGCATATCGTATGTAACCTTCAAGAAGGCTGATAGTTGCAGCAGAATTCCAGGAGTGTTAACTTGCTGTTGCATAATCTCTGCTTCCCTCATTGAAGTGAGCTTGCTGTCATTCATTGATTTGCCATTGCTCAAAGAGTTGTCTGCTTGACAATGGAAAACAGTATTCTGTGGCCATTTTGTAATGTGCACTATGGTGTACCACCAATCCTCTCCCAATGAGTTAGTAGCATTAGATGGGTATTGTCCCACAGGAATACCAAGTCTTTGCAGAATACAAATAGCTTTCCTCTCTCTTAACTATTGTCATCATGATTATATGTCAGCCAGCCAGTCTAGATGGCCACCTGCCAATAGTAAGGTGGTTCTAACGCTAAGCTCTTTAGGCCCTGAGCTGCTCAAGGTACTGTCAAATGCCATGGTAAGATTCTCCACTGAAAGTTTGCCGGCTTCCACCTGCCAAGCTGCAATTAATCAGGTCGACCCGAGTAACAATTAAAAAGTCAAAAAATATTTAGTTTATTCTTAGATACATGTGTGCACAGGGTACAATGTAAAACATATAGTAAGTGTGGCAGCATCACAGACACAAAATTCATAGGAAAAACAACAAAGTAAACATAAATGATATAAAAAAAAGAACACATTCGAACCAAAGAAAACAAAATTCATGGTAGTGCAAAGCAGTCATGGCGTTGCTGTATTAAGGAAGTGATTAGCGTTGTGCAGGTTGATTTAAGAACCAAATAACTGAAGGGAATTACCTGATCTTGAACCTGGTGATGTGGGAAATCAGACTTCTGGACCTCCTGCCTGATGATAGCTGCAACAAGATAGCTTGGCCCAGATGGCTGGGATCTTTGATGATTGATGTTGCCTTCTTCAGGCAGTGTCTCATGCAGATACTTCCGATAGTGAGGAGGGATACGACCATGATATATTTGGCTGGGTCCACTACACTCTGCAGCTGCTTATGTTCCTGTGAAGTTGAACTGCCATACCAGACCATGATGCAGTCAGTCAGGATATTTTCAACTGTAAATTTAAAGAAATTTGTTCAGTGACATGCCAAACTCCTTAACCTTCTTAGAAAGGAGAGATGCTGGTGTGTCTTTCTTGCGATTGCACCAATGTGCTAGTCCATAAAAGGTCATCTGATATATTAATGCCCAGGAAGTTAAAAACTGCTGACCCTCTCTAAAGCAGATCCACCAATATAGACTGGCACATGTTCGCCTTCTTTCCCCTTCCTGAAGTCAAGATTAGTTCTGTAGTTTTTACTGATGTTGAGGGAAGAGGTTGTTGTCACAGTACCACTTAATCAGCTATCCTATCTTGCTCCTATATGCAGACTCATCACCACCTGTGATTTGTCTGATAACAGTGGTATCATTAACTAATTGTATATGGCAATGGAGCTGTGCTTAGCCACAGTATGTGTACAGAGAGTAGTGAAAGGGACTAAGTATTCTGTCTTGAGGTGATGGTCAACTGGAGATGTTGTTACCAATCCTCACAAACTCCGGTCTGCCAATGGGGATATCAAGGATCCAGTTGCATAGTGAGGTACAGAGGCCCAGTTCGTGAAGCTTGGTGATAAGTTTTGACAGGTGATGTGTGTTGAAAATGCCAAGCTGTAGCCAATGAGCATCAGCCTAATTTACGTATCCTTGTTGTCCAGATGGGCCAGAGAAGGGTGAGGAGCCAGAGACATTGTACCTGCTGTTGACGTTTTGTGATAGGCAAGCTGAAGTAGATCCACGACATCTCCAAGGCAGGAGTTGATCCGTGCCAAACCTATTGAAGCACTTCATTCCAGTCGATGAAAGTGCTTTCTGATGGTGGTCATTGAGGTGCAGCAACAGTCATTTTTTAATTTATTGAGATACTGTGCAGAATAGGCCTTCCAACTCCTCGAGTCACATCGCCCAGCAATTCCCAGATTTAATCCTAGCCTAATCATGAGACAATAAACAATGACCAATTAACCTGCAAACCAGCATGCCTCTGGACTGTGGGAGGAAACCAGAGCACCCGGAGGAAACCCCTGTGGTCATGGAAAAAATGTACATTCTCCTTATAGGTGGGAATTGAACACAGGTCGCTGGTATTGTAAAGCATTATGCTAAACACGGCACTATCATGCCACCCGTCCTGGGTATTGGCACAATAGATGTCTAATTGAAGCAGGTGGGAACCTCTGACTGCAGAAGCAAGGAGTGGAATATATCCATAACTACTCCAATCAATTGATCTGCACAGATTTTTAGTAGTAGGCCAGTTATGTGATCTAGACTAGATGCTTTTTGTAGGTTCACTATTTTGAAGGATGCTCTGATGTCGACCCCTGTTACTGAGACTACCTAGTTATCTGAGATGTGGAGGCTCATGTGGGTTTGTCATATTTCTCCGTATTCTCCCTATCAACGCATGCATAAAAGGCATCAAACTCATCCAGGTGTGATGGGTGATTACCATTGATGCTAGTCAATCTTACCTTGTAGGAAACAGTATTATGCAAGCCCTGCCACATTGTCAAGCATCTGTACGTGATTCCAGTTTATTGTTAAGTTACCTCCTTGCACTTGCAAAGACCTTCCAGAGGTCATGGACTTCCAAAATGACCCTGGTTCACCAGCCAAAAATTTTATAGATCAAGTCCTCAGCAGACTATAGACCTCCCGGTCCATCTGAGGCTTCTGGCTGGGGAAACATTAGTTTAATCAAAGAAACAAGGAAGATATGCAATCAAGAGAATGCACATGGATGACCATTTTACATTTTTATGCAAAATAGCATGATTTCAATTAGAAGTTTGAATGGCATGTTCATTCTGTGATAGTTGGCATTTCTGATTACACTATTACGGATCGAGCTCCTGTATGTTCTCACAGGTGGATGTAAAAGATCTCATGGTACTATTTTGAGAAGGAGCAGAGGAGTCACCTCTGAGGACTGTTTAAATTGTGATGAGAGATCTTGGCCTGAAATATTGACTGCTTATTTCGCTCGATAGCTGCTGCCCAACTTGCTGAGTTCCTCCAGCAATTTGTAGGTGTTATTTCTGATGGACTAGTCAATATTTCTCCCAAATTTCTGGTCAAGATTTTCTGGTTATTATAATGTTGTTATTTGCAGAAGCATGTTATGTGCAACCTGTTTGCTGAGCTTCCTCAGTACAGCCATCGCTACAATTCAACAAAATACATCAAAGACCTGAAGTTGCTCTTGGATGATCTAAATAGGATGGATTAGCCTGGACAGTGGCATGGGACAACGTGTAGGATCATTAGTCAACAATTCATGTTCCTGCATTGTAAATTCAAGCGGCACCTCATCAGAAGTAGATTATTTATGGCCAGGCCTGCTGAACGATGTTATCTCTGCTACTGCCTCCTTCTCCTCACCAGCTTATTATGTGTATTCTCCCGTCTATACTCTATTTCATAGAAGAGGCCTAACGAACTCATGTATAGAAGCAACTGTTTTATCCAGAAACTTTAAAAGCAGCAAATTCCTTCAGCAATTGCTACAGAACTCTCTGTGAACATGTGTAACTTGAAGCAACTGTAGTAAGCACCAAACCGTGGTAGAATTGTACTCACAGCAAAAGAAATCAATGAGCAACTAAAGCAATAGAAGTTAATGATCCTTTTAGATAGCACTGATGGTGTGCTATGCTTGATGTGTGCTCAGCTGTCCAAGGTTAAGTAAGGACACCAGCTGGAGCAATGAGCTCCAAAACAGCGGCACTCATGTAGTGATCTATTTGATCTTCATACTAACAGAGAACTTTGCCTATTTGCATGCTATGCATGGAGACAGCTTGATATGCAGTAAAATTGAATACCATGTTGGTCCCAAAAGGACATTCTCAATCCCCAAAGCAATAGCTGCAACTGAATCAATTTTTGCACCCAATTAATCTTGGCACTGGGCAATGTCCATTACCTTACTCTGTCTACTTCTTATATGTAGCAATTTTGTTCACTTGACTGCTACATTAAATCCACCCACCGAATCAATCATAGAGAATAAAACAATAAAAAACAGAATGCAACTCAATTCATAAAGAATAAATTGGCCAAAATAAATCTAAATCTCAAACA
Organism: Mobula hypostoma; assembly: GCF_963921235.1. Taxonomy (NCBI): domain Eukaryota; kingdom Metazoa; phylum Chordata; class Chondrichthyes; order Myliobatiformes; family Myliobatidae; genus Mobula; species Mobula hypostoma. The sequence goes on from NC_086098.1 coordinate 47,825,480, forward strand.
TTTTGTTCTAAATAATCTCTGAAATATACTTGCTCTGGCAAGTACTGAAGGTATTAAACAGATCAGGAATAATACTGAACAGAAATCAAAACTGTCTGCTGCAATATTTTATATTGACTTCCTTCTGAAACACATACTTATTCCCTCCACATAACATAGCTACATATCATCTTCTTACATCTGTCAATATGAAATAGAAATACTAGTTCCAGGCAGCTGAGTTGAAAACTGTTCAATAAATCATCACCCTTTCCATTGCCTTTCTTGCAATTTTTGATTTGCCAATGGCAGAACACTGTTAGAGCTGCTCAGAACACAAAACCAGACAAACAGCAGACCTCAACTAGAACAAACTCAAGTGACCAATGACAGACTTCATCACAACGCAGACTGTTTTCCTTTCACTGACACAGAGAAACTGTACAAATCTTTATTAAAAACATCTGCAGGATTGCTTATGACTTTTGGGTTATTGTCTGTCAACAACTTTGATGCATGAGCTGTTTTAAATTTGAGAATTTGTGACAGAAAATTCACCAAAATATCTGAACCCACTCCGACACAAACTGCGCCATGCATTTGGAGATTATTTAGTGATAACTTACATTTGTGGGAAGTAGGTATTCCACTACAAATATATTCATTGGTAGTAAAGGGGGTAGAATGCTGTTCTCAGCAGTATTCACAAATTTATGCTTGGTATTGCACCTTATTCATCTTGCTCACAGTAATTGTGCCTTGGGCACGTGCAGCAGTGGTGGAACTTTTTAACTTAATATTGATGCTTACCTAAAGAAAATAGGAGGGAGGTAAACTTGATTATGGAAGTAATTAGTCATATAAAAGAAATGCTCAAGTCCTGTCAATCTAAACCAGTGTACTTAAATTACCCCATACGAATAAAATATTTGGTAATTTGGAAGGCATTTGATTCTTTATTTGAGGATTTTAAACAATATTGAAAATGTATTTGAAATTTATGGTATATTAGCTCAATGAATTGATAGGCAAGAGTAATAATTGGAAGCATATACTAAATAGTGAGGGCTTGGAATATGATTAACATATGGTACATTAATATTTAAGGTAATAAACTAACTTACTATAAATTCCTGCCCTGGATCACCTCATTCTCATGCAAAAATATTATGAAAGAGCATACAACATCAGTTTTAAGTATTTACTGGTAACCTTGATATTTATGGTCAGGTGGATATTTGCATTCCAAGATAAGTTAAATTAAGTATCTTCATGAACAAATAATAGAATCAATTAGACTCAGGTGATAAAAATCTCAGCTGTACTAATGGTTGAAAATATGTATGAACAACAGGTTTCATTTGGTTTATCATTATTTTCTCATTAAAGAAGGGAATTTGCATTCGGCATCATCAGTTATTTCACATTGTTCCTTTTTGATACAAGTTTTTCAACTAAAGTGATAATTTCATTCAATATATTGGTTATAAAATTGAAGGAAAGCAGGCTGAATTCAAACTTTGTGTTTGCAACACACACTTCAAAACAACGGTGAAGTGTTGTTTTGGAGAAGTGGAACCTGACTCTCATCTGCGTTTAGCCAATTGTGCCTCCTATTCATGTAGTCAATTAAGAAGGTCTTTAGAAAATGCTTAATTTTGACAGTGAATTTACAGAAACAAAACAAGTCCTATTAGAAGGGATAGATGGGGAAATTCTGTTCCTCCTGTACACAGAGAAGGGAAAGTATAAAATTGATTTTTTTTTGTGGGGTTATCTGCTTAAGGGCTATGAGTTAGGTTACTGAAAACTCATTAAGTAGAGAGTAAAGAATACGTTGACCCTGCAGTGTCTAGTAGTGATGAGCTGTCATTCCAGTCTTAAATAGAGACATTATGACCTGCCACCAGAAATTCTTATATCCTAAAGTTCTTTGAGCAGGTGTCTTATTTCTAAATAGGCAGACAACATACTTTTAGGAGAATGCATGGTGCACAATTGGTGTACAGCAAAGAAGGTGTGACTAAGCGAAAATCATTCCTCCCTAATTATGTAAACTAATCAAAGTTAAAACAAACCTCCAACCATCTAGATGGTTACCTTTCAGTTAAGTGCTCTCACGTCCTTTTCTTTTTACAATTGTATACTGCAAGATACAATAGATAGGCCTTTCATTTTGTTTTGCTAATGATTAAGACCATCAGATATAATTACTCCTTAATGACGTGGAGCCTGTTGGTGTAATATGCTCATCCTGACAAGAACCACTGGCAATTTAACCATAAAAATCCTAGATGTCCAGGTCTTCCATGTATGTATATAGTCTATAAAACAATAAGACATAGCAAGCACAATTAGGCCATTTGACCAATCAAATCTGCTCCACCATTTCATCATAGGTGATCCAATTTACTGCTCAGCCCTAATCTCCTGCCTCCTCCTTGTATTCCTTCATACCTTAAACAATCAAGGATCTATCAATCTCTGCCTTAAATATACATAAAGACGTGACCTTCACAGATGCCTGTGGCAGAAAATTCCACAGATTCACCACCACCTGGCCAGAGAAATTCATCCTCATCTCCATTCTAAAAGGATGGCCCTCTATTCTGAGGTTGTGTCCTCTGGTCTTAAGACTCTCCCACCATAGGAAACATCCTCACCACATCTCTCACAAGGCCTTTCAATGAGGTCAACCCTCATTCTTCTGAATTCTAGTGAATACCAGAGCCATCAGCCACTCTTCATATGACAAACCATTCAATCCTAGAATCATTTTCATGAACCTCCTTTGAACCCTCTCCAGTCTCAGCACATGCTTTTTAGATAAGGGGCCCAAACCCCTTATCACAATACTCCAAATGAGGTCTCACCAGTGCTTTATAAAGTTTCAACATTACATCCTGGCTTTTGTATTCTAGTACTCTTGAAATAATTGCAAACAATACATATGCCTTCCTCACAACAAACTCAACCTGCAAATTAACCTTTAGGGAATCCTGCACAAGGACTTCCAAGTCCCTTTACATCTCACATTTTTGTATTTTCTCTCCATTTAGAAAATAGTCAACCCTTTCATTTCTTCTACCAAAGTGCATGACCATATGCTTCCTGATACTGTATTCCATCTGCCATTTCTTTGCCCATTCTCTGAATCTGTCTAAGTCCTTCTGTAGCCCCTCTACTTCCTCAAAAAACTACCTGCCCCTCCAGCTATCTTCATATCGTCTGCAAAATTTGCAACAAAGCCATCAATTCCATCATCCAAATCATTGACGTATAACGCAAAAAGAATCAGTTCCAACACTGACCCCTGTGTTACACAGCTAGTCACTGGCCTCCAACCAGAAAAGGCTCACTTTATTTCCACTCTTTGCCTCCTGCCAAGTAGCCACTGCTTTATCCATGCTAGATTATTTCCTGTGATACCAGGGGCTCGCAGCTTGTTAAGCAGCCTCATGTACAGCACTTTGCCAAAGGCCTTCTGAAAATCCAAGTAAATAACATCAACCAATTCTCCTTTGTCTATCCTGCTTATTACTTCTTCAAAGAATTGCAACAGACTTGTCAGGCAAGATTTTCCCTTGAGGGAAAATTCCCTTGAGGATTTTCCCTTTTCCCATGGACTATGAAACCTATGAAACCATGAAACCTATGGTTTATTTTATCATGTACTCGAAGCACCCTGAGATCTCATCGTTGATAATCGACTCCAACATCTTCCCAACAACTGACTGGCCTATAGTTTCCTTCCTTCTGCCTTTCTCCCTTCTTGAAGAGTGGAATGACATTTGCAATTTTCCAGTCTTCCAGAACTATTATGGAACCTACTGAAAGATCATTATTAATGCCTCCATGATCTCTTCAGCCACCTCTTTCAAAACTCTGGAGTGTACACCATCTGGTCCAGGTGACTTATCTACCTTCAGATCTTTCAGTTTCCCAAGAACCTTCTCTCTGGTTATGGTAATAGTCCTGAATTTACTCATCTCTAATAGATATCTTATGTATTGCCATGTCTCACTCTGGATTCCAAATTGGTGTCCAGCAGCAGAACATTTTGCGCTGAGATTTCCCCAGATGAGGGTGGGCTTTAGTGATTTTCAAAGCTGTTAGGTGAGCTTTGACAGAGGCTGGTGCAAAACTTCTGCACTGCCTCATCTGAAGTTCTCCTGCTGCTCAGAGTCTTGTTGTTAGGCTCTGGGGCACTAGGGCAATAAATAGGTTGCCTGCATCTGGATTGGGTAAATTGAAATGTGGGTTGACCTTGATTGGCGATTTGTGGGTGGCAGTCTCATATCAACATAAGTAATGTTAGCATGGTTCCAAGGTTGTCAAGCTGAGGAGTGGTAGTGGGGACAAGCTCCCACTACCTAAAAGTGCTCCTCATGGCATGCGCCTCAAATAGCCTCTGACAACCAAGTCCAACTCCTGGGCTTCTCACGTGGCTTAGCCTCTAAGCCCGGCGGAACTGTTTCTACTGACAGGAAAAGGGGCGAAGGCGGGCCCTGGTGCCTTAAAACCAGTGTTTTAGGTAGATGGAGCTCGTCAGCCTGGTAAGAGAGGGAAAACTCTGATTTCAAACCTCCGCTGCCTTGCAGCCATACCCACTCATGGGAAAGGCTTTGGGAGTAAACCCCGAGGACAAATCCGGAGCTGGGGTCCCTAAGGCAGTCCGACATTACCTTCAACCTCGTTCTGGCAACTCTTGCGATGACACTGGTGCCAAACTGTATCAGCCCTTGCCCTTCCTTTGGACAACATCGGTGTCGTGGAGAGTGAAGACTTGCTGCATGGGTAACTGCTGGTCTTCCATACAACTTTGCCCAGGCCTGCGCCCTGGAGAGGACACTGAGACTTTCCAGGCGCAGATCCATGGTCTCGCGAGACTAACGGATGCCACCACCACCACCAATGTTAGCATAATCCGAGCCAACATTTGCATCTAAAATTCAGATGCTTGGAAAAGTAAAATGATAAATTTTAAGTTGCCAATATCAAAAAATATTTTTATGGAATGAAAAACAAGAAAGAAAATTTTTTTAAAAATCAATAAATCGCTAGTTTTCAACAATATATTGAAATTAACACAATTATGCAAAAATAATATGGTCACATTTGTAAATGAAACAAAAACAATAATGTGGTTACAAATTTTATGGAATATCCATATTTCATTCAAGAGTGTTTCCGTTTTAAAATAAACTGTTAAGGGTACAATGATACTGGCTTGAACTCAACATCAGTGATTTATTTTCTATGAAAAGCAGCTCAGTAACAAGATACAGATGGAAGTAACTGACTGCAGTATTTACTCTAGTGGTTGATTAAGGCACAGCAAGACCTTAAGAGCAAAGTCTATAGATTCGGACACACTCCAACAATGTTGGTTCAGCAGGTCTCAGTTACCTCTTGATTTGTTTGTGCAGAAATAAGGAACTGTGTTAAGAGGCAATGAAAAGAAATATCCAGTTGGGATAAATGGCACACTGAATTTTTGTGCTAATGGAAAAATTGATGACTGACTATACTGAATTCTTGTGTTTCTGGGATTACGACATACGATTCGATTAATGATTAGAGATCTTTAGAAAGGTTCCGCGTAATGGGCTTAGAAAACAAGATCCCAGAAATATTTCTCTAGAATGGTAGACAAGGACTCTTCTCTGGCGGTTTATTGCAAGGGAAAATTTCTGTCATCAATAGGTTATATTAGAGGATACGAAGAAAGGTGGAGGGGTAGGTAGTTTTGCAGAAGTATAGAGGCTACAGAAGGACTTAGTCAGAGTAGGAGAATGGGCAAAGAAACGGCAGATGGAATACAGTGTCAGAAAATGTATGGTCATGTACTTTGGTCGAAGAAATGAAAGAGTTGACTATTTTCTAAACGGACAGAAAACACAAAAAAACTAAGGTGCAAGGGATTTGGGGGTCCTTGTACTCAATTCCCTAAAGGCTAATTTGCGGGTTGAGTCTGTAGTGAAGAAGGCAAATGCAATACTAGCATTCATATCAAGAGGATTAGAATATAAAAACAAAAATGCAATGCTGAAGCTTTACAAACCACTTGGAGTATTGTGAGCAGGTTTGGGCCACTTATCTTTGAAAGGATGTGCTGAAACTGGAGAGGGTTCAAAAGAGGTCCACAAAAATGATTTCAAGATGGAATGGCTTTTCACATGAAGAGAGTCTGATGGCTCTGCGCCTGTATTCACTGGAATTCAGAAGAATGAAGGGTAACCACATTGAAACCTATCGAATGTTGAAAGGCCCTGACAGAGTGGATATGGAGAGGATGTTTCCTCTAGTGGGAGAGACTAAGCCCAGAGAACACAACCTCGGAATAGAGGGGTGTCCTTTTAGAACGGAGATGAGGAAGAATTCCTTTAGCCAGAGAGTGGTGAATCTGTGGAATTCCTTGCCACAGGCAGCTGTGGAGGCCAAGTCTTTATGTACATGTAAGGCAGAGGGTGATAGATCGGTCAGGGTGTGAAGAGATACAGGGAGAAGCTAGGAGATTGGAACTATGAGGAAAAATTGATCAGCCATGATGAAATTGCGGGTCAGACTTGATGGGCCAAATATCTTATCATCTTATATTAAATAAATTGTGAATTTCAAAGCTTTATATAACATTATTGATCACAACATGAGGTAAATTTCATTTAGCTCTGCCCTCTTCTCCTTTATTTTCACCAGTTTATTTCAGTATCATCTGATGATAGTCTTGATTTTAAGGTTGTAGGTTCGGTACTGATTGCAAAGAGCAGAGGTCAATACATACTCTGGCAATCCAGAGTAACACAGCACTCAGTTAAGCATCAGTAAAGGATGTAATGCTAAGCTGAGGCTCGGTCTGTTTTCTCCAGAGGATATAAAAGATCCAAAGATTCTTTCAGAAAAGCGGCAGGAAGATTGTTGCCTGTGTTTTGGTAAATATTGGCTCCTCATCCAACATCAGTAAAGTTCATTATAGGGTAATCAGATTATTGTATTCTGTGCCTGTTATGCATATATCGGTGAAAATAATTCCGTTGTAACAACAAACAACAGGAATTCTGCAGATGCTGGAAATCAAGCAACATATATCAAAGTTGCCGGTGAATGCAGCAGGCCAAGCAGCGTCTGTAGGAAGAGGTACAGTCGACGTTTCAGGCCGAGACCCTTCGTCAGGACTAACTGAAGGAAGAGTGAGTAAGGGATTTGAAAGTTGGAGGGGGAGGGGGAGATCCAAAATGATAGGAGAAGACAGGAGGGGGAGGGATAGAGCCAAGAGCTGGACAAGTGATAGGCAAAAGGGGATACGAGAGGATCATGGGACAGGAGGTCCGGGAAGAAAGACAAAGGGGGGGGGACCCAGAGGATGGGCAAGAGGTATATTCAGAGGGACAGAGGGAGAAAAAGGAGAGTGAGAGAAAGAATGTGTGCATAAAAATGAGTAACAGATGGGGTACGAGGGGGAGGTGGGGCCTTAGCGGAAGTTAGAGAAGTCGATGCTCATGCCATCAGGTTGGAGGCTACCCAGACGGAATATAAGGTGTTGTTCCTCCAACCTGAGTGTGGCTTCATCTTTACAGTAGAGGAGGCCGTGGATAGACATGTCAGAATGGGAATGGGATGTGGAATTAAAATGTGTGGCCACTGGGAGATCCTGCTTTCTCTGGCGGACAGAGCGTAGATGTTCAGCAAAGCGGTCTCCCAGTCTGCGTCGGGTCTCGCCAATATATAAAAGGCCACATCGGGAGCACGGGACGCAGTATATCACCCCAGTCGACTCACAGGTGAAGTGTTGCCTCACCTGGAAGGACTGTTGATTGTAACAACTGTGGCTTGATTTCAAGAAGTACTCTACACATTTTATGACTTGCTGGCGCTATGAAAGGTAAAAAGATTTTCTGTTACTTTGCTTGAGATAAGTGAGCAGATGGGATCCACCTTGCAGAAAATTCATGGCTTTTCTAGAGCACCCCCAAAGCATAAATATCACTCAGTGGTATACAGGTTGTTTCTTCAGACTGCAGGTAATAGGATGGCCTTTTGAACTGTGCTTGCAGTGAAATTCAAGAGCCAGATGATCAGAGAATAGCCTTTGTTCTCTCAACACCACTTTTCGGTTGGGCATGGTGACTCTAATATAGAAGACCAACAGGCTAGTGCATAAATTAAAGCACTGAAACTGCCTCTTAGATACTGCACAGTGGCCATATTGTGTCCTGGGTATGATAATGCAATAGATGAACTGAGTTACTGGATGGGTGCATCTCCGGTTTCATATAAGGCACTTTAAATGCGATGTGAATACAGCCAATGGAACTCTTCCATACCGTGAAACCCATTATCTTCAGCAGACATCATGCTGGAGTTGCCTGCTGCTTTCTGTCATGGGAAGATGAAGTAAATTCCATTTCAGAAACATAGAAAACCTACAGCACAATACAGGCTCTTCGGCCCACAAAGTTGTGATAAACATGCCCCTACCTTAGAAATTACTAAGGTTACCCATAGCCCTCTATTTTTCTAAGCTCCATGTACCTATCCAAAAGCCTTTTAAAAGACCCTATCATATCTGCCTCCACCACTGTTGCCGGCAGCCCATTCCATGCACTCACCACTCTCTGAGTAAAAAACTTACCCCTGACATCTCCTCTGTACCTACTTCCAAGCACCTTAAACCTGTGCCCTCTTGTGGCAGCCATTTCAGCCCTGGGAAAAAGCCTTTGACTATCCACACGATCAATGCCTCTCATCATTTTATACACCTCTATCAGGTCACCTCTCATCCTCCACAGCTCCAAGGAGAAAAGGCCAAGTTCGCTCAACCTGTTTTCATAAGGCATGCTCCCCAATCCAGGCAACATTCTTGTAAATTTCCTCTGCACCCTTTCTATGGTTTCCACATCCTTCCTGTAGTGAAGTGACCAGAACTGAGCACAGCACTCCAAGTGGTGTCTGACCAGGGTCCTAAATAGCTGCAACATTACCTCTCGGCTCCTAAATTCAATTCCATGATTGATGAAGGCTAATACACCATACGCCTTCTTAACCACAGCATCAACCTGCGCAGCTACTTTGAGTGTCCTATGGACTCTGACCTCAAGATCCCTCTGATCCTCCACACTGCCAAGAGTCTTACCATTAATACTTACATTCTGCCATCATATTTGACCAACCAAAATGAACCACTTCACCTTCACATTTTTCTGGGTTGATCTCCATCTACCACTTCTCAGCCCAGTTTTGCATCCTATCAATGTCCCACTGTAACCTCTGACAGCCCTCTACACTATCCACAACACCCCCAACCATTTTCTGGGAGTAAACCTTTCTAATTAAATCTTTTGCTGCAGCCTGTAGAGGGCTAGGAGCATAAAAATGATGGCTTAACAGTGTTAGCAGCATGGCTTTGATCTGGTTCTGCTACTAATTTGCAAGATATTTTTGTTACAATCTCTTTACTGAGAAGAATCTCCTCCTGTTTTGCTCCTTGCACTTCAGACATATGTTCCCTGAAGCCTTTTGCTAGATTGGACATTCTACTTCACCATACATCCTCTGCTTTTCAGCAAGTTGTCCTATTCCATGTGCATCTTCTCATTCCCTCAACAAGTCTGTGCTTCATGCCTGGGAACAATGGAGTTTAGGAAAAGCCTTCAAATGAAGATGTTCAATCCTTCTTCACAGAAAACTTCATAAATTGCTAGTAGAGAAACAACTGGAGAAACAATAGGTGGTACATTACTCAAGCAAAGCATTTTGTGAAGTGATCAGCAAGCTTAACTAACCCTTTAAATAGTATACTGTTACAGAAGGGAAAGGGTGCCACAGCTCAGGGTGTTTTGATACCAGGATTTGAAGCAGCCAGTCAATATACTTTCCATCACACGTCTATAGAAGTTTTTCAAAGTTTTAGATGTCATGCCGAATGTTCACAAATTCCTCAGGAAGTAGAGGCTTTCTTCATAAATTGCACTTAAATTGACAGATCCGCCAAAATGCTGACCTACTCCACCTCTGATCCTCCAATGAGGACTGACTCATGACCTCTGTTTTCCTCCTCCTGAAGTCAATAATCAGCTCCTTAGCCTTGCTGACTTTGAGTAAGAGGTTGTTGTTATGGCACCTCTCAGCCATATTTTCAGTCTCCCTCCTGAATGCTGATTCATCACAATCTTTGATTCAGCCTAATGACATTGATGTCATCAGCAAACTTGAATATGGCATTGGAACTGTACTTACTGCACAACAAGTCGAGCAGGGGTGAAGCATACAGCCTTGTGGTGGGCCTGTGTCAATGAAGATTGTGGAGGAGATGTTGTTGTCAATCCAAACTGACTGGGGTCTACAAGTGAGGACATCAGGATCCAATTGCACAAGGAAGTACTGAAGTCAAGGCGTTGAAGCTTATTGACAGGTTTTGAGAGAATAATAGTATGGAATACCAAGCTGCAGTCGGTGAAGATATATGATGTATGCACCCTGATATATGCATCTTTGCTGTCCAGATGTTCCAGGTTTGAGTGAAGAGCCAATGCAATGGCATCCGCTGTGGACCTGTTGCTCCTGTAGGAAAATTGTAGCAGATCCAAGTCACTTCTCAGGCAGGAGTTGATATGCTTCATCAACCAATACTTCATCACGGTGGATGCAAGTGCTACTGAATGATCGTCTTTGAGCCAGGTTACCACATTCGCCTTAGGGACCTGTATAAATGAAGTTTGCTGGAAGCATAAGGCCATAAGACCATAAGACACAGGAGCAGAATTAGGCCATTTGGCCCATCAAGCCTGCTCCTTCAATGCCAGCACCTTTTCTTAGATAGGAATTGAATTGACTTTATTTCTTACGTGAGGCGCAAAGATCTTTACATTATGTCTCCATCTAAATGAGCAATGTACAATTTATCTTAATTTGTAATAAATAGTATTTACAACAGGATAGTCAATATAGCAGAGAAATATAATTGTATCAGTGTGAATTAATCTGTCTGATGGCCTGGTAGAAGAAGCTGTCCTGGAGCCTGTTGGTCCTGGCTTTTATGCTGCAGTTCCATTTCCCAGATGGTAGCAGCTGGAACAGATTGTGGATAGGGTGATTTGGGTCTCCAATGACCCTTCCGGCCCTTTTTATGTACCTGTCTCTGTAAATGTCCCGAGTAGTGGGAAGTTCATATCTACAGATGTGCTGGGCTGTCCGCACCACTCTCTGCAGAGTCCTACGATTGTGGGAAGTACAGTTCCCATACCAGGCTGTGATGCAGCCAGTCAGGATGCTCTCAGTTATATCCCTGTAGAAACTCCTTAGGAATTGGAGACTCGTGCTAAACTTCTTCAACCGTCTGAGGTGAAAAAGGCGTTGCTGTGCCTTTTTATTTTACCACACAGCTCGTATGTAGACCACATGAGATCCTTTGTGATGTGCATGCCGAGGAACTTAGAGCTGTTCACTTTCTCAACCCCAGATCCATTGGTGTCAATTGGAGCCCTTTTCTTAGATAAGACTTCTTGAAATGAATGCTGACATTGCATTTGCCTTCCTCCTCACCAACTTAACCTGCAAGTTAACATTTATGGTGCTCTGCACAAGGTCTACCAAGTCCCTTTGCATTTCAGAGTTGGATTTTCTCCAGTTAGAAAATAATCTGCACATTTATTTCTTCTACCAAAGTGCATGACCATTTATTTTCCAACATTGTATTTCATTTGCCATTTTCTTGCCCATTCTTCTAATCTAAGTCCTTCTGCAGCCTTCCTGTTTCCTCAACACTACCTCTTCCTTCACCAATCTTTACACCATCTGTAAACTTGGCAAAAAAACCATCTATTCTATTATCTAAATCATTGATATATAGCGTAAAAAGAGGCGGTCCCAACACCAACCCCTGTGGAACACCACTATTCACTGGAAGCCAATCAGAAAAGGAACTTTTTATTCCCACTTGCTGCCTCCTACCAATCAGCCAGTGCTCTGACCTGTAATAGCATGGGCTCTTAACTTGGTAAGCAGCCTCATGTGCGGCAGCTTGTAAACACCTGAAAATCCAAATATACAACATCCACTGCATCCCCTTTATCGATTCTACTTGCAATCTCCTCAAAGAGGAGACCTCAAAAGGAGGCAACCTCAAAGGTCTTACGGTGGATAAGTTACCTGGGCCAGATAGACTACATCCCAGAGTCCTGAGAGAGGTTGATGAAGAGATAACAGATGCATTGGTCATGATCTTTCAAGAATCACTTGATTCTGGCATGGTCCCGGAGGACTGGAAGATTGCAAGTGCCACTCCACTCTGTAAGAAGGGAAGAAGTCAAAAGAAAGGAAATTATAGGTCAGTTAGTCTAACCTCAGTAGGTGGGAAAGTGTTGGAGTCTATTATTAAGGATGAGGTTTCGGGGTACTTGGAGACTAATGATAAAATAAGTCAAAGTCAGCATGGCTTCTGTAAAGGGAAATCTTGCCTGACAAATCCATTAGAGTTCTTTGAGGAAGTAACAAGCAGGGTGGACAAAAGAGAGGCAGTGAATGTCATTTACTTGGATTTTCAGAAGGCGTTTGATAAGGTGCCACACATGAGGCTGCTTAACAAGATAAAATCTGATGGTGTTACAGGAAAGGTACTGGCATGGAGAGTGGAATGGTTGACAGGCAGGAGGCAGTGAGTGGGAATAAAAGGGCCTTTCTGGTTGGCTACCAGTGACTAGCAGTGTTCCTCAGAGGTCAATATTGGGACTGCTGCTTTAAACATTGTTTGTCAATGATTTAGATAATGGAATTGATGGCTTTGTCGATAGTTACACAAACTTTAATGCCAACAGTGGGAAAAGGAAACAATAAATACTAGGCCAAACGGGCCCATTCATTAAAACACTCAAATGAAAAATGAAGCCTACACTGCAGCTAAAAAGAACAACTAAGAATAAAATGAATACCGCTACTTTTCAGAGTCAGTTGACTCAACAGTCCAATATCTCAGGCAAGGCAGAATGCAAAACAGGCATCGAAGCATTGCTGTGTCCAAGTCTCAACAAATTCTATGATGGAATGAATGGAGTTAAATACTATCACAATGAAATAATAATCAGCTGACACATGCATATATGCATATTCACGAGCACAACTGCCGTATATGCTGCGCTGCCGAATCCGTGGTTGTGACAAGATGTTTGTGAGAGGATGTTTCCTATGGTGGAAATATCCAGAACAAGAGGGTACAGCCTCAAAATTGAGGGACAACCCTTTAGAATAGAGATAAGGAGGATTTGTTTTTAGCCAGAGAGTAGTAAATCTGTGGAATGCTCTGCCACAGACTGTGGTGGAGACCAAGTTCATGGGTATATTCAACGTGGAAGTTGATCCTGATCGGTCAGGGCATCAAAGGATATGGCAAGAAAGCAGGTGTATGGGGTTGAGTGGGATCCGGGATCAGCCATGATGGAATGACGGGGCAGACTCAATGGCTGAATGGCCTCATTCTGCTCCTACATCTTATGGTTTAAGAATTCAAATGTGTTCGCCAGGCAAGATTTTGCCCATGCTGATTTTGACTTATCTTTCTCTGTGTCACTAAGTACTCCATAGCTTCAACCTGAATATTTATTTCCAACATCTTCCCAACCATTGAGGTCAAGCTAACAGGTCTGTAATTTCCTTTCTGTTACCTCCCTCCTTTCTTAAATAGTGAAGCGACATTTGCAATTTTCCAGTCCTTCGGAAGAATGCCAGTGTCCAATGATTCTTGAAAGATCCTTACTAATGCAGCCACAATCTCTACCTCTACCTCTTTCAGAAGCTGAGGGTTCATCTGGTCTGGGTGACTATGTACCTTTTGGTCTTTCAGCTTTTTGAGCACCTTCTCTCTTATACTGTACTATAATTTCACATTGCACATTTGAACGGAGACGTAACATAAAGGTTTTTACTCCTCGTGTACATGAAGGATGTAAGTAATAAGGTCAATTCAATTCAATTTTTATACCCCGTGCATTGAGATATAACACTTATTTCTACCTTTTTTGACTCTGCATCCTTAATACACTGATACTCACCTCCTGTCATCTGCCTGCCCTTCCTGACAATCTGGCTGCATGCTATCTTTATTTTTTTACCATCCACCCTATCCACAGTCCTTTCACACCGGTTCCCATCCCATTGCCAAATTAGTTTAAACCCTCTCCAACAGCTCTAACAAACCTGCCCGTGAGAATATTGGTGCCCCTCGGGTTCAGGTGCAACCTGTCCCTTTTGTACAGGTCACACCTCCCCCAGAAGAGATCCCAATGATCCAGGAACCTGAAGCCCTGCCCCCAGTACCAGCTTCTCAGCCACTCACTTATCTGCCAAATCATCCTGTTTCTACCCTCACTGGCCCGTGGCCTAGGTAGCAATCCAGAAATTGCTACCCTGGAGGTCCTGCTTCTCAGCTTTCTGCCTAACACTCTAAATTCTCTCTTCAGGACCTCGTTGCTTTTCCTTCCTATATCATTGGTACCAATATGTACCAAGACATCTGGCTGCTCCCCCTCCCTCTCCAAAATGCCGTGGATGCAACCCGAGGCGTCCCTGGCTCTGGCAGCTGGGAAGCAACATACCAATTGGGCGTTCCGTTCATGTCCACAGAATCTCATGTCTATTCCTCTGACTACTGAGTCCCCTATCACTACTGCTCCCCTCTTCTCCCTCTTTTCTTTCTGCATCGCAGACGCACACTCAGTGCCAAGCAGCTAGGTACCTCAGACTGCCGAAGCAAGAGGTTAAGGAGCTCAGTGAATACTTCAGACAGTTGATCGGCACAGGCCTTTAGTCATTAGACAGGTACCCCGACTGGGCTGGACACTGTTCGTGGATTCACGCTCCTGATTTCTGCTCCCACGTTGGTCTCAGGGACTGAAATCACAGGATCACCGGGGACTGCAGGAGGTTGGGATGTCTTGATGGTCAAGGTGAGCATAGAAGGCATTGAGCTCATCTGGAAGCAAAGTGCTATTGATGCATAATGGCGGGAGGAGAGAGAGAGCAGCGCGCCGCACGTGTGCAGCTCTCTGGTGAAAAATGATATCGTATCCTTTAAATAGGGGCCGTGGACAATTCTGATTTGATGGAGACAGACAGAGGAACATCTGAGAAACTTCTGAAACGCCAGTTTGCGGCTGTTGTTACTGCGTGGTGGGGAACCTTCCAGAGGGAAAGCCTCAAAATCCCCGGCTTTGCCTGCTGTTGGCGACCGAGATTGAGGTCGAATCGTTCAGACAGAGATGGTGCTCAGTACTCGGTGTCGGAGAGCTGATTGGAGGCTCGAAGTTTTCAGATGACTCTAGAGACAGATTGTGGTCAGGCATGGCAGGGAGAGTCTGCGTGAGATGTGGGACATTTGAGAAACTTTGAACTTTTTACTGTGCTCATGGACTTCCTCATCAAGTTATTGTATTGTTGCACTGTTGTAACTATATGTTATAATTATGTGATTTTGTTAGTTTTTTCAGTCTTGGTCTGTCCTGTGTTTTGTGATGTCACACCAGAGGTAACATTGTAGCATTTCTTAATGCATGCATTACTAAATGACAATAAAATGCATGTCTTCATAATCTAATATGTCGCTTGATTTTGCCTTAGAAGAGGTGATAGCACTCAGATTCAGAATCAGATTTAATATCACCAGCATAAGTTGTGAAATTTGTTAACTTTACGGCAGCAGTACAATGAATTACATGATAAATAAATAATAGAGAGAAAACTGAGTTACATTCAGTATACACAGTATGTTTAAGTTAAAATTGGTAGTGCAAAATAACAGGAATAAAAAAGTAGTAATGTAGTGTTCATGGGTTCAACATCCATCTAGAATTTGGATGGCGGAGGGGAAGAAGCTGTTCCTGAATCGCTGAGTGTGCATTCAGGCTTCTGTACCTTCTTCCTGATGATAACAATTTGAAGAGGGTATGTCCTGGGTCGTGGGGACCCTCTATGATGGACACTGCCTTCCTAAGGCACCGCTCCTTTAAGATATGTTGGATACTATGGAGGCTGGATTTTGAGTGTTTTAGTTGACAAACCATATCTCCATAAACTCCTAATGAAATATAGCCGCTATCTTGCCTTCTTTAGAGCTGCATCAATATGTTGCATCCAAGTTAAGTCCTCAGAGATATTGATGCCCAGGAACATGAAATTGCTCGCTCTCTCCACTTCTGATCCCTCTGTGAAGGTTGGTTTGTGGTGCCTCGTCTCACCCTTCCTGAAGTCCACAATCAGCTCTTTGGTCTTGCTGACGTTGAGTGCAAGGTTGTTACTGTGATACCACTCAACTCACTGGTGCATCTCACTCCTGTACACCTTTCTGTCACCATCTGAAAGTCTGCCCACAATGGTTGTATCATCAGCAAATTTATCAATGCTGTCTGAGCTTTGCCTAGCCACACAGTCATGGTGTAGATTGAGTAGAGCAGTATACTAAGCAGACATCCCTGTGGAATGCCAATGTTAACTGTCAGCGAGGAGATATTACTTCCAGTCTGCACAGATTCTGGTCTTCCGGTTAGAAAGTTGAGGATCCAGTTGCAGAGGGAGGTACAGAACTTTGTGATCAGCTCTGTAGGAATGATGGTTTTACATGCTGAGCTATAGTCAATGAACAGTATCTTGACATAGGTATTTGCACAGTCCAGGTGATCTAAGGCTGATTGGAGAGGATTTGAGATCATGTCTGCTGTAGACAAATTGTGATAGGCAAACTGCAGTACATCCAGGTCCTGCCTGAGACAAGTGGTAAACGGTATATGCTCCATGCAGCTGCACCACTAAGATCTACTCACAACACGCTGGAGGAACTCAGCAGGTCAGGCAGCATCTGTGGAAAAGATCTGTCGACGTTTCGGGTTCCAGCCCGAAACGTCGACCAATCTTTTCGGCTGCCCGACCTGCTGAGTTCCTCCAGCGTGTTGTGGGTGTTGTTTTGACCCCAGCATCTGCAGATTATGTTGTGTTTACCACTAAGATCCATTTTGGCATTGCTCAAATCCAGTTCGCGATCTGCACTTGGTATGTCAGATTATTGTATGTAACAGCAACCTTCCCACAATATTGACCACAGCTACTTACATAATAAATCTACATTTTGGAATAAAATTGGCACCCTCTGCATCCAAAAAACAGTGCTACACAGTCAAAATTTTTAGCTACTATTTCTGTTGGCATGCCATCAGGATGTCCTGTTTTGAACTTTGAAAAAAAAATACACAATAAGATTTCCAACTAACCCTGGAGTTCAACATAAATTCATTGAGTTGGTTTGAAATAAATCTGAACATCACTAAACAATTTGTACATTACTACAATGATGACAGCTCATGCAAAGCTATGGATTAAATGAAAAGCAGCACAACATAATAATTGTGAGGTTTGAGTTTCAGTATTTGATACAGAAACTAAGCTTAGCCAGGATATAAATGGACAAAAGAAATACTGTCCTGTTAAAATAGAAGTATGTTTCCAATTTGAAATTTTTACTGAAAGCCTTTGTTTCGGGTTTGACTCGAGTAACATTGTTTTGACACTTTGCCAAAATGTTTTCTTAATGTTTTTCATTGTGAGCAAATCATAAAGATTAACAAAAGGGCTAATGCATGATAGGGTTTGCTTTCATACTACCATTTTGGCATGATGTAACCAATACCCACCATATACATAACCCATCGCTCCATGCAGAAAGATAATTTCTCAAACATTTTCCCTCGCCTCAGTGTAAATGTTGCACGGAAATTAAAGATTTATGGGTAATTTAAGATGAATCACATTTGGTGAGAAATGTAATTGACAGAAATAAGGTACTGACTCACCCCTGAAAATGCCTAACGGAGGCACTATACAGTCAGCTATGTAAAGTGTCGGTGGGAAAATCCTTATTAGTCAGATTGTTGTGCAGAAGATTGATACACATTCTCAGAATGGTCTCTCTTGTTTTTGATTGCAATTGTACGCACATTTCAATTGTTTTTTACTGAATTAAACAATGCTATGTGACTGAATTTCGAGGTCTCATTCCTTCATTTTAGCCCTTTGGAGTCTTCTTTCCCTTCAGATGATTAACTGAGAATACAATACACAGGTTTCCCCCGCCATCCGAAGGTAGAGCGTTCCTACGAAACGGATCGTAAGCCGGAATGTCGTAAAGTGAAGAAGCAATTACCATTTGTTTATATGGGAAAAATTTGTGAGCGTCTGCAGACCCAAAAAATAACCTACCAAATCACGCCAAATAACACATAAAACCTAAAATAATAGTAACATATAGTAAAAGCAGGAATGATATGATAAATACACAGCCTATATAAAGTAGAAATACTTTTCTACAATCATTGCTGCACTGTTCTCCGTAGCAAAAATCTCACACAAGCGCTCTCAGCAGAAACACGGCGCAAGCGCTCTCGGCAGAAACACTCTCTTCAGTAACCTTTAAGCTATGAAGCTGCCAAATCATACCAAATAATGCATAAAAATACACAGCCTAAATAAAGTTGAAATAATGTATGTACAGTGTAGTATCGCTTACCAGAATCGGGACAGCGCCGAGCACACTGATGATGGTGTGTTAGGCTGAATCGTTGAAGGTTGGAGTGCTGCAGTGGTCCCCAACCACTGGGCAGCGAACTGATACCGAACCGTAAACGTCGGCCCAGATCAGAGGCGATGCAATCGGCAATCGCCTCTGATCTGGGCCGACATCTACGTGCCGCCCGGCACCTAATTAATTAGCTTGTTTATTTCGGCTTTTTTATTAAAGATGTGCTGGGTGCGTCCCAGCTACTGCTGCACTGCTGCATTCTTCGCGGCAATGTATCGGAGGTTGGGGACCACTGGGTGGTGGGACACTGGGGTGTCATCTCATCGTCGTCTGTTTTCATCAGGACAGGCAGGTCACCTTCTTCTATGTCTGCCTGCCTCGAGGTCGAAGGTCGAGGTTCGTTGTCGGCAGTTGCTGATGTGGAAGGCTTGAAAAATGACAGTATGCTTGACTGCTTAGCCTCACGCATTTTTCTACCATACAGTTCTTTGCAGGCTCTCAAACCATCTTGCAAATATGCCCTAAACCGACATACCCTTTCAAAATTAAAGTCGTACTTTTCCGCAATCATTGTTGTCAATTGCAGTGAAAATCTCACGCAGTTGTTTCACGTTCAGTTCCTGGACGACTTCACTTTCGGTCCGTTCGCTACTGCATTCGGTTTCGATTGTTATCCTTTCCTCTTGCAATTGCATCAGCTCTTCATCTATCGGTTCTCGGTCATGGGATGCCAAAACCTCTTCAACATAATCTTCGTCAACTTCCACAAGCCAAACTCACTTTGTCCTTACTTCGTTCACCATGATCGAAACGCTTAATTATGTCTAGTTTTATGCTAAGTGTAACACCCTTACGAGCTCTTTTAGGCTCTTCCGATACCTTAGAACTCATCTTGCTAACGGCTGCTCACAGGCATGTGTTTAAGCAATGCCGGCAAGAATGCAGTTTCGGAGGAGAAGCTTGGCTGCTCGGGGCGCGCGCAGCCTTTTTTCGTAACAGTGAAAACACCTTCTGTTAGCGAAAAGAGGTAACTAATGTAGGTCTTTCGTAACAGCGAGGTTTTGTAAAGCGAACGTTCGAAAAGCGGGGGACACCTGTAACAGTAATTAGTTCCAAGTTAGGATGAAGCAAAGTGGCGAGACTTTAAATGCATAGGAAATACATTCAACTTTTTCAGCACTGAAAGTGATAGCAGGATAAATAGAAGAATTCCAAGTACTTTTGTGAAATAATTAGTTAAAGTACCTGGGTCAGAGTTGACTGTTGATAATGGTTTTCCAGCCTCTGAAACATAAATGTCATTCATTTTGTCTGCATAAACATCTGAGCTATGACAGAAAGAAGTTAATCCCACATTTCTTTGGATATGACAAGAACCCATGCTATGCTGCTGGAAACGAAGCAGGGAGGGACTTTTTTGCATCCATTTGTACTTGCCAAAAATTCATCCTACAGCTTCAGAGAAGTGTATTTTTTAAATTATATCCTAATGGATTTCAGGATGCACCTGTAGTCCCCTTGTTTGGAGGATAAAGAAAGGGAAAGGGAAAGCTGATGTTGGCCAGCTAAATATTTCAGACGTAAAAATTTGCTCCCTTGCCAGCAAAAAAGAATTATATATATATATCTTGGATCAATTATCACATGTACACAATATGAAAGGTCTACATATGTACATATTGTATGAGAATAGGTTGAGTGACTTGGCTTTTTCTCCATGGAGCGACGGAGGATGAGAACTGATCCGATAGAGGTGTATAAGATGATGAGAGGCATTGATCGTGTGGATAGTCAGAGGCTTTTTCCCAGGGCTGAAATGGTTGCCACAAGGGGACACAGGTTTAAGGTGCTGGGGAATAGGTACAGTGGAGATGTCAGGGGTAAGTTTTTTACTCAGAGAGAGGTGAGTGCGTGGAGTGGGCTGCCGGCAATGGTGGTGGAGGCGGATACGGTAGGGTCTTTTAAGAGACTTTTGAACAGGTACATGGAGCTTAGAAAAATAGAGGGCTATAGGGAAGCCTTGTAATTTCTAAGGTAGGGACATGTTCGGCACAACTTTGTGGGCCGAAGGGCCTGTAATGTGCTGTAGGTTTTCTATGTTTCTTATTTATTTTTAGCTGAGCAGAAGGGATAAGTGGGTGGATCTTCAGAGGAGCCTAGAATCCTACTAGCTCTGCTGTAGAGCCCACCACGCCAAAGTAACGTCAGGACGGGAGTGGATAAAGATGAACCATGTCAACTATTCTCTAATCCCTCTTTAGGCCGAAAAATACTGGCTGAAACTTGATATTATTTGATAGCATTTAAATTTTCTGTCCCTCATTGTCTGCTTTCATTCAGGCAAATTTTCACCCTCTTATGCACTATTTCTTGGTTCCAGTTTTAAACTTAGTAGAATGAAAGATATGAGTTTAACACTGGGTTTTATGAGCACATGATCAGGTAGAATTAGCACAAACCCTTCTTTAAACCACAATCTACATTTATGAATGTTACATTTCCTCTCATTTTACATGAAGACTATCAGCAGTATCAAGAGCCATATGTACTGATTACAGTCACGTATTGACTAATTTGCATGCTTCATATTCTGATATTAACAGTTCTAGCAGTAAAATAATCACCATTCACACTGGACTACCAAATTCAAACAAACCAACGAGACACATAAGTGTAAATACAGCTGATTGTCTAAGCTCTGGAATTCTGGAATCTCATTGCCAAGGGTTGGGCTAAAGGTATGGCTCACGAAGATTAATGTGGGTACCTTTGCACTAAATAACTGCAGATGAGAGGAAGGTAGGAGCAAGGTCCAGCACATATGGCACTTCCATTTCTGCAAGCAACTATGTCATTCTTACATATACTTCAGTAATTACTTTAAAAGGGTTTTATCTTTTCAAGATTCACAAGATTTTCATAATTTTTTTTTGTTTGAGTAAGTATTAGCAAGACAAGTATTAGCATTGTTTCTTTTTATATGACAAGTGTCTCAATGTTTAATCAACCGATCTCAAGAAGAGCTTCTTTAGCTTGATAGAAGATATCCTTGAGCTCCATTAAACTAAACTCGACAGTGAGTATAGGAATAGAGTGAGGTGGAGGATAAATGCGTGGCTGAGGGATTGGAGCAGGGGGCAGGGATTCAGATTTCTGGATCATTGGGACCTCTTTTGGGGCAGGTGTGACCTGTACAAAAAGGACGGGCTGCACTTGAATTCAAGTGGGACCAATATCCTGGCAGGGAGGTTTGCTAAGGCTACTGGGGAGAGTTTAAACTAGAATAGCTGCGGGGTGGGAACCAAACTGAAGAGACGGAGGAAGGGGCGATTGGCTCACAAATAGAGAAAGCTTGTAGGCAGTGTGAGAGGGAGAACAGGCAGGTTATAGAGAAGACCGATGGTTTGAGATGAGCCTATTTTAATGAAGAAGCATCATGAAAAAAGCAGATGAGCTTAGAGCGTGGATCAGTACTTGGAGCTATGATGTTGCGGCCATTACAGAGACTTGGATGGTTCAAGGGCAGGAATGGTTATTTAAGAGTGCTGGGCTTTAGATGTTTCAGAAAGGACAGGGAGGGAGGCAAAAGAGGTGGGGGCATGGCACTGCTGATCAGAAGTGGTGTCACGGCTGTAGAAAAGGAGGAAGTCATGAAGGGATTGTCTGCTGAGTCTCTGTAGGTGGAAGTTAGGGACAAGAAAGGGTCAATAACTCTACTGGGTGTTTTTTACCACCCAATAGGAACAGGGACACCGAGGAACAGATAGGGAGCCAGATTCTGGAAAGATGTAATAATAACAGGGTTGTTGTGGTGGGAGATTTTAACTTCCCAAGTATTGATTGGCATCTTCCTAGAGCAAGGGGTTTAGATGGGATGGAGTTTGTTAGGTGTGCTCAGGAAGGTTTCCTGATACAATATGTAGATAAGTCTACAGAGGAGAGGCTGTTTTTGATCTGGTATTGGGAAATGAACCTGGTCAGGTGTCAGGTCTCTCAGTGGGAGAGCATTTTGGAGATAGTGATCATAATTCTATCTCCTTTATCATAGCATTGAAGAGGGATAAGAACAGACAAGTTAGGAAAGCGTTTAATTGGAGTAAAGGGAAATATGAAGCTATCAGGCAGGAACTTGGAAGGATAAATTAGGAACAGATGTTCTCAGGGAAATGTACGGCAGAAATGTGGTAAATGTTCAGGGGATATTTGCATGACGTTCTGCATAGGTACGTTCCAATGAGACAGGGAAAGGATGGTAGGGTACAGGAACCGTGGTGTACAAAGGCTGTTGAAAATTTAGTCAAGTAGAAAAGAAAAGCTTATGAAAGGTTCAAAAAATTAGGTAATGATAGAGATTTAGAAAATTGTAAGGCTAGCAGGAATGAGTTTAAGAATGAAATTAGGAGAGCCAGAAGGGGCCATGAGAAGGCCTTGGCAGAATATAGTATTAATAGTAAGACTCTTGGCAATGTGGAGGATCAGAAGAATCTTGGGGTCCACATCCATAGGACACTCAAAGCTGCTGTGCAGATTGGCTGTGTGGTTAAGACTACATATGGTGCACTGGCCTTCATCTACCATGGGATTGAGCTTAAGAGCCGAGAGGTAATGTTACAGTTTTATAGGACCCTGGTCAGACTCCACTTGGAGTACTGTGCTCAGTTCTGGTCACCTCACTATAGGAAGGATGTGGAAACTATAGAAAGGGTGCAGAGGAGATTTACAAGGATGTTCCTGGATTGGGGAGCATGTCCTAGGAGAACAGGTTGAGTGAACTTGGCCTTTTCTCCTTGGAGCGACAGATCTTATAGAGGTGTATAAGATGATGAGAGGCACTGATCATGTGGATAGTCAGAGGTTTTTTCCCAGGGCTGAAATGGCTAACATGAGAGGGCACAATTTTAAGGTGCTTGGAAGTAGGTACAGAGGAGACGTCAGGGACAAGTTTTTTTTTATGCAGAGGGTGGGTGAGTGCGTGGAATGTGCTGCCGGCGACGGTGGTGGAAGCGGATACGATAGGGTGTTTTAAGAGACTCCTGGATAGGTACATGGTGCTTAGAAAAATAGAGGGCTATGGGTAACCCTCAGTAACATCTAAAATAAGTGGGTGTTCCACACGGCATTGTGGGCTGAAGGGCCTGTATTGCGTTGTAGGTTTTCTATGTTTCTAAGCACACTGAGTCACTTGTACTGTATTTGTACATCCATCCTGCTGTTATCAGATTATTGAACATTTCTCTAGCATGATTAGATTGACTCTCGAACTTATAACCTACCTCATTGTTAACTCTAGCTGCACTGCAGTTTCTCTGGAACTGCAACACTTCATTCTCCATCCTGTCATTGTTTTACCCTGTCCTATATCCATGCACTATTGAAACGAATTGATTTGTATGAAGTGTATGCAAGACAAGTTTTTCACTATACCACCACACATGACGATAACAAACCAATTTTACCAAATGAAAGAGGATACTGCAAGCAACTCCAACTATACAGCCCCAATGTCTTATTTAGTGATTTATGCTGATTTAATAGCCTTTGGACTGTTTTCTTACTGAGCTGAAACAGTTATGTTTTTCAAAGGAGAGGACTACCAAACTTAACTTATAGGCTATTTCTTGAACAGAAAAAAAAACAAATGTGTCTTTGATGCAAATTGGTATCCTATCTTTGGGTAACATGGCCCAAAGGTTTACTTTCTAACTGCATATCCACAGATGAAGAAATTGGCCCAGTGGGGAATAGCATCGCATCAACAGGTTTTCACTGCAGTAGTTCTATTAAATTTTAAAACAGAATTGAGTGTTACGCAGCAATGGATAGAGTTGCAAAAGGGCCAAAAATAATATATACTTGATGAGCTTTGGACAAAAAAAATCTTAAAAAGTAAATAAAACTCAGATGAAAGATCCAAACTATGGCTATTGTAATAGCAACAAAATGGTAAAAAATATTACATTACATTAAAATTCAACATAAATCTTGTCTTTTTTGCCTGTTCTTTTCCTCAGTTATTTTATGACAATTCTATTTCATTTGATGATCTAAAAAAAAGACCTCTACCAAGTTTTCTTGTTATTGACATCAGTAGAAACCAAAGAACAGAATGCTTTATTTGCTACCTCAGCTGAGGTATTTGTCTCATAAGACCTGACTTGAGGGAACTAAAAATCAGATCTCTTCATATATTCAATTCAGATCATTCATCTGTTGTATAACATGATTGGTACAATGCTGATTCAATATATGAACTGTAAGCTTTTCTTGATGGTTGCTGCAGTATCAGTGTTGCACCTGTATACCACAGTACTTTTGACACAACATATTAATATATTCATTAAAATATTGGAATGATGACAACTAAATTAATTTAACAAATGAGTACATAACTGGCACACTTTTTCAAATCTTTACTGATATATGTAAGAAATGCACAGAATGAAAATGATCTACATTAGCTATGTTCAATCAAAACACTTCACCTGTAATTCTGGTTCTTGTTTCATCATTTCCAGTATCATATGGCAGCCAATAGAATGGCCAATCAGCACAAGCTTGGTATCCTTCGGCACACTCTTCCTGAGAAAAGCTAATTTATGTGCTATTTGTCCATTCAGTCCAAAGACGTCCTCCAGCTGAATATCTGCAAGAAAAAAAATCATATCTAACTAAACTTGCCATGTTAAAAATACACCACATTTTACATTAATACATTGTTGTTCAACACATTCTCATCTTTCTCCACATGATTTTTAAAAATATGCAAATATGCCAATACAAACTTATTTAAAATCAAAAGCACCTAAACATGACCAGAGTTTTCCTCTGCAGCAGTTTGAAACAAGTGGAGCATGAGACTTGATTAGAAATAGATAAAAGTGAAAGTGAGTTCATACTTTAAGTGTATTTAGTTATCAGTGAATCATTACGTTAAAATTTTAAACAATTTACACATAAACCTGATCAATAATATAACGACTGCAAGACCACAGTAAATGGCCATAAAGATTGCAAGACCACTAACCTACGTATTCATCACAGATGACTTACGCTCCAATAGGATGCAAGTCCACCACGTTCACTTCCAGATGAATTTATGGCAAATCTTATTCTAGAAAATCGTCTATGAAATAATTTTATTGCGCTTGTGATTATTTACAAAATAGCGTATTTATTATGTTACCTAATAATCCTGCTGATGCAAAATTTGAAAGTCTAATTTAATACCGAAGAATCAAGTGCTCCCCACAGAAAGCAAGAAATATTAATCTCATACACAAAAGTAATGACATTTATAAAACAATCTTTCTGGAGGCATTGATGTAATACAATAAAAACAAGAGCTGGAGGTGGCAATTCAGCATTTCAGGTTTCCTCTGATAGATCACGTCTGGTTTCCTGCCCTATCACTATAATGCTTGACCCACTATTAAAATTTCTTTCTCTCACTCTGTTATAGGGAGCTATCTGGTGAAATACCATTTCATAAAGTCATTTTTTGTCTGGCCTCAAATGGATAAATTTTCAGTATTTTACATCTCTTGTATCTAATAAAGTGGCCACCAAGTGTATGTTCAGGATCTTCTGCTGCTGTAGCCTGTCTACTTTAAGGTCGGTGGTTTGGCATTTAGAGATTTTCTCCTTTGCATCATTGTTTTAATGTATGTTTATTTGAGTTACTGTTGCTTTCCTGTCAACTTGAACCAGTCTGACCATTTTTCTCTGACCTCTCTCATTAGGGCGGCATGGTAACGTAGTGGCTAACACAACACTTTACAGTACAAGAGATCTGGGCTTAATTCCCATCGCTGCCCATAAGAAGATTGTATGTTCTCCTTGTGATTGCATGGGGTTCCTCTGGGTGTTTCAGTTTCCTCCCGTGGACATACCAGTTGGTAGGTTAATTGGTTATTGTAAGTCGTCCCATGATTAGGCCGGGATTAAATTAGGGGTTGCTAGGAAGCATGGAGTCAAATGTCATTAGAAATGGGGATGGTGCTGGAGGATTGGCATATTGCTCATGTTGTTCCATTGTTAAAAAAAGGTTCTAAGAGTAAACCTAGCAATTATCGGCCTGTGAATTTGACGTCAGTGGTGGGTAAATTGATGGAAAGTAGTCTTAGAGATGGTATATATAATTATCTGGATAGACAGGGTTTGATTAGGAATAGTCAACATGGATTTGTGCGTGGAATGACATGTTTGACAAATCTTATTGAATTTTTTGAAGAGGTTACAAGGAAAGTTGATGAGGGTAAAGCGGTGGATGTTGTCTATATGGACTTCAGTAAGGCCTTTGACAAGGTTCCACATGGAAGGTTAGTTAAGAAGGTTCAATCGTTAAGTATTAATACTGAAGTAGTGAAATAGATTCAGCAGTGACTGGATGGGAGACGCCAGAGAGTAGTGGTGGATAACTGTTTGTCATGTTGAAGGCCGGTGACTAGTGGTGTGCCTCAGGGATCTGTACTGGGTCCAATGTCGTTTGTCATATACATTAATGATCTGGATGATGGGGTGGTAAATTGGATTAGTAAGTATGCAGATGATACTAAGATAGGTGGAGTTGTGGATAATGAAGTAGGTTTTCAAAGCTTGCAGAGAGATTTAGGCCAGTTAGAAGAGTGGGCTGAAAGATGGCGGATGGAGTTTAATGCTGATAAATGTGAGGTGCTACATTTTGGTAGGACTAATCAAAATAGGACATACATGGTAAATGGTAGGGCATTGAAGAATGCAGTAGAACAGAGGGATCTAGGAATAATGGTGCATAGTTCCCTGAAGGTGGAATCTCATGTGGATAGGGTGATGGAGAAAGCTTTTGGTATGCTGGCCTTTATAAATCAGAGCATTGAGTATAGGAGTTGGGATGTAATGTTGAAATTGTGCAAGGCATTGGTAAGGCCAAATTTGGAGTATTGTGTACAGTTCTGGTCACCGAATTATAGGAAAGATGTCAACAAAATAGAGAGAGTACAGAGAAGATTTACTAGAATGTTACTTGGGTTTCATCACCTAAGTTACAGAGAAAGGTTGAACAAGTTGGGTCTTTATTCTTTGGAGTGTAAAAGGTTGAGGGGGGACTTGATAGAGGTACATGTTTCCCTCGCCATCCAAAGGTAGAGCGTTCCTATGAAACGGTTCATAAACCGGATTGTCGTAAAGTGAAGAAGCTATTATCATTTATTTATATGAGAAAAATCTGTGAGCGTTCGCAGACCCAAAAATAACCTACCAAGTCTTGATAAATAACACATAAAACCTAAAATAACAGTAACATATAGTAAAAGCAGGAATGATATGATAAATACACAGCCTATATAAAGTACAAATACTTCTTTATAATCATTGCCTGCACTGTTCTCCATAGCAAAAATCTCACACAAGCGCTCTTGGCAAAAACACGGCGCAAGTGCTCTCGGCAAAAACACTCTCTCTAGTAACCTTTAAGCTATGAAGCTGCCAAATCATACCAAATAACGCATAAAAATACACAGCCTATATAAAGTAGAAATAATGTATGCACAGTGTAGTATCGCTTACCGGAATTGGGAAGACAGCGCAGAGCACACTGATGATGGTGTGTTAGGCTGAGTCGTCGGAGGTTGGGGTGGTGCAGTGGCCCCCACCCTCCAGGCCACCGACCGATACCGATCCACGAAGAATGCAGGGGTACAGCGGTGGCCGGGACGCACCCAGCGCATCTTTAAGAAAAAAAGCCGAAATAAACAAGGTAATTAATTAGGTGCCGTCCGGCACGTAAATGTCGGCCCAGTTCAAAGGCGACGCAATCGGCAATCGCTTCTGATCTGGGCCAACATTTACGTGCCGGGCGGCACCTAATTAATTAGCTTGTTTATTTCGGCTTTTTTTCTTAAAGATGTGCTGGGTGCCTCCCGGCTACCACAGCATTCTCCATGAATCGGTATCTGTCTGCAGCCTGGGGGTTGGGGTGGTGGGACACTTAGCTGTCATCTCATCGTCGTCTGTTTCCATCAGGGCAGGCAGGTCATCTCCTTCTATGTCTGCCTGCCTCGATGTCGAAGGTCAAGGTTCGTCGTCTGCTGCGGCTGATGTGGAAGGCTTGAAAAATGACAGAATGCTTGACGGCACTTATCCGTGTAAGCGGAACAAGTGCTACACATGCCCTTACACTTCCTCCCTTACCACCATTCAGGGCCCCAAACAGTCCTTCCAGGTGAGGCATCACTTCACCTGTGAGTCGACTGGGGTGATATACTGCGTCCGGTGCTCCTGATGTGGCCTTTTATATATTGGTGAGACCCGACGCAGACTGGGAGACCGCTTTGCTGAACATCTACGCTCTGTCCGCCAGAGAAAGCAGGATCTCCCAGTGGCCACACATTTTAATTCCACATCCCATTCCCATTCTGACATGTCTATCCACGGCCTCCTCTACTGTAAAGATGAAGCCACACTCAGGTTGGAGGAACAACACCTTATATTCCGTCTGGGTAGCCTCCAACCTGATGGCATGAACATTGACTTCTCTAACTTCTGCTAAGGCCCCACCTCCCCTTCGTACCCCATCTGTTACTCATTTTTATGCACACATTCTTTCTCTCACTCTCCTTTTTCTTCCTCTGTCCCTCTGAATATACCTCTTGCCCATCCTCTGGGTCACCCCCCCCCCCGTCTTTCTTCCTGGACCTCCTGTCCCATGATCCTCTCGTATCCCCTTTTGCCTATCACCTGTCCAGCTCTCGGCTCTATCCCTCCCCCTCCTGTCTTCTCCTATCATTGTGGATCTCCCCCTCCCCCTCCAGCTTTCAAATCCCTTACTCACTCTTCCTTCAGTTAGTCCTGACGAAGGGTCTCGGCCTGAAACGTCGACTGCGCCTCTTCCTATAGATGCTGCCTGGCCTGCTGCGTTCACCAGCAACTTTGATGTATGTTGCTAGAATGCTTGACTGCTAGCCTCACACATTTTTCTATCATACAGTTCTTTGTAAGCACTCAAACCATCCTGCAAACATGCGCTAAACCGAAGTACCCTTTCAAAATTAAAGTCGTACTTTATCATTGCAGCGAAAATCTCACGCAGTTGCTTCACGTTGAGTTCCTGGACCACTTCACTTTCGGTCCGTTCGCTACTGCATTCGGTTTCGATTGTTATCCTTTCCTCTTCCAATTGTATCAGCTCTTCATCTATCAGTTCTTGGTCATGGGATGCCAAAACCTCTTCAACATCATCTCGTCAACTTCCACAAGCCAAACTCACTTTGTCCTTCTTTCATTCACCACGATCGAAATGCTTAATTATGTCTAGGTTTACGCTAAGTGTAACACCCTTACGAGCTCTTTCAGGCTTTTCTGATACTTTAAAGGTCATCTTGCTAACAGCTGCTTACAGGCACGTGTTTAAGCAATGCTGGCTAGAATGCAGTTCCGGGGGAGGAGCGGCTGCTTGGGGCGCGTGCTGCCTTTTCTCGCGCGCTGCTTTTTTGCATAACAGTGAAAACACCGTCTGTTAGTGAAAACAGGTAACTAATGTAGGTCTTCCGTAACAGTGAGGTTTCGTAAAGCGAATGTTCGAAAAACGGGGGACACCTGTATTTAAAATTATGAGGGGATAGATAGAGTTGATGTGGATAGGCTTCTTCCATTGAGAGTGGGGGAGATTCAAACAAGAGGACATGAGTTGAGAGTTAAAGGGCAAAAGTTTAGGAGTAACATGAGGGGGAAGTTCTTTACTCAGAGAGTGGTGGCTGTGTGGAACGAGCTTCCAGCAGAAGTGGTTGAGGCCGGTTCGATGTTGTCGTTTAAAGTTAAATTGGATAGCTATATGGACAGGAAAGGAATGGAGGGTTATGGGCTAAGTGCAGGTTGGTGGGACTAGGTGAGAGTAAGCATTCAGCACAGACTAGAAGGGCCGAGATGGCCTGTTTCCGTGCTGTAATTGTTATATGGTTATATGGCTTGAAGAGCCAGAGGGCCTTTTCCATGCTGTATCTCACACCATTTCGTGCTTTTTACACCATTCTCCGTAAACTCTAGGGACTGTTGTATGTGAAATTCCCAGGGGATCAGCAGTTTCTGAGATCTTCAAGCCACCCCATCTGGCACCTACAGTAATTCAATAGCCAAGGTCACTTAGATCACATTTGTTTCCCATTTTCATGTTTAGTCTGAACAACAACGTACTAGCCGTGTCTGCATGCTTTTATGCATTGAGTTGCTGACTCACTTTACACCGTACGCTGTCGGAGCAGTGCTGCCAGGATAATCAAGGACACGACCCACCCAGCCAACACACTTTTCATCCCTCTTCCCTCTGGGAGAAGGTTCAGGAGCTTGAAGACTCCTATGGCCAGATTTGGGAACAGCTTCTTTCCAACTGTGATAAGTCTGCTGAACGGATCCTGACCTGGATCTGGGCCGTACCCTCCACGTATCCGGACCTGCCTCTTGGTTTCTTTTGCACTACTTTACTGTCCCTTTTCTATTTTCTATTTATGATTTATAATTCAAAATTTTTAATACTTACTATCGATTTGTACTCCAGGGAGTGCGAAGCACCGAATCAAATATCACTGTGATGATTGCACGTATCAATTGTTTGGCGGCAATAAAGTACCAAGTACATATGATTAATTAGATATTTGTATTAACGAGCAGGTGTATAGGCATACCTAATAAATTGACTACTGTATGTATGTCAATAACAATAAACTTAATTCTGAATACTGAATCTATGCTTCTGAACAGTGAAGAGGCCACCTTGCATTTCATGCATCGTCATGTCTTGGCTCTATAATGACAAGCAATGATTAATTGCTAAGAAGGCCAAATATAGAGCAGGAGGGGTGGAAACGATTTGGCTAAATTTCACACAAGGTACAGGAATTTAAAACAAAAATGCAGAAAAGGCTGGAACTACTTAACAGATCAGCGGCATCTTTAAAATGAGAGTTAGAATTAATATTTCAGGTCAAAGACCCACCATCAGAATTGGAAAAGAGAGAAACAAAACTTGTCATCAACTTCCATGATCCCACTGAATCTATAATAGACTAAACGATGAAAAGTAGCAAATATTTCAGAAGGGATAGGGAGAGAAAATGAAGAATTATAGATCCATTAGTCTGAACTTAATAGGAAAAATGCTGGAATTGATTATGAAGGATATAGAAACAGATCATTTCAAAGATAATAACAGGACTAAGACTAATTCACTTGGATTTATTTAAGGGAAAATAATGTTTGTTATTAAACAAAATTGGGTATTGAGGATAACTCACAAACATGAACTAAGGATTGGACTGTATTCAAGGACTAAATACAAGGACTGTACCTCTTCCTAGAGATGCTGCCTGGCCTGCTGCATTCACCAGCAACTTTTAAGTGTGTTGCTTGATTGGAATATAGTTATCTTTGCATGGATAAACTTTACATGGGTTGCTATAATCCAAGGTAGCTATTTGGGTAGAATTCTGACTAAATGGAATGGGATGATGATGTCCTAAAAATTATGACTTACCAACTTTGTTATAGCTGAAACTGATCACAGGCTCAACTAAAATGCTATTTAGGGCTCTGTAAGTTTCACAGGGTCTTGTATGCCATGTCAGGAGAGTTCTGGTACCTGTTTTCTGTTTCAACTCACCAACTAAATGAAAAAATGGAGCCTGGCCCTGAAAATAGATCTGACCTTTTCCCGGGTCTACTGGATGGTCAGCTGGCATGCCATAAGTCAGAAACCTACTAAGTGAACATCCGCTCTGTTATATCAAATCCGGGCTGTCTAGTGGTTCATGTCATTTGTGGCTTTACTAGATCAGAGCAAAGAGTTCCCCAAGTGTCCTGGCCCAAACTAATAAACATGAGCAAAAGTTGACCTTACCAGAAGTGATACAGCATACTCAAAAATATGGGAATTACAAAGTCTAATCTGATGATGGGATCTGATGATGAAAGTGGTCAGTGAATACAATAACAAGAATTGTCATATTATCAGGAGATGTAGAGAGAGCTTTTCTTCATAGCATGTTATATAGTTGGCATGGACGCTGTATTTGTCCTTTTAAATGTACTGTTTTACTTACATTTAACTTACAGAAACTTAAATTAACTTACATTTAAAGTTACTTACAGAAATCAACAAAACAGGGATTTTCATTGAACCATCAACCTATAAACTACACAGTCATTAAGAAGTTATGTACAATTGGTTGCAAACAAAACTAAACATACCAGATTATTGGAATAGTCGTAGGTAAGTTAAAATAGCTTTGCATTAAAGTATATGCATTTTGTACTACTTATTTTCAACTGTACAAGGCAATTAACCAAACAAAAACACTTGTAAACAATTGATTCAGTAACTACATTAGCCATAGTCACTGAAATACAAGATTTGTTTTGTTCTCTCCCGGGAATGTGATCATTTGAACCAATGACCATCCATCAGAACAAAGATAGTAAAACAAAGTAATCTCCTGACAATATACAGACCTAGGGATTGACTATTAACTGACAGCAAGTATTTAAGAGCTAAAATACAGCTTAAATTTGGCAGCACAAATCTAACAGCAGTTACTGACAACAACCATACATCCAAAAACTCTCTAAATGGTTCAGAGAACAGGTTCACTGAAGGGTATTAACAAAAATATTCACATGGAAACAATTTGTTTGATAGAACTTACTTTCTTCAGTAAGTAGTTACTTAATGCTGGTAAAGATCTCAGTGATATTTTTTCTAATGGTTTTGAATGCATGACAATTAAATTCAGTAAGACTGTTTATTAAATGAATCCTCTGAATAATGTTATAAATAACATAAACATAATTTCATCACTCATGTTATCAACTGCTATTGATATTATTAACATTAATGATTTTGGAAACAATATAATTGAATGAAGTTCAGATACAGATTAGTCTGATCTAATTGAATGGCAGAATAACTTCATAGATCTTAATGACATATACCTCATCCTAGTTTTCACATGACCTCACAACATATTAAAAGAGGTTGTTTTCACTAATGCAATAAATTCTGTAGCTCGGCATTCTCAGAGTTCCCCTTCTTTGTGAAGAAACCTTTGAACTAAATTCACTCATTAGCAAAATGTCATCTCACCCCCAGGAGAGGATACATTGTTAGATTTACATCATGCCCGCAATGAGCGGTGGAAATTCTGCGCAAATTCAATCTTTCAACTAACAGAACACCTGCCTCATCACCTCTTTTCAAAAGAAAAATGGATCTGCATATTCTGTTTTGACTTGTTCGGTTAAACATACTATTTCTGAAAATTTAATTCTCACCAGCAGCAAATGTATTCTCATACACAATTAGAATGTTGAAATATAACTCAGTAAATTCTACATCAACTGCAGGAAACTTGCAGTTAAAATTATTTGGATTTCCTGTGTATTCCACTCCCAGGAAAGTGTAAATCACATAAGTGAATGAATGAACTTGCTGTACAAGATTGAATTTATGGCATCTTTATCTATCGGATTATCCAGTGTAAGTATTAGGGAGTTGTAGTAACTCATGCTCCATCAGTGGAAGAGTCCAATGTCAGAAAAAAGTCTGAGAGTTCCCAGCAAGGAGAGGCTACCAGGTTTGGATCTTTTATGATTGCCTGTGAGTCCTGAACTTCCAGAGAGTTGGGGCAGTGGGTTAAAATGAAAGCTGTTCAGTGCAATTTCTACTAGCTTAACAGATTTTTTTTCTTTTGACGTTACTCATCAAGTTTCACTTGTCTCATAATTATTATTTTTACTTCATTTAAAACCTATCTGCTAATTGACTTTGCTGGTTATGCATTCTGTGTATTGCAATTACTACTTAAGTCAGGGCCAGATTAAGCTAGTGCGGGGCCTGTAGCATATGTTATAAAGGGACCCTAAATTTTAAAAATGCACGTAAGTATTAAAAACATAAATTATTTACCTGCATAGTAAAGCAATTCAATTTTTTCATTTGCTATACAGCCAGATAATATGACAAATGTCTGACACTTCAGTAATAGTATTACTTACATGTAGGTATCAATTTCAAATGTCAAAAGTAACAAAACTACAATTTAAAAGTTATATTTTCTAGATCTAGCATGAGTAAATTTGTTGATGATACTGGAAATGTCTATTTCACACAGAAGTTCATGTTCAGTGCTCATTAGAGTGGGATTGTTTAATCTGTTTTGACCCATGGTGCTCCTTAGTTCATTTTTAATCCTTTTCAGTTTTGAAAATGTGCGTTCTCCACTGCAGTTGGTAACCACGAGTGACAAATAGATGCGCAAGGCATTTTCTACATTTGGAAAACACGACTCCAAAGAATTGTCAGTTATCAAACGGTACAACTGTAACTCTACAAGGTCTTGTTTGGCACCAATAAGAGAAGCAAGATCAGTTTTCAACAGTTAAATAAACTGCACAAATTCTTCATTAAGACCTTCTTCCAGATCTTCCGGATATGATTTAATAAGATTTGATGACCTCTTTACGATCTCTTCAGGTGTAAACAACAGTAACTGATGAAGGAATCCAAAAACACCATTCACCTTTAGATAAGCTTTCTGCCTTGTTGACAGGGCAGAAAGCAAGATGTCAATAATGGCAAGAAATGTTCGGCTTTTAAACTTCTGAGAAGGTATTTGAGATTCAACAAGTGGATCAAAAGTGCTGGAACCACTGAAATCATCATACGCGTGATTTTGCTTGTGTTTTCTTTGAGTTTGCTGTTGATAATCTTCACACTTAGTCAGATCCTTGGCTTTTTGC
Organism: Mobula hypostoma; assembly: GCF_963921235.1. Taxonomy (NCBI): domain Eukaryota; kingdom Metazoa; phylum Chordata; class Chondrichthyes; order Myliobatiformes; family Myliobatidae; genus Mobula; species Mobula hypostoma. The sequence goes on from NC_086098.1 coordinate 47,860,773, forward strand.
TCAATGTCTGAAAAAGTAGACTGCATAGCTTGAATATATTCATGTAAGGATTCATAGAGTGCACAAGTTATGTTCAAGTCTTGACTAGAAGATTGCAAAGAAGCACTGGTCATTTGAAAATGCTATAATACTTGATCCCACAATATGACCATTATTCCTGTTTCCAACTTCATCATAGTTAAAAGTAGTCCACAAGCCTGTTGTCGACACTCTGCCTTCTGATCATTGTTATTTGAAACGTCATCCAAGACTTGTTTTATTGCAGAAAAGCTGTGTAAGAGTGCTTTTGTTGTGTCTGCATGAGCTGACCACCTGGTATCTGCCATTCCTTTCACAATGGGCAAATGAGCACAACCGTCAGATAATGCAGCATAAAGGGGATCCCTCCGATAAGTAGAAGCAGAAAAAAATGTGTACAGGCTTTCTACAAATTGAAAGAAAATTAATGCTTCTTGACAACACTCAGCAGCACATTTTCCAACCAAATTTAGTGAATGTGCAAAACATGGAATGTAAGCCACTATACTTGCCACTCAAGTTGCTGGCATTGTCATAACTTTGACCACGGCAGTCTTTTATATCAATGTCATTTTTCTTTAAAAAGTCAAGTAAACTGTGAGAGAGCTGTTCAGCACTATGACCTTCCATATCCAAAAACTTCACAAATCTTTCAACTGGTCCAGACGGCAAAACATAGCGCACAGTCAAAGTCAGCTGGTCCATATTAGATGTATCTGGAGTAGAATCCAGTGAAACAGAATAATACTTGTATTTCTTCACTTCACCGATAATGTGATCCAGTATGCTGGATCCAATCAGATTGATGAATTCCTCACATGTTGTTTTAGATAGGTATGATTTATGTCCCCTTCCTTGGTTTGCATGAGCATTTATACCACGATACAGCAAGGAGCCAACACACGCCTGCACACACATACTATGCCATGCAGCATGCAGCTCCCCTGACATGAAAACAACAGCATTGCCAGATTGTCGTTGTTGTGGCGTGGATGAAATCACAGAGCATTGTGCAGTTTTTTTATTCGACAAAACTAGGTTACAGCAGGCAGAGACCCCTGGCAGAACAGGTCTAACTGCCTTGTGATTGAGGCTCGATATTTATTTGCTAAACACAAAGGACAGTTCATAGTTACAAGTACAGACAATTCTTTGAAGTTTTCACATCTTTTGATTAACTTCATTCTACCGGTGCCAGTGTGCCAAAGCTGGCATTCATGGCCTTTAGGAATGCAAATTAACATCTATAATACATTATTTGGTATGTTACGTGCTAACATAGAGGACGATTCATATTCGAAAAGCATAGATATGGTGTCTTCGCAACTACCTGTAAACTTAGCATTCTTGTCTCAGAGGCACCAGAGATGCGTCGTTACAAATGAAACTGGGTTCACAGCTTTTAGGAAATGCATTGTTATGAACTCAATCCACAGTACTTTGTCAAAGAACAGAAGACTGATGGCTGAAGTCATTTATTTAAGTGTAAATGAATCGTCTACCTAAAACTCACTCTAATAGTCGTGAGAATACAGTGAGATGCCAATTTCACCAGACTGTAGCTTGCAAGCATTTAGTGCGGGCAGGGCCCTCGAAAATGCGGGGCCTGTAGCATACGCTACTTTTGCTACTGGGTTAATCTGGCCCTGATTTAAGTACACACATGTTTATTCATAAATTTGTAAAATACCTTGGGATCCTATCTGAGGTAACAGACCTAATTAATTTCAAGCCAATGGCATGCATCTTCCCTCCAACAACTTCCTGCATTAGATTTCTCACCCTTTGTCTCAGAGTACATTTCATGGGTGCATGTAGATTTCACCCCAGGCATGCATCCCCCTAACTTTGTTTGTTTGTTCTCTGTAGTGCCAGGCTCTGGAGGATGAGATAATACTTCTCTTACATCTCCTATTCTGAACAGTTGTGCTCAGAGGAAGAGAAAATAAGAAGCTCTCCTCATACTCTGCTATGAAAAACGAGGGTGGTTACCCTGGTATGCTGAGCTAAAATACCTCAATCGTGAGGCATAGTAATGATGGTGTCAAGTCAAAGGTAAATATAGTCATAATTTTATTCAGATGTATTTCATTGTAGCCATGTTTGAAAAGGAGTTGCACTTACGAAGCAGTTTTTCCCCTGTGGATGGCCTCCCTTCTATTTTATGCTTTTCTTTTGCTATAATAAATCAGGACATAAATACCACTGAAAAAAGTTTTAATTGGAGGCTCTGCATACTTTTGGAGACCTGAGTTCTGTGTGTACGTAGAGGTGACTTACATTCAATGAGGAGATGAGCTTGGGAACGATGGTGTAGCAGATACTGATACATGTGAGGGGTGTGGATGGCATAATGGTGAGTATATGCTAGTATATGAATAGGGGAACAATGACATAGATCTCATTGGGCCTCTTCCGATATTGCCCAACTATGGAGTCAACTCTTTGCCAGATTTCTCTAGCGATTGGCCTGGTGAGTATCCTGGAATATCCACTGTATATCTGCCTCTATTTACAAAGATCAGGATTTCTGCCTTGAAATGTATTTAATTGAGCGGACTTGTCAGGAAGGCATGGATGTCTCTCTGCTCTTATCTGGCTGCTACGGAGGGTGTGCCTTTAAATGCTGACACCTTTCCCTGACTGCTGTTCAGCAGAGTACTGGTATCAGGAGTGTGAAGATCCCAGTTTCAACTTTACTCCTAATGCTTGTGACCAACCTTGTGATTTTTTTTGTGTGATCTGGCAATAGAGTGAAAAGTAATGATGGTGAAGAGTCACAAAGCTAGGTGGTATCCAACCTCTAGGCACCAGCATTCAGAAATTTCTGCAGTCTGCAAGAGTGGAGAGCCTGACCCACTTGAAAAATCTTTTAATCTTTGTGAGACACTTATCTCCACAGTACAGATAGCAATTTTATACCCAGAAATGACTGAATTAATTTGATTTTAATGGATTTCTGCCTTTGCTCATAATTAATGCATATATTTCAGTCCAATCTCTGTTCCAAATCCTCATTGAGGTAAGCATTTTTGAGCTTTTACTAAAATGTTTTAATTTTCACAAAGAATTCAGTACAGTAATATATTAAAACCAGGGTTTTGATAGATTATATGCAACTATTATCACTTTATGCAACATTGACTGACATGTTTCAGCTAAGGTAAAACTAAAACAATGTAAAAAGAATTTTGTCTGTTGTTTTAAACATTAAACTACAGGCTTACCATATTACTGTAAATTTATCTTAAGACTCATCATTTGACATACCGCATATACCTTCTCTCGAATAGATTTTCCATGTGGTATGTGACATCTATTTTAGTCATGCAATACCTTTACAATGTAATAGAAAAGATCTTATTATGCTTGCAGAGTCAGATTCAGATTCATTTATTTATCACATGTACATCGAAACAATGAAATGCATTGCATGCGGTAACAATCAACACAACCCAAGGCTGTGCTGGAGGCAGCCCGCAAGATTCGCCACACATTCCATCACCAACGTAGCATGCCTGCAATGTTCTGCAGAACAACAACAAAGCAAGCCACTTTCCTCCCTCTCAGCTACCCACCCACTCACACACACAGACGATCTTCTAGCCTCAGGAGAGGTTGCTTCTAAGCTTCCAGTCTCCAGTGAATGTACAGACATTGAGACCCCAACTTCCCCAGTGGACTCGGAGACTCAGGATATGTGGTATAGTTCTTTCCAGTACGTCTCACAGAGGAACTCAAGTGACTTCACTTTCTACTGTATATTGAGTGTTTTTGACCAAGCAGATACTGCTCATGTCCACCAAACCCGGTGAAGGTTTAGTTATATGCAGCAATAATTTTAAAGCTAGTATTTGTCACATATTGTCAAAATCTTTCTAATATCTACTTTCACACTGGTGGCACCCACAGAGAGTGTATAAGGTATGTTTCAGGATGGTTACAAATAAAAATTGTATCTTTGAAGGACTTCAAATATAGACTGATTTCCTCTTTAAACTTTGACCACACATCAACACAAAAGATGATTTTAAAAAAACTTGTAAGGGCAAGACATTGGAAGATATTATTGTGCATTTTTATTATAAATATTTTTGTGTTTGGTAATCAGCTACCGATTTTGATTTCCATGTTATTACTATTGTATCCTTATACTATTAGCAATGTCATTTCTGTCACTTTCCTGGTTCTCAGTGAAGCAGTGTAAGACATTGATTTCAATTTATCAGAGACAGATGTAGAATAGATACGAACCTTAAGGCTCAGATTGACAATCATAGCAAAAATGGAATCAAAAATGAAACGGTGCAACTCAAATGTATTACACATTGAATGAAGCAATATTAAATCATTAACGTGATTCAATTGTATTCTGGGGCTGCTGTCTCATTTTAACCACATTGTTCCTTTGATATGCTCTTGACAGTAGCTATCTGAGGCAAAAATATTTGGCACAAAAGCAGAAAGTGAACTTGAGATGCTTTGTGCGGTAGAGGTATAGGAAGCCTAATTGAGGTTTGGGATCTGAGGACATAATTGACGGCAAAAGTATCATAGCAAGATGTAATCTGTGAAAAGTAAGAGTGAGAAACTGTCTCTGAATTTGTGACAAAATAACATTCAGTACTTTATCAAAGGCCAGGAAATATATCTAGCTATTGTGGTTAAACTACTTCATTACCACAAAACATATGGTGTAAAGGAAATTGTTGAAGGTAGGTTGGAATGATCAGGGAGAAAAGTGGATTAGATTCAGTGGCACTTGAGAGAAATTATTGACATAACTAGGAAAAGTACTGGAAAGAGGAGGAATTCTGGAGAACTCATAAATAAAATTTAAAATAAAGTGGAGCTGAGCCATCATATTAGCACAGTGGTTAAATTACAGGACCAGCAGTCACAAATATGGACCATTGATTGTGAGGCAGGAATTCAAATCCCACTATAATACCTGGGGACCTTACAATCAAGAAATGAAATATTCCTGGAATCTAAAAAACAGTGTTACCCTCACCAACAGCAACCATAAAATCACCGGATTGCTGCAAAATCTCATATTTTTGCCATACTACCCAGTGCACCACATGTGTAACTTCAGAACTTCTACCATAGTTCCTTATTTCAGGGCAACTAAGCATTTAAAATACAGTAAATATCATCATAGCTAGTAATAGCAACATCCCTTGAATGAATTAATTAATTGAGAGATGGACGCAATAAGGGACAGTCCTTCAATTGTATGATGATGAGTGAAAGAAGAAAATTTGAAAATGATTGGAAGGAGCTATTTCTGGAAAAGCTGGCAAACTGAAATTAGCAATCCTTTTCAACAGTATGGCATCAGGCTGTTCAAGCCAGAAGCTCACTGAAATTCTGCACAAACAAAAAATAAGTTTAAGATTTTGCAGAACCATCATGTGGGATTGCAAGGTAATATTTTAAAAGAAACATGAGAATGACAAGCATATTTGAAGCCTGCAAGTGCCAAATCATACAAAAAGAGAACAGATGGAGCTAAACGTCTATGGCAGCTGAAGTAATATCATTTGCTTGACTGATGCAAATATTAAGGATCAAAATAACAAAAGCAGAAAGACCAAAGGAATGAATCAAAAAGTTACCAAAGTTCAGCACTAACCTAATTAGAAAGCAAGCATGATAAATTTGTTGAATATCTTGCAGTGGGAATGTACATCAAGAATTCAGGAATGATCCTGCAGATAGTTGAATCCTTCAATATTGAAAAAGGATCTAGTGCTCTCCTAGCATTTCTGACAAATAAACTCTTCTTGGGTTTCAAGCCTGGTATGGGTATCGATTGTAACCTATGTTTCAATGACAAACTCCGTCATCTTCATCAGGGACGATGCGCATCATCTCTGATGAAGATGGCAGAGTTTGCCGTCGAATCATCAGTTATAATGGATACCTGTACCTGGCTGGAAGCCCAAGAAGAGTTAATCCCTCAATATTTTCTGCACATTGGTGGAAAGTTCTGCAAACTCTGTTAATCTCCATTTTGAATTCTCGCCAGGAGCTAATAGTGCATGGATGGTCTTGATAGAATTGAGCTGACAACACAGAATTAATTACAGAGCGCACTTAAAATCTGGAAACAGTGCTAACCACACATTATGGCAGTTTAAGAAACAAAAATTCACCCTGAAAAATTCCCAATTTGCTGCCAAAAACTTTGAAATACAGAATAAAAATACACTTCTATGGGATTTGTTTTGTTTTTAGATTATGAGAACACTCACTCCTCTTTTATCGTCATTTAGAAATGCATACATGCATTAAGAAATGATACAATGTTTCTCTGGAGTGATAGCACAGAAAACGGGACAAACCAAAGACTAACACTGACAGAACCACATAATTATAACATATAAAGCAGTGCAAAGCAATTCCATAATTCTTTTTAGATTAGATGAGGACATGCAGTCCTCTTTTATTGTCATTTAGTAATGCATGCATTAAGAAATGATACGTTTTTCCAGAATGATATCACAGAAACACATGACAAACCAAGACTGAAAAACTGACAAAAACCACATAATTATAACATATAGTTACAACAGTGCAAAGCAATACCGTAATTTGATAAGAACAGACAATGGGCACGGTAAAGTCTCAAAGTCTCTCGAAAGTCCCATCATCTCACGCAGACGGTAAACCTCCAGCACCGCAAACTTGCCATTGCAGCGTCCCGGAAGCATCCGATCACAGTCCAACTCCGAGTCCGTCTGAAAACTCCGAGCCTCCGGATGAAGAACAAACCATGGGCACGGTAAAAAAAAAAGGCTCAAAGTCCCCGAGTCGATCGACTCCCGAGTCCCTGATAGCAGGCGGCAAAAGGGAGAAACTCCCTGCCATAAACCTCCAGCACCATCGACTTGCTGATGCCTTGGAAACAGCCGACCACAGTCGACACTGAGTCCGTCCGAAAACTTCGAGCCGCCGACCAGCCCCTCCGATACAGCCTCCCGAGCGCTATCCTCTGCCGAGCGTCTACGACCTAGCCCCGGCCACTGAAACACGCAAAGCCGAGGATTCGGGGTCTTCTGCTCCGGAGATTCCGGTTACCACACAGTAGCAGCAGTAGCGAAGCGGGCATTTCAGAAGTTTTCCAGATGTTCCTCCATACTCTCATGTCCATCTCCATCAAATCAGAATTGTGCACGGTCCCGGGCTTGACAGATTACAGATATCATTCACCGGAGAGGCTGCGTGCACTGCCATCGCGCCGCCATCTTCTCCTCCTAATTGGATTTATGTAAGGATATAAAGTAAATTTAAAAAAATTTGAAAAAAATTTCAAGGGTTTGTGATATCAAGATTACAACATGGCTGGTTTTCATAGTATATAACCCCCTGCCACAGAGACTTGTACTCTATTCTGTGAGAGTCAGATATTAAATTAATCTAATAATGTGCAGACAGAGTGTGAGACTGGAGGTTAGGAAATTACACATATGATCAGTGATATTATTTAGTAGAAAAAGGAATTGTTTAAAGTTTTTCAGAAGAAAAAATATATATACCATTACAGTTAGCTTGATTAACCATTGCAGTAACCGGATTAAATTTTAGGATTTTAGTCCAAAATTTAATGCTATTAAATTTTTTAAAAAATCTACAAAACATTCGTTGCTTTTGAAAAACAGCTTCCAAAATAAATTACTTTTTTTGTTTAATGCAATTTAAGTATTGAGAGCAATTCTACAAGAAAATCAAGAATATTCCTGCAATATATAATCAAAGCAGCAGCTCAGGTATGTGATATTTATCCAAGTCAAACATAAGTAAAATTCTATTATGTCACCCCATTTATGTAGGCAACTTGCCTATGTTGCATACTCAACACAATCTAAATCTTCATTAATATCCTTCTGTTATGAGCTATTAATGGAGACCTGTGCCATCAACATGAAGTTAAGAGCTGATGCCCTCTCTATAGCTCAACATTGCAAGCTTCAGAATACAGTTTGAGATCATAGATCCATGCTCAGATTCCAGTGGCGAGAAGCTCCAGAATTTTACACATCAGACAAGATCCACAATTACGCAGTAAATCAAACGTCAGACCCTGATGAATCTCTGAAGCAACATGGAGGACTTGCAACCTGCCATCATTGGGCTCCACAGGGGACTGTCTTGTCTCCCTTTCTCTTCACCATTTACACCTCGGACTTCAACTACTGCACAGAGTCTTGTCATCTTCAGAAGTTTTCTGATGACTCTGCCATAGTTGGATGCATCAGCAAGGGAGATAAGGCTGAGTACAGGGCTATGGTAGGAAACTTTGTCTCATGGTGTGAGCAGAATTATCTGCAGCTTAATGTGAAAAAGACTAAGGAGCTGGTGGTAGACCTGAGGAGGGCTAAGGTACCGGTGACCCCTGTTTCCATCCAGGGGGTCAGGGTGGACATGGTGGAGGATTACAAATACCTGGGGATACGAATTGACAATAAACTAGACTGGTCAAAGAACACTGAGGCTGTCTACAAGAAGGGTCAGAGCCGTCTCTATTTCCTGAGGAGACTGAGGTCCTTTAACATCTGCCGGATGATGCTGAGGATGTTCTGCGAGTCTGTGGTGGTCAGTGCTATCACGTTTGCTGTTGTGTGCTGGGGCAGCAGGCTGAGGGTAGCAGACACCAACAGAATCAACAATCTCATTCGTAAGGCCAGTGATGTTGTGGGGATGGAACTGGACTCTCTGACGGTGGTGTCTGAAAAGAGGATGCTGTCCAAGTTGCATGCCATCTTGGACAATGTCTCCCATCCACTACATAATGTACTGGTTCGGCACAGGAGTACATTCAGCCAGAGACTCATTCCACCGAGATGCAACGCAGACCATTACAGGAAGTCATTCCTGCCTGTGGCCATCAAACTTTATAACTCCTCCCTTAGAGGGTCAGACACCCTGAGCCAATAGGCTGGTCCTGGACTTATTTCCTGGCATAATTAACATATAACTATTTAACTATTTATGGTTTTATTACTATTTAATATTTATGGTGCAACTGTAACAAAAACCAATTTCCCCCGGGATCAATAAAGTATGACTATGACTAATACACAATAAATGTTGGTACTTTCTATGTACATGGGAATCAACTGGCTTTCCAGCTGCATGCAGATAGGTCCTAACTGTGAAATTTGCTGAAAGCATCAGAATGTCATTTGGCACATTCCACGACAGACAAGAATTATATACTTTTAACTTTTGGTGCCAGACACCATGGTTGTCAGCCTATGGCATTAGTGAGGGGTGGAAAAGCAATACCTTTCATGTAACTACACAGATTTATACTCCACTTTGTTAGGCCCTTATGAGATAAACTCTTTATATGTCAATCATGTCTTCTGAAGTTTCCCATTGAACAAGGAAATTGGCAAGAAAGATTGGACGATTAAATCATCTTCAGTCTTGGAAAGCTAGCAACGAATGTCTAAAATTCTATGAAATATTAATTGCAATTGAGAGCTGTATGGGAAATTCTTTAAAATTGACAGTAATAAACTGAGAAAGGAAACTCTGTTGGTTTCACGTCAGTTGATGGCCAATTGTTTGTGATCATGCGGTGGACACCAGGGTCATTAGACTCATTTTGCACAATGACCCATCTCCTCTGACAACAATCAACTTCTGGCCTGATTTATTTGATTTGTTCCATTTATTGCCAAATTGTGCTCATCAGTATGGTTCCCCCAAGCTGAAGGCTAATCAACACCAGATAAGGAGGATTCTTTAAAAGAAGCACGTATTGGTTAATAAAAACACGAGAGTCCTGATAAAGGGGTTCGGCGCTGTTTGCTCTTTTCCATAGATGTTGCCTGGCCTGCTGAATTCCTCCAGCATTTTGTGTGCATTGCACATTGGTTAATACTTGTTCTTGCTCAGTGACAGCACTCCTGGTCAGGTCAGAGGATTGTGGGATCATATCTCAATCCAGTTTGAAACATCAGTGTCATAATCAGGGATTCTGGAATATTGTAATAAGTGTTGTTTCTCAGATCAGATAAAGCTTTATCTGCCTGCTGCAGTGGATATCAAAGATTGCAGTTTGTTATTTGATGAAAACAGGGAGAATTCACCTCATTTTATTGGTCTCTACTTTAACCAACTTCACCAAACTGATTAATGTTGTCAAAAATAAAGGTATAATTTACTTTCATAAAGCAATAGTTGGATATTAAAAAAAAATCATAGGCTGTCCTTTTACGCACGCATATGTGGCAACTTGTAAATTAATTGTATGCGGTACATCCAATGCACTAAAACCTTTGTCGTAAGCTAGTATACAGAAGGTAGAAGATCCACCTCTAGGAATCCTTCGCTACATAAGACATAAGGAAATTAGAATTATCTGGTGGACTGAAAATAATTTGTAATAAATGGATATTATATAAAAGATTTATTTATCATATGCATAGAGAATGGTATAATTCCTTACATTGCCTGTAAGGTTTGCATCCTCTATCAGCATTTCAATATTTCTGTCTACGAATCTCATTTAGCATTGCCACTGACACAATCACCTGATTACCCAACTGTAATTCCAACACTTGCCCTCAACTGACAGCCCCCTTGTTGATTCCCCCTGACTGATCTTAACTTCTTAGTTGACTTCCAGTTAGATCCTTGGCCATGGCACCAATCAAAACTTTAATGCTCTCTAAAGTTTTCCCAGACAACAGCCAGGCACAGGTCTCAGACCTAATACATTCTGTCTGGTGCTTTAAAATACCACTGCATGTGAAGTAATGAGCTTAAGAATATTCTTCATCATCCATTCCCTTGGATACTCATGTATTCTGTCATTTTCATTTTGCACAATGACCGATCAGTATGTCTCCTCTGACAACAATCAACTTCTGGCCTGGTTTATTTGATTTACTCCATTTATTGCCAAATTGTGCTCATCAATATGGTATCCCCATAATGGAGTGAAATGAGGAAATCCAGGAAATGTATTACAATCATAAATAAATCACAATTTCAAGTTAGGACAGTTAGTGACTTTCAGAATAATTTGAGGTACTTGGTAGTTAGTGGTGAAGTTTCCAGGAAAGGGATTTGCAAATAAAGATCGAGCAACTAACTGCGGTGCACTCTGCAGTATTAAACATATAGTCTTTTGTTGGTGAATGGATTGTTTACTGAATCTAATGATTGGGAAAACCGCTTTGCTGTGGATGAAGAAGAACTTAGAGCACATATCTAGGCAAATGGTAATTATTTCATGATTTTATTTGGGAGATAAAAAGATGAACCATTTATCCCACAGCACCCTGTCTCTGACATTGTGCTGATACGACTAGATTCATTCAGCTTTTGATCTGCGTTGATTATAGGGAAGTTTTGAGATGATAATTATATAATCCTTGTGTGATATGAGTGTTATCTTTCATTTGTAATATCAAGCTTGGCTATTATGTATTCTGGTTCTTTATTCTTGGAGAAGTGAATGGAACTGAAGGATGGCACAATTGCCACCAAACTGCACTGTTTTTGTGTTATAAGGTTATAAACTTGTCAAATCATTGAAGATGGTTGAGTGAGTGATCAGAATCAGATTTAATATCACCAGCACATGTTGTGAAATTTGTTAACTTTGCAGCAGCAGTACATATTAGAAACAAAACTGAATTATAGTTGGTAAATTAAGTAAGGGGTGCAAGAAAAGGGAAATAAAAAAGTAGTGATGATACAGTTCATGGGTTCAACGTCCATTCAGAAACTGGATAGCAGAGAGGAAGAAGCTGCTCCTGACCACTGAGTGTGTGCCTTCAGGCTTCTGTGTGGCCTTCCTGATGGTAGCAATGAAAAAAGGGCATGTCCTGGGTGGTAAGGGACACCACCTTTCTGAGGCACTGCTCCTTGAAGACATCCTGGATACTACACAGGCTAGTGCCCATGATGGAACTGACGAAGTTTACAACTCTCTGCAGCTTACTTCGATCCTGTGCAGTAGCCCCTCCATCACTCCCATACCAAACAGTGATGCAGCCAGCCAGAATGTTCTATGTGATACATCTGTAGAAATATGCGAGTGCTTTAGGTGACATTCCAAATCTCCTCAAACTCCTAATTAAATATAGCCACTGCCTTGCCTTCTTTACGGCTGCATCAATATGTTGGGTTCAGGTTAGGTCCTCAGAGATATTGGCACTTGAAATTGCTCACTCCCGCCATTTCTGATCCCCCTATGAGGATTGGTGTGTGTTCTCTTGTCTTACCCTTTTTGAGGTCCACAATCAGTTCTTTGGTCTTACTGACATTGAGTGCAAGGTTGTAGGTGCAACACCATTCAACTAGCTGGTATATCTCCCTCCTGTAGGCGCCCTCATCACCATCTGAGATTCTGCTAATGGTTGTATCATCAGCAAATTTATAGATGGCATTTGCGCTGCATCCAGCCACACAGTCATGGGTGTAGAGAGTAGAGCAGTGGGTTAAGCACATGTATCTGAGATGCACCAGTATTGATTGTCAGCAAGGTGGAGATGTTATTTCCAATCTGCACAGATTGTGGTCTTCCAGTTAGGAAATTGGGGATCCAGTTGCAGAGGGAGGTACAGAGGCTCAATTTCTGGAGCTTTTCAATCTGAATTGTAGAAAGGATGGTGTTAAATGCTGAACTGTAGTCAATAAACAGCATCCTGACATAGGTATTTGTATTGTCCGAAGAAACAAATGCAGTGATGTGCTGAAGCTCCGTCAACTATGACAATTACCTTTTGTTTCAGACACAATTTCAGGTTTTCCTTGCAACCACAAGTGACATCCGTCTTTGATCCTGGGTGCTACACATTGTTGTAAGCAGTCACAATTGTTACGTACCCCGTAACGGGGTTGCCAAACCAGCAGAAATGGACCACTTAGTTGGAGTCTGGATTACTGGAACTAAGAAAGTTTTATTAAAGAAATAAGCAACACAGTACTCTAATCAAAAGGATATAAATGCAACAGTTTAGCAATGATAAAACACACATGTACACAGAACTAGGATAATAGGATCAATCAAGCTCTATCGCAGTCTAGGGGTAAATGATCAGTTTCAAGTGACACAAAGTTCAGTTCAGTTCGCAGTAATCGCTGTTGTGCCGTTGGGGCGGGGAGAAGAGAGAGAGCGAAAGTGAATGAATATTCAAAACGGATTCCACACAGACCTTCGATATTCCTCGCAGTTAGCTTTCAGGAGTGCCCTTTGTAATGTCTTCTAAGGTCACCGACTGTGACCCCTCCGTTCCAGATACAATTGTTCTTCTGCGGTGAACCCGGCACCCAGGCAAGGGCGGACACACACACCAGGTTCCCACCGACTCGTACCTTTCTACCCTGTGCGTCTATGGCTGGTCCCCCGACCAGACCTCAAAAACTCCACCAACTTGTGGGGGCACACCGCTTCCAGGGTCTCGTTACCTCGTGGAGTCGTGTGCCTTTTGCCTTAGCGAACCTGTCCCTTTTTATCCCCCTGCTGGGGTATCGCCTGTCCATCAAACTTCAAACAGTTCAGGGTTCAAAGTCACCGGTCTCTGACAATACTCGGAACTGTGTCTCCTTTCGGTAATCTCTCTCGTCTCTCTCTTATTAGCACCTTGCATGTTCCCCCATTGTCCTCTTATCAGCATCAATCTTCTGATAACTGGTTCTTTTGTCACATAATAAAGAAGGCAAGTCTCAAGTTTTAAAAGCAGCAAAGGCACAACATAATGTCATATGTGAGATGCCCATGCATCTGCAGTAAAACACGCTCGTAGTAAACTTAATTTCCCAACAATTTACAATTATACTTTGAAAGCGAGTTTAAAAAAAATGATTTCCTACAGCTGGTCAATACGGTAAAATTCTATAATTAAAAGTTTTTTAATTGGTTATAATTATAGACTGTATAAAAGAAATGAACATTTAAACATGAGGACTCATATCCACAAGAACAGAGGTTTAAATCTCAATTTTTTTTCAAATACTTTAAGCCCATATCTTTTGATTCCAAAAAGCTATTACTTTAACCTAACAAGTATGCTGTTTCAGAGGCATCTCATCTTCGGAAAAATACTGTAAGCAGCTTAAGATCTATGGGGAGCACGAAACATTCCTTTCAAACAGAATTCATAGCTGACAAAAGTAGCCAGGATAGACTCCTGGGATAATAAAGGATTCAAAAATTCAAATATAAATACTGGAAATCATGACTGTTACAATATATGGCACATTCCATCAATTATAAAACAATAAACTGTCATTCTTGGAGTTCCCTTTCAATTTTTTGATTAGTGCATATAAAAAATTAAAAGGAGAAAGGAGTTTTGTCATCTGTTGCACTAAGCTCAGGCACCGCCATTAGTATAAATCAGACCATCAGGCCAACTTCAGCAGCAGGACAATTGAACAAATATGAGAACATACAAAGAGTTGGTTGTTGACTTCAGAAGGAGTAGCGGACCGCACGACCCAATTTACATCGGTGGTGAGCAAGTGGAACAGGTCAAAAGCTGTAAGGTCCTCGGGGTTAATATCACAAATGACCTGACTTGGTCCAACCAAGCAGAGTCCACTGCCAAGAAGGCCACCAGCACCTTTACTTCCTGAAAAAACTAAAGAAATTTGGCCTGTCCCCTAAAATTCTCACTAATTTTTATAGATGCACCGCAGAAAGCATTCTTCTAGGGTGCATCACAACCTGGTATGGAAGTTGTCCTGTCCAAGACCGAAAGAAGCTGCAGAAGACTGTGAACACGGCGCGGCACATTACACAAACCAATCTTCCGTCCGTGGACTCACTTTACACTGCACACTGGCGGAGCAGTGCTGCCAGGATAATCAAGGACACGACCCACCCAGCCAACACACTTTTCGTCCCTCTTCCCTCCGGGAGAAGGCTCAGGAGCTTGAAGACTCATACGGCCAGATTTGGGAACAGCTTCTTTCCAACTGTGATAAGACTGCTGAATGGATCCTGACCCGGATCTGGGCCGTACCCTCCAAATATCTGGACCTGCCTCTCAGTTTTTTTGCACTACCTTACTTTCCATTTTTCTATTTTCTATTTATGATTTATAATTTAAGTTTATAATATTTACTATTGATTTGTAATCCAGGGAGCGGGAAGCGCAGAATCAAATATCGCTGTGATGATTGCATGTTCTAGTATCAATTGTTTGGTGACAATAAAGTATAAAGTATAAAAGTGGATGCTCATGGTAAATTTGAGAAACCCAACTGAGTTAGCATCATTACGCTTTTCTTATACGGTATATCAAAGAAAAGACAAACAATGTTTGTTTCTTTTTCCCTGGGGTTCACAGAAGGATCAGAAAGTTTGTACTCTTGGTCCCCTGGAGACAATGATTACAAAAAGATGAGGCTTTACGCAGTCCGTAACTCACAACTACTTGAGTCTAGAG
The DNA here is from genome assembly GCF_963921235.1 of Mobula hypostoma. Taxonomy (NCBI): domain Eukaryota; kingdom Metazoa; phylum Chordata; class Chondrichthyes; order Myliobatiformes; family Myliobatidae; genus Mobula; species Mobula hypostoma. Next base: position 47,876,213 of record NC_086098.1, read on the forward strand.
TCAGTAATGTAGTTATGCAAGGAGGCAAAATCAAAATAAATTTCACTCACCCCAGAAATGAACAGGTTCCACAACCTATTGGCTCACTTTCCAGGACTCTACAACTCAAGCTCTCAACATTTATCTATTTTTTCATTACGAGATCTTTTTTTTGCTTTTGCACGATCTAGTGTCTCTTCCACATTGGTCATTTGCCTGTCTTTGTTGTGTGAAGTTTTTCATTGATTCTGTTGTGTTTCTATTTCTCTCTCGCTCAGAGAGTTGTGGATCTGTGGAATGCTCTGCCTCAGAAGGCAGTGGAGGCCAATTCTCTGGATGCTTTCAAGAAAGAGTTAGATAGAGCTCTTAAAGATAGTGGAGTCAAGGGATACGGGGAGAAGGCAGGAACAGGGTACTGATTGTGGATGATCAGCCATGATCACAGTGAATGGCGGTGCTGGCTCGAAGGGCAGAATGGCCTACTCCTGCACCTATTGTCTATTGTCTTTTTGTGAGTGCCCGCAAGAAAATGAATCTTTGGGTAGTATAAAACGACATAGAATACACTCAAATGCAATATGTCAACTGTACATTAGAAACATTTTTCCATAATCAGTATGTTCAAACTAAACAGATATGACTCAAAATAAATTCACAAAAACTAAGTTTGGAGAAGTAGGAAAAATATCTTGGATAAATACCACATGGGAGAAATAAAAAGTTGCTCTCTGGAGTCGTGTCTAACACTGAGGAATATGGTTGTGGTGCCTAAAGGTTAATGCTGCAAGAATTTTCAATTGACTGACCTTGTCCTAAACAAAAACTACAAGAGAGGTTCATAAGCCTGAAAACTGATAAAACCCAATGATCTGCGTCCCAAGACTTCTGAAAGAATTGGTAACATCCACTGTGGATTCTCTGGTTATCATCTTCTAAGCACTACAAATATCAGAAAAATTCCTACAGCTTGAAGAGTAGCAAATGTGTCCCTATTATTTAAAAAAGGAGGAGGAGAGGAAATGGTCAACTATTGGCCTGCCAGTTTGACTGCAACATTAGAGAAACCGATGGAATCTAGAATAATGTGTCATCAAAACACTTAGAAAATAATAGTTCCATTGAATAGAATCAACACGGATCTATGAAAGGAGAATTATGTTTGGCAAACCTGCTGGAGTTTAAGCATGTATCTAGTAGAGTGGATAAGGGGGAAATCAAAGGATGTAATGTGCTTCTACTTTCAGAGGCATTCGTATAAGATCCCAATAGGAAATTGATAAACCAGAGTGGATGAGAATTAATTAACAGAGAAAAGTCATCCCATTGATACTCCCACTGATCAACAAACTTCAAGGTTCAAAGTAAATCAACGGTGGTGAAGAATCAGCAAGAAGGAAGGAGATTGAAAACCTGGCTGAGTGGAGCCACAACAACAACCTCTTACTCAATGTCAGCAAAACTATGGAGCTGATTATTGACTTCAGGAGGAGGTAACCGGAGGTCCATGAGCCAGTCCTCATCAGGGGATCAGAGGTGGAGAGGGTCAGCAACTTTAAATCCCTTGGTATTATTATTGCAGAGAACCTGTCCTGGGTGCAGTCGCAAGTACAATTATGAAGAAAGCACAGCAGTGCCTCTACATCCTTAGGAGAGCACGAAGATTTGGCATGACATCTAAAACTCTGACAAACTTCCACTGATGAGTGGCGGAGCATATACACACTGGTTGCATCACTGCCTGGCATGGAAACACCAACGCCCTTGAACAAAAAAATCCTACAAAAAGTAGTGGAAACAGCCCAGTCCATCACAGATAAAGCCCTCCCCACTATTGAGGACATCTACACGGAACACTGTCGTGCGAAAGCAGCATCCATCATCAGAGACCCCCACCACCCAGGTTATGCTATCTTCTCACTGCTTGCGTCATGAAGAAGGTATGGACTCAGGCTCACATCACCAGGTTCGGTAACAGTTATTACCCCTCAACCATCAGGCTCTTGAACCAAAGGAGATAGCTTCACTTGCCCTATCACTGAACTGCTGCATAATCTATGGACTTACTTTCGAAGACTCTCCATCTCATGTTCTTGATATTTATTTACTATTAGTATTTTGCTCCTTTGTACTTGCACACTGGTTGTATGCCCAGTCGGTGCAGTCTTTCACTGATTCTATTCTGGTTTTGGATGAATTGAGTATGTCCTCAAGAAAATGAACCTCAGGGTTGTATACAGTGACATATACATTCTTTGATAACAACTTCACTTTGCACTTGTCTGGATAACTATAGCTTGAACTCGATACATTCAGCACTGATAAGGTTCAGACAGCATTATGAATATGCTGCTGTGAGAGGGATTGGTCTGAATTGTGATAATTGGAACCAGAATGGACTGGTCCAATGCACTAATTTGGGACTATTTACATCCCTTATTTATATAAATGACCAGTGCTCAATGAAAGGTAGAATGAGGTGTGACAACTCAGAAGATATAGTCGAACTGTACAAACAAATAGGGATGTTAAATAGTAGCAGATGAAAGCAATTTATACAGGCTTCAGCACGACACTGGATGTAACAACTTGTATCAAGCAGCACTTTTTAAATAAAAAGCATATCAATTATATACAGGTGTGTAATTAGCCACAGATAGACATTAAGCCAAGGTGATTTTAGAATAGACATAAACCTAATTCAAAGACATGTTTTTTCAAAAGCATTCTAAAGGAGAAAAAATGAAAGAGGAAAGTGCTGAGGGGGAAGAATTCGGTAACTTCAACATTATACTTATGAAGATTCCAAAATAATAATGGAAAATAAAAATGGCTTGCTTGTTACCATCAGTGAAGAGTGCAACTTATTAGGTAATTGATAGATTTCCTCTTTAGCTATCATATTAAAAATTCTATATTACAACATTGACTATATGTCAAAAAGTTCTTATTTGAGTTTGAAGTGCTTTGAGACATATCAAGGCATGAAAAACTAAAGTCTTCCTTTCCATCTTTCCCTATTCAATTAGTTTCTCTCGAAGCAATTTTTCTTATCATTTCATTAACTTTTATAACATCAATCCATGCTGTATCATAATCATGCTGTTCACAATGCTCAGCCAGGTTATGAAGCCAGAATAAGACACAGCCAGGCTCAAAATAGAGAAGAGTAAGATCCATTGATGTACTCAATTTGTGGTCTCAGAGCTGCAAAATGGGCAAGTGACATCTAGTGGCTGGCAATATATATTGCATTAATTTTTATTTTTGTTTTCATTCTGTTCTAAAAAAGCATTCCAATCTGCATTCTTTCCATGCAACTGATATGATTATGTCTATCAATCTTTATGTTATTGTACATATTTACTAAATTACTTAAATAGTTGAAAAATTCTGAATAACTGAATAGCTTATAAACTATAGCTGATAAATCTGCTATTCAATCTTTCTCATTATTATATGATTATTAATGTTTTAAGAGGAAGTTGTTATTGGGTGGATTTTAAGAAACTATTCCTTTTCGAAGGGTATGTAATGTTTTTGTTTCAAATGACTGCTGGAGTTCAAATATTTAAAAGAAACCCTTCAAGTCAAATTGATAATTATTAACACCCAATTCACTCCCTTCCAACCACCAAAAATACCAATATACACATTTAAAATACCTCAATTAACCTGTGTTTATGAGTCAGCAGTTTTAACAACCATAAACATGGTTTACTAATTTGTTAGTTGGAAACCTCATCAGTGCTTTTCCATCTGACCCCTGGGTTTCCTGCTCATAAACCTTTCAGCAGATAGGTAGTCTGCAATCATGTTATGAGTTTCAATTAATCTTGCTGCAAATTCAAAATGACTCATACATTGTTAGTCTTGCATAGCCAAATCAAAAGTAAGCACCTTATCTGAATTCAGGAAATCTATTTACCAAATTAGTCATGGAGAACAAAGAACAATAGTCCAGTAACAGGCCTATAAACAGAGCACAACTGTTTGTACAGAAATGGATAACTTCATTCGGGTGTCTGTACACATCAGATCAGCTTCCATGATCACACTGAAACCTCTTAGCTTTCTCTGCTTGTTGTCAACCTAACTCCACAATGGCTGCCTGTTCAAAATCAAGTTACGAATGAGCAAAGGCTGCCTTCAATTAGTTATGGGAAAGTCTGAAACAATTGTGCTCTCATTAAGAATAGAAATATTTGAGAGGATTAGACCACTTAGTCTCCTGAGCCTGTTCCAGCAATCAATAAGATCATGGCAGATCTATGATCAAACTCCATAGATATCCCCATATTCTTTAATATGTTTAGTTAATAAAATTCCATCAAGCTGATTTAAAATGAATGAAGACCAAACATCAATTTTCACTTCTAGACCATATACCAAAAATTCTACCACTCACTGCACGTAAAAACATCTCCGAGTACTACTCTTAAAATTTAGACCATACTGCCTATCACACATCCCAATCAAAGAATTTGTCCTCTATTCCTGCAATCACCTGAAAAGTTCAATCAAATAAGTGCTTCCCCTTCCACAATGCACTAAAGCTTCTGGGGAAATTACACATGCTAAGGTTTTGTTTGCTGCCTAAATTGTTCAGGTTTACCTTATCTTACAAACTTACTCAAAATTTGACCTGAAATTATGCCTTCACATGCAGCTCCCTTCCCAACAGCTTTTGAATGCTGAACTTCTGTTGTGTTATTTATCTTCTCCAAAGCTCTCCTTGGACTTCTCTGTTTTCATTGTATAGTCTACCATGTGTCTTTTACCTATTAATCACATCTGATGGCTTTTCATGGCTTCTTATATCCTGGACACTATTTCAAAATTTTCTTACCACTTGCAAATAATTCCATGGGCTTGTTGCAAAAAGTCTCTATTCTCACATCACATTTCACAAATTTACTTTCTCAATCCATCATTATTTTCCTTCTACAAACAGTTATTGATGGCAAACATCATGTTTTGTAATTATTCCCCTAAATTGTTTGGGTTTATCTTATCATACAAACTTACTCAAAATTTGACCCTGAAATTATGCCTCCACATGCAGCTCCCTTCCCAACAGCTTTAAAAGGCTGAACTTCTGTTTTCTCGTACAATTAACTTTATGAAGTTCCTTGGAAGTTTGTTGCTACTTTTCACATCACAGATGTCGGACCATAGTGAAACCCACTCCCATCAGAGCAGAGGCTACGCAGCATTCGCACCAAGACCAGCGGACTCAAAATCAGTTACTTCTCTAAGCAGTCATGCTGATCAACCCATCATCCCACTCAACCACCCACCCCACCACTACTGTATCATTTCCTATCAGTTCCTTTATGGGCAGATATGCCTATCCCTAGTGTGACTTCATGTACATACAACCAGTCTATGTATATAAGCTAATCTCATGTATTTATATTTTTGTGTTTTTAAAATTGTGTCCTTTATGCTTATCGTGTTTTTTTATGCTGCACTGATCTGGACTAACAATCATTTTGTTCTCCTTTACATTTGTGTACTGAAGAATAACAATAAACAATCTTGATTCTTGAATTTAGAATAGACAAAGCATAGAAGGATACAGATCTAATGCAGGGCAATGGGATTAGTATAACTGGGCAAAGAAAGGTCTGTGTGGACATAGTGGTTCAAAGGGCTCGTTTCTGTGCAGTATGAATTGATGATTCTTTGACTCTACATTACGAGAGGTGTGAGCTGACAACGATGCAACGGGAGATTAAGGGCATCTGTGAGTGAGAAAGCAGACCATGGAACTACTTATATTCTGAAGGAATCTGTTTAAAAGATTCTAGAACTAACAGTACAAAGAATGAAAGGCGAAATGAGTGATTTCAATGTTAATGAGACGCAGAAAAAGATAAAAACAGAGGAAATAAAGTCGGAGATGTGGTGGGGGGGGATGGGGGGGGCGGTTGGTGAGCCCAGAAAGTAGATTACCTTTTACTTAAAAAGAGCTATCTTAAGTATGTGTAATAAATATAAATTTCCAGTTATTGCAGTTAATCCCAATGTCAGAGTAACATTTTGAATATCTCATACTAATGAAATTAAATCAATTCTTTAAATGAGGACATAAATTTAGTGACTTAACTTAAATATTCAGACAGGTTTACTCATTGTCCACAGTGCAGACACAGGCATCTTATGCCATGGGGTATTTGATTTGTGAACCAGAGGGTAAGATACACCTTCATTGGTCAAAGTGAAGAATAATCATTTTTTCAGTATTAATAACTGCAAATTCTGTTTAAACTGTTGCTATATTTGAATCTAATAGTAACGTACCAGCAGTCTTAATTTTGCAGCAAATTTTGAACCATGTGAAAAATTAAAACTTAGATTTACTCAGGGAATCAACTGGGACAAAAGTTACAGCCAAGTGAATCAGAAAGCAGCAAATACATCATACAGTATAAGAAAAAAGTATATTATCAATGGAAACAGAATTGAAATTCCTATTCCAATAAAAGTGTCATTAACAAAGCACATGCAAGGGTCATACAAGCAATGGATGGGTATCAGTAAAGATGAAAGTACTGACAGCTTCCCCTTCAAGATGAGCAAAGCTTTCAGATCAAGCTGTTTTGCATTTTGCTGTTAAATTTGATGCTGAAATCTTTATTTATACTGTTAAATATTACATAAAGAGAAAGAAATCCTACTTTTCTCTGAAGAAAAATAAGATTGTGATAACATATATTCCCATAAAATAATATTAAATTGGACAATATCGAAACAAACTGCAGATGCTGGAAATTTAGAACATTCTGGCCATACTCAGCAGGTAAAGCAGCATCAGTAGGGAAAAAAACAGGGCTATGGCTCAGGTTATTACCCTCGATTAGAACTGGAAATAATGTATTTCCAGTTTTTTCAAATTGACAGATCTGTTGTGTATTTAATATTTCAGTAATATTTGGGTAATATTGTAAATATATTGTTGGATTAAGCATTTTTTGTTGTTTACATAATTCATTACGGGTTATATGTAAAAGTACATAACCGTCATACGTTATTACACCACTGCATCATATGCACATGCCTCAATAAAGTAAAGAAACGAAGCATACACATTCTTCTGGTCTCCCCATGTTTTTCTGTCACATAGTTTAATAATTTGGAGTTACAAAACATAACAGTGGCGATGAGGTAGCTCTAAGTTGAACCTGAGATGACTACTGACCTGTTGAAGCACAGCATGTTTTATTTTCTTCGGAAAAGAAGAGAAACGGTTAAATTTTTAAAAAACGCAGTAAGATGTTAGAGTTCACACTTTCATAAACGTAAGTACCAGGTGATAACAATAATAATTTTTAAAAAAACATAAAAGGCTGGCTACATCAGAAAGATAGATGTGACGGACAACTGGATTTTGTATACTGAACAAATTGAGCAGTATTTTGAAGCAAATGAAATAGCTGATGAAAAATGAGTACCGGTGTTGCTGAGTGTTAGAGGTGGAAAGGTGTACGGCTTGCTTAGAAGTTTAAATGCTCCAACCAAACGAGCTGAAATGAGCTTTGTTGATATCTTGAAAGTAATGCAGGAATATTTAGGTTTCATAAACAGAATCAAAAGGAAGAGGAGTCCATTTCAGCTAACGTGGATGAACTGAAGAGATTGAGCATTGCCGGCTCAATGATGGGCATAATGATGCACTGAGAGATCGTTCAGTTTGTGGAATTTTACAAGAAACATTCAAAAGTGGATCGGAATAGAAGGAAAACTTCTGAGACACCACTGAATTGCAGTCAGGAATTAAAGTGTGCATGATCAAAATTACAACGTCTGAATAGAAACTGGCCTGGCCAAACAAATTGTTTTACCGTCGTGGCAAGGGTTCACATACACCAGACCAATGCAAGTTTAAAGGTGAAAGTTCAGAAGATGCAATGAAGTAGGACACATGCAAAGAACACGTCAGGCAGACAAAAGTAAATGGACTGCACAGGGAAGACAAAAGGATAAAAAGTCAAGTTGCATTTTCAAAAAGAACATGAATCTGCCCGCTTCTGATGAAAAATTTGATAATGATGAGAGTTCGTAGGACTGAACAGCCTAGAGGTTTACAATGTGTGAACTGACAAGATACAAGCAATATGGCTTACATCAAAAGTGAAAGCCAAGTTAATTAAAATTAAATTGGAGAGTGACTTGATTGTTTCAGTCATTCCATAACATAAGTTCGAATGGCACTTCAAAGATATTGAACTTTAGTTTGCAGATATCCTACAAAGAAACTATGTTGGAGAAATGGTAACTTTTGCAGGAATGGCATTTGTTACAATGAAATACAACAACCAACAAGTCACATTGGGCTTGTATGTGATAAAACAGGAGGGCCAGCATTGTGGGGTCATGATTGGCTGACTTAACTACAACTTGATTGGAGATCCATCCACCATTTTCATGCCGCGTCCCCTGCAATAGAGTCAACTGAAAGTGAAATGGACTGGATGATGCCACAGTAATGGTCAAGGATGGCAATGGATACATATCAAGGGTGAAATGCTTGTCCAGTTCATTATATCATCTATGATAAAGTTTCCAGTGAGCTAGGTTGCATGGATGCTATCATTATTATTTTCAAGGTTGAGTAAAGCACCACCAGTGATCCCAGTAACCAAGAAGAATGGATCTGTCACCAGCAACCTAGTACTGAAAGCAGATCAATACGCTCTTCCCAGGATAGTGGATACATTTGCAAAACTTTCTGAGGGTTAACAATTCAGCAAGGTGGCCTAACTACAGATAAAGATGGAAGAAGAGTTTCAGGTGTTTCTCATCATAAATACTCACAAAAGGCTTTAGCATTATAATAGACTTATTTTTGGTTTAGTATTTGCACCTGCACTCTGGCAAAACCTATGGACCACAGTTGCAAGACTGCTCAGGCACTCAGCCTTACCTGGATGGCATCACTGTTACCAGTGAGGATGACCAGGAGCATCTCCAAAATCTCTAGGCAGTGTTAAAATATTAGAATATTATGAGCTCAGAGCACAATGCAACAAGATGATTTCTTTGAACCAAGCATTACTTACTGTGGTTACACATTGACACACAAGATTTACACAAGTGTGCTGAGAAAATTCAAGCAGTGATAGATGCCCTAAGGCCAAAGGGCGCATCACAGTTGCAGTCCTTTTAGGATTTGTCACTACTATAACAGGCTGTGGCCAAACCTGGCTACTGTGCTCTTCCCCTCAGATTCATTACCACAGATCATGACAATGGGCATAGCAGTGTGAGATGGCTTTCCAAAAGACAAAGGAAATGGTGACATCAGACTCTGTACTCTTACATCATGATCCACATCATCTAGTGATGTTTGCCTGTGATGCCTCACCTGCAGTCATGACAAATGATATGAGCGATGGAAGTGAATGTCCCATAGCCTTTGCATCATGTTCTCTTACCGCTGCAGAGAAATACACAGATTGACAGAGAGGCCTTGAGTCTGGTTTGGGGGGTGGGGGGTAAAACTTTTCAACCACTACCATTTTTCAAAAAACAGAAGGGTTTTCCACTAACAGCAGCAACACAAATGCAGAGTTGATCCCTGTTTCATGGAGGACACTATTATATGATGCTGCCTGACCTGCTGCGTTCACCAGGAACTTTGATGTGTGTTCCGCAGAACCTGAGATTGTTTCATAGCCACAAGTATCACCTGCCAAGCAGTTGACCCTCTTATCAGGAAAGACGTTATCCCACAAGAGTAAGAAATCTTTCACAGTGATTAAATCTTTAGATCTAAATGGTACAATTTAAAATTTACTATGCTGTGGATGTCTATATAGTAGTTATATTATAAGGCATACTGTGTATACAATTGAGATGCATTCTATATTGAGCTGTTTATAGCTAAGCAGAGAGGAGTGTTAAGTATTTAATATTTCAGTAACATTGTAAATATATTGTTTGATTAAACATTCTTTGTTGTTTACATGACACATTGCAGGTTAGATGTCAAAGTACATGAATGGCAGACATCTATACACCACCATGTCATGTGCGCGTGCCTCACTAAGGTAAAGAAACTAAGTGTACATATTCTTCTGGTCTCCCTGTGGTTTTCTTTCGAATAATTTTATCTTTTGGAGCTACAAAACATAACAAGAACCAGGTCATGAAGTGTCTGTGCCCTTCCATTTTTCACTGATGCAGCTTGGCCTGTTGAATACTTCCAGCATTTTTTTCCCTTCACATTTGAACATTCTGGAGCAGGAAATTGGTGAATTTTCTCAGTGCAACATGGAAGCAAGACATTCAGATTGCCTATTACTTTATAGTGTCCATTCTTCCTGGGAGCAGAACTTCACACCTATTTCCAAATCTTTTTATGTAGTCTGCCTATGTAAATGCTGATTTAACCTATTCTAATAAGCAATGAATAATTCAGTTTCAATAACTAAGTGTCATCCTTGGCCTATTAGTAGTATTCTTGTCTCTCAATTAGAAAGACATGGTTTCTAAATAAGAAAGGCACCTGACTCCAGAGGCCATTACTTCAAAGCAGAACTAGGGGAAGTGTTGCGCCCACAGAGCTGCTGTGCTTTGGATGAATTCTGGTGCATATAAAGGATACGTGGCACTAATTAAAGAAGTGGAGTTTTTCCAGACTTCTGGGCCAGATTTATCCCTCAACCAACAATACATAAAATAAATTACCCAGCCACTATTATTCATTGTTACATGTAGTTTAACTGCTGCACTTTCCATTTCTTGGTAATAGTATCAATGCTTCACAGAAAAAAAACATTGGCAATGAACCACTTCTGGAAATCTAGAGATAAAGTAAAACATTATATAAACACACACACTCTTTGTCATTCCAGTAATGCTTTCCACAGTCATTCAACCCCATCTGTTATTTTACTCTTTGTTCCAAATCTCTTACATTTCAGCTTGTATCCTCACCCTCCTCATTCTAAACCACAAAATCCTGGGAAATAGTTTGTGTCAACCTGCTTACCCACCCTTTTAATATTTTAAATATTTCTTTCTCATTATTACATAATTTTCCTCTGTTCTACTGAAAACTGTGCCTATCATGCAATGTACCCCCTCTAAATTGCTTGGATGCTTCGCATAATGTGAAGCTCAAAATTGCTTGGTACAGTAGCTGTGATTTTATGAATGTCAGACCAAATGAAAAATTGAACTGGTCTCAAAAAAGAATCCATCAAATATACTACTCTTATCAGATTAATAAATGGTATTTGTCTTCTTATAGTTTACAGAAGATTGTAACACAAAACTTTTTTGTTTTTAATATATGTATGATGTTGGAACAAATCTGAGCATAATACTAAAGCAAAGCTGATAAGAAGAAAGACGTCCTTTTAGTATTTGAGAAGAAAAATAATAGTTTAATTTCTTAGATTGAAACATTTTTCTGAGTTTACCAGATGTGAATTTCTTAACACCATATTTATAACCCTAAAACCTTGTTCTTTGTTTAAATTTATATTCAACTTGATATTGTATACTATGTTATTGAATCAAGTCATCAACTTTGTCTGTTTACAAGAAATATACACAGTAATGAATTAGCTTCAGGTGTAGGACACAGTTCTGAATTTGCTCTCTGTGTTTCTTGGGACTCACAATCTTAGCCACCTGTGTGTAAATGGAAGCAATGTGTCAGCTACTGAGCATACCTATGTCATGGGGCAAAAGGCTGAAACTGATCTCCAGGAACAAAATTCTAGATATAATGCACTGCAGAATTTCAAGCGAGTCTTTCCTTAAATCAACAAGGTAAGACATCAATTTTGATTTCCAATGGTTTCATATTGATACCACCTTTATTGCTCAGAAAAAAATGTCCACACAGAGCATTTGCTTCAAAAACTTTTAAAGTAAATTCAAGAAATAAACTTCTGATTATTGTGCCGTACATATGATCAAATAAACTGGGAAATTCAAACATGTCAGTCCATGGCCTCCTTTATTGCCGCAATGAAGCCACACTCAGGTTGGAGGGGTAATAGCTTATATTCTGTCTGGGTAGCCTCCAACTTGACCGCATGAACATCAATTTCTCGAACTTCCAATAATTGCCCCACCCCCTTCACCATTCCCTTTCCCCTCTCTCACCTCATCTCCTTACCTGCCCATCACCTCCCTCTGGTGCTCCACCCCCTTCCCTTTTTCCATGGTCTTCTACCCTCTCTATCAGATCCCTCCTTCTCCAACACTTTATCTCTTTCACCTACAGCTTCCCAGCTTCTTACTTCACCATCCTCCCTCTCCTGGTTTCACCAATCACCTACTACCTTGGATTTCATCCTCCTCTCCCCTCTCGCAAACCCCACCCCCCCCACCACCTTCTTGCTCTAACCTCAATTTTTTCTGTCCTGATGAAGGGTCTTGGCCTGATCTGTCAGCAATGCAGCATTCAAACTTTTACAATGACCTGCATATTTATGGTTGTGTTCAGATGATGATTTGAAGCAAAGCCCCAATTTTCATGCATGTTTTATTTCTTTCAGGTATCTGCTTCATGATAAAAATTTGGAGTTAGGCAAACTAAGTTCTCAAGAATAGTTGAAAACCTTTTGAAATTTTTGTGCTTGCAACTTGAGATAAGAATTAATAAAATAACTAGTTATAAGTTGGATAGCAAACATATTTCAATCAGTGAATATTGTCCCAAATTTGCAAAGATGTAAGTTAGATGCATAAACATTATAGTTTTATTCAAAATGCTGAGAGAGGTATTCTCACAGGATCTTGGGCATGTTTCAAAAATATATTATCCAATCATTTGGCTTAATTCCAGGTTGTTTCTGAACATATCTAGGCTGCCAAACTATTGTCAAAGTTGCTAGTGAACGCAGCAGGCCAGGCAGCATCTCTAGGAAGAGGTACAGTCGACGTTTCAGGCTGAGACCCTTCGAAGGTCCTGACCAAGGGTCTCGGCCTGAAACGTCGACTGTACCTCTTCCTAGAGATGCTGCCTGGCCTGCTGCGTTCACCAACAACTTTGATGTGTGTTGCTTGAATTTCCAGCATCTGCAGAATTCCTGTTGTTGCCAAACTTTTGACTGGGAAACATCTTGAGATATATGGAAGATACTTCGGTTTTCTTTTCCTTCTATTCATTAAAAACAGAAAACTCAGGTGTCTCAGCAATGCTCAGTTTAATTTAAAAAACTCTTGGTAATTATGACCTGAATTTTTACTCTTTGGAATTGAATTGAATTGAGAAAACAAAATCAATTCAGAATTTGACCGTTGATTAAAATGTTTGTAAAAAAAAGCACAAATTATTTTAATAAATATATTTTATTTTATATGCTACTGATTTACAGTATAAACTGCTGTATATATTGCTTGAAATATATTTTCAAAGGACATGCAAAGTTAAAAAAAACATTTCTCTTTACTCACATGGCCATTTACTTTCATGATTTGTTGAGTTACTTCAATGGCTATCAGATCTGTTTTTACTCTGCCCCATCATGCAAGCAGCTGTTTAACCATAAATCTGATTAGTTTCTTTTAAGTGGATTACAGAGCTACTGGAAATTTCTAGCTCCATGATTGAAGGCCATTTAGAAAAGTTACAAATAGTTGATAAAAATCAGATCTGCAGTTTACTTATAAATGTAAAAATGCAAACCTGCCACTGCCAAAATTCCAATTTTAAAAGACGGCAAGAATTGGCATTGATTTCCACAGCAGCAGTTGTAACAGATTGAACAATTACTCACTTGCATTAAGAGTAAAATGTAAAAGGCAGCTTTTCAAACAAAATATTTCTAATTTTGAAGTGGACTTCGGGGTGAGGAAGTTAAGTATGAGAACATTTTGATCCAATTTGAATCTTATGGATTCCAAGAACCAAATCCATTCATCCATTTTAACTAAATATTAGTTAATTAGTTTTGAACGATGAAATAATTTTCAACTGATCAGAATGTAGAGGTATACCATGCACACTTATATTAGCTTAAATAGCATTCTTATTCCACTTTGAGAGTTGGTGAATATCTCTTAAACCAGACAGAGAAGTGGTACTCATTAGAGAGGATATATAATCTTCTAGATACTAGATTATCCCTCAAAAAAATACAAGAATTCATGCAGTAAATTGCAGCAGTTAATTAAATGAAAGGCTGCAAAAGTTAACAGTTACCAACATTATTCACAGTGGTCTCAGAAAAGCTGCCACAAAGTTATTTATGCTGGGAGCATTCCATTTAAAAGTTCAGGGTCACAAACTTTCACGCCTGAGCTCCTTAAGACTGTAAAACCACTGTACTGTTTTACAGGTCTTGTTAACCTAGTCACTTTGTTTGACTGAGGTAGGTTTGACTCATGCTACATTAACAGCAAAGGGTTCTTGAGTGAAGGTCAGTAACCACATTTTAAGGGATTATAACACTTCCTATACAACACTTTACAGTTGTTAGGTGAGGACTAATTCCTGTTCATTTCAATTTGATCTCAGAACAGAGAACAATCACTTAAAATCCAGTCAAGTAGAAACTGCTGCATTGGTTTTACCCCAGGTAATTCAGAACAATTGCTTTTACGAAGTTAGATAGGCAACACTAATTAACTTGGTTGTCATATAATTATTTTAACATAAAATCCATGCTTTGATACAGAAACTGCATTTACACAATGAAAAGTATTTTAATTTGCATCAATTACAATGTGTTACAAACACCATTCCTAGACATTTCGGAATAGACTTCAGTAGTTGCCTTCACAGATCTAAGAACTATCACCACAATTTTAAATCTATCAGCTGGTAAACCATACTAAAAGTTGTCATAAATATTAAATATATATGACATTTATTATTCCTGGGTAGTGTTGAATCTCAAAGGACCAGCAAATTTGTTTCTATAAGATGTGAGAATGTTATACTCTTAAGACATCTTTGCTTCCCTGCAGTGAGAGAACAAAATGTGATGAACATAGTATTAGTGAAGGTGGGTGTTTAAATAATTGGCATTGAATTGGTGTACTATAGGGCTCATTCTGGTGCAGTGTGATTCAATGATTCGATGGTAGTGTGTATACGTTTCATTTATCGCATTCCCTTTCACCTCTTCAAAATGCTACATTTGTCAGGAAATATAGAGGAGGTTTGACCCACATGCAGAGAAGTAGAGATGATACAGCAATGAATGATACCTTTAATAATAAATTGCAAACTAACAAGGCATGAAGGGCCACAAAACTAGAGAGAACTAGGTAAAAGGATGGTTGAGGGTGAACAAGGACTGTGGATAAGAGCTGGGTTGAAATAGGCTGCAGGTGACGAGTTGGAAACTAGCGGAAATTGACTATTGTTAGCTGGATGCAGACTGTGAGGTGCCTGTCTGTGCAGGCCTGACAGGAAGCCCCTCCTATGGCTGGCATCTGACTGGACGATCTGAATGGATCGATGAGCAATGGATGGAAACTGGATCTAAGGCCTCTCCTCCGGACCGTACCCTTTCCAATCAACCAGGTACTGCATACCCCATCCATGAGGAAGTAGATCATTCATTTGGCAAGCAATGTACCCTGGACCACCTACCATCATCCTACGTACTGGGTTTGCAAGCTCAGGTGGGTTGAGTGGTCCACAGACAATGAGCTTGAGGTATTATCTGAACAAAGGGATACAAATTCCAGGCTAGCCAATAAACAGTGACTTGTAAAAATTACTCAATCAAGATACAATTTTGAGGGAAACACAACTTTGCAAAGAGGAATGTAACAACTAACTGGATCAACATAGGTTGTTATGCCAGGTGTATTTCCAGATCATGTTTCGGATCTTTTACACATGATTCCTATATACCACTAGTAAATTGCTTAGATTCAAATTTGTTTGTTCTACATCAGAAAAGATTACCCTGTTTTCCACTCCACTATTCCTTCTCCTGCGTAAGTCAATCTACTGTAACAATAAATGCAGTGTATATTTCTCAGTAGGCTGATTCTGAACTCTGTACATATAATTGTACAGAAGTGCCTCTGAGATAATTGTAACACATTTATAGTTGTTGACACCATCAATAAGTTTGTTCCAATGAGAAACCTTCACTGCTCAATGACATCAAACAACAGGAATTCTGCAGATGCTGGAAATTCAAGCAACATACATCAAAGTTGCTGGTGAACGCAGCAGGCCAAGCAGCATCTGTAGGAAGAGATGCAGTCGATGTTTCAGGCCAAGACCCTTCGTCAGGACTCACGTTTCAGGCCGAGACCCTTCGTCAGGACGTTTCAGGCCGAGACCCCTCGTCTTGACGAAGGGTCTCGGCCTGAAACGTCGACTGCACCTCTTCCTACAGATGCTGCTTGGCCTGCTGCGTTCACCAGCAACTTTGATGTATGCTGCTCAATGACATATGTGGTTTCTCAAGCAAACATTCCAATTTCAGTTCATTGTACATGCTCCATGCTTAGCGGGGTGTTGATGTTAAGAAAAGAAACTCAGTGCCACCAAGAGCCCAGCTGCCAACGTGCCACCCTAAGTAACACTGAGCTATACAGGCCAGGAATATTCCCAATTCAATATTCTGTATGGAATTAACCAATGTCAGCTGCAGCAACAAGAGTGGCCCTACAACGCGTATGGCCCCAAAGCTCCAATAATGAAACGGAAGAAAATATCATCTGACCATTGCTATTCAGTGACCTACTGGGGAAGGTGCATATCTGATAACGTTATGATTGTTTCCCTAGTCATGGGCTTCAACATCACGCTTCTCCACGTAAAAAACCTAACAGCACGCATCGTTTTAGCATCAGAACTGAAGACGTAAACGAAGAAAAAATTAGAAAAATGGGCTGCTTTAGGACTAAATATAAAACCAAGGATCCTGAAAACAAATAGAACCAACCAAAAAGAAATAAAATAATTGCATTTAGGATTCATACAGCCTAAAAAAAATACGTCTTTCAAAAGCCTTCAGCAAGGGCCTTTCTTCAAATTATGGAGAACTGAATTTTGAGTACTGCAAGACAACTACTTCCAATCTTACATAAAATATATGACAGGATTTTATCACTTGAGGAAAAATTGCACAGCCTAATATTGATAATTATTTTCTTTCTTTAAAGGTTCTTGATTAGTAAGGGTGTTAAAGGTTACGGGGAGAAGGCAGGAGAACGGGGTTGAGAGGGATAACAAATTAGCCATAATGGAATGGCAGAGAAGACTCAATGGGCTGAATGGCCTAATTCTGCTCCTATGTCTGATGGTCTAGTGGTCTTATAAATATCAACTTGGTAGTTGACCTAAAAACATCAAAATGTTTTGTTTTAAAGAGCATCCTTGAACATGGCCCAACTGAAAATAATATGTATATAATTCAAAGTCAAGTTTTTTTTTGCAAGGTTTAAATCTGACATGGTAATGTTTCAGCCATTTGGTCACTCAGCAAGTCACCGCTCCTTTACCCTTGAAAACCCACTGGCAGCAAAAATACAACTCAATCAACAGATGTCTTTTCACCTCTGTCATTAACACCTCTTAACATTCCAAGTGTCATTTGAAATGTTAATTTATTACACAAGTAAAATGTACTAGTAATAGCTACATTTTGATTCATTAAAACAGTTCGGTGGCATTTTTTTTGTTCCAGCTGCACTTCCCTCCTCCCTCTGACCCTGCTTAGACCTCCACCCACTACCACAGTTGCAAAAGAATAACAGGAGAATTTATACATACTGTGTTAATCAGCTGGTACTCCAGGCTATTAACATTCTAGACCCTTCCAACATGAAAGTGCCACTTGATTTCATTCAACACTCTTTATCACATGGGTCAAATCACTGAAACTTCTACATTTAACTACACACCTTTTCAAAGTTCATATTTACATTGGCAAGTGCACAACATTCCTCCCATTTTCCCTCTTAAAACATCGTTTGTAATCAAAAACATGGAGCTGGGAAAACATGCACGTTTCTACATTGATGTAAGAACATAATTTCAACAAATGCCCTCAGCATGTAGTTTTATCAGTGGTTCAAGTTAAAACATCATTGTTTCAACCTATTATTACCATGTATTAAGCTAATTTGTTAAGGTAGTAAGCACAAAAAACACCCATTTTGTCAATAAGTATCCAGCACATAAAAGCAGTTAATGTCCATATATGAAAGGGAAATATAGTAACAGAAAACAAATCAACCAAACTGAAAATAGCACTTTGTCAGCAACTTGTGGCACTAACTGTCGCAACAGGTTCTGCTGCTCATGTTGGACTTGGATTTTTAGTTATTTTGCGTTGAATTCACAGTTCAATAAAACTACTTGTTAGCAAAATATCACTATTAGAACACCTGCGTGGGTTTGTAATCTTAAAGGAAATTCAATAAATTGTTTATTTTCTGCAAATGGAATGCAGTAGATGCAGCGACACTCTGGTTTATATTTAGAAATTTAAAAAGAAAAGCAAGTAATCCACAGTTCATGTTTCATAACTAACTAATTCATAATTTATACTCTTGCAAATTTCTACAGATGGAGAGCATTCTGACTGGTTGCATCACAGCCTGGTATGGTGGCTCCAATGTACAGGATCTCAAGACACGGCAGAAGGTTGTAGACACAGCCAGCTCCATCACAGACCCACCCCTTCCCACCATCAAGGACATCTTCAATAGCTAATGCCTCAAGAAGGCAGCATCCATCGTTAAGGACCCTCAACCATCCAGGACATATCCTCTACCATCAGGGAAATGGTACAGGAGCCTGAAGAACCACAGTCAACAATTCAGGAACAGCTTCTTCCTTTCTGTCATTAGATTTCACAATGGTCCACAAAACCATAAACACTGCCGTTTCCTTTTTTTTGGACTATTTATTTATTTTGTAATTTATAGTAACTTTATGTCTGCACTATACTGCTGCTGCAGAATGATAAATTTCACATCATACAAGACTGATAATAAACCAGATCCTGTTTCTTCTTAATTATTATATACTAAGAAAATATTATTCGTTATTTTTCTTCACCAAATTCCTTCCTTTGCTCCTTTCCTGACAGCATTGGCTCCCCTGCCTGGGCTTCAGTTCCACTGTTGTCCTCCAGCAGACAGAAACATATACCGTCTTGACTCATTTTTTTTTCATCTATGAGCCAAGACATTGAGTCTCTGCTGGTTACTTGGTCACGGGGGCATCACGTTGCAGCCTAATTCTGTCAGCACCCAATAACTCTTTCAGTAGGGGACAGTAAACAAGAACGGAAACCCGAGTTAAATTTCTCCCTTCAGCTTCATGGATATTTCAGTCAATGGTAACAGTCCTGCTCCAGAAACTTCTGCCAAATATCAGGACTAGAACGCCAGTGAAGCAATGAGGCAATACTGCATGAATGTGATGAGATTTTAAAACTTGGCCCCATCTGCTCAGAGATATGTATGTAAAAGATCTCCAGAACAATTACAAAGAACAGCAGTGGTGTTCTCCACTGATAGTTTCTTCCAAATATTTACCTCTTAAGCAACACTCCAAAATAGATGATCTGATCAGTCAGCATCGGTTTGTTGCTTGCAAGGCTTTGCCATGTGCAAATTGACTTCAGCATTTCTTAACTTACAACAGTGACCACACTTCAGGAAATTAGTTTTAATGTGTTCTGGGACACCTTGAAGTTAGAAAAAGGTGTTAACTAAATACCATTTTGTGTTTATTCTACTTAATTAAGAACAGGGATCAATGACAGGTACTGCTGTTTGTATATCATCACCAGATAAGGATTTGCAAATCAAGAAAGTCACCCTTTCATCAATTCAAATCAAATTGCTATGAAACAGAAAACTCTTGGGAGTTTCATAAAACTTTTGAACAAAATGTGGAATACAGAAGATGATTTTTTACTCAAAATAATAACACCGTGCTAAGAGTTTAGACAGTTCAATGCAATGAAAAGATTTTCATTATTGGTAATGATCTGTGCAGCTTTTCATTATGTATTAAAGTAATTCATTGTATTCAATCATGACAGATTTAAGTAACATATGCCAATTCCTCTCTTCAAGGTTTTCTTAAAGTTTCAGATTCAGATTTCAGATTGATTTATCACATGCACATTGAAATATACAGTAAAATGCATTGTTTACATTAACACCCAAGGTTACTATCCCCTTCACATATCTTGCTAAATAAAATCTACTCCGTATTTAATATTTTGTTCTACTCCGTATCTAACCTAGAGGAAGATCTCAGCTTATCTACATCAAAAGCCTAGCCAGGTGGTTACACATTGAGGAAATTGAAGTTATCCAAAGAACGAAGGATAGATCTATATGGAAAACCATGGTCACCAACGTCCGCATCGGATATGGTACCTAGACAGACAGACAGACAGACCTGGAACTCCCAAGAGTAAAATATATAACCAAGACTGGTTGCTAACTTCAGATTCGATAAATTGGTTTATTATTGTCACATGTACGAAGATACAGTGAAAAACCTTGTTTTGCTTGCCATCCATACAGGTCATTTCATTACAACAGTGCATTGAGGTAGTACAATGGAAGGCAATCAAAGAATGCAGGATAAAGTGTTACAGTTATACAGAAAGTGCAATAGCTGGTCATTACTTCCTAACGTATGTGAACTGTACACATCTGCCACATAAGCAAGATAAAAGTCCAAATACCACTGTTGTGGATACCCAGTGTCAATATGCTGCAAAGTGTCATCTCAATCCACCAATGCAAGTCACACATGGTGTTAAGTTCACTTGCATATAGATTTCTAAAGATTAGTTTTATTTGTTTCATGTATTACGATTATGAGGACACGCAGTCCCCTTTTATTGTCTTTTAGTAATGCATGCATTAAGAAATGATAAAAAATGTTTTTCCAGAATGATATCATGAAAAAACATGACAATCCGACTAAAAAACTAACAAAAACCACATAATTATAACATATTGTTACAACAGTGCAAAGCAATACCGTAATTTGATAAGAACAGACCATGGCACAGTAAAAGTCTCAGAGTCTCTCGAAAGTCCCATCATCTCACGCAGACGGTAAACCTCCAGCACCGCCAACTTGCAGATGCAGCATCCTGGAAGCATCCGACCACAGTCCGACTCCGAGTCCGTCCGAAAAACACCGAGCCGCCGACCACCTATTCGACACCGAGCACCGAGCACCATCTCTGCCGAGCGTTTCGACCCCGGCCCCAGCAACAGGCGATAGGCAAAGCCGAGGATTTGGGACCTTCGTCTCCGGAGATTCTCAATCGCACAGTAGCAGCAGCAGCGAAGCAGGAATTTCAGAAGTTACACATATCGATATTCATTCAGAACGGCCGCGCACGCTGCGTCGCACCATCTTCTCCTCCCTCCTTTCATTGTTGTACATGTACATTGTACATGCACGATGTACATTGAAACATCGAAACACACCAGTCACTGTGTCATTTGCAGCAACAACCAACACAGTCCAAGGATGTGCTGGTGGCAACCTGCAAGTATCACCAAGCTTCCAGCGCCAACATAGCATGCCCACAATTTACTAACCCTAATTTGTATGCCATTGGAATGTGGAAGGAAAGCGTACTACGCAGAGAAAAACCATGCACTCACAGAGAGAACACACAAACTCCTTACAGACAGCGACAGGAATTGAACCCTGATCATTGGTGCGGTAAAGCTAACTGCTACGCTATTGGGCCGTCCTATTTAAGCCCAACCCACACCTAAAGAGCTTCTAACAGCTGGCCAAACGAAGGTATCATTTTGGGATATTTAAAAATAAATAAAATGATTCAACCAAACTCAACTAATTCAAAATAAGTCTGACTGAATCGGTACCTTGCTCTCTTGCAGTCATTCTTCACCATTCAAATGAATGGTGCCATTGCTACACTGGGTGTAATGTGATGTAAGGTGATATTGAAACACTCATTGCAAATAAGACTTTGTGTTGGAGTATTTTGGTTTCTGCAGCACATTCAGTAAATTAAAAGACTACTTTGATTAGATCAACATAATGCCTTCATTCTAAGACAACAGGAAGAAACACGTTGCACATCTAATAGTAGTCATAGTCATAGTCATACTTTATTGATCCCGGGGGAAATTGGTTATCGTTACAGTTGCACCATAAATAATAAATAGTAATAGAACCATAAATAGTTAAATAGTAGTATGCAAATTATGCCAGTAAATTATGAAATAAGTCCAGGACCAGCCTATTGGCTCAGGGTGTCTGACCCTCCAAGGGAGGAGTTGTAAAAATACAACTATCTCATGGAAATCTGCAATAAACCTCTAAAATCTTGAAAATAATACATGTCTCCGTAATGAAATAGTTAGCACTATAGGCTAATGACCTAAAGGAGCTCACAGAACCTTACTTCATAGAAGGAAACCATTCAAACTATTTGTTTCTACTTAGACTTTTGAAAATGCTAGTCATAGCCACTTCATTTGCTTCCACATGGCTCTATAAATTTTCACTTCTTAGACTTAGATTTAATTCCCATTTAGTGGTTACTTTTAAATTTCTAGTACTTCCACTGTACACCAGATAGTGTACACCAGGTTTTAACATTTTGCAACATAAACAAAGCCCTGATTTCCCTTTTTCATCGATGACTTGAACTTGAAAATCGTGCATATAAATTCTGATCAAGAACATGAGATTCCAAAGCATTTTCCACAACATCAGTATATAGAAACATAGAAAATAGGTGCAGGAGTAGGCCATTCGGCCCTTCGAGCCTGCACCGCCATTTATTATGATCATGGCTGATCATCCAACTCAGAACCCCGCCCCAGCCTTCCCTCCATACCCCCTGACCCCTGTAGCCACAAGGGCCATATCTAACTCCCTCTTAAATATAGCCAATGAACTGGCCTCAACTGTTTCCTGTGGCAGAGAATTCCACAGATTCACCACTCTCTGTATGAAGAAGTTTTTCCTAATCTCGGTCCTAAAAGGCTTCCCCTCTATCCTCAAACTGTGGCCCCTCGTTCTGGACTTCCCCAACATCGGGAACAATCTTCCTGCGTCTAGCCTGTCCAATCCCTTTAGGATCTTATATGTTTCAATCAGAACCCCCCTCAATCTTCTAAATTCCAACGAGTACAAGCCCAGTTCATCCAGTCTTTCCTCATATGAAAGTCCTGCCATCCCAGGAATCAATCTGGTGAACCTTCTTTGTACTCCCTCTATGGCAAGGATGTCTTTCCTCAGATTAGGGGACCAAAACTGCACACAATACTCCAGGTGTGGTCTCACCAAGGCCTTGTACAACTGCAGTAGTACCTCCCTGCTCCTGTACTCGAATCCTCTCGCTATAAATGCCAGCATACCATTCGCCTTTTTCACCGCCTGCTGTACCTGCATGCCCACTTTCAATGACTGGTGTATAATGACACCCAGGTCTCGTTGCACCTCCCCTTTTCCTAATCGGCCACCATTCAAATAATAATCTGTTTTCCTATTTTTGCCACCAAAGTGGATAACTTCACATTTATCCACATTAAATTGCATCTGCCATGAATTTGCCCACTCACCCAACCTATCCAAGTCACCCTGCATCCTCTTAGCATCCTCCTCACAGCTAACACTGCCATCCAGCTTCGTGTCATCCGCAAACTTGGAGATGCTGCATTTAATTCCCTCATCCAAGTCATTAATATATATTGTAAACAACTGGGGTCCCAGCACTGAGCCTTGCGGTACCCCACTAGTCACCGCCTGCCATTCTGAAAAGGTCCCGTTTATTCCCACTCTTTGCTTCCTGTCTGCTAACCAATTCTCCACCCACACCAATACCTTACCCCCAATAACGTGTGCTTTAAGTTTGCACACTAACCTCCTGTGTGGGACCTTGTCAAAAGCCTTTTGAAAATCCAAATATACCACATCCACTGGTTCTCCCATATCCACTCTACTAGTTACATCCTCAAAAAATTCTATGAGATTCGTCAGACATGATTTTCCTTTCACAAATCCATGCTGATTTTGTCCGATCATTTCACCGCTTTCCAAATGTGCTGTTATCACATCCTTGATAACTGACTCCAGCAGTTTCCCCACCACCGACGGGATATGTTCAGTATCATTTGTCAAAAGAATAACAAGTTAGTTACACATTTGATAATCTGGTGGTGATGCTCAATTTTGAAAAGAATAATATCGACTAATGGAAGGGTCAAGATATTCTTTGTCTCTTTCTGGGTTACTTGTTTCTCCATTAATTTTGAAATGATCAGTTATATAAGCTGACGTGGGCAGAACAGCTATTATTTGTAAATAACGCATAAAATCTAGAACTGTTCGTCTAGTTCTTACTTCTATCTCACTCTTGGGTGATACTAGAAAACCTTTAACCTGACTAAATCTGTTTAAGAGTGTAAAAAGTGGAAGACACAGAGAGTTTTAACTATTTTTTATTTGCTAATGTACCAAATGACAGGACAATCATATCCAAGTAACTCTAGCCTTCTCCAGTGTTAGCTACATCCAGACCTCTTTGGTACATCTCAGGAATGATTGGCTTGTAAAAGATATGGAATTAGCACAACATGCTGAGCAGCTACATTCTATGGTTAGTTTCTTCAGACACAAAGAAGCCATGATTTTTTTTTAAATCACAAAAAACTCCGTTAAACTCTTTTTATTTTCTTTACTGTTGAAATAACATAGACCCTTAGTGGTCAACCTAGCTTGTGACAGGAACATAACAGCACAAGAAATTAGGAGCAGGAGTAAGCCACTCAGTCCTTCAAAAGTGCCCCACCTTTCAATATGATCATGCCTATGTATGCTGGCTTCGACTCTTCTTCTGTGCCAATTCTCCATAATGCTCAATTCCTCAATCTTTCAAATATAGGCAGTCCACAAGGATTCCACTTCCGGGAAATGCTCTGTAGATCAGACCCCATATTGTACCTCTCTATGTACACTTGTTATATTCCTTCCATTTCATTAATCACCTTGATACTACCCATAATTAACCTGACTAAATATATCTAATCATTAACGAATACCAGAGGTATTTTATTATTATTATTACCACTAGCTTGAAAAATGCTTTAAAATATAGGGGAGGATTTGCCTACAGTCAGATTTCTGTAAGTGTGCTC
Source organism: Mobula hypostoma (assembly GCF_963921235.1). Taxonomy (NCBI): domain Eukaryota; kingdom Metazoa; phylum Chordata; class Chondrichthyes; order Myliobatiformes; family Myliobatidae; genus Mobula; species Mobula hypostoma. Next base: position 47,901,299 of record NC_086098.1, read on the forward strand.
ATTTGTGAATTGGAAAAGCCCTTCTAGTTATCTTTCTCTACGTTAAATGTTTCTAATGATCTGGCCTCCATCACCTTCAGGGGTAGAGTATTTCAGAGATTCACTATCTTCTGAAAAAAAGAAAGTTCTTCACATCTTAGTTTTAAATTATGTCCCCTGACATGCAACTCTCCCACTATTGGAAACATCCCATGATCGATCCCTCTCAAGCTTCATTAGCATCTCATATGCTTGAATAAAGTCATTTTTCATTTTTCTAAACTCTTAAGAATACAAACACAAACTGTTAAGCCTCTCTTAATACGACAGCCTTATCGTCCCAACAACCAGGTTGGTGAATTTTTGGACTGCCCCTAACACTATTTTATTTGTTTTTAGGTAAGGAGACCAAAATTGTTTGCAGTATTCCAGGTATGGCCTCAGAAACACCCTGTACCACTTCAACAAAAACTCGCTTTTCTAAACTCCAAGCCCTTTTCAATAAAGGCCAACGTGCTATTTGCCCTCCTAGTAACATTGCATCTACCAGCTAATATTTTGTGATTAATCCCTCTGAATTTCATTCATTTGCAAACTCTCTCTATAGTCCAGGAGTTGATTACCTATAGATCTACAAATGCAGTTGAAGCTAATGGACTGATTTGCTGTGGTCATAGACATCACTGGACACATGAAGGTCGAATTCAGGAATGAAGCATTTTGCAGGGCAGTATCTTTATACCCTAAAATATGTGTATTGTTAATTTCTTTTAACTGCAGTTTCAAGACTTCAGCCCAATCCTTACATCTATAAATGAGTTACAGCAGCACATCTAGACCATATTCATGGCAACAAGTAAATCTAAGGAAGGCTAAGGTAGCACTGTCATATGTTATTCACAGACCTCAATTACACTGTCTCTATGTGTTTGCGCTTACTAATGGGGTTAAGGCTCATCTTGCAGATCATCCTCTCAACCTTCCCAACTTGACCCCATTTAAATCATTCAGGAGCATTTGTTCCTCAGCTACCACTTTTCCCTTTCAGCTGAGTAATGTGTCACATGAATAAGGTAATAAATGGCTCACTGTTTGCGTTTGCCATCTTTATTGCTGAACATGTGTTTCATATATTAACTGAACCCACTCCTTCTCTCCTTACAATGAACTGTAGCATTGCATTCAGTTATTTCAGCAAAACCAGCTCTACACCTTATACATCTGGGCATAATTATCTGAATCGAGAAAGGGTTTAGGCAAGGTCTTTCTGTACAAAAAATGCTACAAAAATGCCTTAAGCATATTACACCGTAGGATAGGACAATGCAAATGTATTACTTCTGGATGAAAACCAGCTGGGGATACTCTTCATTCATCATAATTCCAGTCTGTAGTGCACAATCAGAATATTTTAAAAAATGACAACAAGGTAGGTTCAACAGAGCCAACACCTCCACAAGTCAAAGGCTTCAGAGTCAGTAGCTGCAACCTGTTAACAGTAAAGTAAGATTTTAATGGACTTCAAAAATAAAAAAAAACTTTCAGATACTGAAGACCTGAAAGAAAAACACAAGATGCTGGAAATACTCCGTAGATCAGGAAGGATTTGTGTGGAGAGAAACAGAATTAAAGTTTCAGGTCGACATCCTTTCAGCACAATGAATGTTCTGATGAAGGATCATCAATTTGTTTCTCCTGCAATAGTTACTGCTCGACTTGCTGAGTATTTTCAGCATTTTCTGTTTTTATTTCTATACTGTAGTTTTATGCATTATAGGCCAACACAAGGTATAATGACATGGGGAGCACTGGGTGCTTTGTTAGCATAACGATTAGTGCAATGTTATTACTGCTTGGGGTATTGGAGTTCAATTCCAGTGCTGTTCTGTAAGGAGTTTCTGTATGTCCTCCCCTTGGAATGCATGGGCTTTCCCCAGGTGCTCTGGATTCCTCCCACAGTCCAAAGATGTAGCGTGTAGGTTAATTGCTCTTTGTAAATTGTCCTGTGATTAGGTTAGGTTTAATCGGGGTTGCTAGGTGTTGCTGGGGTAGCATGGCTTGAAGGGCTGGAAGGGCCTACTCCACACTGTATCACTAAATAAAGAAATAAAAATAAATAAAAGTGCTGCAGTACCTTCCAATTTTGAAAACCTCCATTTTAGTCTTCATAGAAAATTGTGCCCATTATTTTTCAAGAGCAATGCCTCTCTTAGAACACAAGAAAGTTAAATAATAGTTTTAAGTTCCCAGATAAAGTAGTGAAAGGTCAGTATTGCAAAGAAAACATTCTCTTCAATCCACTCCAATATTTACAAACTGAGTGTACATTTGTGACTGGTGTGATCAAGAAATAGCAAGCATATGGTGTTTCATACAGGATATGAAAATTAAAACAGATTCAAATAATGAAGTTCACATAATCCATTACAAATCTCCTTGAGCCAATTTCACTTGGCAGCCAGCGTATCCAGACTTCCAGCCTCTGCAGTAAATTCCACAGGCTCCTCGTTCAAGTATAGAATGAACTGTCTCATTGGATAGTTTTGCATTAAATATCCAAATGAATAAACCCTGTCTAATATGACAGTACAAAACTTGAAAATGATGACTGATTATCTGCAGGTCAGAACATTACTTGGAAGAGCTTTTGCAAATTATTTGTCATGCTTTACATAACAAGATCAAAAGGTTATGTAAATTTCTACTATAGATACATCATTAACTTGTAATTTTCATAACATATGACATTTACAATAAAAGGTCATTTACAAAAGGTTCATCCATTTACAGAGTTATTTGTAACCAAGTGGAATGAGAAAGAAGATGACTTATTTTGAAGACTCCAAACCATGTACAATACCTTCCATCATCCCCATGCCTCCTGGAGGAATGCAATGGCCTGCGTGGCTTATAGCCCAGACGGGATACTTCTGCATCAGGATCTTGTGCAAAATTTGCATGAAGAGTTTATAGTAACATACAATTCCTGGATTCCCTGTGAAAATACACAAAAGACAACAGGTTTATTAGAAAATAAGTGTCATAATGAAAGGTAATCTCCTGTTACTCAGTTTTGGCATTATAAACCATGCTGTGTGGGAGAACTTGATTATATAAGAAGTTAAGTATCCTGCTGTAAACTAGCAAAATATAAGATTTGTAATTTTGAAATAAGTAATAGCATATTTATCTTGAACTCTACATTCAAAATAATTGAAGTCAAAAGTCTATCCTAGGAAGAATATCCTTTAATCTGAATGATCATAATTCATAACATTAATTGCACTGAATCACCAAATTCTTACTGACAGAAAGATCCCATCAGATCTATTCTGGCTCCATCAATATAATTTTTCATCCCCTTCCCTATAGTACTGCAAATTATTCTCTATCCAGTGCCTAAATAATTTCCTTTACAAGGCATTGACTGATTCCATTTCCACCACCTCTACAGACAGTGAATTCCAGATCCTAACTGCTTTCTAAGCAAAACAAAGTTATGTAATCTCTCCTGCATTCAAATACACCTAATATATGATGATCATAACAACTACTATTTCTTATTTACTAGATTTTAATTATATAGAAATATAGCACATTTTTGAAAATACATCTTGGACATTATTTTGCATTTCCATAAAATTAAAGTATATGCACCCTAACACAACTCTGGGATCAGCTTGGTTTATACTTGTACTTAGAGATCCATCTCTAAATGTTAATTAGCTATTGCAGCAAGATCTACAAGCTTCTCATCAATGCCTCATGTTAGAATAGCATCACCTCAGGAGGAGGAAAAAATGTCAAAATTACTTAGATCACCTCACAAGCACCAAATGGGCTGGGTGCCAGTTAGGTTTTTACACAGGATGGGAAAAAATGACTGCAGCACTGAATTGGATTAAGAACAATGTTGAACAAACTTAGTTACAATGCAGTATATCCAGCTAAACAGGAGATTTGTTGTAGGTTTCCACACACTACTACTCAGTGACCAGAACTACACACAGTCCGTGACCGAGGCATCAGAGGCTTAAATGCATGTTTGAAAGAATCTTTTCCTCACTCAAAGCAGATCCTTAGATGCTACTGCTCATAGAATTGCCTATTTCCTATTCTTGAAGAGATACCACAATAAGTTATTGTCTATTTAATCAACATGCCAAATGCAATATACTATGCTTGATATATTGTATTAAACTTATAGAACATAGAATATTACAGCACAGTACAGGCCCTTCAGCCCACAATGTTGCGCCGACTCTCAAACCCTGCCTCCCATATAACCCCCCACCTTAAATTCCTCCATATACCTGTCTAGTAGTCTCTTAAATTTCACTAATGTATCTGCCTCCACCACTGACGAAGGCAGAGCATTCCACGCACCAGCTGCTCTCTGAGTAAAAAACCTTCCTCTAATATTCCCCTCGAACTTCCCATCCCTTACCTTAAAGCCATGTCCTCTTGTATTGAGCACTGGTGCCCTGGGGAAGAGGCGCTGGCTATCCACTCTATCTATTCCTCTTAATATCTTCTACACCTCTATCATATCTCCTCTCATCCTTCTTCTCTCCAAAGAGTAAAGCCCTAGCTCCCTTAATCTCTGATCATAATCCATACTCTCTAAATCAGGCAGCATCCTGGTAGATCTCCTCTGTACCATTTCCAATGTTTCCACATCCTTCCTCTAGTGAGGCGACCAGAAATGGACACAGTACTCCAAGTGTGGCCCAACCAGAGTTTTATAGACCTGCATCATTACCTCGCGACTCTTAAACTCTATCCCTCGACTTATGAAAGCTAACACCCCATAAGCTTTCTTAACTACCCTATCTACCTGTGAGGCAACTTTCAGGGATTTGTGGACATGTACCCGGAGATCCCTCTGCTCCTCCACACTACCAAGTATCCTGCCATTTACTTTGTACTCTGCCTTGGAGTTTGTCCTTCCAAAGTGTACCATCTCACACTTCTCCGGGTTGAACTCCATCTGCCACTTCTCAGCCCACTTCTGCATCCTATCAATGTCTCTCTGCAATCTTTGACAATCCTCTACACTATCTACAACACCACCAACCTTTGTGTCATCTGCAAACTTGCCAACCCACCCCTCTACCCCCACATCCAGGTCATTAATAAAAATCACGAAAAATACTGGCAGACTCACTTCATGAATTGCAAAGTTACTCATAGAAATCTGAAAGATATTACATGAAAAACAATGAGAACTACAATGGTTGTGCTTTAAGTGTGATTAGATGGGATAGTGAAAATTTTATATCTCATCTCAGAACTAAGATTGATATTAATAAAGATTTCTGGAAAAAAGGTGTAAACAGATATTCATCTTGCAGTGATTAAGATCCAAAGGTGTGAGTTATGACGGCCATGACACAACTTGTCATAAATTTTACATTTTACAAGTGAAGACGTATCCTCTCTTCAGTTATTATCCAACATCTATTCAACCTTCTTTATCAATTATCAACAAGAATTCCTGGCATACAAGTTTCATAAGCTTACAGGGTTTCTGGAAATGCATTTGGGTAACATGAGCACAATGTATAGCAAATAACGTTAATGTGCTGACGCCTCCAAATCAACTGCTCTACTGAGATTAGAGTTGCAGGTGTTTGTCCTACGTAATTTGGGTATGGGTGGAGATCACATTCAGAGAACAGTTTTGACAGGTCTCACAGGTCTGCTGGTTAAAGTTAGAAATATGCATATGTGTAGATTTATTTAGTTGTTTGGCTCCAACATAGGAACAGAGAAATGGTGAGAGATTGAATTACTTTTCCATTTCTATTATTCCCTGCATGACGACAGCAAACGGCCTTAATCATAGCAGTGAATCAAAATTCCATTTTATTTGACTTTGCTTAAAACTTAAGTTCAATTTAATTTTCATTTTCCTATGTGTTGATGTGGAGCAGCTTATCAATTTGCATTTACTTATAGTCCCCCAAATAAAACAGTTGTTTAAAACTTAAGGCTTTTTGGGGTACACTAAATGAGAATTAATGCCAAATCTGTGGTCACAAATAAAATTTTGCAATGGAACTCTGCTGCTTTAAGGAATCATTATAATGTGCTCCAATTTTAAAACATTAAAACTTGACATGCATGTTTCTAAGATGGCAGCCACTGAACTATTTTGACCTGCTGTGGGCTTTCATGTGAAACATTTACATCAAGCAGTTGCCATGGAGAAAGTAGTTAATTAGATTTCTATTATTAAGCAATTCGTAATTGTTATTAAGTGGGGGGGGGGGAACGAAACCTGCATTAGGGTGAATTGCAACAGGAAGTACCTGGTCTAATGGGACTTCCACAGAATGTCGGCGCCAACACTTCAAAACTGATACAAAATGAACAAAACATTAGATTTGTTTATTTATTGTTATTTAGAAATGCATGCATTAAAAATGATACAATGTTCCTCCAGGATGATATCACAAGAAGCACAGGACAAACCAAGACTAAAACTGACAAAACCACATAATTATAACATATAGTTACAACAGTGCAAAGCAATACCGTAATTTGATAAAGAGCAGACCATAAGCATGGTAAAAAAAAGTCTCAAAGTCCCAATAGCCCTATCATCTCATGCAGATGGTCGAAGGGAGAAACTCTCCCTGCCATGAACTTCCAAGCACAGCAAACTTGCCGATGCAGCACCACTGGAAGAACCCGACCACAGCGGACTCTGAGTCCATCCGAAAACTTCGATCCTCCAACCAGCTGTCCGACACCGAGCACCATCCTCTGCCAAGCGCTTCGACCCTGCCCCGGCCGCCGAGCATTAAGTAAGGCCGAGGATTCGCAGCCTTCTCCTCCAGAGATTCCGGATCACACAGTAGCAGCAGCAGCGAAGCAGGCATTTCAGAAGTTTCACCAGATGTTCCCCTGGGCTCTCATGTCCGTCTCCATCAAATCAGGATTGTGCACGGCACCCTACTTGACAAATAACAGACATCACCACCGGAGTGGCCGCTGCGAGCTGCGTCGCGTCGCCATCTTCTCCTCCCTCCTTTTTATCAACATCATCAAAATATTATCAACATAAATGTGTCTAATTTCTGAAAAAATATGCTGTTTATGCAATAGTTTCATCCAAAACAGAGGAACAATGCCAAGAAAACAATTTATTTAAATTTTTGTAAAGCTAACTAACAGTAAATAAATGAAACACACGTGAGGGTCAATGGTTCATTGAAAGAAAAATTCACAAGTTACAGTTGTAACTATTATTGTCACCTAGAAGCTTTGTTTAAACCCAGTTAAATGGTAAATTGCTATAAAGCTGGCTGCCAATAAAATGCGTGATATCATAGTCACCATGGATAAAAGATTTTAAAATATGATTTAATAAATTACGCAGTACAATATTGTTAATTGATGCTAATTTGTATGTTACCAACAAACGGACATAAATCTCTCTCCCTCCTCTCTTATCATGCTGCTGACCTGTAATGATTTAGTTCGGATTTTTTTTTTTAGCTTAAAATAAAATATTCATTTCACTTTTTTTCAATAAAGATGGATAATGGATTTTATACTTCTGAATAATTGCCAAGTCAAATTCCACATAAAACTTTAGAGAACACTAAGCAGTAAGTACAACAGAAGTTAAAAATACAAACCTTATTATAATTGAACTCACAAGTTCGGGGAATAAAAGATCTCTGTAAAGCCCACATTGATCTAATCCTGATCTGCAGTCTCTGCTGTGATCTGAGGTACTGGGACGCTGTCACTTGTCTCTCTCTGCACGGTAATGGAAGTAAACGTAATTCTTTAGAAGTAAGCAGGTACAGATATCAGTAGAAAAATAATAACTAAAACAGAAAAATACCACAGATACTGTAACTCAGAAATAAAACTAAACAAAAAAGAAAGAAAAAAAATCAGTGAATCAGGCTGCATTTTGAGACAAACTGAAATGATACTCCAATAAACTTTCACATAAAATACTGATGCTTTAGTTATTAAAACCATTTTCCTCTCTTATCCTGGTTATCAAACTTGAAGAGATATAGTGGGCATAGTGGGCAACTGGTTTATATGATCATTAATAAGTATTGTTAGACAACATAAACAGAAGTGGGTCTTGTTTCTGTCTGTCACAGCTGCTTACTAATCCAGGATGATACTGGATTGCAATGATAATTGTCAGCCTTTTCTTCATTCCAGTGTTTCTTAAATTCACCAACGAAATCTCACGAAAAAAAAACAGAAAATGCTTGAAATACTGAGTAGGTCTAGCAACTACAGGTTAATAAGCCTTTCATTAGACTCAAAAAAACAAGTTTAATATTGCAGAATTAGCGAGAAAGGGTGGAAAGAATCAAAGAGAAAGTCTGCGAGAGGATGAATTCAAACATAGATGGAGTAACACATGGCAAGGGTGAAGGCTGAAAGAGTATGAGAAAGGCCAGCGAAAAACAAAAGGAGAAGTAGCACTATGGTACAGTAGTTAGTGATGTGACTGCATACCTCCAGTGATGTGGGTTCAAAAGTGACCTTGAGTGCTGCCTGTTTACAGATTGCAATGAATTCCACCCTCTGGCTACAGAAATTCCTTCTCATCTCTGTTTTATAGGAACATTCTTTTACTCTGAGGCTATGCCTTGTCCTAGACTCCCCCCACAGGAAACATCCTTTCCATGTCCAACCTATCGAAGTCCACTGCTCCCTCTAAGCTGCACGGGTGCACGGCCATGCAGGAACTGAAATGTTCCTGCACTTACAGTCTTTGTTGCTGCGAAGCTGGAATGATCCTTTACATAATATCAATATAATTTTGAAGTTACGTTAAAATAATTTTGAAATTATGCAAACACAATTTTGAAATCTGTTAATATAATTGTGAAATACCTGTAATTAATTGTGTTAATGAATAAACATACTAAACGATAACCTTTACTTTGAAACATTTTAGAGCATCAACATTTTTACTTTGTCAAGTGTTTCGTTACGACACTTAAAAAAACAGTGCATACAACGTTTAGCAGGTCCTTAGTTAAAAAAAAGAAAAACTAGAAGAATTAGCTAATGTCACAGAATGTGATGTTGTGTTATTTAGACCACTAAACAAAGGAAGTTGGCTGACAAGTTAATATCCAATCAGCAACTATTGCCTGAAGATCTTGATCAATCCACAAATGAGTAGCATCAACTGTCCTTAACAATGTGTTAGAAGACCATGACACCATTCAGCCCAACGAGGCTGCTCTGCCATTCCATCAAGGAGCATTACCTCCCTGCTTTTATATTCTATTTCTCTTGAAATAAATGCCAACATTGCATTTGCCTTCTTTACCACAGACTCAACCTGTAAATTAACCTTCTGGGAGTCTTGCACGAGTGCTCCTTAAGGCTGATTTATACTTGTGCGTCAACTCAACGCCATAGGTACGGTGTAGCCGCGAACCCTACGCGGAGCCGACGCGGATCCCTACGCTGTAGCCTGACGCACATCTCTCCCAAAATGTAACTACGCGTCGCAGCAACGCAGACCGCAACAACTGTGATTGGTCCGCTTGGTAGCATTGCATTTCCTCCTACGCTGCAATAGCTTCCCATTGGGCGACTGAAGGGCAGGGAAGGAACTCTGGCTGCAATGCTCTCCATAAAGCTTTACAGACCTCCGAAATTATGGAGGACACATTTCGCTTTTACGAAAAAAGCCGCTCGTTTTAAACTTGCTTACCCCGAGAAAGATGACCATGAAGCCTTGCGCGGGCAGGTGTGTGCGCATGTGTGATGTGCCTGAATTGCAGAGTGACACAGACACACCAACGCACAAGTATAAATGCTCACAATGCGCGTAGGCTACTTGCGTAGGCTACGGCGTAAGCTTGATGCACAAGTATAAATCAGCCTCAAGTCCCTCTGCACCTCTGAAGTTTGAACCTTCTCCCCATTTAGATAATACTCCGCACTATTGTTCCTTTTACCAAAATGCATTATCATACCACTTATTTTTGCCTATTCTTCCAATCTAAGTCCTGCTTCCTTAGCACTACCTACTCCTCCACCTATCTTCATATCATCCGCAAACTTGGCCACAAAACCATCAATTCCAAATCACAGACAAACAATGTGAAAAGTAACGGTTTCAATATTGACCCTTGTGGGATACCACTGGCAGCCAACCAGAAAAGGCCCCCTTTATTCCCACTTGTTGCCTCCTGCCTGTCAGCCATTTCTCTATCTATGGCAGCATCTTTCCAGTAACACCGTAGAATTTTATCTTGTTAAATAACCTCATGTGCGGCACTTTATCAAATGCCTTCTGATTTGGAATCATTGTAAATTCCGTTAGAAAAGCAGTTTGAATACAATTGAAGCACTGCAGTATGCAAAAGCAGAAATTATCATGGCGATACTGTTATTGGAGTGAAAGATCTGTTTGTATCTATAAGTTCTGATGTCAATACTGTGCCTATTATTTGATTCCTTCAATATGTGTGTAATTATGGATGATAGATTTCCTGAATTAAGTGGATGGCAAGCTTTTGACCCTTTTGCTGTTTCAAATACAACTAATATTGAATTTGGAAAAGAGAATGTTGTATGACTCACAAAAAAAATTACGAAGCTACTATTACAAACTATGACGAAAGTGTTGCTGCAAAAATATCGCGGCAATACTGCGATTTTAAATTTATCATTTCTATGAAAGTTAAGACTGGTTCAATTAAGATGTTCACTAATATGTTGAACTACAAGCTTAGAAATGAAGAATTTGAAGAACTGTCAATTCATGTTGACATCGTTGGAACATTTCAAGTTTCTCATGCTGACTGCGAATGTAGATTCAATCCTATGAATTCAATCAAATGTAAATCCAGAAAAAGACCAGCTGGAAAATTTGGATGATCAAATGAGGATTAAGACATATTTTTCATTTGGATGTGACATTAATCTGGAGAGTGTATATAGACAATGGATTTGTAATAAAGACAGACGAGGAGAGGTTTACAGAATGTGAAAGATTTTCTTTGTTATACAGTATTTCATTAAACCCTTCAATTAATAAATATAATCAAAAGTATGTGATTTTTCAATTTTCATTCTAAATATTCACAGTATATATATTACAAAAAAACATTTAAAGTGTCACACAGTTTTCAGTCTATGTAAAATTTCCTGCTCAGAACAATGGTTGGTCCATGCAACTGTGAAAAAAATTAGAGGGCATGTGTCCAGGCTTTTTACTACTTGGTAGGTTTCAATGTGATTTCTCCCCCACCCCAACTTCCTTCTTCTAAACTCTAGTGAGCCAGTGAGTACAGGCCCAGAGCCATCAAACACTCCTAATATGTTAACCACTTCACCCTCAGCAGCAGTCTTGTAATCCTCGTCTGGACCCTCTCCAATGCCAGCACAAGCTTCCACATATGGGGCAAACCTGTTCACAATACTGCAAATGTGGTGTGACCAATGCCTTATAAAGCCATACACGATGTTGAGGGGATATGAGAGAGAATAAGTTACAAGCACTAAGTAGGGGAATGGGATAAATGGGAATACTCTGAGAGCTGGCATAGACTTGATGGCCCACATCAGAAGAAAATATGAGAGATTTAAAACTTAAGGAGGAGAGGAATGAAATAAGAAATATCAGAAGAGGAACAAAATGACCATTATGCTCTTTTTGTTCCACCCTGATTTCCAGATGTTCAATGAACACCTTTGCCAATTTGTTTTAGACCATCCAATCAGCTGCCTTTGCTGATTTTCTCGTTGCCTGTTCGCAACTGCGTCAAACCTACTCCAAACTTTATCACAATTTAACCCTAATGCATTTTTTTCTAGTTTCTTCCACCTCTTCTCATGTATTCTCTAGCTGATCCAATATAGTTTTTTGGCCTCTATGTTAGCAGATATTATTTAAGGCTCTCTATTTATTAGGAATTTTTTACTGCTTCTTTTTTCAGATCTCCATGTCTGAATCCTTCCAATCTGGTTTCTGCCAAAAATCATGTCTTTGTACAAATTCACAGTTGCTCAAACAATTCTTCTCAAGTTGTTTTTGGACTTTACAGCAATTGATCAGCATTCTGCAATTTCTCCTGTTGTCATCTGGCTAGATGGCACAGCAATAAACTTTCCCCAATCTTATTGATCTGGCTGCAGCCACAGAATTACCTGGAAAGGTTTCTCTTCTTGCTTTCACATCATATACCCCCAAAGTGGCAGTGTTTCATGACTCTGCCTTAGCTTTCATTTACACACTACCTCTTGCTGATGTGATCCAAAATAGTCTCAAGAGTCAATTTCTATCCTGGTGATATTGCTTCTTGATCCCTTTCGACTTACATTACTTAAATGTGTGTCCACTATCCAGTATTAAATGAGCAGAAAATTCCTCTGATTAAACATTGGTTAACATTGCCTTCCAACTGTTCCCTAACCACAATGATGTAATTCTGCTCTCCAGTGACTGCCTGACCTCGAATCTTGCCAAATCTCATCATCATTAATATTGTTCAGTTTATCTTTACCTCACCTCAGTTCTTATCCTTTAAGATAATTCCTCCCATTCTTCCTTATAACCTACAAGGAGGTGATGCCAGTCGATGCCAATTTATGTAAAAATCCCACCCTTTTCTGTGGCTTGGTCTGAAAGTTTGCTTGATTACATTCCTATGAAGTGCCTTGGAATATCTTAGTTAATTAAAGATGCTATATTAATACACGTCGCTGCTATTAAGAAGGAAAGTGAGACAAATAAAAAAAAAACTAGCTTGTTGGAATGTGGTGACACTGGCAAATCTAGTCAAACTAAATATAGTTGGCTTGAGGGTGTAAAAGATAATGGATAGGAATCACATAGCAATCAGACCAGGTCAGGTTCTTCAGCAATAAAATTGTAGAAATTAGTCAATTCCTAACAACGTCCTATAAGTGAACGGAATTATTCCATTTCAAGATTTTCCTAGATTTGCTACCTCTGGGTTGCTAACCTGATACCATAATCACTAGGGTATCAGAAAGACAATTCCAAGTTTTAACTTGTCTCACATATGCGTTCATTTATTGTTTGACCACTTAGTCGAGTTCAACTCTTCATGACCTCATGGACTAGAGGGTCCTTCGGGTTTTCATAGCAAGATACGGCAGTAGATCTGCACAGTAGAAGCCTTTCTTCCGCACAGGCGCTGCTGCTGCCCAGGTTGAGAGCCGGCTGGGTTGATCTCAGTACCAACTGCCTTGAAGTCCAGTGTTGATGCCACTACACCAGTTCCAACAGTGGTGTGGGAGGAATTACCTGCTCCCGAATGATTTTAGGAGGAAGACGACTGTAACGAGCCCTGTATATATTCTGGGAGAGAAAGTTGCTGTGGCGGAGCAGTACAAAAACTGGGGTGTTCACTTTGACAATAGACTTATATATAGGCATCCATTAGTCTCATGAGACCATGGATTTGCGCCTTGGAAGGTTTCCGGGGCACAAGCCTGGGCAAGATTGTATGGAAGACCAGCAGTTACCCATGCTGAAAGTCTCCTCTCTCCATGCCACTGATGTTGTCCAAGGGAAGGGCTTAGGACCCATACAGCTTGGCATCGGTGCCGTTGCCGAGCAATGTGTGGTTAAGTGCCTTGCTCAAGGACACACACACTGCCTCAGCCAAGGCTCGAACGAGTGACCATCAAATCACTAGACGAACGCCTTAACCACTTGGTCACACGCCAACACTTAATAACAGATTTAACTGGAAAACTAACTCCAAGGCTGTTTACAAGAAGGGGATGAGCAGACTCTATTTTCTAAGGTAGCTGAGATCCTTCAATGTGCAGCAGGACGTTGGAGATCTTTCACCAGTCTGTTGTAGCGAGTGCAGTCCTCTTTGTGGCTTTATGTTGGGGGAGCAGCCTTGGTGCTGGTGATGCAAAAAGACTAAGTAAACTCATCATAAAGTCTGGATCCATCCTTGGGTACAACCCGGACTCTTTTGAGTTAGTGGTGAAGAGGAGGTCACTAAACAAACTGTTATCCATTATGGAAGATCTGGCACATCCTCTCCATGACCTACTGAATAAGCAGTGCAGCCCACTTTCGAACAAGCTCATTCAGCTCGGCTGTCACAAGGAATGTTACAGAAAATTTTTCCTACCGAATGCAATAATCATATAGAACAGTTCATCTCTGTGGAACAGGAGAACACACATCATAGTACAATAGTCTCTGTTTCATTATTTTGTACATTATTATTGCACAGTATTGCACATTGGTAAATTGTGTATATTATTATTCTGGACTTTATTATTAGTTAATATAATCATATTTATTATTATTATTGTATTGGCTACATACAGCATTTCAGACTTACGATCTTCACACCACTGCATACACTTGACCTACATCTACACTTATATAAAAAAGACATAATTGTGAATTACAACCTATATTCCTATTCCGGCAGGATAGCCTGAAGATACATTTAAAGTGTATCAGCTGAGCAAGACACCATCCATTTTGATTTCATTATAAGCAGTATGTTCAATTTCTTAAAGCTTTATACTTTATAGTCGCCAAACAATCGGTACTAGAACGTAAATCATCACAGCGATATTTGATTCTGCGCTTCACACTCCCTGGATTACAAATATTAAATATTAAAAATAGTTAAAATTAGTAAATATTAAAAATTTAAGTTATAAATCATAGTTAGAAAATAGAAAAATGGGAAGTAAGGTAGTGCAAAAAACTGAGAGGCAGGTCCGAATATTTGGAGGGTATGGCCCAGATCTGGGTCCGGGTGATTTGGTGACGGCCCATCCAGGTATCAAGTAACAAGATAGCAAGCACAAAATCAACTAAAGACATGTGAACGCAGAGAGTTATGTTAAGACTGACTAAAAACCTTGCAGCCAAGACCAGCAAATCAGGCGTCAACATGCCAGGGTACTGCATGGTGTAGTTGCAGGATACTGGCTTGTGGCTGCAATTCCTAACATCGCACGTCGTATTTTTTTTAAACAATGAACACTGCTGTAAAAGCAAGATAATGGCCATGTGAAAGAAAGTCAAATAATGTCATGCGGGTCATTTTACACCACTTTAATGGCAGCTTCAAGGTGGCGAAAGCCAAAAAAGTAGGTCACATTTTAAACCTGTTCAGGTCAGGAATGCAGCGTGGCATGTTGAAGCAGCCAAAGCACAAACAGAAATGAAATAATGGAATCTAAAAATGATCTGGAAAAAAAACTTTTCATTTTCTATCAGTAACTTACCATAACATTTCTAACTCTCATCTATAAATTTTTGGTTTTGTAACTGCATACATGAAGTGTTTAATGATTACAGATTAAACTCAGTTTCCTCAGTTAAGAAATCAATGAGGATTAATGCCTTCTGCAGTGAACTGGAGCAGAGGTGAAACTAAACATCTGTAGTAAGGGAACAGCTGACATGAGAACCACTATAGCCAGAGACTGAACATATAATCAAATAGCATGATAACTGCATGAAAGCAAAGAATGATGTGCACTAAGGAGATCTGCTGCTAAGACCTTTGTTATTGTTAGTGGGGCCCCATGATTGAGAAAAAATTAACCAAGTCTATGAGAGGTTTATAAAGAAACTGGCGGGTACTTTCTACCAGGCACAATTCTGACAATTCACTGGTTCTGTTAAATCTTGGAACTGTGGGAGGAATGGTAATGAGGCCCTTAACAGAAGACTGAATTTAAACAGAAACAGTGAGCTTGATGGTGCTGATAACCACCTACATTGGAAGATTTAATTGGCTATTCTCAGGCAGCTTTCACAGTGGCAAATGTAAACCATGCTGCTGAAGCCAGAAGCTGACACATTTTCAGCTCCCTTCATGCAATCTTCTCACCTTGTTGCTGCCTTTTACAAATTATCCTCAGCTCTAGTTCCCTGATCTCGTGGTCAGAAATGAAGTTGGAAAAAAAACATACTATTTTCAGTTGTAGAATTATTCCTGTTGTATAAAAAGAGATAGATTCTACAGCAGAGAGATTAATCAAATATTTTGTATCCATCCCCACATAAACACAAAACATTTTGCAGAATTAGCAGAGAGCAACAGGCTCAGGGTGAACAAGGAGCTGAAAGACATTAGCATCAATAAAAATTGTAGTTCTGGGGATATTAATTGGACTGAAGTTCGATAAATTTTCAGGACCTGACAACTACATTAGGAGATCTTTATTTACATGGATGATGGAGGTAGTGAGCACACTAATACTTCTAAAATTCCATAGACTGCAAAATGGTTTTCATGGATGGGAAGACAGTGAACATAAACTGCTCTTTAAGAAGGAAAGATACAGGGAAATTAGGAAACTACAAGCCAACAATTAGTTTGATATCGATACTGTGAAAATGCTTAATTTATTGTAAAGGAAACAGTGAAATTAAGATAAAAATGTATAGGCTTGGACAGAATCAACATAAATTTATGAAATTAGCATTTTTTTTACGTTAACAGAGTAGGTAAAGGCAAGCTGGAGGATGTGGCATGTGGAATTTTCAGGAAGCCTTCAGTGATGTACCGCATACTAAATTACTGAACAAAAGTTAGAGAACATGGTATGGGACAAAAAACTGACCTGGATTGAGAATCGGTTAATAAACAGTAGATTGAATCGGGAGACTGTCTTAGGTGGGGTGCCTGACCCACCTGCCCAGAATTGCTATCAATGATTTGGATGAGGGGAGTAGTGTTATACATCCAGGTTTGCTGGTGACACTGCTGGGTGGCAGTCATAATTACAAGGAAGATAGCGAAGGGCTTCAGGAAGAACACACTGTGAGGCAAAGTGAATGGTGAGGATTTGGTAAATGGAGTATAATGTGGGAAAAACGTGGGGTCATTCACTTTGGTAGAAAAGAAGGTAAAGCACAGGATTTTTTCTAAGATGCTTGAGGTTAGAAAGTGTTCAAAGAAACATAGTAGATACTGTGAGCAATAAGAAGTTAAGTTGCACATTAGATTTAGTGTAAAATACTTTGAGTACACAAATAAATATATTAAACTGCAAATATATAGGACCTTGATAAGTCTGAATCTGATATATAATGTACAGGTACCATCTTCCTACCTCATGAAGTATACACTTGTAATAGAGGGAGTGTAGTAAAGGTTCACCAGATTGATTTTGGAATGAGATGTAATCTCTTAATTAAACAGCCTTGGCCCATATTCACGAGATAAGTAATAGAAGAGCTGTTGAAACATACAGATTTAAAGTCCTGGTTAAGATTTCTCCCACCATACTGTAGATATTTCATTTTAGCAGTTTCTGCAGAAACAGTGTGTCCTGCTGGTAGAATGTTTTGGTTTTTGTCTAGAGATAAGAAGCCCTGCTGCTTAGGAATGTTGTGTCAGCCAATCAGGATGGTGGAATCGAGAGAAAGTTCTAGAAGGCGCGGCAGAGAGAGATTTATGATGGACAGTAGTCTGGTTCGGGGTCTTCTTTGGCAGAGGTTGCAAAGGGACGGGAGGGATGATGCCACAGAATGACATCGGGAGGAGATTCTCCATTGCACAAAGTGCTTTGTGCAGATGAATGGCTCCAAGGAGGTAGGGCCAATATTCCCCAGAGAGAGCTGTTTGTTCAAGATGGATTTTGAGTGAAGTTTAGACTGTAGTGGATGTTTTCACACAGACCATGGGTTTGGCGCCATGAGTAACGGTTATATCCAGCTTTTGGAAGATGCGAACTCCAATGATATGTGCACATTTAGTCTGGTTTAACTGTAATGGGCCTTTTTTCCTCTTTTCTTTCTCTTAATATTGTTTGATAAAGCTGAAATTTGTAAATATACTTCCTTTACAATTTTCTGTGGTGTATGATCTGTTATTTCTTGCCAACCGGCAAACATGTATGGGAAGTATTTACACAGCATTCACCCAAGTTGAGGTTTCTTTAATCAGAACACCACGATGTTCCTGTTTGGTTGAACCCCAAATCAAACTGAACCTAGACGCATACCACTTATGAAAAGTGGCCGCCTCACCGATGAGTCACATGGCTGTTAGCAGAGATAGCTATCGTGCCAAGTTTGCATACGAGCCCGGTGAGGGAGTTACACAAATATTTTAGGAGCTTTGCAGGATAGATATTTCCCGTGGCTGACATGTCTAGTACAAATGACTCACTTAATAAATGGGTTTCATTTTTCAAAACCGAGTTGAAATGTAACTTCCTCACTCAGACGCAATTGTTCACCGACACGGTGGTGGAGGCTAAGTCACAGAAGATATTCACGGCAGAGATTGACAGCATTTGTAACTTTAAGAGAACCATTGAATGCGTGTACAGCAGAGGAAAGTTGGGCTGGGGCAAAACATATCCATGATCGTACTGAGTGCAAGGGTCCACAAGTTACTTTTCCTTTTTCTTAAGTTCTTATAGAGGGAATGCAAAAAAATACCAGCATACTATGTAAATGGTATTTATTTCATTTAAGTTATAGTCTGGAATTCACTCTCTAATCATTTATATTTCAATGTCCTTTAAACTGTTTCTAAACATATGTTGATTTAAGAGAGAAGAATTTAGTATAGAAATGTTAGCAGTTAGTAGATAAAATGGTCTTCTATTAGAATTATGAGAGCAAGCCCACCACTATAGCAATTTGCCAGACTTTGCAGATTCTTTTTTTATTCCTTTTTCACTCTTCTCACTTTCCTGATGCTATGCCTCCTTTCATTTCTTTTCCTGTGGGTACATTTCTCAACACACAAATTTCCATCCCCATCTTTCATTGTCCTCCAATGCTATATCCCCTTATAAATTATCTCTTGGCAAACCAGAGATTTTACATTTTTTTTGCAAGGAAGAACATAATTATAAGAACAACAGTCTATTTTGTGTAAAGAGATGAAATTGATCACCGTGTTCCTAAACTGTAGTGATTAGGGTTGTTGAAGATCGTTCAAGAACCAAATGGTTGAAAGGAAGTAGTTGTACTTGAACCCTGATGGTGTGGGAATTCAGGGTTGTGTGCCTCCTGCCTGAAGGTAGTATGGTCAGAATGGTGGAGATCTTTGATGATGTATATTGCCTTCCTGAGGTAACACATCCTGTAGATACTACCAATGGTGGGGAGGAATATGCCTGTGATCTAAAGTGCAGAGTCCACTATTCTCTGCAGTTCTTACATTCCTGCACAGTGATATTGCCATCCAAACCATGATGCAATGAGTCAGGATACTTTCAACAGTACATTTTTAGAAGTTTGTTAGAGTGTTTGGTGACAGCTGAACCTCCTTAATCTCCAAAGAAATTAACAATGTTGGAATGTCTTCCTTAAGATTGCTTAAATGTGCACCTAATATATTAATGCTCAGGAATTTAAAGCTGCTGATTCTCTCCACCACCAATCCCTCAATGTAGACTGGCAAATATTCTCACTCCTTTTCCTTTCTGATGTTAACAAGCAGTTCTTCAGTTTTAAGAAATTCCGCAAGGGGCTGTTGGGGCATCATTCAAACTTTGGAACTCATTATACAGCCTCACTATGGAAGTAGAACAGCTTGAGAAAGCACATCACAATCTCTTGATTATGGCAATTAGGATAACGAGTAATTGTTGGCCTCACCAGCAATATCAGATGCTGAAAATCACCAATCAATAATTTTTCCAGAGTTGTTAGATATGCATGGACCCTGTTTTTTTTCCCACTCAGTTGAATCATATGTTGCATCTGAAGAGAGTGGTGGTTATCAGTTTGGTAATGATAGCTATATAGAAAGCAGAACAGCCAGCTCTGGAGATCCAAGCGGATTATGATCCAGTGATGGCTTAAGCACATATTTTGAAGCTGGAATTCAATGTCATTAAATATTAGATGGCATATTTTGGTTAAAATAGTTAAATTATGTTCTCAGTGCTGAAAAATTAAATGATGTTTTAAATCAGTTGAATACTACAAAATGTTGGTCCAGAATATGCTGTGAAATGCCAGGCATTTCATGTGGAACTGTTGTCATTTATTAGTCCTAATTCAAGATCCTTACATAGAAGCATTAGTCCAAAACATGCTATCCAGGCCTTGTTAGTGTATGCACAAATGCACTATGAACTTGGACTCCTCTGGTGGTCCACCAGGAACAATGAATTTGTTGCAATGTTCATTCCTCCCATTTATCCACTCTACCTGTCCATTCATTTGAATGAAGGTAGAAGGGGGAAGGAAAGTAAGAAAAAATACCTTTTTGAAATGTTTTAAATATTAGAAAAAAATGTTATAATTTTTAATGTTTAAAGCATTTTGGACATTTTCAAATTATATTACATTTTTAATATTTGAACATTAATTGTTTAATTGATTTGTGGTACTTTTTAAACATTTTGGAATTCTTCAGAATGCCAGGGAATATTCGGAAATATTAATTGCTCTTTACAGATTTGACAGCCTAAATCGATTTCCAGCTGTTGGGTCTTCTCCAGCGTTTTTTATGGATGCGATTTTTTTCAACGTGCTATTATGGCACGTATTCTGTATAATGTATTATCCCAGGCATGAATCTATTGCCACGAAAAGCCTCTCCATTTTTGACTGAGATGGCTTTAGGTGAATCAGGAAATATTAAGTATCTTATTAGATATAAAATAAGTGATTAGCATAGAGAGAAAAAGAAATGTCACTGTACTTTAGGTTATGAAGATATGGAAGACACCAGCTGAATTGGTGATCACAGCAGAAACACATCAGTACTTAGGAATAGGTGAGATAGAAAGAGAATACAAGATCAAGGCAGACAGCATTAGAACTAAATTAAGTATAAACACATTATTCGATTGGATGCGCCAAATGATTTGCTTCACTAATCTAACTTCTGTGATCTTCTGTGCTAATCTTTACACATAGCTGCTCAGAAATGAAACAGCTATGTGAGATGTGAGCCCAGGACTTGGGGAACTATAGCACTGAACTCTGCTCCGATAATAGTAACATTTGTTCTGCATAAATTGGTAGATTAAATTGCTTTATTATTGTCACATGTAACATGGTACACTGGAAAAGAATACAATGAGCATTCACCTCAAAACCCCAATTTCAGTAAGATAATCATCAGTAAGATTCATAGAACATATAGAACATGGAATTATACAGCACAGTACAGGCCCTTCGGCCCACAATGTTGTGCCGACCCTCAAACCCTGCCTCCCATATAAGCCCCCATCTTAAATTCCTCCATATACCTGTCTAGTAGTCCCTTAAACTTCACTAGTGTATCTGCCTCCACCACTGACTCTGGCAGTGCATTCCACGCACCAACCACTCCCTGAGTAAAAAACCTTCCTCTAATATCCCCCTTGAACTTCCCACCCCTTACCTTAAAGCCATGTCCTCTTGTATTGAGCACTGGTGCCCTGGGGAAGAGGCGCTGGCTATCCACTCTATCTATTCCTCTTATTACCTTGTATACCTCTATCATGTCTCCTCTCATCCTCCTTCTCTCCAAAGAGTAAAGCCCTAGCTCCCTTAATCTCTGATCATAATGCATACTTTCTAAACCAGGCAGCATCCTGGTAAATCTCCTCTGTACCCTTTCCAATGCTTCCACATCCTTCCTATAGTGAGGTGACCAGAACTGGACACAGTACTCCAAGTGTGGCCTAACCAGAGTTTTATAGAGCTGCATCATTACATCGCGACTCTTAAACTCTATCCTTCGACTTATGAAAGCTAACACCCCATAAGCTTTCTTAACTACCCTATCTACCTGTAAGGCAACTTTCAGGGATCTGTGGACATGTTACCCCGAGATCCCTCTGCTCCTCCACACTACCAAGTATCCTGCCATTTACTTTGTACTCTGCCTTGGAGTTTGTCCTTCCAAAGTGTACCATCTCACACTTCTCTGGGTTGAACTCCATCTGCCACTTCTCAGCCCACTCCTGCATCCTATCAATGTCCCTCTGCAATCTTTGACAATCCTCTACACTATCTACAACACCACCAACCTTTGTGTCGTCTGCAAACTTGCCAACCCACCCTTCTACCCCCACATCCAGGTCGTTAATAAAAATCATGAAAAGTTGAGGTCCCAGAACAGATCCTTGTGGGACACCACTAGTCACAATCCTCCAATCTGAATGTACTCCCTCCACCACCACCCTCTTGTCTTCTGCAGGCAAGCCAATTCTGAATCCACCTGGCCAAACTTCCCAGGATCCCATGCCTTCTAACTTTCTGAATAAGGCTACTGTGTGGAACCTTGTCAAATGCCTTACTAAAATCTATATAGATCACATCCACTGCACTACCCTCATCTATATGCCTGGTCATCTCCTCAAAGAACTCTATCAGGCTTGTTAAACACGATCTGCCTTTCACAAAGCCATGCTGACTCTCCCGGATCAGACCATGATTCTCTAAATGCCTATAGATCCTATCTCTAAGAATCTTTTCCAACAGCTTTCCCACCACAGACGTAAGACTCACTGGTCTATAATTACCCGGACTATCCCTACTACCTTTTTTGAACAAGGGGACAACATTCGCCTCCCTCCAATCCTCCAGTACCATTCCCGTGGACAACGAGGACATAAAGATCCTAGCCAGAGGCTCAGCAATCTCTTCTCTCGCCTCGTGGAGCAGCCTGGGGAATATTCCATCAGGCCCCGGGGACTTATCTGTACTAATGTATTTTAACAACTCCAACACCTCCTCTCCTTTAATATCAACATGCTCCAGAACATCAACCTCACTTATATTGTCCTCACCCTCATCAAGTTCCCTCTCATTGATGAATACCGAAGAGAAGTATTCATTGAGGACCTCGCTCACTTCCACAGCCTCCAGGCACATCTTCCCACCTTTATCTCTAATCAGTCCTACCTTCACTCCTGTCATCCTCTTTCTCTTCACATAATTGAAGAATGCCTTGGGGTTTTCCTTTACCCTACTCGCCAAGGCCTTCTCATGCCCCCTTCTTGCTTTTCTTAGCCCCTTCTTAAGCTCCTTTCTTGCTTCCCTATATTCCTCAATAGACCCATCTGATTCTTGCTTCCTAAACCTCATGTATGCTGCCTTCTTCCAACTGACTAGATTTTCCACCTCACTTGTCACCCATGGTTCCTTCACACTACCATTCTTTATCGTCCTCACTGGGACAAGTTTATCCCTAACATCCTGCAAGAGATCTCTAAACATCGACCACATGTCCATAGTACATTTCCCTGCAAAAACATCATCCCAATTCACACCCTCAAGTTCCATCATCAACATTCAGGGAATGGAAAATTAACCAAGCTAACCATTAATGAAAAGCAAGCACTATGACCATTTGTCCATTTCCTGAACTATTCCATCTTTTGCCCGATTCATCTCAGGACTGTTAAGGGATTTTTAACACTCTTATGATAAGAATAGCTCAAAATGCACCAAGAACTATGCGTATCATTGTCAACAAACACAACATTAACCATCGCAGATACTTCAACTAATGATCAATACCAAATCATCGGATTTACTGGTCACTGTATGTGTCCAAAAACAAGAGATTCTGCAGATGCTGGAAAACCACCACAACACACACAAAATGCTGGAGGAACTCAGCAGGTCAGAGAGCATCTACAGAGAGGAAGAAAGAGCCGATGTTTCGGGCTGAGACCCTTAGTCAGGACTGCATAGGTCCCTTCAGGTTCTCAATGCTTCCAGAAAGGGGATAATCTGCTCTGTCCGCAACCATTATTATTTTGAACATCCCCTTTACTTTCCCTTTCAGTTTTCTTTACTGGAAGCAGAATAATTATGAAGTACCAAGTCTTTCCTCTTCAACTGTCTCAATCCTAGAAACATTTGAGCACATCTATTTTGAAACTTCCTAAGAACACCACTGGATTCCTAAAATTAAATGACTTGAACAGAATACAGTTCTCCAGTTCTGGACGAATCAACATTTAATAACAATCAATGCTTCTAGCTACGTTTCAACAAAGCACCCTAGCTTTTGTATTCTGCTTCCAAATGAGAATCCCAAAGATTTGTTTTAAAAGCTACTTTTGCAATCTAAACAACCACCCTGAAAATTCTTTTACACATGTATATTGTCTGCCTGTTCCTGTATCTCCTTTTTAATCATAATCATTGTCTCTTTTCATTCTTCCTACCTGCATCAGTTAATATCATCTGCCCTAGAAATAGTATGGTTCAAGATGGCCAACTATCAGAATCTTGGGGCAATAAGAAATGCATAATAAAGTAAGTCTTCATCTTCATGCAGGTCAAAGTAGTTTGCTTGATTGCCACTTAACACACCATTCCCTGAATTACCAGTGCATCATTCTTCAAAATGCTTAGCAATGTAGTACCACTCAAACAAATGATGTAATAAGAGAATCATGTGCTACACTGTAGTCAGGATGTGATTGTGCTGGAAAAAGTGCAGTGGAGATTCAATTGGAAATTGAATGGATTAGAGTTATTTAATTATTGATATAGACTGGATAAGCTATGTTTGTTTTCCTTGGAATGAACAAGGCTAAGGGGTAATCTGATAAAGTATATAAGATTATGGGAGGCATAAACAGGGTACATAGAACTTTTTCTTCCATGACTGGGGTCTCAAAAATAAGAGGGAGAGGAAGGAGTTTTAAAGAGGATTTGAGGTGAAAAGGAGAATTGCTGATATCTGGAATGTGCGGCTGGAAGTAGAGGCAGAATCATTACAATTACTATGCTTAAGAGGCATTAAGCAAGGCACTTAAATAAGCAATGCTTAGAAGGATTGGAGCTTATGCAGGTAAATAGGATTAGTGTAGATGGGTAAAAAGGTCAGCATGCACCTATTTCTATGCAGTGTAAATCCATGACTCTAACTCTACCACCTACCATTCTAATAAGGGTCCCCTTTAAGTACTCGGTTATCCTGACCTGAACATATATAGTACCAGTTCTTCATTATTTAAATCTTGGAACTTGCACTCTAGTAGTAACAAAGCAGCACCTTCAACACACAAGTGGTTCAAGGCAGCTAATTGTCACCTCAAAGACCTTTGTGAACAAGCAATAAATGGTGACCTTGCTAGTGACTCCTACATTGTATAAATGAATTTAAAAATCCCATGTCCCAAAGTTATAAAAAATCAAATAAAGTAGGCATTTTAGTCATTCAGATATCCATTGCTTCTTCCCACGCCTTTTGCTACTTTTTAAAAAGATGGTTTAAAAGTTGTTTAGTAGGCATTTTTGGCAGGAGCTAAGGTGGTATAAGGTGGGGTGTGTGACGTATGCAAAAATGTATTCCTCTAAAAAAGAGGCTCAGTAAAATTTGATGTTTACTTTTCATATTCATTAATTTACTTTGCCTGAATCAGTGAGATTCTG
The DNA here is from genome assembly GCF_963921235.1 of Mobula hypostoma. Lineage (NCBI taxonomy): Eukaryota > Metazoa > Chordata > Chondrichthyes > Myliobatiformes > Myliobatidae > Mobula > Mobula hypostoma. The sequence goes on from NC_086098.1 coordinate 47,926,614, forward strand.
GACATATTACAATTGATTATTAATGAAATAAACAGGGTTTCAAAGCTTGAGGGTACTTTTTGATTATGGACTTAAAACTTGTATGAAGTTAAAAGCACATCGAGTTCAATTTTTTAAAAATTAAAACTGGTCCTGAAAAAGGAGAGCGGCATATACGAGTGTGACTTGTACACACAATTTTTCAATAATATCCTTCTTTCTCAGGTAATTACTCCATTTTCATACTTAGAACAAAACTGTTCTGTGTAGCAATAAATTAGTGAATTGTGCAGTAGTTGACATTAACCATTTCCCCACCCACGTCAGCACTCCCAGAAGACATGCCTATGGGTCATGATAAACTCACTAAGTTGTTTGTGGAAGAGAACCTTTGCTTTTCACTTTGACCAAGATATTTGTTAGTGAACATTCCAGCTTGATTCTTATGGCAAATTCCCTTTCAGAGAACAAGATCTCAGAGAGAACTGGAAGTCTTAAAGTGTCTTGAGTAAACATAAAAGATATGAAAACAAAATGCAGTAAAGATCCATTACCAGGAATTTGCCTTGAAAAAGTTTGAGCTTTCAGTTGTCCTAGCTGGTAATGATTAACCATCCATTTATTGACTCCTTCTGACCACAACTTCGGACAAATCTATTACTCACATTATCACCCTATGAGATAAAAATTGAAATATGGGAACACTTTGGCTAAAAAGAGAAAACATAAGCAGAAGATTTTAATGTTTAGTAATGAGAGAACTTTACCAAAAGCATTAGAACAACATAAAGGAAGTACATTACACAGAATCCGGCTGGGATTGATTGGTAGACAGCTAATCTTTGTCTGATACGCAATGATGCAAAGGCTTTTACTAAACCACAGCAGTCTACTTTTTTTTAATTACTCAGAGGTTTATCTGACAGCAGAAAAAAATACAGTGAAAGCAAAGCAATGCAATACAGGTTATGCTATGAATAGTGAAGTTTCAAAAGCAAATCAGCCTCAGTGGAATGCACATTGCAGTGGATTTATGTCATGCAAAACCAACTACAGTATCAAACTTAAAAGCTTCAAAATCTTCATTTTGACACTTCAGTTTCTAAATGGATAGACTGGCTGGAACAGTGATCCATATTTTCAAATATTTATATAACCTCTCCTTTTAGCTAAAATCATATACTGAATAAGAATGTCTTTTGCATTCCACATCAGAAATTCTTCAGTGGTGAAGGTTTGTCTTTTTTTGACAAAGGTCACTAAATGGATACAAATGTACAACATAAAACAAACACATTAAAATAGCTTAACTTCTGCATTTGAAAGAATTTAGTAGCTTTACCATAAGTAATTTTAATCACTCTGCACCCCATGTACTTCTATTAAAATACACTTCAAGTTGAAGAATTGTAATTGTTTCATCACCTATGCACATTCCATTATTTCCTTCAAGCTTTCACCAAACAACCCTGTAATGTTTAAAGTAAACTATTAATGAAATATTCCTTAAATATTCCTCTTGATTTTCTATTACCTTTTTTTTACAATTGTTGCAATAGATGTTGAAGTAATATTACAACCAACATCTTTTGTGTAAAATGCCCATTCTTCTTTAAGGAGTCAATACTGCAATATTGAGGAACCCTACCCAACTTCCACTGTCTACCATACTCTCTCCTTAAATGGATATCACACATTTCCAACAAGGATTACTGAATAATGATCAAGAACTGCAACTTGGGCTACCTTCTCTTGTCCATAGCTCCGGGTCCTCACATTGCTGCTGCCAGAGATCAAGAAGTTCAACCTAAGCAATTTAGGTCCTTCCTAGTCACAATATATCATTGCCAACTGCTAGGGCCAAAGATGGGATTCTGAAGTCAATGCTTTCGTAGATGAAGAAGTTAAACTGAATATATAGACCAACTAATAACTCCAGTATGTTGAACATTATCTGGAATAGAGTATAGCATTGTGCGGTGTATAATTAATAGTACGTTGCAAAATTGAATGGTATTTAAAGGAGCATTTTAGGCATTATACTTCTTTAATCTCAAAAGCCACAGAATTCAAGTGAACAAAAAAATCGATAAAATTGTGCTGCGCATGAATTAGGCACTGCTGTACAAAGCTGTCAGACTTATGTGGCTACCTCTGTTTCAGACAGATATGTGCATTGACTTCACAGAACTGAAATAAACATGCCAGAATCAAAATCAGATTCAATGTCACCAGTATATGTTGCGAAATTTGTTGTTTTGTGACAGCAGTACATTGTAATACATAGTAATTAAAACTATAAATTACAATAAATTAAATATATAAAAAATAAATAAGCACTGTAGTGTAAAAAAGAGGGGGGAAATATTGAGGAAGTGTCTATGGGTTTTTCTTCCATTCAGAAATCTGATGGGAGAGGGGAAGAAGCTGTTCCTGAAACACTGGGTGCGTGCCTTCAGGCTCCTGTACTTCCTCCTTGATGGTTGTAACGAGAAGAGGTCATGCCCTGGTTGATAAGAGATCCTTGCTGCCTTTTTGAGGCATCACCTCTTGAAAGAGTCCTGGATGCAAGAGAGGCTGATGTCCATGAGTGAGCTGGCTGGGTTTACAACTTCCTGCACTTTTTTTCTGATCCAGTACAGTGGGGGGAGGGGGTCTTCGACCCTCGGTGAGGTAGGGGATTTGCCTATCCCAGCGTGTGAAGTCTGGACCTGGCAGATTGAGCGGAGGAGACCGATTAATGGTCCAGCGGTCAAGAAGGCAGGCCAACAGGCATTAGTGGAGCACCAAGAGCACGACAAGGCACTTAGAAATCCTGGTCATCCACTGCAAGAGGTGGTGATCTCTTTAAACTCACTCGGCAGTGGGCAAAGGCAAACCACTGCTGTAAACTGCCCAGTACATGATTTCCCAATATGTCAGAGCGACTGGAATTTCCAGATGTGACCTAAAGTGAGCGAGAGAGTACAGTGGGCCCTCTATAGCAGATGGTGATGGGACCAAATACAATGCTCTCCTCAGTACATCTGTAGAAATTTGCGAGTGTCTTTGGTGACATACATATTTTCCTCAAACTTCTAATGAAATATAGCCTCCTTTGTAATTGCTTCAATATGTTGGGCCCAGGATAGATCCTCAGAGACGGTGACACCCAAGAACTTGAAACTGCTCACCCTTTTCACTCGAATCCCTCATTGGGGTCTAGTGTGTGTTCCCTCAACTACTCTTCCTGAAGTCCACAATCAATTTATTGGTCTTACTGCCATTCAGTGTTATCCTTTAATAGCTGGCATTCATATTTATTGAATTTTCTAATTCAATAACTCTGTGTCCACAATGGGTTTGGGCTGCTTTTGAAATAATATAATATTTACAACAGAGAGGATTGCAGTTGGATCATTAACATATTTGGTGGGATTCCCAGTGGGGGCTGCATTGTTACACCTGATCCCTTGTAAATGATGTCATAAATGAGGGGAGAAAATAGGATCCATAACTTACATGTGCAGGAAGCAGGAAAACAGTAGGTGATGGTACTGGGTTTGCTGACTATGAAGTTCTAAACTCAGATGAAGACCTTAAGCTCTATTTGATATAAATAGCCACAAGTACTCCAAGATGATACTGTAACTGCCCAATATTCAAAGACTACTTTACTTCCCTGTTAATTTTCTGTGGCGAGTTTAGCTGTCAATACCCACTATCTGAGCAGTGGGTTCCCTTCTCCCTAACAAGGAGAAGATAGTTCCAGCTAACAAAGTAGTTTAAAACATAGTTCATTTACTTTTAGTGATACATGTTTAAATCAAAATGAAACACATTTGAATCGCACAGAGGATTTCTATCTTAAACATTTCCAAATCACAAACCATTTCTAAAACACAAAGCATCTTTAAAACAGAAACCACAAAGCATTTCTAAGACACAAAGGGCAAATGATTTCCAAAACACAGGTTTTGGATTGGGACTACAGAGCGTCGTGGGAGCTGAAGTCTGAAGGAAGGCAGTTTTTTTAAAAACTTCTTCAAGTGCAAGAAGGACGAGACTGCGCAGGCGCGTGACATCAACAGGACCGCGCGGAGAGTTTAAAAAGGAGACCACCCTATACAGCGGGCAGCAGAGTGAATGGTAGCACACTGTAGGGCTTTGGCTTCAACGGGCTTCGGCGGTAAACGGGAAGGGGCGAGAGCGAGGCACCAGCTCTCTTTTTCTCCCCCTCACCCCCCCCCGGCTTTCGCATATCGGCCCAGACAGACAGGAACAGCATGGCTCTCACAGCTAACGGTACGAGCTAACGGTTTAAAAAGTTCATCTGTTTGGCGAGGTAAGTGGGTGAGTAGACTTATTTTTCCTGTTTCATTCCTGTAGAATTAGATAGCATGCCTGCAGGGTTAGTGCTTTGTTCTGGGTGTCAGATGTGGGAATCCTGGGCGACCCTGATGGCCACATCTGTGCCAGGTGCACCGAGATGCAGCTCCTCAGAGACCGTGTTAGGGATCTGGAGCTGCAGCTTGATGACCTACTGATTATCAGGGAAAGTGAAGAGGTGATAGACAGGAGTTACAGGGAGGTAGTCATCCCTAGGCTACAGGGGTCAGAAAACTGGGTCACTGTCAAAGAGAGGGAAGGGAAATGCCCGGATACTGGAGAGCACATCTGTGGCTGTCCCCCTCAGCAACAAATATCTTGTTCTGGATGCTGTTGAGGGGGATGACCTGACAGGGGACACCCACGGTGACCAGGTCTCTGGCACTGAGCCTGGCGCTGTTGTGCAGGAGAGAAGGAGGGAGAAGAGAAATGCGGTAGTCGTAGGGGATTCCACAGTCAGGGGAACGGACAGGAGATTCTGTGAGCCTGATAGAGATACCCGCATGGTGTGTTGCCTCCCAGGTGCCAGGGTACGGGATGTCTCAGATCGGGTCCAGAATATTCTGAAGGGGGAGGGTGAGCAGCCAGTTGTCTTGGTACATGTTGGTACCAATGACATAGATAGGACAAAGGAGGAGGTCCTGAAGAGAGATTTCCAGGAGTTAGGAAGGAAGCTGAGAAACAGGACCTCCAGGGTAGTAATCTCGGGATTGCTACCTGTGTCACGTGCTAGCGAGGGCAAGAATAGTAGGATCAGGCAGATGAATGCATAGCTGAGAGACTGGTGTAGGGGGCAGGGCTTCAGATTCTTGGATAATTGGGATCTCTTCTAGGGGAAGTATGACCTGTTCAAAAAGGACAGGTTACACGTGAACCCGAAGGGGACCAATATCCTGGCGGGAAAGTTAAATAGAACTGTTAGGGAGGGTTTAAACTAATTTGGCAGGGGGATGGGAACCAGAATGACAGAGCAGAGGAAGCGGAAAACAGAAATAAATCTAAGATAGTGAGCAGTAAAGATGTCAGGAAAGACAGGCAAGTGATGGGGCAAATTTGTAGCCATTGGGATGAGTTGCAGTAAAATCAAAGCAAAAAGTATCAAATACTGGTCTTAAGGTGTTATACTTAAATGCACGCAGCATAAGGAATAAAGTGGATGATCTTGTCGTACAGCTACACATTGGCAGGTATGATATTGTGGCCATCACTGAGACCTGGCTAAAGGATGCATGTCTCTGGGAACTGAACGTCCAAGGATACACGGTGTATTGGAAGGATAGGAAGGTAGGCAGAGGGGGATGCATGGCTTTATTGGTAAGAAATGATATTAAATCATTAGAAAGAGGTGATATAGGATCAGAAGGTGCAGAATCTTTATGGGCTGAGCTAAGAAATAGCAGGGGTAAAAGGACCCTGATGGCAGTTATTTATAGGCCTCCAAACAGCTGCAGGGATGTGGACTACAAATTACAACTGGAAATAGAAAAGGCTTGTCAGAAGGGCAGTGTTATGATAATTGTGGAGGATTTTAACATGCAAGTGGATTGCGAAAATCAGATCGGCACTGGATCTCAAGAGAGAGAATTTGCAGAATGTCTGTGAGATGGCTTTTTAGAACAGCTTGTTCTTCAGCTCACTAGGGGATCGGCTGTACTGGATTGGTATTGTGTAATGAACCAGCGGTGATTAGAGAGATTGAGGTGAAGGAACCCTTAGGAGGCAGTGATCATAACATGATTGAGTTCACCGTGAAATTTGAAAAAGAGAAGCCGAAATCTGATGTGTCGGTATTTCAGTGGAGTAAAGGAAATTACAGTGGCATGAGAGAGGAACTGGCCAAAGTTGACTGGAAAGGGACACTGGCGGGAAAGACAGCACAGCAGCAGTGGATGGAGTTTATGCGAGAAGTGAGGAAGGTGCAAGACAGGTATATTCCAAAAAAGAAGAAATTTTCGAGTGGAAAAAGGATGCAACCTTGGCTGACAAGAGAAGTCAAAGCCAAAGTTAAAGCAAAGGAGAGGGCATACAAGGAAGCAAAAATTAGTGGGAAGATAGAGGAATGGGAAGTATTTAAAACCTTACAAAAGGAAACCAAGAAGGTCATTAAGGGGGAAAAGATTAACTATGAAAGGAAGCTAGCAAATAATATCAAAGAGGATGCTAAAAGCTTTTTCAAGTATATAAAGAGTAAAAAACAGGTGAGAGTAGATATAGGACCGATAGGAAATGATGCTGGAGAAATTGTAATGGGAAATAAGGAGATGGCAGAGGAACTGAAAGAGTATTTTGCATCAGTCTTCACTGAGGAAGACATCAGCAGTATACTGGACACTCAAGGGTGGCAGGGAAGAGACGTGTACGCAGTCACAATTACGACAGAGAAAGTACTCAGGAAGCTGAATAGTCTAAAGGTAGATAGATCTCCCGGACCAGATGGAATGCACCCGCGTGTTCTGAAGGAAGTAGCTGTGGAGATTGCGGAGGCATTAGCGATGATCTTTCAAAAGTCGATAGATTCTGGCATGGTTCCGGAGGACTGGAAGATTGCAAATGTCACTCCGCTATTTAAGAAGGGGGCAAGGAAGCAAAAAGGAAATTATAGACCATTAGCTTGACATTGGTGGTTGGGAAGTTGTTGGAGTTGATTGTCAAGGATGAGGTTACAGAGTACCTGGAGGCATATGACAAGATAGGCAGAACTCAGCATGGATTCCTTAAAGGAAAATCCTGCCTGACAAACCTATTACAATTTTTTGAGGAAATTACCAGTAGGCTGGACAAGGGAGATGCAGTGGATGTTGTATATTTGGATTTTCAGAAGGCCTTTGACAAGGTGCCACACATGAGGGTACTTAACAAGATAAGAGCCCATGGAACGGGAAAGTTATATACGTGGATAGAGCGTTGGCTGATTGGCAGGAAACAGAGAGTGGGAATAAAGGGATCCTATTCTGGTTGGCTGCTGGTTACCAGTGGTGTTCCACAGGGGTCCATGCTGGGGCCGCTTCTTTTTGCATTGTACATCAACGATTTGGATTATGGAGTAGATGGCTTTGTGGCTAAGTTTGCTGACGATACGAAGATAGGTGGAGGGGCCGGTAGTGCTGAGGAAATGGAGAGTCTGCAGAGAGACTTGGATAGATTGGAAGAATGGGCAGAGAAGTGGCAAATGAAGTACAATGTTGGAAAGTGTATGGTTATGCACTTTGGCAGAAAAAAATAAACAGGCAGACTATTATTTAAATGGGGAAAGAATTCAAAGTTCTGAGATGCAACGGGACTTGGGAGTCCTCGTACAGGATACCCTTAAAGTTAACCTCCAGGTTGAGTCAGTAGTGAAGAAGGCGAATGCAATGTTGGCATTCATTTCTAGAGGAATAGAGTTTAGGAGCAGGGATGTGATGTCGAGGCTCTATAAGGCGCTGGTGAGACTTCACTTGGAGGACTGTGGGCAGTTTTGGTCTCCTTATTTAAGAAAGGAGTGCTGACGTTGGAGAGGGTACAGAGAAGAATCACCAGAATGATTCCGGGAATGAGAGGGTTAACATATGAGGAACGTTTGTCCGCTCTTGGCCTGTATTCCTTGGAGTTTAGAAGAATGAGGGGAGACCTCATAGAAACATTTCGAATGTTGAAAGGCATGGACAGAGTGGATGCGGCAAAGTTGTTGCCCATGACGGGGGAGTCTAGTACGAGAGGGCATGACTTCAGGATTGAAGGGCGCCCATTCAGAACAGAAACGCGAAGAAATTTTTTTAGTCAGAGGGTGGTGAATCTATGGAATTTGTTGCCACGGGCAGCAGTGGAGGCCAAGTCATTGGGTGTATTTAAGGCAGAGATTGATAGGTATCTGAGTAGCCAGGGCATCAAAGGTTATGGTGAAAAGGCAGGGGAGTGGGACTAAATAGGAGTATGGATCAGCTGATGATAAAATGGCGGAGCAGACTCGATGGGCCGAATGGCCTACCTCTGCTCCTTTGTCTTATGGTCTAAAATTCCTATAACCTAAAAAGACATGCCATGATGCATCAGTAACAGAAACGGAAGCAAGAAGACTGGATTTTAGTTCACCTTGTGTTTCTTCTTGATGTTCTTTAATCCATTCCTAATAATTCTGAACTGTTCTCTACATTTCTACCCCTTTGTTCCACTTGGATGATTCACACACATATATTTCCTCTGATATCCTTTTAGCACAAATGATCTAACAGCATCTTTTGAAGACATAGACCTCAACTAAGGCTGTGAAGCTAACTTCCTTGAGTACATAAACTTTTCCAACTATTGTGTTTAGTTTAGGCATCCGTTAGTCTCGTAAGACCATGGATTTGCGCCTTGGAAGGTTTCAGGGTGCAGGCTTGGGCAAGGTTTCAGGGTGCAGGCCTGGGCAAGGTTGTATGGAAGACCGGCAGTTGCTCATGCTGCAAGTCTCCCCTCTCCACACCACCAATGGTGTCCAAGGGAAAGGCATTAGGAGCCATACAGCTTGGCACCGGTGTCGTCGCAGACCAATGTGTGGTTAAGTGCCTTGCTCAAGGACACAACATGCTGCCTCAGCCAAGGCTCGAACTAGCGACCTTCAGATCACTAGATGAACACCTTAACCACTTGGCCACTTGCCAACTCCAACTATAAACACATCAGTTAATGATACACTAAATGATATTATCCACCTGTTCTGCAAGCTTCCTTGAATTAAGTAACTTAAGAGTCAGCTTGTCTGTTTAAAACAAGCCAAATTAAATAATCCATTGTTTTATACTAAAACTGTGAATGATAATAAAGTAGGTACAGTGAGCTGGCATCTTACTTCTCATAGACAAAGTGCCTTTTAAATTCAGAGTTTGTTTGTAAAGCTGCTCCACATTGAGTGCTTGCTTTAACTTCAAGATGGTTACTGCTTGGCATTTACATTTTGCGAAGTGAAGACTGTATTCCCTTTACAACCAAAAAGTAAACAAACTGTTAGTTGGAAGTTTGCTTACATCTGATTTTGATCTTATAAGTGGCAGATGCTGTGTTTAGAAAGCTGAGATTAGCAAACAACCAAGGAGTGAATATCCATCACAGCAGCTGTAATTCATAATGGTGCTTTAACTCAGTTTCATGACTTAGTTGATGGTTAAGAGAAGGAGTCGTTTTCCAGTTGCCAGCAGCAATATTGGTTCAGTCTAATGGTTGTGCATTGCCACATTTCTTTCTGGATTTTATGCTCAGACAGTCCCTTGGAATTGAAATTTATTCCCTCCTTTTTTTTGTAGGAGTGGCAGGGAGTGGCACCCCACACAGACTTCCAATCTGCGCCTCCTAAGGCATGAAAATGCCCGATGCAGGCCTCACATGGTCTGAGTCAACGTTCCCTCCTGTTCCCTCCCCTCCCCTCCCCCTCCCTTTTTTTGTAGGTTTTGAAGTGACTGATACAACCAAAATGGGACATGCCAGTCTTGAGAAGACTGGGCAGTGGGGCGCCCTTGTGGCTGTTTATGATGGGTTTCTTAATGCTCCTAAGTAAGGTACTTGATATTCTCAGTGAAATCTGGAAGTTCCTTCTTTATTCTGAGCAAAAATGGGTCAGGTATTTCCATGAATCAATTAAATTGTTAAACCTTCACAAAGAGACTTTTGAGAACATCCTTGAAATATTTCCTCTGCCCTCCCAGTAATAATGTGCAGTAATGGGAGTTGAAATATTGTATTCACTGTAGAGTCTGGTACAAAGCATGCAAAATGATATTGTCTGACTCACATAGCTACAGCTTCATTATTGGAATTGACAGCTTCGGAGAGTGTGATTTGTTGCCCCTACCAGTGGATTTGGAGAATTCTGAAGAGGCACCATTAAAGGTACTTCTCTGGTGCTTTGAGATATCTGTTAAGGGTAGCCCATGCTTCAGAAGCATCTGAAGGGCAGTGATCATTGATAATAAATAGACCATAATTCCTGATGAAGGGTCTCAGCCCAAAACGTTGATTGTTTACTCTTTTCCATAGATGCTGCCTGGCCTGCTGAGTTCCTCCAGCATTTTATGTATATTATGTAAGCTCTGTGCTCCGTTTGACGTTCTAATCTTCAAACTCTTTCCTGTTCAGTCAGCCATAGTTCTGCTGATATGCTATAGACAATGATGAATTTCATCACCAAAGTCTGCCTTTGCTGAAAGATAGCTTCCAAGGTAAATGGCCCATCTTGTCCTAGTTCTCACTGTGAGCCTTTAGCATGGAGAGGATTATGAGTGGGGTCTTTATGGGGGGAGGGAGAGGTTAGTAGAGAGCCTCGATATTGCAGATGTTTGTGTAAGGTTCATTCTATTTTCTGCTTTAGTGAACAAGTTGATGATGAGTTGGAGAATGGAGCCTCCGGAAAAAGGGCAGTTCAATAACAGAATTGGTTTTATTAATTCTATTGATTGGCTCAACTCCAGCAGGAAGCTTTTTGCTATTTCAATAGGATTTATAGTTTAAAAAGAAATGTTGGTAAGCTGATAAAACTTTACTGAGATTGGGTTGGTGCAGACTGTCAAGAACACAATTTTTATATCATCTGTGGCAGATCCAAGATGGAGTTAAATTTCCGAGGGAAAATAAATTTAAGAATATTACACCACAGTACCTCATGATTTATGAAGTCAATGGCTTCTATAGGTCAAAAAAGCCCATATGACTGAGACTAATCCTTGCATTTCTTCTGAAGTTGTTACATAATTAAAATCACATTGATCTAACTGGATAGAATTCCACAATGGGCTTTTGCTCATTGGAAGGAGATCACTGTGCAGGATCACAGTGACATTCCTTGTGACAGACTACACGAGACCACTTTAGAGTCATTACAATTGGATATGTCTCCTTTCTTGAAGATGATCATAATTATGACACTTCAAAGATTCCTTGGCACACCCTACTCTTTACAGATATGGAAGTTAAGACTGATTTTATATCTCCACCAATTTTCATAACCTTAGGAGGTACATCAACTGTTCCTGAGCTCTTTCGATGCACCATTTTGTGGATATGCATCACTTCATCACTTCCACCAATTAGTGTACATCCCAAAGGTATCACAGCAGAAAAAAGAGCATTGGGACAAATAACTGGTAAAGTATTGCATCGAAAAAAGAGATTTCATGTATCAAAATAAAGGTTCTGCCACTGTTATAACTGTAATGTCCTGGTTCATATTTTTACTGTTATGCTGTATGTATTTCATTTAGCAGTTCTGCAAGAGCAGTCTGTTCTGTTTTCAGCTTCTTTGGGTTATTGTTGAAGATAAGGGATGAAGAGAAATGTGTGCCACCCGATTCGGGGAGGTTTCTCTGGTGAGGGACACTAAGGTTGGTTTTGGAGTTCTTTTTCTGATTTGGCGGGAGATGAAGAGAGAAGATGCTGGGGAGAACCGGCCGTAGGATATAACCCGGTGGGAGACCCGTCTGTTTGAGATGGATTGCGAACGATGTTCAGAAGGTAGTGTGGGCTTTCACGTTGACCAAGGGCCCAGCACGTGTTTGACAGAGAAGTTCAAGATAAGCTGCAACATATGCACGTTTGTTTAATTAAAATGGGTCCTTTTCCTTTTGTCATTCTTTACGAACCCTTTAGTTAAGATTCATAAATATAATTCCTTTAATCGTATGCCGTATACTTTCTGTTATTTCGTGGCCCTAATTTGTAAAAGGGTAGCAAATTACACAGCATCCACACAACCCGGGATTTGGGGTGGGAGAGCTGTCCCCGTCTCATGAGTTAGGCGGGACTGGAGAGTGTTTTCCGTAGACTTACGCAGCCAAGGAAACCAGGGGGTTTCATAATGTTGGAGTAGGATGACAGTTTCTGAGATCAGTGTGAATGTAACTGATAGCTAGCAGAAATGCAGAACAAGGGTGAAAGGCAAAGAGCGCCAGACTAGATTAACATTGGAGATGGGTAAATTTCAGCATTTTGAATTACTGGCAAAAGTCTGCTACGTTATGATATGCATTTGCAAATACAAGAATTAGTTTTTAAAAGTCAATTTAGTTTTAATATAATTTGTTTCCAGAATACATTCAATGCATGACATGAAAGTAATTCATACCCCTGGAATTTGCACCTCATGACCAAGACAATAACAGTAGCATAGCTGAACATGTCTGAACATTTTTATCCTCTGAAATAAGTGCATCAGGTTCCAACTTACTGAATGTTTTGGAAAGGAAAAAAAAACATAGGAGCTAAGAAATATAAAATTATAGAAATAGTAAAAGGAAACCTACCAGTTAATGAAATACTCATACGCATCATTCAAAGTATTAAACTTTGTGGATTAATGCCAGAAATAAATATCTGAAAAGAAGAAACTGAATGTTGCTCATTTCATTCTCCTTAATTTTTTCATCAGTAATACTTTTCTACCAGCACTAACCCATGAGTTAATGTTAAAGCTAGTCGTTAAAATAACACCAGTATGAGATTCAACCTAGTTTCTCTTCTAAGAGTGAAATATTATACCAAGTTCCTTAATCTAGGGTTCAAATTACAAATCATCTCCAAAAGATAAATTCCATGATTGATTTCTTTCATGTGGGACCTGATAAACTGATACCACACTCAGCTCCCATTGCTGCTTCCTGCACTGCTTCAAGGTGAGAGACGAAAGTGGATGGGGAAAATTTGGTCAGTGTTCAACAATTCCCTTCCTCAACTGTTCTACCTCTATCTCAGTAGATAGGTTGGTGGCCAGCATCATCTACACGAACATAAATTTCTGTTGCCAGTTTAAACAGCAGTCCGCACAACAGCTCAGTTCCTTACTACTTCCTGAAAATTATTCCATTCTCCCAGCTTTGCTGCCTCCCTTGCAACTTTTTAATGACTACACTAGTCCTTCAAACTATTCTTCTTTTTCCCCACAGCCATGGTTTTCGATGCTTTTGTGTGTCTACATTCCATTTCTTGCGTTTCTCCACAACAGCTTCTGACATTTCAAAGTGATATCTTTTGAGAATTCTAAAGGAATCTTCAATGCCTATTCTCAATAAATTATTGAACCTATATCCATTCCACCTTCCTACAGCACAAACCCACATAACTACGGGAGAAGACGCTCTTGTTTTTCCAGACTGGCTCCACCATGTAGGATCCATACTCTTTTTCCTTGTAAGGAGTGATTTTCTGTTTTCAATTTAGACATAATTTGAATTGCTTACAATATATTCGTTTGTTCACCAAAGAGAGCAAACAAACTTGGGGGATAAATTTTCATGATGCTTTTGTTCAGTCCACAAAAATGACCCACTTTAAGTCTCCCCCTCCTTTCTTCACTGACATTTCCATTCTCAGACCCGTACACTGAGTGTACACTTTGTTAGAAGCACCTGTACACCTTCTCGTTAAGCAACTATCTAATCAGCCAATCATGTGGCAGAACTCAATACAAAAAGCACGCAGACATGGTCAAGAGGTTCAGTTGTTGTTCAGACCAAACATCAGAATGGAGAAGAAATATGGCCTAAGTGACTTTGGCCGTGTAGTACACACAAAATGCTGGAGGGACTTAGCAGGCCAGGCAGCATCTATGGAAAGGAGTACAGTCAGCATTTTGGGCCGAGATCCTCATCAGGACTGATGAGTATCTGGGCCTGAATCATTGACTGTACCCCTTTCCATAGATGTGCCTGGTCTGCTGAGTTCCTTCAGCATTTTGTGTGTGTTGTTTGGATTTCCAGCAGCTGCAGATTTTCTCCTGTTTGTGATTGGCCATGGAATGATTGTTGTTGCCAGATAAAGTGGTTTGAATATCTCAGAAATTGCTTTTCTCGCACAACGCTCTCTAGATTTTACAGTGAATGGTGTAAAAAAAAGCAAGAAACATCCAGCAAAAGGCAGTTCTGCAAAAACGCCTTGGTGATGAGAGGTCTGAGAAGCATGGCCAAAATGGTTCAAGCTGAAAGGAAGGTGACAGTAACTTAAATAACCATGTGTTATAACAGAGGAGAGCAGCAGAGCATTTCTGAATGCACAACACGTTGAACCTTGAAGTAGATGGGCTACAGCAGCAGAAGGCCACGGACAAATACTCAGTGGCCATTTTATGAGGTACATTATCATCATTATGTGCCATGTTGTATGATGTGTGAGGTGATGGTCTTCCATCTATCTTTAATCTGAGAAGTTCAAATAAGCTCTTCAAAACTTTTGCTTGTTTATTTCTTGATGTAACTCATGAATGTCATGCACCATCGACCGCAACCTTTACTTCCATCGATCTTCCCAATTACTGCAAGAGTTTGAGCTTTTTCCTCAGCACGTCCCAGAAATTCCAGGTGCCACTTATGGGAGGTACCTAATAAAGGGGCCACTGTATTTCAACAGAAGCTTAAACATGTACCTCAAATTCAGACTAGACAGTCTTCTGGAATTGATATGGAATTCAAAAATTTCACATAATGAACATCTTCAGGATATATATTTCAGAATTCTAGCATTCTTTCTGAATGCCTTTAATGATTTCAGATAGTCATTCCTCATTTTCACCTCTGCTGGGCTTTGTTCAATATATTTTCAAAACATTACTGCCTAGAAGTAAATACTTGCACCCCTTTGACATTTAATCCTGCCTTCCACATGTTACAGATCTTCTCTTTCCTACACTCCTCTCCTTTCTCCCCTATTGAATTTCCTGTTCAACAAATTCCCTATCCTATATTGTCTTTGCTGTATCAACATCAGCTCTAGCAATTTAAGGGTCAAACAAATTACAAATCTGAAAGTGCATATACAATTCTGGCTAAGGTGGTATTCCTTGAAATGCACATTCCAGGAAAACTGAGTCTGAAGCAAAACGAAGATAAATGGAACTCAGTGTGGAGGTATATTTAACTTCGTAAAACTTAACAAAGGCACTATCAATAAAAATATATTACATTAGCAAAATCATTTAATTAGGAATAATAACACATCAGGATTGAGGAGCAATCATGAGAGATGGTGAATAAATAAAGCTGGGGTATGAGGATATTGCTGAAGATTATTTTTGACACTGTAAATAACTGACTGAATTTCTATGTTAAATACAACATTCTGATACAACTATGTACCATGTTTCACATTACCAACTCGGAGTCAATTTCTTAGCAAATTATTTTTGAGGAAAATTATATTCATTCCAAATAATAGTTCAAACTCACATGTATACAATCATACTTAATACAAACAATGTGCACTTTTTATCCCAAAGCAACTTAAACCAATAGGAAAATCTCCTGTATTTTCAGGTAATTTTTTATTTACATTAATACGTGTAATGCTAATTACCCATTCTGAAAAAATTACCTAGACTCCAAAACAGTTATTATAATAATGCTCACCGGTGTTTAAATTGTTCTTCATAATTATGTTTTGTCATCAGATAAAATGATGTATGAAATGCTGATTTAGAATGGAAATGCTCTATCTCTATTTTTTATAATGCAACTGTAGACTCTGCTGTGAATTCATAAGGAAGAAATAAAAGGGCTTATACTTAAATCCTTCTGCAGTACTTCTGAAGGACCACTTAAAGCTCACTTTTTGACAAGCTACATAAATTTGTATAATTCCTAGACAATAACGTTTTGCAGATTTATTAAAAAGCCTTCCATGTCAACAGGGTAGACTAGCAAATGCCAGATTTGCTGAATGTCATGTCTCAGTATGGGAAGAACTCGCATCTTTAGTTATTAATCAACTAATTAATTAAATAGTAACATGGCTTAGTTATTAGGACTCCATACTGAGGGTTAGATTCCACTCAAGAATTGAGCACAGAGTTCAAGCTGGCACTTCTTTGCAAGACAAGCAAAGGTACAAAATTTCAAGTGACACCGTTCAGGTGAGGCATTACACTGAAGCCCTTAATGGTGATCTGATAATACTTTCCAGGGCAGTAAAGAGAGCAGTTTAATGTCCTAACAGATCAAGAAAGTTGAAGTTCAGTGCAATATCCATTAATATCCTGATCTCAACATCCACTTCACTCTTTGTCCCCACCAATATTAACACAAAATACTTTGCAGATGCTGGAGTCAAAGCAACACGCAGAACACACTGGAGGAACTCAGCAGGTCGGGCAGCATCCATGGAAACGAACAGTCAACATTTCGGGCCGAAACCCTTCGTCAGGACTGAAGAGGGAGGGGGCAGGGGCCCTATAAAGAAGGTGGGGGGAGGGTGGGAAGGAGAAGGCTGGTAGGTGCCAGGTGAAAAGCCAGTAAGGGGAAAGACAAAGGGGTGGGGGAGGGGATAGGCAGGAAAGGTGAAGAAGGAATAGGGGAAAGCACAATGGGTAGTAGAAGGAAGTGGAACCATGAGGGAGGTGATAGGCAGCTGGAGGAGGGGGCAGAGTGAAACCAGGATGAGGGAAGGAAGGGGAGGGAATTACCAGAAGTTGGAAAATTCAATATTCATGCCAAGGGGCTGGAGACTACCCAGATGATATATGAGGTGTTGCTCCTCCAACCTGAGTTTAGCCTCATCATGGCAGTAGAGGAGGCCATGTATGGACATATCTGAATGGGAATGGGAAGCAGAGTTGAAGTGGGTGGCAACCGGGAGATCCTGTCTGTTGTGGCGGACGGAGTGGAGGTCCCCAACGAAGAGGTCTCCCAATCTGCGTCGGGTCTCACCGATGTAGATGAGGCCACGCCGGGAACACCGGATGCATTAGATGACCCCAACAGACTCACAAGTGAGGTGTTGCCTCACCTGGAAGGACTGTTTGGGGCCCTGAATGGTGGAGAGAGGAGGTATAGGGACAGGTATACCACTTACACTTGCAGGGATATGGGAGATCCGTGGGGAGGGACGTGTGGACCAGGGAGTCGCAGAGGGAACGATCCCTGCGGAAAGCAGAGAGGGGTAGAAAGGGAAAGATGTGCTTAGTGGTGGGGTCCTGTTGAAGGTGGCGGAGGATAATGTGCTGGATCCGGAGGCTGGTGGGGTGGTAGGTGAGGACAAGGGGAACTCTGTCCCTGTTGTGGTGATGGGAGGATGGGGTGAGGGCCGAAGTGCGGGAAATGGCATCGTTGATGACGGTAGAAGGAAAACCATGATCCTTAAAGAAAGAGGACATTTGAAGATGTCCTGGAACAGAAAGGCTCATCCTGGGAGCAGATGCAGTGGAGACGGAGGAACTGCAAATAGGGAGTAGCATTTTTGCATGTGGCAGGGTGGGAAGAGGTATAGTCGAGGTAGTTATGAGAGTCAGTGGGCTTATAGAAGCTGTCAGTGGACAGTCTATCTCCAAAGATGGATACCAACAGGTCGAGAAAAGGGAGAGAAGTGTACGAGATGGACCAAGTGAATTTAAGGGCTGGGTGGAAGTTAGAAGCAAAGTTGATGAAATTGACGAGCTCAGCATGGGTGCAGGAAGCAGCACCAATGTAGTCGTCAATGTACCGAAGGAAAAGTTGGGGAGCAGTACCAGTAAAGGTTTGGAGCATAGTCTGTTCCACATAACCAACGGAGTGGCAGGCATAGCTGGGGCCCATACAAGTGCCCATAGCTACACTCTTGGTTTGAAGAAAGTGGGAAGAGCCAAAAGAGAAGTTATTAAGTGTGAGTACCAGTTCTGCCAACTGGAGGATGGTAGTGGTGGTAGGGAACTAGTGAGGTCTATTGTCCAGGCCAAACTCAGGTTGGAGGAGCAACACCTCATATACCGTCTGGTTAGTCTCTAGCCCCTTGGCATGAACATTGAATTCTCCAACTTCCAGTAATTCCCTCCCTTTCCTTCCTCCATCCCGGTTTCACTCTGCCCCCTCCTCCAGCTGCCTATCACCTCCCTTATGGTTCCGCCTCCTTCTACTACCCATTGTGCT
The DNA here is from genome assembly GCF_963921235.1 of Mobula hypostoma. NCBI lineage: Eukaryota > Metazoa > Chordata > Chondrichthyes > Myliobatiformes > Myliobatidae > Mobula > Mobula hypostoma. Next base: position 47,944,793 of record NC_086098.1, read on the forward strand.
TTTCCCTATTCCTTCTTCACCTTTCCTGCCTATCCCCTCCCTGCTTCCCCTCCCCCACCCCTTTATCTTTCCCCTTACTGGTTTTTCACCTGGAACCTACCAGCCTTCTCCTCCCCCCGCCCCACCTTCTTTATACGGCCCTTGCTCCTTCCCTCTTCAGTCCTGACGAAGGGTCTTGGCCTGAAACATTGACTGTTCATTTGCACGGATGCTGCCTGACCTGCTGAGTTCCTCCAGCATGTTGTGCGTGTTGCCCCCACCAACGTTGCTCTCTCAGATTTACTTCGTCACACATTCCTCACCTCTACTTACATTGCATCACTTTTAAGGACATTCTCTGGAATACTTCAGGTGCTTGTCACCACCCAAGGAAAAAATCCAATTCTTCCAACCACACTGAGGTTCTGAAGTGCCGAAGTCAAATGGCCTTTGCAAATAAACCCAAATGCATTGGTTCTACCCGCACAGTGTCCCTGGTGCTTCCTAGCCTATTGCTTTATGCTCACCTCTGATCTGAAAAGTACTGTTGTTGCAGGAACTATTGCCGGTCAGCTGAGCAAAACCTGCCAGAAAATCATTTGCACTAGCAGGTATAAAACATATTGACAGCACTGACTCTTTACTGCCTCATTTCCATAAGATAATTACTGCCATGATGATTGAAAGATGTGTTTTAGCTTTCAAATAAAACTACATGCAATCTTTACGTGCAATCTGCATGTAAACCCTACAATATTTTATTCTCACAGGTAGACAGGGTGGTGAATAAGGCTACACACACAAAACTCTGGAGGAACTCAGCAGGTCAGGCAGCATCTATGGAAAAGACTAAACAGTTGATGTTTCAGGCTGAGACCCTTCATCAGGACTGAGAAAGAAGGGGGAAGATGCCAGAATAAGGCTTTTGGCATGCTACCTTTCAAAATGTTCTTTATTGCCTTTCCAGCATATTTACTGGAGCATGGTTTCAGTGCAGTCGCCTAATGAAACAGATTGGAAATTACTGAATGTGGGGTTCTGAGAGTCCTGAATGACAATCAGCCTGATGTTGAGAAGCTGACATCACTTCACCAAGCACATCCATCTCAATAAAAGGTGTAAAAGCAACGAAGCAGTGAATCAACACACACAAAAAATGCTGGTGAACACAGCAGGCCAGGCAACATCTACAGGGAGAGGTACAGTCGACGTTTCCGGCCGAGCCACTTCGTCAGGACTAGCTGAAGGAAGAGTTAGTAAGAGATTTGAAGGTGGGAGGGGGAGGGGGAGATCCAAAATGATAGGAGAAGACAGGAGGGGGAGGGATGGAGCCAAGAGCTGGACAGGTGATAGGCAAAAGGGATACGAGAGGATCATGGGACAGGAGGCCTAGGGAGAAAGAAAGGGGGGAGGGGGAAGCCCAAAGGATGGGCAAGGAGTTATAGAGAGAGGGACAGAGGGAGAAAAAAAGGGAGGGAAAAAAGGGGGAAATAAATAAATAAATACAGAGGGGATGGGGTACGAAGGGGAGGTGGGGCATTAACGGAAGTTAGAGAAGTCAATGTTCATGCCATCAGGTTGGAGGCTACCCAGACGGAATATAAAGAGTTGTTCCTCCAACCTGAGTGTGGCTTCATCTTGACAGTAGAGGAGGCCGTGGATTGACATGTCAGAATGGGAATGGGGTGTGGAATTAAAATGTGTGGCCACTGGGAGATCCTGCTTTCTCCGACGGACAGAGAGTAGGTGTTCAGCGAAGCAGTCTCCCAGCCTGCGTTGGGTCTCGCCAATATATAGAAGGCCGCATCGGGAGCACTGGATGCAGTATATCACCCCAGCCGACTCACAGGTGAAGCGTCGCCTCATCTGGAAGGACTGTCTGGGGCCCTGAATGGCGGTGAGGGAGGAAGTGTAAGGGCATGTGTAGCACTTGTTCCACTTACAAGGATAAGTGCCAGGAGGGAGATCGGTGGGAAGGGATGGGGGGTACGAATGGACAAGGGAGTCACATAGGGAGTGATGCCTGTGGAAAGCAGAAAGGGTGGGGAGGGAAAGATGTGCTTAGTGGTGGGATCCCATTGGAGGTGGCGGAAGTTACGGAGAATTATATGTTGGACCCGGAGGCTGGTGGGGTGGTAGGTGAGGACAAGGTGAATCCTATTCCTCGTGGGGTGGCAGGAGGATGGGGTGAGAGCAGATGTGTGTGAAATGGGAGAGATGTGATGGAGAGCAGAGTTGATGGTGGAGGAAGGGAAGCTCCTTTCTCTACAAAAGGAGGACATCTCCTTCGTCTTGGAATGAAAAGCCTCATCCTGAGAGCAGATGCGGCAGAGATGGAGGAATTGCGAGAAGGGGATTGCATTTTTGTAAGAGACAGGGTGGGAAGAGGAATAGTCCAAGTAGCCGTGAGAGTCCGTAGGCTTATAGTAGACATCAGTAGATTAGTAGTGAATGGTTGGATGGTTGGATTACTAGTATGGCCTAAATGGTCTTGGTTGGCAACATCCAATTAGGCCAAAGGAGCCGAACCGACACTGTATAATTCTGTGACTCAAAGTGTTGTATTACTTTGATGTGATTTCAAATTTTCTGGAAAAGGAGTTGAACTTATTGGGATAATTTCTCAATTGACTTCTTTAATTTTGAATTTAAATTACAGAGATACCACAGAATATTTGATAATAGCTCGGACCGCCCTTTCACTCTTTGAGCTGCCATCCAGATGGATATATTCACTTCAATTTCATCACATGATCTCGTAACTTTAACAACCAGCATAAAAATTTTCTCTTCCTGTGACAGTTGGTTAATAAACAAAATTCATTGCTTGATGACATGTTAATGCATGACATTAACAATTTTAAGAAATTAAATGGAATACTAACAAGTTTTTTGAATTTTCTTTCAGTTGCTCACTGCAGCATTAAGCATTTTTATTTTTTTAACTGCTGCATACTCTGGAGCAGTCATGAAGGTCTAAAATTCCACAAAAAGGACTGACACCAGCAATCATCCTACCCACCTTTTGAAATTATTCGATGTTGTAAGAGAATGAAGCTGATAGCTGAGAAAATAAGGTGCTTTGTATAAATCTTAAAAGTGAACCAGAGTATCACTGCGAGTTTTAATTAAAATTTATTGGAGGCTGGCCCTAAACTGTAAGTTGTTAGCTGGATTTCTGTGCAATCCACTAGTCCTAAGCCCAGTAGCAACTTGGCTGATGAATGTACTTGCAAACAAATGGTTGAAAATTTATCATTGTATAAACAGGAACAAATTCTCTTTCCAAAAGTAAACATGATCTTATCTTAGTGGAAGTCAATGTTTGCATTTTACCATAAACGTATCTGCCAATGTCAACCAGATAAATTATCGTCTACTTTTTAAGTAGTGCATGTTACAATTTACCATCGCAGTCAGAAACACTATCCTACAACACTTAAAAATATACAATACATAAAATTATTCACACAATACCTTTATGCATGACAGCCAAGTTTCAAATTACAACATTGTTACAATTTTAAAATTTTAAACTTTTTAAAAAGATGGTCAAGAATCTGAGGTGAAACGTCAGGGCCATAAAGGACACAACAATGTCAAGGCTAAAAAGCGAAGCAGTGCACACACTAAATTAGACTTTAATGCATCATGTACCTTAACTTTATTAGTGTCTTTGCAACAGATCTACAGTAATCCAGTAAACTAATGTACATTGGTCTTTGCTGTAGGAGATTAATGATCCCATGACAATACTTAAAGAGCAAGGAAAATACTGTCCACAACTTATCCCTGAACCTATATCACTAAAATAGATTGTCTAATCACCTTATTGAAGATGTATGGAAGTAAGGTTTAATAGACAACCTGAGCAAACATGGGAAGAGAATGAGGGAACAACAAAGGCAAATAAGTAAAAAAAGAGATATTTGGAAATGCTGTGATTTTTGTGGGAAGGAACTTGAGATTAGTGTCTGAGGATAACAACATGGCCTTATATAATGAACTACAGGAAGAAGGATGTGCAAATTGGAACTGGAATTAGGAAAATGGAAAGTGTTTGCTGGATGAAGACAACTAGGACTCAAGATGTTTCAAAGTGCTACTGAGTCTTAAAAAATAAGCAAGGCACTCACAATAACTGGTAGAAGTGCTGTATAAAGACCTTGGGGAAAGACGATGAAGGAGAGATGGCAACAACAGAAAAGATTGAGGAGTATGTGAAATTACTGAAAATTGGTGCAATAAAAATTGATATCATTGATAACTTCGTCTCAAAGCTTTGAAAGGGATGGAAACAAAATGAAAGAGATTTTGAAAAGGTCCGAAGACCCTAGAGAAGAAATGAAGGCTGGAAGTGGAATTAAAATGGGAATACAGGAATTAAATTATGTTTGTCAGGAAAGGGGTGGTGACAGCGGTTATTAAATGTAGCGAGGCAAGAAAAATACTAGCTCAGAAAATGGAGTGATTGATGATGTTAGAGAGTATTGGACCAAACAGTAGTTACTGAGTGGTGAGGAGCTTAGTCAAGAGGGGATTATGTGATTAGGTAATGGATTTAGAGGAATGAGCCTAGGTGAGAATTACTGAGCTGTTCAAGGCTACACACTTGAAAGCATATTGTTAATCCATTAAAGTTCTCATCATGACATAAGACTAAAGGAGAATCCATCACAAAAAGAAAACTATTTTTAGAATAATAGTAGTATTTGGAAGTGCTCTAAATGTTAACCTTGGTGTCCACAAATGCAACACAATAGCATTCATTAGAACTTTGATAGCCAATTCCAAACACTAGTAAATTGAAAAAATTAAAGACTGTCTCTGGCTCTGGAATTCTACTGGCAAGTTCCATTGGAATTATATTATAAGAGTGGAGGTTTTATGAATTATGATTTGGAAGAAATTCACATCTGCTTTATTTAATTTGGTTTCTGCTAAAACACTATTAATGTGGGATCTTTCTCAATTTGTTGTACATTTATAATCACAACACGTATAAATTATACAACTTTGAGATTTGCTTGCTTTCTTTAATTGGGTTTTTTCGGGTTTCTTACTTTGTGGCTACCTGCAAGCAAGCAAATCTCAAGGATGTATAATTTATACATTCTTTGATAATAAATATACTTGAATCTTGAATTTGTTGTGCTATTTCTAATACACATTGGCTAGGATGTTTTGCATATTTTATATCATTCAAAACATCACCTAACATATTTCTTTGGTTACTTTGAGTTATGCACGAGGCTGAACATACTGCAAAACTACTGGTGTTATTTAGTTTTCTGGAGTTTGACAGAAAATTTCTTTGTCAACTAAAAATGAATTTACTTCTCAAGGTAGATGCTGTACTTAACCAACATGAACTTAGTGTCAGTGTTATTCAAACTTTACTAGTCCACTCATTTCACACATCTACTACTTTCACAACAACCTCAGAAGAAAACAAAGCTGGAATGAGTCTCCCATTTCTCCTGGGTGTCAATATCTCTGACGATCATTCCTGAACCTACAAAGAAGCATTGACAGCAGATACATTTCATTAGGAGTTTAAGGAAATGTAGTATGTAACCAAAGACACTCACAAATTTCTGGAGATGTATCATGCAGAGCATTCTAACTGGTTGCATTACCGTCTGATATGGGGGGGGGGGGCTGCGGCACAGGATCGAAATAAGCTGCAGACAGCTGTCAATTTAGTCAAGTCCATCATGGGCACTAGCCTCTGTAGCATCCAGAGCATCTTCAAGGAACAATGCCTCAAAAAGGCTGCATCCTTCATTAAGAACCCTCATCACTCAGGGCACGCCCTCTTGTCATTACTACCATCAGGAAGGAGGTCCAGGAGATGGAAGGCACACACTCAATGATTCAGGAACAGCTTCTTGCTCTCTGCCATCCGATTTCTGAATGGACATTGAACCCATGAACACTACACACTACTCTTTACTTCTATTTTTGCACTACTTATTTAACTATTTTATTTATTCTATTTTTTCTATTATTATGTATTACATTGTAAGCTGCTGCAAAGACCACAAATTGCACGACATATGCCAGTGATATTAAGTCTGATTAGATTCCGATGTTTCTTCTCTAGAGGCTCTGAAAAAGAGGCACAATGGCAAAACACATAATATCATACAACAGTTGAGCTTCTGAGAATTATGCACTGTATCACATACTGATTCTAAATATACAGAATCAGAATCAGGTTTATTATCACTGGCATGTGTCATGAAATTTGTTAACTTAGCAACAGAAGTACAATGATAATATAGAAAGGAAAAATAAATAACCAACTAAATCAATTACAATAATTATATAATAGATTAAAATAGTGCACAAACAGAAATATTATATTTAAAAAAAAGAAAAAAGTAGTGAGGCGGTGTTCATGGGTTCAATCTCCTCTTAGGAATTAGGTGGCAAATGGAAAGAAGCTGTTTCTGAATCACTGAGTGTGTGCCTTTCAGGCTTCTGTAGCTCCTTCCTGACGGTAACAATGAGAAGAGGGAATGTCCTTGGTGACGAGAGTCCTTAATAATGGACGTCACCTTTCTGAGGCACTGCTCCTTGAAGATGTCTTGGATACTATGGAGGCTTATACCCAAGATGGAGCTGACTAATTTTACAACTTCCTGTAGCTTCTTTGAGCTAGTGCTCAAGTTTCACTCATGATTTGTGTTGTCAGCATCATCTGAAGATTAGTTGGAATTTTATAATTCATTGCAGCACATACTTTTATTCTAAAGTCTCAAAGTCAACTTTATTGTCATATTTACACACGTAAATCCTTTGATGCAATGATATATTTACTTGCAGCAGCATCATAAGCATATATCATCTAAGCAGCATTCACAAGGAAAACATGAATGAAACAAATTACATACAATTTTTACAAGAAAGAATCACAGATATAATGCTAAAATTCATTTTAGTGCAATGTGATCAAAGTGATCATAGTAATGCTAAACTGTAGTGATTAGGGTTTTGCCAGTTGGTTCAAGAATCAAATGGTTGAAGGGAAGTAACTATTCTTCAACCTGGTTGTGTGGGGACTTCGGGCTTCTATACATCCTGGCTCATGGTAGCTGCAAAAAGCTGGCATGGCCTGGATGTGGGTATCTTTGATGATAGATTTTGCCTTCTTGAAGCAACACCTCCTGTAACTACTACCAATGGTGGGGATTGATGCAGCTGTGATGTACTGGGCAGAGTCCATTACTCTCTGCAGTGTCTGAGATTCCTGTGCATTTGAATTGTTGGACCAGGCCACGATATAAGGAACAATTAAGCAAATCTATGAGAGACCTGGGTTAAAACTATTTTCATAAGTACGAGAAGGAATGGCAAAAGAACTTCTGTTTGGTTTTAATTTTAATCATTAGAGTCATTGTAGGCCACCAACTGGGCAAACATTTTAGCTTAGAACTGTTAAATAGTTTTAAAGTAGTCTTTGTAGAAAATTACTTGATTTTATCCAACCATCTGCATTTCATTATGGAGCAGCTGTATAAGATCAACTCAGTAATTTATTTTTGGCCCAATGGCCACTGCTTTTCAATGCATGAATGAAGAAGCGTGGTTCAATTCAGATAGTCTGTGCATTACTGGCTGTGATTTTACTTTGTTCCATATCAATTCAGTGCTATACTACACCAAAAATGAAATTAATCAAAAACAATACCTTGCCTCCAACTTTAAAAAAGAATCTCACTTCTGTTTTTTTTTGAAAGTTGAGTACAATATGTATCCAAAATCATTATTATGTATGTTTCATTTAATATTTAAGAAGATGCATTACAAAATAGGAAGTAATTTTGCTGAAATAGCAGAGAATTGTGGACAAAATAAACCTGAGAAAATGTCAATGAATTCTCTAAATTACCAATTGGTATAGAGAAAGCACAAAGACCTGGTTGGAGTAGCCGGTTATAAAAAAAAGTGAAATGTAACCCAGGTCAATCAGACACCAGGGAGACCCACACTGCATGATTAGGGCAGAGCTTAATATCAAGTGACTGCCAAGATAAAGCCAAATTCTTGCTACTCTTGGACCAAAGACCATATTAACTGCACGTCCAGGGATTGAAACGTGCCTGACAAACACATAAAAATATGGCCATGTAATATTTGAAACCTGGCATTATTTTAATTAAAAGATCATTAATCCTCACATTACTGGGTAAAACCAAATGGGACTGTGTTGTAAAAGTATTCAAGAGGAGTATTTAAAGAGGCATTTCACTTGAAAGTAATAAGATCATAACTGTTTGTTATTGCAATTTTTGGATTTCTAAAGGAGAGTGGAGCTGGGAAGTGTTATTTTCTTCCTGACATTGTTTTTACTTACATTTTCTAAGTATGAACTTAGTTTCAATAGTGACTGTCCTTTTCATTACTTTCACGTGGTTCAGGTTCAAAGTACAAAGTAAATTTTATTATCAGAGTACATATGCGTCACCACATACAACCCTGATATTCATTTTCCTGTGGGCGTACTCAGCAATCTATAGATTAATAACTATAACAGGACAATGAAACAATCAGAGCACAGAAGACAACAAACCGTGCAAATGCAAATATAAATAAATAGCAATAAGTAACGAGACCATGAACTAACACGATGAAGAGTCATTGAAAGTGAGATTATCGGTTGTGGGAACATCTCAATCGATGGACAAGTGAGTGTAGTTATCTCTTTTTGTTTAAGAGCCTGATGGTTGATGGGTTTATTTTATTTTATCCCTTTATTTCCATTCTCTGTTTTCTGCCGATCAGCCAATGCTCCACTCATGCTAGTAACTTCCCTGAAATTTCATGGGCTCTTATCTTGTTAAGCAGCCTCACGTATGGCACCTTGTCAAAGGCCTTCTGAAAATCCAAGTACACTACGTCTACTGCACCTCCTTTGTCTACCCTGCTTGTAATTTCCTCAAAGAATTACAGTAGGTCTGTCAGGCAGGATTTTCCTTTCAGGAAACCATGCTGACTTTGGCCTATCTTGTCATGTGCCTCCAGGTACTCTGTAATCTCATCCCTAACAATCGATTCCAACAACTTCCCAACCACTGATGTCAGGCTAACAGGTCTATAGTTTCCTTTCTGCTGCCTCCCACGCTTCTTAAATAGTGGAGTAACATTAGCAATTTTCCAGTCGTCCGGTACAATGCCAGAATCTATCGATTCTTGAAAGATCATCGTTAATGCTTCCGCAATCTCTCCAGCTAATTCCTTCAGAACCCGAGGGTGCATTCCATCAGGTCCAGGAGATTTATCCACCCTCAGACCATTAAGCTTCCTGAGCACCTTCTCAGTCGTAATTTTTACTGTATAAATTTCACTTCCCCGACACTCTTGAATGTCCAGCATACTGCAGATATCTTCCACTGTGAAGACTGATGTAAAATACACATTCAGTTCCTCTGCCACCTCTGCATCTCTCATTACAATATCTCCAGCACAACGTACTGGGCTGTATCCACTATCTTTTGTAGGATTTTCCATTCAAAGTCATTGGTGTTTCCAAACCAAGTCATGCTGTAGCCATTCCACTACACATTTGTAGAATTGTGGAAGAAACATATCAATAGCAACACCACAGCCCAACAACACCAGCACTTAGTACAGCCCTGCTTATGAATGCCTTATAGACTCTCTGCAGGATCTGCAGTTCTGGTTTTTTTTTAGATTATGAGGACACTCAGTCCTCATTTATTGTCATTTAGAAATGCATGCATTAAAAAATTATACAATGTTCCTCCGGTATGATATCACAGAAACACAAGGCAGACCAAGACTAAAACTGACAAAAAACACATAATTATAACAGATAGTTACAACAGTGCAAAGCAATACCGTAATTTGATAACAGAAGACCATGGGCACGGAAAAAAAAAGTCTCAAAGTCCCAATAGCCCCAACATCTCACGCAGACGGTAGAAGGAAGAGACTCTCCCTGCCATGAGCTTCCAGCTCCGCAAACTTGCCGATGCAGCATCCTGGAAGCACCCGACCGCAGTCCGACTCTGAGTCCATCCGAAAACTTCGAGCCTGGGAACAGCCCTCCGACTCCGAGCACCATCTCTGCCAAGTGCTTCAACCCAGCCCCGGCCGCCAAGCAACAGGCAAAGCCAAGGATTCAGGGCCTTCCCCTCCGGAGATTTCGGATCACACAGTAGCAGTGGCAGCAAAGCAGGCATTTCAAAAGTTTCATCAGATGTTCCTCCGTGCTCTCACGTCTGCCTCCATCTAACCAGAATTGTGCACGGCCTCCTACTTGACAGATTACAGATATTCATCACCGGAGAGGCCGCGCGCGCTGCATCGCGTCAGCATCTTCTCATCCTCCCGACTTCTGTGAGGTAGCTCCGATTCTCAGATAACTACAATACATTACAGCCTTTAGTCAAGGGGCCTACTGCCTACAGGGTGCATGTTACCCTTCTGGATGTTACTACTGCTTTTAACCTCATTGCATCCTAGGCTGTCATGGAGAAATCTTGCATATGCTCTTCACAGTAATAACAAGCAGCTGCTTGTAGATAGTAACTGCAGCTGGGCAGCCATCAAATGTGGGTGTTGGTGGCTGCCCAGCTGGGTTGTCACTATTGAGGACCCTCTTCCTCAACTCTATTTGCAACCACGTGAAAGTAATGAGAAAGAAATTCACCATTCTGGAAATCCTAAAGAACAGTGACACGTCATGGAAGCACTCAGCAGGTCAAGCTGCACCGACCAACACGCAGAGAAACCATTTTGGGTTAAGGATCTTTCAATGGAGTGGTTTTGCCTGATCTGATGAGTACTTCCAGTATCTTCTGGTTTTGATAAGAACACTCTTACCTATTCTGCCAAAAAAAAGATGTGATCTTTCAAATAATTGCCAGCAGTCAAAATCAAAGGCCTTCTAAAATTTATTGTTGTATTTGACCTCCCTTGTTTGAGGGAGACGAGCACTACAAATCCATTCAGAAAACATCAAATAAACAATCAATGTGTGGCAGCAGAACAACTAAGGACATCAAAAATTGAAGCGAACATTAAAAGATTGGCCAATGAAGCTGCTTCACCGGCTACAACCGATTTGAATTGAACATATCCAGAGAATGCATTTGCCTGCCGAAGGAGAAGGATGTCACCTTAAAGCCTGCAGGCAGAATTAAAAGGATGAAAAAATGTTGACTATCTTTACTGTACTTGGTTTCTTATTGCCACATGTAACATATTGTCACATAAGATAAAGTGAAAAACTTCGTTTTGCTTCCCATCCATACAGATCATTTCATAATATCAACTCATCAAATTTGTACAAGGGAAAAAAACAAATGCAAAATAAAGTATTTCAGTAATAGAGAAAAACACAGTGCAGATTTATTTAATTTTTAAAACATATTTAGAGATAACAGCACTGAACTGGCCTTTCCAGCCCTTTGCGCCCTGGTAGCCAGCATCCACTAATTTAACCCCAGCATAATCGATGGACAATTTACAATAACCAATTAACTTTCTAATTAGTATGTCTTTGGACTGTGAAAGGAAACAGGATCACCCAGAGGAAACCACGCATTTCACAAGGAGGATGTACAAGTTCCTTACAGATGACATCAGAATTGAGCTCCGAACTCCAATGCCCTGATCTGTAATAGTGTTGCACTAACCACTGTGCTACCATGGTGCCACTATAAAGACGTGCAAGGCCATAATAAAGTAGATTGTGAGATGAAGACTCTTTCTTAGCGTACCATTCGATAATCTTACAACAGAGGGATAGAAGCTGTCCTTGATCCTGATGGTATTTTCAGACTTTTGTATCTTCTGACCAATGAGTGAGGGAGAAAAGAGAGGATGAGAAGACGGTTTGAAGAGACAGCGAGAAGTAATGAACATGGAGGGAAGGCTGATTTCCATAATGTGCTAAACTATGTCCACAACTTTCTGCAGTTTCTTGCAGACTTGGGCAGATGTACATTGATAGGATGCCTTCCATGGAGCACTGATAAAAATTGGTGAGGGCCAAAGGGGACAAACCAAGATCCTTTAGCATCCTGAACAAATACAGGTACTTAACCATGGAATCTACATGATTGGGCCAGGACCAGGCAACTGGTGATATTCACTCCTGGGAATGTGACACGCTCAATCCTCTTAACCTCAGCAGTTGAAGCTCAAGTTTGATTGTCATTCAATGAGACAAGAATACCCATGAATACAGCCAAATTCTGGGGCCAAGGTGCAAAATACAGTACCAACAACCATGCACAGCACAACACACATACTGTATGACACATATAAGATAGCAGTAAACATACAGTCACACATATAGTGTAGCCTAAATCCCTGAGTCCATAGATATTGTCAGGAAGAACAGCCCTCAGCAGTCTGCAGCCAAATGCAATCCAGCTTGTCTTCCAACGAGCAAACACTGAAGAGCAGCATCTACACCAGCAAGGACACCGTGCCACACCAACTCCAGCATCACATGAGAACATAAGAACATAAGAAATAGGTGCAGGAGTAGGCCATCTGGCCCAGTAAGATTGTGCCACCATTCAATAAGATCATGGCTGATCTGACCACGGACTCATCTTCACCTACCTGCCTTTTCCCCATAACACTTAATTCCCCTACTATGCAAAAATCTATCCAACCTTGCCTTAAATATATTTACTGAGGTAGTCTCCACTGCTTCATTGAGCACAGAATTCCACAGATTCACCGCTCTGTGAGAAAAGCAGTTCCTCCTCACCTCAATCTAAATTTACTCCCCCGAATCTTGAGGCTATGTCTCACCTACCAGTGGAAATAACTTTCCTGTCTCTATCTTATCTCTTTCATAATTTTATATGTTTCGATATTTCTCTCATCTTTCCATATCCTTTGAACAATTTGCCTTTTCACTCAATTTGGTGTCATCAGCAAATTTAGGTACACTACACTCGGTCCTCTCTTCCAGATCATTAATGTATATCGTGAACTGTCGCGGGCCCAACACTGACCCCTGCTGCGCACTGTTCACCACTGACTGCCAACCAGAGATACACCCACATATCCCAACTCTCTGCATTCTATTGGTTATCCATGTTAATACATCATCTCCAACTCTACACATCCCTATCTTATGGATAAGGCTTTTATGGGGCACCATATCAAACGCCTTCTGGAAATCCAAGTAAATAATGTTCATCTGTTCCCCTTTATCTACCGTGCTTGTTATATTTTCAAAGAACTCCAGGAAGTTTGTTAAACAGGACCTCCCTTTGCTGAATCCATGCTGTGTCTACCCGATGGATCCATTTCTTTCCGGATGCCTCGCTATTTCTTCTCTAATGATAGCTTCAAGATTTTCTAAACTACTGATGTTACACTACCTGGCCTATATCCTTTCTTGTACAGGGGCATGACATTCGCCTTCTTTCAAATTTTGGTGCGAATATGGTAGTAGTAGAGGCAAATACAACTACTGTACAACATTTAAAACACATTTGGGCAGATACTGTATATGGACAGAAAAGTTTTTGAGAGATATGGACCAGATGCAGGCAAATGGGAATAAAGTAAATTGGCATCTTCATCAGCTTGAGCGAGTTGGGTCAAAGGGCATGTTTCCATGCTGTACTTCTATGAACTTCTAGAAATACTATGATTCGGAAAACAGAGTATACAGCTACCCAATGCCTTTTAAAAATGGAAGTTGTTTTCTATTCAGAGGAGGAGGCATAAATGTAGGTTTAGAAGAAGTTATAATCTAAGCACAATGCTAAGTTATAGCACATTCAAGATTCAAGATTGCTGAGCCTCTGGCAATGATCTTTGCATCATCAATGAGGACAGGAGAGGTTCCGGAGGACTGGAAGGTTGCAGATGTTGTTCCCTTATTCAAGAAAGGGAGTAGAGATAACTCAGGAAATTATAGACCGGGGAGTCTTACTTCAGTGGTTGGTAAGTTGATAGAAAAGATCCTGAGATGCAGGATTTATGAACATTTGGAGAGGCATAATACGATTAGGAACAGTCAGCATAGCTTTGTCAAAGGCAGGTCGCGCCTTATGAGTCTGATTGAATTTTTTGAGGATGTTACTAAACACATTGATGAAGGTAGAGCAGTAGATGTAGTGTATATGGATTTCAGCAAGGCATTTGATAAGGTACCCAATGCAAGGCTTATTGAGATAGTAAGGAGGCATGGGATCCAAGGTGACATTACTTTGTGGATCCAGAATTGACTTGCTCACAGAAGGCAAAGAATCGTTGTAGATGGGTCATATTCTGCATGGAGGTCGGTGACCAGTGGTGTGCCTCAGGGATCTGATCTGGGACCCTTCTCTTTGTGATTTTTATAAATGACCAGGATGAGGAAGTGGAGGGATAGGTTAGTAAATTTGCTGATGACACAAAGGTTGGGGGTATTGTAGATAATGTGGAGGGCTGTCAGAGGTTACAGTGGTACATCAATAGGATGCAAAACGGCTGAGAAGTGGCAGATAGAGTTCAACCCAGATAAGTGTGAAGTTGTTCATTTTGGTAGGTCAAATATGATGGCAGAATATAGTATTAATGGTAAGACTCTTGGCAGTATGGAGGATCAGAGGGATCTTGGGGTCTGAGTCTCCAGGACACTCAAAGCTGATGCGCAGGTTGACTCTGTGGTTAAGAAGGCATACGGTGAATTGGCCTTCATTAATTGTGGGATTGAGTTTAAGAGGCGAGAGGTAATGTTACAGCTATATAGGACCCTGGTCAGGCTCCACTTGGAGTACTGTGCTCAGTTCTGGTCGCCTCACTACAGGAAGGATGTGGAAACCATAGAAAGGGTGCAGAGGAGATTTACAAGGGTATTGCCTGGATTGGGGAGCATGCCTTATGAGAATAGGTTGAGTGAACTTGGCCTTTTCTCCTTGGAGCGGTGGAGAATGAGAGGTGACCTGATAGAGCTGTATAAGGTGATGAGGGGTATTGATCATGTGGATAGTCAAAGGCTTTTTCCCAGGGCTGAAATGGCTAACACAAGAGGGCTCAGTTTTAAAGTGCTTGAAAGTAGGTACAGAGGAGATGTCAGGGGTAACTTTTTTTACGTAGAGAGTGGTGAGTGTGTGGAACAGGCTTTAGGTGCCTGGTGGTGGAGGCAGATATGATAGGGTCTTTTAAGAAACTCCTGGATAGGTACATGGAGCTGAGAAAAATAGAGGGCTATGGGTAACCCTAGGTAATTTCTAACGTAAGTACATGTTCAGCACAGCACTGTG
Source organism: Mobula hypostoma (assembly GCF_963921235.1). Lineage (NCBI taxonomy): Eukaryota > Metazoa > Chordata > Chondrichthyes > Myliobatiformes > Myliobatidae > Mobula > Mobula hypostoma. The sequence goes on from NC_086098.1 coordinate 47,960,026, forward strand.
GGCCGAAGGGCCTGCATTGTGCTGTAGGTTTTCTATGTTTCTATAGTTTATTCTCATTCTTCAGTTCAGAAGTATAAAGGAGAACAAAATGATTGTTACTTCACATCTGATGCAGAATGTAAAAAAACATAATTAGCTTAAAAATCACAATAAATACAAATACAGATGCAATCCAAAAAAAACTGGAAAAATAACTGTTAAGTGTGGCCATATGTACATAAGATTAGCAATATCAACTAATAATGGAGGCAAGAAAATAGCCTCAGTGATCAATACTTTAGTGTGAACTGAGTCAAGGGAGCGTGACGGGATTAAATTGGCTAGATAAGAATGGCAAGGTGGGATTGGAGGTTTTGAATCGATTGAAACCAAGTTGAGACTATGTAGTCAAGGTAATATGTTTTGAAGCATTTTTTAAATCAAATGTTCAATAAATACGGGCTGTTGATGTTGTAACTTGGATAATTTTAGAAGCTTGGCTCAATAGGGAAACAGAAGGGAAAAAATCAGTTGAGAAATATGAGCAATCAATGATTTTTTTGAAGTTGAGGGTGGAGGAGACAGTATAAGTAAAAACATTGGAATCATCATTGATCATTCTGAATGCCAATGTGAAAAGATGAATTATTTACCAACCATACATGATTTGTCCTTACAGAGATGTTTTTGGTTGGTTATTCCTCATACACTCAAAAAAGGTAATTTTGGAAATTATTGGGATTAAGCTAGGGAGGGTGCAGAAAAGAGGGCTTTAGTGAGCGACAGGAAAGTTGAGTCCTCATTTTTCAGAGGGAATTTTGCTCTTCATACCAGACATTTTCCCCCTACATACCATTCCTCCAAACACTGTCAACGTCATCCAACATGTAAAATTCATCTGCCATGAAATGTTACAATTAGGAAGATCATTTTTCAGAAAGAACTTTCACGATTTAGATCATAGAAGCATATAGAAAAATAAGAAAAGATTATTGCTCCTCTCTGCCATTCATTTTAACTGTCCTGTTATCCCAGGTATCAACTGATATTCTTTACTGCAGTCCCCCAAAGCAAGCAGCTTTCATAGGCAAGAAGAACAAAATTGCACACAATCCTCTAAGCTTTTCAGTTTCACTGGTCTGAAAAAAAAACATTTTTTTCCATTCACAGAAAAAATGTTGCCTAAGGAGCCAACATGCAAAGAAATTCTTTGTTCTCACTGAATTTATCTTAGATACATAGAGGTCATAAAGACTTATCAGACACAAATTTCTCAGACTTTATAATCTTCCTTGACTGCTTAATGGAAAACATGGTCATGACATTCTCAGCTTTTAGCTCAAGATCATTCAGGGCTGCTGTGGCTAACCTTTGTCACAGTGGCTGCTCACCACCAGGAATTAGCAAAGTTATCCAAGTTCTATGTTCAAAGAAAGAAACAGACATCTTCTTTTCCTTCAGTCCATAGGTCTCACAGGCTACATAAATAGCCTCGGCTTCTTGCCGGGAATGCCGTTTATGCTTAGACAACTTCTGTCCCCTATCACGTTCATATGCACAAACAGCGGGCCTCCTGTTGGCACTATTCTTGACCAAGTTCCTTCAATATCCACTTATTCATTAATATTTCTCCATTTTAAATGAGGGCTGGCTGCTTGTAAAGTTTTATCTCCCCTTAACAGCTGACAGCAATGTCTGCACCTGCTGTTTTGCACTAGAAATAACAGTGAACTTCCAGTACATTGATAGGGAACACCAGGATAAAGTCAGCAATATCAAGTTTAGCACAAGGAAACTTGACAATACCATACACTTCACATTTAAAGTCCTTCTTTTTATGTAGCTTCCACAAACAGCATTAATTTGACCCACAATGTTAGTTTAAATCTACACAAACCCCAGCAAGGAGCCATTTCTAGGCCCTGAAGTTTGAGTGTAACTGCAGCATATATGGAGACCAGATGTTTCACAGTAAACTGTAAAGTTCTGAACCCCCATGACAAAACACTACACAAGCTAGAAGATGAAGTATCCAAGGTTCACACTGCATGGCAGCCTTTCAACTACTTTGTGCAACTGTATATGTGTTTACTCCTTAATACAGACAAAAGCTAACATTTCCTTCCTGCTCAGTGAAGCTTGGAGGCAACTCAGTTGTCCTGTAGTCATTACCCGAGTTGTGCTTCACACTGTGCCTATTTATATGCTGACTCATGCTGTAGAAGGCACGCATTTAAGGTGAGGGGGGAAAGTTAAAAGGAGATGTGTGTGGGGAAGAGTGGTAGGTGCCTGGAATGTGCTGCTGTGGGAGGTGGCAGATACAACAGAGGCTTTTAAGAATGTTGGTAGATGGGGACATGAATATGCAGACTGCAGAGATACAGACTATGAGCAGGCAGAAGGAATTAGTGTAATTAGGAATCATTGGCTTAATTACTTCAGCACCACATTGTGGAGCAAAGGGCCTGTTCATCTACTGCACTATTTTATGTTCTATACGCTATTACCGGTACCTGGTGTGGGCCCCTATCTAGGGTTACGGATCCCACTGCCTTGTGGGCATCTTCAGGAGAAGAGAAGGCTAAGGAGTAAACCCTACACAAATCTGGAGTGGAGCCCCTAAGGCGGTTGGATGACGTATCAAGTCACCTCCCGGCAGCTCCTGCAGCCAAGCTGATGCCAAATGCACTGCTTCGCATTCCCTTGGACCACATCCGCGAGGCAGAGAGGGGAATCTTGATGTCTGGGCAGCCCAGGGTCTCCATATTCATCACCCAGGTCTGCGCCCCAAGGGGCGTATCCATTGTCCACTTAGACAGAGGGAGCCATCACGCTTTATCACAGGAGGGTAATCTCTGTGCTGGAGATTGCAAGATGGGATGTGTGGCACAGTAATAGCTCTTCCCACTGTGATTCAAGATTGTTTAATATCATTTCCAGTACACAAATGCAAAGGAGAACAAAATAATTGTTACTCTGGAACCGATGCAGTACAAAAAACCCCACAATAAATGTAAATATATAAGATAGCTTACATACATCGATTGATTGCATGTCCATAAAGTGACGAGGCACAGGAGTGCCTGTACAGAAGGTGTACGTAAGGTGCAGAATCTGCTGGGATCAAGTCCCACCACAATTCTGAATACTGTACTTAGTTTAGGAGTACACTGTGGTGCTGTGCCCACGGAGGCTTGGTCTTTCAGATGAAATGTCAACCTAAAGCTATGCCCCTTCTATTTAAAACATCTGCTAGAACATCTCAAAGAAAAGCAAACACATCCACAGGTTTCTGGTTAATCTTTCCCCGTCAGCTTCGGGTATAGTAGTGGTTCATCATTAAGTGCTGCTGCCTCACAGTTCCTGGCTTCCATTCTGGTTTTGGGTACTGTTGTGTGGAGTTTCCGCTATGTACTCCAGTTTATCCATCATCCCAAATAAGTGCTGGTTAGCTGGTGCAAATTATCCTTTGGTGCAGATGAAATGACAAAGCATCAAAAGGTGTTTGATGAACATGTGAGACAGAATAAAAGGAGAATGGGATTAATGACATTGTTTTTCTGGCAGATGGCGTGGACAAATAGGTTGAACTAGGTCCTTCTAGTGTCATGGTAGTGAAGTAAACCAATACCAGCAAAGCAAACACTTTGGGTCTGCCAGAGGATGGTATTACTGGCCTGTTCTTCCTTATTTATTTTACTGTCTTGAAGGAACAAATCTTATGGATGTCATTGTGGATGGATAGCATCACAAAAACATTAATACAGAAGATCTAAATTATATATCTTTAAACTGCTTCTCAATTCAGTAAGATCATAGCTAATCATTAATCTTTAATCTACTTCTGTGACCAGTCACCACATCCCTTGCAAGAGGTAAAGGGTTGATGGTTTTATATCTAAAAATCTACGGTTTTGAATACACTAAAAATGTACCCAGCACAGCTTTCTTGAGATTGTAATTTCAAAGATGCTGAAATTTCTCCTTTGTCCTAAATCGACCGCATGATATCCTAGGCAAAGGGAAAGGAAGTGAATTTGCTTTATGATCTATGCTTTGTGGGGGAGAGCATGTGTCAGTCTCTACAGGGGAATCCAAGGAACAGAGAGTTACCAGCTTTAAGTTCCTGGGTGCTAACATGTTGGATGATCTGTCCTGGGTTCATCATATAGACATAATCATAAGGAAACCGTGACAGTATTTCTACTTTATTAGGAGATTGAGGAGGTTCGGTTTATCAGCTTAACACTGAACACTCCAACAGACTTCTTCAGATGTACTTTGGCAAGTTTCCTGAATGGATGCATTATGATCTGGTATGGTAATTCAAATACGCAGAAATACAAGAAGGTACAGAGGGTAGTGGACTCTGCCCAAATTCATTGTGGGTACATCCCTCTTCACCACATACAGGAGACATTGCTCAAGAATACAACATCAAAGTTCTCCTCCATCTGGTCCATACCATCTTTCTGTAGCTACCACTGAGCAGATTATATTCAAGAACAGCTACTTCCCTTCAAATATCCAGTTCTTGGGCCAATCAGCAAAACCCTGATCATAACAGTTTAAAACCAAAGTAACCAATCTAATCACTTTACACTAAATTGGTTTCACATTTTTAAAAAAAATTCTAATTGTTTTTGTTGTAAAAATTGTGTAAAATTTATCTTTAATTTATGTTTTTCTTGTGAATGTTGCTCAATGATGCTATGTACCTGTAATGCGGTGCAAATTTTTCACTGCAACTATGCGAACATGTACTTGTGCAAGTAACAGCAAACTTGACTTTGAGCGCAACTTTCTTCCCCACTGCTATCAGACTTCTGAACCAATGACCTCTTTTTCATCCCCTTCCTGGTAGTGCTGTCACATTCTTGTATTTTTAATTCTAAATCTCTGTTATTGTCACTACAATCTTAGCACCATTGCATCATTTTACCCATGTTGTTGCATTCACTATTATATACTTCTTTTTTTACCACATACACTGATTATCTATGAGCCCCACACAAGCAAGAAATTTCACTGGACCCTAATGCAGATGGCAATAAACTAATGACTAATGGCTGGTCTTCACCTAAGACACTTGAACTATATGTTTAATAATCTCAGAATTTGCCATGCTGCCTGGTGTCAGTGGTCACATAATCAGGACATGTAATATGCACCAGATTGTTATATACGGCCATCCTCCACGGGTCCCATGACAGCACTGTCCCTGATCGGTGGGTGAAGCAAGTACTACACCTTGTCGAAGGGTGGCCGGCAGGCGAGCAGAGGCAAGGAATGCCTTACACCTCCTTTAGTAGAGATATTTCTCCACACCGCCACAAATTAAACTATGTCAGTGGTTGGAAAAAAGGAGGAAAAAATAGCGAGGTAAGGTAGTGTTCATGATTCACTGTCCAATCAGAAATATGACAGAGGAGGGGAAGAAGTCGGTCCTGAAGTGTTGAGTATGTGTCTTCAAGCTCTTGGACCTCCTTCTTCTTGGTAGCAATGAGAAATGGGCAAGAGGAATGGGGGTCCTTAATGATGGATGCTGCCTTTCTGAGGCATCACCTTTTGAAGGCGTCCTTGATGCTGGGGCGGCCAGTGAGCATGATGGAGCTGGCTGAGTTTACAACTTTCTGCAGCTTTGGCCAATCCGGTGGCCCTTTCATCCCAGACAGTGGTATAACCAGTCAGAATGCTCTCTATGTTACATCTATAGAAATCTACCAGGGTCTTTGGTGAGATATCCACGTCTCCTCACACTCCTTATGAAATCTAACCTCTGTTGTGCTTTTTGTTGCAATTATGTTGGGCCTTCGATAAATCTTCAGAGATGTTGGCACCCAGGAACTTGAAACTGCTCACCCTTTCCACTGCTGAGCAATTGACGAGGACTGGTGTGTGTTCTCTTGAGTTCCCCTTCCAGAAGTTCACAATTAATTCCTTGGTCTTGATGATGTTGAGTGCAAGGTTATAGTTGCTCCATGACTCCCTTGTCCATTTGTCCCTCCTGGGACTTATTCCTGCAAACATAACAAGTGCTACACCTGCCCATTCACCTCCTTTAATCATCATTCAGTGGCCAAAACAGTCCTTCCAAATGAGGCAACACCTCACCTACAAGATGGTCCGGGCCATCTACTGATCCTGGTGCTCCTTGTGTGGCATCTTCGACACCAGTGATACCCGGAAAAGACTTTTGGACCACTTTGTCGAGCACATTTGCTCTTTCTGCAAAATGCAAGATTTCCTGATGGCCAACCAGTTTGATTCCACTCTTTATTCCCATTCTGACGTCAGTTCACGGCTTCCTCTACTGTCACAATGACGCTGATCTCAGGTTGGAGGAGCAACACCTCATAGTCTGCCTGGGAAGCCTACAATCTGATGGCATGAACATCAATTTCTCTAACTTGCCCTTTTCTTTTTTTCTATTCCTCTTTTACCTCTTCTCCTCCCCTGCCTATCATCTTCCTCTGGTTTCCCTCCTCTTTCCCTTTCTCCTATGGTCCACTCTCCTCTCCTATCAGATTCCTTCTTCTTCAACCCTTCACCTTTTCTACCTATCACCTCCCAGCTTCTCACTTCAACCCCCCTCCCCCACCCACCTACCTTCTCCATCACTGATCATCTGTCAGCTTGTACCCTTTCCCCTCCACCCAACTTCTTATTCTTGGCTTCTGGCTCTCTCTTATAAGTATAAGAGCTGGAATGTTATGATGAGGTTGTATAAGGCATTGGTGAGGCCGAATCTGGAGTATTGTGCTCAGTTTTGGTCACCAAATTACAGGAAGGATATAAATAAGGTTGAAAGAGTGCAGAGAAGGTTTACAAGGATGTTGCCAGGACTTGAGAAACTCAGTTACAGAGAAAGGTTGAATAGATTAGGACTTTATTCCCTGGAGCGTAGAAGAATGAGGGGAGATTTGATAGAGGTATATAAAATTATGATGGGTATAGATAAGAGTGAATGCAAGCAGACTTTTTCCACTGAGGCAAGGGGAGAAAAAAACCAGAGGACATGGGTTAAGGGTGAGGGGGGAGAAGTTTAAAGGGAACATTGGGGGGACTTCTTCACATAGAGAGTGGTGGGAGTATGGAATGAGCTGCCAGATGAGGTGGTAAATGCAGGTTCTTTATTAACATTTAAGAATAAATTGGACAGATACATGGATGGGAGGTGTATGGAGGGATATGGTCCGTGTGCAGGTCAGTGGGACCAGGCAGAAAATGGTTCGGCACAGCCAAGAAGGGCTGTTTCTGTGCTGTAGTTTCTATGGTTTCTATGGTTTCTTTTCTAGTTCTGATGAAAGGTCTTAGCTCAAAACACCAACTGGTCATTTCCCTCCAAGGATGCTGCCTGTTGTTCTTCCAACATTTTGTGTGTGTTGCTCAAGATTTCTAGCATCCTCAAAATCTCTTGTCTCCTCTCATTCTTTGAGCACCCATTCTGTAAAAGACCTATCCTGATTATTATCTGCCAATAGAACAACCTCCATAACCAAGTTCAATCTAGTGCACCTACCTTGCACTATTTCTATGGCAAATGCATTTTTTTTGTCATATGGAGACCAAAAGGGTACAATGTCATTCAGGTGGGGTATCCTAAAAGTTGTGCATAACTGCAGCAACATTTTCATTCCTTCTCAATTCAACTGTAATGAAGTCATTATGTTTTTTAGTTGCTCATTTACTCCATATGTTAATTGTTTTGTGTATGTCTAGAGGATATCCAATACTATTGCACATCAACATTTATCATTTAAAGGATATTGTTTAAAAGATGTAGTTCTTCCTACTAAAATGAATGACTCCACTGTTAGGAAAACAATTTTAATCAGGAGTTATGAGGGAGCAGTTATTAATACAATCAACCTGCAAACTCTGCAATAAATTCCTACAACCAAAAATGAGTTTTGAAGTCTCCAGGATAGTTGCTTGAATGAACAGCTCTGTATGTAAGGAGAGCAGGCTAATGGTTCGCAGTGGGAAATCACTTCATGCTTTGGTAACTGAGAAGACAATCCTTGGACTGACATTTATATGAGGATATTTTGTTAAATACAGGTGAGTGGGGGAGGGACGGGATTGCATTCCTGGAAAACTGACAGCATAGGAATTTTCTGTAATGCAAAGCCATGCCATCTGTGTAAACAAGTACACATGCAGGTTGAAGAAAAATAAATACCTGGTGTTTTTGTATTTTGTATTTATTTTTTAATCACAAATTCAACTGATTTCATTTTGTAGCTCAAATTCCTAGGTAGTGAGAGCTTGAGTTGGGGTAGTGATCTGTGAAGTTTGCAAGGGTGTATTCCCATTACCAGAATGGTCATAACACAAGGGTCACCTGTAATGCAACACCAAACGACACTACAAGAGCACTGAAACCAACTATCAGGCATAGGACATCCTGAACTTTGCACCACTGCAGATCACACAAGGAAACAATACATACAGAATATGATAACCACTCTACATTGAAACCCCAAGGATGAGATCAGCGAGTGGTCCAGACTTAACACATGGCCAAAGGCATATTTGGTCTAGTATTCCCGAACATCCAGAGAACCTACCCAAAAATATAGTGGTAAAAGGGGGCTATTTGGATGTCTGGATTCCCAACAAAGGTATTCAAATATTCTAAGGTTGCTTGTCACTAGAGATGCGTTCACACTGTAAGCATGTAATTTTACAGAACTCCTGCTACACATTGAAGGAAACTATGTAACTGTAACAATACTATATTAGGGAGACAGAAAATCTGGCTGAGTGGTGCCATAACATCAACCTCTCACTCAATGTCAGAAAGACCAAAGAATTGATTAGAGACTTCAGGAGAGGGAAACCAGAGGTCCATGAGCTAGTCTGCTTTGGAGGATCAGAGGTAGGGAGGGTTACCAACTTTAAATTCCTAGGTGTTACTATTTCAGAGGACCTGATCCGGGCCCACCACATAAATGCAACTGTGAAGGAAGCACAGCAGCATCTCTTCTTCCTTAGGAATTTGCGAAGATTCGGCATGACATCTAAAACTTAGACAAACTTCTATAGATGGGTAGGAGAGTATATTGACTGGCCGCATTACAGCCTGACATGGAAACACCAATGCCTTTGAACAATGGATTTGGCCAAGTACATAATGGGTAAAGGATGCATGTCTCTGGGAGCTGAACGTCCAAGGATACACAGTGTATTGGAAGGATAGGAAGGTAGGCAGAGGGGGAGGCGTGGCTTTATTGGCAAGAAATGATATTAAATCATTAGAAAGAGGTGATATAGGATCGGAAGGTGCAGAATCTTTATGGGTTGAGCTAAGGAATAGCAGGGGTAAAAGGACCCTGATGGCAGTTATTTATAGGCCTCCAAACAGCTGCAGGGATGTGGACTACAAATTACAACTGGAAATAGAAAAAGGCTTGTCAGAAGGGCAGTGTTATGATAATTGTGGGGGATATTAACACGCGAGTAGATTGGAAAAATCAGGTCGGCACTGGATCTCAAGAGAGGGCATTTGTAGAATGTCTGCGAGATGGCTTTTTAGAACAGCTTGTTGTTGAGCCCACTAGGGGATTGGCTGTACTGGATTGGGTATTGTGTAATGAACCGGAGGTGATTGGAGAGATTGAGGTGAAGGAACCCTTAGGAGGCAGTGATCATAACATGATTGAGTTCACTGTGAAATTAGAAAAAGAGAAGCCGAAATCTGATGTGTCGGTGTTTCAGTGGAGTAAAGGAAATTACAGTGTCATGAGAGAGGAACTGGCCAAAGTTGACTGGAAAGAGACACTGGCGGGAAAGACAGCAGAGCAGCAGTGGCTGGAGTTTATGCGAGAAATGAGGAAGGTGCAAGACAGGTATATTCCAAAAAAGAAGAAATTTTCGAGTGGAAAAAGGATGCAACCGTGGTTGACAAGAGAAGTCAAAGCCAAAGTTAAAGCTAAGGAGAGGGCATACAAGGAAGCAAAAATTGGTGGGAAGACAGAGGATTGGGAAGTCTTTAAAACCTTACAAAAGGAAACCAAGAAGGTCATTAAGGGGGAAAAGATTAACTATGAAAGGAAGCTAGTAAATAATATCAAAGAGGATGCTAAAAGCTTTTTCAAGTATATAAAGAGTAAAAGACAGGTGAGAGTAGATATAGGACCGATAGAAAATGATGCTGGAGAAATTGTAATGGGAAATAAGGAGATGGCAGAGGAACTGAAAGAGTATTTTGCATCAGTCTTCACTGAGGAAGACATCAGCAGTGTACTGGACACTCAAGGGTGGCAAGGAAGAGACGTGTGCGCAGTCACAATTACGACAGAGAAAGTACTCAGGAAGCTGAATAGGGTAAAGGTCGATAAATCTCCTGGACCAGATGGAATGCACCCTCGTGTTCTGAAGGAAGTAGCTGTGGAGATTGCGGAGGCATTAGCGATGATCTTTCAAAAGTCGATAGATTCTGGCATGGTTCCGGAGGACTGGAAGATTGCAAATGTCACTCCGCTATTTAAGAAGGGGGCAAGGAAGCAAAAAGGAAATTATAGACCTGTTAGCTTGACGTCGGTGGTTGGTAAGTTGTTGGATTCGATTGTCAAGGATGAGGTTACAGAGTACCTGGAGGCATATGACAAGATAGGCAGAACTCAGCATGGATTCCTTAAAGGAAAATCCTGCCTGACAAACCTATTACAATATTTTGAGGAAATTACCAGTAGGCTAGACAAGGGAGATGCAGTGATGTTGTATATTTGGATTTTCAGAAGGCCTTTGACAAGGTGCCACACATGAGGCTGCTTAACAAGATAACAGCCCATGGAATTACAGGAAAGTTACATACGTGGATAGAGCGTTGGCTGATTGGCAGGAAACAGAAAGTGGGAATAAAGGGATCATATTCTGGTTGGCTGCCGGTTACCAGTGGTGTTCCACAGGGATCAGTGTTGGGGCCGCTTCTTTTTTACATTGTACATCAATGATTTGGATTATGGAGTAGATGGCTTTGTGGCTAAGTTTGCTGACGATACGAAGATAGGTGGAGAGGCCGGTAGTGCTGAGGAAATGGAGAGTCTGCAGAGAGACTTGGATAGATTGGAAGAAGGGCAGAGAAGTGGCAAATGAAGTACAATGTTGGAAAGTGTATGGTTATGCACTTTGGCAAAAAAAAATAAACGGGCAGACTATTATTTAAATGGGGAAAGAATTCAAAGTTCTGAGATGCAACGGGACTTGGGAGTCCTCGTACAGGATTCCCTTAAAGTTAACCTCCAGGTTGAGTCAGTGGTGAAGAAAGCGAATGCAATATTAGTATTCATTTCTAGAGGAATAGAGTATAGGAGCAGGGATATGATGTTGAGGCTCTATAAGGCGCTGGTGAGACCTCACTTGGAGTACTGTGGGCAGTTTTGGTCTCCTTATTTAAGAAAGGATGTGCTGACATTGGAGAGGGTACAGAGAAGATTCACTAGAATGATTCCGGGAATGAGAGGGTTAACATATGAGGAACGTTTGTCCGCTCTTGGACTGTATTCCTTGGAGTTTAGAAGAATGAGGGGAGACCTCATAGAAACATTTCGAATGTTAAAAGGCATAGACAGAGTGGATGTGGCAAAGTTGTTTCCCATGATGGGGGAGTCTAGTACGAGAGGGCATGACTTCAGGATTGAAGGGCGCCCTTTCAGAACAGAAATGCAAAAAAATTTTTTAAGTCAGAGGGTGGTGAACCTATGGAATTTGTTGCCACGGGCAGCAGTGGAGGCCAAGTCATTGGGTGTCTTTAAGGCAGAGATTGATAGGTATCTGAGTAGCCAGGGCATCAAAGGTTATGGTGAGAAGGCGGGGTAGTGGGACTAAATAGGATTAAATGGATCAGCTCATGATAAAATGGCGGAGCAGACTTGATGGGCCGAATGGCCTACTTCTGCTCCTTTGTCTTATGGTCTTATGGTAAAGCCCCCCCAGTTGCGCACATCTACATGAAACACTGTTATAGGAAAGCAGCATCCATCATTAGGGTTCCCCAACACCCATGTCATGCTCTCTTCTCACTGCTGCTATCAGATAGAGGGTACAAGACCCTCAGGACTCGCTCCACCAGGTTCAAGAACAGTTATCACCCCTCAACCAGCGGGCTCTTGAACAAGGTGACATAACGCAACTCCACTTGCCCCATATTGAAATGTTCCCACAACCAGTGAACTCACTTTCAAGGACACTTCATCTCATGGTCACATTATTTATTGCTATTTATTTACATTTGCATTTGCACAGTTTGTTGTCTTCAGTACTTTGGTTGGTCTTTCATTGATCCTGTTCATTTCTACTCAAGATATGAATACATTAGATGCGCCTATTAAACAAGAGGAAATAACAAGGGCTATATTCTCTCTTCAAACAGGTAAGGCTCTGGGACCAGATAAATGTACAGTGGAATTTTTAAAAGACTTTTACTGAGATTTTTACACCTCATTTATGCAAAGTTTTCACTGATTCTGTATCCTCTGGGAATCCCCCGAAAACTTTTTATGAGGCATTAATTTCACTAATTCCGAAAAAAGAAAAAGATTTACAGACCAATTTCTTCACTAAATGTGGATTCTAAAATTCTTTCTAAAATTCTGGCTAATAGGATTGAGAATATTTTACCTAAAGTTATCTCCAACAATGAAACTGGATTTATTAAGAATAGATTATTCACACTTTCATATTCAGAGACTATTGAACATTATTTATTCCTCTCCATCCAAAGAACCTGAACGCGTTGTTTCCCTTGACGCAGAGAAAGCCTTTGATAGGGTAGAGTGGTTGTATTCATTTGAAATTTTAGAAAGATTTGATTTTGGTCTGGGCTTTATTTCCTGGATCAAATTGATCTATCAAGCTCCCATGGCTGTGGTTCCAATTAACAATCAAAAATCTCCTTACCTTAGACTATACAGAGGTATCCAGCAGGGCTGTCCCCTTAGTCTGTTGTTATTTAACTCAGCTCTAGAACATCTTGCTATTGCTCTTCGGAATTCCAATAGTATTCAGGGTATTAAGAGAGGGGATAAAATGCATAAGGTTTCGTTGTATGTAGACGACTTGTTAGTCTACATTTCAGATCCTAAGAAATCTATTCCTTCTATGTTATCCATATTCTCCGAATTTAGTAGTTTTTCTGGATACAATTTACAAACCCCATTTCCAGAAAAGTTGGGATATTTTCCAAAATGCAATAAAAACAAAAATCTGTGATATGTTAATTCACGTGAACCTTTATTTAACTGACAAAAGTACAAAGAAAAGATTTTCAATAGTTTTACTGACCAACTTAATTGTATTTTGTAAACATACACAAATTTGATGGCTGCAACACACTCAACAAAAGTTGGGACAGAGGCATGTTTACCATTGTGTTACATCACCTTTCCTTTTAATAACACTTTTTACCTCTTCCAGGTTAAACCACTCCAAAAAGGATTAATAGCTACAATTTATAAATGGTTATTGAATTTACGAATGATATCTAACGATAAAATTAAAGCTGCCTGGGAAATGGAATTTCAAGAGTTACTTTCAGATAATCAATGAAGTAAATTTTTTCATCTGGTAAATACTTCATCTATTTGTGCCCGTCATTCCTTGATACAGTTCAGGGTAGTGCATCGGACACATATGTCAAAGGATAAATTAGTCAGTATTTTTCTCAATATTAATCCTATTTGTGATAGATGTAATATTCAGGTGGCCATCTTAACTCACATGTTTTGGACTTGCATAAAGTTGGAGAATTTTTGGAAAGATGTTTTTAAAACCTTATCAAATGTGCTGGATCCAAATTTATTTACAGCTATTTTTGGGATTATTCCACCAGAAGCAAGATATACTCCTGCCTCCACTCAGCGGATGATAGGTTTTTCAACCTGATTGGCTAGGAAAGCCATTTTACTTAAATGGAAGGACCCTAACCACCCTACTGCCTTTTATTGGCTTTTCTCTATCATGTCCTGTTTAAGTCTAGAGAAAATAAGTCGTTGGACATTGGATACATCCTTTAAATTTGAAGAAATCTGGTGACCTTTTATTCAATATTTTCATACGATCTGATTTTTGTACTGATCCTCTTCCAGCTACTTTTTCAGAACCTTGGATTTGATCAGTCTCTCTTCTCTTGGTTTTTCTCTCAGGATGGACTGCCCAGTCCTTTTTTTTTTACTCTGTTTAGAATACTTGTTTTTTTTCTTTTTTTTAATATAAAAATTCCTAATAGCCTTTCCTTCCTTCATAAATTGATAAGAGCAGAATGAATTACAGTCTTTTTTTCTGTATTATACATTCTATATCAAATTTATACTTTGTAGATCAACACTCTGTGTGATTCTGATAGTTTAATTTACCTTCTGTATGTACTGTTATTGACATATATACCAGAGATATTCTCCTCCTGTTTGTATACACACTTTTTAAAAAGTGTGGGCACGTAGCCAAGTGGTTAAGGCATTCGACTAGCGATCTGAAGGTCCTGAGTTCCTGCCCCAGCCGAGGCAGCGTGTTGTGTCTTTGAGCAAGGCACTCAATCACACAGTGCTCTGTGATGACACTGGTGCCAAGCTGTATGGGTCCTAATGCCCTTTCCTCGGACAACATCAGTGTCATGGAGAGGGGATGCTTGCAGCATGGACAACTGCCGGTCTTCCATACAACCTTGCCCAGGCCTCCACCCTGGAGAGTGAAGATTTTCCAGGCGCAGATCCATGGTCTCGCAAGACTAATGGATGCCTCTAACTTTAACTTTTTTTAAAAAATCAATGAAAAGATTGAAAAAAGAAAGAAAAAAAGATCCTGTTATAGTTACTGTTCTATAGATTTGTTGAGTATGCCCACAAGAAAATGAATGTCAGAGCTGCATATAGTGACATATCGAGTGTGTACCTTGACAATAAAATTTACATTGAACTTTAAACTATATTTAATCACCTGCTATCATCTCTGTGCTTACAAGAATGTAAAACATCAATATGCTTTGAACTCAGAGATTTTTCCCACAGATTTTCTCGGGAAATTCTAGCAAGAGATTCTTCCATCATGTTTCTTCAGTGTGCTTACTGTGATAAAGACCTGTTACATCTACAGATCTCATCTCCATGTAGGTCATTCAAATTTATAACAGACAGATTTTCCCATAATACTTCAATTGCTATCTATTTGACCACTCACTTAATCCCCTCAGAGATTCTTTATCCCACTGCAAGTTTAATTTCCCTACAAATTAAGTATATTTGACTCGTTCATCTTCATCATCAAGGGACTGTAAATAGTGAAAACCGTCACACAGATACTTGAAGCATCCAATCAATAAGAGTCAGCCAACCTGAAAACGGCCTACTTATTCCAATTCTCTGCATTATGCTATTACATTATTTTGAATTTGAGCCTTATTTTCTGCAACTACGTTTCATGTAGCACCTTCTCAAATATCCTTTGAAAATCCAGATACACCACACATAATGGTTCCCCCTTATCTACCCTGCTAATCATATCTTCAAAAAGCTATTAGATCAGTCAAACACAATTTCTGTTTCACCAAACCATGCTGACATTGTCTAATCATTTAATTTTCTAAATGCCCTTTTACCAGATGCTCAATAATACATTCCAGCATTTTCCCAACACATGATGACAAATTAACTTATCTAAGCCTCCTGTTTTTCCCTCTCACCTATTGCCTGATATTTACTACCTGCCAATTCTAGAACTGAATCAGAGACTTAGAAATGTTATAAATTGGGAACATCACTACCTCTTCACAGTCTAGCAAATAGACAATCTGGTCCCGGGCACCTGATGGAGTTTATTTCTATAAACTTCACAAGTATTTTAACTTTACAAACATAACTTACCTCAGTTTCCCATTCTCACTTAATCCATGATTCCCAAATTCACAGCTGCTGGAGTCAGTGTTAAATTAAATATGACATGTGTAAAGAAAAGGATATCCTGAATAAGTTCAGTTTTGACAAAGAAACTCAATAAGGTTGATGGGATTTCCGTAAAGACCATCTGAATCCCAATTAGCATCAATCAAGGAATTTATGCAAGAAAGAAGAAATGAGGGATTCATCTACTCAAAACAGTTATGATACACAAAAATGAAAGGTCACCCAACTGAAACAAAGCAAACCAAATCTGAAATATTAACTGTTTTATTCACCACAGATGCTGCTTGACTTGCTGAATATTTTGAGCAGATTTGTTTAAAATTACAGTATTTATATAACTGAATAATGCTTGAATAACTGAACAACCCAAATGTTTGGTAAGCATTGGTTTATTACTGTCACATGTATAGTGAAAAGCTCGTCTTGCATACTGTCCATACAGATCAATTCATAAAATAGTGCATTGGCATAGAATGAAGTACAAACAACAGAATAAAGTGGAAAAGCTACCTGAATTGCTCTTTTTCAGTAAATGGTAAATGCAAATTATAATGAGGTAGATTGTGAGGTGAAGATTCATACAAAAGGTCCATTCAAGAGTCTGATAACAGTGGGATAGCAGCTGTCTGCAACCCTGGTGGTACATGCTTTCGGGCTCTTATCTCATCTGCTTCATTGGAGAGCAGAGAGAGTGTCAGGGTGGGTGGGGTCTTTGACTATGCTGGTTGCTTTACTGAGACAGGGAGAAGTATTAATAAAGTCCATATCTATAAACCAAATGACAAATAATGTTCTCTCTAAATCTTTGTCATGTCAATGGAAGTTGAATTCTTTATCAGTTTGCAAGCATAATTTGGTTTTTGCTGCACGATGAAATGCATCAGTTACAGCAAACCGACTTCAAATCAATTTCATCAGTTTCCTAGTAAATTGATTTCTGACCCAATCACTAATTCCACCCACTCCCTCCTTTCAGATTCATCATGTGGATTAACTCTCTCCCACTTAGTTGTTTTCTATGAACTTATAGTAGATGACTGCATTGCTACCTTGGCTTCATCAGAACCTTGCCTACTTCCTAAGATTACCCACGTCACCATATTGTTCACCACGTCCAACACTAAACTACTGTAAACACCATCTCCCAATAACATCACACTCTAACCTGCCAATCCTCAGATACTTTCTCTTCCTTCAATTAATTCAGCTTGGTCCTTCGTCTCAAAAATTAAAGTCTTCATTCCCTGGTATTCCCGGCATGAAGCTATAACAACTGCACCTCACTACTCTGGAAAGAGTACCAATTCAGGGATCTTTTAACTTGTAAATTGGGTGAATTTTCACCCCTGAAATTTTCAAACTCCTTCTCAAATCATGTTTTCCTTTCTCTCTCTTGCCTCTATCTATAAAACCTTCAGGCCCAAAACCCTTCCAGAAAACTGTATTCCTGCAACCAAATTGCTTTTGCACACCAACTCTTTTTGTTCCACTGTTTGTAGCTGTGCCTTCCATTACTCAGGTCCTGAGCTCTGGAATTTCCTCTTCGTAATTTAACCTCCCTTACTTTGCTCCTCCCACCTCTCCTCCTTTTGGACCTTCATCAAAATTTATTGCTTAGGTCAAACTTTTATTCCTAAAAGGCCGTTCTTTGGCTCCATTATATTTTGCACCATGCCAATTTTTTAAGAGTTTTCTCCAGTAATGCTTCAGTACAGCATGGTACAATGTTAATTCATACAAGAACACACAAAGGTAGCAGCAGGAGTTGGAGTCTAGCCCTGAACACTGTCTGCCTCACCTCCTCTTTTGAGCCACTTCCACATGTCCCTCAGCTCTTGGCCTTTTCAGAAAAATCATCAACTTCCAGTTGTCTACAACTGTTGAGGATAAGAATGCCAGACATCCATCACACTGCTAACAGAAATTTGTAGGCACTTCAGTTTTAAATGACCACTCCCTTACCTTGCAACTATGTCCCCTCATTTATGACTCCTCTCTTAGTGCAATTACAACACCTACCTTCCCATGCTCGCTAAGGACCCTATATGTTTAAGTAATATCATCAATTATTAATCTAAACATTGCAGCCCAGTCATCACTATTCAATGTCATAATTAATTTGAATTTAATAATTTTAAATTGCACTCCTTAGTAGTTCTATTAAATCCAGATTGCAATATCTTGGCCAATCAGAAAAGACTGGGGGGGAAAAATCTACAACCCTCTACCTACTACTCCTGTGACATCACACTTCATTACTGATAGCATGCAATCTGAGCAAGGCAAGAGAACCTCCAGTGAAGAGTGGAAAAAAGCTGGGGGCAAAAATGACACTTTTCCCATGAACAGCATGGTTACTAATAATTTTAGGAGACTGTTCAACATGGGTTGTAAATTATATCCTTAAAAATGATAACTCATGCGGCTCTAAATTTTCAAGTGCTCTCAGCTGTAAGATTTAATGTAGAAACAATAGAACATATTCAAAAGCAGGTAGCTACCCATACAGTTATCTAAATCAATGACCACAGAGATCAATGGAGACAAGAAGGATACATAAACATCTTAAAGAATGCCTAACCTTTCAAAGATCCTCGAGTCATTTTAACTCCATTACCTCAGATTTCAACGATCAAGATTTCAATCGCTTGAGCATTGAAGTAAATAATTCACAAACAGATTCAGGTCTACAGCTTATTATCCATAACATGATCAACCACAGATTTTCTGTTGCTACAGAAATCTGTTCTTTGAAATTTAAACTTGCAGGTGTGTCACGTGAAAAAGCATCACTTACAAATTTTGTTCAAAGTTACTATTCAACAACTGCATGAGTACAGAAATTAATTTCAAAACATACAGTTTTATTCCATTATATTTTACTCATACCTAGTAATATAACAGTAAGACAGAATGAGAAAAAAACTAAGCACTACAGGAATTTACAAGAA
The DNA here is from genome assembly GCF_963921235.1 of Mobula hypostoma. Classification (NCBI taxonomy): domain Eukaryota; kingdom Metazoa; phylum Chordata; class Chondrichthyes; order Myliobatiformes; family Myliobatidae; genus Mobula; species Mobula hypostoma. The sequence continues at coordinate 47,978,858 of NC_086098.1, forward strand.
ATAATTGACAATTCAGATGTGAGATTTCAAAATATAAACTTATTTAACTTTCTCCACATCCCCAGACAGCGTCTGTGTATACACAAATTTCAGATTTCCAATTAATTTCTTTTTTTAAAAAAAAGTTTGTAATCAATTTGAATTTGCTGCCTGAAAGCAAATTCAGTTATTTTCATAGAGTCATAGAAAAGTCACAACACAAACAGGCCCTTTAGCCCATCTAGTCCATCTTTTAAACTGCCAACTCCCATTTACTTGCACTGAGACCATAGCTCTCCTTACCCCTACCATTCATGTACCTATCCAAACTGCTCTTAAACATTAAAATCGAGCTTGCATGCACCACTTGTGCTGGCAGTTCATTCCAGAATTTCACGACCCTCTGAGTGAAGAAGTTTCTCCTCATGTTTCCCTTGAACTTTTCGTCGTTCACCCTTAACCCATGGCCTCTAGTTGTAGTCCCAAAAACCTCAGTGGAAAAAGCCTGCTTGCATTTACCCTATCTACACCCCTCATAACTTTGTATTCCTCTGTCAAATCTCCTCTCAATTTTCCTATGTTTCAAGGAATAAAGTCCAAACTTATTCAATCTTTTCTTCTAACTCAGGTCCTCCAGACCCAACAACATCCTTGTAAATTTTCACTATACTCTTTCAACCTTGTTAACATAATTTCTATAGGTAGGTGACCAAAATTGCACACAATATTTCAAATTAGGAGTCACCAATACAACTTCAACATAACATCCTATCTCCTGTACTCAATACTTTGATTTATGAAGGCCAATGTGCCAAAGACTTTATTTACGATCCTATCGACCTGTGACACCACTTTCAATGAATTATGGACGTGTATTCCCAGATCCCACACTCTTCAGTGCCCTACTGTGTAAAACCTATCCTAGCTGGTCCTACCGAAGTGCAATACTTCACACTTATCCGCATTAAATTCAATCTGCCGTTTATCAGCCCATTTCTCCAGCTAGTCCAGATCTTGCTGCAAGCCATGACAGCCTTCTTCTCTATCGACTACACCCCCAATCTTGGTATCATCCACAAATTTGCTGATCCAGTTAACCATATTATCATCAAGATTGTTGATACAGATGACAAACCACAAAGGATCCAGCACCATCCCTGTGGCACTTCACTAGTCACAGGCCTGCAGACAGGGAGGCACCCCTCTACTACCACCTTCTGGCTTCTCTCACAAAGCCAATGTCTAATCCAATTTACTACCTCATATTGAATGCCAAGTGACTGAACCTTCTTGACCAACCTCCTATGCGGAACTTTGTCAAATGCCTTGCTGAAGTCCATGTAGACAATATTCACTTCAAAGGGGAACTGAGTAAATGTTTGAAAATGAGAAAAGAAGAACAACTACGGGGAAAGAACAGGAGAAAGGAAATAAATACTAGCCCATTTAAAGAACGGTATTGGTATAATACGCCAAACAATTCAGTCAATTCTATAGAATCCTGATGACCAGAAGCTTCAATGCTATTAAACTGGCTGAGCAGCCAAGCACGACAGCAAACAGTGAAGCATTTTCAACTGAAAATTGAAATACTTAAGAGTAGAAAATAAAGATAGTCAGGTCTACATATGATTGATGTAGAATTTAAAACGGTAGAACCAAGTTTTTAATTTAAGAATATATTCTGAAATATTTGTGTGAAGGAATTCCAATAAATGCACATAAAAATTAGACCTTGTATAGCCAGAGAATTCGCTAAGCAGTATTTATGGCTTTGCAGACCAATAAAAATTCACTTAGACCAAATTAAATAAAGTTTAAGATTTTCAGATCATCTTACAGTTGCAAATAGCATTAGTTCACCCACTGGAGAAGTTGCAAACAGCGCAGCCTGTGGATGAATGTTGAATCACTGATGGCAACCTGGGATTTTCTTCTGCATCCAAAAGTTCTGAAATTGCTCAGTTTCATAGAATATTGATGGTGAATAGCAATAGTTTCATTCTCATTAGTACTGTACAATCTGAGTCAATATTCTTTTCTCACACTGTATAAGTACAGTTAAGCCAACTATCAGTTTAACTCTGTGTCCATAAAATATTCTCTGATTTATTCCCATCTCAGTGGAAATTGAATCACCATGATCCTATAACATTTTGCAAGGTTCAATTTCTTTTTTTATTTTTAGAACCCAAAAGTAAATCAACACTGAAAATAAAAAAAATATTTTTCTGAACATTTTTCTCAATACAAATAGTTGTTAAAGATTGCAAAAAAAATCTCAAACAACAGGAATTCTGCAGATGCTGGAAATTCAAGCAACACACATCAAAGTTCGTCAGGTCTTGGCCTGAAACGTTGACTGTACCTCTTCCTAGAGATGCTGCCTGGCCTGCTGCGTTCACCAAAAAGAAATCTCTACAGCTTGTGTATTTTTTCATTCAAAAACACATTCTAATTCTCTGCTCAACTTTTCAGACATAACTCCAACTCGATTTTTCTCACAGGAATGATTTAATCTTTTTCTGGATTAGACACAAGATTTCTGACATTAACGAAAAGTAATATTCAGAAGGAGATAATCAACTGAAGTATTTTGTAACACAATAGTGACTAAGCTGCCTAACAAATATCCTAAATGCGGTATATTATGGTTGAAAAAATATTTTTTGTGACACCCTTAACAACAGTAGAGAAATTCGGGATCCATATATTGTACCTGCCAATTAGTGACATTCAGACAGAACAAAGATACCAGTATACTTCCTCTTATTTACCCCTTGATTGTGACCCCACTAAGGAGCACCAGGCCATTGTCTCCCACACCATCACTGACTTTATCCGCTCAGGGGATCTCCCATCCACTGCTACCAACCTTATAGGTCCCACACCTTGCACTTCCTGTTTCTACCTCCTACCCGAGATCCACAAACCTGCCTGTCCTGGCAGACCTATTGTTTCAGCTTGCTCCTGCCCCACCGATCTCATTTCTGCATACCTCAACACGGTTTTATCCCCCCTTGTTCAATCCCTTCCGACCTATGTTCGTGACACTTGTCACGCTCTTAAACTTTTCAATGATTTTAAGTTCCCTGGCCCCCACCGCTTTATTTTCACCATGGATGTCCAGTCCCTATATACTTCCATCCTGCATCAAGAAGGTCTCAAAGCTGTCCGCTACTTTTTGGATTCCAGACCTAATCAGTTCCCCTCTACCACCACTCTGCTCCCTCTAGCGGAATTAGTCCTTACTCTTAATAATTTCTCCTTTGGCTCCTCCCACTTGCTCCAAACAAAAGATGTAGCTATGGGCACCCGTATGGGTCCTAGCTATGCCTGTCTTTTTGTTGGCTTTGTGGAACAATCTATGTTCCAAACCTATTCTGGTATCTGTCCCCCACTTTTCCTTCGCTACATCGACGACTGCATTGGCGCTGCTTCCTGCACGCATGCAGAGCTCCTTGACTTCATTAACTTTGCCTCCAACTTTCACCCTGCCCTGAAGTTTACCTGGTCCATTTCCGACAACTCCCTCCCCTTTCTAGATCTTGCTGTCTCTATCTCTGAAGACAGTTTATCTACTGATGTCTACTATAGGCCAACTGACTCTCACAGCTATCTGGACTATTCCTCTTCTCACCCTGTCTCTTGCAAAAATGCCATCCCCTTCTCGCAATTCCTCCGTCTCCACCGCATCTGCTCTCAAGATGAGGCTTTTCATTCCAGGACGAGGGAGATGTCCTCCTTTTTTAAAGAAATGAGCTTCCCTTCCTCCACTATCAACTCTGCTCTCAAACGCATCTCCCCCATTCCACACACATCTGCTCTCACTCCATCCTCCCGTCACCCCACTAGGAATAGGGTTCCCCTGGTCCTCACCTACCACCCCACCAGCCTCCGGGTCCAACATATTATTCTCCGTAACTTCCGCCACCTCCGTCGGGATCCCACCACTAAGCACATCTTTCCCTCCCTCCCCTTTCTGCATTCCGTAGGGATTGCTCCCTACATGACCCCCTTGTCCATTCATCCCCCCATCCCTCCCCACTGATCTCCCTCCTGGCACTTATCCTTGTAAGTGGAACAAGTGCTACACATGCCCTTACACTTCCTCCCTTACCACCATTCAGGGCCCCAGACAGTCCTTCCAGGTGAGGTGGCACTTCACCCGTGAGTCGGCTGGGGTGATATACTGCGTCCGGTGCTCCCGGTGTGGCCTTCTGTATATTGGCAAGACCCGAAGCAGACTGGGAGATCGTTTTGCTGAACACCTATGCTCTGTCCGCCAGAGAAAGCAGGATCTCCCAGTGGCCACATATTTTAATTCCACACCCCATTCCCATTCTGATATGTCTATCCACGGCCTCCTCTACTGTAAAGATGAAGCCACACTCAGGTTGGAGGAACAACACCTTAATTTCTGTCTGCGTAGCCTGCAACCTGATAGCATGAACATTGACTTCTCTAACTTCTGCTAATGCCCCACCTCCACCTCGTACCCCATCCGTATTTATTCATATACACACATTCTTTCTCTATCTCTCTCCTTTTTCTCCCTCTGTCCCTCTGACTACACCCCTTGCCCATCCTCTGGGTTTTTTTTTCTCCCCCCTGCCCACTTTCCTTCTCCCTGGGCCTCCTGTCCCATGATTCTCTCATATCCCTTTTGCCAATCACCTGTCCAGCTCTTGGCTCCATCCCTCCCCCTCCTGTCTTCTATCATTTTGGATCTCCCCCTCCCCCTCCCCCTTTCAAATTTCTTACTAGCTCTTCCTTCAGTTAGTCCTGACGAAGGGTCTCAGCCCGAAACGTTGACTGTACCTCTTCCTAGAGATGCTGCCTGGCCTGCTGTGTTCACCGGCAACTTTGATGTGTGATACCAGTTTAAATGTAGTTTCAGTCAAAAGGATTTACAATTTCAATCTATGTTAAATGACAAAAGATAAAAATTTTGTTCAGGAAGAACTACTCTCAACTATTCTTTCATTTGCACAAAGCAAATCTAGCAGTACCTCTACTTTTGCTTAGATGTTCACTTAGTACAGTAGCCATACAATAAATTCTGAAAATTTCCACAAAGTCGCTGAAGATAGCCGTACATTACAGCAGTGTTCCACAAGGATTGGTATTAAGACCAATTTTCATGTTATATGCCAACAATTTGGATGACAGAATTGATGGCTTTGTAGCCAAGTCTGAACATAGAACATAAATTCTACAGCACATTTCCGGCTCTTCGGTTCACAATGTTGTGCCGACCATGTAACCTACAGATGATACAAAGATAGGTGAAGGTATATTGAGGAAGCAGGGAGTCTGCAGAAGGACTTGGATAGATAGGGAGAATAGGCAAAGAAGTGACAGATGGACTATAGTGTAGGGAAGTGTATGGTCATGCACTTTGGTAGAAGGAATAAATGTGTAGAGTATTTTCTAAATGGAAAGAAAATTTAAAAATCAGGAGGTTCAACGGGACTTGGGAGTCCTCATGCAGGATTCCCCAAAGAACTTGCAGCTTGAGTCAGTGGAAGGCAAGCAGCTGGGGCTAGGAGGGAAAATGGTTCAGCTAAGAGGAAGTGGCAGAGCAGACTCAATGGGTCAAATGGCCTAAATCTGCTGCTATATCTTATAGTCTTATGGACAATGTTAGCATTTACTTCAAGAGGACTAGAAAATAAAGAGCAAGGGTGTGATGCTGAGGCTTTATAGGGAATTGGTCAAACTCATCTTGGAGCACTGTGAACAGTTTCAGTTCCTTTATCTAAGAAAAGATGTGCTGGCATTGGAGAGGGTTTAGATGATGCTCACAAGAATGATTTTGGGAATGAAAGGATTGAAGTATGACTAACATTTGATGGGTCTCGGCCCGTACTCACTGTGGTTTAGAGAATAGTGAGGATCTCATTGAAACCTATCGAATACTGAAAGGCCTAGAAAGAGTGATGTGGAGAAGATGTTTCCAAGAGATGGCAAGTCAAGGATTAGAGGGCACAGCCTCAGAATAGAGGGATGTCCACAGTTGAAAAAGAATTTCTTTAGCTAGAGGGCAGGGAATCTGTGGGATTCATTGCCATGGATTGCTGTGGAGGCCAAGTCACTGAGTGTATTTAAAGTTCAAAGTAAAATTTACTATCAGAGTACATACAACGAATAAACTCTTCTTGGGCTTCCAGCCGGGTACAGGTATCAATTTTAACTGACGTTTCAATGACAAACTCTGCCATCTTCATCAGAGATGATGCCTGGCCATGTCTAGTCCTTGTTTACAGTCGAATTCCAGTTTAGTTAAAGCGAGACATTCGTCTTTGTTAAAATTCTTTTCCTCTAGTTTTAGTTCAATAGCTTCTTTCGCCAGGCGGTCACTGAAGCCATTGGCACGGCACAGTAGTTTTGTGCAGTCGAAGTCAATCCTATGGGCATTACAAAATCAATGTTTTACTGCTGATTTCTCTGGGTAAAACCAAATGGATACACCTCCCGTGCTCCTTTATACAGGTTTCCACCATGCGTCTGCCTAACCAATATACACTACTCCATATTCACAGGGAATCCTGTAAATAAACACCAGTCGACCTGAGTCCCAGGTCATCTTTGACCCGCATAAGCTGTGATTTGAGCTTCCTTCCGTGTCTGTGGTGGTACTAATCCAGTACTTCTTCAGGATCCTTGCGATCCTTCCAAAAACCATGGAAATATAGGGAAGGCAGACTGCAGCGACTGGTTCCTCCTCATTGTTAGGTTTTCCATCAGCCCTTTTAAGGGCCCAATTGATTTCCATCACTTTGTAGCCATTCTGTAGGAATGTTGCGTGCAACCATCTTATTTCCTCACGGAGACTCTCTGGGTCCGAAATAGTTTTTGCACGGTTGATTAAAGTAGAAAGAACCGTGCTACATTGGGAGGCGTGATGGTGGTGTTACTGTTGAGGTATGAGTCCATATGAGTGGGTTTCTGAAGCTCAAATCACAGCTTATGTGGGTCAAAGGTGACCTGGGACTTAGGACAGCTGGCGCTTACAGGATTCCCTGTCAATATGGAGAAGCACATATCAACCAGATGGGTCACACGGTGGAAACCCACGTCAAGGAGCACAGGAAGTATATTCATTCGGGATACTGGAGCAATCTGTGTTAGCAGAACATTGCATTCCTAATGGCTGTAGGATTGACTTGGATGGCACAAAACTACTGTGCCACATCAGTGGGTTTTGGGACTGCCTAGTAAAGGAAACCATTGAAATAAAACTAGAGGAAAAGAATTTTAACAAAGATGAAGGACTCTGACTTTTAACATCATAAATCAGCAAGTTTTTTGTTATGTCTCCCCTCCCCACTGTGAAACAGGGACACCTCTTTTTCCCTTATTGGGTGGGGGAGAGGGGAGAGGGGAGAGGGGAGAGGGGAGAGGGGAGAGGGGAGAGGGAGAGGGAGAGGGAGAGAGAGAGAGAGGGGAGGGGGAGAGAGAGAGGGGAGGGGGAGAGGGGGAGAGGGAGAGAGGGAGAGAGGGAGAGAGGGAGAGAGGGAGAGAGGGAGAGAGGGAGAGAGGGAGAGAGGGAGAGAGGGAGAGAGGGAGAGAGGGAGAGAGGGAGAGAGGGAGAGAGGGAGAGAGGGAGAGAGGGAGAGAGGGAGAGAGGGAGAGAGGGAGAGAGGGAGAGAGGGAGAGAGGGAGAGAGGGAGAGAGGGAGAGAGGGAGAGAGGGAGAGAGGGAGAGAGGGAGAGAGGGAGAGAGGGAGAGAGGGAGAGAGGGAGAGAGGGAGAGAGGGAGAGAGGGAGAGAGGGAGAGAGGGAGAGAGGGAGAGAGGGAGAGAGGGAGAGAGGGAGAGAGGGAGAGAGGGAGAGAGGGAGAGAGGGAGAGAGGGAGAGAGGGAGAGAGGGAGAGAGGGAGAGAGGGAGAGAGGGAGAGAGGGAGAGAGGGAGAGAGGGAGAGAGGGAGAGAGGGAGAGAGGGAGAGAGGGAGAGAGGGAGAGAGGGAGAGAGGGAGAGAGGGAGAGAGGGAGAGAGGGAGAGAGGGGGAGAGGGAGAGGGAGAGGGAGAGGGAGAGGGAGAGGGAGAGGGAGAGGGAGAGGGAGAGGGAGAGGGAGAGGGAGAGGGAGAGGGAGAGGGAGAGGGAGAGGGAGAGGGAGAGGGAGAGGGAGAGGGAGAGGGAGAGGGAATGAGAATGAATGAGAATGAGAATATGACCAGGCGAATGAGTAGTTTTTGGGGGTCTGCAAGTCTGTCTCTTTATTGTGGCTTGGCTGCACATTTGAGTGCTCAGTGAAGGGTGCTGATGCTTTTTTGCTGGTGGGAAGGGGAGGGGTGTTGCCTTGCTGCTGCTTGTGCATGGGAGGGGAAGTTGTGGGGAGGGGGTTTGTGGTTCTAACATTTAAATGTCATTCATTCTTTGGGGAACTCCTCTGTTTTCATGGATGTTTGCGAACAAAAAGAATTTCAGGATGTATACTGTATACATTTCTCTGACATTAAATGTACTTATTGAAACCTATTGAAAGGTTTCATCCTAAGAATTGGAATTTCATTGTAAACAAGGTAGGGCAATGTTAACCCCATTGGATGACGTCTAATCAATCAGGAGTGACAGACAATGGGATATAAATACCACTGGACTAGACATGCCCAGGCATCATCTCTGATGAAGGCAGAATTTGTCAATGAAACGCTGGTTAAAATAAATACCTGTACCCGGCTGGAAGACCAAGAAGAGTTTATTTGTCATATATGCTGGGAAAACACTAGATCCTGTTTTACAGTATATGCATATCACCACATACAACCCTGAGATTCTTTTTCCTGCGGGCATACTCAGCAAAATCTATAGAACAGTAACTGAAAACAACAATCTGTGCAAATGCAATTATGAATAAATAGCAATAAATAACAAAAGCATGAAATAACAAGATAGAGTCCTTAAAATGTTATTTTCCAGTGACTGTTCATTCGCCAACAAGATAGTGGGTAGAGGAGACCTCATCCCTGGTTGGAATTCTGCCTCTCCTGCCGCACATCCAGCCATGGTATTGACCTTTAAAAGCGCCACGCTTAACTCCTGCTGGACTCATAGCTTCTGCTCTGCATTCAATCGTTAATCATGAGATCTGAAGATCGTTGATGTAATTTTGTAGTCTGTTGTCAAGAGAAAATGTACATGCTGCAGATTGCAATGAAAGTAATTCAAAAGAAGTACATTTAAGAGGAAAACATGAACAATTTTCTGCAGCTCCCAGAGTCGCCAATGTATGCCTACACCATCTTACTCAAGTAAGATAGAAGAGGTTGATAGGTTCTTGGTTAGTCAGGGCGTCAAAGGTTACGGAGAGTAGGCAGGAAAATGGGATTGAGAGGGTTAATAAATCTGCCATGGCTGAGCAGACTTAATGGACCAAATGGCCTAACTCTGCTTCTATGTCTTACAGTCTACATTAATCACTCTCAGAAACCGAAATGTTGAATATACTTGTACCATGAGAGTTGAATGGTTAAGTTTCAACATGTCATTGATTTAATGAAACTTTTATTTTGGCAAATAAAGCATGGAAAGCTTTTGTTTGGAAAATTCTGTTTAAGTGTTGTATCTTACAATTTATACTTGTATACTAACAGGCAGTTTTCTCAAGTAACTAGAAAGCTAAATGGAAAATGTTGATGCTGGAAAAACAATGAGGTGAAACTATGTAGCCTGCATGGTGACCCAGACAAATTATTAGGCCTTGATGGTATTTTCTTCAATCAAGGAAAGAGGTGTTTACTTTCTAAGCCTTAAAGAGAGCAACAGGTCAAAGTATCAAATACCACTGAAAATCCATGTCATTTCAGTCAGTTCAAGTGGCAGACAAAAAGCAAAAGCCAAGCTGTAATAGCTATTGGTAACCAGACTGCATTGAACCACAACACAATACAGTCGTTCTTAACATGAGTAGAAGTGTTCGATACTCTTTACACGCATTTTCATTTTACTAGTTAGTTAATAGCATGAGATTCTCATCAAAATATGAAAGGAGTGAACGATGTATTAAAAATATAAAATTACAAATTCCTTTTCTGAATCTAATGCAAATAATTTTGAAAACCAATGGCAGTTGTAAACGCAAAAACAAGTTACTACATAATGCACAAAATTAATAGAAGCTGGATAATAAAATCTTGCCATCCCTTGATTGTTTGTTTTGATAAAGTAACTGGAATAATATTGAAGTCATTTCAAGAAGAGGTCTCCTGTTGGAAAAATGATACATGCGACTTTATTTGAAACAATAATTATAAAAATTCATTTTTCATAATATGATACAGACAGTACTCCAGAAAGAAATAGAAGGAAAAATTCCCAAAATGTTGGTTTAATGCATCTAGTACATCAATATCCTCAGTTAAAGAACAATTATAACAAGAAAACACAATTTGTTCTTATCTTTTCTTCAGCAGTATCATTAGCATCAGCAAGTCTGAAAGGATAATGCTCCGCACAATATTATTCCCTCATTTTACTCAATACACTCCTGTCCACACACCCATTTGCTTGCATCTAAGCAGCTTCAATCTTATGGGAGAATGGAATACGATAGGTTGATGAGAAGCTTTATTAAAATGCAACCACGCTTTCACTCTTGCACTGATAGAATTATACAGCAGCATGCATAAGTTTTCCTCCCAATACAGAATATCCAAATTTAACTAAGAGCATAGATTTAATAAAGTTTTCTTAACTTTCTTATTTTATTTAAGTCAATAGTTTAAAGAGAAATTTGAAGTCTTAGCTCTAAACGTTACAACTAGCTGGCCAGTGCAAGGCAGTTTTTAAAAATAAATCTGCAACTAAGATTCTAGAATTCAATGCAAGGAGATTTACTCTACTCTTAAATCTACCCTTGGGAGGAGATTGTTGGGACCACAGCAGAGAATTCTGTTTAACCACAAGAGAGGCACTGGATGGAGAATCACTAACATCGTGCTTCAATTTATGAAGGGCAGCATGTATAAGCTAGGGAATTACAGTCTGATGAAACTTAAATCAGTGGTGGGGAAGTTATTGGAAGAGATTCTAAGAGACAGGATATATTTTGATAAGACTAGGACTGATTCAGGATAGTCAGTATGGCCTTCTGTGTGGGAAGTTATATCTTAAGAATTAGTTTGAGTTTTTTTTTATATAAAGGTGACAAAGAGGATTCACGAGGGCAAGATGGTAGACATTGCCTACATGTACTTTTGCTAGGCCTCTGACAAAGTCCCACATGGTAGGCTTATCCAGAAGTTTAGAACACATGGATCCAGAGCAACCTAGCCAATTGGATTGAAAATTAGCTTGATGGAAGGAGGAAGAGTTTGGTAGCAAAAAGTTGGAGGCTTATACCCAATGGTGTAGCACAGGGATCGGTGCTCAGCCCTTCATTGTTTATCATCTATAGTAATGATGTGGAAGTGAACACAGGTGACGTGACTAGTAACTTTGCAGACAGACAGTGAAGAAGATTGTCTTCCAACAACATGTAGGTCAACTGGGGAAAGTACGTCAGGGAACAGTAGACGGAATTCAACTTTGATAAGTGTGGTGTATCTTAGGAAGTTAAATCAGGGCAGGGCACACACAGTAGATGGTAGGGCTTTGGGAAGTGTTGCTGAACAGAGAAACGCTGGAGTGCAAATATATAGTGGCAACACAAGCAGGCAGACTGGTGACATGCTTTCCTTTTGTCTATTGAGGCACTGAGTACGAGTTAGGACATCATTACAGTTGTACAAATGTTGGTTTGGCTGCACTTGGAGTACGTGCATTTCTGGCTGCCACACTGATGTAATTAAACCAAAGAGAGGACACTGAAAGGATTAACAAGCATGTTACCTAGATTGAAGGGTTTGAAATACAAGGAGAGATTGGACTGGCTGCGTCCATTCCCCCTGAGGCAAAGAATGTAAGAGGAATTATGATAAGGGCGGATTAAAATTATGAGAGGCATAGTTCAGGTAGATATTGAGAGTTTCTTTCCCATGATAGGGATTGTCTAAAACTAGAATGCAAAGGCTTAAATTGAGAGAGAGGAGGTTTAAAAAGGAATTGATGGGTAAATTTTTCACAAAGTTTGGTATCAAGAATAAACTGCCAGAGGAGGTGGTGAAGACAAGAGCAACAAGAAGAGCTTTAAGATGCAGCTCCACAGTTACTTGAATGAGCAAGGTGAGACAATATGAAAATAACACAAGCAAGTGGGATTAATTCAGATAGACAAGTAGGATTTGTCCAGATGGTAGCAGTGGGATAACAGCCCCTTTCTATGCCATACAACTCAACAGAAATGTTGATTATGATATACATTTTATTGCAAATAAATAAACACTTCCATTTACTGTTCTATGTTGAACTGAACAGGGAAAATCAGCTGCACATGCAGCTCAGTTTCTCAAATGACCCATACCAGGTAGGATCCACAATGTCTAATCTGCTGGCCGGGAACAGTTAACCCCAATTTCACAACAGGGCCCCTCAGAATATAATTGGTTTACGTAAGTGGCCAAGAACAAACACTAACAATAAAACTGTAGAGCAGGGGTCCCCAACCTGAGGTTCACAGCCCACTTGCTTAATGGTATTAGTTCATGGCAAAAGAAGGTCGGGAACCTCTGCTGTAGAGGAAATTTGACATTCAGATTTAATATCTACCAAAAATGAAATAAACATAATAAAATATTTAAAGCTTTAATAACCGCATTATGTCAACCAAAAGGACCCTTAATTAAAAAAGCATTACAAATAATTAAAAGAAAACTGTAACATATCTGATTCTTTACTCTCTTCTGCAGAGCTGTGAAAACTTTGAGGTTACTGGGTGAGCAGACTGTTTAGGCCAAACCCACCTTGAGACTGACCGAGGTGAGTGGTGGGGTAACTTCAGCAAGTTTGCCCCGCTGTTGGGGATCATATCGAGTCAAACTGTTTGGAACCTGTCAGCAAGTTTGGGACCTCTTTGTTGGATGCATACATGCTGAAGTCTTCTATTTATGCAAGTGACTGGCAGTACTTTATGGTTGCACCAGCTGCTGATCCTGTCCTGCTAAGATTTACTCCTTCAATTTTTGATGCACCTCATGGAGAAAAATCATTCTGAATTAACTGTATTTATGTTGTTTGTAGTGTTCTTTATTTATTCTCTAGATTTCAAGTGTATAAAAATCAGCTCAAATAGGACACCACTTTTTTCCAGAATTTGTAACTAACAGAATAGTGAAATCTTTATATTGTAACACAATATTATGTCATTTCTTATTATCTAATGCTGAACAGTAATGAATGAATCTTTCCACAATTGAACAGCATTAAGAGATTCTAGCCAGGTGTATCTTTTTAAAATTATCTACATGTTCAGATCTTAAAACTTTTAAGGAAATTAATTATACAAACATTTCAAGTTGCATTAAGCTAGCTAGCTGCACATGTATACCAGACACAATTTTTTCATCGTTATTATACTGGGAGTTAAATGGTTTCAATAACATTTAACAGGCTTCTGTCAAACAACTTAGTAAAATTAAACTATCTGAAAACCAACAGGAAGTAAACAATCATTTAGATAAAAGCCATTTATTCTTCAAGTAATCTTTTAAAATAGTATAAAATATAAACCAATTTTGTGCAATCATTGCTTGAAGGCAGATTAGACAGTAATAGAGATAAACTGCTGAAATACTATCAAATCCGAATGCTGAAGAAAATTATAACAAAATTAAGACTAAAATATATTCTCATGAACTAGAAAATTTGAAAGGAAATTGGAAGCACTAAGATGGGTCCACGACAGCACAGCAGTTAATGCAACACTATCACAGTTCAGGGCATCGCAGTTCAGAGTTCAATCCCAGCACCCTCTGTAAGGAGTCCCTGTGGAATGCACAGGTTTTCTCTGGGTCCTCCAATTTCCTCCCACAATCCAAAGACATATCGGGTAGGTTAATTGGTCACTGTAAATTGGCTCATGATTAGGTTAGGGTTCTTTCGAGGTTGTTGGGGGTTGCTGAGTGGTGCAGCTTGAAGGACCAGAAGGGCCTTTTCCAAGCTGTATCTCCAACTAAATAAAATTAAATGAACATTTTCCAAAATGTGACTGAACATGAGATCATCATGAATGATCTGGCTTTTACTCCTCCAAACTGTTGAAAATGGCAAGAAAGAGTCCCAGTTTTTTCCATCCATTGCCTTTTGAAGTAGAAACTTCGACACACAAAGGAGCTCCTCCATAAATTTTCTATTTTTTTTCCCCTCAAATCCATTCCACGAACATTAACCAGATCACCTCCTGCAGCTCTGACCCTGATCTGGCCTGAAGTACCTTTGGTCTGACGTATGCTGCAGGTGCAGCCTAACATATCATGATTATCAGCATCCCTGACAGCAAATTATTACTAGTCCTTCTTGTTAAAGATTGACATTATTGAACAAAATGTCAATTTATGTCTACTAAGATATCACTATTTATTCTCTCTGCCAATCTGCTGGAATTATAAATGTGCTACTTTTAAATGATTGATAGCATGAAGCCAAAATTAAATTGCCTACTGTACACTTAATTTTAGTGTAATTACATAATCCCCACAAATTTGTGAGAATGATTTGTTTGGTACAGTATGTTCATAATTTACAAAATAAGGAATTCGAAAGAAATTTAAACAACTGTTCAACACTTGTTAACTTCCCAGATTGGTTTGATATGACTACTTACTTTGCAATTGGATTAATTTTTCTGAGAAAGTGGAATGCTTAATGCCACAAATTCCTCAAAATACATTGCTTTCTTAATTTAAAAAGTGTTCTTTTATTCTTCTTATGGTTCTGTGTGAAAATGCCATCAGAGGGAATTTATAGTTATACCTAGTACATAAATTTTGTAAACAGATTAAAAAGCAAAATTAATGGAATATCCTACTGCTCAATACTTTATCAAATATAGATGCATACAAGTTACCATTTCTTTTATATTTATTGCAACTGAGAAAATCAGACAAAACATTCCAAACATTTGCAGATTAATTGTCTATTAAGTAAAATTGACCAAGCTTCAAAGAAAAATTTTTGGCTGCTCAATGCTTTGAAATAATGCAGCAGTTTAAAAGTTCTGAAATAAATTCAAGCTTACTCAATCAAAACAAAAACAGAGATCTGCGGACTACTTTATCACCTCGAGTGCAAATTTCTATTCCATCACTGTCATTTTCAAGATCTTCATGGTTAAAAAAAAATATCTTTATGACTCCAACACTGTATACAATTAAGGGGGCTTCAAACAGATACTCAACATATTTTGGAAACCATTTCAATACATATATATGGGCAGATTTCACATTAAGAGCTATAATCACTCGAATTTGTTTTATCCAAAACACAATGTATGTATAGCAATAGAATCTTGGCATTTCCCATGAAACATGCCCATACAATTCCTTTAAAAATAAAATACACATACAGAAGAAAATACAATCATTCAAATTAATGGTGGTAACAATTCAGCTAGATCGTTTCAGAACCAGCTAGATCATAAACCCATGTATTTCCAGATGTTGTGGTTTTAACTATTTACTTTAATGCAGAACACACATCCCTGAAAATTTGTTAAAAGGCTGGGCAAACATTTCATTTTTATTTGTTAGTAAATATATCATTCTTAGTATGTAATATATTGAATGTTCCTTTAACAAAACTGAAATTAAATTGAGTCTCAATAATGGGAGCAAGCGTTTTAAAAGTTAGTGATTGATGCATTGGCCAGAATTTATACTTGGAGCACAAATGAAAATGTTGGAGTAAACAGTACCCCAAATCAGTGATCCATTCCTCAAACATTTTCCCACAGTTTCCCTTCTAACACATTTCAATATTGTTGGCTGTGCCATGATTGAGCATTGATGGAATCTGCTTTAAAGAAAATTTATCAGATTACCACTCTTAAATAAGCCAATGAATATTTTTATAAAATTCTACTAATTGCATCTCCGTTGCCTTGTGGCCATACCCGCCCATGGGAAAGGCTTCAGCAGTAAACTCCGGGAAGAAATCCCGAGCCGGGATCCCTAAGGTGTTTGATGTTGCTTACAACTTCACTCTGGCAACCTCTGCGAGAACACTGGTGCCAAGCTGTATCGGCACTTGCGTTTTCCTTGGACTACATCAGTGATGTGGAGAGGGGGAACCCGCTGCATGGGCAACAGCCAATTCTTCAAATCTTACCACCCAGGCTTGCGTCCTGAAGGGGACACAGTCCACCAGAGGCGCAAACCCATGATCCCCTGGGATCGACAGCTGCCTACTATTAATTGTGTAATATTGAAAAATACCAATCAGGTCAATCTACTACATCAGAATAAATTGATTATAATGGTATAAATCATAATTTATAATTGTTGAAAATTATTCTCCTGCTATATTTGTATTCAGTTGTCAGATCCTTGTTAAGATTTTAAAATATTTCATTCACCATGTTAATAAGTTTTATCCGTATTTAGAGAACCAAAGGGTTACATATTAGTGCAGTTAATTGCTGTTTAATTCATATTGTTGTTCTCTATAGAAGTGGCATAAAATATCACAGGAACCTCACCAAAGCAATTAAAAATTCACAGTCAATGACAACAACAACCCTCAATTAGAATGGATTTGTGCCAAAATAAGAGTGAGTTATTTTGGACTTTACTGAAATGATGGAGAATCTGCCTGTACAAGGTAGTGGATATACCTAAGAATACCCAAGGAAGAAGAGATATGTAACAGGTGAGGGCTAAGGGACCCAGAATATAATATTGCAATGTTGGAGCAGTTATGATTGTATTTAATGGCACAGCAGCCCAAACACTTTTGGTTAAGGGGTGGGGCAATTCTGAAGGAAAAATGTTGGTTACAATATTAAAAGGATTTTGTGCTCATTAATCACTGATAAAGTTTTTTTCTCACCCAACTGCACCAGGATAATAGATAGACACAGCTTTAAGTTTGATAATGTTTTAACCAGTATGTGGTTACCTTGATATACAGCACATGTAATATGTCAGCGTAAATTAGGCATAAAGGTCTAGAAGAGTTATCAAATTGAGCTGAAAACCAAAGCTTACAGTAGCTGTAAAAAAAAAGTTGCACTTAAAAGATGGAGCAAACACTTGAAAGCCACTCTCCACAAGTGTCCTCAAATACTGTAGTAGTCGGCTGTCTTCAAATTTGGCCCGCATCACGATTATCATTCCCTATTGATCCCATTCCCTTTCGATGACAAATGTTTTTCTGAACTTGAATCCTGCATATCTCTACACCCACTCCAAGACTGCTCACTGCCTTAGCCAAACTCTGGGCAACATATCCAAGTCATCACAACATCTCTTACTTCCACCTTGGCAATATCACACAGCTCTGTCCCTAGTTTAACACATTTGTTGCTGAAATCTCTCCTCTGTGCCTTCATTACCACCAAACTTGATTATCCCAACAAATCCCTAATTGGCCTCCTTCTCCCTGAAAAACATATCAAACTCAATATGTCATCAACTGCATAGTGTATTTACACGCAGTTAAAAGTTTTTAAATCTCTCCATATTACCATCTTCCCTATCCTTATAACATCTTCCTTCCCTCTGACACATCTGCCCACACAAATCCTGGGTGCTTAAATATCCCCAAGTTTTAATCTCTGCTCTGCTACCAAGGACCAAAGCTTTGGAATTCCCTTCCAAAACTGTTCTGTCTCACCATCTATCATTCCTCATTTAAAAAGTTCCTTGATGCAGTTTATTGTCATCTGCCCTAATTTCCCATTACTTTTTTGTTTGTTAACACTTCTGTCAAACACCTTGGAACATTATACTCAGCTCAAGTTATTGGTCCAGAATGCGCACACAATGATAAACTACCTGCAAACGTTTTATGCACTTGTTCTGCACTTACCTAGTGTGAATCTCAAAAGAGGAACTTTCTGAATGAAACCAGCTCCAGAAATTGCATTGAACCCTGCATATTCACTGGGCCTGAAAAACCATTCCACAAAAATGCTTAAAAACGCTGTTGCAGTGACTTTAGATAGATAGATAGATAGATACTTCATTGATCCCAAAGGAAATTACAGTGTCACTGTAGCATTACAGGTGCACAGATATACAAATATAAGAAGAGAAAAAAGAAAGAATAAAAAAATAAGTTACCTCAGTCTAACAGGAGGGGGGTCATCATTTTACCTGATATAGGTTGACTCATTATACAGCCTAATGGCCAAGGGCAAGAAAAACCTCACAGTGCTGTTTGGAGCAACGCAGTTGTCTGAGTCTATTACTAAAAATGCTCCTCTGTTCAGCCAAGGTGGCATGCAAAGGGTGAGAAACATTGTCCAGAATTGCCAAGATTTTCCATAGGGTCCTTTGTTCTACCACAGCCTCCAGTGTGTCCTGTAACAGAGCCAGCCTTTCTAATCAGTTTATTGAGCCTGTTGGCACCACCCACTTTGATGCCATTGCCTCAGCACCAACACATAGAAGATTGTACTGGCAACAACAGACTGGTAGGACACGTGAAGGAGAGGCCTGCATACTCCAAAGGACCTCAGTCTCCTCAAGATGTAGCAGTGCCTCTGGGCCTTCTTGTACACAGCCTCCATGTTGGTGCGCCACTTAAGTCTGTCATCCAGGTGCACCCCCAGGTACACGTAGGTCCCCACCACATCTAAGTCCTCACCATCAATAGTAACAGGGAGCAGTGCAAGCTTAGGCTTCCTAAAGTCCATCACCATCTCCTTTGTCTTACCAATGTTGAGCTGCAGATGATTCAGCTTGCGCCATTTGAGAAAGTCCTTCACCAGAGCTCTGTATTCATCCTCCCATCCTCCCTTAATACACCCAACTACTGCTGAGTCATCAGAAAATTTCTGCAGATGGCATAAGACCATAAGACATTGGAGCAGAATTAGGCCATTCAGCCCATCGGGGCTGCTCTGCCATTCTATCATGGCTGATCCCTGATCCCACTCAACCCTATACACCTGCCTTCTCGCCATATCCTTGATACCCTAACCAATCAGGAATTGATCAACTTCTATCTTAAATATACCCACTGACTTGTCCTCCACTGCAGTCTATTGCAGGGCTTTCCACAGATTCACTACTCTCTGGCCAAAATAAAATTCCTCCTTACCTCTGTTCTAAAAAGTTGCCGCTCAATTTTGAGGCTGTGCCCTCTAGTTCTGGATACCCCCTCCATAGGAAACATCCTCTCCACATCCACCCTACCTAGTCTTTCCAACATTTGGTAGGTTTCAATGAGATCTCCCTGCATTCTTCCAAATTCCAGCTCAAAGCTGCCAAATGCTCATCATGTTAACCCCTTCATTCCCAGAATCATCCTCGTGAACCTCTTCTGGACTCTCTCCAATGACAGCACATCCTTTCTGAGATATGGGCACAAAACTGTTGACAATTCTCTAAGTGCAGCCTGACTAGTGTCTTATAAACACTCAGAATTATCTCCTTGCTTTTATATTCTATTGCCCTTAAAATAAATGCTAACATTGCATTTGACTTCTTTACCACAGACTCAACCTGTAAATTAACCTTCTGAGAGTCTTGCACAAGGACTGCTAAGTCCCTCTGCACCTCTGATATTTGAACTTTCTCCCGATTTAGACAATAGTCTGCACTATTGTTCCTTTTACCAAAATGTATCATATATTTCCCAACACTGCATTCCATCTGCCACTTTTTTGCCCAAATTGTCTAAGTCCTGCTACAATTGCATTGCCTCCTCAGCACTACTACCCTTCCACCTGTCTTCGTATCATCCACAAAATTTGCCACAAAGCCATCAATTCCATTATCCAAATCATTGTCAAACAATGTGAAAAGCAGCAGTTCCAATACTGACCCCTGAGGTTCACCACTAGTCACTGGCAGCCATCCAGAAAAGTCCCCCTTTATTCCCATTTGCTGTCCCCTGCCTGTCAGCCGTTCTTCTATCCATGCCAGTATCTTTCCTGTAATGCCAAAGGATGGAATCTTGGTCAGCAGCCTTATGTGTGGCACATTATCAAATGCTTTCTGAATATCCAAGTAAATGACATCCACTGCCTCTCCTTTGTCCATCCTGCTTGTTACTTCCTCAAAGAACTCTAACAGATTTGTCAGGTAAGATTTCCCTTTACAGAAACCATGCTGACTTTGACTTAACTTATCATTAATCTCCAAATATCCCAAAAGTTTATCCTTTCTTTCTTTCTTTTTAAATCTTTTTATTGAGTAAGTATACAAAAAAGGTAAGCCATATGAACATTAATACAATGTTAAAATATAATAAAATTCCAAAAGATAACAATACCAAAAAGAAAATACTACAAACAATGTAATTTAAGCATAAGAAACCAAGATAACATAATAGTATACTAGATTTTATATATATCAATGGAAAAAAAGAAAAAAAAAACCCCCAAAAAAAACCCACCGTGCAACTAACTAAAAGCAAAGCAAAGCAATGGGCTAACTTGAAACCAAACAGAGTTAAACTTAAAATCACGTCCTCAATCCCGACCTCCATTAAAACAGTGAAAAAAAACAAGAAGGGTAAATATTACATTAAATGAAAATATCGAATAAAAGGTCCCCAAATCTGTTCAAATTTAAATGAAGAATCATAAAGGTTACTTCTAATTTTCTCCAGATTCAAACATAAAATCGTCTGAGAAAACCAAAAAAAGGTAGTTGGAGCATTAAGCTCTTTCCAATGTTGTAAAATACATCTTTTCGCCATTAAAGTAAGAAATGCAATCATTCTACGGGCTGAAGGGGAAAGATTACTAGAAATTTTAGGTAGTCCAAAGATAAAAGTTTATCCTTAATAATAGACTCCAACACATTTCCAACCACTGAGGTTAGACTAATTGGCCTGCGTAGCCCCCCTGGCCACCCTCAGGGTCGTTCGGCTCGCTGTCGTATAGGGAAACAGCTTTGGCCCCACCAAACTGGGTAATTTTTGTGGATGCTGTGTGATGTACCCCACCCCACCCAAATAACAGACACTACACCAGATACGAATAAATGATTTACAGTTCATAGATATTACTGGAACTATATAATTAATAGAGAATAAAATATAAAAGGAAAATAAAAGGCGCCACACTTATCAAAGTTCAATCTCTTCGTGCACAAAACAGTTGGAGCTCAAGAACCTTCTTCTTCACCCTGCGACCCCTCGGACCACTTTGACCAGCCGCCTGGGACCAACAACGGTGGTCGACCAGACGCTCCACACGAGTCTGTCTCTGTCTCCTCGCCGAACGCCCTCCTCGGGGTCCGACCCCGTTAGCGGACATCACAGCACCTGGTCCATCCTCTGTCTCGCTCTCCCACCTTCTCCCCCAAAACCCCACACATACAAATCTTCCAGATACACCAAAGTCATAATAACTATCCCAATTGGTTCGTAACATCCTTTTATCACCCCCTTAACCCACAACAAGCTGCTAGCGCAAAGCTTTCTCAGCGTTTAACATAACAAAGAAGCATTCCCAAGTTAACATAACAAAGAAGCCATTTTAATTAGCCTCCGCAGTAACATAAAAGACGAAACCCCCTTACACCTATAATTTCCTTTCTTTTGCCTTCCTCCCTTCTTAAAGAGTAAAGTGTCATTTGGAAACTTCCACTCCTCCAGATCATGCCAGAATCAAGTGATCTTGAAAGGTCATTACCAATGCATCCATTATATCTTCAGCAACCTCACTCAGGACTCCGGGATGTAGTCCATCTGGTCCAGGTAACTTATCCACCTTAAGACCTTTGAGGTTGCTTAGCACTTTTTCCTTTGTAATAGCAATGGCGCTCACTCCTGCTTCCTGACTCTCACAGTCCTCTGGCACACTGTATTCCATAGTGAAGACAGATACAAAATACCTGTTAAGTTCATCTGCCATTTCTTTGTCCCTCATTACTACCTCACCAGCATCATTTTCCAGTGGTTCAGTATCAACTCTCACCTCCCTTTTAACTCTTCATATTACTGAAAGAACTTTTCATATCCTGCTTTATATTGCTGGCTAGTTTGCCCTCGTATTTCAACTTTTCCCTTGTTATGGCTTTTTTAGTTGCCTTTTGTTGGATTTTTAAAAACTTCCCAATCATCCAACTTCCCACTCACTTTTGCTGCATTATATACCCTTTCCTTGGCTTTCATGCAGACCTTAACTTCCCTTGTCAGCCACAGTTGGCTAGCCCCGCCATTTGAAAACTACTTCTGTGGAACATATCTATCCTGTGCCTTGTGAACTACTCCCAGAAAATTAAGTTTCTCTGCTCTGCCATCATCCATGCCAATGTCCTCACCCAATCCACCCGAGCAAGTTCCTCTCTCATGCCTCTGTAATTCCCTTTATTCCACTGCGATACTGATATATGTGACTTGTGCTTCTCCCTCTCAAATTGCAATACGAATTCAATCATATTATGATCACTGTCTTCTTAAGGGTTCTTTTACATTAAGCTCCCTAATAATATCAGGGTTATTATACAAAACCCAATCTAAGATAGCCTTTCCCTGAGGCTCAAGCACAAGCTGCTCTAAAAAGCCTTCTCCGAGGCATTCAACAAATTCCCTCTCTTGTGATCTGACACCACCCTGATTTTCCCCAATCCCCTTGCATATCGAAATTCCCTGTTACAATTGTGTCATTGCCCTTATTACAAGCCTTTTCCAGCTCCCTTTGCAATCTCAACCCCACATCTTGGCGACTATATGGAAGTCCCATTTATGTTTTTTTTACCCTTGCAGTTTCTTAACTCCACCCACAAAGATTCAACATTATCTGACCCTATGTCACCTATTTCTAAAGACGTAATTGCATCTCTTACCAGCAGAGCCACCGCCTGCACCTTCCTGCCTGTCCTTTCGATGCAAATTATGTCCTTTGAAGTTACTTCTTTCAGCCATGACCACAATGTCATAATGACCCATCTCTAATTACACCATGACTACGTCCACCATATTCTAAATGCTACACGTATTTAAATACAGCACCTTCAGTCCCGCATTCTTCGCCCTTTTGAATTTTGCCTCTGTGGTACAATTTAACTCTTAGCTCTGTCTGCATTTGTACCCAGTCATCGGCTTGTCCTTCCTCACTTGCATTCATGTTGCATCCATCATCTATTTGTAAACCTGGTGGCTCACGCTCAACTCCATCATACTCGTTTCCATCCCCCTGACGTATTAGAAGAGGGGAGGAGAAGATGGTGGTGCGACGCAGCACACGCAGCCGCTCCAAATTGATATCGTATTTGTTAAATAGGGCAGTGCACATTCCTAATTTGATGGAGACGGACGTGAGAAGCATGGAGGAACATCTGGAGAAACTTTTGAAATGCCTGCTTCACTGCCGTTGCTACTGTGCGATCGAGAATCTCCGGGGGGAAAGCCCCAAATCCTCAGCTTTGCCTATTGCCGGGGCCAGGGTTGAAGCGCTCGGCAGAGATGGTGCTCGGTGCTCGGTGTCGGAGGCTCGAAGTTTTCAGACGGACTCAGAGTCGGACTGTGGTCGGGTGCTTCCAGGGTGCTGCATTGGCAAGTTTGCGGCGCTGGAAGCTCATGGCAGGGAGAGTTTCTCCCTTCAACCGTCTGCATGAGATGATGGGACTTTCGAGAGACTTTGAGTCTTTTTTTTTACCATGCCCATGGTCTGTTCTTTATCAAATTACGGTATTGCTTTGTACTGTTGTAACTATATGTTATAATTATGTGGCTTTTGTCAGTTTTTTTTAGTCTTGGTTTGTCTTGTGTTTCTGTGATATCATTCTGGAAGAACAAATTGTATCATTTCTTAATGCATGCATTACTAAATGACAATAACAGAGGACTGCATGTCCTCATAATTTAATCTAATATTAATTTAAACCAGTCCCAACAGCTCTAGTAAACCTGCCCACAAGAATTTTGGTTCCCCTTAGATTACAGTGCTACCGGTCCCTTTTGCACAGGTCCCACCTGCTTCAGAAGAGGTCCCAGTTATCCAGAAATCTGAATCCCTGCCCTGTGCTCCAATTCTTCAGCCATGCATTTACCTGCCACCTCATTCCCTTCCTATCCTTAATGTCGCGTGGCACAGGCAGCAATCCCAAGATTAGTACCTTTGAGGTCCTGCTTCACATCTTCCTTCCTGACTCCCTGTATTCTTTTTTTAGGACCTCCTCCCTCTTTCTACCTATATCGCTGGCACCAATATGTACCATGATTTCTGGCTGCTCACCTTCCCTTTTCAGGATATTGCGGAAATATCTGAACGACTCAGTGCTGTATCTGAAGTCCGAGGTATGCAGGGTAAACGGGAGGGAAGCCAATATAGTGCCCTGTGGGGACCCAGTGCTCTTCTAGCCACGTCTGACACACAGCTCTAAAGCTGGTCTGCCAGTCAAGTATTCCATTATCTACGTGCCTTGACATGGCCAGATGTCAAAGCTGCCAAAACATTGGTTCAAGAGACTTTTGACATTTATATACATGCAAAAACATTCAGAAACTACCAAAATATTACAACTATCAAAAATTAAAAAGCAAAGCAAAAGGACTTAAACTAAAAACATTCAGTTATGTTCCGACACTACAAAAATGGCAAATAACTATTATCTTTTCGTCTCTTGTGGCTGCTCATCTGTGTTCGGATTAATGGGCATGCTGTCCCTGCACTACATTTGCCACCACGTGCAACGGAGAACTGCCACAATTTTGTGTTGCTCACTAAAGAGTAACAGCAGATCAGACATAGAAATTAAATTCTCTGCCTCAACAACTATTGCCCAGTAGCATTCACATCTACTATAATGAAATAGTTTGAGGTATTGGTTATGGCCTGAGCAAGGATCTGGACACACTGCAAATTACCTACTGCCATACCAACAGGCTCAATCTCACCACTTTGCTCTAGAGCACCCAGACAACCCAAGACACACTACTGTTTAATCGATTAAAGCACAGTGTCAAACACCAACATACCTTCTGTATTAATAACCAAGCTTTAAAACTTAGACCTCTGTACCTCCCTCTGCAACTGGATATTCAAAGTTTAAAGTATCGCAGCACATATTATTTGCATTTATTATCAAAGCACATATGTCACCACATACAACCATGAGATTCATTTTCTTGCAGGCATACTCAATAAATCCATAATAGAATATTAACCTTAATAGAATCAAAATACTCAACATCCTTATTGGGAGACTACAGCTAATGGAGATCAGTAAAAACATCTCCTCTCACTGACTATCAACACAGGTGTACCTCAGCCCACTGCTCTACAGTCATAATTGTGTGCCTAAGAAGATCTTAAATGCCATATATAAATTCACTAATGTACTACAGCTTTTGGTATGCCAATAATGAGATTTACAGGAGTAAGAAGATTGGCTGGTTGAGAGGCATTGCAATGTCAGCAAGACCAAGGAACTGTGGACTGATTCAGGAAGGAGAAGTCAGTCCTCATTGAGGGATTAGTAGTGGAAGAAGTGAGCAGCTTCAAGTTCCTGGGCATCAACAACTCACAGAATCTATCCTGAGCCTAAGATACTGATTAGATCAAGAAGGCAGCACACCAGCAGCTCTGCGTCTTAGCGGTTTCAGGAGATTTGATACGTCACTAAAGATTATTACAAATTCACCATGGACTCAACCAGCTCCATTAGAGGCACAACCTTCCCACCATCAAGAACATCTTCAAAAGACAGTATTTCAAGAAGACAGCATCCATCTTTAAGGACCCTCACCATCTGGGACTTGCCCGCTTCTCACTACAGCCATCAAGGAGGTATGGAGCCTGAAGATCACACTCACTGATTTAAGAACAATTTGCTGTCTTTAGATTTCTGAACAGTCCATGAAATCACAAACATTATTCCGTTTTTCATTTTCTTGCATTATCTAACACTGACAAGACCACATAATTATAACATATAGTTACAGCAGTGCAAAGCAATACCATAATTTGATAAAGAACAGACCATGGGCACGGTAAAAAAAAAAGTCTCAAAGTTCTGATCGACTCCCGATAGTCCCGCTAGCAGGCAGCAAAAGGGAGAAACTCTCCCTGCCATAAACCTCCAGGTGCTGACAACTGCCGATGCATTGGAAGCACCCGACCACAGCCGACTCTGAGTCCGTCCGAAAACTTCGAGCCTCCGACCAGCCCTCCGACACTGAGCACCGAGCACCATCTCTGCTGAGCGCATCGACCTGACCCCGGCCGCCGAGGACTCGGGGCCTTCTCCTCCAGAGATTCTGGATCACACAGTAGCAGCAGCAGCAAAGAAGGCATTTCAGAAGTTTCTCCAGATGTTCCTCCGTGCTGTCACATCTGTCTCCATCAAATCAGGATTGTGCACGGTACCCTACTTGACAGATAACAGATATCATTCACCGGATTGGCCGCTGCGCGCTGCGTCGACCCGTCATCTTCTCCTCCTCCTCCAAAAAAAATGAAGCTAATAGTAGCATCTCCATCACTTCAGTATCATATTGGCTAACTTCGAGATTTTTTAAAATCACAAGTACAAGACATTCAAATCTGTAAAAATCCAACCAGTAAAAATAGATTACTCCACATCTGCTTTCATTTTTGCAAACTTATCTTGCTAAGGCAAACAAATTTGAGAAAAGTTAAAAACAAATATTTTCTCATTTTAAATTTAAACCCAAACTGAGCACTTCAATCAATTTTCTTTCCATTGTCACCAAATGTAATTAAATATTCTTGCATGACATAAAAAGGAGTAAAGAAACAACTCTCCATAAAACAATTCCACATTCCCTTATAATATAAATGAACTTCAACAGAATAAAATTACACATCAGTCCCTTTTATCTCAAACTGAGCATATTAAGGATGAGCTTTAAAACAGAAATTTATTATAGCATTGTGTGATTGAGGAGTATAGTCAAATGATAATCATGATGATATCTTGTCCTTTCATGAAAGTTTGTTTCCAAACTGGGATGCTGCTTTGTAATTGCCAACACTCCACTGCTTCATTCAACATTTCCTATGCGTGAAAGTGGTGTGTGCGCATTGGAAAGCTTTGGGCCATGGAGAGTATGTGGGCAATAAGCATTCAATAGTCCATCTCAGCTCTTTCAGCCAACAGAAAGTATTCAAATAATGAAAATATTGAATGATTTATCTATGCCTAGCCCTAACCCTAGATCAAAATGCAAATTGTCACCATAGCTGAAAAAAACTTTAAATTTTAAAAAGCAATTCTCCTTTTGCTTCAAAAATATACCATGGTAATTACCAAGAATAAATAAATATAAATATATTATAATCTAACATAAAGTTAACAAGCCAAAAATATGTTTTTTTTTGTTCACTGGTTCTCACTGAAACAAATGCCCTCCCTAACATAATCTGTGTTCTTATTTAGTGGTCCACTTGTCAAATACACTTAGTGGCCACTTTATTCAGTGCACCTGCACATCAATGCAAATATCTAATTGGCTAACACACACAAAATGCTGGAAGAACTTAGCAGGTCAGGCAGCATCTATGGAAGAGAGTACAGTCAATATTTCGGGCCGAAACCCTTTGGCTGGACTCTTTTCCATAGATACTGCCTGGCCTACTGAGTTCATTCACCATTTTGTGTGGTTGCTCGGACTTGCAGCATCTGCAGATTTCTCTTGTTTTTTTAAAAAATCTAATCAGCCAATCATGTTGCAGCAACCCAATGCATAAAAGCATTCAGACAAGGTTAATTGGTTCAGTTGATGTTCAGACCATCAGAACTGTGGAATGATTGTTGGTGCCATACAGGGTGGTTTGAGTATCTCAGAAACCGCTAATCTTCTGGGATTTTCATGCACAACAGTCTCTAGAGAGTCTGGTGCAAAAAAAAACAAATAACATTCAGTGAGTGGCAGCTCTGTGGGCAAAAATGTCTTGTTAATGGAAGAGGTCAGAGGAGACTGGCCAGATTGGTTCAAGCTGACAGGAAGATGACAGTAACTCAAATAACCACATGTATACCTAGCGAAGAAAATCAACAAATGCAATCAACAGACTGTATTCAGATCATTGTTATATGTCACATGCAGTAATATGTATACTACCCAAAAAACTGTGAAGACTCAATAGATACGCCCGGAGGAAATCGGTTCAAGAGGGAGTTCTGCTACACACATGAAAGACCTCCGCTATGCTGCAGAGAACAAGCAGCAGATGCAAAAGGAGAGACTGAACAACCACTAACCACAGCCATTCCTTGTTCTTGTCCACACTGCACCAGAATATGTGGATCTCATATCAGCCCATACAGCCACCTGAGGGCCCACCAATACATTACCCCTTGCGAGATCACTTCAGCTCGAGTGATCACGTACATCACCAATATCTATCCAAACATGAGGAAATCTGCAGATGCTGGAAATTCAAGCAACACACACAAAATGCTGGTGGAACGCAGCAGGCCAGGCAGCATCTATAGGAAGAAGCACAGTCAACGTTTCGTCCTGCCGAAGGGTCTCGGCCCGACTGTGCTTCTTCCTACCAATATCTATCACCTCCATTCTCTGTACTCCAGCAACACTCCCAGTGTCCACCCTCAACAGAATCAGGCCACCCACTTAATAAATGCCAGGACTACTGCCTCAATTCCTATACAGTACGTACGCACGTACGTACACACACACACGAGAGGCAAAGATAAAGTTATGTGAAACTAGAGGATGCAGACCAACTAGTTTTAGAATAGCTTGCATTATGTTGAATTGTTGTATTTCAGTTCTTTTACGATGTACAGTACCAAAAATGTAATTAATATTGAAGGAGCTATAAAATCTTCATCCTAATTTTCTTCTTATACAGTGTATTTCTTCAATTACCAACTTATAATGTAAACAAAGTTGTTTTATATCATAATATTTCATGGCATTCATTTGCATTCAGAATACAGAAAGCAAGGCCTCTTCAGTTTTGAAATAGCGCCACCTGCCAGCTGATATTCAAAATGACTTGCTCCAAAATGTTAGGAGCATTTACTTCTTTCTCTAGTTCGGATAAATTTGACTGTACACAGAATTACAGGAAAATCACTTGGTACTTGGTTATTATAATTGCAACATTGGTGCAGAGTGATTTTCAAAAATCATTAAGATTTATGAAATTCAGCAACATTGATGGGGCAAACCTCATCATAAAACTGACGAGAATCAGTTAGGGAGTTTAACATGCCCAGGGTCTTAGTTCTATTCTACAGGTGAGATGTAGCTTACACTGCCATCAGGCTAGTTGCATTGATGACAAAACTACTTTAAGGGAATGACTGCCAATAACATACAACATACCTGAACACATTTATTAGAAGTTGAATTACATTTGATGGTTCACAGCAGTATTCTATTTTCACTGGTTTTTACAATTGACTAGGTTTAATCATGCTTCTTCTAGCATTGCACATTCATATTTTAGCAGAATTTATTAAAATATTGAAGCTGTTATTAAAGCCATAAATCCTAACCAAACTTAAGGGTTTAAAGAAGACATGCTCTCTGGTTACAGTTAAACAATGTGGATATATTTAAATTCTAATGGATAGTGATATTTATACTTATAATTTACTGTTCTACTTAGGACTATTCAATAATATACAGATAAAAGAAAACAGTTGGAAATCAAGTGTGTGCATTGAACAGCAGGTTGTTTAAAATATAGAGAGCAGCTGGGCATAACATGTCTCTCAAAAAATGCTTAACAGAACTTACATGGTTATAATTTAAAATTAACCTGACAGTATAAGTTACAAGCAAGAGCTTTGGGGACTTGAGTGAAAAAATAGATACCAAGGGATCAGTAATATAACCTCATGTAGACCCGTCGATAACTTATTTGCTATTGCATACAGTTGAGAAATGCCTGCCCAAGACAATGATTTACCTCAAAGGAACATTGCGCTATGCGCAATGACCACAAGAGCTCAACCTTGGAATTCAGTAATGTATAATATTCTAAACTGGTCATATGAAATAAATTGATCATTAACTGAATGTCTGTGAGACATTGATAGAGTCACATTTGTTCTGAAACATCAATATGCGTCATGGCCAAATCAATCAAATACCAGTGCTTGAAAATTTCAAATAATCTTCAAAATTGCTTAAATTAGCAAATCACCAAAAATAGTTACTTGAATTCTCTTGTAGTAGATGTTGATCCAAACAATGGGAAATTTCACTTCTCATTAAGATAACCAAAATGTCTCATTTAGCAAGAAACAATAAATCATTGGATAAAAGGTATATATACAAATATTATTTAGCAGAGTATGTAAGACTCACTTTGCCAATATCACTTATATTCGCAAGTGTTTTAGACGAAAGTAAGATCTCCTTGTGAATTGCAATCAGCATTGTCATTATTATTGAGGAAGTATCACAAACGGTACATGCAATGCCTAGTTGGTAATGGTCCAAGTCTGGCTGACAGTGACTCCACAGTTAGCTATTCTCATCTCAGAACAATTTGGACCTCCACACATGCATGATCAAATAGTGGTCTGAATATATTGAGGGTCAGATGCCAGTGCATATGCATGCCTGTTCCATCATCCAACTGATTAGCTAAAGAGAGGGTTTACATATGCTTTATTTTATTTTATGTTAATTTAATTAGCTCTTCAACATGCTTCTAATTAATTTAAATGTTAGTTGATTTTATTTTATTTATTCAAATCTATTTGAATAATTTCTAAATGCCTCTAATTGTTACAAATATTTACAAGCTGTTAAAAAGCCTTTCACAACAGTAGTTCAGGCATCCCTGCCATTCGGAACCAATTCCACGAAGCGAACAACATGTCAGGTATATGGATGGGAATTATGGTCAGCAAGTCAAGCCAGCAGGCTTGATCTAAGACAATCTGCAAAGTGATACTGGTTGAAAGGTAAATGATGATCACAGCACTTCTTCAGATTTTAACTATGGAATATTTTATAGCTGTCCAAAAGGACCAGAGCCTCGGTTTAACATTTGATCAGAACTTGATATCTCTGATGGTGCCACACTCCACCACAACTGAACGAGACTGCCATCTCAAGATAATGATCTCAAGATCCTGAATTAGGTCAAGAATCCCACCATTAAGGTGACAACTCTTAGCTGTTCACAGAAATAAATGTACTATTTCGACAATTTCAGAACACTTGGAAAACTAACAAATATTATGATAATAAATTATGATCTGCTAAATAATACTTGAGGTAGCATTTAGGACATAAGAAAAGTTATCTTCATCAAAAAAAAAGTAAACTATGTATATTGATGTGAAATAGCAGACTGGTTTATCTAAACCAAGAAGCTACAAATAAAGATAGCATTCTGAGATCAAAGATATTACTGGTTCTGTCTACTGTTGAGCCAGATTAAGCACGAGGTTGAGCACATATATGGCACCATCACCAAGGAGCAATACCCTTGAAGAAAACATGTGGTCTTCACAAAGGAACATTTAATAACAATCTGGCTACAACGTAGTAGTTGTGTTTCAAGAATGTTTTCAAATGTTTGAATGGTATGTAACCAGATGTCATACAGATTTACAAGCTGCATGGAGGATTTAAAGCAATGCTGATTAGAACAATGTGAATGCTATAAACATTAGACAATTAGAACCATAAAAGCACGATCTTCAAGATGCTCTTCTTCCTGGCTTTCTGCCACATCACACGACATTCCTGACGATATTCCTCTGAAGGGCAACACTGTGAAGCATGCAGCACATCAAGGTATTTGAATCTTTAACTGGAATGTTTCTCAAGATACTTCCACTTTAAAGCATGCATGTAATGCTTCAATCTAGGATGGGGTACTCAATTATTATCAATGGGGATAAAAACATCTCATCTACATATAGTTAACTGATATCAATACAAGCTGCCCTTTCTCATTGGCACATAGGATTGCTGGTGGGGACACACTCACCACACTTATAAAGTCCATAACGACTGCTGTGGACTGCTAACTAAAGCACAGCTTGCATTCAAACATGCAACTGAAGATAAGGGATTCTGAATTTGGTGTTGAATTGATCTGTGGCTGTGTTACATTGGACATCATTTCTCCGAAGGAGGAAACATTCTTTCTGTATTCACTCCTTCAAACCCATCATGATAGAGGTGTACAAGATAATAAGAGGAATGGATAGAGTGGATAGCCAGCACCTCTTCCCCAGGGCACCACTGCTCAATACAAGAGGACATGGCTTTAAGGTAAGAGGTGGGAAGTTCAAGGGGGATATTAGAGGAAGGTTTTTTACTCAGAGAGTGGTTGGTGCGTGGAATGCACTGCCTGAGTCAGTGGTGGAGGCAGATACACTCGTGAAATTTAAGAGACTACTAGACAGGTATATGGAGGAATTTAAGGTGGAGGCTTATATGGGAGGTAGGGTTTGAGGGTCAGCACAACATTGTTGGCCGAAGGGCCTGTACTGTGATGTACTATTCTATGTTCTATGATTTTAAAGAACCGGAAACAGAAAATGCTGAAAGCACTCAGGTTCAGCGCTGCTAGCATTTCATTTCTTTTATTCAGATATCCAACATTTGCGGATTTTTGGTTTTCAAAAATTGTGGAAATGTTTATTATTGCTATGTTTTAAAATCCAAAACAAAGCTAATGAAAGCAAAAGCACGGAGCCAGGAGTGCGTGTCTTAGAACACACAAAGTTGCTGGTGAACGCAGCAGGTCAGGCAGCATCAATAGGAAGAGGTACAGTCGTTGTTTCGGGGTCTCAGCCCGAAACGTCGACTGTACCTCTTCCTATAGATGCTGCCTGGCCTGCTGCATTCACCAGTAACTTTGATGTGTGTTGCTTGAATTTCCAGCATCTGCAGAATTCCTCATGAATGCATGTCTTAGTTCATTTTTACTTCAGTGAGATGTGCACTTATGAAGTGGTGGCGTGACAATATATGCCATTCACATATTTTTTACATATATTGTATAGCAAGCTTTATATATGTATACAAGTTGATGGTATCATTTGCTGCCATTCCTTTGGGTTCATTAGTTGCGTGGAGAGGGGGAGCTTGCTCTCCATATCATACTGGCCAGGCTCACGTATCTAGACAACAAGAACTCATTACCCATGATCGACAGAGGCCTTAGACTCAGATACAAGTGGATATGCTTATACTGTATATCAACTTCTGAATTATTTAAACAGCAAAAAATGTTTAATTAAATATATTTACAATATTACTCAAATATTACCAAAATTTTAACCACACAACATTCCTCCCTGCTTAGCTATAAGCTCCAACTCAATATAGAATATATATCATATACAAATACTATACAGACATCCACAGCATACCAAGTTTTAAATTATCCCATACAGGCCTAAAGATTTAATAGCTCTGGAGGATCTCTTACTCTTGTGGGATACCATCTTTCCTGACAAGGGTGTTCACTCTGCCAGGGCAGTGCAGTTCGTTCCCAATGAAGGCGAGCAGCACTGATCCTGGCACTTCTGGACATGTTGGCACCAGACACACTGCACGGCAAACTGTTGGATCTGCTAATCACCCCAGGCCAACAGACAAAGATTCGAGCCAACACTTTCATTTTTACCATGCCTAGTATACTGGCATGTACTATAGCTCTTCCAAAACTTTAGCTCTCAGCTTTAATGATTAACAACTCTCAGTTCCCAGATCAAGCAACCACTGTCAAGGGCAAGTTCAACTTGTGCTGGTAAAAAAACAGGGGAACTGGATTTTCTGCTGTACATTCCAGTCACTTTAGGGGGCCATGTAGACATGAGACAGTGCGGGGTCTTTTCTGGTTTCCCTTTGGATCATCCTTGCCATAATAGGAAGACTTCTGTCTTGCGTTAGGGAGAATATGTCATGTGGAGTGTCCCCTTTTGTAAATGGAGGACATGGGTAAATGGGACAATCCATTAGCATTTCCATGCTTAGTCGTCCTCTTGAATTCAATCTTGTAGTTGTGTCCTCCAAGAAACAGAGCTCATCTTTGTACTTGTGCTTCTGTAGATTGAAAATGGACACTAGTAGTTGATGATCAGTAATAAGGGTAAACAAGTACTGGTTGAAATGCTTTACACCCCAAACCAGACTCAAGGCCTCTTTGTAAATCTGGGCGCAAGTTTTCTGTACAGTGGTAAGGAGATGTGATGTAAAGGATATGGACCATTCACTTCCATGACTCAAAATATGTGACATGACTGCAGCTATACCAGAAGACGAGGCATCACTGGCAAGCTTCACTGGACAATGTGAATCATAATGTGTGAGTACAGTGCTCGGCACTTATCCTTGCAAGCGGAACAAGTGCTACACACGCCCTTACACTTCCTCCCTCACCACCATTCAGGGCCCCAGACAGCCCTTCCAGGTGAGGTGACACTTCACCTGTGAATCGGCTGGGGTGACATACTGCATCCAGTGCTCCCGATGCGGCCTTGTAAATATTGGCAAGACCCGACGCAGGCTGGAAGACCATTTCGCTGATACCTACACTCTGTCCGCCAGAGAAAGCAGGATCTCCCAGTGGCCACACATTTTAATTCCATGTCCCATTCTCATTCTGATATGTCTATCCACGGCCTCCTCTACTGTCAAGATGAAGCCACAGTCAGGTTGGAGGAGCAACACTTTATATTCTGTCTGGGTAGCCTCCAACCTGATGGCATGAACATTGACTTCTCTAACTTCCATTAATGCCCCACCTCCTCTTCATACCCCATCCCTTATTTATTTATTATTTTTTTCCCTTTTTTCTCTCTCTCTTTTCTCCCTCTGTCCCTCTCACTATAACTCCTTGCCTGCTCTCCATCCTTCCTCCCATGATCCTCTCCCTTCTCCAGCCAATCAACTGTCCAGCTCTTGGCTCCATCCCTCCCCCTCCTGTCTTCTCCTATCATTTTGGATCTCCCCCTCCCCCTCCCACTTTCAAATCTCTTACTATCTCTTCTTTCAGTTAGTCCTGACGAAGGGTCGCGGCCTGAAACATCGACTGTACCTCTTCCTATAGATGCTACCTGGCCTGCTGTGTTCACCAGCATTTTTTGTGTGTGTTGCTTGAATTTCCAGCATCTGCAGATTTCCTTGTGTCACTATTTTCTTGACATTTTTGAAAGCCATTTCACACTGCTTTGTCCATTGTCATTTGTTCTCGATCTGTAGTAATGAGTTCAAGGGGTTCAGCGCAGTAGCCAGGTTTGGCAGGGACCTGTTATATAAATTGACAAATCCTAAAGAGGACCGCAACTGTGACACATTCTGCGGCCTTGAGGCATCCACCACCGCTTGAATTTTCTCAGCAAACTTGCGTAATGTTTGTGTATCAATCGTGTGACCACAGTAAGTGATACTTGGTTCAAATAAATCACACTTGTTGCGTTGTGCTCTGAGCCCACAATCTTCTAATCTTGTTAACACAGCCTTGAGATTTTGGAGATGTTTCTCATCATCCTTACCGGTAGCAATGATGTCATCCTGCTAACACTGAGCACCTGGGCAGCCTTACAGCCCTGGTCCATAGCTTTCTGCTAGAGTGCAGGTGTAGATGCTACTGCAAAAGTAAACCCATGATAACGATAAAGCCCTTTGTGTTTATGGTGAGAAACACTTTGGACCCTTCTTCCATCTCCATCTGCAGTTGGGCCTCAGGTGTTGCTCATGGGCTCCACTTGAGCTCACTGGCTGGTTTATCACAGATAGTATACTGAACCAGATGGGCTTTGCAAAATCTGGGTGTGGCATTTTCATTTAACAATATTTTACCCCTGACTATATTGCAGGGGCTGTGACATGCAAACAGTGGATGGAAATCCAATCCAATTATAGTTATGTCAGGCACTTATGGCCCCACAATGCTGGACCTCCTGTTTTACCACATACAGCCCAACACGGGGGCTTGTTGCTTGTTGTATTTCACTGCTATGAATATCATTCCCACAGGAGATATTAGTTGTAATATTAGAGTTAGTTCTTAGCTGGTTACCTGCAGGACTCGGTTCAGTCACTTTGAATTGCCATTCAAACTCATCTTGTGGAATGACAGAAACATCCAAGCCAGTGTTCAATACCATTTTAATTAATTTGACGTTCACTTCTGGTGTAAGCCATAATGTTTGTCTATGCAAGACCCTGCAGAACATTAAAAACGTAAAATTTCTGTATGTCTACCCCATTAACGAGTTGCCCGTTGGCACACAAAGTGAAGGAGCTGGATTTGGTGCTGATCGAATGGTATGCTGGCATTCATAGCAAGAGGATTCGAGTACAGGAGCAGGGAGGTACTACTGCAGTTGTACAAGGCCTTGGTGAGACCACACCTGGAGTATTGTGTGCAGTTTTGGTCTCCTAATCTGAGGAAAGACATCCTTGCCATAGAGGGAGTACAAAGAAGGTTCACCAGATTGATTCCTGGGATGGCAGGACTTTCATATGATGAAAGACTGGATCAAGTAGGGTTATACTCGTTGGAATTTAGAAGATTGAGGGGGGATCTTATTGAAACGTATAAAATCCTAAAGGGTTTAGACAGGCTCGATGCAGGAAGATTGTTCCTGATGTTGGGGAAGTCCAGAATGAGGGGTCACAGTTTGAGGATAAAGGGGAAGCCTTTTAGGACCGAGATGAGGAAAAACTTCTTCACACAGAGAGTGGTGAATCTGTGGAATTCTCTGCCACAGGAAACAGTTGAGGCCAGTTCATTGGCTATATTTAAGAGGGAGTTAGATATGGCCCTTGTGGCTAAAGGGATCAGGGGGTATGGAGGGAAGGCTGGTACAGGGTTCTGAGTTGGATGATCAGCCATGATCATACTGAATGGCGGTGTAGGCTCGAAGGGCCGAATGGCCTACTCCTGCACCTATTTTCTATGTTTCTATCACGCTGCTGCCTGCATTCAGAGAGGCGTCTGAGGAGTCCGTACATGAAGGCAGTGTAAAGTCTAACAGCGAGTGATCACCTTTGTCACTTTTCTTGCGATCACAAGATCCTATTGGACATCGTTAATCTGTGAGTTCAATTCACTGATTTATTGGCAGACAGTAAGGGCGAGAGTGGGGGAGCTCACAGCCTCAGAGGTAGCGAGAATTAGGCCTCAGGCCATATTGTCGCCAGTTTACAGCTGCCCAGGAGCGAGATGAAGTCATTACACTCCACCAGAGGTAGAGTCGCATAGAGTCGGGCTGGAGTTAGTGCTGTTCCCCCAGTGTTCACTCGGCAGAGGACAAGTTGGAATGTGTTCGACTGCAGACTCCTGCAACATTCACGGACTCAGGGTCTTGAACTATATTTTCTTATGTGACTGTATTTTACTGATATCTTATTTGTGCTTTATGTGCCATGTGCTGCATGTGACTATTGGTACTATGTTTAGCACCTTGGCCCCAGAGTAATACTCTCTTGTTTCGCTGTATTCATGGGTATTCATGTATGGGTGTGACAATAAACCTTCAACTTGAATTTGAATAATATTGTTAGTTTTCACGTTGTAAATCTCAAGGTTTCCCAATCCCAGGTCACTCTGATCATTATCAGAATGTTCAACAACAGCATGCAGATTATTGCCCTTTTCAGAAATGCAATTTGACTTTTTATCTGTTTTTCTTCCTCGTGCAATCCATTTATTCTTGTCTGCCCAACATGCTCTTTGTACGTATCCTACTTTGTAGCATTTTCTTCAAGTTTCACCTTAAAGTTGCATTGATTTAGTGTATATGAGTCCCTGCCACAGCAGTGACACAATTTGCTCAGCCAGGTTGGTATCTGTTTAGACGTCACAATTTTGTTCACATTCAGTTTCTTTCCTGACTGCAACTCAATTGTGTTTCAACAATTTCAAGTGCTTTTATAAAAATGTGAGTTATCCCATTAAGAACCATTTTTGAGTGCTTTCTTGTAAGATTTCACAAACCAAACAATCTCTCAGTGCATTATTAAGCTCATTACTGAACTGACAATGCGCAGACAATCTCCTCAATTCAGTCGTATACACTGAAATGGACTGCCCCTCCTTTTGATTTAGCTTATGAAACACAAATTGTTCTGCAATCAAATAAGTTTTCGGTTCTAAATGTTTCTGCAGTACTTTCACAATATCAGCAAAGTTTATTTTGACTAGCTTGTTTGGAGCAGTTAAACTTCTAAGCAAACTGTTTCCTCTTCCACTTCGTATACTCAGCAAAACTGGCACACACTTTGCACTGGCTACTTCACTTGCTTCAAAATACTGCTCGATTTGCTCCATATACCATATCCAGTTATCTGTTGTGTAATCAAATGCATCTAATTTTCTGATGTAGCTAGCCATCTCTGCTATTTTTCTTAATAATGATTATTATCACCCTGAACTCGCAGTTTATGAACCTGTGAATGTGTCTGTTTTCTTCCCTTTTTTTAAAAAAAACTCAATGTCTCTGTCCCCTTCCGAAGAAAAAAAATGTGCTTCATTTTTTTTAAAAACTTGACTGCTTCCCTCCTCTTGCAAAGAAAGCTTGCTGTGTTTTTTTTCAACTCGATTATCTTACTGCACTTCAACAGGTAGATAGTCATCTCAGGTTCATTTAAAACTTCCTTTTTGCTGCTGTTACGTTTTGGAATTCCCAAACATAAAACTAATTGAAAATAAAAACCCAGAGATAGGGATACATGTCTTAGTTTCGTCGTTGCTTTAGCAAGACACGTACTTATGACATGGTAACTATTGCCATTCACGTTCTTTTGCATATAACCTATCATGAATAATCTAAACAAAAAAAGATTAATTAAATAACATATTTACAATATTACTCAAATATTACCAAAATATTAAATATACAACACCTCAATACCCTGCTGTGCAATTGGAACCTGGATTTCCTCACTTGCAGACCCCAGACAGTTCGGATTGGCAAAAACATCTTCTCCACCATCTCCATCAGCACAGGTGCACCACAGGGATGTCTGCATAGCCCCCTGCTCTACTCGCTTTGTACAATGATTGTATGGCTAAGTATAGCTCTAACACCATATACAAGTTTGCTGATGACACTACTGTTGTGGGCCATATCAAAGGTGGTGGTGCATCAGCACACAGGAGGGAGATTGAAAACTTGGTGTCATAACAACAACCTCTCACTCAATGTCAACAAGACCAAGGATCTGGTTGCAGACTTCAGGATAGGGAAATAAGAAGTCCATGAGCCAGAACTCAGAGGCAGAGAGGGTCAGTAACTTTAAATTCCTAGGTGTCACCATCTCAGAGGACCTGTCCTGGACACATCATATAAATGTAATTGCAAATAGAGCACAAGAGTGCCTCAGGAGTCTGCAGATATTTGGTATGTCATCAAAAACATTAACGAACTTCCATAGATAAGTGTACTGACTGGCTACATTTCGGCCTGGTATGGGAACACCAATGCCTTTGAGCAGAAAAGGTAGTGGTTCGGCCCAGTACATCTCAGGTAAAGCCCTCCCAACCATTGAGCACTTCTACATGAAACATTGCCATAGAAACGCAGCATCCATCATCAAAGATCCTCCCCACCCAGGCCACGTTCTTTTCTCACTACTGCTATCAGGTAGAAGATACAAGAGTCTCAGGACTTGCACCACCAGCTTCAAGAACAGTTACTACCCTTCAACCATCAGGCTCTTGAAAAGGGGATAACTACACTCATTCCATTTCTGGTGTTCCCACAACCAGTGATCTCACTTTAAGGACTCTTTATCTTGCTAGTTCATTGTTCTTTTTATTTATTATTTATATTAACATTTGCACAGTTTTTGTTCATTGACAGTTAATGTCCTATAGATTCGTTATGTATGACCGCAGGAAAAAAGAATCTCAGGGTTGTACGAATATAAGAAGAGAAGAAAGAAAGAATAAAAAAAATAAGTTACCTCAGTCTAACAGGAGGTGGGGTCATCATTTTCCACATTTGGTTGATTTTTTTCCAAGATTACACACTTAACCTCTGCTTTACTGATACTAATGTGCATGTCTATATTTTCTTTAACACCCTCTTTGCCAACTCATCCACCTTCTCTGCCAACTAATCCACCCTCTCATTCCCCTTCACCCCTACATGTGTGCTGGAACCCATAGAAATTTTACCTGACCTCTTTGATTTGCAATTCTTGTGACTGACTGAAGGACTTTATAAAGTACATCTTGCCAACTGTTTGAGTGAAAAGACCTCAAACTTGCTAGAACTGAGGATGAATCTGAGCATATCAACACTTTGAATTGCCTAGCTTTCTCCACCCATCGCAACGCAACCAACACTGCCAGCATCTCCATTGCAAACACCCCTAACTTATCAGATGTTTTTTTGCTGATTCCAATTTCTTTTGCTAGTATAGCCACCCTAAACCCTGTCACTCCTGTTTCAGGTTCCTTAGCACCATCCATATAAATCTGAGTGTAATCACCATATTTTTCCATCACATGACAGTTAAATGCACTTACCAAATCAGTTTTATATTTTCCTTTCCTTTTTACCTCGGTCAAGCCATACAATCTTCCATGGAGCTACAACCGGACAAACTACTGAAGGACTTATCCTTAGATCAAACACTCCACATTCTTTAGCAATATCATTCCCTACCCGACTAAAGTTATCCCTCTGAAACCTCCCATTTTCCCAGCACTCCTGCAAAACTCCTTTTGCAGGGTGAGAATCACTGTGCCCCTACAAATTAGCCCAGTAGTTTGCCATCAATTGCATCCTTCTTAGTTCCAAAGGCATTACTCCCACTTCTACCTGTAGGGCTGATACTGATGATGTTTTAAAAGCCCCACTACACACTCTCAAAGCCTGAGCCTGAATCACATCCAGTTTCGTTATAAGAGACCTAGCTGCTGATCCATATGCTATGTTTCCATAGTCCAACACAGATCTTAGTAAAGCCACATACATTCTCTTCCATACTGAACAACTTGCTCCCCATTCCCTACCAGGCAAACATCTCATTTATTACTTTTTTACACTTCTCTTCAACTTCTGTGATATGGTCGGCCATGTTAATCGTGAATCAAATATAACTCCCAGAAATTTAAATGATCCAACCCTTTCTAATTCAATCTCATACATCCTTAACTTCTTCCCTATCTCAATTCTTTTCCTGGTGAAAAATACAGTTTGAGTTTTTTCTACTGAAAATCTACATCCCTAATCATAACCCCACTCCACCACTTCATCAATTGCTCCTTGTAGTTTCTTGATTATATGCTCCACGTTTTGCCTCTTTCCCACAAGGCCCCATCATCCGCAAACATCATCCCTGTTACTATTGATGGTGAGGACGTGGATGGGGTGAGGACCTACAAGTACCTGGGGATGAACCTGGATGACGGTTTTCAGCGGAGCACCAACACAGAGGTTGTGTACAAGAAGGGCCAGAGTCACCTCTACTTCCTGAGGAGACTGAGGCCCTCTGGTGTATGGAAGGCTCTCCTTCACATGTTTTACCAGTCTGCTTGTCACCAGTACAATCTTCTACACAGTGGTGTGCTGGGACAATGGCAACAACATGGGTGTAAGGCCGACTCTGTTATATGAGTCAAATTGGACACACTGGAGACTATGGTAGAACAAAGGACCCCGCAGAAAATCCTGGAAATTCTGGCCAAGGTTTCTCACCCTCTGCATGCCAACTTGGCTGAACAGAGGAACACTTTTAGTAAACCAAGACAACTGCGCTGCTCCAAAGAGCGCTATATGAGGTCATTCTTACCTTGGCCATTAAGCTCCATAATGAGTCAACCTATAGTCAGGGAAGTGATGACCCCCTCCTGTTAGACTGTTCGAGGTAACTTACTTTTTATTCTTTCTTCTCTTCTAATAATGTATAATTTGTTAATCTGTGCACCTGTAATGCTACTATGACACTGTAATTTCCTTTGGGATCAATAAAAAATCTACCTTTAATTTGGCAATTATCACAAGTAATAACTCCCAGATATTCCTTACTTTGCTCGCCTAAGGGCATTCTAATAAAAGAAACTGAGTGGGGAGGGGGCACAGGTGGAGGCAGATCTGTATCAGTTGTATCGAAAACTACATTACAAAATCAGCCACATCAACTAAATACTGAAAAGTAACAGGAAAAAAATAAGCAAGTTATGTAACATATCTTTAGGCAATGGTTGGAGATATGATTATAAAGTCAACAAGCCATGAGACTGGTAATAAAATCCCCTAAATAAGAAAACGTGAAAAATTGAAATTTGGCATTTCAAAAAAAAAGGTCAATCCCATTAAAAACAGTCAATGAGTATTTGTTAGGAAAAGGCCTGAATACCAAAATTGGTGGTCATTTGTATGGAGGAGTACGATCCCAATTACTCAAACCAAAAAGAAAAGTTGGCATACATTTGTGGATCACTAAGGCACCACCAAATGTGTATAATGTTGGATTATAAAATCAAAAACCTGCTTTTCCATTTTCTTTTGAACATCAACAAATGGTTTGATGCCATGCCTATGGAAGAAAACATCCATATATCAAATTAGATATCTTTAAATCTACTTTTAAACACCAGAATGCTCTTGCTAAGGATAAGAATCAGCTTCACTATGCAAACAAAATACTCTTTCCTTCTTTGCCTCTCTTCTTGGTGTTCAGTACATCAATTTATGTCTTACTGAAACATTTCACTAAGTGGTGCAGTGCACCAGTGTGTTGCTGAAATTGGGTGGCTGGACCATATTATTCAACAAGTAACCAGGCTTGCAAAAAATAATTTGATGGCCAACAAGGTACACATAGTAGATCTATTTCTAATTCCATATTCTACCACCAGAACAGGTCTACTGCAGACACAATCCCACTGGCTCTCCAGTCAGCCTCGCACTATATGGACAACTGCAATACATACATCAGGCTGCTATTTATCAATTACAGCTTGGTATTGAACACCATCATCTCCTTAGTACTAATCAACATGCTTCAAAAACCGGGCCTATGTATTTCACTCTGCAACTGAATCCTTGACTTCCTCATCAGGAGGCCACAGTCAGAATCAGGTTTAATATCACCAGCATGTGAGGTGAAATTTAACTTAGCAGCAGCAGTTCAATGCAATACATAATACAAGAGAAAAAAAATAATAAAACAAATAATAAAGTAAATCAATTACAGTATAGATATATTGAATAGATTAAAAAATATGCAAAAAAATAGAAATACTGTATATTAAAAAAAGTGAGGTAGTGTCCAAGGGTTCAATGTCCATTTGGGAATCAAATGGCAGAAGGGAAGAAGCTGTTCCTGAATCACTGAGTGTGTGCCTTCAGACTTCTGTACCTCCTACCTGGTGGTAACAGTGAGAAAAGGGCATGCCCTGGGTGCTGGAGGTCCTTAGTAATGGATGCTGCCTTTCTGAGACACCGCTTCCTGAAGATGTCCTGGGTACTTCGTAAACTAGTACCCAAGATTGAGCTGACGAGATTTACAACCCTCTGCAGCTTCTTTTGGTCCTGTGCAGTAGCCCTCCCCCCGCCCCCGCCCCATACCAGACAGTGATGTACCCTGTCAGAATGCTCTCCATGGTACATCTGTAGAAGTTTTTGAGTGTATTTGTTGATATGCCAAATCTCTTCAAACTCCTAATGAAGTATAGCCATTGTCTTGCCTTCTTTATAACTGCATTGGTATGTCGGGACCACATTAGATCCTCAGAGATCTTGACATCCAGGAACTTGAAACTGCTCACTCTCTCCACTTCTGATCCCTCTATGAGGATTGGTATGTGCTCCTTCGTCTTACCCTTCCTGAAGTCCACAATCAGCTCTTTTGTCTTACTGATGTTGAGTGCCAGGCTGTTGCTGTGGCAACACTCCACTAGTTGGCATACATCACTCCTGTATGCCCTCTCATCACCATCTAAGATTCTACCAACAATGGTTGTATCGTCAGCAAATTTATAGATGTTATTTGAGCTATGCCTAGGCACACAGTCATGTGAATATAGAGAGTAGAGCAGTGGGCTAAGCACACACTCCTGAGGTGCACCAGTGTTGATCGTCAGCAAAGAGGATACATTATCACCAATCTGCACAGACTGTGGCCTTCCGATTAGGAAGTCAAGGATCCAATTGCAGAAGGAAGTACAGAAGCCCAGGTTCTGCAACTGCTCAATCAGGATTGTGGGAATGATGGTATTAAATGCTGAGAAAAAGCCGATGAATAGTATCCTGACGTAGGTGTTTGTGTTGTCCAGGTGGTCTAAAGCTGTGTGGAGAGCCATTGAGACTGTGTCTGCCATTGACCTATTGTGGCGATAGGCAAGTTGCAATGGGTCCAGGTCCTTGCTGAGGTAGGAGTTCAGTCTAGTCATGACCAACCTCTCAAAGCATTTCATTACTGTAGATGTGAGTGCTACTGGGCGATAGTCATTAAGACAGCCCATATTATTATTCTTAGGCACTGGTATAATTGTTACCTTTTTGAAGCAAGTGGGAACTTCTGCCTGTTGCAGTGAGAGGTTGAAAATGTCCTTGAATACTCCCGCCGGTTGGTTGGCACAGGTTTTCAGAGCCTTACGAGGTACTCCATCGGGACCTTCCACCTTGCGAGGGTTCACCCTCTTTAAAGACAGACTAACATCGGCCTCTGAGACAGAGATGACAGGGTCATCAGGTGCA
Organism: Mobula hypostoma; assembly: GCF_963921235.1. Classification (NCBI taxonomy): domain Eukaryota; kingdom Metazoa; phylum Chordata; class Chondrichthyes; order Myliobatiformes; family Myliobatidae; genus Mobula; species Mobula hypostoma. The sequence goes on from NC_086098.1 coordinate 48,023,476, forward strand.
GCAGGGATCTTCACAGCTATAGTTGTGTCCTCCCTTTCAAAGTGGGCATGGCAGATCAGTAATAACACATCCTCCTCACTGATAACTAATCCAGTTGTGCCTCATGGATTCATGCTTAGCCCATTGCTCTACACTCCCTACTTTCATAACTGTGTAACCAGGCACAGCTCAAATGTCATTTATAAATTCACCAGTGATCCCACCGTAGTTGGCCGAGTCTCACATGGTTACAAGGAGGCGTACTGAAGTGAGAAATATCTGCTGGTTGCATGGTGTCGCAACAACAACCAGCAAGGCCAAAAAATTGATAGTTGCTTTCAGAACAGGAAAGCTGGGAGAACGTACAGTACAGTGCAAATGTTTTTGGGCACATAGATATAGCTAGAGCGACTACTGTATTTGTCAACGTGGAGCGGAGAGTGAGTTTGTAAATCTGGTGAGAGGCAAGGATATTGGGAATAGCGAGGGCGCAGCGCCACGGGATGGGTTTGGGACAGGCGGCAGAGGAGTGCTGGGGTGGGGGGGGGGCGGGTGGTGTGGATGCAAACCCACCCCGTCCTGAGACACCAGGCAAGGTCATTTGATTTCAAACAATTGGTCACTGCGGTGCTTCCCACTCCCTCTCCTCTCCCTTCCCTTTTCCCAACCAATTTTCCCCTTTCCTAGTCCCCTTCCCATTTTCAGTCCACAATATTGATGCATATTAGAATCACTCACATATGTCATTAATTTGTTTTTATTGTGGCAGCAATACAGCACAATACATGCAGTAAAATTACTACAGTACTGTGAGAAGTCTTAGGCACAATGCACACACAACCACACACACACGCAACATACATACATGCATAACATACATATATATAAATAATGTGCCTAATACATTTGAGCAGAACTGTATACCACTCTTCTTTGAGGGATCAGTGGTGGAAAGATGGAAAGGGTGAGCAGCTTCAAGTTCCCAAGTGTCAACATCTCAGAGGATATATTCTGGGCTCAACATATTGATGCAATCACTAAGGAGAGGCTAACTTCATTAGGTGTTTGAAGAGATTTACTATGTCACCAAAGATCTTACAAATTTCTATAGATGTACAGTGGAGAGCATTCTGCCTGGTTGCATCACAGCCTGGTATGAAGCCTCCAATGCACAGAATAACAGGGGCCTGTTGGGAGGTTACAGACCCAGCCAGCTCCATCATGGGGACCATGCTCCTCACCATCCAGAACATCTTCCAGAGGTGCTGTTTCAAGGAAGAGGCATCCATCATCAAAGAGCCTCACCATCTAAGACATGACCCCTCATTACTACCATCAGAGAGGTTAAGGATGCTTGAAGATCACTTGTAGAATTTTATATCTGTGCACTGCGATGCTGCTGCAAAACAACAAATTTTACATCATTTGTCAAATATAATCAATATATGTCAATGATGTCGAGATGTAGCTCCTAAGAGACCGCGTAAATGAACTGGAGCTGCAGCTCAATGACCTTCGTCTGGTCAGGGAGAGTGAGGAGTTGATAGAGAGGAGTTACAGGCAGGTGGTCACACCGGGGCCAAGGGAGGCAGACAAGTGAGTCATGGCTGGGGAGGGGTGGGGTGGGCGGGGAGAGGGTGTCAGATAATAGAGAGTACCCCCAATGGCTGTGCCCCTTGACAATAGGTACTCCTGTTTGAGTACTGTTAGGGGGGGTGGGGACAGCTTACCTGGGGGAAGCAACAGTGGCCGTGCCTCCGGCACAGAGTCTGGCCCTGTAGCTCAGAAGGTTAGGGAAAGGAAGAGGAGGGCAGTAGTAATAGGGGACTCGATAGTAAGGGGTCAGATAGGCGATTCTGTGGACGCAGTCCGGAGACCCGGATGGTAGTTTGCCTCCCTGGTGCCAGGGTCCAGGATGTTTCTGATCGTGTCCAATGTATCCTGAAGTGGGAGGGAGAGGAGCCAGAGGTCGTGGTACATATAGGTACCAATGACATAGGTAGGAAAAGGGGAGAGATCCTGAATGGAGAATATAGGGAGTTGAGAAAAAGGACCGCAAAGGTAGTAATCTCGGGATTACTGCCTGTGCTACGCGACAGTGAGAGTAGGAATGCAATGAGGTGGAGGATAAATGCATGGCTGAGGGATTGGAGCAGGGGGCAGGGATTCAAGTTTTTGGATCATTGGGACCTCTTTTGGTGCAGATGTGACCTGTTCAAAAAGGACGGGTTACACTTGAATCCTAGAGGGACCAATATCCTGGCGGGGAGATTTGCGAGGGCTACTGAGGTGACTTTAAACTAGAATGGTTGGGGGGGTGGGAATCAAATTAAAGACACTAGGAGAGAGGAGGTTAGTTCACAAATAGAGAAAGCTAGTAGACAGTATGTGAGGGAGGATAGGCAGGGGTCAGAGATCAGGAGCACTCAGACCAAAGACGTAGGGGACAAGGAAGAAAAAGATAACCAAGTTGTTTGCTCCATTAAGGATAAAAAGAGAGTAAGAGGTGGAGTTTCTTAAATGCACCTATTTTAATGCTAGGAGCATTGTAAGAAAGGTGGGTGAGCTTACAGCATGGATTGGTACCTGGAAATATGATATTGTAGCTATTAGTGAAACATGGTTGCAGGAGGGGTGTGATTGGCAACTAAATATTCCAGGATTTCGTTGCTTCAGGTGTGACAGAATAGGAGGAGCAAGAGGGGGAGGTGTTGCATTGCTTGTCAGAGAAAATATAACAGCGGTCCTCTGGCAGGATAGATTAGTGGACTCGTCCAGGGAGGCTATTTGGGTGGAATTGTGGAATGGGAAAGGTGTAGTGATGCTTATAGGGGTGTATTATAGACCACCTAATGAGGACCGAGAACTGGAGGAGCAAATTTGTAAGGAGATAGCAGATATTTGTAGTAAGCACAAGGTTGGGATTGTGGAAGCTTTTAATTTTCCACACATAGACTGGGAAGCCCAATCTGTAAAAAGGCTGGATGGTTTGGAGTTTGTCAAATGTGTGCAAGATAGTTTTTTGCAGCAATACATAGAGGTACCAACTAGAGAAGGGGAAGTGTTGGATCTCCTGTTAGGGAATGAGATGGGGCAGGTGACGGAGGTATGTGTTGGGGAGCACTTCGGGTCCAGTGATCACAATACCATTAGTTTCAATATAATTATGGAGAAGGATATGACTGGACCCAAGGTTGAGATTTTTGATTGGAGAAAGGCTAACTTTGAGGAGATGTGAAAGGATTTAGAAGGAGTGGATTGGGACAATTTGTTTTATGGGAAGGATGTAATAGAGAAATGGCGGTCATTTAAAGGTGAAATTTTGAGGGTACAGGATCTTTATGTTCCTGTTAGGTTGAAAGGAAAGGTTAAAAATTTGAGAGAGCCATGGTTTTCAAGGGATATAGGAAACTTGGTTCGGAAAAAGAGAGATATCTACAATAAATATAGGCAGCTTGGAGTTAATGAGGTCCTCGAGGAATATAAAGGATGTAAAAAGAATCTGAAGAAAGAAATTAGAAAAGCTAAAAGAAGATACGAGGCAGTTTTAGCAAGGAAGGTGAAAATAAATCCAAAGGGTTTCCACAGTTATATTAATAGCAAAAGGATAGTGAGGGATAAAATTGGCACCTTAGAGAATCAGAGTGGATGGCTATGTGCGGAGTCAAAGGAGATGGGGGAGATTTTGAACAATTTCTTTTCTTCGGTATTCACTAAGGAGAAGGATATTGAATTGTGTAAGGTAAAGGAAACAAGAAGGGTAGTTATGGAATGCATGACGATTAAAGAAGAGGAAGTACTGGCGCTTTTAAGGAATATAAAAGTGGATAAGTCTCCGGGTCCGGACACGATATTCCCTAAAACCTCGAGGGAAGTTAGTGTGGAAATAGCAGGGGCTCTGACAGAAATATTTCAAATGTCATTAGAAACAGAGATGGTGCCGGAGGATTGGCATATTGCTCATGTGGTTCTATTGTTTAAAAAGGGTTCTAAGAGTAAACCTAGCAATTATCGGCCTGTGAGTTTGACGTCCGTAGTGGGTAAATTGATGGAAAGTATTCTTAGAGATGGTATATATAATTATCTGAATAGTCAGGGTCTGATTAGGAACAGTCAACATGGATTTGTATGTGGAAGGTCATGTTTGACAAATCTTACTGAATTTTTTAATGAGATTACTAGGAAAGTTGATGAGGGTAAAGCGGTGAATGTTGTCTATATGGACTTCAGTAAGGCCTATGACAAGGTTCCACACGGAAGGTTAGTTAGGAAGGTTCAATCGTTAGGCATTAATATTGAAGTAGTAAAAAGGATTCAGCAGTGGCTGGATAGGAGACGCCAGAGAGTAGTGGTGGATAACTGCGTGTCAGATTGGAGGAAGGTGTGTAGCGGTGTGCCTCAGGGATCTGTACTGGGTCCAATGTTGTTTGTCATATATATTAATGATCTGGATGATGGAGTGGTAAATTGGATTAGTAAGTATACAGATGATACTAAGGTAGGTGGCGTTGTGGATAATGAAGTAGGTTTTCAAAGCTTGCAGAGAGGTTTAGGCCAGTTAGAAGAGTCGGCTGAAAGATGGCAGATGGAGTTTAATGCTGAAAAATGTGAGCTGCTACATTTTGGTAGGACTAATCAAAATAGGGCATACATGGTAAATGGTAGGGCATTGAAGAATGCTGTAGAACAGAGGGATCTAGGAATAATGGTGCATAATTCCCTGAAGGTGGAATCTCATGTGGACAGGGTGGTGAAGAAAGCTTTTGCTATGCTAGCCTTTATTAATCAGAGCATTGAGTATAGGAGTTGGGATGTAATGTTGAAATTGTATAAGGTATTGGTAAGGCCAAATTTGGAGTATTGTGTACAGTTCTGGTCACCGAATTATAGGAAAGATGTCAATAAAATTGAGAGAGTACAGAGGAGGTTTACTAAAATGTTGCCTGGGTTTCGTCCCCTAAGTTACAGAGAAAGGTTGAACAAGTTAGGTCTCTATTCTTTCGAGCATAGAAGGTTGAGAGGGTACTTGATAGAGGTGTTTGAAAATTATGAGGGGGATTGATAGAGTTGACGTGGATAGGCTTTTTCCATTGAGAGTGGGGGAGATTCAAACAAGAAGACATGAGTTGAGAGTTAAAGGGCAAAAGTTTAGGGGTAACATGAGGAGGAACTTCTTTACTCAGAGAGTGGTAGCTGTGTGGAACGACCTTCCAGCAGAAGTGGTTGAGGCAGGTTCAATGTTGTCGTTTAAAGTTAAATTGGATAGATATATGGACAGGAAAGGAATGGAGGGTTATGGATCAAGTGCAGGTTGGTGGGACTAAGTGAGAGTAGGAGTTCAGCACGGACTAGAAGTGCCGAGATGGCCTGTTTCCCTGCTGTAATTGTTATATGGTTATATGTTATTTGGTTATATAATAAATCTGACCCCGATTCTGAAATTTGATTATTTTTACCTTTTTTGGATTCATGAACATTATGAAATTCAGAACCATGCCAACCTAGAAGCTTTACCAATAAAGATTATTCTAATTGACAGCAAGATTAATTTAGCAAATCTGCCTGCAGAAAACAGCTTAAAGTTAAAAGTTATCAACAGAATAAGTTAACACACTACCTATAAGTACATAAAATATAATATATTCAATCCTTAAGATTTGAATGTTTTCATGGAGATCACAGCCATAAAGGTGCCATTTACTAGCCACCTTCTGGATCATTCCTCAATAATCCAGAAGGAAAATTAATTGGTATTGCATATAAACTCTTCTCAGGCTTCCCGCAGGGTCCAGTTGTCGATTTTAACCAAAGTTTTGATGACAATCTCTGCCATCTTCATCAGAGATGATGCCGAGGCATGTCTAGTCCGGGGGTAGATACACTCAACTCCAGTTGTCCGTCCCTCCTGATTGGTTGAGGATTAACCAATCAGATTTCTGCTGTCCCACCCTGTTCAAAATCGTCAATGATTTTAAACAGGCTGGGATAGCGGAACACTGATCAATTAAAATTGACACCTGGACGCGTCTGGCAGACCAGGAAGAGTCATATATGCTGGAAGAGTGCTAGGTCGTTGTTGATATTCCATGGTTACATGGCTGTGTAGATGGAAGTAAACCATTAAGTTGGAACGCTTCCGCAGCACCATAAGGTCAGTACATTATATGACAAGAATCTTTCCAAATTGGTGATCAAGCAAAACAATGATTTTTATTTGGAAATGGGGATATGTCTAGGCCAGACAAAACATAAAACATTGAATAGTACAGAGTAGGAGTCTTTGGCCCACGATGTCTGCGCCAAGCATAATGCCAAATTATACTAATTCCTTCTGCTTGTATATGATCTATGGTCCTCCATTCCCTGTATATTCAGCGGAGCAGCAAATTAACTGAATTAATGGAACATATAGAGCCAATGTACTTGATTGGCATCCTTCCTAAAACATCTCTCATTGTCACAGAACCTCTTGACCATGAGTTGAACTGTACTCTGGCAGGTCCTACAGACTTTACTAGCATATACATTTATATTTCAATCCCAGTCTGAAGGTGAAAATTCAATATATTAAAGCAAGTCCCCGTCAAGTACTTTTCTATGTCTTCACAAATGGAAGTTATGCAATTATGTTTTTAAATACAAGGACAATTCCAGCATTATCATGTTTTAAAGGAATTTTGTATCCCACAGGACAAAGTTTAGTTAAAATTAAAGTTGTAGAAATGCCAGTATTTTAGTTCATATCTTCATCCAAGTGGAACTACAAAGCTGCATAGTTTTGGCCATCATTATGATTCAAAATGACTCCCAGTGAAGTAATACATCATAGCTAGCCCAAACAAAAGTAAGATTGAAAAATGTGTTACTGGAAAACATTTAAAAAATCACAGCCAAAGTTAAATTTCTTACAGCTCTAGTTAAAGTCAGATCATGAATGTTGTAAATTACATTCATGAACTGAATTATGGCAGATGAACAGTGATTTCTCATCTTCTGTACCTCTACACAAAATGTAAAACATATATTTGATGCTCATTTCAACTTTCCAGAAGCTGTATGAAATTCTTGTATTTGTTACAAAATTATGAAGTTACACAATTGGCAAATAGCTTGTCATAAGAATGAGCTGAATGCATTTTCTAATTAGTTGTAATAATCATTGCTCATTTTAGACTAAACTGCACTTTGGATCCCAAACTCAAAATTTTGAAAATAAAACTCTGCTTCGTACTTCTACAGTATATGCTATCAACAAAGAACTGCTTACATTCTGGAAGTTATTACTAAATAAAAATCACTTAATTACCACAATTGCAACTGTTTCCATTATTTTCCAAAAAAATTAATCGTATAATCATTGAACAACTGGGAGTTTAAATGGAGTTATACAGAGGTCCATTGTAATGCTTACAGTTAAGAATAAATCATTTGAGATATTAACACTTTAAAGTGTAATGTGGGGTGTGCTAGAATATTAGGTTAAAGCCAATGCTTGACCTTCAAAACAGGCAAGCTTTCTGCTATTCCATCATTTTTCTGGATTCAGTTTCCAACTCATATTAAAAACATTTAATTTTCTTTTTAACCCATTACAATAATCTAAAAACAATTGACAGCACTCTGGAGTTTTTGGTCTGATTGATCTTCTCTTGTGGACAGGCACATTATTCGTGAGGGAAGCAGCTTATGTCTCAGAGGGAACTTAATGACTCAAGCTCTTTAAACCATTTGGGTTAAGAACTTCTCCAAGATTGAGCTTTTGAAGACACATAGTTCCCTTTCAGCTGACTGGACTGTTACATTTGGATGGAATTTCTGGAACAGAGCCCAGGAATTCAGCTGCATGTTCAGTAAATATCATGCCCAGCATCCACAATCTAGCCACAGTATGCTCATTCCATTCTCAAAAAGTCAAAGCGTGGCTTGATCCAATCCCAAACTACAGGGCAGCATCAGTTCCAGAATAGACAACAACCATTCCAGACTTATGAGAATCTATATGAATATATAGAAATGAACAAGTGTTCTCCTGGAATTTGTGTAATTAAAGTACCAAGAAATTTATCATCAAAGTACATACATGTCACCGTATACAACACTTAGATTCATTTTTCTGCAGGCAGGCACAGTATATCCAAGGAACACAATAGAATCAATGAACGACCACATTAAAGGCAAACTAATATGCAAAAGACAACAAACTGTGAAAATACAAAAAAAAAGAATTAATGTCCGGAACATGAGGTGAACAGCCTTGAAAGTGAGTCCATAAGTTGTGAGAGCAGTTCAGTGATGGTGTGAGTGAAGTTATCTCCTCTGGTTCAAGAGCCTGATGGCTGTGGGATAATAACAGTTCCTGAACCTGGTGTTGTGGGTCCTGAGGCTGCTGCACCTTCTTCCTGGTGGGAGCAGTAAGAAGACAGCATGGACTGGATGGTGGAGGTCCTTGATGATGGATGCTGCTTTCCTGCACAGCACTCTATGTAGATGTACTCAATGGAGGGGAGGGCTTCACCCATGAAGGACTGCACCATATCCACTACGTTTTGGAGGATCTTTCCATTCAAATGCATTGGTGTTTCCATACCAGGCCATGATACAACCAGTCAATATACTCTCCAGCACACATCTATAGAGGTTTGTCAAAGTTTTAGATGTCATGCCAAATCTTCGCAAACTCCTCAGGAAGTAGAGAGGCTACTGTGCTTTCTTTGCAATGGCACTTTCATGCTATGCCCGGGATCGATCCCGTGAAATGATAACACAAAGGAATTTAAAGTTGCTGACCCTCTCCACCTCTGATCTTCTGATGAGGAGTGATTCATGGGCCTCTTGTTTCCTTTTTCTGAAGCCATTAAATGGCTCCTTGGTCTTGCTGACATTCAGAGAAAGGGTGGTGTTGTGGTACCCCTCAGCCAGACTTTTAAATCGCCCTCCTATATGGTGATTCATCACCACCTTTGATTTCGCCAACGACAGTAATATTTTCAGCAAATTTAAGTATGGCATTGGAGCTGAACTTAGCCTCACACTCGTAATATAAAATGCGAAGAGCAGGGGGCTAAGCACACAGCCTGGTGGTGCACCTCTGCTGACGGAGATTGTGGAGATGTTATTGCCGAGCTGAACTGGGTCTGGGTAAGAAAATTGAGGATCCAATTGCACAAGGAAGTATTAAGGCTTGAGAGGCACTTCATTTGAACCAAGTGATAACTAGTGAATGTCAGATAACTCATTAGTACTATCTGCATGGCAAATGTAATAAGGTGGCCCTTTACCAACACATCTATAGTAGTCTCACACACAAAATATTACAGGAACTCAGTACATGGTTTCAGCAAGTTGAGCTTACTAGAACAAGAATAAGTGTGAATTATAGTTGTTAATTTTCTAGATTTATAGAATTATAATTGTTAACTTTCTAGATTTATGAAAGGATGTGGAGTTCAGCAATTGCAGATTTCCAGTTAATCAAACTGAAAACCACAACAGCCATGTCAGGTAATGCATTATTTGGAATTTATGATACATCTGGTGTAACAAGGCTCTGCCTGTGTTTATGTTTCAAATGAGCTCCTCTAACATTTGTCTTACATTGCCAAAATGTAACTTTTCTTTCACATTCATATCAAGCTTAATCTATAACCTTTGCCTCATTTACCCCCTGTAAAAGCAAATTCCACACTTTCAACACATAAATGGGGAGGGACCTGCTCCAGAATTCTCTTCTGGATTTGATGGTGACAGTAATATATTTATGACTACAAGTTTTGAACCTGCTCATGTGAAGTATCCGGCTCAAATTGACCAAATTTGAAGACTTACTGGAGTTCATCTCTCAGCCTTTTTCCCTCCAGAATAAAGAAGCCTAGATTTTTTTATAAACACAATGTTATCTTCGAATTTTTTTTTTTTTTTTTTTTTTGCATTTCACATATGTCTGTAAATTCATGAAACCAGCAACCAAAGAGAGCAACACCGCGGCCATTACTAACTTTCCACATTGACAATTTTCACTGAATTAGGAATATGCAAAACAATTTCAATTCAAATAGATATAAATTAGCTAAAATGAGTGAAATGCAAGACACTAAGAATCAAATTAAATACAAACTTGATAACTACTGTCCAGGAAAATGGGTAATGAATGCAACATATCCATTTTAATTACTAAACCACAAAGAAACTAAATCCTGTTGTCAGGTATTCTAATTTCTGAAGTACTTCACTTCTGAATTATCTGTGTCACCAGAACTAAGCACACATTTATATGGAACAGAAATTTCCTTACTTATGTTGTCCATTCTACATCTTTCATGCCATTAAGTTACAGCTGTATTATCTGGAAATAATTAAACTTATGTCTAATCTGAAAAGCATCTTTGCAAAACATCTGGACCTATTGCTTCTATTTTGTTCGGGCATATTCAGCATTTGAAAACTGCCTTGATTTTTTTTTGTTTTTAATATCCCTATACATTAGATTCCTTACCTGGAATAATCAGGAACAACACCTTGGAGGACGTATTTGATTCATCCCTTGGCCAACAATCAATGGATCCCAGTTTTAGTAGCTGAGTTGCAGCCCCACTGCAATAGAAGAATTCTTCCTGGGGTTCTTCCTCCATGGTGGAAGCAGAGTAAAGCAAAATTTACACCTATCACAAAAGTATGCAATCAGTATCTATGCTTGGAAAAGCTGGGCTGAATAGTTAACTTTTGTTAAAGATTTTCAAGTCACATCTGATAATCCGCAGTCTACAGGTAGCACATATCAAAAGTGCATGAAGTTCAAAGAAAGCAGACATTCTTCCAATCATCCAGTAGAACTACAATGCAACTCTAAATTGGAAAGCAAACTTAGATTCGAAGCTTAAAGCTGCCCAAATTGCACAGCTGTGTGAAGATTGCTACCACAATAGGGGAAGTGTAAGCCAACTGAAGAATTTAAAAAACGATAATAACTACAGCAACATTGATTTTATTTTACTGGCAATAAGGCAACAAGAACAACAAAGCAAGGTAAATATTAGAGCTCTTTCCTCAAGGGATCCTACAATAACTCTGAATGCCAAAGCATGCGATGTTAATAATTCAGAGGTCAAGTTTGTTGATCAACTCGTTACCATGCATTTATAATTTTTAAGAAATACACAATCAAACAATCTGAAAAATATCGCCCCTCTCCTTTAGGTCACGTAGTAACAAAGCAATTCAGATTTCCTTCATGGTTACACAAATATTTTTTTGATTACTGTCAGTCTTTCCACGACCACATTATGGAAAAAACTTTGAAGCCCAAAAATGATCAGAAAAGCATGCATCTGTAATATATTGGAATGCTCAAGTTAGTGACAGTAAATTGAAACAACGTATTACTAGTAATATTAATGCCCACTACCTTTATTTTCACCAGAGGCAGTGCTGAAGGCTGGCTCTTAAGTGCATAGTTGAAAGACATACCAGGCTAAGTTTTCCTTTGGAATTTCAGAGCATCTAACTGGAAATCAAAGAAAAATGGAGAAGAAATGCTACCATTGAACCCTAATCTGAAAATTGCTGGCAGTCTTCTGCCATCTGTGATAAATTATAATAAATGATTGCATTTTTCCCATTGCACTCTACGAAAAAAAAAGACAATAAGATGGTACAGTTTGAACCAAGCACTCCCTCAATAAGCATCAATGCTGAGCAGACCAAAGCAATAATACTTAGCTCATTTCATCCTCAACTGTTTCTCTAGCATTAAGTTAATCTCTAATTCCAGTAAATGCCTCAGGCTGAATTGAACCGCCATTTTACGTTAATATAATTTGACTCTCTTGAATGGTATCACCTCTTACAAAGTGAAATCGAGCGCAATAGGTGACAACAGGGCTCCACTTCCAGACGAGATTGCCTTCTGTGCTTGCTTTGACTGTCAACACATGCAGTAACCATCACAAACTCCATAGCCCCAGATGGCCCTGTGGTTTCAGTCCCTGATACCAAAGTGAGAACATCCTTCAGAAGGGTGAACCCACAGTAAGCATCCAGCCTGAATGGGGTACCTGGCCGAGTACTAAAGACCTGTGCAGATCAACTGTCTGGAGAGTTCACTGAGATCATTAACCTCTTGCTACGACAGTCTGAGTTACACACTTGCTTCAAGCAGCTTCAATTATACTATTGAAGAATGTGTCTCAAAGACTATCGTCCAGTAGCACATACATCCACAGTGATGAAGTGTTTTGAGAGGTTGGTGATGAAACATATCAATTCCTGCCTAAGAGGCAACTTGGATTTGCTCAAATTTGCCTACCAGCACCACAGGTCCATACCAGATGCTATTTCACTAAGAAGAAATGGCAGAGCACACTCAGTAGGCCAAATGGCCTAAGTTTGCTCCTACATCTCATGGACTAACGTTCTCTTCAACTCTAGAAAACTTGTACAACAAAGATGCATTCATCAGGATGCTCTTTATTGACTACAGCTCAGTATTCAATCTTATCATTCCCTCAAAACTAAACAATATGCTTCAGGACATAGCCCTCAATACCTTCTTCTGCAAGTGGATCCTTGACTTCTTCACTTGCAGACCCCAGTCAGTTGGATTGACAACAGCATCTCCTCCATAATCTCCCTCAACACAGGTGTACACAAGGCTGTGTACTTAGTCCCCTGCTCTACTTGCTTTACACTTATGACTGCGTGGCGAAGCACAAGTCCAATGTCACATTTAAATTTGCTGACGACACCACTGTCCTTGCCAAATCAAAAGGTAGTGGTGAATCAGTAAAGAAGAGGGAGATTGAAAATCTGGCTGAGTGGTGCCACAAAACAACCAATCTCTTACTCAGTGTCAGCAAGACCAAGGAACTGATTATGGACTTCAGGAGGAGGAAACCGGAGGTCCAAGAGCCATTCCTCATTGGAGGATCAGAGGTGGAGAGGGTCAAAAAATTTAAATTCACGGTATTAACATTTCAGTGGACTTCTCCCGGAATTATGAAGAAAGCACAACATCGCTTCAACTTCCTCAGAAGTTTGCAAAGATTCAGCATGACAGCTAAAACTGTGACAAACTTCTATAGATGTCTGGTAGAGAGTATACTGACTGGCTGCATCAGAGCCTGTTACGGAAACACCAATGCCCTTCCACAGAAAATCGTACAAAAATTAGTGGATACATCCCAATCTATCACCAGCAAAGCTCTCCCTACCATTGGGCACATCTACACAGAGCATAGTCACAGGAAAGCAACATCCATCATCAGTGATCCCTACCAGCCAGGCCATGCTCTTTTCTCACTGCTGCCATCAGCAAAAAGTACCATCAGGACTCACAGCACCAAGTTCAGGAACAGTTATTACTCCTCAACCATCAGGGTCTTGAACTGGGGGACAACTTCACTTGTCTCCTCACTGAACTGTCTACAATCTATGAACTCATTTTCAAGCACTCTTCATCTCATGTTCTCAATATTTATTGCTTATTTATTATTAGTATCTCTTTTTATCTTTTGTATTTGCACAATTTGTTGTCGTTTGTACACTGCGTGTCTATCCTGCTGGGTGCACTTTTTCATTGATTCCATTACAATTATTTAATTTATTGAGTAAGCCAGCAAGAAAATAAATCTCAGTGTTGTTTACAGTGTACTTTGATAAGTTTACTTTGAACGTTAACTTTGTCCTCACGCCTCTCCATTATACACACTGTATGATAAAACTCTGTAGCACTGACCACTTAGTATACATCTCAATTCAATGCCAAAAATAACTCTTGTTCCAATCTACTCATAACTTCAGATTTGATGGTTCTAACTCCCCTGACCAACTCTGACATCTTTTATCTCTAGAAACTTGAGGGTGTCCAAATGCACATATTACTGTGCACATCCAGCTTCCTGTGTTCACCAGCATATATTAACCCCAGATCTCAAAAGTCTTTCGATTTAAAATTCACATTCTGCTGTTCAAACCCTGATATAGTTTGCTCTTCATCATCTCTAACCACCCAGTCTAAAATTCATCATTTCTTCAATAATAACTTATAAACATGTATCTACCCTTACTGACAACACTTTCAGTCACTCACTCTCATACCTTATGACTCGAATCAAAATATTTCCTCCACCCAAACTTTTATGGCCGCACATTTTAATTCCACATCCCATTCCCATTCTGATATGTCTGTCCACTGCCTCCTCTACTGTAAAGTTGAAGCCACACTCAGGTTGGAGGAACAACACCTTATATTCGATCTGGGTAGCCTCCAAAGTGATGGCATGAACATTGACTTCTCAAACTTCTGCTAATGCCCCACCTCCCCCTCGTACCCCATCCGTTATTTATTTATATACACACGTTCTTTTTCTCTGTCTCCTTTTTCTCCCTTTGTCCCTCTGACAATACCCCTTGCCCATCCTCTGGGCTCCCCCCAACCTTTTCTTTCTCCCTGGGCCTCCTGTCCCATGATCCTCTCATATCCCTTTTGCCAATCACCTGTCCAGCTCTTGGCTCCATCCCTCCCCCTCCTGTCTTCTCCTATCATTTTGGATCTACCCCTCCCCCTCCCACTTTCAAATCTCTTACTAGCTCTTCCTTCAGTTGGTCCTGACGAAGGGTCTCGGCCCGAAACATCGACTGTACCTCTTCCTAGGGATGCTGCCTGGCCTGCTGCGTTCACCAGCAACTTTGATGTGTGTGGCTTGAATTTCCAGCATCTGCAGACTTCCTCGTGTTTGCATTTTACCATTCCCTCTTGAAGTTTTTTCCTTTCCCTCCACGTCAACATTCAGCTGATTACCCATCCACGAAGCACTCAGAGATATTTTCTAGGTTAAAGGTACTATAAAGATGTACAATTGCTGATAATGGGGTAATGATGCTGTCAAATACCATGAATAATCTACGACTACCATTGTGCCCATTCTAACTTTCCTCTCAGGTCTTGAGCACCAAATGAGCTCCCCTGTGATAAGTCTTAAGGAAGTCATCAGAAGGACCATCTAAGCAACAGTAAGCCAAACAAGCAAGGTGGGGACATAATGAAAACATGCTTTCTCATCCATGTAGTGTTAAAGTGACTCTTCCAGTCTGCTCACAATGGGTACAGCTCCCCCCCCACCCCCGACTATCTGGTGTAATTTATTTTCTGTATGCTGTCTGGAACTACATGCCTGTGATGATGCAGCAAGCAAGCTTTTCATTGGACTAATGCATACAACAATAAAATCGACTTCTTTTTATGTTAGTACAACCTAAACTAATTTTCCAAACGATTAAAAACGCAAACACGAGGAAATCTGCAGATGCTGGAATTTCAAGCAACACACATAAAAGTTGCTGGTGAACACAGCAGGCCAGGCAGCATCTCTAGGAAGGGGTATAGTCGACGTTTCGGGCCGAGACCCTTCGTCAGGACTAACACCTGACGAAGGGTCTCGGCCCAAAACGTCGACTGTACCTCTTCCTAGAGATGCTGCCTGGCCTGCTGTGTTCACCAGCAACTTTTATGTGTGTTGTTTCCAAACAATTATTTCTATTTGGAAATAAAGTAAGTTCTGGTCCTGATATGGAATTCCTTTTTAAATTTCCTTCCATATGAAGATCAATGCGTTTTGTTTACATTTTTCTTTGCTTTTGCTTGAGCATTTTTAAACATGCTAGTGCTAATACCATTTATTGAAACATATCTGACAAACAAAATCATAAGTTCTTAACTTTGGGTAACTTATTTAGGGATATTTACTATGATAACCACCAATTGTATATCTTTTGCTGTTGGCGGTTGGTTGATGAATTGCAGCGATGGAATAATATGGTATTTGATAATGGCTATTTCCTCCTTCAAGGAGAAAAATACAGAAATTATTTCCACATCGAATCTAAATCAGTCTAATACGTGTTTGCAATCAAATACCTTATCATCTGCATCTTCTGACCCCTCTCCATCTGTTCAGATACCAATATAGATCAAAAATAGAAATATATATCAACATCCTTTGAAGGATACTTTGGTAATGCTTGCCCACAGCTAATAAAATGCAAGATGGTGTTCAATGTAGCAAAGACAGTTGCAATTGGGAAAGCTGTTAATCTTATGGTTTTATTCTAAATGTGGCTGCCTGTCAGCTTGGTTGCCCAGAAGACACACATGATTATCTTTTGTACTGAACAGTGTGAATGATACTTGCAGCTTAAACATCCTCACTGTTGAAGTGATTGGTTCTATTCCAAATTTCTATTACCCCTCAACTGAAAAATCTTTAAATGAGTGTCTTCCTGCTGTGAAGAAGCAGCAGAAGGCTTAGATACTGATTACCTGAATGGAAAAAGCTCCAATAAGTTTTGAAAGGAGGAGTAGTTTAGGAGGATTAACGGCACCCAACAGCGTCTCCTTTGCTTGCATCTTCAGAAACAGCTCTATTTCCAACTTTAATATCTCTAATTTTCTCTTTCAGGGTTCTTTTGAAGACCCTGACCTGGAGTTACACACTGACTACGGTTCTTTGCAGGAATGGGACCCACTCTTGGGGTTTCACGACTGGTCGTTATTTGGCACACTAAGGGCTCGGCCTAGGAGCTCAGCTCAACTTCTGAGGTCCGAGATCTCATGGCTCTGGAGATGGGCAGATCGAAGGTCAGTGTCCAGGCAGATCGGAGTATCATGGGAGATGGAAGATCTAAGGCGGTGTGCCCAGAGACCCGGGATCTTTGAGCACAGAGCTCAGAAAAAGCGACTCAATGGACTTTTTACATCATAAACCAGCGAGTTGTTTGTTATGTCTCCCCTCTCACTGTGAAACGGAGGCACCTCTTTCTCCCTTATTAGGGAGAGAGAGAGCCTGTGGTACATCAAATACCGGCTGAACAGGTAGTCTTTGGAGTACTGCAAGTCTGTGTCTTCGCTGTTGCTTTGCTCACGCTTGAGTGCTCGGTGGTGGGTGCCGATGCATTTTTTTTTGCTGGTGGGGTGGGGGGAAGGGAGATTGTTGCTTGCTGCTGCTTATACGAGGGAGGGAGGGGAACTGGGGAGGATCTTTGGGGTTTAACATTTAACTGTCATTCATTCTTTGGGGGCACTCCTCTGTTTTCGTGGACGGTAGCAAATAAAAAGCATTTTAGGATGTATATTGTATACATTTCTCTGACATTAAATATACCTTCCCCCATACCTGGTTTCACACATCACCTGTCAGCCTGTACTCCTTTCCCTCCCCTGCTTCATATTCTAGCTTCTTTCCACCTTCTTTCTTGTCCTCAGCCCAAAATTTCAACTATTTATTCTTCTCCACAGATGCTAACTACTGACCCAAATTCCTCCACCATTTTGTTTTGGCACTTTCATCAATTTCTCAGCATGATCCACACAGGTAGTCAACAAAGACTTTTCTTGGCATGGAGTATCAGCAGATCATGCAGTCCATGAGCTGATCAAAACTGCTGCTCCCTTACTAAAGTAAAAAAGCCTAGCCACTGGCATCTACAAAAGAACAGTGCACCACAAGGAAGAGTTTTGGCATCCTTTTAATCATCTCCACAATTGATCAGCTAATCCACCTGAATGCAAAAAACAAGGGAGTAGTGTTTGCACAAAGAAGCTGTATAGTTAGTTCTACCAGCTGCTTCCCTGTTGAATACTTTTTATCTGTTTAGAATGGATGTTATTCAGGCCTGCTGCTTTTCCAGCCTTGATGTGCCTGATGGCCTATTTTCATTCAGGAAGCTGTAACTTTGTCACCACAACTGCACTTTCCTTGATGCACCTGTCAGCTTCAACCACAACACCAACCTGGCAAACGCAGTTTAACGAGAGGGCTTTGCTAGTGACAGCTTTACCTGTCAAGGTAATCAAATGCTTTCCAGTAATCGACCACAACCATGAGATAGGCCAGACTCCACTATTTTGCTCATCAGAGTGTAAATAAAGAGCTAAATATTATTTGGAGTATTTGCCATTGGCCTCAGGTGCAAACATAGTTTACCTGTGAGTAACTCTCATTCACAGCCACATAGAGAAAATGAGAAGGACAGCAAGTGCCCTAGCAACAAAAGAACTCTGTATGAGGACGACTCCAAGTGGCAGAATGCCCAGACTAGAAATGCATGTTAAAACTTGACCTCAGGTACTGTCTTCAGGAAATTTGTACATTCTTACCATGATGACATGGGTTTTGCTCAGGCGCTCCCAAATCCCAACGATACCCTGTAAGATTGATAAACTCTGTAAGTTCTCCCTAATCCAGGTGAACAGCGGGAGAATCACAGGGGAGTTGGTGGGCACGGGAGACAGAATAGATGCAGGTAGTTAAGTGGGAAACAGGACTGATATGAGAGCTCTGAAAGCTGGCGCAAATTCAATTGGCTGAATGGCTCACTCTACAGTAAGGTAAATATAGAAATGTTCCACCCATCTCAATGGATTCAATAGTGAATGGATTATTGACATATATCACACTTCTTTAAACTACCCACTTGCACATCCACACAGGAATGGCACCAGTTGGAAAGCCATTGTCAGCCAAACAAGCAGGAAAGAGTGGACTGAGATAAGGAATTTGCAACCTTGGTCATAAAGACCTTGGCATAAGGGTGATACAGCAACTGCCTAAGGGTGATACAGCAACTGCCTAAGGGAGGAAAAAAGTGATGACCTATAAGACCTTCAACCCTGGCAGATTAAAAGCTGATACAATTATATAGGGATACAATTCCAGACCAGGGAACTTTAACTGAAGTGACAGACAAATAATTCAACACCCTTTGGTCTTCCCACCACTCAAAAGCATGCCCTGCATATGAGTTTAATGTTTTGTTTATCCCTACATTTAAATTTCGGTATATGTTAAAATGTTAGTGAAACATCTGTGAACGAATGGATACCAGCAAAAATGAAGAAATTAGCATAACTGCAGGTGTAACTTTCCAAAGATGATCCTACAGGAAATTCTGCGCACGTGTCAACAATCTGATTGTGTGGCAATTTTTTTTATAAAGAGGTTAAGGAAGTGCCTTTATCATCCTTGAGGAGTGTGTGGGAAGGGGGGGGGGGGAAGAATAGTACTGATAATATTACCGCCAGCAAACTTCTTTGAGGAATTATCCAGCCTAACCATATGAGGGAGCCAAATTAACAAACCAAAAACAGATGTTGACCCAGACTAGTTTGATGATCATGTCATTTCAACCACATGTCAGTTTGGTTCCTCTACTCAGGCTCAGTAATTTCTCCCAGAAAGTTCCACAGTAACAATGGCGCACAAAATTTTAAAAGTTATCAAAGAAAAAATACGATACTGATAAATCTACATTCTCTAGTTTTGATTTTACAAATGAGAGTTTAAATGATAGAATTTACTCTTGATTTTTAAAAAAATTATTATATATTTTGTGGATGCCTCATTTGACAAAATATTTTCCTTTGGACAACAACTGTACAAAGATTTACAGCATGCTAGGTTTATAACTAAACAGAATATACTGCATATAAAGTGCCATGATCTTGTACAGATAATAATGTCTGTCATTACCACATAAAATGTTAACTTAATTTGAAAACTAATTTAACCAATTTACTGTAATTTTAACTGTGCTTAACGTTTTAAAAAATTCTTTCAAAGCAAGCTAAACACAAGGCTTGTTTAGACAATAAACAATAGGTGCAGGAGTAGGCCATTCGGCCCTTCAAGCCAGCACCACCATTCACTGTGATCATGGCTGATCATCCACAATCAGTATCCAGTTCCTGCTCTATCCCCATAACCTTTGATTCCGCTATCTTTAAGAGCTCTATCCATCTCTTTCTCGAAAGCCTCCAGAGACTTGGCCTCCACAGCCTTCTGGGGCAGAACATTCCATATATCCACCACTCTCTGGGTGAAAAAGATTTTCCTCAACTCCGTTCTAAATGGCCTACACCTTATTCTTAAACTGTGGCCTCTGGTTCTGGACTCACCCATCAGCAGGAACATGCTTCCTGCCTCCAGCGTGTCCAATCCCTTAATAATCTTATATGTTTCAATAAGATCCCCTCTCAGCCTTCTAAATTCCAGAGTATACAAGCCCAGTCGCTCCAATCTTTCAACATATGACAGTCCCGTCATCCCGGGAATTAACCTTGTGAACCTACGCTGCACTCCCTCAATAGCAAGAATGTTCTTCCTCAAATTTGGAGACCAAAACTCCACACAGTACTCCAGGTGTGGTCTCACCAGGGCCCTGTACAGCTGCAGAAGGACCTCTTTGCTCTTATACTCAATTCCCCTTGTTATGAAGGCCAGCATGCCATTAGCTTTCTTCACTGCCTGCTGTACTTGCATGCTTGCTTTCAGTGACTGATGTACAAGAACACCTAGATCTCGTTGTACTTCCCCTTTTCCTAACTTGACTCCATTTAGATAATAATCTGCCTTCCTGTTCTTACCACCAAAGTGGATAATTTAGTGGCAATGTAAAGCTTTATCTCACTTATTATTAAACATACCTCATGAATAAACTAACATTTTCTCTCATGAGATTAAAATGTTTGTTTTGACAAGTTTTATGTAAGATCAACATACTTACATGAGTTATGGTTTGGATGGGATTAAACTGCTCTTTGTTGAGTTAACCTCAAACTGAAGCAACCATTCTCTGTGCCACACTCAATACCATGACAACTGCTGAAGAAATGTTAACACCATAACTTGCTGCAGCATGACATTTATTTTTCTAAATAATTTTCAAACTGTTTATAAAATCAGTATTATGGACCACTCAAAACAACATACCTCATGAGAATAAAACTGGGAAAACATTTCCTTTACACTTGACCAAGATTTAAAACATCTGATTCTAGGATTTACGGATTCTTTTCCTGATCTTATCTACCAAGTTTTGATTGTTTCTAGCAATTAATTTTTACATATTAAAGCCAGTGAGCAGTTTTAGGATTCTAGAGGTGCTACAACAGCAGGTGGCACTATCCACATAGCAGATTGAGTACAATCAGGCTCAATCTAATTTACAAACTCTGTGACCCAAATCAATCCTATGCACTTGTCCTTTAGAACCTGCAACAATTGTTGCATTACAAAAATTACTGAATGAGCTCATTCATTTTTCTCTGAGACAAATGTTTTAAGTTTCAATGCTGTGCAAGATTTTAAACTCATCCTCCATTCCACTCGCATCGCCTGGCAATTTCCACCAACTTCACACAGCAGAGAGAAACAGACACAGCAACCTCAGAAATCAAGAGTGGAGTAAAACAAGAAACTGAACTAAAATCTGTACCTTGGATTAAAATAAAATGAGAAAATCCTCTTTAGTCTTGCAATGTCTAACTGTGGAGGAATCAAGGGCAAATATTCTCTCCCTTGTACTTGAAATATACCCACTTTTTCATCACTATGCAGAAAGCTGTATCATCAGCTTCCATAAAATGATAGAATACTTTCACAAGAAGAATTTAAGATGAAGACGAGTCAGAAGATGTAAAACTGGGTGTTGTGCAAGTTGAAAGAGATCCCTATCCACAAAAATTCCATGGAACATATTGAGAGTACTGACAAATGTATATGTTGTGTGGAATTCTATTAGGAAGTACAAGTCTCATTAAATATAAACAACCCAAGGGTTAGTGCATTAAGGAAATTTACAGTGAAATAACCTAGATGGATGAAGTATTGGTTAGCTAGAAGTCAAGTTAATTTTTCCAATTAATTACTTGTAAACTTAAGAAACAATCTTGTCTTGAATCTTAATACAGATTTATAAAACTTTAGATCTTTTAAATCTTGTCCTATAATAACATCGTGAATATAACAAATACTTAAAATGCAGATACCATATAATAAAAGTTAAGGACATGCTCCCTGGAGTTAAAAAGTGTTAATATTTAAACTGGTTTCCTTTCCTCAGGTGCTATGCCCCAATGCCTCACTTAGATCTGATTCTTTGAACATAAAGTAATGGAAGATTCACAAAATCCATTAAACAGTGAGGAGATCTCAAGCAATTATCACATTTAACCAAGATTTTAAACATCTGAATCTGCGATTTACCAGTTCTTTTTCTGATCTTATCTACCAAGTTCTGATCGTTTCTAGCCTAAACATGTCCTCATGTAACTCAAACTGAAATAGGTTTTGCAGTTGAAGAATCAAAAAATCAGCTTAAGGTAGAGGAAAACACCATTGTACCCATTTCTGAATGTATCAACACCCATTAGGTAATTTAATCCTTCATTATTCAGTGAGATCGTCATTGCCCTAACATGTTTAATTTGGTACAAAACTTAATCCATTGTCAAAAACAGTAGTGGAACATATAAATGTTGCATCTAGAGTGATTTTCACCTGTACTGGTCTAAAAGTTGACGGTTCACCCACTAACCAGACTCTATTAATCACTTTTTCCCTGAAAGACTGTGTTCTTTTTGTCCTTGTTCATCACTCTGATCTGCATTATTAAGCACCATGTTATTTCACTGTCTTGCCCACAGAGGTCAGGGCCACTGCCCCTCTCAATCTCTTAGCCTCAAGATCATTCCAAGTTGATCTTTTACATGCGTGAAAATCGGTTAAGTGTTACAGAAATCCAAATTATATCGTTCAGAAGAAAAAAAGTTCCATTTTCTTTCCTCTAGTTCAGGGCACAGGCAGAGACGATAATGACATTTACCCACACAGCACATCTCCTCAAAATGCATATTCCATTCAAGTAGTATCACTTGTTACAAATACATCACTGATAGTTTCCTGTTGAAATTAACAGTCTACAGTCCTGGAGGGTCATTTTGGTTTCCTCCCACAAAGAATATGCTAACCCCTATCTAGATACTTCTAACTTCTAGAGAGCATTCCTCAACCCTCTTCCCATAGTAGTAGCATCCATTCAATAAATTCATAGTAAATTTATCAATGTACATATATGACACCATACAAAATCCTGAGATTTTCTTGACAGCAATCACATTAAATACAAAAAAGCGCAATGGAGTCAATGAAAGACCTGACCCCATAGGACAGACAACTAATGTGGGAAAAAGAACTGTGCAAATACAAAAAGGGGGGGGGCAGGGAGGAAAGAGAAATAATAAATAAATAAATTCCCAGAACATGAGATGAAGGCTTCTTGAAAGTGAATCCAGATCGGTGATGTGGTGAGTGAAGTTATACCCTCTTCAAGAGCCTGATGGTTGAGGAGTATTAACTGTTTCTGAACTTGGTGCAGGTCCTGGGGCTCCTGTACCATCTCCTGATGTCAGTAGTGAGAAGAGAGCATGAACTGGCTCTTGGTCTTGCTGATATGAGTAAAGGTTGTTGTTGTGGCACCACCCAACCAGATTTTCAATCTCCCTCCTCTTTGCTGGTTTGTCACCACCCTTGATTTGGCCAATGACAGTGGTCTTAGCAACAAACTTAAACATGGCATTGGAGCTGTACTCAGCCTCACTGTCATAAGCATAAAGCAAGCAGAGCAGAGAGCTCAGCACACAGTCTTGTGGTTCACTTGTGCTGAAGGAAATTGTGGAGGAAATGTTGCCAATCCAAACTGACTGACTGAGGTCTATAAAGAAGGAAATCGAGGATCTAGTTACAAAAGGAGATATTGAGTTCTAGGACTTGAAGCTTATTGATTAGTATTGAGGGGATGATAGTATGAAATGTTGAGCAGTAGTCAAGGCAGAGAATCCTAATACATGCATCTTTGCTGTTCAGATGTACCAGGATTGAGTGAAGAGCCAATGAAATGAGATTTGCTGTTGACTTGTGATGGTAGACAAATTGGAGTGCATCCATGTCCCTTCTCAGTGCAAGAGCTGGTATTTTTCATCACCAACCTTTCAAGGTATTTCATGGCTGTGGAGGTATTTGTTACTGGACAATAGACATTGAGGTTGGTTACCACGATCTTCAATTGATATAATTGAAGCCTGCTTGAAGCAGGTGGGAGTACCTTCGACTGCTGAAATGAGAGGCTAATGATCTGAGTGAACACTTCAGCCAGTTGATCAGCATATCCAATCTGGGCTGAATGCTTTCCATGGGTTCACTCTCCGGAAGGATGCTCTCACGTTGACCCTAGAGAATGAAATCACAGGATCATCAGGGCCATAGAAGTTGGTGAAGATACCCCCACACTTTGATGGTTAAAGCAAGCATAAAAGGCATCAAACTCATCTGGGAGTAAATCCTTGTTGTCACCTTTGTTACTTGGTTTGACTTTGTAGAAGTTGATAGCATCCAAGCCCCACCATGGCTGGCCAGCATCCTTCAGTGATTCAAGTTTGGTCCAGAGTTGCCACTTCACACTTATGATGGCTTTCCAGACCAGGACCTCTTTTATCATATTTGGTCGCCAGACACGAATGCCACTGACCTGGACCTCAACAGATAGTGGATCTTGTAATTTACCCAGGGCTTCTGATTAGGCAAGCCTCTGAATGATTTTGTATGGATACACTGTCTATGGCTATAGTTATAAAGTTCATGACAACCATGCTGTATTTGTTCAGATCCTCTGATGAGTCCTTGAACACAGCCCAGTTTATCGGCTCAAAACAATCCTGTAACCACTCCTCAGATTCCTGCGAGCACTTTTTTTTTTATTGTTCTCATCTCTTAAGCCCTGTTCTTTAGCCTCTGCCTCTTTGCAGATAGGACAGCAAAGTGATCAGATTTCCCCGAAGTGCAGTCTAGGCACGAAATGGTAGTCATTTCTAATTGTAGTGCAACAGAGGTCGAGTTGTGTTGTAACCTCTGGTGCTGCAGGTGATATGTTGATGATAACCGAGCAGATTTTTCTTCAAACACATCTGACTGAAGTCCTTGACAATGATTTGAAAGGCATCAGGGTAGAACTTCCTTAGAAGTTTGTTAAAATTCAGTATGACATCTAAAATTTTGATGAACTTCTATAGATGTGTGGTGTTGTCTTGACTGGCTGCATCACAGCCTGGTATGGAAACACCAATGCCCTTGAAAGGAATATCCTACAATAAGTACTGGATACAGCCCAGTCCATTACTGGTAAAGCCCTCCCCACCACTGACTACATCTACATGGAGCATTGTCGCAGGAAAGCAGCATCCATCATTAGGAATCCCCACCACCCAGGTCATACTTTCTTCTTGCTCCTGCCATCGGGAGAAAGGTACAGGAGCCTCAGCACTCACATCACCTGTTCAAGAACAGTTATTACCCCTCAACCATCAGGCTCTTGAAGCAAAGGGAATAACTTCACTTGCCCCATCACTGAACTGCTCCTACAACCTATGGGCTCGCTTTCAAGGACTCTTCATCACATGTTCTCAATATTTATTGCTTATTGCTTTCTTTTTGCATTTGTCTTTTGCACAATGGCAGTCCGTTATGTTGATGTGGTCTTCCATTGATTCTGTTATGTTTATTGGATGTATTGAGTATGCCCACATGAAAATGAATCTCAGGTTTGTATATGATGACATACATGTACTTTGATAATAAATTTTGAGGGTAGGCTGTTTCTTATTCACTCATAGTGGCATTCAATACATCAAGTGCTCATTTAACATCTGCTTTTGGCAGTTTGCAAACTGCAGTCAGAATCATGGGGGAGAACTCTCTTGGTAAGTAGAACAGTCAGCATTTAACCATCAGATATTCCAGGTTGGGGGAACAAAAGCATGCCTAGACCTCTGTGTCTGAGCACCACAGAGGTTTTCATGAAACACAGACCCCCACCATTTACTTCTCCGAATCAGCCGTCCAGTCTCCTCAGGTCTTACCAACACATCCGGTGTGTCCAGAGTGAGCCATGTCTCCTTGAAACACAGAACACAGCAAATCCTCATGTCCTGCTGATACAGCTATCTTGCCCTTAGGTCCTCGATCTTGTTCTCCAGCAACCATACATTTTCTAACAAGATACTGGGTAAAGGAAGTTTCATTCTTCAGTGTTTCAGCCTGGTTTAGAGTCCTCCACTCTTCCAGTCATGGCATTGTACCTTCATCCGCTTAAAGGTACCATATCTGTATGCTGGAGAGTAAAGTCTGCAGAATCTTTCAGAAGATCATGAAATTACTAGTTCGTTAATATAGTTCAAAAGTGTGCTGCTTAAAGGGAAATTACAATACTGCAAATTGCAGTGAGAGTAATTCAGAAGCATATATAGTTAAAAGTTTTGTAAGCAGCCAGGAACATGTTGGCATGATTCACCAGCACCTTCTTGAGGAAGTAGCTGGTACAGTGCTGCTTTACTTTGTGTTGTGACCTATGTTCCCTCTAAGCTGTGCGCGTGTGTGCGCGCAAAGGAAATTAATGTGCGCACAAAAGGTTAGTTACCTAAAATAATGTAATTAATCATTATACTTATTGAAAATCTTTTAGCTAAATGTTTCTGTTAACTAGTTAGTCGGTTTTTCAAATACCACAGTGCATGTCACTAATTTGCGTCACCTCACCTATCCTGTTCCAGTTTGGACAACTGCATCACGGCGGCAGCCATCTTGGTGGACAGTGTTCATATCGTAAAATTTACAAAGATCTGTTTCAAATCCTGTAGATAGCTTACAAAGCTTTTATTGAAAAAAGATCAGTCAAATGACCCTGTGGCGAAATGCTGTCACAAGAAATTGATAAACATCGCAACGTAGCTTTACAGGTTTTAAGTGATGTCTTTGATGAACTGGCTGCACTGTGCAAGATTCTGCAAAAAAGTGGCCTGACACTGAATGATTCACTTCATTTTGCGCGAGGCAGAATTAACAAGAAAGCAATATCTGGGAGACCATGTTTCGTGGAGTGACAAAGTCAAAGTTTTGCTAAGCCAACAACGTGTAGAAAACGTCACAGTACATACAAGTTCGCTGTTGACTTTTATAAATAGTCTTTGTGTTCATTTAGAAGAAAGGTTTCCTGAAGATCAGGTACAGGAATGCACCTGATGCACCATCTCTGCAATTGCAGATTGTGACTTCACATTAGGCGATGAACAAGTTAATGCCTTATGTCTAAAATATCATGATTTTCTAGCTGAAAATATTGTAATAGTTAGATAGTTTAATGATTTCAAATTTTCCATGCAAGAAAAAATTAAATCCAAACTGATTTCAAACTTTGCTCAAATGGTGGCATTTGTACTTCAAAATGAAGTTTTGCGACCTTGCACAGTTGGTGGACATTGGCGGAACCTTTCTTGTGTCTAGTGCAGACTGTGAGCGAGATTTTAGTCCAATGAGTCAACTCAAAAACAAGCTGAGAAACCGTTTAGGTGAATGTCATTTGAATATGTTAATGAGAATCAAAAGCTATCAATTGGTTGGAAGTTCTATTCGTCTAGATTAGAGTTTACAAAGAATGGGTAAATGTCAAAGACAGGAGAGAGGAAAAAAATAACTGAGTGACTTAAATATGTATGTTATTTTGTTGTTATTCTATGCAGTTTTATGTCAAATTTTTGTAAACCTACATAAACTGTGCCATGTGTGCATTCAGTGCGCACATACTTGTATCACAGGAAAAAAATTTGCACAATGTAAGATTTTTGCACACACTGACTACTAAAAATTAGAGGGAGGGAACATTGGTTGTGACCCTTTAAGAGCTTGGAGTCAATATTGCAGCTGGGAGGCTAAATGCCAGCATCTGCCAGATATCGCAATAAATCATGAAAAATGTCACACTGAAACGGACACAGCATGGAGTTACACAGGAAAGTCTGACAACACTGCCCTGTGACCAATCTGTTGACGATCAACCCCATTACGGAGCTTTAATAAATTTCACCATTATGCTGACATAATACTATTTAAAAAGAAGTAATTTTGAGGGTAACATCTGGAGCACTGTTTCTATGTTACACTGCCAGGTGCCAAACCCTGATGTTACAGTGTTGAAAATACTTTATTTGATTCTGTTGAGCACCCAACCCCCTATACTCTCCACCACCTTCCTCTGTTCATCTGCCACTAAAGCCCATGATCCTACCTTCTATCCTTTCCATAATTAAGCTTGTGCAAATATCCAAACGACTTTCATCTTACCTTGCAGCCGCACATGAATATACCATTGCACTGTGACATAATACTCACTGGAGTGAGCTGGCTTCAGGGTTTCCAAGAATGTGGGCTCAATCTATGTTTCACAGATTCAGACATCCATATAATTATTTTCTGATTTAATATTTTTACTGGCTTTTCTCCATGTGCACCACTGAGTAATGCAGTGTGTAGTTGATTTTGGTACAATTCCCAGTTGTTTTAATAAGTCTACAACTCTAAATTCTTTGCCATTTCAATTCTTAGTAATTAGCCTTTGTTACCCCTCTTGGCCTACATGTGACTCCAGACCTACCAATACGATTGGCTCTGAAAGAGTTTGGCTACCTACAACTGAAGTGCATTTGGGGTTCGGCAATAATCACCAGATCCCAAAAACTGAAAAAAAAAAGTCTGAGACAGTACAGATGTTGTCCTCCACTCAATTTGTTTCCAATTCCCTGATCCCAACGAATTCATACTCACCATGGGCATCCTTCTCAAGTCAAGTCACTTTTTATTAACATTTCAACCATAACTGCTGGTACAGAACATAGTAAAAATGAGACAACGTTTTCCAGGACCATGAAACAAAAACTACACTGAACTACTTCAGAAAAAAAACACAAATACACTAGACTACAGACCTATCCCGGACTGCATAAAGTGCACAAAACAGTGCAGGCACTACAATAAATAATAAGCAAGACAGTAGGCACAGTAGAGGGTATAGTAGATTGGTATCAGTCCAGGCTCTGACTATTGAGGAGTCTGATGGCTTGGGGGAAGAAACTGTTACATATGGTCGTGAGAGCCTGAATGCTTCGGTGCCTTGTTCCAGATGGCAGGAGGGAGAAGAGTTTATATGAGGGGTGCGGGGGGTTCTTCATAATGCTGTTTGCTTTGCAGATGCAGCGTCCACATCTACACATCCACCCAATAATCAGGAAGGAATCCCCACCACTTCCTCCATGAATAGAGACACAGCCGGTCTCCGCCACGGATACACTCATTCATTTGACTGAACTTGTCCTACTTTGCACAACTTCTCCTTCAGCTCCACTCTTTTATCCTGGCCAAAGGTGTAGCTGAGGATATTCACACTAGCCCAGTGGTCTTTTTGTGGGAAACGTGCGACAGTCTTTGCTTCAATCCTCCGAAAAAAAACTCTTTATCTGGTACATTAATTTGGTGTTGCTTCATTCAATCACATATAGTGCAAAAACAGCATCACCTCTGCCAAATTCTACCTTGACGTCACTTTCACATGCTCAATTGCTGGTTTTCCCCTCCTTCTCCATCTCAGAATACAGGGTAGTCACGAATATTATTTACAAGGTCAAAGGCTCCCTCAGCTATATTCAGGAGCCTTCCTCCCACCCTTCCTCATGACTCCATTCCATTACCCTACTTCCTTCTTTTCGGTTAAATTGGCTGATAATGAGATTTGGCATAGGTGTCTTCCAGATGTCTTCCTTCTTTCTGAACCCACAGATTTCACTCTACCATGGACAGAGGCCTTGAACACATCTCATCTATTTCCACATTTCAGCTCTCACTCCTCTCCTCTTGCACAGATCAAGAACAAATTTGTACTTGTTCTTACCTACTAACTCTACACTCAATGAACGCAAGAGAAAGGAGGGGTAGGCCACCTGGTCCATCAATCCTGCTCTACCATTCAATAACACTCAAACAAAAAAGACAAAATGTTCTTTTGTTTTAACAACTTTACTTTCTCCATTCACATTTAGTACACAACAGCTGCCATCTTGTTACCTACGATTCCCTTCCACACCTCGCATGCTTGACCAGAATAGGGAAAGTGTGCATCCCAACTAAATGCTTACATAGCCCACATGACAGATCTGGCCATGGCCTCTGCTCCATCAATCTACCTTTTCTCCAGAACCTTAGTTATCCTGCTATGCAAAAATCTATCCGTGTCTCAAACATGTCTAATGAAATAGCCTCTACTGCTTCCCTGGGCAAAGAATTACTACTCTCTGGGAAAAGCAGTTTCTTTTCATCTCCGTCCTAAGTCTATATCCCAGTATCTTCAGGCTTATTCACAAGTGGAAACAGCTTTCCTGCCTTTAACTTCAAAGTTCAAAGTAAATTTATTATGCAAGCACATATACGTCACCATATACAACCCTGAGATTCATTTTCTTCTGTGCCCTTAGCTATCCTATCATCCTTATCAAATTCAGCAAGTAGGATCCCCAGCAACTCATTCTCTCCTCAATCAGCCTGGTGTACCTCCAAAGTGAGTACATCTTTCCTCTGCCAAGTAGCCAGAACTGCACCCAGTGCTCTAGGTGCAGCCTCACCAGTACCCTGTACAGTTGCAGCATAACTTCCTTGTTCTTAAATTCATTTTCAACTACATTTTCAAGTAAATGCACAGAGATCAAAGCAAAATATATTAAACCAAAGCAGCATAATTAAACAATTTTAATGATTGTGGATCACAGCAGTATGAACCAGATCTCTCACTTGAAAAGCCATCATGTAATAGTAAACATATCATATAAGCTGTATTAATGATTACTTGGATATAACTTCTAAAATACAAACATATTATGACATAATTTGATTTTTAAGTTATCAACACAATTATATTTTTTAAAGAGCACGTCAGTTTATTTATCTGTAGCTTCCTCAAGTTTCACACAGTAACAATGATTAATGTGTAATACCCTCCATTAACTGCCGGAACAGTAAACCATTAACACCTTTACTGGCTATGTCATAGTCCTCGTCCCAATCCTTTTTCCTTTTCTTTTGCTCAGTGTCTCTTTCCTTACTGTCTCCATTATTTTATCCCAAAATATTTTGAAATTATCGCTATATCCATACATGCTACCTCACTGCATTTTTAATAGTCTAATTTCACTTTTCCAGTTTTATAAGCATCCACCTGCTCAACTAAACTTGTTCTACACTCTCCCTCTCTAGGTACACCCACTCAGCCCCTGCCCTCAGTCCCCCCCCCCCCACCCTTTCCCTCTTTTCATTCGCCTATACCTCTCACGCATATTCTTCGCCTCCTTACACACTGCCAACTTCCATCTCATCTTTATCCAACTTCCCTCCCTACCCCCCCATCACTTGTTCATCCTCCTTCCTTCCCTCCCTCCTTTCTCTACCAGTTCCATCCTTCTGGTCATACTCTCTGCTGCACTCTCTCTTATCCCACCTCCCCATCTTTTCCTTCTCTCCTCCACTTTGCTGATCCACTCTTCTCCCTCCCCTTAAGCTCTTCCTCCAACCCCACTCTCTACTGTGCTCCTTGTACTTTGTACTCCACTTCTCCCCTCCGACTCTCGCCATTTTTCAATGTCTTTTTCCAATACATCCTCTCTCCCTTCTGCCGTTGCTTCCACATCGCCATCCCACCCCTCGCCATTCTCAACCTTTTACCTCTTCCTGTGTCCAGCCACTTCGCTCCGCCGTCGCTCTCCTTCCCCCCGCCCCTCTGCTCTCGCCCTAAGGTTCCGCCCGCCGCTCTTTCGTATTGAGAGCAACAAGCAGCTCGCAGAGAACAGAGCGACAGAATTAGCATTTGTCTTTGGGAAACAAATCACTCCAACCCTCCCGTCTCCTCCGTTTGAAATTATT
This sequence comes from Mobula hypostoma, assembly GCF_963921235.1. Classification (NCBI taxonomy): domain Eukaryota; kingdom Metazoa; phylum Chordata; class Chondrichthyes; order Myliobatiformes; family Myliobatidae; genus Mobula; species Mobula hypostoma. The sequence continues at coordinate 48,055,071 of NC_086098.1, forward strand.
TCCTCAACGTTGCACAGTCCATATTATTTAAAGCGACACATATATTGTTATCTTTTCAGAATGTGAGAAAGCCCAAAAAAGCATTGAATTACCGGTGCTAAATAAATCATACTTTTATTTTGTGAGATACGGCAGTGACATGCATGTCCCGGAGGCTAAAAGGCTAAAGAGCCACAGTTACTAAGACATGACAATCAAAAGTTCAAAGTTCAACATAAATTTATCATCAAAGTACATATATATATTATTTTTTTCTCGGCCCCAATCTCCTGCTTCCTCCCTGTATTCCTTCATGCCCTGACCAGTCAGGAATCTATCTACCTCTGCGTTAAATGTACATAAAGACTTAGCCTCCAGAGCTGCCAGAGGCAAAGTGTGCAAAAGATAACAAACTGTGCAAATACAAAATGGAATAATAATAAATAAGAAATAAATATTGAGAACATGAGATGAAGAGTCCTTGAAAGTGACTCCATAGTTTGTGGGAACATTTCAATGATGGGCAAGTGGAGCTGAGTGAATTTATCCTCTTTGGTTCAAAAGCCTGATGATTGAGGGGTTATAAACTGCTCCTGAACCTGGTGGTGTGAATCCAGAAGCTCCTGTACCTTCTTCCTGATGCAGCAGTGAGAAGAGAGCCTGTCCTGGGCGGTGGGGGTCCTTAATAATGGACGATGATGGTATTGAATGCTGAGCGGTAGTTGACAAAGAACATCCTGATGTATTCATCTTTGTTCCAGGGTTTCAGGGTTGAGTGAAGAGCCAATCTGCTGTGCCCTGGTAGTCAAACTGGAGTGAATAAATTTCTCCATGTTGGCTTTTAAGACATCTTCGAACCTCTTCTGTTGTCCGCCTATTTACCTTCTTTAAACTGGGAGTAGAAGATTTGTTTCGACAGACGTTCGTCTTTCATCCGAACAACATAACCGCTCCATCTTAGTTGGTTCTTGAAGACGTAGGCTTCAATGCTTGTTGTTTTTGCTTTATTTGGCACGCTGACGTTGGTTCTTCTATCTTCTCAGCTGATATTTAAGACATTTCAAAGACAGCATTGATGGAACTTTTCAAGTGCCTTCAGATGTCGTCGGTATGTTGTCCAGGTTTCTGATGCATACAGAAGCCTTGGGATTACCACTGCTTTGAACACTAACATTTTGGTGTCTGTTTGGATGTCACAATCATGAAAGACTCTTGTTCGGAGACGTCCAAAAGCTGTTCCAGCACATTTAAGACGATGTTGGATCTCGTCATTAAGGTCGACGTTGGAGGAGAGGTGACTTCCAAGATACGCAAAGTGGTCCACATTTTCCAGGGTTGTTTCGCCAAGTTGAATTGATGGTTCTATCCAATTTGTCGCAATTGGTGATGGTTGATGGATGATTTGAGTCTTCTTGGAATTGATGGTAAGTCCAAGTTTCGTATATGCATGGCTGAAGGCAGTCAATATCTGTTGTAGGTGGCTTTCTGAAAGAGCTGCAACAACGTTGTCATCTGCGTATTGGAACTCGATGAGGGAACTCATGGATATCTTCGTTTTGGACTTGAGACGGGCAATATTGAAAAGTCTACCATCTGTTCTGTAGACGATTTTGATTCCTGGGGGTAGATCGTCCTTGATAATGTGGATGATTGTCGCAATGAAGATGGTGAACAAAGTTGGGGCAATCATGCATCCCTGCTTTACTCCTGATCTAACTTGAAAAGGCTCACAGTTACTGTTGCTGACCATGACTGTAGCAAGCATGCCATCGTGGAGGTGTCTCAGGATTCAAATGTACTTTTCAGGACATCCATAGGCAGATAGGACATCCCATAGGAGTTCCCTTGATACCGAATCAAAGGCTTTGGTAAGATCGATGAATGCCATGTACAAAGGTTGAAGTTGTTCACTACATTTTTCTTGTAGTTGTTGCATTGTGAAGATCATGTCGATTGCTCCACATGATGGTCTAAAACCGGCTTGTGTCTCCGGAAGGATCTTCTCAGCTAAAGGCTTGAGCCAGTTGTTCACGATGCGGGTGAGGATCTTTCCTGCTGTTGCTAACAGGGAAATTCCATCTGACCGTATGGCATTAGAGTAGAATTAGGCCACTTGGCCCATCGTATCTGTTTCGGCATGCTGTCATCACTGATTTATTTTTTCTCTCACCCTTATTCCCCAGCCTTCTCTCTATAACTTTCGATGCCCCTACTAATCAAAAAACCTATCCACCTCCACTTTAAATATACCCAGTGACTTGGCACCCATAGCCATCTGAGGCAATAAATTTCGCAGATTCACCATCCTCAGGCTAAGGAAATTCCTCCTCAGCTCTGTTATAAAGTGACGCCCTTCTATTCTGAGGCTGTGTCCTCTGGACCTTGAACTCGACTTTGAGAACAGTTCAGGCATGGGGGAATCTGAATTTGAAGGTGCAGGAGATCACTGGTCTCATCAAGGAAAAGTGACCATCTTGACCATGGCCCTTCAGAGATATCCAGATAAGAATTTTGGTTCTGATAAATTATAGAAGGCATAAAAAAGGGTGAATACTTGCAAGCTTTTCCCCTCAGGTTCAGCAAGATGAGAATGAGAGGTCATAGGTTTAGGGTGAAAGGTGAAATATTTAAGAGGAACCTGAGGAGGAACGGTGTGAGTGTGGAACAAGCTGCTAGTGGAAGTGTAGATGCAAGGTCAATTGTAACATTTAAGAGAAGTTTGGATAGTACATGGATGAGAGAGGTATGGAGCGCTATGGTCTGAGTGCAGGCAGATGGAACAAAGAATCTTTTTCTGTGTATTAGCATTCTATGTCAATCTGCTCTTAACTCTGGACGTTCCTCCAATCAGATGACCATCAGATGTTCCTCCAATGTTGTTCTCAACAATGTATGGGATAGCATCAATGTCACTGGTCCATCCTAATTGTGTTGAGGATAGACAAATATCCATTTGGAGTAAGTTCTGACTGCAGAATTTGTTGGAAGTGTTACAAAGGCGCAATTTTTGGTGTGGATATTGTGCAAGGTAAACAGTGGTGGTATGGAGTGCCTTAGAGGAGCCTGGCAAATAATATCGTTTGAGTGCTGAACCATTAAGTAGTGCAGGATGAGGGGAAATGACATTGATTAAAAATAAAACTGGCTGTTCCATGTGCATACAAGAAAGATTGTCCCAGACCTGTTTTTTAGAAGGTCACTCAGAAGTCAAAAATTGCATATTTGTGAATTATTCATGTCAGATTTCAAACTGGTCTTTGATTTTAATGCCAACAGAGATCCTTATAGAAAGTCATGAGTTGAATTTCTCAGTGGGAGATGGCAAGATATTATTTTGCCTACTCTAGGTTAAATTGGCCCTCAACATTAGCATAGTGACCTTCTGGACCACCCAGTCTCTTCCCTTTTTTTTATGTTACAGTAAACCCAAGGGTTGGAATTTGGCTGCTGTAAAGTGTCCTTTGTGCAGTCAATGGCATCTTGTGTCAGAGGAAGAGCACCTCATGAATCCATTGGTAACAGAGAATGAAATGTATTTAGTTGTCTTTGGTCAGAAGGCAACACTGGTGACAGTTTTGTACTGCTGAGGACAAATAGAGAGATATCGCAAACCTATCCAACTCAAGTGTTGAAGGATTCTGGTGTATACATTTCACACTCATCTTGCAGTGCTGGCCTTGCCCTTCTCTGAAGAGGAATTATGGCACTAGTGGGCAGCAGAGTTTAGTGAGGACATCCTTTGTGAAATGCAGATATTTCACGCATTGAAACTTGCAAGAATTTTTGTATTATTTTTAATGATTTCACATTTATGGTTTAGATAAAAGGAATAGCTGCAAATCCTATTTTCTAAAACTAGCATGAGCACATTCACTTATGCACCAGAGAGAGAGAGAGAGAGAGAAGATGAATGTGTACATATGGTGAAGCCATCGCACAAAGATTCGCCATGCTTCAGTACGGTCTTGGGAGATGACAAGACAGACTACTGGAAGAAGGTAGATTAGTGGCATGGTGTCAAGACAACAACCTTAACCTCAATGTCAGCACAATGAAGGAACTGGTCATTGATTTGAGGAAGCAGGGAAGAGTTCATGCCCCTGTTTGTATTAATGGTGCTGAGGTTGAGAGCTTCAAATCCCAAGGAATAATTATCTCAAACAATTTGTCCTTGTCCAGCCATGTGGACAGGAAAACACATCAGCGTCTGGACTTCCTCAGCAGGCTAAGGAAATTCAGCATGTGCCTGATGATCCTTCGTGATTTTTTACAGATGCATCATGCAAAGTGTCATATTCAGATGAGAACTGCTCCACCCAAGACTGCAAGAAATTGCAGAAAGTTGTGAACATAGCACAGTCCATCTCAAAACTATGCCACCCCCTCCACTGACTCTGTCTACACCTCCTTCTGCCTTAGGAAAGCAGCCAACGATATCAAGGTCCCCTCCTCCCCTGCCTCCCTCTCCTGTCATTCAGAAGATGCAAAAATGTGAGAACACGTACCACTGTTCTCAAGTTCACTTTCTATCCTGCTATTATCAGACTCATGAACAGACCTCTCATATGTTAAAACTGAATGCTCAAAGTCTTTATGTCCCTCCCTACGGTATCTCATTATAGCCCTGGAACTTTATTTGTCTAGCTGTGCTGTACTTTCTCTGTAACTACAATACTCCCTCCAATCATTATAAACTAGTTCTTATTGTTGTGTGTAAATGGGAGGAAAGAGATCTCTGCAGGAACATTGAAACAAAGGGATATGTGAGCATGGTAGTGTTAATCTGTTAGATAGGATCTATCATTGCCTTCGGTGACTGAGCACACTGCAGAGGTTACTACAATCATTACTGCCCTTGGGCCCAGCCCTCAGCACAGTGCTCTTCCTCCTATTGCTTCATCTTGAGCTGCAAGTGGGGTACAATTCCTAGGACCCTGAATTTTCCTATCAATTCAAAGGTAGGATGTATGACCTGCAATGGAAACTTCCATCTCCGTTAGACACCATGACATACAGTACCATCCTTTTCGCAAAAGATCACAACCTGTATTTGAGTGGCAGGCAGCAGTTGTATTCAGTTCTCACCTACCCCTTTTAGAGATGGAGGCATGATGTCAATAAATGCCAGATTATTTCAGCAAATATGCAATTATGAAGAAACTACATGCTCAGCGGGAAATTGATGCTTCCAAAGGTACATTTTTCTTGCACATAAATCCACAGAACAAATGGTACAGGGCAAACTTGGCACTGATTCAATTCAGTATGTTTTTTCATGGGCACTTCAATTTTTATTCCTGTGAATTTTGAAGAGTATAGTGTGTGGCTTTTGGCAAAAGATGTGAAGTTTATTGCTGACTATTTTTGCAAATATTGTCAAAGAGGTTGGACCATTTATATCCTCCAAAATTACAACAGACATGTGTCAGTAAATATTTAGGGATGCATGTATCGTAACACAAAGAAAGAATTCAATTAATACTAAGGTCAATTCATATTGTTTGCTTTTCTTTCTCTCTGGTATCTAACATAACACTTATTTATGGTTTTGTACTACTGCTACTACTAATAATAAGTACTTTATTTATCCTGAGTAAGAAATTCTTTCGTTACAGCAGCAACATTTAAAAACACACTTAGAAGTGTGCAGATTTAACTGATAATAAAGTCCAGAATAATAATATACACAATAATAATTTACCAATGTGCAATACTGTGCAATAATAATGTACAAAATAATAAGACAGAGACTATTGTGCTATGACATGTGCTCTCCTGTTACACAGAGATGAACTGTTGTATATGCTTATTGCATTTGGTAGGAAAGATTTTCTGTAGCAATGCTTGTGACAGCAAAGCTGAATGAGCCTGTCTGGAAGGGTGCTCTGCTGCCTATTCAGTAGGTCATGGAGAGGATGTGCTTGATTGTCTATAATGGATAACAGTTTGTTTAGTGACCTCCTCTCCGCCACTAACTCAAAAGAGTCCAGGTTGTAGTGAAGGATGGATCCAGCCTTTATGATGAGCTTATTTAGTCTTTTTGCATCACCAGCACCAAGGCTGCTCCCCCAACATAAAGCCATAAAGAGGACTGCACTCGCTACAACAGACTGGTGAAAGATCTCCAACATCCTGCTGCACACGTTGAAGGATCTCAGCTACATTAGAAAATAGAGTCTGCTCATCCCCTCCTTGTAAGCAGCCTTGGAGTTGGTCTTCCAGTCAAGTCTGTTGTCAGGGTGAACACGCAAGTATTTGTACTCTTCCACCACTGCAACTTCTTCTCCCAGAATACATACAGGGCTCATCACAGTCCTATTGCTCCTAAAATCAATCACCATCTCCCTGGTTTTGGCTGCCTTCAGGAGCTGATGATTCCTCCACACCACTCCATAAACTTTTCCACCTGTCCTCTGCACTCCGTAATATCTAGTGATGACAACTTAAAATTATTTTCAAAAGGGAAATTATGTATGTCAAAGTAAATGCTTTTTTTGTGCAGTGTCCATAAGATCTTGTTGTTTATTTTTGACTGGCATTTCTAATAACTTCACCAGAACTCATCCAGAAATATTCTGTATCACTGATGTCTGACATTTTGCTTATTAAAGAGGCACTTGATCTCGGATGTTTCTGGTCCTTTTATCTCTGGACTGGACTGCATCAGTTACTGAAAACATAATCAAACATAAGTGAACTTGGGAAAGGTTATCTATTATGTCCTAGACATTTTCCTTGCATGTTGGAACTTCCCACAGCTCACACCTGGCTTTCTGCTGATGGTGATATTCTGCAGGATACGTCATGCTGACATAATGTTGCATATTCTACATGGGTAATATTGCAACACATTGCTAAATATTTTGAGATGTCAGGAACATCCAGTGAAAATGTCTCAATCATTTTTCCACTAGTACAAACACCAGTATTTAGGGAGTTTAAGGAATAGTCTCGAGTCTGACCAGAAATGTTCTTAATAACACCTTCAAGATAAAAAGACACAAAGTTAGCAGGGAATAATTAACAACACACATAAAAGTTGCTGGTGAACGCAGCAGGCCAGGCAGCATCTCTAGGAAGAGGTGCAGTCGACGTTTCAGGCCAAGACCCTTCGTCAGGACTAACTGAAGGAAGAGTGAGTAAGGGATTTGAAAGTTGGAGGGGGAGGGGGAGATCCAAAATGATAGGAGAAGACAGGAGGGGGAGGGATGGAGCCAAGAGCTGGACAGGTGATAGGCAAAAGGGATACGAGAGGATCATGGGACAGGAGGTTCGGGAAGAAAGACAGGGTGGGGGCCCAGAGGATGGGCAAGGGATATATTCAGAGGGACAGAGGGAGAAAAAGGAGAGTGAGAGAAAGAATGTGTGTATAAAAATAAGTAACAGATGGGGTACAAGGGGGAGGTGGGGCATTAGCGGAAGTTAGAGAAGTCGATGTTCATGCCATCAGTTTGGAGGCTACCCAGACGGAATATAAGGTGTTGTTCCTCCAACCTGAGTGTGGCTTCACCTTTACAGTAGAGGAGGCTGTGGATAGACATGTCAGAATGGGAATGGGATGTGGAATTAAAATGTGTGGCCACGGGGAGATCCTGCTTTCTCTGGCGGACAGAGCGTAGGTGTTCAGCAAAGCAGTCTCCCAGTCTGCGTCGGGTCTCGCCAATATATAAAAGGCCACATCGGGAGCACCGGACGCAGTATATCACCCCAGCCGACTCACAGGTGAAGTGTTGCCTCACCTGGAAGGACTGTTTGGGGCCCTGAATGGTGGTAAGGGAGGAAGTGTAAGGGCATGTGTAGCACTTGTTCCGCTTACACGGATAAGTGCCAGGAGGGAGATCAGTGGGGAGGGATGGGGGGGACGAATGGACAAGGGAGTTGCATAGGGAGCGATCCCTGCGGAATGCAGAGAGAGGGGGGGAGGGAAAGATGTGCTTAGTGGTGGGATCCCGTTGGAGGTGGCGGAAGTTACGGAGAATAATATGTTGGACCCGGAGGTTGGTGGGGTGGTAGGTGAGGACCAGGGGAACCCTATTCTTAGTGGGGTGGCAGGAGGATGGAGTGAGAGCAGATGTACGTGAAATGGGGGAGATGTGTTTAAGAGCAGAGTTGATAGTGGAGGAAGGGAAGCCCCTTTCTTTCAAAACGGAAGACACCTCCGTCGTCCTAGAATGAAAAGCCTCATCCTGAGAGCAAATGCGGCGGAGACGGAGGATTTGCGAGAAGGGGATGGCGTTTTTGCAAGAGACAGGGTGAGAAGAGGAATAGTCCAGATAGCTGTGAGAGTCAGTAGGCTTATAGTAGACATCAGTGGATAAGTTGTCTCCAGAGACAGAGACAGCAAGATCTAGAAAGGGGAGGGAGGTGTCGGAAATGGACCAGGTAAACTTGAGGGCAGGGTGAAAGTTGGAGGCAAAGGTAATAAGGTCAACGAGCTCTGCACGCGTGCGGGAATAATTAACAATATTCCACCAAAATTGTGAGACAGTGAAACTCAAGCCCCAGCGAAGCTGTTTATCAGGCTGCAGTCAATTTGAATTTTTGAATCACAACATGACCCAGGCAACACACATAAAATGCTGGAGGAATTCAGCAGGTCAGGTAGCATCCATAGAAGGGAATAAGCAGTTAATATTTTGAACTGAGCAACGTTCCCTCTAAGGGGTGTGTGTGAGTGTGAATGTGAGTGTGTGAGAGTGTGTGTGTGTGTGTGTGTGTGTGTGTGTGTGTGTGTGTGTGTGTGTGTCTGTGTACATGCATACATCTTTTGCTATTATCACACAAAGGGATTTAAACTGCGCTCAAAGAGTAGTCACCCTCTACCTCATTAGCGTGCTCAGTATATTTCACAACCATACGTAATCACATTTCCTTTTCTGGGTTCTGATACAGACAGTGTTGACATCGTGGAGTTTGCGATGACTTGTCTACAGATTTTAGGACTGGCTTATTTACACTGTTTTTATATTGAAGGAATTATTGAGTCACTATGTTGAATTCCAAAGAAGCAAATGGCGTGCCGCACCAAAGAACTGCAAGTTCATTTAAAGCAGAATGGATTATTATCTTACAGTAGTTTCAGGTTTATTTCCACTTAAAAATTCAGTGTGCACATGTTGTTGTCACTGGGTAAAAAATTGCACAGCATGAGATTTTAGAGCACATTAGTCATTACAATTAGAGTGAACCTTGGAGCCGAGAGTTCCTCCAGAATTTTGTGTGTATTGCTCAAGATTTCCAGAATTTGCGGATTCTCTTGTGTCTACAATCAAGGAAACTTTTTCTTCAGGAAAGACATTATCTGTGCTAGTATCTTCAACATATTCAGGAACAATACTGCTTCCAGCCACAAATTATATATTTTGCCTGAAATTTACTTACTTTGAATGGTGGCTTCAAATTTGTTCCATTCATAACGCAACATAACTAGATGTGCGAGAGTTGAAATAGATAAGAACTGGAGATAGATAAAAGTGCTTGATCAGGGTTAAAAAAAAGAGAATTTTGAAGAGACAAAAATGGACAAAGTCAAAGTTAGGAAAATTAGTTGAAAAAGAAACATAAAGACAATAGGAAATGTGTTCATCAGGATTGGAAAGAATATTTTGCACAAAATATAAAAGTATATTTTGAATGAACAGAAAATTTAAACTAAGCCAGAAATATATATATATATCTGATTAATAATTAGAAGATCATAAGACATAAGAGCAATATTAGGTCATTCGATCCATCGAGTCTGTTCTGTCATTCTAACATGCTTGGTTTATCATCCCTCTCAACCCCATTCTCCTGACTTCTTCACATAATCTTTGACACCCTGAACAATCACGAACCTATCATCCTCTGTTTTAGATATACTCAATGGCTTGGTCCCCTCAGCCGTCCGTGGCAATGAATTCCATAGATTCACCACTCTCTGGCAAAAGAAATTCATCTTCATCTCTGTTATAAGTATACATCCCTCTCTTCTGAATCTGTGCCCTCCAGTCCTCGATTCACTCACTATAAAAGACCCAGTCCATTACGAGCAAAGCCCTCCCCACCTCTGAGCTCATCAACATGGAGCTTTGTCTCAGGAAAGCAACATCCATCATAAAGGACCCACACCATTCAAACCATGCTCTGCTCTTGCTGCTGCCATCAGGAAGAAGGTACAGAAGCCTCAGGACTCACATCACTAGGTTTCGGAACAGTTATTATCCATCAATCATAAGGTTCTTGAATCAAAGAGGATAACTTCACTCAGCTTCACTTGCCCTATCACTGAAATATTGCCACGACATGTGAGCTCACCTTCAAGGGCTCTTCATCTCACGGTGTCAGTATTTATTGCTTATTTATTTATTTATTGTTATTATTTCTTTATTTTTGAGTTTGTGTAGTTTGATGACTCTTTCACAATGATTGAATGCCCAACTTGGTGCAGTCTTTCATTGATTCTATTATGGATTTATTGAGTATGTCTGCAAGGAAATTAATTTCAGGGTTGTATAGGGTGACACATGTGTACTTAGGTAATACATTTACTTTGAACGTTAGAGGAAATATCCTCTCTGCCACTCTGTTTGGGCCTTTCAATATTTGATAGTTTTCAGTGAGATCTCCCATTACTCCTCTAAGCTCTAGTAAGCAGAGGCCCAGCGCTGTCCAATACTCTTCGTACATTAACCCTTTCATCCTGGAATCATTCTTGAGTACCTCCTATGGACCCTCTCCAAAGCAAGCACATATTTTCTTCGGTAAGGGGCCAGAAACTACTCACCATATTCTGGTGCCTTATAAGATCTCAGCATTACATCCTTGTTTTTATATTCTAGTCCTCTGGAAAGGAATGCTCACATTGCATTTGCCTTCGTTACCATTGACTCAACCTGCAAGTTAACCTTTAGGGAATCCTGCATAAGGACTCCCAAGTCCCTTTGCACCACTGATTTTTGAGTTTTCTCCCCATTTAGAAAATAGTCTACACATTTATTTATTTATGCAAAATGCATGCCCATACACTTTCTTACACTATGTACCATCTGCCACCTCTTTGCCCATTCTCCCAATCTGTCTAAGATCTTATACAGACTCTCTACTTCCTCAACAGTATTCTCCCTCCATCTACATTTGTATTCTTCCTTGAAACCATCTTGTTAAGCACCCTCATTTGTGGCACTTTGCCAAAGGCCTTATGAAAATCCAAGTAAACAACATCCACTGACTCTCTTTTATCTATCCTGCTTGTTATTTCCACAAAGAATACCAACAGATTTGTCAGGCAAGATTTGCCTGAAGGAAACCATGTTGATTTTGGCCTACTTTATGATGTGCCTCCAAGTACACTGATACTTCATCCTTAATAACAGACTCCAAAAGCTTCCCAATCACATAGTCAGGCTAATTGGCCTAAGGTTTCTTCTGCCTTCCTCTCTTCTTAAAGAGTGTAGAGACATTTTCAATTTTCCAGTCCTCAGGAACCATTTCAGAATCTTGCGATTTTTGAAAGACCATTACTAATGCCTCCACAATCTCTGCAGCTACCTCTTTCAGACACTTGAGTGTAATCCATTTGATTCAGTTGACTTATCTACTTTCAGACCTTTCTGCTTCCCAAGCACCTTCTCCTCAGTAATAGCAACTACGGTCACTTCTGTCCCCTGACGATCTTGAATTTATAGCATGCTGCTTCCACAGTGAAGACTGACACAAATTTAATTCATCTGTCTTTTCTTTGTCCCCATTACTACCTCTCTGTCATCATTTTCCAGTGACATCCACTCTCACGTCTCTTAATATATCTGAAAAAATGCTGATGTCCTCCTTATATTTTTGGCTAATTTATGTCACCTTTTCTCTCCTTATGGATTTTTTGTTGCCTTCTGTTGGTTTCTAAAAGCTGCCCAATTCTTTAAGTTCCCACTAATTTTTGCTATATTATAAGCCCTCTCTTTTGCTTCTATGCTGATTTTGACTTCCTTTCTCAGCCATAGATGCCTCATCCTTTCTCATTCATCTTCATCTTTGGGACGTATCTACTGTGTATGATCACTGCCTCCTAAGGGTTGCCTTAGCTTAAGCTGTCTAATCAAATCTGATTCATGACACAATATCCAATCTTGAATTGCATTTTCCCTATAAATTCTCTCTCTTGGGATCCAGCACCAATCTGAATTTCCCATTCTACCTGCATATTGAAATCCTCCATGACTATCGTAACACTGCTCTTGTTACATGGCTTTCTTACCTCCCGTTGTAATTTATATCCAACACCCTGGCTACTGTATATAACTTCCATCAGGGTCGTTTTACCCTTGCAGTTTCTTAACTCTACTCACCAAAATTCTAGATCTTCCTCTTCCTAACTCACCTATTTCTACAGATTTGATTTCATTTTCTACCACCAGAGTCACCGCATCGCCTCTATCTACCTGCGTGTCCTTTTGATGCAATGTGTATCATTGGATGTTAAGCTCTCAACTATGATCTTCTTTCAGCCACGACACAGTGATGCCCCCAATGTCATACCTGCCAATCTCTGGCTGCGCTCCAGGATCATTTACCTTTAGCCAGATACTGCGTGCATTCAAATGTAACTCTTTCAGTCCTGTACTCCTCACTCTTTTCGATTTTTCCTCATCTCATCCTACCAACTGCAACTTTGCCCTATCATCTGCCTGTTCTTCCTCATAGTCTCAGTACAAAAGCAAACTCAGGAAATATAGAAGATATGAACAGAAATTAAATACAAAGGATATAAACACCTGTATAAAGGTTATAAAGAGCTCATACATGACATCCAGAAAAATTGGAACAAGAGAAATAGATAACAAATCTGTTACCACATTAGAAGTAAAACAACAGTTCAAAAGAATATGCAAACTGGAGATTAAAATGAAACCGTCTCAATGAAAGCTTATATTTTTAATTTATTTCATTTTTTTTTTTAGGCATTCGTTAGTCTTGTGAGACCATGGATTTGCACCTTGGAAGGTTTCCGGGGTGCAGGCCTGGGCAAGGTTGTATGGAAGACCGGCAGTTGCCCATGCTGCAAGTCTCCCCTCTCCATGCCACCAATGTTGTCCAAGGGAAGGGCATTAGGACCCATACAGCTTGGCAGTGGTGTCGTCGCAGAGCAATGTGTGGTTAAGTGCCTTGCTCAAGGACACAACACGCTGCTTCAGCGAAGGCTCGAACTAGCGACCTTCAGATCACTAGACGAATGCCTTAACCACTTGGCCACACACCAACACTTCATTTATTTATAGGTAGGATATTATAGCTTTCACAGATTGATGTGGCAGCAAGAAATGGAGGGTAAGAAATTAAACAATAGAGCACCAAAAGATTATCGCGAAATCAAGACCAAGAACTGAAATAATTGAAAACTGACAAATACTCAGGTGCTGATACAGAAAGGATCCAGTTATTGTGTCGCACTTTTGAAATGATTAATAAGGATTGAACGAGATTTAAGTTTCTGCTGAAGGGTTGTGAAGCACTGTAATTGTAATTATAAAACGGTCTCACAGGGCACTTAACCCTAATCCAGACAGTAGGCTGCAAATGATGGCCATTGATGCAGCTTCCACTGCAGCACAATTGCAGTGACCTCATCAGAAGCTGCCAATAACATGTCAGATCAAATGTAAGCATACATCAAGAATTATTGTGCAAAGAAGTTTGCAGCAATCCAGCAGTAACCAGGTGACTGAGGCACCATCTCAGGCAGTGGCTTCATGGAATCCTCTAACAGGGTGAAAACATGTCTGACCTCACCATTCCAATACGGACATAGTCCTCAATGTCGCAAGCTGGTCAGCCTATCCCAGCCTATATGTTTAGATGATGTAGTCCAGAACGGTTTATGATCAAACTGCCATCGGCAAGCTACTTTGAAGATCAGCAATCTTACACCAATCTCGTGGAAAGTACTTAAAATAGACTTTGAATAATAAATAGTAACATCCAATTAACTTTTAGTAAGCTGCTTTGAAATTAAAAATCCACTCAGTGGCCTCTTTATTAGGTACCTTCCATACCTAACAAAGTGGCCACTAGGTCTATGTTTGTGGTTTCTGCTGCAGCGGTAGTTCCATCCACTTCAAGGTTTGACACGTTGTGCATTCAGATAAACTCTTCTACACACCACTGTTGTAAAATGCAGTTATTTGAGTTACTTCCTTCTTTCCTGTCAGGTTGAACAAGTCCGGCCATTTTCCTCTGACCTCTCTCCTTAATGAGGTTCTTCCCTCCGCAGAACTGCTCACTGGGCGCTGTATGTTTTTTCCACAGTTCTCTGTGAACACAAGGGACAGTGGTGTGTTAAAATCTCAGGAGGTCAGCAGTTTCTGAGATACTCAAACCACCTTGTCTGGCACTAACATTGCACGGACAAAATCACTAAGTCACATTTCTTCCCCATTTTGATGTTTGGTCTGAATAACAGCTGAGCTTCTCAACCATGTCCGCCTGCTGTTATACATTGAGTTGCTGCCACATGATTGGCTGATTAAGTGCATTAACTGGCTGCATTAACAAGCAGGTGTACAGGTGTACCTAATAAAGTAGACACTGAGTGTATATATTAAGTAATTCTGAAAATCAACTCATATAAATCAAGCTCTTATGAGGATGGCAGGGCAGATGTGTTGTAGCTGAAGCATATAGGAGTTGATGGTGATGAATGAGTTTCCCAGCAATCACATCTGTAGTAAATATTTGTATCTTGAGCACCCTTGGCTCAGAATTGCTGAACTGGAGTCAGAGTGCCAAACAAAGCATTAGGGAATCCTGTACTACTTGTTCTGGGAAACAGTCAGACCCCTTAGATTAAGTAATGAACTGGACATATGATCTGGGCAGAACTCGGGGATTGAGGAATGTAATTGTGTGCCAGGCAAGTTTGGGGAACTAGCAAGTAGCAATACAGGAGCCTAAACCTTTGGTCTAGCCTAACAGATAGAAGGTGAGAAAGTGGTGAACCACAGGAATAATGATCATTGCACCAGAACACAGTGTATAATTCAGGAGCAGAGTTTGGAAAAGAACAAAACACTGGTAGAATGGTGAGTCCAGAAGGCAATGTTGCTTGCCATGTGTCAGAGTTCAGAACATCTGCTGAAGTGGAAACAGGAGGGCCAAGGGAATAATATAATTAGAGATACAAGAGACTGCAGGTGCCGGAATCTGGAGCAAAAAAAAATTGGAGGGACTCAAACCGTCTTTGTGAGGGGAAAGGAATTGTCAATGATTCAGGTCAAGACCCTGCATCTATAGACTTGTTCAACCAGGCAGGAAAGATGGAAGTAATTCAAATAATCACATTTTTCAACAGTGATGTGTAGAAGAGTATATCTGAATGCACAACGTGTCAAACCTTGAAGTGGATGGAACTATGGCAGCAGAAACCACAAACATACACTCAGTGGCCACTTTTAGAGATGTACCGTGGAGAGCATTCTGACAGGCTGCATCACTGTCTGGTATTGGGTGGGGCGGGGGGTTACTGCTCGGGACAGAAAGAAGCTGAAGAGGGTCATAAGTTTAGTTGGCTCTATCTCGGGTACTAGCCTACAAAGTACCCAGGACGTCTTCAAGGAACCATGTCTCAGAAAAGTAGCATCCATTATTAAGGACCTCCAGCACCCAGGGAATGCCCTTTTCCCACTGTTACCATCAGGTGGGAGATACAGAAGCCTGAAGGCACACACTCAGTGATTCAGGAACTGCTTCTTCCCCTCTGCCATCTGATTCCTAAATGGAGATTGAACCCTTGGGCACTACCTCACTTTTTTAATATATATTATTTCTGTTTTTTTTGCATGATTTTTAATCTATTCAACATACATATACTGTAATTGATTTAGTTATTTATTTACTATTATTTTATTATTTTTTTCTTCTATATTATATATTGCATTGAACTGCTGCTGCTGTTAACAAAATTTTACGACACATGCCACTGAATCTGATCAAAATTCAGAAGGGAGAGGAGAGACAGCCAGTTTAAAGAGGGGAGGGGTGAGGGGTACGACAAGGTCATAGGTCGACCAACGAGGGGAGTAAAATGGTGGGCAGAAGGAACCAGATGAGGGAGGGAGAGAGGGGTGGAGTTGAAAGGCAGATGCAGGTGGAAGCAGACAAAGAGAAAAAAGGGAGTGTGAAGATGGAGACAGAGGCTGCCAATAATCCCTCTCTTCTCCTGGGTCCATCTATATACAGCCTCCGTCTCAGCACCCCCACCCCTCATCTTTATACTGTCTGCATCCCCTTTCCTGCCTCAGTCCCGCAGCAGGGTCTTGCCCCAAAATGTTGATAATTCTTTTATCTCCGATAGATGCTGCTCGACCCACTGTGTTCCTTCAGTAGGAGAATACATAATCTGTGATTCTCACTGTAGAGAGGGACAAGTAGAAAAGAGTCTATGCTAGGTGTCTTTAAGAGTCAAGGGATCAAAGTAAATCACAGAACCTCTGGTGTAATATTCTGTTACCTGACCCATATACAAATTGGCATGTTAAATGCATCAGAGTATTAACTGCAAGGCTCGGTATTATAAGAGAAAGCAATTTTATCCCATGGGAGACAAGCACCAGAACAGAAAGAAGAGAGAACTATTTAAGTGCAACAGGATTCACTTAACCAGAATGGGATCTATGTTCTGAAAGAATGGATAATTATTGCTGTAGACAGAGCTTTGAACTAATAAAGTGGGAGCAGGGCGCAGGTCAAGGCCAAAGCACAAAGTAGCAGTTTGGGTAATGATAAGCAGAAAAACGCAGCAAGGGGCAGAGCTCATTGGTAATAGTATACAGTATCAGTAAAAGAGTCCATCAGTTTTTCCTTACAAGAATTAAAGGCATTGTATTTGAACGGTGAAAATGTCCAAAACAAAATCAATGAAATTATGGCACAGATGGATAAATGAGTTTGACGAGATCAATTTCAGAAACATGGTTTCATGGGGTGATCATGGCTGAAAAATAGCTAGGGTACTTAACATTTAGAAAAGACTGGACAATGGTGATGACTGTTGAGGGCTGGAATGGAATTGATCTGATTATGAAGAATGTAATTAGGCACTCATGGAATGATCTTGGCTCAGAAGATCAGGAAGTACATATGAATATACAGTTGAACTCAGAAGTTTACATACACCTTAGCCAAATACATTTAAACTCAGTTTTTCACAATTCCTGACATTTAATCCTAGAAAACATTCCCTGTCTTAGGTCAGTTAGGATCACTACTTTATTTTAAGAATGTGAAATGTCAGAATAATAGTAGAGAGAATGATTTATTTCAGCTTTTATTTCTTTCATCACTTTCCCAGTGGGTCAGAAGTTTACATACACTTTGTTAGTATTTGGTAGCATTGCCTTTAAATTGTTTAACTTGGGTCAAACCTTTTGGGTAGCCTTCCACAAGCTTCTCACAGTAAGTTGCTGGAATTTTGTTCCATTCCTCCAGACAGAACTAATGTAACTGAGTCAAGTTTGTAGGCCTCCTTGCTCGCACATGCTTTTTCAGTTCTGCTCACAAACTTAATAACCGTACCTGTATCCAGAGCATTTATAGAAATTGCACAAGTTGATGCCTCAGTTCTTTTCCCTTCTGCCCACCACTCTTTACATGCTGCCAACCAAGAACCACCCATTTAATACATAGTCTTTACCCTGTTAGTCTGCTATCTGAATCAATATGCTACCTGTTACACCTTGAGAATTTTTTTCCACAGTAAATGTTTAATGGGGCACTTAACAAAATGCCTCCTGCAAATCTAAATAATATAGTATCTATTACAGGCAGAAGAGAAACTGCAGGTGCTTGAAATCTGGATCAACACACACAAAATGGTGGAGAAACTCAGAGGATCAGGATGCATTTATGCAGGAAAATGAATTGTGAACATTTCAGGCTGACACTTCATCAGCACTAGGAAGGAAGGGAACAGAAGTGTAGGGGAGGGGGGAGGAGCACAGTATAGCAGGAGAAACCAAGTGAGAGGGGGAAGGCAGGAGGGGAAAGGAAATCATGTAAAAAGCTGGGAAAGTAGTCAGTTGAAGAAGAGGAATCTGACTGGAGAAGGCAGTAGTCAATTGAATAAGGAGAGTGAGGTGGGAAACCAGAGGGAGGAAGGTGGATGTGATGGGCAGGTTGTGAGGATGGGGAAGGGGAAGGGAAAGAGAATGGGAAAGAAGGATAAGGGAAACCGGGGTGGGGTGTAGGCAAGGATGTGTGGAAAACAGAGGGGAGTGATTTCCAGAAATTAGAGGAATTGATGTTCATTCAATCAGGCCAGAGACTACCAGGATGGAAAATAGGACCATAAGACCATAAGATATAGGAGGAGAGGCAGGCCCTTCAGCCCATCGAGTCTGTTCCGCCACTTAATCATGGGGTGATCCAATTCTTCCAGACATCCACACTCCCCTCCCATCTCCCCATACAATTTGAAGTCCTGGCTAATCAAGAACCTATCTATCTCTGCCTTAAATGCTCTCAATGACTTTGCCTCCACAGCCACTCATGGCAACCAATTCTACAGATTTACACCTTCTGACTAAAGTAATTTCTCTGCATCTCTGTTCTAAATGGACATCCTCAATCCTAAAGTTGTGCCCTCTTGTCCTAGACTCCACTACCATGGGAAACAACTTTGCCATATCTAATCTGTTCAGGCCTTTTAACATTTGGAATGTTTCTATGAGATCCCCCATCATCCTCCTGAACTCCAGGGAATACAGCCCAAGAGCTGCCAGACATTCCTCATACGGTAACCCTTTCATTCCTGGAATCATTCTCGTGTTAACTTCTCTGAACCCTCTCCAATGTCAGTGTATCCTTTCTAAAGTAAGGAGTCCGAAACTGCACACAATACTCTAAGTGTGGTCTCACAAGTGCCTTATAGAGCCTCAACATCACATCCCTGCTCTTATATTCGATACCTCTAGAAATGAATGCCAACATTGCATTCGCCTTCTTCACCACCGAAACAACCTGGAGGTTAACCTTTAGGGTATTCTGCACAAGGACTCCCACGTCCCTTTGTATCTCTGCATTTTGAATTCTCTCCCCATCTAAGTAATAGTCTGCCCGTTTATTTCTTCCACCACTATGCATGACCATACAATTTCCAACATTGTATTTCATTTCCCACTTCTTTGCCCATTCCCCTAAATTATCTAAGTTTCTCTGCAGGCTCTCTGATTCTTCAACACTATCCACTCCTCCACCTATCTCTGTATCACCGGCAAACTTAGCCACAAATCCATTAATCCCATAGTCCAAATCATTGACGTATATCGTAAAAAGCAGCGGTCCCAACACCAACCCCTGTGAAACTCCACTGGTAACTAGCAGCCAGCCAGAATAGGATTCCTCTATTCCCACACTCTGTTTTCTGCCGATCAGCCAATGCTCCACCCATGCTAGTAACTCCCCTGTAATTCCATGGGATATTATTTGCAAAGCAGCCTCATGTGTGGCACCTTGTCAAAGGCCTTCTGAAAATCCAAGTACACCACATCTCCTTTGTCTACCCTGCTTGTAATTTTCTCAAAAAATTGGCAATATGTTAGTCAGGCAGGATTTTCCTTTCGGGAAACTATGCTGGCTTTGGTCTATCTTGTCATGCGCCTCCAGGTACTCCATAATCTCATTCCTAATAATCGATTCCAACAACTTCCCAACCACTGATGTCAGGCTAACAGGTCTATAGTTTCCTTTCTGGTGGGAACAACATTTACAATTTTCCAGTCATCCGTTACAATGCAAGAATCTATCGATTCTTGAAAGATCATCGTTAATGCCTCTGCAATCTCTCCGGCTACTTCCTTCAGAACACGAGGGTCCAGGGGATTTATCCACCCTCAGACCATTAAGCTTCCTGAGCACCTTCTCAGTCATAATTTTCACTGCACATACTTCGCTTCCCTGACACTCTTGAGTGTCCTGTATACTGCAAATGTCTTCCACTGTGAAGACTGATGCAAAATACGCATTCAGTTCCTGTACTATCTCTGTGTCTCTCATTACAATATCTCC
Source organism: Mobula hypostoma (assembly GCF_963921235.1). Taxonomy (NCBI): domain Eukaryota; kingdom Metazoa; phylum Chordata; class Chondrichthyes; order Myliobatiformes; family Myliobatidae; genus Mobula; species Mobula hypostoma. The sequence goes on from NC_086098.1 coordinate 48,075,084, forward strand.
AGCATCATTTTCTATTGGTCCTATATGTACCCTCAACTCCTTTTTACCCTTTATATAATTAAAAAAAAAACTTTTAGCATCTTCTTTGATATTAGTTGCCTGCTTTGTTTCATAATTCATCTTTTCCTTCCTTCTGCAAGTTTTTAAATGTTTCTCAATCCTCTATCTTCCCACTAGCTCTGGTTTCCTTGTACGCCCTCTCTTTTGCTTTTACTTTGGCTCTGACTTCACTTGTCAGCCACAGTAGTGACCTTCTTCCGTTTGAAAATTTCTTCTTATTTGGAATATATCTGTCTTCCACTTCTCTCATTTTTCGCAGAAACTCCAGCCATTGCTGCTCTGCTGTCCTTCCTGCTAGTGTCTCTTTCCAGTCAACCTTGGCCAGTTCCCCTCTCACGCCATTGTAATTTCCTCTATTCCACTGAAATACAGACACATTGCAATTTAGTTTCTCCTTCTCAAATTTCAAAGTGAACGATCATATTGTGATCACTGTTCCCTAAGGGTTCCTTAACCTTAAGCTCTCTTATCACCTCTGGATCATTGCACAACACCCAATCCAGCACAGCTGATTCCCTAGTGGGCTCAACAACAAGCTGTTCTAAAAAGCCATTCCTTCGACATTTTACAAATTCTCTCTCTTGAGGTCCAGTACTGGCCTGGTTTTCCCAATCCATTTTCATGTTAAAATCCCCAATGATTATCATGAGAGTGCCCTTCTGGCATGCCTTTTCTATGTGTAATTTGTAATCCCCATCCCGGCTGCTCTTTGGAGGCCTGTATACAACTGCCATTAGGGTCCTTTTTTTTTAATTAAATGCAATCATGAAGAATAGCCAGATCAGAAATGCTAATCAAGTCAACTAGTTCCCAAAGAGAACTCTGATAGGCCAATCGGATAGTTCACTGCTGCTCAGCGATAAAACACAAAAAAATCATGTGTACAATTAAGAAACATTAAAAAACAGTAGAAAAACTGGAGTCATGATGATCATGATGAAGTCTGCTGGAGAGAGACATTTAGACACACGCTGTCCTCCATAATTCAAAGAGATTGAAGGATAAGGTTGCAGGGTGACAAAACGTGGCAGGAGCACTTGGAACTAAAAACTAATCCCTACCGGGAGAAAACAGCACCTGTCCTTTCCGCACTGTTCTCCAGCAGTTTAAGGGCTAAGTCCCGCCGGAACATAACTCACAAGTGCTCTTGAAAGTCAGGTATTAACCCTACCTACCAACAACCAAGCATTGCCATCCCGGTCCCCTTCATGATAGCTTATGAAGAGGCATGTGACTTCCCTCCCAGAGATGATAGGTGTTTGCGCACTTTTACCCTTGTCATTTCTTAACTCAACCCATAGAGTCTCTACTCCTTCCAATCCTATGTCATCACTTTCTAATGATTTAATATTATCTCTTATATATATAGGGCCACACCACCCCCTCTGCCTACTAACCTATCTTTCTGATACACTGTATATCCTTGGACGTTCAGCTCCCAATGGCAGCCACCCTTTAGCCAAGTTTCAGAGCAGCCACAACATCATACTTGCCAATCTGTCGCTGAATTTCAAGATTGTCCATTTTATTTCTTCTGCTGCATGCATTCATAGAAACATAGAAAACCTACAGCACAATGCAGGCTCTTCAGCCCACAATGCTGTGCTGAACATGTTCTTAATTTAGAAATTACCTAGGGTTACCCATAGCCCTCTATTTTTCTAAGCTCCATGTACCTATCCAGGAGTCTCTTAAAAGACCCAATTGTATCTGCCTCCACCGCCGTCGCCGGCAGCCCATTCCACGCACTCACCACTCTCTGCATAAAAGACTTAGCCCTGACATCTCCTCTGTACTTACTTCCAAGCACCTTAAAACTGTGCCCTCTCGTGTTTGCCATTGAAGTATAACATTTTTAGTCCAGTATTTATTGCTTTCTGTTTTAACTGCACCACGCCTCTATTGCCCTGTAAATCATCCCACTGGCTGTGATTATGCCTCATCTCCTGGCTGTCCTTTCTATCATCTCTGTTGCATGCTATCTTTAATTTATTTCTGTTTTCCCCTTCCTCAGCCCTATCACTCTGGTTCCCAACCCCCTACCAAATTAGTTTAAATCCTCCCGAACAGCTGTATTAAACCTGCCTGCTAGGATATTGGACCCCTTTGTGTTCAGGTGTAACCCAAATTTTGTACAGATCATACCTCTCCCAGAAGAGGCCCCAATGATCCAGGAACCCAAAGTCCTGCCCCCTACACTAGTCTTTTAGCCACACGTTAATATGCTATTTTTGCACTCATTAGCACGTGGCACAAGCAGCAATCCTGATATTACTGCCCTGGAGGTCCTGCTTTTCAGCTTCCTACCCAGCTCCCTGAATTCTCTCTTCAGGACTTCCTTCCTTCTTCTACTTATATCATTGGTACCAAATTGTACCAAGACTTCTGGCTGTTCACTCTCTCCCTTCAGAATACTCTGCACCCGATCCGAGACATCCCACACCTTGGCACCTGGGAGGCAACACGCCATGTGGGCATCTCTATCAGGCTGACAGAACCTCCTGTCTGTTCCCCACACCATGGAATCCCCTATGACCACAGCATTCCTCATCTTCCTCTCTTCCTTCTGCACCACGGACCCAGGTTTAGTGCCAGAGACCCAATTGCCATGGTCATCCTCCTCCAGTCTTCATCTGGTCTCAATGTAGCAGTAATGGACACCATGGTCAGGCATGTCAATGTGGGAATAGGACACACAATTAAAACGGTTAGCCTCCAGAGATTCTCCCTGTTGTGGCAAAGGTGCTTGATGAAGCAATCCCCCAATGCACTGGGAGCACAGGAGACAATAATGGACACTGATGGGTTCACATCTGAAGTGCTGCCTCACTTGAAGGGACTGTTTAAGTCCCTGAATGGTAATGGGGGGCGGCTGTGTGGAGGTGTAGAGGCAGGTGGAACACTTAACACAGTTGAAAGACAAGTGCTTAAGGGTGATCGGTACAGATAAGGGAATTGTGAAGTGATTACTGCAATAAGTGATTGGGGGAGGGGAAAATGTGCCTGGTGATGGAATCCCAATAGAAGTTCTATTGAGATCGCATCACCAGGCACATTTCCCCCCCCCCCCCCCAATCGCTTATTGCAGTAATCACTTCACAATTCCCTTATCTGTAAATAACATGTTGGATACAACGGCTAGTGGAATGGTAAGCAACTGCTCTCTTCCTTTCTAAGCTGTTTTAGCCTGCAATGTCAGCTGTTTATTTCCCTTCACACATGCTGCCTGAATCATGCAGTTCCTCCAGCATTTTGTGCATATTGATAGTATCTATTAGTTCTGCTCTATCCACAGTGTATGTTATTCCCTCCTAGAACTCCGGTTAATTGATCAAACAAAGTTTCACTTTCATAAACTGTATTAATTTTGTCTGATTACCATGAATGTTACAAAATACCCTACTTCAACATCGTAAAAGATAACTTCTAACATTTTCTCATTGATAGATCTGAACTAACTCGCCTACAGTCTGAGTGTACTTTTTTCCTTAGATGCTTCCTGCCCTGCGGAGTTCCTCCAGCATTTTGTGTGTGTTGCCTGCAGTCTCCTGCTTTTTGAATAAAGGGGAATTACATTTGCCATTTTCCAATCCGATGGAACCTTTCCCAACTCAAGGGACACTTGAAAAATTAAAACAATGCATCAGCTTTCTGAATGGCTATATTTTTAAGAGGACTTGGAAGTCCTCGTACAGGATACCCTTAAGGTTAACCTCCAGGTTGAGTCGGTGGTGAAGAAGGTGAATGCAATGTTGGCATTCATTTCTAGAGGAATAGAGCATAGGAGCAGGGATATGATGTTGAGGCTCTATAAGGCACTGGTGAGACCTCACTTGGAGTACTGTGAGCAGTTTTGGTCTCCTCATTTAAGAAAGGATGTGCTGACATTGGAGAGAGTACAGAGAAGATTCACTAGAATGATTCCGGGAATGAGAGGGTTAACATATGAGGAACGTTTGTCCGCTCTTGGACTGTATTCCTTGGAGTTTAGAAGAATGAGGGGAGACCTCATAGAAACATTTCAAATGTTGAAAGGCATGGACAAAGTGGATGTGGCAAAGTTGTTTCCCATGATGGGGGAGTCTAGTACGAGAGGCCATGACTTAAGGATTGAAGGGCGCCCATTCAGAACAGAGATGCGAAGAAATTTTTTTAGCCAGAGGGTGGTGAATCTATGGAATTTGTTGCCACTGGCAGCGGTGGAGGCCAAGTCATTGGGTGTATTTAAGGCAGAGATTGATAGGTATCTGAGTAGCCAGGGCATCAAAGGTTATGGTGAGAAGGCGGGGGAGTGGGACTAAATGGGAGAATGGATCAGCTCATGTTAAAATGGTAGAGTAGACTCGATGGGCCGATTGGCCGACTTCTGCTCCTTTGTCTTCTGGTCTTATGGTCTAAGATGATCAGATGAAGTCCTTAAGGATCCAAAGACTTGTCAGCCTACAATTTGATCAGAACCACTTCCTTGGTGATTATAATTTCCCCTAAGTCTCTCCTTCCCCTCCAATATCTTATGGTTATTTTTGAGTTGTTACTGGTAATCTCTAAAGTGAAGTAGGGTATTTTAATTCATTTTCCATTATTATATCACCAGACCCACTTTCCATTGCTTTGTTAAATTTTGTTTTAAAAATCTACAATTTCTTTAAATATCAATTTTGTATTCAGACTAGCTTCATTGCATACTTCAATTTTTTTTCTTTCTTATTAATATTTTAGTTATTCTTTGCTATTTTAAGGTTATGTCCAGTCCTCTGATCAATACAAGTCCATATAGTTTTCTTTTAGTTTGTAACAATCTTTAACTTTTTTAGACCTCAAGACCATAAGATGTAAGTGCAGAATTATGACTTTTGGCCCATTAAGTCTACTTCGCCATTTAATCATGGCCGATTTATTTTCATTCTGAATTCCATTCTCCTCCCTTCTCCCCATAACCTTTGATGCCCCTACTAATCAAAAACCTATCGAACCTATCAACCTCTATTTTAAATATACCCAACAAAATGGTCTCCACAATAAAGTAATTCAATCTTTAAGCTGACTCTTCAGATCAAATTTGCAGAAGTAATTTGAAGAATAAGTTCAGAGAATGCAACAGCGACTATTTTTTGTAACTATAACCATGGATTCACATGTGGGACAGAGTAACTCAAGCCTTATCTGTATGGCTTTGTAATGCATTGGTCAGACCACAGTTTCTGGCCCCTTGTGCTGGCATGGGAACGGGTTCCAGAGAAGAATGATGAGGATAATTCAGGGAATAGAAGGGACAACATATGAGGAGTGGTTGATGTCCCTGGGCCTATATTCACTGGAGTTTAGAAGAACATTGGGGAGGGTGGGGTTATCTCATTGAAACCTATCACATATTGAAAGGCTAGATTGAGTGGATGTGGAGAGGACGTTTCCTGTAGTGAGGGAGACTAGGACCACAAGGCACAGCCTCAGAATAGAGATACATCCATTTAGAATAGAAGTGAGGAGGAATTTCTTCAGCCCAAAGGTGGTGAATCTGTGGAATTCATTGCCACCGACAACTGTGGGGGTCATGTCATTGGGTGTATTTGAAGTGGAGGTTGATAGGTTCTTGATTAGTCAGTGTGTTAAAGGTTATGGGGAGAATGAGATCGAGAGGGATACTAAATCAGCCATAATGGAATGGCAAAATAGGCCAAATTGCCAAATGGCATAATACTGCTCTTATGTCTTAAGGTCTTATTGTGTTACTTTCCTTCAACCATTCAGTTCTTGAACCAACACTATGATCACGCTGAATACTTTGCACTAAAATTGACATTTTTTTGCTCTAATTTTGTATAATTTATGTTTGATTTATAATTTACTTGAGAATGTTTCTTATATGATACTATGTGCCTGTGATGCTTCTGCAAGGTTTCGAATGTACTAGTGCACAAATGTGCTTATGGATATGAAAATAAATTTGACCTGACATTATCTAAAAAAAGAGACCATGATTAGTTTGTATACAAGTCTAACAAGTGAGAATGATACGGTAAAATTTTGACTGCAGCACAAAAATGACACACCTCGATTGCCAGCTGTTCTCTTGAACTTAATTATAGCTGATTATGTAGGTATGGTGGTATATGGTAGGTATGTGGCGATGTATATCATGTAGCTATGGTAGACTGGGAATTTTTATTATGTACAATACTGATGAATATAAATTATTGATATACATGTATACATGGAACATACTAAGAGCCTCTGAAACCATCAAAACCAGGTGCGCATTCCAAGCAGATAAAAGTAGCAGAGATTATTATTGCAAGGAATTATCACGACATCCACAATCCTTCCCCATTCACTTGGTGGTCTCAGGGAAGAGAAAACAGATGAAGCCAGTAGCCTTTGGTTGGCCTACTTTGATACACTGTAAACAATTGGAAAGATCTTGCAGCATAAAGATCTATGATTACGGTGATCTTCACAGCCATTGACATAGTACTCTTCCTTCTCTCTAAATTAGTGGAAGATAAACTAATATCTTAGTGAGGATGTCCTTATTGAAGCAGAGACTTTTAGCATATATCTCCTCATTGAATTTTAAGCAAAAGAATTACTCCCTGAATACTGTGAACCAATCTCCCCTCCTTTCCTTTCCCTCCTCCTCTTCTCTTCACCCATAGTCAATACTACTCTTGAAATCGCCTGCTTTTTCTCCCTATCACCGTGTATGCTTTCTAAATTATGTCTACAAAAAAGTGGTATGTGGAAATATCCTGAAGCCAAACCAAATTCCTTTAGCACTATTCATAACACTCCCTGTGGAATTTTCAACTCAAGTCGTCTTTTAAAAACATCAGACTGAAGCAATGTCCAGAAAAAAATAATAGTCAAACAAGGGGTGGGTGGTGGATAATCCCTTTAAATAGCACATATTTCCTTCCTGCTGTAGAATCTCACTGCATCTGTACAGGATTAGGAGTTGCTGTTAGCTGGATTAATGAGCTTCATAATGGCCGTGATGGTATCAAATCAGTGTTTCATGCAGGGTTGTGTTGTGATCTGAATATCCTGCATACCTCTGATGACATTGGGTGCATGCACAGTAATTCAATCATCATATCATCCCAAATCTCATAACAGTGCATAATTAGCAGAAATGCCAAAATGCCCTTCGAAGAGATCACACAGGGTCAGGAAATGGTGTTCAGTCTTGTCCCTTGGATTCTCTGGGGAAAATGCTTCCAGTGAACTCTTTTGCCCCTTTTGGCTGTATTTTTCAAAGCAGCATTCTGTTATCTTGTCATTCATGGCAGCATTCTGCCTTGAACCAGAAGTATTAAATAGGCTGTTCATCTCACTGTACATTATGGGATCTCCTGTGGAAATATCAACATCTGAAAGCAATTTATTGTACAGGCGAAAAGAAGATATTTAATCTTCACTGCTCTTTCCACATCAGAAGCAAGTGACCACGAATTAATGAACATCAATAAAATAGCAGATGCTGGAAATAGAAATAAAATGCTGTAACAATTCATCAGGTCAGGCAGCAACCGTGGAAAGAGAAGCATATCAGGTCAAAGACCCTTCATCAAATAGAAAGCAAGAGAGAGGTTGGAGCAGGGTAATGGGTGAGTGTTTGCAATTGTGTGAAACAATAAAGCCATTTAATTGGAGACAGTTAAGCTCCAATCTCTGTGTAATGTGTTGCTAATGTGAAGTTTAGTGATATTGTATTGTCTGCCACACGGGGACATGACTGGCAGGCCAAAGTATACAACAGAACGAAAAGAATGGGTGAGAAAGGAATGTCAAGCACTATTGGTCATTCCTGATACAACAGAAGGAAAGAGCAAGTTAAATGAAAAATTAGGTGTTTCTGCTCATTGTAACAACAGAGGGGGATACTGGTGTCAGAATGGGAGTGAGATGGTGAACTGAAATTGTAAGCAGCTCGAACTTCGGTCACTCCAGAAAAATGAGGACAGGTGTTTTGCAAAGCAGTCAACCAATGTACATAAATGATATTATGTACACTGGGTATGGCACATAGATTTAGTAGAGGTGCAAGTGAATCACTATGCCTTACCTGGAAAGTTCAAAGTTCAATGTAAATTTATTATCAAGGTAAATATATGTCACCATATACCTGAGATTAATTTTCTTGTGGGCATATTCAATAAATCCATAATAGAATAAGAACCATAGTAGAATCAATGAAAGGATGCACCAATTTGGACATTCAAGCAGTGTACAAAGGACAACAATCTGTACAAATATAAAAAGAAATAAATAATAATAATAAATAAGTAAGCAATAAATATGGAGAACATGAAATGAGGAGTCCTTGAAAGTTAATCCATAGATTATGGGAACATTTCAGTGATGGGGCAAGTGAAGTTGAGTGAAGTTATCCTCTTTGGTTCAAGATCCTGACGGTTGAGGGGTAATAACTGTTCCTGAACCTGGTGGCGTGAATCTTGAGGCTCCTGTACCTTCTTTCCTTTGGTAGCAGTGAGAAGAGAGCATGACCTGGGTGGTGGGGATTCCTGATAATGGATACTACTTTCCTGTGACAATGCTTTGGTTGAGGGTTTTACCCGTGATGGACTGTTTGAGTTCCTGGGTGATGAAAAAGGAAAGGGTAAAAGAACATATATTTCATTCCCAGTGGTTGTATGGGAAACTACTGTGTGAAAGGGAGTAGTAGGAGATGGTCAAAGAGTAGACAAGAAATGTGATCCTTTTGAAATGCTGAAAGGAGTGGGTAGATATGCTTGACAGTGGAAATATGTTGGAGCTCGCTAAATTGTGAAAGATTATCTGTTGAATGCTTTCCTTTTCTCTATCTTTTACTCGGTCAATTGTACATATATTCAGGCCTGCTCAATGTGTCCCAATTGGCCATACTGTGCAACCTTACGTGCGGTTATCAGAGAATCAATGGGAAAGTAGCTGAAATTAAACAGCTCCCTCTCTCATTTATGTCAGCAAGTGAAAGCATTTCACTTCTTGGGCAAGTCATAAATAAGCCCTCATGTCCTATCACCCTGAGAAGCATTTGGTGTGGCAACCCTAAATCCCACATATTTTTCTCACATGAATTTGAGATAAACCAATCACTTATTGCAAATCTAGTCATTAATGTGAAATGCGCTATGCTACTCACCCTATCACCAAAACTTTCTGTGTTTCATCATCTACTCCCTTGTCAATTGTTTCATGCTGTTAGGCCACAAAGAATGGTAAGAATGGTGCAAATAAAAAATACAAAACGTCTACTTTCATAAGTGGGATTTGTGTTCTATTCTGACTGATGCTCATTGTTTTCAGATGTCTTCCTAAGTTGCACAAATCTGCTAGAGCTCAGCGAAATGAGTTGTTGATTTGAACAAAGTATCAATTAGACCTGTAGTGCAAAACAAATTTCAGAAAATCTGGCCCGGAATAAAGAAAAACCAATGAAAACCAGATGTTACGAAGGAAGACACTGCATCAAATAATATAAAACATAAAGGGCCTTGGAAAGACATAAAGTAAGTGATATCTACTTTGTGGATGTTAAAGATAGTAGCTTAATAACTAGCCATCATTAAGAAGCGTAAAAACACTAATTTACACATTTATCCCTTTAATTTAAGACTGATTATAAACCTTGACATAATTGTTAAAATCTATTCTTTAACTGCAATAAATTAGTGGAGAAAACAATTGAAAAGGGAAAATAGATAGGTTGAAGATGACACAAAATTTTAAAAAAGACTTAAAACAGTGACAGTGGTTGAAATAAACAAGAAGGTCAAGCATCTGCTTGGAAATGTAAAATAATTTTCCATTTGTCAACTAATCTGCCAAATTGCAGGAAGAACTTAAGTTAAAGGATCAATCAAAATGTTGACCATTTACAATCAACAAGTAGCAACTATTGTTTCCTGCATTACAAATCATTCTGCGAAGATTAAAAAATGAATAACCTTCACTTTGTGTCTTTTTATAATGGACTGAAAGAATGAGATTGGTCAAAGCCTGAAAGCACCAATGTAATTCCAAGTTTCCTCTTAAAAAATAAAAGTCACACATTTGTCATTTTTTACATTCTTCTCTCCCAATGTGTTTTGCAGCGAAGAAGTACTTTCATGAAGTCCACTATTATAAGAAGTAACTTGTGTCTTCAATCTTCTGATGCAGGCAAGAGTGTGACCACTGTACTACAGCTGGTTATTGTTCTTCTCTTTAATAATGAATGGACAGATGACACAAATAAAAATGATCACCAATAGAATTAAATTACAAGTTTTCAAGTTTGCCAGTATGACAGTTTCTCTTAAAAATTTAAAGTCAGCTCCATTACAATCTTAATGTGGCAATATAATGCAAGATTGTTGGTGGAAAGCTGATTGGTTTTGAAGAGAAATTTGTACCTGAAATTTATTAGAAGTGGTTGAACTGGTGCACTTCATGTTGTTTGCAAGAGTAATTCCTTTCATTAATCTTGGAAAGCAAATAATGTTGAAACAAGTTAAAAGCAATATAAAATATCAGCATTAGAAGTGAAATCAAAATGGTGACTAAATTGAGAAACACTGTAGAGTGAGAGAAAGTAAAGAAAAGAACTTTGTTTGCATAAAAAACACCAGAGGAAAAAATGTAAACAAGACAATCTTCAAATGGATTTGTAGTGACGGCATATTGAACACAAAACTGGAAATTATTTCAAAAGTACCCTGAATTGCTTTTGGCAGCCATGAAGAGTAAAGAAAATGTGTGTTAAAATAAAAGCATCCATTTTTCTACATGTGTTGGAAAGAGCTTTGAAGAAAGATGTTATTAAGCCCTTAAATGTAACAATCTCAATGAGAGGAACATCAAACCCTAAAGACTGTAAATATTGTGGGGTGTCAGAGAGACAGCAAGTTTTGGCAGGAAATGCTGGAAAGGTGAAGATCCTGGCAATGATCCTTTGTGATTGCGTACTCGTGACTGGGAAAGAGAGTGAGTTAAGCAGGGTATCGGGCAGATCAGTGGGAGGACATTATAATATTGGAATTAAACCAGGCTAAGTTCTACAGACAAGAGATCAGGAGAGATTGCAATGAATCAGGATGCATACTTTAAAAAGAAATTGAAGCAAGCAACAGATAGATTAATAAATTGAATTTTCAGGAATCCTTTGAAGGGAAACAGAAAAGAACCAAAGCAACTTTGAATGACAGTGGATGAAAAAGAAATGGGAGAAAAGAGAAAGCAATATGGCTTAGAACTGATTGAGTAAATAGTCTTGTATTGTTGCGGCCCGCACACGCAGGACTCGAACCGCCATCGGGAGCCGCGGGCAGACACACGGTAGCGCGTTTGGAGCTACCCGCTCAGGGTGGACCTTCTGGGCACAGTCTGACGTCGTCCGCCCCGTGGGTTGCAGGGGCCCATGGGAGGAGAAATTTAAGTGCGCAATTTTGAATCAGTAAAGGCATTCTGAGTTCAGCTCTCTCTGTCTCCGTGTGTTTCTTTAGTAGTGCGTTTGTGCGTGACTACATTGGTAACTCTGACGTTCCAGACGGCATCTGGAGCCGGCGACTCAGTGACCAGCCATGAGTTTGAGCAACTCACACAGCGCGGTCTCTCTGAAGCTCCCGATTTTCTGGGCCACTCAGCCCCACTTTTGGTTCGAGCAGGCTGAGGCCCAGTTCAATATCAGAGTCATTACAACCGATGCCACACGGTACTAAAACGTGGTCAGCATGCTCGACCAGAAGAAGGCAGGCTGGATCATCGACTTCCTATGCCAGCCACCAACGGAGGACAGGTACACTAAGCTTAAGGTGCTCCTGATCTGTACCTTCGGACTCTCTCGCCATGATCGGGCCGCGCTGCTCCTACACATGGACGGCCTGGGCGACCGCACGTCATCTGAGCTCATGAATAATATGCTGGCGCTCATGGATGGCCATAAGCCGTGCCTTTCATTTGAACGGTTCTTCCTTGAGCAAATGCCAGAGGACATTTGCCTCCTCCTAGCGAGTGAGGATTTCAGCGACCCAGGCAGGGTTGAGCTAAAGCAGACGTCCTTTGGCAGAGCAAGCAGCGTGGAGCAGCCTCCACTGGCCTAGCCACGATCGCGTGCCCCAAAGCCCAGGCACCGCAACCAAAGCTGTCAAGACCCACGGGGGAAAAAGACAAAAGTTCAGAACAATGGTGTTTCCATCACCAAAGATGGGGTTCAGACGCGTGCTGCTGCCGTCCACCATGTGCTTTTCCAGGAAACGCCAGGACCAGCCATCGCTAATGGCTACGATGGCTGGCCACCAAGACAGCCTCCTGTACCTCTGGGACCGACACTCTGGGCGGCGCTTCCTGGTAGACACCGTGGCCAAAGTCAGCGTACTCCCCCCCTCGAACATGGACACTCGTAACACGGTCCCAGGCCCCGAACTCATCACTGCAAATGGCACCAGTATTCAGACATACGGCCCGTGAACTATCTCACTGCATTTCGGGTCCAGCCGTTTCACTTGGACTTTCACATTGGCAGCGGTGTCACAGCCACTACTAGGGGCAGATTTCCTACGAGCCAACTGCCTCCTGGTTGACCTAAAAGGCCGGCGTTTGGTCCACGCCAAGACGTTCTAGACTTTCCAGTTTGGAGAAGCCAAGCTACCAGCCCCCGACCTGGATTCCGTGACCCTCTCGGGTAACCAGGGTGTTGGCGGATTTCCCCTCCATAGTCACCCCACGGTTCTCCATGGCTGACCCCAAGCACGGCGTGCAGCACCACATCCCCACGCAAGGACCGCCGCTGCATGCCTGAGCTCGCAGGATCCCATCCGACAAGCTCCACCTCGCCAAGGAGGAGTTCTGTAAGATGGAAGAGATGGGAATCGTACTCCACTCAGACAGCCCGTGGGCATCCCCGCTGCACATGGTGCCCAAGTCCGTAGGAGGATGGAGGCCTTGTGGAGACTACAGAAGGCTCAACGACGCCACAACCGCTGACAGATACCTGGTACCCCACATCCAGAACCTGCATGGAGCAACCATCTTCTCGAAAATCGACTTGGTCAGGGGATACCATCAGATCCAAGTGCACCCCGACGACGTGGCCAAGACAGCCCTCATCACCCCGTTCGGCTTGTTTGAATTCCTGAGGATGCCTTTCAGTCTCAAGAATGCAGCCCAAACTTTCCAAAGGCTCATGGACTCGGTGGGATGTGGCCTGGATTTCGTTTTCATTTACTTGGACGATATCCTGGTGGCCAGCAGTTCACACCAAGAGCACGTGGCACATTTGTGCCAGCTCTGCCAATGCCTGAGCGACCACGGACTGGCAATCAATCCAGCGAAGTGCCAGTTCGGGCTGACGGAGGTCGACTTCTTGGGCCACAGATCAACTGACATGGCGCAGTTCCCCTACTGGACAAGGTCCAGGCCATCCGCCAGTTCCCCAAGCCCAGCACGGTCAAGGGCCTGCAGGAGTTCGTAGGGATGGTCAACTTTTATCATCGGTTCGTGCCGGCGGCAGCACGCATCATGAGACCCTCGTTCAGCCTGATGGCCGGCAAGGCCAAAGAAGTGGCACGGGACGCGGAGTCCACGGAGGTGTTCGAGCAGCCCAAGGAGGCGCTGACAAAGACGGCCCTCCTAGTGCACCCGAAAGTCGATGTACCCACGGCACTCACAGTCGACGTTTCCGACACGGCAGTCGGCAGAGTCCTGGAGCAGCTTGTCGAGGACCAGTGGCAACCACTCGCTTCCTTCAGCCGGCACCTTCGGCCACCAGAGGTGAAGTACAGCGTTTTCGACAGAGAGTTGCTAGCGCTCTACCTGGCTGACCGGCATTTCCGGTACTTCCTCGAGGGAAGGGAGTTCACCGTGTATACAGACCACAAACCCATCACCTTCGCACTGGCCAAGTTATCGGACCCATGGTCGGCTCGGCAGCAGAGGCACCTGTCCTTTATTTCGGAAATCACCACGGACATCCGCCACATCGCAGGGAAGAACAACGTCGTCACCGACACACTGTCTCGCCCCTGCCTCCACTCAGTAGGCATATCGCCCTCAGGAATAGACTACGCAGCACTCGCGGAAGCACAATGGTCAGACACCGAGATCCCGGCTTACCGCACCGCCGTTTCAGGGCTCCAGTTGGAGGACGTCTCCATCGGCCCGGCAGCAGATCGACTCCTGTGCGACGTGTCTACTGGCAAATCCCGACCCGTGGTACCAGCAACATGGAGGCACCGGGTGTTCGACACGCTGCACGACCTGGCCCATCTGTCCATCCGGGCGTCCATCAAGCTGGTAGCGGACAGATTCTTCTGGCACAGTTTGCGCAAACAGGTCGGACACTGGGCCAGGACCTGCGTACACTGCCAGACCGCCGAAGTCCAGCGGCACGTGAAGGCTCCCCTCCAGCAGTTCCAGCCGACGCACAGGAGGTTCCAACACATCCACGTGGACATCGTCGGCCCCCTGCCAGTCTCCCAGGGCACCAGGTATATCTTTACCATAGTAGACAGGTTCACCAGGTGGCCGGAAGCCGTACCACTCGCAGATACGTTCACTGAGTCCTGCGCCAGGACGCTCATTGCAAACTGGATCGCCAGGTTCTGCCTCCCAACGGACATCCCCTCCGACAGAAGGGCACAGTTCATGTCTGGTTTGTGGACAGCACTGGCGTAGCTCCTGGGCACCCAGCGTACCATCCCCAGTCCAACGGTTTGGTAGAGCGATTCCACCGGCATCTTAGGTTGGCCCTGATGGCACGCCTCAGGGGCCCCAGCTGGACAGATGAGCTTCCCTGGGTCCTACTGGGCATCCGCACAGCCCCCAAGGAGGACCTGGACACCTCCTCGGTGGAACTGGTCTACGGCACCCCCCGTCAGTCCCAGAGGAGTTTCTACCAGAGCCCGAGGTTCGGAAGAAACTCCAGCAGCGGTGCTAACGAGGCTGCGGGACAAGGTAGGGACCCTGGCACCGGTCCCGACCTCCAGGCATGGTCCCACACCATCCTTCACCCATAAAGACCTCCAAGACTGTGAGTATGTTTTTATTCTCAGGGGCATGCACAGGTCACCTCTACAGCAGCCGTACGAGGGACCCTTCAAGGTGATCCGGCACAACGGAACCACGTGTGTCGTGGAGGTGGGTGGCCAGGAAGAGACCTTTACAGTGGACCGCCTCAAACCGGCACACTTGGACATTGAGCAACCAGTGAGGGTACCCGCACCGCGCTGGCGAGGCTGGCCACCCAGGCACGTCACACAGACTGGGGGCTCCACTCCCCTGGTGGATGTTCCTGGGGGTGGTGGTGTGGCGGCCTACACACGCGAGACTCGAACCACCATCGGGAGCCGGGGGCAGACACGCAGTAGCGCGTTTGGAACCACCCGCTCAGGGCGGACCTTCCGGGGACAGTCTGACATCACGTCTGCCCCGTGGGTTGCAGGGGCCCATGGGAGGGGAGATTTAAGCGCGTAATTTTGAATCAGTGAAGGCATTCTGAGTTCAGCTCTCTCTGCCTCCGTGTGTTTCTTTAGTAGCGCGTTTGTGCGTGACTACAGTATCACCCTGAAATACCTTTGATTTTCGAATTGACCTCCAAAGGGATAATGACAAGAACAAACAATTATAACCAATCCAGGTTCAGGGAAAATTGTGTGTTTCAGTTACTGTATATATGCATGCTGAGTGTAAAAGGTTCACAAGAGAGCATTTAACAGATTAACAAGACATTTGGAGATGGGACAGGAATTACAGAACTGCTTGAAGGAAAATAAATGAGTGCAGCTGGTTCTGCTGCTGCCTTACAGTTTCAGCAAACTGAGTTAAGTCCTGAACTCTGATATTGCCCATGCGTTCTCCCATTGATGATATCCATTTCCTCAAGGTGCTCTGGGTTTCTCCCGGATCCCAATTTTTATTGTGGATTGGTAGGGTGATTGGCTGCTATTGATTACCCATTGTGTGTTTGTAAAGTGGTAGAATATGAGTGAGGTTAACAGCAATATGATGGATAACAGTAACATGCCTGAAAGATTGGCATCCTGTCACACCCACCTCAATAATAAACAAATGCTTTGAGAGGCTGGTCAAGGATTACATCTGCAGCATGCTACCACTCAAACTGGAGCCCCTACAATTCAACTACCAACACAACCAATCGACAGATGACGCAATAGCCACTGCTCTACATACTGTCCTTGCACATCTGAAGAAGAAGGAGGCTTATGTGAGAATGCTGTTCTTGAACTACAGTTCAGCACTCAGCACCATAGATTCATCCAGGCTCAACAAGAAGCTCAGAGGCCTCGGCCTTGGCCCTGTCTTGTGCAGCTGGATCCTGGACTTCCTGTCAGTTTGCCAGCAGGTTGTAAGAATGGGCCTCCTCACCTCCAATCCTCTGACTGTCAATACAGGAGCCCCTCAGGGCTGCGTACTGAGTCCCCTCCTTTACTTCCTGTATACCCGTGACTGTATTGCTACCCACAGCTCCAATCTGCTAATTAAACTTGTCTACGACACTACATTGATTGGCCTTATCTCAAACAATAATGAGGTGGCCTACAGGGAAGAAGTCATCTCTCTGACACAGTGGCGTCAAGAAAACAACTTCTCCCTCAATGTTGCAAAAACAAAGGAGCTGGTTGTGGATTACAGGAGGAATGGAGGTGGGCTAGCCCCTATTGGCATCAATGGGTCTGAGCTTGAGAGGGTAAACAGCTTCAAGTTCCTCGGCATCCACATCACAGAGGACATCACATGGTCTGTACACACCAGCGGTGTGGTGAAAAAGGCATAACAGCGCCTCTTTCACCTCAGACAGTTGATGAAGTTTGGCATGGGCCCCCAGATCCTAACAACTTTCTACAGGGGCACAATTGAGAGCATCCTGACCGGCTGCATCACTGCCTGGTATGGGAACTGTACTTCCCTTAATCACAGGACTCTGCAGAGAGTGGTACGGACAGCCCAGCGCATCTGTAGTTGTGAACTTCCCATGATTCAGGACATTTACAAGGACAGATGTGTAAGAAGGGCCTGTAGGGTCATTGGGGACCCAAACCATCCCAAACACAATCTATTCCAGCAGCTACCATCCGGGAAACGGTACGGCAGCATAAAAGCCAGGACCAACAGGCTCCGGGACAGCTTCTTCCACCAGCCCATCAGACTGATGAGCTCACGCTGACTTGAATATACTCTATATTACATTGACTGTTCTATTTATTATAAGTTATTATAAATTTTTATGATTGCACATTGCACATTTAGATGGAGACATAACATAAAGATTTTTACTCCTCATGTATGTGAAGGATGTAAGAAATAAAGTCAATTTAGATAGTTGCTTGATGGTTGGCCCAGATTCAGAGTCTGTGGACTTGTTTTCTGTGCTGCTTGATTCAATGAAATGTTGTCATTCTGACTGGCCATCCATGAAATACAAGAATTTAACACTATATTTAACAGTCTTGTATCTCACATTCCAGCTTTCATTTTATTTTTTCCGTCTTCTGGTAGTTTTAGAATTGACCTCCTCCTTGACAGCAGAAATGAGAAGAGGGCCCGTCCTGGATGGAGAGGGTCCTTAATGATGAATGCCGCCTGCTTGAGGCACGGCCTTCTGCAGGTGTTGTCGATGGTGGGGAGACTTGTGCCCGTGATGGACTTGGCTGAGTCTACAACCTTCTGCCACCTCTTTTGTGCTTTGGAGCCTTCATAGCAGGCAGTGATGCAATTAGTTAAAACGCTCTCTACAGTAGAAATTTGTTAGTGACATTATGAAATCTGCTCAGACTTCTAAAGAAGCGTCACCATTGTGGCCAGGATAGATTCTCCGAGATGTTGACACCCGGGAATTTAAAGCTGTTTACCCTTTCCACCATAGACTTCTCAATGAGGACTTGTGTGTGTTCTCCTGACATCCCTTCCCTGAAGTTCATAATCAATTCCTTGGTCTTACTGATGTTGAGTGCAAAGTTATTATTGTGACACTATTCAACCAACCAATTTATCTCACTACTATATGCATCCTCATTCCATCTAAGATTTTGCCAACAACAGTGGTGTCATTGCCAAATTTATGGTTGGTGTTTGAGCTGTGCTTGGCCATACAGTTATGAGTGTGGAGAGAGTAGAGCAATGGACTAAACACACATCCTTGAGGTATGCCTGTGTTAATTGTCAGTGAGGAGAAGATGTTTTTGCTGATTCATAGCAGTTTACTCTGTAAGCTTCACCCTTGCGTACATGATAATAAATTCTTCTGAATCTGAATTTGACCTTGCTTTCTGCAGTTTCTGTTTCATTCTATTTCTCCACAACATTTATCCCTAACTTCTCCCAGATCTATTGAAACATCATCAACCTTTGATTCTCTCTCCTGCCTGAGTATTTCCAGGATGTTCTGCATTCATTGTCTTTTAAACTATTGCAGAAAGTGCCTTTCAAAAAACTTCTGTTTAATCAAATTGAGGTTATTGATACAATATATGAGTGAGAATCTACCTGGTTTCCAATAGGAATTAGACCATGCCCTGGTGCTATCACAACACAGATAAGGATATTAAGTAGAAATCAATTAATATAATTATTAATTAATCAATTAATTAATATTGAATTATATAAAAGATTAGTTGTATGATAATGAAATCATTGAAAGCCATGCATGGTTCATTCAGGTTTGCATTTAGAAACCATAGAAACCATAGAAAAACTACAGCACAGAAACAAGCCTTTTGGCCCTTCTTGGCTGTGCCGAACCATTTTCTGCCTAGTCCCACTGACCTGCACACGGACCATATCCCTCCATACATCTCCCATCCATGTATCATTTGTAAGAACTTCCTTAAAAACTAAATAATAACTAACAACTAATGCTATGGATGGAAAGGATACACTAGAAGCAAGTGCAAGGTTTAATAAAATATATTTTTTTCTACGTAACTGAACAAAATTGCATGGCGCTTTCTCGAAAATTTTGATGGGAAGGAAGTCCAAATTTAGTGGAACAGAGGACCTTAACTGTTATGATGGTAGAGGGAGGCATATATCTTGATGTGAAATAAGTTTTCCAATTACAGTGGAAGCAATTTCCAATTATATCTATAATACAACCATAGCTTCTACTGCCCTTGTTACATTCTATATATCTGTTTAGAACATGGAAGGCGATCACTGTACCCATCAAATCTACATTGGCTCTAAGAGAATCCTATCAATCCTGTTCTCTCACTCATTTCATTATAATCTCTATTCAAAGTAAATTTACTATCAAAGTAGGTATATGTCACCGTATACATATTAACTTGAGATTCATTTTCTTGCCGGCATTCACAGTGGGTACTAAGAAATACAATGAAATCTAAGAAAAACTACACACAAACTAAATCAACCAATATGCAAAAAGGGAAACTGCAAATATAAAAAGTCAATAAATTTTAAAAAATAATAGATAATGCCAAACACATAAGTTGTAGGGTCCTTGAAAGAGAGTCCATAGGTAGTGGAATCAGTTAAACGTCAAGGTGAGTGAAGTTATCCAAGCCAGCTCAGGACCCAGATAGTTAATTGTTCCTGAACCTAGCGGTGTGGGACCCAAGCTTCCTGTACTTCCTTCGCAAAGGCAGCAGCAAGAAGTGAGCATGGCCTGGAATGTGGGGGGACTGGGTGATGGATGCTGGTGCGTTTTTTTGTTGCAGCGCTCCTTGTAGATATGTTCAAAAGCATGGAGCACTTTTCCATCATGGGTTGTATCCACTAACTTTTCTAGGCTTTTCCATTCATGGAAATTGGTGTTTCCATATCAGGCTGTGATTCACCCCGTCAAGATACTTTCCACTCTGCATCTATAGAGCTTTGTCAAGGTTTTACATGGCATGGTGAACCTGTGCAAACTTCTGACAAAAGTAGAGGAGCTGCCGTACCTTCTTTTTAATGGCACATGTGCTGGCCCCAGGTTAAATCCTCTGGAATAGTAACACCAAGAAATTTAAACTTATTGACCTTTGATTCCCTAATGAGGACTGCCTCATGGACTCCAAGTTTCCTCTTCCTGTAGTTAATAATGTGCTCTTTGGTTTTGCTGACATTGAATGAGAAGTCGCTTTATGGCACCATTCAACCAGATTTTTAATCTCCCTCCTAAATGCCGATGCATTTCACAATCATACCGGGCACACCTTCAGGATTATGTACCCACAGGATTCTTCAATAAACAGAGAGATCAGTTCATTCTACTCAGTGTCATTGTCCATGCACACTGTGTTGTTTTGGTACTTATATATCTTTTATAAACTATATCTTCAGAATCAGAATCAGGTTTATTATCACCGGCATGTGACGTGGAATTTGTTAACTTAGCAGCAGCAGTTCAATGCAATACATAATCTAGCAGAGAGAGAAAGAAAAATAATAATAATAAATAAAATAAAACATAATAAATAAACAAGTAAATCAATTACATATATTGAATAGATTTTTTTTAAATGTGCAAAAACAGAAATACTGTATATTTAAAAAAATTGAGGTAATGTCCAAAGATTCAATATCCATTTAGGAATCGGATGGCAGAGAGGAAGAAGCTGTTTCTGAATCGCTGAGTGTGGGCCTTCAGGCTTCTGTATCTTTAACAATGAAATTCCAAAACCATCTCTCTCTTACTGATTGATTTAATGGCAAACAGTGAGCCAAACATTTCCTAAAATATGATTTTCTGTTCTATACAGCCTCTTCTTTAGTTGCTCACAAAAATAAAATTAAAATAAAAAATAAAAAATAAAATAAAAATAAATTCTGCTTTCAAAATTATGGGAGAATGGGGCATTCACCTGAAACTCTAGCAGAGACATTAATTCGTTCATATGAAACAAAAAGTAATGCCAAGTAGAATTTCAAATAAACATACTGAGTAATTATTCCTCATAGAAGTGAAGTTTCAAAATCTTTATCATATTATGGTAAATTCAATAAAAATGTGGATTAAAAGCCACAGTGCAGAGATTAATTTGTGTGGCTATTTTAAGTTTTGGGGTGTCTTGTGCCCAACGTGTACACAATGAGTCCATTCTAAATTTGCAAAGTCCTTTCAATCAGCATTCAAATAATTGCCCAAAATGGCAATTTGCCCAAATTATGTAAATTGCAAGATTAACAGTTATTGGAATCCACCCTTCCCTAAATTCATGGATAGTTCAACCCATTTCCTATCCCAGTTACAGCCTGCATTCACTGCTTCCAGAATTCTACCTAAAGGTCATCCATCAATGTTGTCTTCATTCTGGTGGCATGTGAAATATGGCACCTGATGCCCTGTGTGTAAAAGCGGTCTGAGAAGAAACATCAGTGAATCCTTGGAACCTTAAATGTTATGCTGGCTGAGCACCAACCATACTTCAAATGCAGACCTTGTAGACATAAACATTTCTGACCTTAATTTCAGTCTGTATTAAGAATCCTGTTCTGACAGATATTACCAGTACTTGAATGTCAGGTCTAACACAGACCAAATGCCCAAGGGCTCTAATGGAAAAAGTGTATTTAGAGATGAGAAACAAGTGCATTCTGACAAGTCCTAGTGCATCTTATTCCAAGTTCCTCACCATCCAAGTAGGATTGCCACTACCATATTTGTACCGTATTTGTTCCTGTACTTTTTATACTGCATACGCAATTCTGTCCCTACACAAGGGTGTGAATCGGAAGTTAAACTGAGATTGTAACGGCAAGAACTGGTTGTAAATTCGTTCATTTTGTTTCACGGCCCTCTTCTGGCACTTAAACATCGAAAACCGATAAAGGAATTAAAACCCGTAAAAGTCTTTGTTGTCCCGAGCGTGTACTTTTCCCCAGGCTACATAATTACTGACATCTTTCCTGTAGACAGGTGATCAGAACTGCACACAATACTCTAAATGATCCTCACCAGAGTCTCATATAAGTTCAACATTACATCCCAGTTCCTGTATACTTATGTTACAGTACATTCATGACCTCACCACAACAGACTGTAATGCACGCCTATGTCCTTGGAGCAAGAATATTGATAAAGCAAAAGAGAATATTAAGACCCAGAAAAGACTGATAGAAAACAGAATAACTTAACCTCATCTGATCTCCATCTCAGATATCAAAAATTTACTTCCGAGTGGTTTGAAACGCTACTTGACCTGCGGAACAACTCTACATAAAGACACTACAAGAGTTCAACGCACAGCAATGTTTTATTTTTGTCAATGCAGTCAGGCTAATGTAAACAGATGATTACATTTCATTACCAAATCACTATTCACAACATGACAGATCTCATGGTGCTCAGTGAAATAGAGTGAAATTTATTTTAATATTTCTGATATTTAACAAAAAATGACAATTATTTCCATGTGGTCTGCCGATGCAGACATCTACTGCCCATCACATGTTTTGCACAAATACTAAACAATGACCAGGTGATGATTAACAAACAATATTTAAGCTTTTGTTGGGATAACTAGTTCCTTGAAGGTGATGGTGTTGGTTGCTCTTGATAACTGAAGTCACGTAGAGAGGGAGGTGTTGTTGAAGTAACCTATGCAAGTTTTTCCAGTAGATCCTGTTGACAGAGATGCAGATACACACCTTCTAAACCTGTGACTTCATTCTGGTCCAAGCGTCTTAACCTGGAACAAGCTTTCTAATGTCCCTAAGTTTTCAAATGTGCCACGGCATTTTTTTCTTAATCTTTGAAGTAGATTTTGCTTGTTCTATGTCAATTTCTCATTCAGATGGTCAGCTGATGCGTGACAGCACAATGATGTTCAATTTTTTGGAATAGAATAAGAATATAAAAAAGGGTATTTGTGGAGAATCATACCCATCTTGGGATCTATAGCCAAGCACCTCTACAAGTGGCAACGCAATTAGATAAAGAGTGCGACGTATGGCATGCTTGTCTTCATTGCTAGGCGTAAAGAGCATAAAAGTTGGGGGAAGTTGTATTGCAGTCGCATAAAGCTTTGGTTCAACTGCACTTAGGCTATTTTTCACCCCACTTTAGGACGTGAAGGCTTTGGGGAGTGTTCAGAAGAGGTTTACTTGGATGCTGCCTGGACTAGAAGATGATAGCTATCGGTTGGATATACTTGAATTATTTTCTCTGGAGTGTCAGGGGCTGAGCAGAGACCTTATAGAAGTATATAAAATTATGAAAGGCAAAGACAGCCAGAATCACTTTCCCAGGGAAGAAGTGTTGAACACTGGAAGGTATAGCTTTGAAGGTGAGAAGGAGAAAGTTTAAAGTGTAATATGTGGGACAAGCGTTTTTTTTATACAGAGTGGTAGATGTCTGGAATGGGCTCCAGCGGTGGTAGTGGAAGCAGATATGATAGTGGTGAACAAGAGGCTTTTAGAAAGGCACATGAACGTTTAGGGAACGGAGATTAGTTTCATTTGGCATCATGCTTGGCGCGGACATCATGGGCTGATTATTATTGCCTGTTTTGGTCACAATGGCTTTCTTGCTCAGAACTCCATGATATCCTCAGACCCCCATCTTTCTATTTAAATAATGATTCCATTATGTCCATTTATCGTCATTAGAAGAACAGCTTAATGACAAAATTGGACTGTTGGATCAGTGTACGATATTAGCAATGAAACCCACAGACACTTTGCTTGGGTTTTTAAAGAGTCATCCAGCCAGGCATGGTTAAATTTGCCCCTGTAAATCTCTGCTTTAATCACAAGGCCTATAATATATTCAATAACCTCAAAATCTTCTGAGTAGGTATGTACATTCTATTCCCAATTCTAATCTAGAAGGTGCAGAATAGATACAGTACTATGCAAAGGTCTTTAGGCACATACATATAGCTAGGGTGCCTAAGACTTTTCCACAGTACTGAATTTGTCAACATGGAACAGAGAGTGAGTTGTCAATCTGGTGGGAGCAAAGGATACTGGGAATGGCGAGGTTGAAGTGCTGTGGGATAGGCGGCAGAGAAGGATGCTGGGGCAAGGTTGGCACAGATGCAGACACCAGCTCTGAGACACCAGGCAAGGTTGGCACAGATGCAGACACCAGCTCTGAGACACCAGGCAAAGTCATTTGGCTCCAACCAATTGGTCTATTGATCATTACAGAATGTCTCTCTGGTGCTTCCCTCTTCCTCCCCTCTCCCTTCCCCTTTCCCCAACCATGATTCCCCTCTCCCTGCCACCCTTCTCACTCTCTGTCCACAATAGAGACCAATATCAGAATCAGGTTTATCATCACTCAGATGTCATGAAATTTGTTATTTTTTGCGGCGGCAGTAGAGTGCAATACATATAATTGCTACAGTACTGTGTAAATTCTGAGGCATCCTAGCTAATATATGTGTCTAAGACTTTTGCACGGTACTGTACATCCTAAAGAAGAAGAAGTATTCTAATGGAGGGATGAGGCAACCAAGGCTGCCAAGGGAGGTCAAAGACAACGTAAAAGCAAAACATAAGGCACATAATATAGCAACATTTACTGGCAAGCTAGAGAATTGGAAAGCTTTAAACATCAACAGAAGGCATCCAAAAAAGCAATAAGGAAAGAAGAGATGAAACATTAAAGTAAGCTAGCCAAAATATAAAAGTGAATACCAAATGCTTTGCCAGAAATGTGAAGAGTAAAAGAGAGGTAAAAGTGGACATCAGAAAAATGATACTGGAGAGGCAGTAATGGCAGATCAACTGAATAATATGTTGTGGCAGTCTTCACTGTGGAAGATACCAGCAGCTTGCCAGAAATTCAATTCTGTCAGTGGGCAGAAGTGAGTGTTATCACTATTTCTAAGGAGAAGGTGTTTGGGGAGCTGAAAGGTGTAAAGGTGGATAAGTCACCTGGACCAGATGCATTACAGAAAGAGGAAGCTGAAGAGATTGCCAAAGCATTTGTAGTGATCTTTCTGGAATGGTTCTGGAAGACTGGAAAATCATGGATGTCATACCACTCTTTATTCTCTCACACTTACAGCAAGCTGCAATGAAGAGTGTCAACATGATTAAATCAATGATAGCACCTTTGACTTACGGTAGAGGTTGTTTATCATCCTACTCGGACAAACTACATCTAAAGTAACATTGACAGCATGTAACACTGGACAAGTACAAACAGCCATTAACTCCAGTAATGGCACAGACATAGGAGTAGAAAATTATACTTGTTTGATGGATAAGATGACTATTTGTGCCAGAACATTGTGATTTTGCTTTTTTCCAGTTGGAGAGCATTTCAAAAGATTTCTGTCAGGATAAACATCCATCTCATTTCCTGCAGTCAATTTCGCACAGAGTTTTCACTGTCAAATGCCAGGAGAAAGGGAGAGGCATTTTCCATACACCGAGAGAGGAAAACACTGGGAGCCAAATCACTCTTGCTAAATCTTTTACAGATTCCTAGATTCAGCAACAACATTGCAATCTATGTACATATTTTAGCCTTTCATTACTGGAGGGAGATTGCGTGGATGTGTAGATTAAACCAGCTTGATGTTCACACTTCAAACTTTAATTATTTCTTATATAACTTGCAGGCTTTATGAGGCTGGTGAACTGCCTATCTAAAGCTAACATGAACTGTGTAAATATATTCAAGTTGGTGCCCCGTTACATCAAAAGAGCCATGATGCAATTTGCCTTGGCCTGGGGAAGACTCTGTGGCTTTCCTGTTAGTTGGAAGCAAGCCTGAAGGCAGAGGAAGCCTGCCACTTCAGACTGAAACTTTCCTAATAACAATTTGATGCAGAAGTACTTCTCCAGGTCCAGTCATGATGATCATGGAAAAAATCTCTTCCATCCCTTCTGTGAGGTTTCTCAGATTTCCTCTCCATGGAAGGCTGTATCTGGCCAAAGGCTGCGTAATTGTTGCTTGTTTGTGGTGACTGAATTCTTTGGGAAGACAAATTAAGGTCAGAATGGTGGAGCTCTGTTGAGTGTTGTAGAACAAAGGAATCTCAGAGTACAAGTACATGGCTTCCAGAAAATGACATTGTAGCTTCACAGCAACACACAAAAAATGCTGGAGGAACTCAGCAGGCCAGGCAGCATTTATGGAAAAAAGTACAGTTGATGTCTCATCCCGGAATATCGACTACACTTTTTTTCCATGGATGCTGCCTGGCCTGCTGAGTTCCTCCAACATTTTGTGTGTGTTGCTTGGATTTCCAGCATCTGCAGATTTTCTCTTGTTTGTGATTGTAGCTTCACAGGGTGATGAGGAAGGCTTTTGAAACACTGGCCTTCATCAGTCAGGGCATTAATATAGAAGTTGGATGTTGTGTTAGAGTTGTACAAGACATTGGTGAGGCCACTTTTGGAACATTGTACTCAGATTTTGTCAGCTTGCTGTAGGAAATATGCAATGAAGCTGGCAAGAGTGCAAAGGAGATTTACAGCAATGGTGCTGACATATGAGGGGTTGAGTTATGGAGAGAGTTTGAGCAAGTTGAGATATTTTTCATTGGAGCATAGGAGAATGAGGAGAGATCTATACAATTCTCTCACAACTGAATTAGATAAATCATAAAGGATTGATAAAATACTTGCTGGGTATGAAGGGGGAGGGACGGGGAGGAGAAAGGAATCTATAATAGAGGCAACAGTCCAAATTCATGTGAGTGAAAGGAAATTTTTTTTTCATGCAGGAAAATCTTCCTGTAGTACATGAAGGTTCAAGAGAAGATACTTTTAACACATTGCTCGATATTTCCCTTAAGTGTTGTTAAAGTTTTGTGCTTATGATTCATAGTTTCTTTTTATTACTTGGTCCCCCACATTAAAAATTGGGATTGCAACACTTCCAAGATGAGAACACATGTTCTATGGAGACACAGGAAACTACAGACGCTGAATGCAGATCAGTAAACAACCTCTTGGATGACCTCAGAGGGTCAAGCAGCGTCTGTGAGAAGAAAGGAATTGTCAATGTTTTGGTCATTTCATGCTTCAGGACTAAGAGTGGGGAGGTGAGAGGGAATATATAAAGAAGAAAAGTGGTGTGGTGAGGAAGAAGTCCGAGGTGCTTAGTTGATTGAGGAGTGGTGTAAGATGACAGGCAGGTTGTGTCTTGTAAGGAAGGGGAGAGAGAAAGAGGAAAAGGTGGGGGGAAGGAAGTGTGAATATTGGAGACAGCTGCTAGATGGAAATATGCAGGAACACAAAGGTTACCAGTGCTGGATTCTGATAGGTAAAGGAGGTGTGTAGTGAGTAAATGGCACCAGGAACAGGAGGGGACAAAACGGGTGAAGGCTGGCACAGGGTATAAAGAAAGAAGCACAAAAATGGGAGAACTGGAGAAGGATCAGATGGAAAGTTTGTGTGTGTGTGGGGGGGAAAGGGGGACAAAGCATCATCTAAAATTGGAATACTCAATATTTATTCCATTGGATTATAGACTATCCAAGTGGAATATGAAGTTTTGTTCCTTCAGTTAGCACTGAATTTCATTCTGGCCACAGAAAAGGCCAAAGATGGGCAGCTCATTGTGGGAATGGGAAATGAAAATGAAATGGTCTGCGACTGGGAGCTTGGAATGGCCATTGATAACTATAGATAGGCACTCTATGTAATGGTCAACCATTCTGCACTTGGTCTTGCCAAGAGTGAGCGAGGGATGGGTAGAGAGGAAAGAATGGACCAGAGAGTCACAGAGTGAGTGGTCAAAGAGTCAGTAAGTAATACAGCTCAGAAACAGGGCCTTCAGGTCAAATCATCCATGCCAGCCACAGCATCCCTTCTGTTAGTGCTAGTTGCTTGTGCCCTAATGCTATAGACCTCTTCCTTCGATGTACCTACCAAATAACTGTTAAGTGTGCAATTGTATCCACCTATATTACTTCATCTGGCAACTTATTCCAGGTACTCACCAGCCTTTGTGTAAAGAAACTACCTCAAAAGTTCAAAGCTTAAAGTAAAATGTATTATCAGAGTACATACGTATCACTGCATACAACCCTGAGATTCGTTTTCCTGCAGGCGTACTTAGCAAATCTATAGAACAGTAACTGTAAAGAGGATTAATGAACAACGAACTGTGCAAATGCAAATTTAAATAAATAGCAATAAATAACGAGTATGAAATAACAAGATAACGAGTCCTTAAAAAAGACCTCTCAGGTCTCTTTTAAATATGTGCCTTCTTAACTTGTATCTGTGCCCTCTAGTGCTGGACTCCACAATCTCGTGGAAAAGTCTATGATTGTCCACCTTATCCATGCCCTTCATGATTTTGTAAACTTATGAGGTCTCTCTTCATTCTCCTGCACTCCAAGGAATAAAGATCCAACGTGGCCAACTCACTGAGTTTGTCCAATGGGTTGTTTGTAGCACATGTTCCATGTTTTCATCACTGAAGTGTATCATCTCCTTTGGAATGGAATAGTGATTTGACAATAAGAATAAAGAACAAAAAGCATGCCTGTTGTTTATTATAAACTGTACCACGTGGCATCAGAAAGAATTCATTTGGAAAGTTAAATTGTGATGCAGGAATTTCTGAAAATTCAGGTTGAATATTAGAATCATAAGCCAAGAAATAAAGTAATTTTTTTTGGCAACTGTACTTCTAATTATGGATCATTAAAAAGAGAATAAGCTGTACTCCACAGAGAAAGGTGGAGTATTTCCAAATTAGCGGACGAGTATATTAACTAGATGTGAGGTTTTATGTCAATACATTAAATGTACTGAAGAAATGGTACTTTAAAATTTATTTCACCACATCGATTTCATTTTGCAAACAGTGAATTAAGCCAAGTTTGCTCAATAGGCACAGCAGCTCTATCATTCTCCTTTACTTCATGACAGTGTGCTCCAGAATGTCATGTTTGACAATTTCTCCCAAAGGCTGCAAGATGAAGCCTTACTTTGCAGAACAAGCCATTCATTCTTTAAGCGTACTTCAAAGGAGAAGAAGACACAGCTTCTCTCCTCTCCCTGTGACCAACCCTGACCTCCTGAACACTGCACACCCCCATTGTCCACCACAGTCTGCATTCCATGAATCTACATTCTATCTTTAATGGTTCATGTATTTACTGAGTTAGCATGCAGGTGTAAAAAATGGAGAGAAGCCAAGAGAAAATACTTGATACTGTGTGTGCAAAAAAATGGAAAGAATGTTCAATAGACCATAGGTCAGACTTTTTACTATTAAAGCACTATTTATTTAAGCAAACTGCAAGAGATTTAATATCAGAAGAATACATTCAAACAGATTATATAAGTCAAAAAAGAAACATTCTTCAGTTGGGTAGATGCCATAGCATTTAACTATTTTGCTGGCAGACTAATAAAAGTCCTTATTCAAAAGTTGATTCTTGAGATGGTAGTACTGACTTACGTCTAAAAAACCTGCTGCAGTTATACTTAATGTGTAATATTCTGAGGTGATAAGGACTACCTTGTGCTGTATCACAGTGTGAAAGGCAGAACCATAAGTACATGTTCAACTGAAGTGGCTTCACCTGAGCCAACTTCAGTCACATATATTGACTGGGCTTGTTCCCTGAATGAACACTGAAATTGTGACGGTGCTATAATTTAGCAACACTATAAATGGATTCATGAACAGTCCAGTCACAATGTTAATACACAAAACAACAATTATCCCAGCAATATTTTAGTCGAGCCAAATGTTTGATGCCTGTCATATACAGCTGGAGCCACAGGGTGTACTACATTTTAAATTACAATTGAAGTCTGCAGACTTGACGAGGGACATGACCTCTGGTGATTAGTGGTGAGAGCTTAACCAGATCTCCTGTTGGCCCACTTCTGTGCATACTTATAAATGTCTAGGGGATGGTGTGTGGGGGAATGTTGTGGTGCAGGTGTGATACTCAGTTTTGCCTATGATTGAATCTCATTATAGAATACATGGTGTTCAACTCCTTGAGTATCCAGTGCTGGCATAAATTAAGTTTGTGTCTCCGTGTTGATCTACTGGAATGCTCCACTAGGTGTATAACCCCACAAATTTAATGGTGATTTGGCTATGATTTTAACTTTTTGGAAAATAGATGTGCTAAATATGGCAAGCAATTATAAATATATTCACTTTGCTATAACAACTTAAACTTCCAATGATTTGAATTACCAAAGCTAGTCACCTGAAAGAAATACTCTTTCAATGTTTTTTTCCAAGTAAAATGTATCTGAAAGTTTTTTTAAAGAAAGGAAGACAATATTTTAGCTTGATTTGCCAGTGGAGAGTTTAAGAATTGGAAATTAAATAATGAAATACAAATTCATGGTTGTTGTGCATTTAATATTTCAGTAGTATTTGAGTAATACAGAAACATAGAAAACCTACAGCACAATACAGGCCCTTCAGCCCACAATGCTGTGCCAAACATGTACTTACTTTAGAAGTTACCTAGGGTTACCCATAGCCCTCTATTTTTCTAAGCTCCATGTACCTAGCCAGGAGTCTCTTAAAAGACTCTATCATATCTTCTTCCACCAC
Source organism: Mobula hypostoma (assembly GCF_963921235.1). NCBI lineage: Eukaryota > Metazoa > Chordata > Chondrichthyes > Myliobatiformes > Myliobatidae > Mobula > Mobula hypostoma. The sequence goes on from NC_086098.1 coordinate 48,105,589, forward strand.
CATTGCCGGCAGCCCACTCCACGCACTCACGACTGTGTAAAAAACTTAACCCTGACATCTCCTCTGTACCTACTTCCAAGCACTGTAAAACTGTGCCCTCCAATGTTAGCCATTTCAGCCCTGGGAAAAAGCCTCTGACCATCCACATGATCAATGCCTCTCATCACCTTCTACACCTCTATTAAGTCACCTCTCATCCTCTATTGCTCCATGGAGAAAAGGCCAAGTTCACTCAACCTATTCTCATAAGGCATGTTCTCCAATCTGGGTAACATCCTTGTAAACCTCCTCTGCACCCTTTCTATGGTTTCCACATCTTTCCTGTAGTGTGGTAACCAGAACTGAGCACAGTTCTCCAAGTGGGGTCTGACCAGGGTCCTAAAAGCTGCAACATTATCTCTTGGCTCTTAAACTCAATCCCAAGGCTAATGAAGGCCAATGCACCGTATGCCTTCTTAACCACAGAGTCAATCTGCACAGCAGCTTTGAGTGTCTTAACCACAAAGTTAACCTGCGCAGCAGCTTTGAGCTTTTAATATTGTAAACATATTGTTTAATTAAGCATTTTTTATTGTTTATATAATTCATTATGAGTTGTATGTAAAAGTACGTGAATGGTATACTACTTTGGTGTCAAAATGGTTGTTGTAATGCGTCTAGTGTGGTAGTGTAGTGGGTAGTGCTTGTCGCTCTCACTTTCACCGCTGGCTAGCAGTCTCACGAAAAGGAGAGCTGAATGTGGAAGTCTCTCGTTGCCAGTACATAGAGCCTCTCCAATAACAAGCCTCATGCAGTGCCTCCTTGCTGGCGACACACGAAAACTGAACACCTTTCGGACTCGGGTTGAACTACAGAGGACAGGGAGAAGGTCTGACCCTGGCACACATGGCACACAGGGCCACCGGTGTGTGGACACACCCTGGTGCTCGTGAAGCAGCTCCACAGCTATGGATAAATAGCCGCATTGCCTTATGGGCAGCCTAGGGAGGGACGACGGTTACAGGAGTAAACCCAGACGACAAATGTGGAGCAGAACCCCTATGGTGGCTGGATGTAATTGAGTATCCATTTAGCAACTGCTGTAACCAAGCTGGTGCCAACGTATTGCTTCATAAGCTTTCCTTTGGACCACATGGGTGAGGCCGAGAGGGGGACCTCGACGACTGGGCATCTCAGGATCTCTATATCTTCCACCCAGGCTTGTGATGATGATGCACATCACCCATTGTCCTTCGAGACAGATGGATGCCAACCAAACAACATGAATGGCATAGGTCATTATGCCACCACATCACATGTGTGCGCCTCACTAAAGTAGAAGTAAGTGGACTTGTATCCTTGACTCCTGTGTTTTATTTCTGATTACTTTCTGGAGTTACAAAACAACAGTGGCAATGAGCAAGTTTAAAAACAAACCTGCGATGACTAGAGCGCACAGCATGATTTTTTTCTTTGGAAAGGGAGAGAAGTACATTTGAATAAAACAAGAAGTGCAGCACATGTTCCTTCGCAAGGGGAGAGAGATGTCCAAGTTAAAAAAAGGCAGAAAACTAATGAAATTCACAGGTTCATAAACAATGAGTACCAGGTGATAATAATAATGAATTAAAAAAACAAAAATGTCTATCTACATAGGAGAGGCAGATGTGTTTGATTGCATTACAGGCAACTAGCTGATGTATACTGAACAAATTGAGCAATACAGTTTTTTAAAGCCCACGAAATAGCTGAGAAGAAATGAGCGCCAGTTTTTGCAGAGTGCAATTGGTGGAAAAGCACACAGTTTGCATCAAAGTTTAACTGCTCCAACCAAATCTACCGAAATTAAATTTGCTGATGTTGTGGAATTATTACAGGAACATTTAGAACCAAAAATGCTTTAGGTTTCATAAGTGGAATCAAAAGGAAGTAGAGCTCATTTCAACTTATGAGGTTGAACTGAAGAAACTGAGCATTGTAAGTTCAGTGATGAGCTTAATGATGCTCTGAGTGGTAATTTAGTTTGTGGAATCTTACAAGAAAACATTCAAAAACAACTCCTAACTGAAGCATAACTCACATTAAAAAAAAACAGTTGAAATTGCTGTATCAATGGAAACTGCAGCCAAAGACACAATTGAGTTGGTCATCGGGAATGAAAGTGAACGTGAATAAAATTGCATTGTCTAAACAGAAATCTGCTTGACTGAACAAATTGTATTACTGTTGTGGCAGGGGTTCACATATAGCAGAGCAACGTAGGTTTAAAGGCGAAACTTGCAGAAAATTCAACAAAGTAGTTCACATATTAACACCATGTTGGGCGGACAAAAATAAATGGACTGGACAGGAAAGGGAAAAAGATAAAAAGTCAAAATGCAGTTTCAAAAAGAGCACTAATCTGCATGCTGTTGATGAAAAATCTGATAACCTGGGTAGTCTTGAGATTTAAAGGTGAAAACTAACAATAAACAAGCAATATGGCTTACACCAGAAGTGAACAATCTGTGGTGAATTTAAGGTCACCATCAACCCAATACTGAAAATAGATTAATACCCAATACTCTCTGCCCAGGATAGACAATATCTTTGCAAACCTTTAAGGCCTACCTACAGATAGAGATCAAGGAAGAGTTCAAAATGTTTCACATCATAAACACTAACAGAATGCTTTATCACTATAATAGGTGTATACCTGCAGTAGCATCTACACCTGCACTCTATTAGAAAGCTAGGGACTTGGTGCTGCAAGGTTGCCCAGGCACCCAGTGTTACCTGGATGACATTATTAGTACTGGTAAGGATGACAACGAACATCTAAAGAATCTCAAGACTGTGTTAAAAATATTAGAAGATTATGGGATTAGAGCGTGATGCAACAACTGTGAATTCTTTAAACCAAGCATCATTTTCTGCGGTCACACCATTGATGGACAAGGATTACACAAGTGTGCTGAGAAAATTCAAACAGTGGTGGAAGCTCCAAGGCCAAAGGACATGTCACGGTTGCAGTCCTTTTTAGGATTTGTTAATTAGTATAACAGGCTGCTGCCAAACCTGGCTACTGTGCTCCACCCTTTGAACTCGTTACTACAGATTGGGAAGAAATGGCAATGGACAAAGCAGTGTGAGGTAGCTTTTCAAAAGGTCAAGAAGATGGTGATGTCAGGCACTGTACTCACACATTATGATCCACTGAAGCTCCCCTTATGTCACATGATGGAAGAGACCACTCATAGCCTTTGCATCATATTCCCTTAACACTGCAGAGAAAAATTATGCACAGATTAACAGAGAGACTTCGAGTATGCTTTGCTGTACAAAACAATTTGACCATGGGAGAGAGTTTATCCTTATTACTGATCATCAACCACTAATATCCATTTTCAATCCCCAGAGGAGTGTTACACTAACAGCAGCAGAACAAATGCAGAGAAGGGCTCTGTTTCTTGGAGGACACAATTGCAAGATTGAATTTAAGAGGATAACTAACCATGGAAATGCTGATGGATTGTCCTATTTACCCTTGGTAAAGGGAGTACCTAAAAAATTTACAAAAGTGGACACTCCTCTTGATGTATTCTGCCAAAAATCTATAATGGCAGATATGATCTAAAGGAAACCAGATAAGACCGCACACAGTCTCAGATCTACATGGCTGCACTAAATGGCTGGAATATGCAGCAGAAGTTCCAGTTCTTCCCGCGCCCCCCCCCCCCCCCATGGTCAAAATGAAAGTGTTGGGTCTAAGCTTTGTCTGATGGTCTGGGATGGATCAGTTGATCAAGCAGATTGCGATGCATTGTTCAGGATACCAATACATCTAGAAGATGACAAGGGCAGTGCCTCTCCATCCCTGGGAATGGCCTTCATTGCCCTGGCAGAGGATTTACGTGGAGTTTGCTGCAATTTCCATGGGCATACGTTTCTTGGCAGTAGCGGATGTAGCTACAAAGTTGCCTGGAGTGTTTCCAGTAGTGTCCACATATACAGCTTTGCACACGTTGATGTGTTGCGAAGCCACTTCTCAAGGATTGGGGATCCAGACCACTTTGTCAGTGAAAATAGTCCACAGTTTGATGCAGAACACTTCCGGTCATTCCTGAAGATGACTGGAATAAGACATATTACATCTGCACCATACCACTCAACTACAAATGGCTTGGTGGAAAGGTTTGTCCAGAGTCTAAAGAATGCACTGCAAGCAATGTCAGCAGAACACACTACATAGACAATGAATCAGAAGCCTGTCAATTTCCACCTTGCATATCACAATGCAGCACACTCCACAACCACCAACTCACCAGCTATGCTGTTCCTGAGTCGTCCCTTGTGCTCATGCTTCGATCTCCACAAACCCAATCTCAGAAGCAGTATGCAGGAAAAACAGCTGACACAAACTGAGCACTCTTCAAGCAAGGAAGTTCAATGTTTCACTCATGGTCAAGCAGTCCTGGCAAGAGACGACAGAGGTGATCAGATTGTAACGATTATGGACAGAACTAGCCCATTATCCTACACAGTGGAGATTGCATCTGATGTCATCTGGAGACAACACATCAATCAGCTGAGGAGAGTAGAGTCAATTGTAAGAGGAGAAAGGTGGAGAGAGCTGTGAGAGCCACTTCTTGCAGTCCCAGAGGCAACTCCTACAATCACACGGAGGAAGCCCCAGAACCTGAGAATGTTTCACAGCCACAAGTCTCTCCTGTCAGGAAAGACGTTATCCTATAAAAGTAAGACATCCTCCACAGCTATTAAATCTCTAGGCCTGAATAGGACAATTTCAAATTTTCTATGCTACATATGTCCATATAATTGTATTACTGTATATAGAATAAGACCATAAGACTATAAGACATAGGAGCACAATTAAGTGTTTAGCCCTTTGAGTTTGTTCCATCATTTCATCATGGCTAATCCAATTTTCCTCTCAGCCCCAATTTCCTGTCTTCCCCCACCCCCACCCCGTATCCCTTCATGCCCTGACCAATCAAGAATCTATCAACCTCTGCCTTAAATATACACAAAACTTGTGGCAAAGAATTCCACGGATTCACCACTGTCTGACCAAAGAAATTCCTCCTGATCTATATTCTAAAAGAAATTCCTATCTTCTATGTTCTAAAAGGATGCCCCTCTATCCTCAGCCTGTGTCCTCTGGTCTTAGACTGTCCCACCATTGGAAACATCCTCTTCATATCAACTCTATCAAGGCTTTTCACCATATAAATACCACATACTATGTACAGTGTATATACAGAATCATCAAGGAAAGTGACATATTTTTAAAGCCTGAGGGAAAGGGAGCCCACATAAGGTAATCACTCGTGTGCCTGATGGCTCCTGAACAGATGCCAGAGTGGAATAGGAAGAGTGCTGTCTAAACTGATGCTTCAACTTTCTTATGGACATACTACCACCTTTTCGTCTCAATTTTGAATTCTTCAGCTTTAGGTTATACACTTCTTTTTGTCTGTATTAGAACAGTCCATTTCTGCCCATTGAAATATTACCTGAGCTTGTCTTACTAATTTGGCTTGCTGGGTGTGCCATATTGGCCTATACCTCACAACCTATTACATGGACAAAGAAGCATGCTCTACACATTAATCCACTTGGACTCATAAGAGTTATTCTCTTTATTCTACATATGTTTTCCTCCAGTTAATAACTGACTTGTTTTTCCTTCTTTGAGAAATCCCGAACCTGAAACATTAACTGTTTCTCTTTCCAAAGATACTGCCTAACTTGCTAATGTTTCCAGCCTTCTCTGTTTTTATCTGAAATTTCCTACCGTTTGGAACAATCAAGTTTATTTTGGCCTTATATGACCATTCTAATGGTTTCAGCCAAGTGGCAGTGAAACCAGGTGAATATTTCCTTCTGTTAAAGGCAGTGAAAATAAGCTTCATTCTTATTTTAACCCACTTCCATTCAACATTTTCATCAAGTGAGGGGATAAAACATATTCCTGAATACTGTTAGTATTCTTTCCTCCAAACTGTGTAATATTGTAGTCAATTACAATTTTCAGTCAAATTTCAAAGTTCAATGTAAATTTCTTATCAAAGTACATATATGCCACCTGAGATTCATTTTCTTGTGGGCATACACAGTAAATCCAAGAAACACAATAGAATCATTTGAAGACTGCACCCAACAGAACAGTCAAACAAGCAATGTTCAAAGGACAATAAGCTGTGTGATACAAAAGAGCAAAAACTAACCAAATAAATAAGCAATAATTATGAAGAACATGAAATGAAGAGTCCAACATGAGTCCCTAGATTGTGGGAACAGTTCAGTGATGGGATGACTGAAACTGAGTGAAGTTATTCCCTCCGATTCAAGAGCCTGATGTTTGAGGGGTAATAACTGTTCCTGAACATGATGATATGGGTCCTGAGGTTTCCAAACTTTCTCCCTGATGGCAGCAGCAAGAAGAGAGCATCACCTGCATGGTGGGGGTCTCCCTAATGATGGATTCTGCTTTCCTGTGACAATGCTCCATGTAGATGTGCTCAGTGGTGGGGACGGCTTTACCTGTGATGGACTGGGCAATATCCACTACTTTTTGTAGGTATTCCATGCAAGACCATTAGCGTTTCCACACCAGGCCACCATGCAACCACTCAATAAATCCGTCACCACACATTTATAGAAGTTTGTCAAAGTTTTAGATGTCATGTCAAATCTTCACCAATTTTCTGGGGAAGTAGAGTTGATGGCGTGCTTTCTTTATAATTGAACTTACATACTGGGCCCAGGATGGATCTTCTGAAATGATAACACTAAGGAATTTAAAGTGCTGTACCCTGTCTACCTCTGATCCTCTGATAGCTCATGGACCCCTGGTTTCCTTTAATAATCAATAATCAAAGTCAATAATCAGCTCCTTGATCTTGCTGACATTGAGTAAAATGTTGTTATGGCACCACTCAGCTGGATTTTCAATTTCTCTCCTATATGCTGATTTATCACCATCTTTCATTCGGCCAATGACAGTGGTGTTGTCAGAAAACTTAAATATGGCACTGGAGCCATGCTTAGTCTCAGTCAAAAGTATAAAATGGGTAGAATAGAGGGTTAGGTGCATAGCCTTGTGGTGTATGTGTGCTGATGGAGATTGTGAGGAGATACAGTACTGTAGTTAATTCAAACTGACTGGCATTTGCAAGTGAGGAAATCCAGGATCTAATTTCACAGCGAGGTATTGCGGCCAAGGTCTTGAAGTTTATAAGTTGGTTTTGAGGGGTTGATGGTTATGAATGCCAAACTATAATTGAAGAAAAGCATCCTGATGTATGCATCTTTGCTGTCCAGATGTTCCAGAGTTGAGTGAAGAGCCAATGAAATGGCATCTGCTGTGGGACTGCTGTGCTAGTATACGAATTGGAGCAGATCCAAGTTGCTTCTCAGGCAGGAGATGATATGTTTCATCAACAACCTCTCAAAGCACTTCACCACAAAACACTTCATGACCTATGAAGTGATAATAATAATTCTGACTGAACCACAAAATGTAAAGTGTATTTTTTTCGGTTTATCTCTGCTCTCAAAGTTGCTCTTACAGTGTCCATTTTGTCAACATGTCATTCAACTTCATATTTCTGATTCCAAAGTCTTTGATATTGTATATACTTTGTCATGGAATTTTTATTCTGCAACGAGCAAATCTATGTGGGTTACTGTTATCCTTCAGATTAGACATTGTGTCTAATGCCAGGCAACAAAAATTTCTTTCCTAAGTTTTGAAAGGAAAAACTAAGCAGCATAATAAAACTACTATTTTACTGGCACCTTTACATCAGTAAGAAATGCTTTCAACTTCGAAGAAGTACATTGAACTGGAGGGTTTTTGTTGCGAATGTTATTTCTAAACCCGTTTTATGATGTTGCCGGATTTGGAGATTGTCCATCTATGGCATGGGTGAGACTGCAATTAGAAATACTAGAAGAACCGTTTTAGGTCTTTGGATGCTGACAGGCTTGTGAGTATTTCTTGTATCTTCTTTTGGCTGGATTCTGTAATATGCATCCTTCCCCTGTGTTTGATGTTGTCCCTGCTATAGACTATCAGGCTCAGGCAATATCAAGATGGGAACACACTGCTTCCAGGGAACTTAACTAGCTATAAGAACAATTGCTTGATAGGAGAGGCAATGATGTCTAGTGATGCACCAGCCCTTAACGAATGATGTTGTTTGCAATGAGATGAAAAAGCTTTAATTAATATAACAGCCAAGAGTGAAAAAGATTTTGCCTAGCAAGTAGAAATATGAGAAATCTATTTCCTGAAAGATTCAGCTGCAAGTGGTACAGAAAACATTTACAGCCCATGAGAAAGTCTGCAGATCCTGCAGATCCAAAGCAATGCACACAAAATGCTGGAGGAACTTCAACAGGTCTGGCAGCATCGATGGAAAAGAGCAAACAGTCAACGCTTCAGGATGAGACCCTTCTTCAGGATATTTACACGCTTGTTAAACAAGAAGTCAAAAGTATTTGGAGAACAGAACATAGAACATAGGTCCACAATGCTGTGCTGAATATGTACTTACTTTAGAAATTTCCTAGGGTTACCAATAGACCTATATTTTTCTATGTTCCATGTATCTATTCAAGAGTCTCTTAAAAGACCCTATTTTATCTGCCTCCGCCACCGTCGATGGCAGCCCATTCCACGCACTCATCACTCTCTGTGTAAAAAAACTTACCCTGACATCTCTTCTGTACCTACTTCCAAGCACCTGAAAACTGAGCCCTTTCATGTTAGCCATTTCAGTCCTGGGAAAAAGCCTCCCTCTATCCACATGATCAATGCCTCTCAACATCTTACACACCTCTATCAGGTCACTTCTCATCCTCCATCACTCCAAGAAGCAAAGGTCAAGTTCATTCAATCTATTCTCATTAGGCACACTCCCCAATCCAGGCAACATCCTTGTAAATCTCCTCTGCACCCTTTCTATAGTTTCCACATCCTTCTTGTAATGAGGTGACCAGGACTGAGCACAGTACTCTAAGTGGGGTCTGACCAGGGTGCTATATAACTGTAACATTACCTCTCAGCTCTTGAACTCAATCCCAAGGTTGATGAAGGGCAATACACTCTATGTCTTCTTAACCACATAGTCAACCTGTGCAGCAGCTTTGAGTGTCCTATGGACTTGGACCCCAAGATCCCTCTGACCCTCCACACTGCCAAGAGTCTTACCATTAATACTATATTCTGCCATCATATTTGACCTATCAACATGAACCATCTTACACTTATCTGGGTTGAACTCCATCTGCCACTTCTCAGCCCAGTTTTGCATCCTATCAATGTCCCACTGTAATCTCTGACAGCCCTCCACACTATCCACAACACCCCCAACCTTTGTGTCATCAGCAAATTTACTAACCCATCCCTCTACTTCTTCATCCAGGTCATTTATAAAAATCACGAAGAGTAAGTGTCCCAGAACAGATCCCTGATGCACACCACTGGTCACCAACCTCCATGCAAAATATGACCCATCTACAACCACTCTTTGCCTTTTGTGGGCAAGCAAGTTTTGGATCCACAAAGCAATGTCCCCTTGGATCCCATGTCTCCTTACTTTCTCAATAAGCCTTGCAGGGGGTACCTTGTCAAATGCCTTACTAAAATCCATTAACACTACATCTACTGCTCTACCTTCATCAATGTGTTTAGTCACAGCCTCAAAAAATTCAATCAGGCTCATAAGGCATGACCTGCCTTCAACAAAGCCATGCTGACTATTCCGAATCATATTATGCCTCTCCAAATGTTCATAAATCCTGCCTCTCAGGATCTTCTCCATCAACTTGAATGAAAGCAAAAGGAAATGGTGGTCTGCTATGACTTGGAGACAAACAAGAGACACATTTTAAGATGTTCCAAATTAAGTGTTTGTCTTTGCAAATATTATTTCACTGGTGTATATGGGTTATATATATGTACCATCATGATATAACATTTAAACTATTGATTCGGACCTAGTATTTTTGCACTTCTACTCAGTCTGCAAGGGTTGTTTTAGTTAACCTGAAGAAGAGTGTGGTTTGAGTTAATATGGCACCTTTCAAGATCTCAGCAGCTGTCAAGATAGCTTAGAATCATTTGGCCATCAGTTTTAGAAATACTTTATTTTATGAAGCATTTCTAAAACTTAAACAATTAGTAGGACCTTAGAATATTAAACATTGATTTATAAGGAAAATTTGCAGATATTGCAAATCTGAAACAACAGAAAATACAAGAAATATTCCTCAGCCTGTCAGCATCCAAAGACCTGAACCAGCTCTTTCAGCAATCCACCTACATTTGTTTGATCTGTTGTACTTTACTTGGTGTTCATGATATAGTCCCCTCTATGTTCAAAGAAACAAATTTAGAACAATTCTATTCAAATTTGCTGGACTGATTCTGAGGTTCCAGTTGCCTGGCACTTTAATCCTCCACTCCATTCCCACTCTGACCTCTCTGCCTTTGGCTTCCTACACTCTTCCAATTAACAGCAACGTAAGTTGAAGGAGTAGTATCTCAACTTTTATTTGAGCACATTTGCAGCACCTCAGGACTGAACACATCAATTTCCGCTTTTCTTGCTTGTCTCAGAACAGACAAGTTCTCATATAATGTTGTTCACTTGTAACATTACTTCAGTGTTTCCTTTGCCACAGGTACCACCTGATTTCTTGAACTCTCTTTTCTTTCAGAGTTTCATGATTGCACGGCTCTCCATCTCACATTTCTGAAATATTGTTGTGTTTTTCTTCAGCCTTTGTCTCTAAGTTCAACTATCAGCTGGAGATTATTGAAAGCAGTGTGCTCCTGGACACACTTGCTTTCCAGCTTCTTACAAATATTCCTTTATTCTGTCTAGCTCTCCCCCTTTCTACAATTTAAAATGCAGTTGTTTTCTCACTTTTCCAATTGTAATGAAAGATTATTGACCTAAGGATGCTGCCTGACCAGTTGAGTATTTATAGTTCTTTCGGTTATTATTTTGTAAATAATAAAACAATAAAGTAAGATCATTCAATCTGTTACTCAAACCTTTTATTCCTGTAGACTCAACAGTCACATTCAGATGTGCATGGGCTCCATTCATATGCCATCAATTCTTGATGTCCTTTGTGTTAAAGACGTGTCTGAAAAAAATTTGTGCTTCAAGTCCAACTACTTCAATATATTTACAGTTGGAACCTCTACTCGCCAAGGTGAAAATGGCTGTGGTATAAATGGGACAAATCTAAATGGGTTAGTTATTGTCCTATCATCAACAAAAGTGTACTTTGAAAAATTATGCCTATGGGATTTGAGAAAAATCTCGACTGTCTAGATTTACTTGTTGTACACATGAAAATGGAGAGAAGGGGGAGGAAGGAGAAATTGCTGGAAGTTGAAGGAATCAATGTTACCCAAATGGAATTTGAGGTGTTCCTCCTCCAACTTGAAAGTGGACTCATCATTGCTGTAGAGGGGGCCATGGGCCAACATGTTGGAATGGGAATGGTGAGTTGAAATAAATTGGTTGCCCACCAGGAAATCCTTCCTGTTGAAGACCTTTCTCTCCTTTTCCATTCCCCATTCTGTCTCTCCTCTTACCCTTTCTCTTCTCCTTACCTGCCTACCAACACTCCCCAAACACCCCGGTGGCTCGCCTCCTTCTCTTTCTCCCATGGTCCACTCTTCTCTCCTATCAGATTCCTCTTTCTTCACATCTTTACCTTTTCTACCAATCACCTCCCAGCTTCTTACTTCATTCCCCCCCCCCCATCCCATCCACCTTTTCCCTCACCTGGCTTCACCTATCACCTGCCAGCTTGAACTCCTTCTCCTCTTCCCACTTTCTTATTCTGCTTTCTTCTCCCTTCCTTCCCAGTTCCAATAAAGTGTTGCAGCCTGAAATATCAACTGTTTATTACCCATGATAGATGCATCCTGACCTCCTGAATTCCTCCAGTGTTTTAAGTGTATTACTCTAGATTTCCAGCATTTGCAGTACCTCTTGTGTTCTTCATTTGCCAGATCCTTGCCCATTCATTTCACCTACACATATCCCTTAGTGGCTTCCTGTACCCTCTTCAAAACTCCCAATCTGACATTGGCATCATCCAATTTAGTAACCATATACCTTGCACCTTTTAACCAACTGATTATGCGTCCTGTAAATAACTGTGACCCCAGCACCAATCCCTGTGCAATATCACTCTTTACATACTGCCAAATGGAAAGAGACCCATTTTTCCTTTGCTTTTCCTATTACCCAGCCTATTTTCTATCTTTGTTAATTTTATGCAAGTAGTGTCAAATCATGCATTCAATCCCATTTATTGTCATTGCACACGCCCTGCAGCTTGCATGTATAACTTAGGTCAAAGTGTGTAATTGTACTAAGTGCATTTTGGAATCAGCCTTTGAAGAAAATCACTCTTGCAATATAAAGTTGATGGAAAATGTAAGACAACTTTTAGCCTGCTTCACTTAGCTTCTGGATTCAGCACAGAGTTGAACATCTAGTAGTGAGTACTAGTGGGCAATTAAACAAATAATAGGGAGAGGAAGGTTCAAGAACGTTTCCATCCTTGGCGAAGGCGTAGCTCACCATACAAGTGCTGAAGTAAAGATGAAGGGTTCACAGCCAGATTTAGTTAAGGAGCTGAATAGATGATCAATCTTATCTTCCTCCTGAGATCCACACCTCGAGAGAAGCCAGTGATAATTTTTTGCGTAATATTGAGAAACAGCTGAGAGCACGATATGCAGCAAAACATTAACACTTTGCAGAAAGGAAGATGGCTGTTTATTGGATGTCAGCTGCCCCAACCCCAGGATCTAAGGACTGTATATTCGATCTGATTGTCTCCAGCAGATTCAAGACTGGCCTTCTTTGAATCATAAGGTCAGAAATGAGAATGTTTGCTCACAATTGCACATTGATCTATTCCATTCTCAGCCTTTTAGCAACAAAGCAGTCCATGCCTATATTTAGCAAAACCTCAACAATATTCAGACATGGATTGATGTGTCAAGATTGATTCATGCCATAGAAATGCCAGGCGATAATCTTTTCGAGAAGGAGAATTTGACCATCTACCCTTCACATTCAATGACTTAAGCACCAGTGAGTCTCCTATTATCAATGTCCCGGGGGGGTCACAATTAATTAGAAACTCACCTGGATTACTTATAAAAATAGCATAGATTCAAAAGCAGTAGAGAGGCTTTATTTCATGGAGTGAGTAACTTTCCTACTGACACTCCCCAAGGTGTTTCAGCCATCTACAAAGCACAAGGATTGAATGGCTTGTCATATGAAGAGCGTTTGAAGGTCCTGGGCCAGAAGAATGAGTGTGACCTCATTGAAATCTGTTCAATGATGAAAGGTCTTGATAGAGTGGATGTGGAGAGGATGGTGGGAGTTTAAGACCAGAGGACACAGCCTCAGAAAAGAGAGGCGTCCTTTTAGAATGGAGATGAAGAGGAATTTTTTTAGCCAAAGAGTGGTGAATCTGTGGAATTCTTTGGCACAGGCAGCTGTGGAGGCCAAGTCTTCATGTATATTTAAGGCAGAGGTTGATAGATTGTTGATTGGTCAGGGCATGAAGACATACGGGGATAAGGAGGGAGATTGGGGCCGAGAGTAAAATTGGATCAGACATGATGCAATGGCAGAGCAGATTAAATGGGCCAAATGATCTACTCCTGCTCCTATACCTTATGGTCTTTGACTGTAGTGGAATACTCTTCAATTATACAGATGATGCCACACCAACAACTCTTAAGAACCTCACTATCATTCGAGTCCATTTAGATCCTAAACTTAATTTTGTTTTTCTCTTTGTGTTTTGATGAAAGCTCTTCAACTTGAAACTTGCCAAGATCAACATCAAGAAATTGGCTCTATATATTTAAATTTTAACATAGTTGGATTTGATTGTAGGATTTTATGTAATTTTAATATAGGCATGAATTAACTTCTTGGAAGCCAGAGACCTCTGCAGATTGAATAAATAAAGCGCGCCAGAAACTCCTGTTATAAAATATTTCATTCAGATCCTAGAGACACTAACCCAAATATTCTTCAGATCTGATGTGAGAATTTTGATTCAAATGATGTTTTCTCAAGTGCTGATACTTCTGTGATCTTTTGAAGTACAACCTTTTAATTATCATTAAAAACGTATTGCCACATTTCTTAGTGAAATGGTACTGATTACCCTGGTGCGGTGCACATCATTGAATTCCTCTAACTACAGCTGCTGACATTCAGAAGTGCAAGATTGCTTAATGCCATTCTTGTACACAAGTGTAAAGGAGAACAAATAATTCAACTACAAATTCAGCAGACAGCCCTTTAAGATATACCTCCATCTTTTTCCCAGCCTTTCATCCCTAAACACCCCAATCCTCACCCCTCCTCTGATACCACCAATTCTCTCCCCCCTTTGATCCTAGCTCTGGTCCTTGTTGCATCCTCATCATTCCTTCTGATATTCCCCTCTCTGAGATAGAACACTCAGTCCTCATCAAGGGCCTTACCTTTGTCCCTGTTCATCAGTGAGTTCCATGCCAACCATGATGCCAAATTCTTCTTCTATTGCCTCCATCTCCAAACCCATTTCTTTGGCAAAGATTCCCCATCAGACACCAGTCACCCCTTCTCCCACCTTCAACCCATCTCCTCTTCTTGGACACCCTGATCTGGGTCTCTGCTCTAGATCTTTTCATCTCTAATTGCCAATGAGACATCAACCGGCTCAACTTCTACCTTCCTCTCACTTTCTCAAGCCTTAGCCCTTCTGAATGCACTATTCTCTGCTCTCTCTGTAGACAAAGGGTTGTACTGTCGTGGTGTGGTGGACTGAACTCTACCTTGCTGAAGCTAGCTGGCATCTCTCAGACACCTCCTCCTTGTACAGGACTCCACTCTGGACTATCAGAAAATTATTTCTGACACCATCACTAACCTCATCAACTCTGGAGAACTCCCATCCACTGCCTCCAAACTCATAGTTTCCTTATCCCGCACTGCACGTTTCTACCTCCCACCCAAGATCCATAATACTGACTGCCCAGGTACGCCCATTGTCTCTCCCTGTTCCTGCCCCACTGAACTCATGACTGCATACCTCAACTCCATTCTATACCTCTCCCTACCTACATCTACGACACTCCACATACTCTCCATCTCCTCTACAGCTTTCAATTCCCTGGTCCTGACTATCTTATTTTCACCGTGGATGTCCAGTACCTTTTACACATCTATCCCCCATCAAGAAGGCCTTAAAGCCTCTGCTTCTTTCTCAATAAAATATCCTGCCCCTCCAGCACCACCCTTCTCCACCTGGCAGAACTGGTTCTCACCCTCAACAATTTTTCCTTCAGAACCTTGCACTTTCTCTAAACCTGCATGGACTCAGCTATATCTGTCTTTTTGTTGGCTACGTGAAATAGTTTAGTTCCAAGCCTTTTCTGGTAATGCTCCCCAACTCTTCTTCTGCTACATTGATTAAGGCATTGCAACTGCTTCTTGCACTCGCACTGAGATCATCAGTTTCATCAACTTTGCTTCCAATTTGCACTGTGTTCTTAAATTCACTTGGTCCATTTCTGACACCTCCCTCCCCCTTCTCTATCTGTGGAGACAAACTGTCGACCAACACCTTTTATAGGCTTACCGATTCCCACAGCTATCTTGTCTATACCTCTTCCCACCCTGTCTCCTGTAGAAATGCCATTCCCTTTTCTCGTTCATTTGTCTCTCTCCCACATCTGTTCCCAGGATGAGGCTTGACTTTCCAGGACATCTTCAAAGAATGGGGTTTCCCTTCCTCCACCACTACCACTGCCCTCACCTGCAACTCCTCCATTTTCCAGATATCTGTGCTCACCTTAGCTTCCCACTGCCCTAACAGGGCTAGAGTTCCTCTTGTCCTCACCTACCACCCCATAAACCTCCGCATCCAACAAACCATTCTCTGCAACCTTCCACCATCTTCAATGAGATCCCATCACCAAACACATCTTTACCTTCTCCCACCCCATACACTGCTTTCGGCAGAGATTGCTCCTCCGTGATTCCTTTGTCTATTTGTCTCTTTCTAGTAATCTCCCTCCTGTCATATATCCATGCCAGCGACAAAAATGCTACACCTGCCCATTCAACACCTCCCTCATCTCTATTCAGGGCCCCAAACTGTCCTTCCAGGTGAAGCAGACCTTCACCTGTGAATCTGCTGGAGTCGTCTAGGAACAATAGTACAGACCATTATCTAAATAGGGAGAAGGTTCAAACATCTATGGTGAGAAGGACTTAGGAGTCCTTGTGCAAGATATCCAGAAGGTTAATTTACAATGAGGATGATTCCAAGAATGAAGTGGTTAACATGCGAGAAGCATTTGGCAGATTTAGGCCACTACAATTTAGAAGAATGCAGGGGGATCTCATTGAAACCTACTGAATGTTGAAAGGACTAGATAGGGTGGATGTGGAGAGGAAGTTTCTTATGGTGAGGGTATACAGAACTAGAGGGCACAGTCTCAAAACTGAGGGGTGACCCTTTAGAACAGAGGTAAGGAGGAATTTTTTTAGCCAGAGAGTAAGTAGTAAGTTTGTGGAATGCTCTGCCACAGACTGCGGTGGAGGCCAAGTCCGTTTGTATATTTAAGGCGGAACTTGATCGATTCCTGATCGGTCAGGGCATCAAAGGATATGGCAAGAAGGCAGGTGTATGTGGTTGAGTGGGATCTGGGATGGAGAAGAAGACTTGATGGGCTGAATGGCATAATCTTCTCCTATGTCTTATGGTCTTATGATCTATTATATCTGGGGCTCCCAGTGCAGCTTCCTCTACATTCTTTAGACCCGACACATTGGGGAATTGCTTTGTTGAGCACTTCCGCTCCACCTGCCAAAAGCAGAATTTCCCAGTGGTCAACCATTTAAATTCCTATCCCTATTCCTGCTCTGACATTTCGGTCCATGGCCTCCTCTTTTGCCATGATGAGCCCACTCTCATGATGGAAGGGAAGCACCTCATATTCCACTTAGGTAGTCTCCAGCATGATGGCAGGATCAACGATTCCTCCTTCAAAATAATTTTTGCCCCCCCCCCCTTCTCTTCTTCTATTCCGCCCTCTGGCCTCGTACCTCTTCTCCATACCTGATTATCACCTCCTTCTCATGCCCCTCTTTCTTCCGTTTCTCCTTTGTCCATCCTCCTCTATTATCAGATTCCTTCTTTTCCAGCATTTTACCTTTCTCACCCACCTGGGTTCACCTATCACCTTCTCACTACTCCTACTTCCCCTCTCCCTATCTTTTTATTCTGGTATCTTCCCCCTTCCTTTCCAGTTCTGAAGAGGGGAATTGGCGTGAAATATTGTCTGTTTATTCATTTCCACAGATGCTGCCTGACCAGCTGAGTTCCTCCAGCGGTTTGTGTGTGTGACTCTCATTTCAAGGTTCGACGTATTGTGTATTCAGAGATGCTTTTCTGTGCATCACTGTGGTTATTTGAGTTACTGTCAGATTCTTGTCAGTTTGAACCAGTCTAGCCATTATCCTCTGACCTATCTCATTAACAAGGCATTGTTTCCCACAGAACTGCAGCTCACTGGATGTTTTTTTTGTTGTTTTTCCAGCCATTCTTTGTAAACTCTAGAGACTTTTGTGCATGAAAATCCCAGGCACTCAGCAGTTTCTGAGATACTCAAACCACCCTGTCTGTCATCAACAAGCATTCCATGGCCGAAGTCACTTTGATCACATTTCTTTTCCATTCTGATGTTTGGCTTGAACTCATGTCTTGAACATGTCTGCATGCTTTTAGGTATTGAGTTGTTAGCAAACAAGTATACAGGTAGACCTAATAAATTGGTCACTGAGTATAGGCAGAAATATAGCAGGTGGAATTTAATCTTGAATTTAATCTAGGCTTTTCGCTTAAGTGTCCAACAATACTTAGCCAGCATTGACAGATCCCAGTTGTCCTGATACCATTTCTCCATGACCGCAATGTCCTAGTGAAACCTTTCACCATGCTCATCGATGACAGTGCCAAGATTTGTAGGGAAGAAGTCTAAATGGGATTGCAAAAAGTAAATCTTTAGTGACATATTGCACTTCATGGTTTTTTTATACTTGAAGCATGTTGTCAACCATCTGCACATAGCTTGGTGCTCTACAGTTGACAAGAACATTTTCAACAACATACTTAGGAATGCCTTCCATGTGACTTTCTCTGGTCCCACTGGAAGTTCTTCGAATTACCTGTCATTGATGACCTGTTTGATATTCGGACCAACAAAAATGCCTTCCTTAATCTTGACATTAGTTATTCTGACTTGGATTATGAATCTTTAATCACAAGTATCAGCGATTTTTAAAAAATGGTGCGTGATAAGGAAAGTTCATGTTGAGTTTCATGATCAGCAGCCCAAAATCCATAAGATACACCTATAAGTATTCAGGAAACAAAATCTTTGTTGTCCAGTGTGATCAGAATCAGATATTTGAACCATAAGACAATAAGACCGTAAGACAGAGGAGCAGAAATAGGCCATCTGGCCCATTGAGTCTGTTCTACCATTCAATCATGGCTGATCCTTCTTTTCCTCGCCTCATCAACCCCAGTTCCTGGCCTTCTCCCCGTAACCTTTGATGCTATGTCCAATCAAGAACTTACCAATCTCTGCCTTAAATACACCCAATGACCTGGCCTCCACAGCTGCATGTGGCAACAAATTCCACAAGTTCACCACCCTTTGGCTAAATTAATTTCTCCGTGTCTCTGTTTTGAAAGGGCATCCCTCTATCCTGAGGCTGTGCCTTCTTGTCCTAGAATTTTCCATCATGGGAAACATCCTTTGCACATCTCCTCTGTCCAGGCCGTTCAACATTCAAAAGGTTTCAATGAGATCCTCCCTCATCCTTCTGAATTCCAGAGAGTACAGACCCAGAGCCATCAAATGTTCCTTGTATGATAACCCTTTCATTCCTGGAATCACCCTTGAGAACCTCCTCTGGACCCTCTCCAATGCCAGCACATCTTTTCTAAAATGAGGGGCCCAAAACTGAACACAATACTCAAAGAGAGGCCTCACCAGTGCCTTATAAAGCCTCAGCATCACATCCTTGTTCTTGTATTCTAGACCTCTTGAAATGAATGCTAACATTGCATTTGCCTTCCTCACCACTGACTCAACCTGCAAGTTAAGCTTTAGGGTGTTCTGCGCAAGGACTCCCAAGTCCCTTTGCATCTCAGATTTTTGGATTTTCTCCTTGTTTAGAAAATATTCTGCACATTTACTTCTTCTACCAAAGTGCACGATCATGCATTTTCCAACATCACATTTCAGGTATATGTCATGGAATTTGTTCCTTTGCGGCAGCAGTACGATGCAAGACTTAAGAAGATTACTATAAGTTATAAAAAATAAACAGCACAGAAGTAGAGGTAGTATTAATGGGTTCATGGACCATTTAGAAATCCAATGGCAGAGAGATAGAACATGTTCCGAAAACATTAAATGTTCAGGCTCCTGTAGCTCCTCCTTGATGGTAGTAATGAGAAGGGGGCATATCTCGGGCGGAGAAGGTCTTTATTGATGGATATCACCTTCTTTAGCTGCCTGGTTTTGAAGATGTCTGGATGGTTTGTATTTGAGATGGACATGGTTGAGTCTACAGCCCTCTGTAGCCTCTTTTGATCATGTGCCTTGGAAACTCCATACCAGATGGTGATGCAACAAATCAGAATGCTCTCCACACTACATCTGTAGAAATTTACTGGAGTTTTTGGTGACATTCAACATCTCCTCAAACTTCCATTGAAGTATAGCCACTGACCCAAGGTATTGATGCAATCACAATGGAGACACGCATCCGGGATGCTCATGAGCACAAAGCTGTTCACTCCAAAGCTGGAGTCATTGGTCAAAGTTTTGGGTTGGGACAATCCAAAAGAACTCTCTACTAGAAGTTTACTTTTGCTGTTAGTAGAAGGTGACTATTGTGTGACCAGCAAGATGTTCTGTTCTTTGAATCAGTGAGAGTGGAAAACTAAAACTCTTGCATTATTCCTGATGCAAACACGAGGAAATCTGCAGATGCTAGAATTTCAAGCAACACACATAAAAGTTGCTGGTGAACGCAGCAGGCCAGGCAGCATCTATAGGAAGAGGTACAGTCGATGTTTCGGGCCGAGACCCTTCGTCAGGACTAACTGAAGGAAGAGCTGGTGAGACTTTTAAAAGTGGGAGGGGGAGGGGGAGATCAGAAATGATAGGAGAAGACAGGAGGGGGAGGGATGGAGCCAAGAGCTGGGCAGTTGATTGGCAAAAGGGATATGAGAGGATCATGGGACGGAAGGCCTAGGGAGAAAGAAAGGGGAAGGAGGGAAGCCCAGAGGATGGGCAAGGAGTGAGATGGACAGAAGGAGAAAAAGGAGAGAGAGAGAAAAAGAATATATATATATATATATAATAATAATAAATAAATAACTGATGGGGTACGAGGGGGAGGTGGGGAATTAACGGAAGTTAGAGGAGTCAATGTTCATGCCATCAGGTTGGAGGCTACCCAGACGGAATATAAGGTGTTGTTCCTCCAACCTGAGTGTGGCTTCATCTTTACAGTAGAGGAGGCTGTGGATAGGCATATCAAAGTGGGAATGAGATGTGAAATTAAAATGTGTGGCCACTGGGAGATCCTGCTTTCTCTGGCAGACAGAGCGTAGGTGTTCAGCAAAACTGTCTCCCAGTCTGCGTTGGGTCTCGCCAATATATATAGAAGGCCGCATCGGGAGCACCGGACGCAGTATATCACCCTAGCCGGCTCACAGGTGAAGTGTCGCCTCACCTGGAAGGACTGTCTGGAGCCCTGAATGGTGGTAAGGGAGGAAGTGTAAGGGCATGTGTAGCACTTGTTCCACTTACAAGGATAAGTGGCGGGAGGAGATCGGTGGGGAGGGATGGGGGTGGACAAATGGACAAGGGAGTCGCATAGGGAGCAAACCCTGTGGAAAGCGGGGGCGGGGGGGGTGGGGAGGGAAGGATGTGCTTAGTGATGAGATCCCGTTGGAGATGGTGCAAGTTACGGAGAATTATATGTTGGACCCAGAGACTGGTGGGGTGGTAGGTGAGGACAAGAGGAACCCTATTTCTAGTGGGGTGGCAGGAGGATGGGGTGAGAGCAGATGTATGTGAAATGGGAGGATGCGTTTGAGAGCAAAGTTGATGGTAGAGGAAGGGAAGCCTCTTTCTTTAAAAAAGGAGGACATCTCCTTCGGATAGTGGAGGAAGGGAAGCCCCTTTCACCCTGCGTTCAAGTTTACCTGGTCCATTTCCGACATCTCCCTCCGCTTTCCAGATCTTTCTGTCTCGATCTCTGGAGACAGCTTATCTACTAATGTCTACTATTAGCCTACGGACTCTCACAGCCATCTGGACTATTCCTCTTCTCACTCTGTCTCTTGCAAAAATACTATCCCCTTCTCGCAATTCCTCCGTCTCCGCCGCATCTGCCCTCAGGATGAGGCTTTTCATTCCAGGATGAAGGAGATGTCTTCCCTTTTTAAAGAAAGGGGCTTCCCTTCCTCCACCATCAACTCTGCTCTCAAACACATCTCCCCCATTTCACGCACATTTGCTCTCACCCCATCCTCCCGCCACCCTACTAGGAATAGGGTTCCCCTTTTCCTCACCTACCACTCCACCAGCCTCCGGGTCCGGCATATAATTCTCCGTAACTTCCACCACCTCCAATGGGATCCCACCACTAAGCACATCTTTCCCAACACCCCCCCATCTGCTTTCCGCAAGGATCGCTCCTTACGTGACTCCCTTGTCCATTCGTCCCCCCCATCCCTCCCCACCAATCTCCCTCCTGGCACTTATCCTTGTTAGCAGAACCAGTGCTACACATGCCCTTACACTTCCTCTCTCACCACCATTCAGGGCCCTAGACAGTCCTTCCAGGTGAGGCAACACTTCACCTGTGAGTCGGCTGGGGTGATATACTGCGTCTGGTGCTTCCGATGCGGCCTTCTATATATTGGTGAGACCTCTCGCAGACTGGGAGATCACTTCGCTGAACACCTACGCTCTGTCCGCCAGAGAAAGCAGGATCTCCCAGTGGCCACACATTTTAATTCCACATCCCATTCCCATTCTGACATGTCTATCCACGGCCTCCTCTACTGTAAAGATGAAGCCACACTCAGGTTGGAGGAACAACACCTTATATTCCGTCTGGGTAGTCTCCAACCTGAAGGCATGAACATTGACTCCTCAAACTTCCGCTAATGCCCCACCTCCCCCTCGTACCCCATCAGTTATTTATTTATTATTATATATATATATTCTTTTTCTCTCTCTCCTTTTTCTCCCTCTGTCCATCTCACTCTGGGCTTCCCCTCCCTTTCTTTCTCCCTAGGCCTCCCGTCCCATGATCCCCTCATATCCCTTTTGCCAATCAACTGTCCAGCTCTTGGCTCCATCCCTCCCCCTCCTGTCTTCTCCTATCATTTCTGATCTCCCCCTCCCCCTTCCACTTTCAAATCTCTTACTATCTCTTCTTTCAGTTAGTCCTGACGAAGGGTCTCGGCCCGAAATGTCGACTGCACCTCTTCTTATAGATGCTGCCTGGCCTGCTGCGTTCACCAGCAACTTTTATGTGTGTTGCATTATTCCTGATGTTAATGGGGGTATTTTGCACTGGGCCATGTTCCCAGTGCTAAAGAAAATCCCAAAGAAAGATCAAGGGTTGAATTTTCCAGTATATGCAGAGAGTACTGGAATTTTGCCCAGTTTTGCTTTATTCCAGGCTAGATCTACTTGCAACTGTACAGTGCAGTTTATTTCAATGTTGCGAGAATGAACCTCTCGGCTGTGATCAAGAATATTCTGACTTAAATATTTTCAGAATTTATCAACTCCGTGGTTTAGTTTTAGCTCCTCAAAATAAAACCACAGGAGGCTGCTTACTGCACTTTTTTTCACAGATCTGAGTTTCTAAAACACAAGAGGCTGTTAACTGAGTATAATTCACCAAGTACTTGACTATTAATTTGCAGGAATGTCATTGTCAGAGGTAAAGTCAATAAACAATCTATGTGTCCTGATTGGCCAGAATACTCTGAGAGGAGTGTAGGGCCAGGAGATGGCATATACCATAGACCTGCTTTCTTGGAAGGTGAACTGCAATGAGTCGAGTTTGCTTAGGGGGCTGGAAATAATGCATGTCACAACCAGCCTCTCAAAGCACTTCTTGAAGGTAGATTTCAGAGCTACTAGGTCATAGTCATTACAGCACGTTACTGTACCTCATTTTCCTTTCCTACCTGGATAATAGCGGTCTTCTTAAAGCAGGAGAGAACCACAGGTTGAAGTAAGGAGAGGTTAAAATGTCTGCAAGTACATCTACCAGCTGATCTGTGCAGGATCTGAGGACATGACCAGGCTCTCCATTCTTGCTGGAAGCTTTACACAAGTTCACTCTCTGGAAAACAGGTGAGACTGTTGCATTGGAAGCTTTCAGGGTGATTGTTGACAATTCATTCCACTTTTGTTCAAAATGCACATTGAGTGTGTTAAGCACATAAGCAAGTTATCTGCTGTTGATGATGTTGCCTAAGTTGTTTTCGTAGCCAATTAGAGAAGGTAAGCCCTGTCACAATTGACGGCTGCTCTGGAACTTGATTTTAGACTGGCATTGCTTCTTGACGAGACATCCCTGTTAGTTTTACAAAGATTGTATCTTATTTCTTATATAGGTTGGGGTAACCTGACTCGAACACTGCACGGAGTGGATCTAAAAACGCAAACACGAGGAAATCGCAGATGCTGGAATTTCAAGCAACACATATAAAAGTTGCTGGTGAACGCAGCAGGCCAGGCAACATCTATAGGAAGAGGTGCAGTCAACGTTTCAGGCGGAGACCTGACGAAGGGTCTCGGCCCGAAACATTGACTGTACCTCTTCCTATAGATGTTGCCTGGCCTGCTGCGTTCACCAGCAACTTTTATGTGTGTTACAGAGTGGATCTCCTGTTTTCCAGTTTTGGAACACCTGGTTTGATGCCTTTGGTACAAACTTTCCTTAATCCTGCTTCCCAAATCTTAATCACCATCTCTACCTCCCAAATCACCCTGACCATTTCTGTCCCTATCATTTTGCTTAATATCTGTACAAGTCCTTTGGACCTGATTTCTGCTCTTTCCACACACATTCTCTGTATTTGGGGCCATTGTCATATTAGTCACTATTGGGGAAGATTGGCAATCACAGGAGGTGGTATGAATTCATCTAAATGGATAGAAAATCATAAGTGACCATCCCTTAAAGTACTTCAAACAGTGGAATTTATATCAAGCAACTAGGTGAGGGTATTGATCCAAAATGTTCATCCATACTGTGTTTTTTTGTGTGTGCTTCACTGTACTACATTTGCAGTGGAACCTAAAACTACACTTAGGGTGAATGAAGGAACTAGACATATTTGAGGAAATGAGCCAAGGGTAATAACTGGAAGGTAGTGTGCCTGCTCCATAAATGGGTAGGTTATGAATGTCAGAACTTTATTTTCTATGAGCACCTACTGTAAATCAGTCAAGTAACTCTACCTAAGAGTAAAAGTAGATGTGATTTAATTAATGGAATCATCTGCACAGTTCCTAAGAAAATCATAATCAGAATTATTACCCACTAAATTTTAAACACTTTTCCAAGTAGGACTCATGTTAAGAGATTAAAAATTGTCTGCCAGTTGGTTTAAAAGTACATTTTTCTACATACTCTATTTACTTTGACCAGCTAATACCTTTAGAAGGAAACACACATCTGAAGTCATTGATCAATGTCACAGGATGATATTTTGTCAAACATTAAGTGTTGATTCAGCCTCCTCTATATCACAGATAAAAACATGTTAAGGAAAAGTTGAAACAGTAAAGAATGAAGACCTTATTAACAGTACATAATTTTTAAAATATTCACTTTAGGGATCTGGGCATCACAGATCAGCATATATTACTCAGCTCTTGTTGCCTGTGAGAAGGAAAACATACTCACAAGGATACAGGAACAGAATTTGGTCACTTAATCAATTCTGCTATCTCTTTGCAACCCAAATCTAAATTTAAGCATACATGAAAAAAAATTCCTGACTTACTGGTGGAGCTTATGGGAAGAGGGACATGGAGTTAAATTAGAGATCAACAATGAATTGTGGTACAAATTGATTGATTAAATAGCTTAATCCTGATTCTGTATCCTTCTGGGTATGTTCATCAGAAGTGAAAGAAGGCATCTTGCTACCACCTTCTCAAGGACAATAGATGTGGATAATAATTGCTGAACTATGATACCCAGATCTTAAAAATGAACATTAATAATTGATTACGGATGAGGTCTTCGTTCTTCCTCTTACTGGTAGAGAGGTACTCCACAATGAGTACTTCAGCTCAGATAAAAATGATGAGTCTGTGCTGAAGACTACTGCGAATTTGATAAGGAGAGGTATGATTTAATATGAGGAAAATTCAATGTTACCAATGATCATTTGCCTCGGCCAGAGAACCTGTTTTCTGCTTCATCTAAGGATCTGGCAGGGACTTCCAAAACGTACTTGTTGTCAGGAACAAGTTTCAGTGGTAGGTGAGCATAAGATCCAAGCTTGGAATATTCTGGCTGATCCATCAAGTTCCAACAAGATCATTTTTGACCAAAAACTACATATCAAGTGTGTGTCTCTGTTTCAAAGCAACACACATGCAAACAGGCACACACATACATACATACATAGACAAACATGTGCACACACAGATACACAAAATTAACAGTCCTACTTCCAAAAAGAATGCAATCCTTATGAGCATTAGTCAAACATTTGCGTCCAAAGGAGTTTACCAGAGTACTGATATTTGCTTTCACTACTGTTGCCAATAACATTTGGTTAAAAGAGTATATAGCACTGCGTTTACAAAGAACATGATGTTTAGGGGAGACTTTCTATGGATGAACTGAAGTCTCAACAGCTGCACAACATGAGTGGAATGTGGAGCAAAAGAAAAAATGTTTACCATGGTGTGCACTACAGGAGAAGTCATTTCAAGGCATGTGTTGGCCATCTGTTTTGTTTTTGATTAGTTATTTTTACCTCATTTCTTAATAACCTAAGCAAAACACATTGCATCAAGGAAATGTGGTGAGAGAATTATGAGATGTAAACCAGTTTCATCTAGTTTTACTGGTTTAAGCTTAGATCATGGAGTTAACTACAGGTGTTAGCATAATTTCAGACTAATTGATTGTTCGGCTTTTGGGATTTATAATTCAAATTAATCAATCTGTATATGGTTTAGCAAATATCACAAGATGAGCAGTGCTTCTATTGTAGAAAAGAGAAACTTTCAGATCTAGCAACACATTTTGAGAGATCAGTCGAAGTGGTTGTGTCATTTGTATGGTCATCCTCATTAAGCCTTTATTTCAACAAAATTAAACATCAGCAGGCTTTGTAGCATTCTGTTTTGATAAGTGGTAAAACACAGAACTCTTTTTCTGATTTTCAGCACTGTACTGCTGCTCATGTTTTCCTTCCTGTCCTGTATTTAGTTTGGTGATTTTTCAGTCTATGGAACAGTGATCAGAAGACTTTGAATAGCCACATTACTTTTAAGAAAAGTGATTAAAATAATAAACTCACAATGTTTGATGAGAGCCTGGCTTGAGTTGTTACTCATTATCCCATGATTTGTTTTAAATGGTGGATGATAATTTACAAGGACACTCGCAAGAAATGTTGGTCAAATTATTTGTTTTGGTTTTCAAACCTGAATTGTTATGGCTTAAATTATATTGAAATTCATCATCCCATCACTTGGAAGCATTGTCATAGCAGCATAAATGACAATCAGGGCATCTGGCTGTCTCACAAAGCACAATTGATCCATTTTTTACTCCATGGACACTGTTCCTTTTTAACCGAAGAAGGAATGAAATTACTTCTCACCAAAGGTTGGTTCTCACGTTCTTTTTCAGATTGATGTATAGGTAGAAGGTTTATTATTTTAAAAGTTATATTTCCTTTTTACTTGTCTACATAATGAAAATAGCTACCCGTACAAGATTTAAAGTAGTCATTCTGTGATCTTGTTTTGTATATTTTATATATCCACTGAAGCCATGCAACTGTGACCTAGTTTCTATAGCATGTCATAAAGATGTTTACCTTTCTGAATGTCAATTAACAATATTAGTCACGTTTATATATTTTACATGTGAATAGAATGAGATTATTCACTCCAACAAGCCACTCACCTCTTTGAATGAGGTATGCTTGAGCTGGGTCTCATCTCTTTCTTCCATATTTGATCTCTCAATATGCCAGTTAAATAAAAAAGTCTTTCAAATCCAATTCAGAAATTTTAATTGGAATTTCAAGTGCTATAATATAGCAATAATATGTATCTTTGTTGTTGTTCAGTCATTAACTTGAGTCCTACTCTTTGTGACCTCATGGATGTTAGAGTCCATAGGGTTTTCATGGCAAGATACAGAAGTAGATCACCAGGCCTTTCTTCCATGCAGACACTGCTAATGCCAGTGTTGGGTGCCGGCTGGGTTTGAGCTCAGGCCCATTTACCTTGAAGTCCATTGCTGATGCCACTACACCACCAGCCAGCCCAAATATGGACCTAGCTTCCGTTTATATAGAAAAGGAATATGTATCTAGCTTCTTTTTATACAGAAAATTGGCCTTTGTTATTTTTGCCACAGGATATTTATGTGTTTTTTCTTTATGTGTTTTTTCTTTATACTCTACATGCCATTGGGTAACTAATTTTTATTTCTAGATATATTTTGTCTATATGGTCTGGTATGGAAACAGTAGTGCCTAAGAACTGAAAAGCACACAAAAACTGGTGGATACAGCCCAGTTCATCACAGGAAAAGCCCTCCCCACCATTGAGCACAGACACAAAGAGCGTTACAGCAAGAAACCAGCATCCATCCTCAAAGACTCCAACCATCCAGTCCATGCTGTCTTCTCGCTGCTACCATCAAGGAGTACAGAAGCCTTCGGCCCTATACCATCACGTTTTATCACCCTTCAGTCATCAGGCTCCTGAACCAGCATGGACACCTTCACTCACCTCAACACTGAACTGATCATTGAAGATGAACTCACCTTCAAGAACTCTACAACTCAAGTTGTCAGTGTTATTTGTTTATTTATTTTTATTTGTTTCTTTTGTATTTGCTTCATTTCTCAGTCTTTATATGTAGTTTTTCATTGATTCTGTTGTACTTCTTTATTCTATTGTGAATGCTTGCAAGAAAATGAACCCCAGGGCAGTATTTGGTGACATGTACGTACTTTGACAATAAACTGACTTTTAACTTTGAACTTGGATCAGTTCTGTCATTGTCACTACTTACATTTTTAGTTTTCCCTTTTTATAATAAGCTGTACTAGCCAACTGCCAAAAACTATTTGAATTACTTATGCGTTTTGTGAAATTGAACCAGTCTCATTGCATTGTTTAGTTCAATATAATTTTTGAATTACTTCCAAATACCACTGGAATCTTTTCATTATGTTTTTAAACAATTGCCAGTATCATCTCTTAATGGGACAATCCAGGCTATGTACAGATGGCTGATGAAGCAATTTATATGCTGAGATGTCAAAACAAAGAATTTAAATTGCTGTACAACTTTTTCTCCAAAAATACAATCAGATCATTGCAAAACAAAACACAACACTGCTGGAATGGGTCAGGGAAGCATCTGTAGAGGGAAATGGACAGTTCAGATCCTTCATCTACGTTGAAAGAAGAGATGAAGCCATAAAGAGCTAAAGTCGTAAGAGAGGAAGGGGTAGATCCAGATGAGGAGAGGTGATTGGTGATTGCCTTCATCTGTCACCTCCCAGTCTCTGTTGCTACTTTCACTCTTCCTTCCTCCATCTACCAATCACCCCTCCTCAATTGAGTACAACTATTGCTTACTGATTCTTATCCCAACTCTCTCTGTTACCTCTTTATACTGTCTCTTTCACTTCTACTCTTGCAGTCCAGTTGAAGAATCTTGACCCAAAATGTCAACTGTTCATTTCAATAGACAATAGACAATAGGTGCAGGAGTAGGCCATTCAGACCTTCGAGCCAGCACCGCCATTCACTGTGATCATGGCTGATCATCCACAATCAGTACCTTTTTCCTGCCTTCTCCCCATATCCCTTGACTCCGCTATCTTTAAAAGCTCTATCTAACTCTTTCTTGAAAGAATCCAGAGAATTGGATTTTATTTTATTTTATTTTATTTCCTTCTACAGATGCTGCCTGACCCACCGAGTTCCTCCAGCACTATGGATTTTTATTTTATCTCTGAAGCCCAGCATCTTCAGTCTGTTGTGCTCCCAATCTGATCAATACATCTGCCTTCATATTTCCAATTGTTGCACTATTTTCAGCTGCTTTGGAATATACTGCATAATGTAAATGGAATAAGGTGAAGAACATCAAAATATTGGGACATTTAAAGCTAAATATACTCCAAGGAAAGTAACAGAAAAACTGATGTTCCTATTAATATTTCCATGAAATATAATGGAAGGGCTAGGCTGCACAGGTCTTTGAAGACTTATCATACCTTCTTCATAGAGTCATTCCGTTCAGAAACAGTGCCCGAGCTACCAAGTCAATGTCAATGCCTGGGTAAGAAACTTCACAGAACTTATTTGAAGCTTATTTACTTGCTTTTGATTGGATCAAAATTAAAATTATATAGCTATAGAGTTGTAGAGGAACACAGTATGAATACTGGTCCTTTGGAAGTCTGCAATGACCATCAATCACCTGTTTTTACATCAATCCTACTTGGGAGTCCTTGTACAGATTCTCTAAATGTTAACGCGCAGTTAATTTGATGGTAAGGAAGCCAAATGCAAAGTTAGCATTCATTTCAAGAGGACTGGAGTATAAAAGTAAGGATATAATGCTTTTATAAGATATTGGTCAGGCTGCACTTGGAGTTTTGAGCAGTTTTGGGCCTCTTATCTAAGAAAGGATATGCTGGAATTGGAGAGGATCCAGAGGAGTTTCACCAGAATGATCCTGGGAATGACGGTAAACTTTTGAGGAGAATTTGTCTGATGTCTCTGGGATTGTATTTGCCGAAGTTTAGAAGAATGGGTGAGGATCTTATGGAAACCCATCAAATATTGAAAGGCCTAGATAGAGTGGTCATGGAGAGGAAATCAATTTAGAGCAGTGATAAGGAGGAAGTTTTTTTTTAGCCAGTGTCATGAGCTCTTGAGCACCTGAATTTACAAATCAATATCTCAATTAGAATTGTTAAGCCCTTGGGTTTTCAATTTAATTTAACCTTGCTAAGTTAATTGTGGCTGGCACACTTTTCCCGCAGTACTGTGATTATTTAAAGAAGACTCTCAGCTTGTGCTTTGGGGTTGTGGGGTTAGGGGTCATTTTGTTGAAGTGGATGAATTACCTCATGGTTTTGCTCAGTCACTCCTCTGAAGATCTGATTCTGATGCTTAACCTCTTCCTGGGGATCCTGCCATCCCTCCGCACCTTGGTCCAGTCCTTTGTGAGTACACCATGATATCCAGGTGGTGGTGAATCTATGGAATTCATTGCCACACATGGCTGTGGAGGCCAAGTCGTTGTGTATATTTAAAATAGAGGTTAACAAGTTCTTGATTTGTACTGTAAATGCATGAATGGTTATGGGGAGAAGGCAGGTGAATAGGGATAAGAGGGATAATAAATCAGCTATGATGGAATGGTGGAGCAGATTCGATGGGCTGAATGGCCTTATTCTGCTACTGTCTCTTATGGTCATGCGAACTCCACATTGACCACACTTAGGATCATGATTGAATTTGGGTTGCTGAAGTTGTGTGGCAGCAGATCTGTGAGCTGTGTATTCAGTCTTCAGTCTTCAGCTTTAACAGATGAAAAACCTCCAGCTCAATTTTCTTTTAGTGCAAGATAAAAATATTAGTTCAAAGGCCAATCATAGTTGCTTAGCTTTCAGTTACCTCCTTTGAAGTAGACATGCGTTCATAAACACATTGCACAACATGCACATTCCATTATGCAAAATTACTTGAAAGACGTAATTACAGTTCTCACAGATTTATAACTAAAGCAACATTACACTCTGAACACCAGGTAAGAGTTTAGGATTTGGTGATGCAGAGCCCTTGGCCTTTGAACACCTTGATAACTTTGTTCTCTAGATCTCAGGTAAGCTGTAGTTTCACATGAATGTTGACCGTGGAACAATGTCCCTCTGTAAAGGCACTTGAAGAACAGCAAAAATAGGCTTGTATAACTTGCAGTAATATTTGTATAAATATAATTTGAAGTGAACAGTAGGCAAATATTGATAATAGTGAGATGAAATTCTGAACATAGGGAGACATCCTTTGCTGTGAAATTGCTTAATTCTCTATGTGAATATTAAAAATGGATTTGTTTGCTGTTTAAAATTTGATCCTGATTTACCAATAAGAAAATTACTTTAAAAAATTCTTGCATGATCTTCACAACTAAAATGTGCAAGATTGTTTTTGAAATGTTTGTTTAATAGTATGTACATAAAACCTAGACCATCCCAATGAATCTTTTATTTCCTGTTTGACTCGAGTTGAAATTCAGTAACTGTCTTCAAATTTAATCCATGTGCCTTTCTTACACGTGTTTGTCACAAACATGGCATTTTTTTCAAAAGTCTGTGTAGTTCTAATTTGACTTTTTATGAGTCAAATGTGGTAGACTGCAATTATTCTGGTGATTTGGATCTGACAGGATTACAAGAGTTAGATGTGGTGATCAGTAACCTCCAATTTTGCAGAATTTACAGTTTTTGATATAATGGAATAGTATATTATGCCGTATGATTCACCCGGCTCTGACCCACTTATAACTGGCACCAAGATGAAATACTAATATGAAATCGTAATTCTGTCACAGAAGAAATGTTGGCAAGGGTTACAAATGGAATATTTTGTGCACCTGGAAAAACATTTTGTTTGCCCACAATGGTAGATAAAAAAAGCTCTTGCTTGGCTTTTGAGAAAGGTGTTTCAAATAAGGAAAGGATTTTCTCATAATTAGTACTTCCTGTAGTTACTCTACCATCTGCAAAAAATATCAGTTATTAAAATGTGTAAGAATTACTCTGCTCTCTGCAGATTCCAGTTTTCAGGTGCTTGGTTACAGTTCTTGCTTTTTGCATTTGTTGATGCGTGCACAATTTAACATCATATTTTATTATGTATCTTGTTCACAAAGGCGGCCAGCAAGTTTATTGAATGCACATGCAAAATTCCAAGCGACTGCTGCATTCAATAATAGCCTTATGGGCTCTACTTTAACAAATCAGTATTATGTTTCATTTGTTGCTCTTTAATTAGGAGACATTGTGTACTTTAATATGTGACACATGTTTTATGAAAAAAAACTGGCATACTATGATCCCATGAAAAGAAACCATGCTGTGGCTTTTCTTTTTAATATTGTAATTGTGCAGATTTGGCTGACAATATGCAAACATTTAATTTCTGCTGTTCACTGTTGGAGCAATATTTTTTCCCAAACCTCATCACAGCCAAATAGTTTAACATTTGTTTTATTTTGTTCTTCTCTTTACTCTTTATAATTGCATGCACACATTGCTAAGCAATTGCTCTTGGATGCTCTGCAGTAAGAGGGACTGAAACTCTGGAAAGCTCAAGAAGAAATCCCCTCTGCAAAGAAATCAGCTCTTTTCTTGCTCTACCCCAAAACAGAAGAAAAAATGGGTATCTTCACTCAAGAATGCTGACTTATAAATTATGTGTTTATCTTTTTGAAAGGAAGTTTAAATAGAATGGATGCAGGACTATTTTAAAAGTTTGTCAGATTCAACAATTTTATTATATTTGTTATTCTCACATAATTGTAGGAATTTTACTGATTGAGTAAATAACTCGATTTAATTACAACAGGCAAGGAGTGAAAATGGCCTTTGGTGTCACAGGTGTCTGGATAGATGCCTAACTGCAGCTTTTTTTTTTACTGCTGATCCATTGGAAGGAATAAACGAAAGGATGCAGAACATCTGAGAAAAGTGAAAGTTTGAACAATGATTGCAATAACTAAAGAGGGCCCAGAAGGGGCTTCTAACTCGGTGGGAGCCATTTGAAAGGCCACATTCTTTCCTGACTGCCTGTGGAGGTCTTGCTGTTCTCTAAAATGATAGCATCCCTATATGTAGTGCACACAGCAAAACACCTGCTGCGTCAAAATTTTAAAAAGTTCTGCTCTGTCTAGCGTGCATGACTTGCCAGATTCTATAAAACAGTGCAGCTTTGTTGAGGAATGTGGACCCTTCACAATTCAGTTTTCATAAAGGCAGTAGATCAAAATGTCCTTCATAAAATACAACATAAAAGAAACAGAAGCCTAGGGTGTTAATAGAGCGTAAATAGTCCTGTGGTGTGATATAACAGGTGTTTGTAAGACTATGGCAGAGCCGGATGATGTTCATGTAAACTCGTGTTATGCTGACTGATAGAACTATTAAACTTAGTTGGCTTACGTCTTTTGTTATGTTCTATAGTTCTACAAAACAATATATTCATTTATAATATAATCCAAATTCTTTAAGTACATCAAAGAAGAAATTGGAATCACTTGATAATACGTACTGGGGTCAATAATAGTGACTGATTAAATCTGAGTTAAAAGGTTGCTGGATAAATGGATGCGTCATAGCAACATGCTCAAAATGCTGGAGGACTGAAGCCAGATTAAGAAGGTAGTGGAGGGAAAGCTGTACAAGGTTGAGAGGTCATAGGTGTAACCCGGTAAAGGGTACATGTTTACCAGTGTAACCCAGTAAAGGGTACTGATGGGTCATAGGTGTAACCCGGTATAGGGTACTGATAGGTCATAGGTGTAACCCGGTAAAGGGTACATGTTTACCGGTGTAACCCAGTAAAGGGTACTGATAGGTCATAGGTGTAACCCGGTAAAGAGTACATGTTTACCAGTGTAACCCGGTAAAGGGTACTGATAGGTCATAGGTGTAACCTGGTAAAAGGTACATGTTTACCGGTGTAACCCGGTAAAGGGTACTGATAGGTCATAGGTGTAACCCGGTAAAGGGTACATGTTTACCGGTGTAACCCAGTAAAGGGTACTGATAGGTCATAGGTGTAACCCGGTAAAGAGTACATGTTTACCAGTGTAACCCGGTAAAGGGTACTGATAGGTCATAGGTGTAACCCGGTAAAGGGTACATGGGTGGGTGGGGGAAGGCGATGAAGTGAGAAACTGGAAGGTGAAAGGTGGAAGAAGTAAGGGACTGAAGAAGAAGAAATCTGGCAAGACAGAACAGTGGACCCCAGAAGAAGGGAAAGGAGGAGCAGGGCACTAGAAGGAGGTGAAGGGCAGGTGATGTGAAGAAAAGGAGTGAAAGGGGAACTAGAATGTGGAATGGAAGAAGAGAGAGAGAGGAGGGTGGAGAGGTTACCAGAAGTTTGAGAAATCAATATTCTTCCACTTGGTTGGAAATTACCAAGGTGTAATATGAGGTTTTGCTCTTCCAATCTCAACACACCACCAAGCTGGAAGCTACCCAGATAAAATATCAGGTGTTGCTCCTTCAACTTGAGATGCTCCATCACCTGCCAGCTTTCACTCCTTCCTTTCCTCTATCTTATTCTAATTTCTACCCCTTCCTTTCCAGACCTGATGGATGGTCTCGGCCTGAAACGTCGACTATTTATTGCTGCCTGACTTGTTGAGTTCTTACTGCATTTCATGCATGTTGCTCAAGATTTCCAGCATCTACAGAATCACTTGTGCTTATGTGTTTCATTATGTTATGCGCTTTTTATTTTCAATGATTGTTCAATATCACCGAAAATATTTTACTCTGCACCTTGTTTTTAAAATCAGCATATTTTCACTTTCATTCTGAGAAATACATTATTTCATTGTAAACTGTTCTGGAGTGGGATGCTTACTGCTTGAAATGGATTTGAGATACTTTGGAGTTCCAGAATGTGCTTGACAAGGTCATTTCTCGACCTAAAGATCTAAAAGATGGTGATGTTTCCCATAATATCCAAAATTGAATGTTCTCTCTTTCAATGACTGGAACATTCCTCTGGGCTAGAAAATCCAAAAGATGCCTCACCCTCTGCATCAAGAGATTGACTTCCACCAGGTACAATCATTTCAAACCTTAATAGTCTAATTTGATCATACGTATAATGGTATGATAGCGTGGTCTGCTAGGCTGTTTCATGGTCAAACACATAGGGTGTGTCTGGGTCCAAATGACAGATTTTTTTCCTCTGAGGGGGATGAGTGAATCAGATTACTAAATTCACAGTCATCATTTTATGAAAGGCTGTTTCACCAAATCATTAACAGAATTTAAATTTGAACTTGTATTCCTGGACTATTACTTCAGGCTCTGGAATTACCATTTGGCTAACTTGCACTGAACCACAATCAGTTTCTTGATGGTAGAAGCTGCAGGTTTGGAAATAATTGTCAGAGTATAAAAGGCTGGTAACTGTAGTGCATTTCATAAATGGTAAATACTGCAGCCACAGTGCACTAATCGTGGAAGGAATGTCTATTTAAGGTGTTGATTGGAATTTCAGTCACAAGTGGGCTGCTTTGTCCTGAATGTTGACAAGCACTGGTGGAAGACATCTGACTTGTACCTTATGGACTGTGGATAGGCTTTGGGGTGCCAGAAGGCGAGTCATCCCTTTCAGGAAACCTAGCCTTTAACTTTGTGCCTAGGGATAGTATTTATGCGACTGGGCCAAATACGTTTCTGGTCATTGAGAACCCCACCCAAGATGCTGATGATAGGGCATTCAGCAATGGCAATCCCATTGAAAGTCAAGAGTAAGTGCATGGGCTCTTGCTTGATGGAGATAGTCATTTTGCTAGCTAATGTAACTTGGCAGATTTCAACCCTTGTCTAGGTCAAGAGTTACTTTCAGGCATGGACTGCTTCATTTGCAGGGGAACCACATTTTGAAATGAATAGAGGTAATCATCAAAGAACATTTCCACTGAGACCTTATAATGGAAAGGAGGACGGCTGATGAGCACCTTCAGTGATATCTGTGGGACAAGATAATTGACCTCAAACAGCTACAATCCCCTTTCTTTGTGCAGCGTATGACTCCGGAAACTGGATGATTTCCATTTGATGACCAGTAAGTCCAGTTTTACCAGGTGCTTTGACGCAAATGTGCTGTTAATGTCATGGGCAGCCAATCTCCTCACCTCTGTAATTCAATTCTGGTCCGTGCTTGGACATAAGCTGTGGTGACGTAAGTGATCCCAACGAGTTCCAAAACGGGAATTTGGTAAGTTGATTGTTAGTAAGTGTCATTTGATGGTGCTGTTGATACCAGCTTCCATTACCCCACTGATGGTTAGGAGTGAACTGATTTGGTGGTAATTAGCCAGAATGAATCAGTTCTACTTTGTGTGAACAGAACATTTCCGGGCAGTTTTCCACCTTGTGGGTAGGCGCTGATGTTGCAGCTGTATTGGAACTATTAGACTAGAGCCTATTCAGTTTCTGAAGCCTAGGCCTTCAGTATTAAAGTTGAGATGTTACCCGGCCGCATTAGCTTTGCTGTAGCCAGTACTTTCAGGTGTTTCTTGATATCAAGTAGCATGAATCAAATTGATCAAAAATAGCTTTGGTTGGAATTTTGGGAGGAAGCTTCAGTGGATTATCAACATCACAACATCTGGCTGCAAATACTTGGTTTTAGTATTCACAGGCTGGGCCTTACTGTAGTTGAGCGCAGAGAGATTAGAGTCTGCTCCTCTTCTGCAGTTTCATTGTTCATTTCATGACCAGATGCAACAGGAATGCAGGGTTTCGATCTGACCCATTCATTATGGAATTGTTTGGCTCTATCTGTTGTCATATGTTTTGTATGCATATACAAGAGTCTGTTGCCAGGGTAACACCATGTGTGTAGGGCTATCTTTCGCTCTCTCGGTGTACTCTTCCATACTCTTTAAACAAGGGTCAGTATGCTGGCTTGAATATAATGGCTGAGTGGCAGATAAGCATCATGTTACAGATTGTAGTAATATATATTTCTGCTGTTGCTGGTGGTTCACAATGCTTTATGGATGCTTAGTTCTTAGATGTCAAGTTTGTTCTAAGTTCACTGTCTTTGGTGCCACACAATATGATAGAATGTATCTTAAATTGAAGGTGGGACTTTGTGTTTGGAATAAATGTGTGGTAGTCATGTTCAAATGTAATTATGGGTGGTTATACCTGCAAAAGGCTGAATAGTGAGGACAAGGGCAGCGATTGTTTTAGGCCTTGTGATGTATGTCACCATCTGATGTAGGCCTACTTTGATAGCTGTATCACTTGGGAACTGGCCAGCTTGGGTCGCTGGTCATGCTATCAAGCCACACTTGATGATGGACGTTGAAGGCATCTGCCTGAATATGTTCTGCACTCCTGTTGCTTTCAATGCTTCTTCTAAGTTTTGTTCAACATGCAGGGGCACTGATTCATCAGCTGAGGTAGGAGACTGGCTGGTAATCTGGAGGGTTCCTTATTCAGGTTTGACCTGATGTCATGAAATTTTATGGAATCCAGGATCAAGGTTGAGGACTCCTTCCTGTCTATATACAAATGTGCCACCTTCTTTGAAAGATCCCGTCATCCCAGTGAGAAAGGGCATAGCTGGCTAATAGCGTGTTGTCTGTAAAATTTGTGAACATAACTGGTCAGTCTGATGGTTGTCTTGTCTTTGGGACAGACTCCCATATGAGGCACTAATTCCCAAATGTTCATGAGGAGGACAATGTAAGATTGAATGTCTCAGCCTTGTCAGAATCTGGTGCCCAGCTCATTGCATGATGGTACATCCAGTTTATTTTTTAGGTTTTAACACAATGATGATGACATATATGAAATGCTTGACAGACATCTCAAAGGGTATTTAAGAGCTAACCATATTTCTGGAGAAGAAAGAGAAATAAAATAGTTTGGGAAAGGAGACAATAGGAAGAACAGAAAGGAGAGAACCAAAAACTTACAAAAGCAGCCATTCTCATTTGTTTAAAACCTCTTTCTATATTTTGTTGTCTCAATTGTTGAGGATAAGGTGATACGTAATGGTGAGCTGAGAATGTTCA
This sequence comes from Mobula hypostoma, assembly GCF_963921235.1. Taxonomy (NCBI): domain Eukaryota; kingdom Metazoa; phylum Chordata; class Chondrichthyes; order Myliobatiformes; family Myliobatidae; genus Mobula; species Mobula hypostoma. The sequence continues at coordinate 48,143,823 of NC_086098.1, forward strand.
CAGAACATAGCACTAGCTGTACGATTAACGACCAGAAGAGAGATCCAGAATAATCCATGATAATAGAAGAAATCTGCATTATTAAGATTGAAGTGAGTGTGAGTAATCGAGTGAAGCTACTTCCATTATATTGTTCCCTTTGATAAAAGAGTTTGCATAGCTTCTTTAAGTAACCAAGGAGAGATGTTGAACTGCATTCTGCAGGACATACATACCACAGTTAACGATGCAGGGGTATATTGGCAAGTTCTTTTATTATTGTCACATGTACCAAGGTAGAGTGAAAACTTGCCTTGCATATCGTTCATTCAACAATGCACTGAGGAGTATAAGGTAAAAGAATAATAGAACACAGAAAAAAGGGTTACAGTACAGAGAAAGTGCCGTGCAGGTATATATTAATGTGCAAGGTCCACGTCAAAGTAGATTGTGATGTCAGGAGTCCATCTTATCATATTAGAGAAACATTCAGTTGTCTTATAACCATTGGAAAAAAGCTGTCCTTGAGCATGGTGTGACTTGCCTTCAGACTTTTCTATTTTCTGCCTGAAGGGAGCGGAGAGAGGAGAGAATGTCCGGGGTGGGTAGGATCTTTGATTATGCTGGCTACTTTACTGAGGCAGCAAGAAGTATAGACAAAGGAGAAGCTGGCTTTTGTGATGTGCTGATCTCTCCACAATTTCTTGAAGAAATGGGAAGATCAGTTGCCACACCAATCCATTATGCATCCAGACAGAAAAGTTTTCCATGGCGCACTATTCAAGAAAGGGAGTAGGGTTAGCCCAAGAAATTATAGACCAGTGAGTCTTACCTCAATGGTTGGTAAATTGATGGAGAAGATCCTGAGAGGCAGGATTTATGAACATTTGGAGAGGTATAATATGACTAGGAATAGTCAGCATGGCTTTGTCAAGGGCAGGTCGTGCCTTATGAGCCTGATTGAATTTTTTGAGGATGTGACTAAACACATTGATGAAGGTAGAGCAGTAGATGTAGTGTACATGGATTACAGCAGGCATTTGATAAGGTACCTCATGTAAGGATTATTAAGAAAGTAAGGAGGCATGGGATCCAAGGGGACATTGCTTTGTGGATCCAGAATTGACTTGCTCACAGAAGGCAAAGAATCGTTGTAGATGGGTCATATTCTGCATGGAGGTCGGTGACCAGTGGTGTGCCTCAGGGATCTGTTCTGCGACCCTTACTCTTCGTGATTTTATAAATGACCTGGATGAGGAAGTGGAGGGATGGGTTAGTAAATTTGCAGATGACACAAAGGTTGGAGGTGTTGTGGATAGTGTGGAGGGCTGTCAGAGGTTACAGCGGGACATTGATAGGATGCAAAACTGGGCTGAGAAGTGGTTGATGGAGTTCAACCCAGATAAGTGTGAAGTGGTTCATTTTGGTGGGTCAAATATGATTGCAGAATATAGTATTAATGGTAAGACTCTTGGCAGCGTGGAGGATCGGAGGGATCTTGGGGTCCGAGTCCATAGGACACTCAAAGCAGCTGCGCAGGTTGACTTTGTGGTTAAGAAGGTGTACGGTTTATTGGCCTTCATCAATCATGGAATTGAATTTAGGAGCCGAGAGGTAATGTTGCAGCTATATAGGACCCTGGTCAGACCCCACTTGGAGTACTGTGCTCAGTTCTGGTCGCCTCACTACAGGAAGGATGTGGAAGCCATAGAAAGGGTGCAGAGGAGATTTACAAGGATGTTGCCTGGATTGGGGAGCATGCCTTATGAGAATAGGTTGAGTGAACTCGGCATTTCCTCCTTAGAGCGACAAAGGAGGAGAGGTGACCTGATAGAGGTGCATAAGACGATGAGAGGCATTGATCGTGTGGATAGTAGAAGTTTTTTCCCAGGGCTGAAATGGTTGCCACAAGAGGACACAGGTTTAAGTTGCTGGGGAGTAGGTACAGAGGCGATGTCAGAGGTAAGTTTTTCACTCAGAGTGGTGAGTGTGTGGAATGGACTGCCGGCAATGGTGGTGGAGGCGGATACAATAGGGTCTTTGAAGAGACTTTTCGATAGGTACATGGAGCTTAGAAAAATAGAGGGCTATGGGTAAGCCTAGTAATTTTTAAGGTAGGGGTGTGTTTGGCACAACCCTGTGGGCCGAAGGGCCTGTATTTTGCTGTAGGTTTTTCTATGTTTCTATGTTTCACTATAAAAATTTCTAAGTGTCGACAGGACATACTGAGTTTCTTCAGCCTTGTGAGGAATTAGAGGTGTTGGTGAGATTCCTTCATCATGACATCAGTGTGGTTGGACCAGGGCAGGTTACTGGTGATTTCACACTTAGCAACATGAAGCTTTCAACCCTCTCATCCTCAACACTATTGATGTAGATAGCATGTGCACCACTCCACTTTCTGAAGGCAATGAGAAGCTCTTTTGTTTTGCTGTCATTGAGGGAAAAGTTGTTGTCATGACACCATTTAACTAAGCTCACTAACTCCTTCCTGTACTCTAACCCATCATTATTTGAGATGCGGCGCACTACGGTTGTATCATCTGCCAATCTGTAGATGGAGTTAAGAGCATAATTTGGGTAGAGTAGGAGGCTGAGGACCCCCCCCCTTTGGCACCAGTGTCGAGAATAATTGTGGCAAGGTTGTTACTGCTTAACCTTATTGGAGTCTTCTGGTCAGGACAACATGGATTCAGTTGCAGTAGGAGAGAAGATATTGACTGTAATGGTGAAATAATTGAGAAACCCCCTCTGAATAAGTTGGCATGAACATATTGAGTATAAAAACTGTGCCTGATCAACAAAATATCCCATCACACGCCTGATCTGAGAATTTTAGATGGAGAAGGAGCACTGACCAAACAAAAGGTGAGTATTTCAATCTAAGGTCCTCACTGCCTATGGATGCTCATAACACTGGTGACATTCCCCAGCCCCACAGGGATGTTGACAATGGCAGTGCCATTGAAAATCAGATATGGTAATGCTCTTGTTTGATTGAGACAGCAATTGCCTTGCATTTATAAGGTACAAATGTAATCTATCAAATGATGGCTTAAGCCACGATGTTGCTAAACCTTGCTGTAAACGGGCAATTTTGAATGAAGCTGAGTATTGTGGCATCGTCAGTGGATTGCTCCACTCATATCCTTATAAAGCAAATAAAATCACAAACTAAAAAGTACATTTTTATTGATTAAATATCATTATCCTGAAGCACACATCTAATTTTATAATTATAACATATCATTACTTAACTACAGAAATTATAATTGTTACAAAAACAAAGTGTTCTTATTGTTACTAATATTTAGAAAATGTTTATAAGATTATAGACCACAAGACATAGGAGCAGAATTATGCTATCTGGCCCATTGAGTCTGCTCCACCATTCAATTATGGCTGATCCTTTCTATCCCCTCCTCAGCCCCACTCCCCAGCCTTCTCCATATACCCTTTGATGCTGTATCCATTCAAGAGCCTATCAATCATTGCCTTAAATACTCCCAAAGACCTGGCCTCCATGGATGCATGTGGTTACAAATTCCACAAAAATTCACCATCCTCTGGCTAAAGAAATTACTCCATACTTCTGTTCCAAATGGATGCTCATCTATCCTGAGACTTTTGCTTTCTTGTCCTAGACTCTCCCACCATGGGAAACGTTCTTTCCACATCTAATTCTGTCCAAGCCTTTCAACATTCGAAATGTTTCAATGAGATCCCCGCTCATCTTCTAAATTCCAGCAAGTGCCAGCCCAGAGCCATCAAATGTTCCTCATATGATAACCCTTTCATTCCTGGAATCATCCTTGTGAACTTTCTCTGAACCGTCTCCAATACCAGCACATGAGAAGCCCAGAACTGTTCAAAATACTCAAGGTGAGGACTCACCAGTGCCTTATAAAGCCTCAGCATTACATCCCTGCTCATGTATTCTAGACCTCTTGAAATGAGTGCTAATATTGCATTTGCCTTCCTCTCCACCAACTCTACCTACAAGTTAACTATTAGGTTGTTCTGCACAAGGACTCCCAAGTCCCTTTGTAAGTCAGATTTTTGGATTTTCTTCCCATTTAGAAAATATTCTGCACATTTATTTCTTCTACCAAAGTCCATGACCATGCATTTTCTAACATTGTATTTCCTTTGTCACTTTCTTACCCAGTCTCCTAATCTGTCTAAGTCCTTCTGCAGCCTACCCATTTCCTCAAAACTACCTGCCCCTCCATCAATCAGGTATCATCTGCAAACTTGGCAAAAAAGCCATCTGTTCCATTATCTACATCATTGATATACAGCATAAAAAGAAGCAGTCCTGACACTGAGCCCTGTGGAACACTTGTAGTCACTGGCAGCCAACCAAAGAAGGATCCTTTTATTCCCACTCACTGCATCCTACCCATCAGCCAATGTTCTAACCATGCTCGTAGCTTTCCTGTAATACTATGGGCTCTTAACTTTGCAAGCAGCCTCATGTGTGGCACCTTGTCAAAGGTCTTCTGAAGTCCAAATATACAACATCCATGACATCCCCTTTATCTATCCTACTTGTCATCTCCTCAAAGAATTCCAACAGGAATAATAGTGTTTATAATTTTCTGAAATTGGTATTTGGCACAACTGGCCTAAGCCAGTGTTTATGCTTCACATGAGCAATTGTTCATCTGATTTTATCTAATCGTGTCCACACAAGCATTGATACCTTTCTTCATCATTTACTTAACTAGCTTCTCCTTAAAGATAATGATTGAAAATCAAATAACTGCAGATAGTGGAAATCTGAAAATAAAACAGAGAATATTGGAAACACTCAGCAGGCTTAACTGCATCTGTGGAGACATTGCATTTCTTTGTCTGGCATAGGCAAGAAAGTATAATTTCATACTAACTGCTACACTATCTGTAGTTGCCCGATCATATATTTCTTTTCCTTGATCACCTTCTCTACAACTAAAAATGGACTTTTTTTCTCTCTCTCCCATTTCTAATGAAAGATACTGGACTTGAAGCGATAACTGTTTTACTTTCCACAAATGTTGCCTGAACTCCAGCATTTTCTGTTTTAACTTTTCTGTAAAAACATCTTTCTTTAACTATTCCATGTGGTAGCAATTTCTACAGTCCAGCCACTAACAGGGTAAAGAATTTTCTGTGATCTTTTTATTTCAGTTTACTGGTGACTATATTACATATTGTATATGATATCTAGATATGGTCTTTCCTCACAATTCTATGATTCATTCATTTATTGGGATGTAACAGTGCCCAGTAAAGGTGTTACCATAATGCTGTTGGATAAGGAATTTCAGGAGAAGCCAAAGATAATAAAGGTAAGTAAGATTATATATATGTATAAACGTCGTTATTTTTCTTGGACGCATAGAAGCTTTCATTAATCAATAGGTGCTAAGAATGTCTTTTACACATTAGTGTAGTGGTTAGCCTAATGCTTCACAGTGCCAGCGACTCAGATTCAATTCTACACTATCCGTAAGGAGTTTCTGTGTTTTCCCCGTGACCATGTGGGATTCTACAAGGTGCTCTGGCTTGCTCCCACATTCCAAATACAGATGGGTGAGTTGACACCAGAAGCATGGTGTCACTGGTGGGCTGCCTCCAGCACTTCCTCAGACTGTGCTGTTCATTGATGCAAGTGACACATTTCACTTCATGTTTTAATATTTCAATGCTCTGTACAGATACAAATAAAGCTAACCTATATCCTTAAATGTTTTATTTTTAAATCTTCATATAACACCCTGGAAAGATAAAATTTCCTAAAGTAACACATGAACATGGAAATAGGACTAGGAGTAGGCCACTTGACCCCTAAGGCCTGCCCTGTCATTCAAAATGATCATGGTTGATTTGCCCCAGGTCAAGCCTCTTCTTTGCCGATTCCCCATGGTCGTCAATTCCCTGATCTTTCAAAACTTCAAAATAAAACCATATCAGTTACAAAAAAGTTAAATGTAAACTATGGACAAAAAAAAACTAAGCTGCTGGAGGAACTCAGCGGATAAGGTAGCACTTGTAGAGGGAAATGGATAAAGGGCCCCAGTGCAAAAAATCCAGATTAAGGATCTCAACCTAAAACATCATCTGTCCATTTTCCTCAACGGATGCTGCCTGGCTTTTTGCATTCCTCCAGCTGTTTGCTTTTTGCTCCGGTTTTTAACATCTGCAGTCTCTTCTGCTTCCATGATAAACTGTGGGCAATGGCCACACAAATGAAAGTCAAAAAACTTCTGACAGTCTTTGGCCAGCTTACCCTCAGATCCAATGTCTGTGCTGAGCATGATGCGAAATTAAAGTAACCTCTTCTGCATTCACATAATCCCATTCCCTCCATTCTCTTTCTATTTATCTGTCTAGCTAAAACCGTTCTGAATGCCACTATGGATCTGTCTCCACAACCAGTCCTGGCAGCATGCGCCAGGTACCCAATATACGTGCAGTCCAGGTAAAAACCTTACCCTGCACATCCCCTTTAAACTTTCACCCTCTCACCTTAAAGCTATGTTCTCTGGTATTTAACATTTCTACCCTGGGAAAAAGACTGTCTGCCTTATCTCTGTAAGTCTCTTCTCTTTTTATAGATTATTTGCATGGAGGAGCCTCTGATGCTTCAGTGAAGACAACCCAAACTCTCTTTAGACCTAGTACAGTGTCATCCAGGCAGAATATTAGTAATCCTCTTTTACACCTTCTCCAAAGCCTTCAGATCCTTCCCATAATGGAGCAAGCAGAAATGCATGCAATACTCCAAGTACGGCCAAACCAGAGCTTGATGCAATTGCATCAATGCTTTTTGAATAACACACATCAAAGTTGCAGCAGGCCAGGCAGCATCTCTAGGAAGAGGTACAGTCGATGTTTTGGGCCGAGGCCCTTCGTCAGGACTAACTGGAAGAAGAGCTAGTAAGAGATTTGAAAATGGGAGGGGGAGGGGGAGATCCGAAATGATAGGAGAAGAGAGGAGGGGGAGTGATGGAGCCAAGAGCTGGACAGGTGACTGGCAAAGGGGATATGAGAGGATCATGGGACAGGAGGCCCAGGGAGAAAGACAAGGAGGAGCGGGGAAGCCCAGAAGATGGGCAAGGAGTATAGTCAGAGGGACAGAGGGAGAAAAAGGAGAGAGAGAAAAAGAAAGTGTGTATGTAAACAAATAAATAATGGATGGGGTACGAGGAGGAGGTGGGGCATTAGCGAAAGTTTGAGAAGTTAATGTTCATGCCATCAGGTTGGAGGCTACCCAGATGAAATATAGAGTTGTTCCTCCAACCTGAGTGTGGCTTCATCTTTACAGTAGAGGAGGCCCTGGATAGACATATCAGAATGGGAATGGGATGTGGAATTAAAATGAGTGGCCACTGGGAGATCCCGCTTTCTTTGGCGGACAGAGCGTAGGTGTTCAGCGAAACAGTCTCCCAGTCTGTGTCAGGTCTCGCCAATATATAGAAGGCCGCATTGGGAGCACCGGACGCAGTATATCACGCCAGCCGCCTCACAGGAGAAATGTCGCCTCACCTGGAAGGACTGTCTGGGGCCCTGAATGGTGGTAAGGGAGGAAGTGTAAGGGCTTCTGTAGCACTTGTTCTGCTTACAAGGATAAGTGCCGGGGGGGAGATCAGTGGGGAGGGATGGGGGAGACAAATGGACAAGGGAGTCGCTTAGGGAGTGATCCCTGCAGAAAGCAGAGGGGGGAGGAGGAAAAGATGTGCTTAGTGGTGGGATCCCCTTGGAGGTGGCGGAAGTTACGGAGAATTTTATGTTGGACCCGAAGGCTGGTGGGGTGGTAGGTGAGGACAAGGGGAGCCCTAATCCTAGTGGGGTGCCAGGACAGTGGAGTGAGAGCAGATGTGCGTGAAATGGGGTAGATGCGTTTGAGAGCAGAGTTGATGGTGGAGGAAGGGAAGCCCCTTTCTTTAAAAAAGGAGAATATCTCCTTCGTCCTGGAATGAAAAGCCTCATCCTGAGAGCAGATGCGGCGGAGATGGAGGAATTGCGAGAAGGGGATGGCATTTTTGCAAGAGACAGGGTGAGAAGAGGAACAGTCCAGATAGCTGTGAGAGTCAGTAGGCTTATAGTAGAGATCAGTAGATAAGCTGTCTCCAGAGACAGAGACAGAAAGATCTAGAAAGGGGAGGGAGGTGTCGGAAATGGACCAGGTAAACTTGAGGCAAAGTTAATGAAGTCAACGAGCTCAGCATGTGTGCAGGAAGCAGCACCAATGCAGTCATCAATGTAGTGAAGGGAAATCGGGGGACAGATACCAGAACAGGTTTGGAACACAGGTGGATTCAGAATTGGCTTGCCTGCAGAAGGCAGAGGGTGGTGGTGGAGGGAGTACATTCAGATTGGAGGATTGTGACTAGTGGTGTCCCACAAGGATCTGTTCTGGGACCTCTACTTTTCATGATTTTTATTAACGACCTGGATGTGGGGGTAGAAGGGTGGGTTGGCAAGTTTGCAGATGACACAAAGGTTGGTGGTGTCGTAGATAGTGTAGAGGATTGTCAAAGATTGCAGAGAGACATTGATAGGATGCAGAAGTGGGCTGAGAAGTGGCAGATAGAGTTCAACCCAGAGAAGTGTGAGGTGGTACTCTTTGGAAGGACAAACTCCAAGGCAGAGTACAGGGTAAATGGCAGGATACTTGGTAGTGTGGAGGAGCAGAGGGATCTCGGGGTACATGTCCACAGATCCCTGAAAGTTGCCTCACAAGTGGATAGGGTAGTTAAGAAAGCTTATGGGGTGTTAGCTTTCATAAGTCGAGGGATAGAGTTTAAGAGTCGCGATGTAATGATGCAGCTCTATAAAACTCTGGTTAGGCCACACTTGGAGTACTGTGTCCAGTTCTGGTCACCTCACTATAGGAAGGATGTGGAAGCATTGGAAAGGGTACAGAGGAGATTTACCAGGATGCTGCCTGGTTTAGAAAGTATGCATTATGATCAGAGATTAAGGGAGCTAGGGCTTTACTCTTTGGAGAGAAGTAGGATGAGAGGAGACATGATACAGGTGTACAAAATAATAAGAGGAATAGATAGAGTGAATAGCCAGTGCCTCTTCCCCAGGGCACCACTGCTCAATACAAGAGGACATGGCTTTAAGGTAAGGGGTGGGAAGTTCAAGGGGGATATTAGAGGAAGGTTTTTTACTCAGAGAGTGGTTGGTGCGTGGAATGCACTGCCTGAGTCAGTGGTGGAGGCAGATACACTAGTGAAGTTTAAGAGACTACTAGACAGGTATATGGAGAAATTTAAGGTGGGGGCTTATATGGGAGGCAGGGTTTGAGGGTCGGCACAACATTGTGGGCCGAAGGGCCTGTACTGTGCTGTACTATTCTATGTTCTATGTTCTATAGATTGTTCCACAAAGCCAACAAAAAGGCAGGCATAGCTGGGACCCATACAGTTGCCCATAGCTACATCTTTAGTTTGGAGGAAGTGGGAGGAGCCAAAGGAGAAATTATTAAGAGTAAGGACTAATTCCGCTAGATGGAGCAGAGTGGTGGTAGAGGGGAACTGGTTAGGTCTGGAATCCAAAAGGAAGCGGAGAGCTTTGAGACCTTCCTGATGGGGGATGGAAGTATATAGGGACTGGACATCCATGGTGAAAATAAAGCGGTGGGGGCCAGGGAACTTAAAATCATCGAAAAGTTTCAGAGCATGTAAAATCATTGGAAAGTGCTTTCTGAGTCTTATCTTATCCCCGTAGCTGATTAATAGGTTCAATAGGTACATATAATGTCAGAGAAATGCATACAATATACATCTTGAAATTCCTTTTCTTTGCTTTCCTTTTCCCCTTTCCTTTTCCTTTCCTTTTCCTTTTCCATGAAAACAGAGGAGTTCCCCAAAGGATGAATGACATTTAAACGTTAGAACCCCAAAGTGCAACCCCCAGCTCCCCCCTCCCATGCACAAGCAACAGCAAGGCACAATCTCCCCCTCCCCTACCAGCAAAAAAACATCGGTGCCCATTACCGAGCACTGAAACATGTAGCAAAGCATCAATGATGACATAGACTTTTAGTATTCCATAGGCTACTTGTTCACCCGGTAATTCATACTACAGGCTTTCTCTCTCCCTAATAACGGAAAACAAGGTGTGCCTGATTCACAGTGAGAGGGGAGACATAACAAATAACTCACTGATTTATGGTGTTAAAAGCCTGTTGCATTTCTTTTTCTGAGCTCTGTGCCCAAAGTACTCAGGACACTGGACGCACAGCCCATGGTAACCTGCTGCTTCCGATCTTTCGTGTACTCCTGCAACACCTCAGTTGGGGGCACCAGTCTTGAATCAGCCCATCTCCAGAGCCATGAAAATCCGGCACACTGAAAGTGCGCTAGTCTTCCAGGCCACGTCCTTGGGGTATCAAAAAGGGGCCGGTTGTGAAGCCCTGACAGCGGGTCCCATTCCCGCAAAGAAACAAAGTCAGAATGTAACTCCAGGTTAGGGTCTTCAAAGGAACCTTGAAAGGGAACAAAAAGAGATAGAAAGGTAGAAATAGAGTTGTTTTTGAAGATGCAAGCAAAGGATTTTAGTGCCATCATAATTATGCTCCAAGCTTCTGCGTAGGCAAGCCTGTTTAACTATGCTATCTACTTGCATTGCCACTTTTTAGGAAGGTATGGACTTGGGGTCCAAATCCATGCCTCCCTGAAAAATCATTCCATTCCAGCGGAATTGAAAACTTAATTTTATATTTTACAGCTGCGACCTGGGGTACACAGATTTTTGGAAAACTCGTAATGAAAAAGTGATGCTGGTATCATGCATAAAATAAACCAGTGTTAAGAGAGGTCATTCACTAATGCTACCTTTATAAATAGCCACTGTTACACTTGTGTGCTTAATACTAGACTATTTGGTGCTTAACATCAGTTAATTTATGGAAGAACTAATTTGTATGAAAAACACTAGCTGCAGTTTATTTCTGTGGGCTATAGAGAGATGATCTGACTTACACTCTGAACCTGCTGTCACCTAACAATTCCAAACTTGTTACGAACATACCTGAAGCTACGATTCCTCACAATGATGCCTTTTAACATGCCAAAGTAGATCTTAGTGCCTGCAGATTACAACCACACAGTACAAGGGAAATGCTACTGGTATGAAATCTTTTGCTTGGAGGAGTTTCATTTCCATGAAGAGATACTGATCTTATTCTTCATTTATACTCCAATGTCAGCACTTCAGCAAACTGGAAACAATTTCACAACAGTAACAAGACCAATTCTTTTGACTAAAATAAAACTTGTGTGGAAGAGAGCAATTAGGTTTGAGTGGCATTATTGTCGTTCGGAAGACGGCTGAGGAACAGTGAATGCCTTTTTTGCTGATCTCTTGCTGTTTCAAGGGTGCCATTGGATTGGTTCATTGCACTCCAGCACACAAAAATTGTATTCATGATTATGATCATGTATCCCTTCACAAAAGAGCCAAAGAAAAATTGGCAGCAGCGCAAGATAAATACTTAAAGTATTTTTTTGTAACTTTACTCATTCTCTTCCTTCAGTACAACATTTGAGACCTAAAGGTGCTAGGTGTGTTTCCATGTCAATCAATCATATTAAGCAACGCTGTACATTTTTCAGATTTTTTTGAGTGAGTGTATACATAATGGTGAAATTTTTGATTAAGTATGTGCATTTTACTGAATTTCTTGACAAACCATTATTAAAGATGATAGGACCTTGTCTATAGATGTTTAATTGAACAAATGATCAATTATTAATCTTTTACTTCAGCCCACATAATACTTATCAAAGCATGTGCATTTCTGTCAGTGGAGTTATTGTCCAATAGCACGTTCATGTGGAACATCCTTCTGGCTTGCCTAGTCTGCACTTAGTTTTCGATTAGATCTGTTCTGGGATCCCTGCTTTTTGTGATGTTTATAAGTGACTTAGATGAGAAAGTGGTAAGGTGGTTTAGTAAGTCTGCAGATGATGCAAAGGTTGGTGGTGTTGTGGATAGTGTAGAAGGTTGTGTAGGATATAATAGGAATTAATAGAGTGCAGGGTTGGGCCGAGATGTGGCAGATGGAGTTCAATCCAGAAAAGTGTGTTGATGCTCTTTGGAAGGTCAAGCCTGAAGCAGAATACAAATTTAGTGGCAAGATTCTTAGCGGTGTGGAGATGCAGAGGGATCTTGGCGTCCAAGTCCATTCGTCCTTCAAAGTTGCCATGCAAGTTGATAGGGTGGTTAAGAAGGTCTATGGTGTGTTGCCTTCATTATCTGAGGATTCAGTTCAAGAGCCATGAGCTAATGTTGCAGCTCGATAACACTCGAGTTCGACCACTTGGACTATTGTGTTCAGTTCTGGCTCCCTCATGACAGGAAGAATGTGTAAGTTTTCAAGAGGGGTCAAAGGAGATTTAGCAAGATGTTGCCTGGACTGGAGAAAATGTCTTGTGTGGAAAGGTTGACTGGGCTATGTCTTTTCTCTTTGGGGTGAACGAGAATAAGAGATGACTTGATGGAGTTGTATAGGAGGCATGGAGTGGATATCCTGTACTTTTCTCCCAGGCAGCAATGAGTAATACCAGAGGGCAGCTTTTTAGGGTGAATGGAGCAAAGTTTAGTGGATACAACAGCAATACCTACATCAGACTGCTGTTTATTAAACAACAAGGTTCAAAACCTGGGTCTTCATTCCTTTCTCCGCAACTGGATCCTTGACTTCCATGGCAGGAGATGACAGTCAGTGCGGATCGGAAATGACATCTATTCCTCGCTGACAACCAACACAGGTTCACCTCAAGGTTGTGTACTTAGTCTGTTGCTCTGTTCTCTCTATACCCATGAATATATGGCTAGGCATAGCTCAAACACCTTCTATAAATTCACTGATGACACAACTGTTGTTGGCAGAATCTAAAACGGTGACGAGAAGGTGTACAGGAGGGAGATAAATCAGCTGGTTAACTGATGTTGCAACATGCCGTCTTCTCATTACTACAGTCAAAGAGGAGGTACAGGAGCCTGAAGGCAACTACTCAATGCTTTAGGAACAGCTTCTTCCTCTCCACCATTAGTTTCCTGAGCAGTCCACAAATTCATGAACACTATCTCACTATTTTGCTAACTTTTTTACTGCATATATATTTTTATATTTCTTTTTGTAACTTATAACATTTTTGTTTTGCCACAGTACAACAATTTTCACAATACGGCAGTGATAATGAACCTGACTCTGATTCTGATTCGGCACAGTATCGTAGGCCGAAGTTCTATGTTCTAAATTCTAATAGAAAATAACCAAGTTTCAAGTTCAAGTTTAATTGTCATTCAACTGAAACATCTTTACTCTGGGGCCAAGGTGCAAAACACAGTAGCAACAGTCATACACAGCATAGGGCACATCTAGCACATATAAGATAACAGTAAATACAGTCACACAGCAAAAAAAAAATCGTCCAAGTCCCTTAGTCCATAAATATTGCAGCAGTCTGCATCAAACACAATACAGTTTGTTTTCTGCTGAATGAACACTGGATGGCAGCACCACGCTGACACCTGAAACAGTCGACACCACAGCCCAAGGCACACACAGCACGTACAAGAAGGTGGTAAAACAGTTACACAAAGAAAGACCACAGTCCAAGTTCCTGAGTCTGTGAACGCTGCAGTCATCTGCAGCCAAGCACAATAAGGTCTGTCTTCCACCGTGCGAACACTAGAGGGCAGCAACGATGCTGCTGGCACAGACTTTGATGTCCCCCTCCTGGATGGCTGCAAACAATGCGGCTTGAGGCCTAAACATTGCTACGACTAAGGCCGTGCAGCTCCTCTGTCATCTGCGCCCATCGTACACCAATAAACCTGGTAACCAGACTTGCAGCTTTTCACATTACCAGTGTCCAACCAGGTCTTACAATCACAAGAAAAGTGACTAAGTCCATCCCTTGCTGTTAGTCTGCACAACGCCTACACACACCAACTCTGACACCTCTCCGGCGACAGGATCCGCACCAAGTTCGTTTTTTCTGTCAACGAACAACTCATTGATGGGTAGACCTCCGGTGCTTTAAGTTATTAATGTCCATCAGGGTCATATGATTGTAAAAAGATACATTAAAAAAACAATACCTTTGGTTGGCCCCACAGAAGCCACTGTGTTGGAGCGCACTGCCATCTTACCTTTATAGTATATTTCTTAGAGTTTACTTATAACCATTTTCTGCATGTGATGGAAATTCCCAACAAGTAGAACAACAAAAGTTTAAGCTTTAACTTAATTAGTCTGGGATACATAATTTAAATGAAAATGAAACATAGTTATTGGACAGTGAAGCCATTTTTTTGGCCCTTTACAGCAGTATTCAAAGAGAAATTTGACACAGTGATATGTGAAATATAATAATACCTATTCCTGTTTTGGGTGATGAGGAACTCTTGAAAGAATGCTGCAATATATGAATTTGTTTGATCGTCATCTAATTTCTTTTCCCACCTCAATCCAATTCAAACAATTTATCCTTCAGCTTTGCACGTGCTTGCTTTTGACATTAACATTTGGAATAATGAAAGGTTTAAACACAATTGTTATGAAAATAGAAATAATCTTCTCCCGCTGTCTATATCTGACATAGATCCCCAGTGGGAGGAAGAGAGTATCGTTCAGTAAGTGAACTCTAACACTCCTCCAAACACAGTAGGAGGAACAATCAAAGAAGGCTGAGGCCAGTCAGGCAAGGAGAAGGGGAAAAAGGAAACAAAACTTACAACACAAATAAATAAAATTGACTACATTGGGGCATTAAAATTGCTGGATATATTCATTTGTCGCAACCAGTTGCTGTACTAACCAGAAACTAAAAATAACAAAGTTAATTTAAAAAAAATGAAAATATCTCTCATCAAGGAGCTCATAGCCACTGGGAGTTCTTAACTAAAACTGTCAGAAGTTTCCCACTGATTTTCAGCCACTAGCAATAGAGAGGAAGAAAAGGTGACTCTTTACTTTCAGCTAAGGGAAGGAAAGACAGGACTCTCCTGTGTGATCTACAACCTGCAAGTCATTTAAAGCCAGCTGTTGTAGACCCCATGCAGACCTTCAGCTTCCGAGGATCTGGCCAATGGCCAAAGCCACCATGAGGAGTTTGCCTTCACTTAGTTCAACGACCTAGTTCTCTAGTGATGTGTTATCCATTAAAAAAAAGTATCATAAAGGATATGTATGGTAGAAACTGAAGAGATTACTGAAGTAGGTGTGTAAACATTAGATCACCGAAGAAAAACACTATTACAGAGGTACCATTTAACTAGAAAAAGCACTACAATTCTTTTTGCAAGATGTTAACACTCTTTTGTTTCATATTTCTGTTGAAACATTGAATATCAAGGAGATGTATTGTAGGAGATACTGTTATCTTATTCTGCTCATTAGCTGGTGAGTTAGCATGTTGGCTCCACATGTTAGAGCAACATATTGCATCATTGTGCTTGCTGTGTCTCACTTGTTCTGGCAATGAGCCAACCATCATTCCATTGCTAAGGCTCAGTGCATAAATATGCTGAACAATCTGAAGGAGTATGTGTTCACGGATTCAAAGACAGTAGCACTAATGTTCTGTAAAGCAGAACAAAGGCACGTTGCCAGAATTTCCATGGCTTTCTGGGATATTGCCAATGTTAATAGGTGAATATAGTTACACTTTGATAGTTAAGTACATCAGTGACACAATCCATTGCCCTGTGGCATAATGGCACCGATGCCCTTGCTAATTGTGGACAGTGCAGTGAGTGTGCAGCTATCTACTGAATTGGACTGGTCTTTCTATAAGCACACAAGAAACCCAGCCCTCCACCCCAATACAAAGAGGTGGGGTCCTAAAAAATACTCCTCGTTGCAATTTTGCTTAATGTGAAGCCTTGTCACCTATGCTAGCATCAAGAAACATTAATTGAAAAAAGTGTTTATTTATTTACATTTGTTCATTTATTATGTTTCATTTCATTCATTTAATTCCATTTATTCTGTATATCAACTTTTTGGGTAGAGATTTGTGAAATCTGTAAGGAGAAAATTTCCAGTCACTGAAAGGCTTGCTTGTTAAATTTCCACTAAAATCTGGGTATGATTATATGAATTACAACACATAAAAATCATTAACATATCATGAAAATAATCACAGAGAAAAACAAAAGGAGTACTGGCCTCTCTGTCTAGATTACTAAAATATGGGATAGAACTCAGGCCAGTTAGACTGCACAGCTGGGACACTGTAAGTTCCTACTGACACACCTTAGCAATGATAGATTGCCCTGGGAAGGTGCACCTCATGTATTCATCAGAGCAATACATAGACTTCAAAATTGATGAGTAGAAAATATATAAAACACGATGATGTGCCTGGAATTTGGAAGATTAAAGGTAATTTTATCAGTTGACAAGATGAATTGGAAAAATAAGTTTGTAAGAAACTTCCAGGCATTGCAATGAAAATGCATTGACCAGTTATAAGAGGCAAATCTTCTATGCAACATTAGCAGAAGTTAAAATTCAGAGTAGATTTATTATCAAAGTACATACATGCCAACGTATACATTTTGTTTGTAAGCAATCAAAGTAGATACAGGAAACAGAATAGAATCAATGAAAGACTGTATCCATTAGAGTGGACAACAACCAAGAAGCAGAAAAAAACATACAGTGCAAATACAACATAAATTTATACATAAATAAATAAGCAATAAATTTCAAGAGCATGAGATGAAGAGTCCTTTAAAGTGAATCCTTAGGTTGTGAAAACAGTTCAATGATGTGGCAAGTTGAGTGAAGTTATCCCCTCTGGTTCAAGTGACCGATGGTCGAAAGGTAATAACTGTTCCTGAACCTGATGGTGTGGATGCTGATCTCCTGTAACTTCCTGATGGCATCAGCGAGAAGAGAACACGGAGGGGGTGTTTGATGAAGGATGCTGCTTTCCTGTGACAGCACTCCGTGCAGATATGCTCAGTGGTGGTGAGAGCTTTACACTTGATGGACTGGGCTGTATCCATTACTTTCTGTAAGCTTTTCCGTACAAGAGTATTGGTGATTCCATACCAGGCCATGATGCAGCCAGTCAATATACTCTCCACCACACATCAATAGAAGTTTGTCAAGGTTTTAGATAACATGCTAAATCTTTGCGAGATTCTAAAAAGTAGAGGTACGGCCATTCTTTTTTCATAATGGCACTTATGTGGTAGCAGACACCAAGAGAATCAACAAACTCATTCGTAAGACCGGTGATGTTGTGGGGATGGAACTAGGCTCTCTGACGGTGGTGTCTGAAAAGAGGATGCTGTCTAAGTTGCATGCCATCTTGGTCAATGTCTCCCATCCACTACATAATGGATTGGGTGGGCACAGGAGTACACTCAGCCAGAGACTCATTCCACCGAGGTGCGGCACAGAGTGTCATAGGAAGTCATTCCTGTCTGTGGCCATCAAACTTTACAACTCCTCCCTTGGAGGGTCAGACACCCTGAGCCAATCAGCTGGTCCTGGACTTATGTCCTGGCATAATTTACATATTACTATTTAACTATTTATGGTTTTATTACTATTTATTATTTATGGTGCAACTGTAACGAAAACCAATTTCCCTCGGGATCAATAAAGTATGACTATGACTATGGTTATGTGTTGGACCAAGGACAGATTCTCTGAAAGGACGACACTGTGGAATTTCAAGTTGCTGACCCTCTCCACCTCTGATGCTCCAATGACGACTGGTCATGGACCTCCATTTTCCCCCTCCTGAAGTCAAAAATCATCTCATTGCTCTTGCTGACATTGATGTGAAAACACTGAACCAGATTTTCAATCTCCCTCCTGTATGATTCGTCACCACCTTTGAGTTGGCCAATGAAAGTGGCGCCGTCAGCAAACTTAAATATGGCACATATGAAATATAACAGATGTATACAGACCTCTATTTCTGAAATGGCACTTTATGTCTGTTAATTCTTATGTGACTATTAAAATGATTCTTTATGAAAGTGAGTGAAGGACAGAAGGAAAATGTGGATAAATCACTGTTCAACGACAATCTCAGGCTCAAAGGTTAATGTGTTCCTGTTCCCTAATTTGACTTAACTTATACAGTACATTGACTTAATTTAATACCAGAAAACTGTACACAGAAACATTATAGTAATTGTCAGCTTTCAACATTTGTTAACTGTTGCAACATATGCAAAATGCTGGAGGAACACAGTAGGTCAGCATCATCTATCGAAGTGAATAGATAGTCGACGTTTCAGGCTGAGACCCTTCTTCAGGACTGAGAAGGAAGGGGGAAGATGCCAGAATGAAAAGGCTGGGGGAGGCGAAGGATGCTAACTGGAAGGTGATAGTGAAGCTCGGAGCCTTCTTCCTTTTCTCCTATGGTCCACTCTCCTCTCCTATCAGATTGCTTCTTCTCCAGCCCTTCACGTTTCCTACCTGCCTGGCTTCACTTATCACCTTCCAGTTAGCCTCTTTCCCCTCACTCAGCCTTTTTATTTTGGCATCTTCCCCCTTCCCTCAGTCCTGTAAGAAGGGTCTTGGCCTGAAAAGTTGACTATCTGTTCACTTCCATAGATACTTTGTGACCTGCTGAGTTCCTTGGCATTTTACATGTGTGCTTTGGATTTCCGGCATCAGCAGACTTTCTCATGTTATTATTAATTGTTTTTCTTTTTATTCTAAAATGACCATTCTTCCAATTGAGCTGTAACTGCCTTCAAAATGGGGTCTTACTTTGCTCACACAACATTGTGTTTTGATGCACGGTATCAAACAAAAAAGTGTATTGTCATCATTCACTAATTACACTGACATGACCCCGAGTAATGTCTTAAACATTATATGTTGGAATAATACTTTAAGGGGTTATGTTTGCCCAGGAAGGTCGTTTTTATAAAGAACTCTGTCCAGAATGTCTTCAGTCATTAAACCCAGAAAAGCCAAAAGGGATTCCTTTAATCAAACCAGGAGCAAAAATTAAGCTGTGGCAAAAACAAATAAGAGCCTAAACGTTTGCTTCTGATCATTGCTTATACTTTGGTTTGCTCCGAGGCAACAGAAGGTAGGAACGTATGACTGATAACCAACCTGAGATACTCGTGAGGAATTGCCAGAATCAGCACCCAGCTCTGACTTTCTGGATTAACCATCTCCTTTCCCTCTATATGATCTACTAATTATTCTCCTTTCACACCTTCAACCTCAAGACTCCCTCAGTCACCCATGGGATTCCTGGCAATCAGAACAAGATCTTTGATCTGTTTTCTGACCATGAAGTTGTCCCCATTTGCATTATGATATGACAACATCTTCCACTTTCGGGGACAGCTGTCAACACACAAGGTGTCTGTACACATCTTCCTTACAAAGTCAGGAAATAGAAGGTGGAAAAAATACACAGCACATTGCAAATAATATGTGTGAGTTGTATGTACTGTGTTGGTACACTTTGGTCCAGAGGAACATTGTTTTGTTTGATGGTATATGTGTGTACGGTTGTATGACAATAGACTGAAATTGAAGTTGAACTTCAAATATTCTGCAAGTTGACAGCATATATAGAGTGAATTATTCCTTGGATTTGCAGGGCATTACTCTTGATTGTAGATCACATCTGATTATACAAGACAATAGGACCAAAGATAGGTTATCATGTGACTGAAGCCTGCCCTGCCATTCAATATGATCCTGGCTGATCTTTTCTAGACTTCACCTCCTCATTTGTGCTATTTCCCCATTTCTCTCAATTCCCCAATCTTTCAACAAGTTATCTACTTCCACTTTAATCATGAATAATGATTTAGCATCTTGCTTCTCACTTCACCTATTATATACCTTTATATATCTTCTGAGGTGTATATATTTCAATGCTAGGAGTATTGCGGGTAAGGCGGATGAGTTGAGGGCGTGGATTGACACGTGGAATTATGATGTTGTAGCAATTAGTGAAACTTGGCTACAGGAGGGGCAGGACTGGCAGCTTAATATTCCAGGGTTCCGATGTTTCAGATGTGATCGAGGCAGAGGAATGAAAGGTGGGGGGGGTAGCATTGCTTGTTAGGGAAAATATTACAGCAGTGCTCAGGCAGGACAGATTAGAGGGCTTGTCTACTGAGTCCTTATGGGTGGAGCTGAGAAACAGGAAAGGTATGGCCACATTAGTGGGATTGTATTACAGACCTCCCAATAGTCAACGAGACTTGGAAGAGCAAATCTGCAGAGAGATAGCAGACAAATGCAGGAAACATAAAGTTGTGGTGGTAGGGGATTTTAATTTTCCATACATTGATTGGGACTCCCATACTGTTAGGGGTCTAGATGGTTTAGAGTTTGTAAAATATGTTCAGGAAAGTTTTCTAAATCAGTATATAGAGGGACCAACTAGAGGGGATGCAATATTGGATCTCCTGTTAGGAAATGAATTAGGGCTAGTGACGGAAGTCTGTGTAGGGGAGCACTTTGGTTCCAGTGATCATAACGCCATTAGTTTCAATTTGATCATGGACAAGGATAGATCTGGTCCTAGGGTTGAGGTTCTGAACTGGAAGAAGGCCAAATTTGAAGAAATGAGAAAGGATCTAAAAAGCGTGGATTGGGACAGGTTGTTCTCTGGCAAAGATGTGATTGGTGGGTGGGAAGCCTTCAAAGGGGAAATTTTGAGAGTGCAGAGTTTGTATGTTCCCGTCAGGATTAAAGGCAAATTGAATAGGAATAAGGAACCTTGGTTCTCAAGGGATATTGCAACTCTGATAAAGAAGAAAAGGGAGTTGTATGAAATGTATAGGAAACAGGGGGTAAATCAGGTGCTTGAGAAGTGCAAGAATATAGAAACATAGAAACATAGAAAATAGGTGCAGGAGTAGGCCATTCGGCCCTTCGAGCCTGCACCGCCATTTATTATGATCATGGCTGATCATCCAACTCAGAACCCAGCCTTCCCTCCATACCCCGTGACCCCTGTAGCCACAAGGGCCATATCTAACTTCCTTTTAAACATAGCTAATGAACTGGCCTCAACAGTTTGCTGTGGCAGAGAATTCCACAGATTCACCACTCTCTGTGTGAAGAAGTTTTTCCTAACCTCGGTCCTAAAAGGCTTCCCCTCTATCCTCAAACTGTGACCCCTCGTTCTAGACCTCCCCAACATCGGGAACAATCTTCCCGCATCTAGCCTGTCCAATCCCTTTAGGATCTTATACGTTTCAATCAGATCCCCCCTCAATCTTCTAAATTCCAACGAGTACAAGCCCAGTTCATCCAGTCTTTCTTCATATGAAAGACCTGCCATCCCAGGAATCAATCTGGTGAACCTTCTTTGTACTCCCTCTATGGCAAGGATGTCTTTCCTCAGATTAGGGGACCAAAACTGCACACAATACTCCAGGTGTGGTCTCACCAAGGCCTTGTACAACTGCAGTAGTACCTCCCTGCTCCTGTACTCGAATCCTCTCGCTATAAATGCCAGCATACCGTTCGCCTTTTTCACCGCCTGCTGTACCTGCATGCCCACTTTCAATGACTGGTGTATAATGACACCCAGGTCTCGTTGCACCTCCCCTTTTCCTAATCGGCCACCATTCAGATAATAATCTGTTTTCCTATTTTTGCCACCAAAGTGGATAACTTCACATTTATCCACATTAAATTGCATCTGCCATGAGTTTGCCCACTCACCCAACCTATCCAAGTCACCCTGCATCCTCTTAGCATCCTCCTCACTGCTAACACTGCCACCCAGCTTCGTGTCATCCGCAAACTTGGAGATGCTGCATTTAATTCCCTCATCCAAGTCATTAATATATATTGTAAACAACTGGGGTCCCAGCACTGAGCCTTGCGGTACCCCACTAGTCACCGCCTGCCATTCTGAAAAGGTCCCGTTTATTCCCACTCTTTGCTTCCTGTCTGCTAACCAATTCTCCACCCACACCAATACCTTACCCCCAATACCATGTGCTTTAAGTTTGCACACTAATCTCCTGTGTGGGACCTTGTCAAAAGCCTTTTGAAAATCCAAATATACCACATCCACTGGTTCTCCCCTATCCACTCTACTAGTTACATCCTCAAAAAATTCTATGAGATTCGTCAGACATGATTTTCCTTTCACAAATCCATGCTGACTTTGTCCGATCATTTCACCGCTTTCCAAATGTGCTGTTATCACATCCTTGATAACTGACTCCAGCAGTTTCCCCACCACCGACGTTAGGCTAACCGGCCTATAATTCCCCGGTTTCTCTCTCCCTCCTTTTTTAAAAAGTGGGGTTACATTAGCCACCCTCCAATCCTCAGGAACTAGTCCAGAATCTAACGAGTTTTGAAAAATTATCACTAATGCATCCACTATTTCTTGGGCCACTTCCTTAAGCACTCTGGGATGCAGACCATCTGGCCCTGGGGATTTATCTGCCTTCAATCCCTTCAATTTACCTAACACCACTTCCCTACTAACATGTATTTCGCTCAGTTCCTCCATCTCACTGGACCCTCTGTCCCTTACTATTTCTGGAAGATTATTTATGTCCTCCTTAGTGAAGACAGAACCAAAGTAATTATTCAATTGGTCTGCCATGTCCTTGCTCCCCATAATCAATTCACCTGTTTCTGTTTGCAGGGGACCTACATTTGTCTTTATCAGTCTTTTCCTTTTTACATATCTATAAAAGCTTTTACAGTCCGTTTTTATGTTCTCTGCCAGTTTTCTCTCATAATCTTTTTTCCCCTTCCTAATTAAGCCCTTTGTCCTCCTCTGCTGAACTCTGAATTTCTCCCAGTCCTCAGGTGAGCCACTTTCTCTGGCTAATTTGTATGCTACTTCTTTGGAATTGATACTATCCCTAATTTCTCTTGTCAGCCACGGGTGCACTACCTTCCTTGATTTATTCTTTTGCCAAACTGGGATGAACAATTGTTGTAGTTCATCCATGCAACCTTTAAATGCCTGCCATTGCATATCCACCGTCAATCCTTGAAGTGTCATTTGCCAGTCTATCTTAGCTAATTCATGTCTCATACCTTCAAAGTTACCCCTCTTTAAGTTCAGAACCTTTGTTTCTGAATTAACTACGTCACTCTCCATGTTAATGAAGAATTCCACCATATTATGGTCACTCTTACCCAAGGGGCCTCTCACGACAAGATCGCTAATTAACCCTTCCTCATTGCTCAAAACCCAGTCCAGAATAGCCTGCTCTCTAGTCGGTTCCTCGACATGTTGGTTCAAAAAACCATCCCGCATACATTCCAAGAAATCCTCTTCCTCAGCACCTTTACCAATTTGGTTCACCCAGTCTACATGTAGATTGAAGTCACCCATTATAACTGCTGTTCCTTTATTGCACACATTTCTAATTTCCTGTTTAATACCATCTCCGACCTCACTACTACTGTTAGGTGGCCTGTACACAACTCCCAGCAGCGTCTTCTGCCCCTTAGTGTTACGCAGCTCTACCCATATCGATTCCACATCTTCCCGGCTTATGTCCTTCCTTTCTATTGCGTTAATCTCTTTTTTAACCAGCAACGCCACCCCACCTCCCCTTCCTTCGTGTCTATCCCTCCTGAATATTGAATATCCCTGAACGTTGAGCTCCCATCCCTGGTCACCCTGGAGCCATGTCTCTGTGATCCCAACTATATCATAATCATTAATAACAATCTGCACTTTCAATTCATCCACCTTATTACGAATGCTCCTTGCATTGACACATAAAGCCTTCAGGCGCTCTTTTACAACTCTCTTAGCCCTTTTTAATGCTTGCCCTGGATTTGTCGGCCTGCCACTTTTACTTTTCCCCTTTGTACTTTTTGCTTCTACGCTCACTTTACACTCCTCTGTCTCTCTGCACTGGTTCCCATCCCTCTGTTGTGAACTAACCTCCTCACACCTAGCCGCTTTAATTTGATTCCCACCCCCCAACCATTCTAGTTTAAAGTCACCTCAGTAGCCCCCGCTAATCTCCCTGCCAGGATATTGGTCCCCCTAGGATTTAAGTGTAACCCGTCCTTTTTGTACAGGTCACACCTACGCCAAAAGAGGTCCCAATGATCCAAAAAGTTGAATCCCTGCCCCCTGCTCCAATCCAATATACTTAAGAAAGAAATCAGGAGGGCAAAAAGAAGACATGAGGTTGCCTTGGCAGTCAAAGTGAATGATAATCCAAAGAGCTTTTACAAGTATATTAAGAGCAAAAGGATTGTAAGGGATAAAATTGGTCCTCTTGAAGATCAGAGTGGTCGGCTTTGTGCGGAACCAAAGGAAATGGGGGAGATCTTAAATAGGTTTTTTGCGTCTGTATTTACCAAGGAAGCTGGCATGAAATCTATGGAATTGAGGGAATCAAGTAGTGAGACCATGGCAACTGTACAGATTGAACAGATTGTCTTGAGGAAAATTAAAGTGGATAAATCCCCGGGACCTGACAGGGTGTTCCCTCGGACCTTGAAGGAGACTAGTATTGAAATTGCGGGGGCCCTGGCAGAAATATTTAAAATGTCGCTGTCTACAGGTGAAGTGCCGGAGGATTGGAGAGTGGCTCATGTTGTTCCGTTGTTTAAAAAAGAATCGAAAAGTAATCTGGGAAATTATAGGCCGGTGAGTTTAACGTCAGTAGTAGGTAAGTTATTGGAGGGAGTACTAAGAGACAGAATCTAGAAGCATTTGGATAGACAGGGGCTTATTAGGGAGAGTCAACATGGCTTTGTGCATGGTAGGTCATGTTTGACCAATCTGTTGGAGTTTTTCGAGGAGGTTATCAGGAAAGTGGATGAAGGGAAGGCAGTGGATATTGTCTACATGGACTTCAGTAAGGCCTTTGACAAGGTCCCGCATGGGAGGTTAGTTAGGAAAATTCAGTCGCTAGGTATACATGGAGAGATGGTAAATTGGATTAGACATTGGCTCGATGGAAGAAGCCAGAGAGCGGTGGTAGAAAATTGCTTCTCTGAGTGGAGGCCTGTGACTAGTGGTGTGCCACAGGGATCAGTGCTGTGTCCATTGTTATTTGTCATCTATATCAATGATCTGGATGATAATGTGGTAAATTGGATCAGCAAGTTTGCTGATGATACAAAGATTGGAGGTGTAGTAGACAGTGAGGAAGGTTTTCAGAGCCTGCAGAGGGACTTGGACCAGCTGGAAAACTGGGCTGAAAAATGGCAGATGGAGTTTAATACTGACAAGTGTGAGGTATTGCACGTTGGAAGGACAAACCAACGTAGAACATACAGGGTTAATGGTAAGGCACTGAGGAGTGCAGTGGAACAGAGGGATCTGGGAATACAGACACAAAATTCCCTAAAAGTGTCGTCACAGGTAGATAGGGTCGTAAAGAGAGCTTTTGGTACATTGGCCTTTATTGATCGTAGTATTGAGTATAAGAGCTGGAATGTTATGATGAGGTTGTATAAGGGATTGGTGAGGCCGAATCTGGAGTATTGTGTTCAGTTTTGGTCACCAAATTACAGGAAGGATATAAATAAAGTTGAAAGATTCAGAGAAGGTTTACAAGGATGTTGCCGGGACTTGAGAAACTCAGTTACAGAGAAAGGTTGAATAGGTTAGGACTTTATTCCCTGGAGCATAGAAGAATGAGGGGAGATTTGATAGAGGTATATAAAATTATGATGGGTATAGATAGAGTGAATGCAAGCAGGCTTTTTCCACTGAGGCAAGGGGAGAAAAAAACCAGAGGACATGGGTTAAGGGTGAGGGGGGAAAAGTTTAAAGGGAACATTAGGGGGGGCTTCTTGACACAGAGAGTGGTGGGAGTATGGAATGAGCTGCGAGACGAGGTGGTAAATGCGGGTTCTTTTTTAACATTTAAGAATAAATTGGACAGGTACATGGATGAGAGGTGTATGGAGGGATATGGTCCGTGTGCAGGTCAGTGGGACTAGGCAGAAAACGGTTTGGCACAGCCAAGAAGGGCCAAAGGGCCTGTTTCTGTGCTGTAGTTTCTATGGTTCTAACACTCAGTGTGACCCGTCACAAGTGCTAGCCCACCAGTCTTTGCATCATCAGCAACAGGGGCGGCGCTAAGGTGGTGCTAGCTGGTGCTATAGCCCCAGCAGAAATTGCAATAGCACCAGCGTAGCACCACCAAGAAATTAACTGAAATTTCACATACAAATTGCAGCTGCTTTGCTTTCTCTGTATAGTTTTGAATACAGCTTGTTTCTCCAGTTGATCTAGTGAAACAGCGCCCCCAATTACCATAGCACCCACGCAGCAATAAAGTTATAAACGCTGCAATACACATCAAAGTTGCTGGTGAATGCAGTAGACCAGGCAGCATCTCTAGGAAGAGGTACAGTCAACGTTTCTGGCCGAGACCCTTCGTCAGGACTAACTGAAGGAAGAGTTAGTCCTGACGAAGGGTCTCGGCCTGAAACGTCGACTGTACCTCTTCCTAGAGATGCTGCCTGGCCTGCTGTGTTCACCAGCAAATTTGATGTGTGTTGCTTGAACTTCCAGCATCTGCAGAATTCCTGTTGTTTAAGTTATAAACGCTGTCAGATCCACTCTACACTTCTGCTTATTCGTTCGTTGTCAATGCCTTGCCGTTGCTGTGCTCATATCAGTTGCGCTGATCTAAGTTCACTTAAGGTGGTGATGTCACTCACTCTCACTCACGCGAGAGATTGATAGTATACATCCAGGCGCAGATTCATGGTCTCGCGAGACTAACGGATGCCCCCCCACACACACATTGTGCTTTTGCAAGCTAGTGTGGGCCTGGCACGTGCATTATTTTGGCCGGCGTGAAAAATGGATCGATTTTTAGTGAGAAAACGACCTCATCCTGAGGAATCAGTGGTGTCTCAGCCTGAGCATGTCTTAATTGAATGTGACATGCAGAAAGAAGTAATTGGGATGAGGATGACAGCAGTTCATCGAAGGAGTGTGAGGGCGAAGTAGAGGAACAAGAAATGGAGGGGGATTCGGAAGAGAACGTGGATGAAGCTGCTCTTAGTGCGAGTGGGAATACTGTTAGCGATGTTAGCCAGCAGCCTGAGGAAGGACCCCATCGACCAGCACTGAAAAGTTACCCTTCGCTGCTTGTAACAAGTTTGGCAATCAGCAAAGGAGTTTTATTCGTGGCTGGTTTGACTGGCTAGAATATTCGATCACGAAAGATACTACGTTCTACTTCGCATGCAGGCATTTCCTGTGTGGAGGACATGGGTTCCATTCTGAGTCTACCTTCACTGTCACCGCTTACCGCAGCTGGCAGAAAGCTACAACAGCTTTCAAAACCCACCATGTAAGTGCAGCTCATAAGTTTGCTATGGAAGCATGGGCCGAATTCAGATTGAGAAAACAAGACGGTTCAAGATTGGGAAATATGCTTGACAAAGGACATGCAAAGATTGTCCAAGAAAATTGTGAGTGTATGAGAACTGTGGTTGAGTCTCTAGCAAGGACAGACAGTGAATGACACAGTGGAATTTCTAGCTCTAATGAGACCCTACCACGATGCATTTATAGATTTATACAAACTAATCTGCATATCACTGACTCTGCCTGTGACATCTGCCTCATGCAAACAGAGTTTCTCTCGCCTCAGACGCCTCAAAAACTCCCTAAGGAATAGCAGCGGTGACGCTTGGAACAGCAACTTGGCCCTGTTGGCCATTACCAGCCGGAGGACCAAAGCACTTGGCATCCAGAAGATCATTGATGCTTTCTCCACCAATCACAACAACAGATTGTGCTTCTCTGAAAACATCAATGGTGTGTACAGTTGATAATTTTTAAAAATTTGGGCCAAGATTAATGCTGATTATTATTACTTTTTGGTGGTCCCCCATACTCCTTATGTTTCCTGCAAATCCTAAACTATTGCATTTACTGCTATTAAGCCTACTGGTTTTGCTTAGACTTCCAAGCGGTGATTCTGTTGATTTTTGTTTTAAATTCAGTAGCCGAATTAATTGAGATATTGCATGGTCAGAGTACGATTTGTCCAACTCCTGGCAAAGCCTTGCATCTGTTGTTTGCCTTATTTGACTTTAATAACAGTGTATCTTTTGGCATTGTCTGTATATGTAATGTAAATAGCAGTGGACATTGTGGGTTAGTGATCTGTTTTTCAGTTGAAAAGCATGCATTTGATGCTGATTGCGGGATTGGTGCGTGATTCACGTTGTGCGCTGTGGGTCGGATGCTCTGTTGGTTTGTTTGTTTATGCTCTGTGTAGTCCGGTTGTCTCCGATACTGTTGACACTGTCACAGTTCATTTCTATATTATATCTATCAATTGCTGTTGCCTGTGAATCAACAGAGGCATTTATAGTAGGCACATAATGCTTGAAACTGACTTTTGAACGCCACGCGTCTGGCCTTGCGAATACATATTACCATAGGGTACATCCCTCAGCACCATCACTGAATAATTCAGCCCCACTGTAGCACCAGCAAGAAAAAATCTCTGGCGCTGCCACTGATCAGTAAACTTGATGACAGTACTCTTGGTGTTTTCACTCAAGTCATCGCTATAGATTGAGTAAGTGAACTGTGATCTCCAGCACTAATCTGTTTGACATCCTATTCGTTACAGTACTGGTTGCAAATCTAAAGATCACACATTTATGCCATGTTGGTTTTCAGGCTGAAGAGTATTTGGCAAGTCAAACTAAAAAGCAAGACTGAAAATGTTTTGTATGTATGCACATTAAAGAGAATCCCACATTTTGAAAATACATTACATTCTCTTTTAACCTTTCAAGTGGAACTACTATAGTACAAGTGACTTCGATGTTTCTTCAAAACAACTGTTTCTTAGACCTGGCATCAACTATTATTTTGATATTTGCAGGGATATTAAAAGATTATATTCTCTCTTGTAGCTAAGGTTTAACTAGTGCCTTGGAAAAACTTATCACTTCTTTACTCTAGTATTCTACGTCCCACCTCATTAAAAACCCCAAATGCTGTTATATTTTACCTACTCCTGCATTTTCAAGTAATTACATATTTAGAGCTTATTTCTGGGTATTTCCTCAGATTTTCTCCTGCTTTGTTGTCGTAAATCCAAATAAATTCCAATTAAATTTCAAAACAGAATACTTGCATTTACACAGCACTGTTAATAACCTCAGGGCAGTCCGAAGTGCTTTCTGACCTATTTAATCAACTTAGAAATTTTTAAACAGAAAGTGGTCAGAATGAACAAAATAATAATTATCAGATCAACCATTTAGTCGGGCAAGACTTTAAAAAGCATAATGGGGGATCATAACGTCTTTTTGAATGCCAGGAAATTGAAGTACATGGATGTTCAAAGGAACTTCTGTTGTACATGATTTTATAGAAAATCACCCGAACTTAACATAGAGTTACCACAGGTAGTTAGGAAGGCAAAAACTATATAGGCCTTGATTGAAGGAAGATTTGGCTGTAAGAGTAGAGACATCTAACCCCAATTATATAAGATTCTAGTGAAAATACATTAAGAATACTCTGCATCTGAACCCTTAGTGCCTAGGTGGCACATGGGGACAGGAATACTGTATAACACACACAAAGTGCTGGAGGAACTCTACAGGATTGGCAGCAGCTATGAAAAAAAGTATAGTCGCCATTTCAGGCAGAGACCCTTCAGCAGGACTGGACAAGTACAATCATTTCTTATCAGTCATGCTGAATGGTTTGATAGATGCTGCCTGGCCTGCTGAGTTCCTTTGTGTGTGTTGCTTGGATTTCTAGCTGTTGTAATATGAGCATTATTAAAAGTAAACTAATACTAATTAGGATAATGGGGGGGTTTTACTTCCATTCTTTTTACTTCCGGTGTGCTTTGTAGATAGTGTTCCTGCCATGCCATACGAGTTGTGAAAGCCTCTGTGTATACATAACGGTTTTGACGTTCGAGATAAAGTTGTTTCTTTGGGCATGAAGTTGTTGAGTGTGCTTTTTTCAAGGTAGAAGTTACCACATGTTTTTGGCGACGAGGTGAACTGGTTTTGTGGACGTGTCAGCACATTTCGAACGGGAGCAGCAGCTCCGATAAGGGGCCTCACATTCAGATGGCTACATTTGGGACTGTCGTTGAATTTGTGGAGTTAATGGGTGACTGGCCGGAGTACAAGGAAAGGTTGGGACACTTTTTCTGTGCTAATGGAATTACTGAGGAGGCTTAGAAGCACGCTATTCTCCTGAGTGTGTGTGTGGCAAAGACTTACAAGCTAATAAGGAATTTAGCCACACCGCGGAAACCGGGGGACATTCCATATGACGAACTGATCAAGCTCGTGGGGAGCCACTACAATCCAAAACCTTCTGCGATAGTCCAACGGTGGAAGTTTCACAGCCATTTCAGGAAGCCAGGTCAGTTTGTGGCCGATTTTGTGGCCGAGCTTCGGCAGCTGTCAGAGCATTGTGATTTCGGAGCGGTGTTGGATGACATGCTCCATGATCGATTGGTATGTAGAATTAATAATGTTGGCGCGTGGCCAAGTGGTTAAGACGTTTGTCTAGTGATCTGAAGGTCGCTAGGTCAAGCCTTGGCTGAGGCAACTTGTGTATCCTTGAGCAAGGCACTTAACAGCACATTGCTCAGCGATGACACTGGTGCCAAGCTGTATGGGTTCTAATGCCCTTCCCTTGGACAATATTGGTGGCGTGGAGAGGGGAGACTTGCAGCATGGGCGACTGCCAGTCTTCCATACAACCTTGCCCAGGCCTGCATCCTAGAAACCTTCCAAGGCGCAAATCCATGGTTTCATGAGATTAACGGATGCCTATATAATATAAATGACGGCACACAACGCCGCCTGTTAGGGAAAACCCCACTGTTGACTTTCAAGAAAGCCTTAGAGTTTGCCCAAGGCATGGAGATGGCTGCTAATAATGTCAAGGATATCCAGAAAGGACATGGGGGGGTCGCAGTCGGCGGCAGTGCACCAAGTCAGGAGGGAGACTGGTAAACAGGCAAAGCAGGTGGAATGATTCCAGTGTGGAGGGATGCACTATGCAAATGATTGCAAATTCATAGACACTGTCTGCCATGCTTGTAGCAAAAAGGGATATTTAGCTAAAAAGTGCAGAAGTTCAAAGGGTAAGATTAAGCCTGGGTAGGGGAAAACTCAAAAGGCTCAGGCAGCCACACACCATCTACAAATGTAGAAGAAGCAGATGAAGAGGCAGCATCTGCCTAGACACATTTGCAGTGGAAATGGATGAGGAACCACCTGAACCATACTATGCCACAGTCACTGTCCGGGGAAAGGACATTAAGTTTCAGATTGATTCAGGGGCTACTGCATCGGTCATTAGTGAGGAAACCTACAGGAGGACATGAGGGTCCAACCTGCCTCCCATCAGACTGTCAAAGCTCAAACTCAGGACCTATATGGTGCAGCCCATACCTCATTTAGGGGTGTTATATGTGGACATTTCAGCCGGGGGTCAGAAGGCTGAAGCCAGGCTGGTGATAGCTAAGGGCAGGGGGCCCAGTCTTTTGGGTCATGATTGGCTTCGCAAAATCCGGCTCAACTGGCATGAAATTAAGTACGCACACACGACAATGGAGGACATTCTGCAGCCGTACAGTGACGTTCTCAGGGACGAGCTAGGAACACCAAGCATGACAGTGAAACTTCATGTCAACCCTGAGGCTACACCACATTTTTTAAACACAAAATACTCTGCAGGTGCTGGGGTCAAAGCAACACTCACAACATGCTGGAGGAAGGAGGAACTCAGCAGGACGAAGGGTTCTGGCCCGAAATGATGACTGATTGTTTCCACAGGTGCTGCCCGACCTGCTGAGTTCCACCATGTTTTTTTAAGCCCAGGCAAAGTCGAGGCGGAGCTGGAATGTTTACAGAGGCTGGACATTATTGAGCCCGTCTTTTTTCAAGGTGGGCGGCTCCCATTGTTCCAGTTTTGAAAGCAGACAAAACGGTGAGGATATGTGGGGATTATAAACCTACAGTGAATCAGGTCTTTAGGCTGGAGGAGTACCCATTGCCATGGGTGGATGACCTGTTTGTGACCCTGTCAGGCGGTAAGCTGTTCACAAAGCTGGACATGAGCCATGCCTACCAACAGCTGCTGCTCGACGAGGATTCAAAGGAGTATGTCACCATCAATACACACAAGGGATTATTCAAGCACAATCGCCTGGTGTTTGGAGTGGCGTCCAGCCCTGCCATTTTCCAAAGGACAATGGACTCTTTGCTGCAGGGGATTCCGCACGTAGCTGTCTACCTTGATGATATTTTGATTAAGGGGGCTACAGAGGTGGAGCATCTGGCTAATTTAGAACGGGTGTTGAAGAGGCTCTCAGACGCAGGGCTGCTGTTGAAACGTGGACAATGTGTGTTCCTGGCATTGAGTGTGACTTATCTGGGACACAAGATCACAGCGGAGGGGCTTTTCCCTGTGGAGGACAAAGTGAGAGCTATTAAGGAGGTCCCAAGCCCCAAGACCGTCACAGAATTCAGATCATTTTTGGGCATGGTGAATTATTATGGCAAGTTTCTTCCTGACCTCTCAAGGGTTTTGACCCCACTGTATAAGCTGCTTCACAATGACCCTAAGTGACAGTGGGGTGAAGAGCAGGCGAAAGCTTTCAAGGAAGTGAAAGAACTCCTCCATTCGGCGAAGCTGCTTGTTCACTATGACCCAGACAAGGAGATCACCCTGGCATGCGATGCCTCACCCTATGGAGACGGGGCAGTTCTCTCACATGTAATGGAGGACCGCTCAGAGAAGCCTATTGGTTTTGCTTCACGTACCCTGACAGCTGCTGAGGGATATATTCACAGCTCGACAAAGAACGTCTGGCCATTGTTTTTGCGGTCAAACGTTTTTATCAGTACCTTTATGGACGCACATTTACAATTTATACGGACCATAAACCACTGATGAGCCTGTTCAGTGAGACTAGATGCATCCCACCGCTAGCCTCAGCCAGGATACTGCATTGGGCTCTTACATTGTCAGCCTACCGGTACACTATAGTGTACAGAGCGGGTGGGAATAATGCAAACGCCAATGCACTGAGTTGACTACCTTTACCTGAGACACCTGTTGCTACATATGTGCCTCCAGAGACTGTGTTTTCATTGGAGAGGCTGTCAGAGACACCTGTAAAGGCAACCCAGATCAAGCAGTGGGCAGAGAGGGACTCAGTCCTGTCCCAAGTCAAGACTTTTCTTTTACAAGGTTGGCCCAGAGTCGTGGAAGGAGAGGAACTGAGGCCTTATGCCAAACGCAAGACAGAACTCAGTCTGCAGAATGGCTGCATTTTCAGGGGGGCGAGGGTCATCGTGCCTCCCCCTGGCCGTTCGCAGATTGTGGAGGAAATTCATGAGACTCATCCAGGAGTGTCTCGATTGAAAAGCCTTGCAAGATCCTACGTCTGGTGGCTAAGAATGGATCAGAATCTGGAGAACAAGGTAAAATCATGCACGCAATGTCAGACTAATCAGAATATGCCACCAACAGCTCCTTTGTACCCATGGGAGTGGCCAGACCACCCCTGGTCTAGGCTACGTTTGGACTTTGCTGGCCCTTTTATGGGGCAGATGTTTCTTGTAATGGTAGATGCGCATTCTAAATGGATCGAAGCTCACATCATGAGCAACATCACAGCCCCCTCAACCATAGACAAACTCAGGCAAGTGTTTGCAGTCCATGGGTTGCCTGACACTCTGGTCACTGATAATGGCCCGATGTTCACCAGTGAACCGTTCAGTGAGTTCATGCAGCAGAATGGCATTCATCACATTCGGACGGCCCCTTTCCACCCAGCCTCCAATGATTTGGCTGAGCGGGCTGTTCAGACAGTGAAGGAAGGCCTGAAGCGGATGACAGGGGACTCTCTTAGCATTCGGCTTTCATGTTTCCTGTTCAAATACCACCTCACGCCACAGACTACAACTGCACGCACTCCAGCAGAGATGCTGATGGGGCGTAGGCCCAAGTCAAGATTGGAACTGCTGTGCCTGGACATGAAGGCAAAAGTGAGACAGACTACTGCGGAAGCATGCAGAGCTGGACTTTGCCAGAGGGAGAGACGCTGGCAGAGGGGCTGGGGTCCCCTGAGGAGGATGGACATTCTCACGCAGGCACACAGACCCCTCTCATGCCTCCAACACCAGACCCACCCAAATCACCCTGACCAGCGGTGCCTGCTGGGTCACCGGGGGTAGTGCGCAGATCACGGCGCACTCGTAAACCTCCTGACAGACTGAATCTTTGACGGGACAGTTTTTTTTTTGTTGTTGTTAGATTGAATGTTGAATCTGTCACGTTTTCCAGATGTTTTGTATTGATAAACTGTTGCTGAGATACTAGTATAAGTTTTCAGGGGTACGCAAGTTAATAACACCACTGTTTTTATTTCCTACCTTTTTACATTTTGGGAATGTTGGATTTTAAAGGGGAAGAAGTGTAGTAATGTGAGCATTATTAAAAGTAAGTTAATACTAATTAGGATAATGGGGGTTTTTTACTTCCGTTCTTTTTACTTCCGGTGTGCTTTGTCTATAGTGTTCCTCTCATGCCGTACAGGTTGTGAAAGCCTCTGTGTATATATAACAGTTTTGATGTTCGAGATAAAGTTGTTCCTTTGGGCATGAAGTCGTCGAGTGTGCCTTTTTCAAGGCAGAAGTTACCACACTAGCAACTGCAGATTTTCTCTTGTTTGTGATAAGAATACTGTGCATATGTCTGGTCACCCTACCTGAAGAAAGAGATACATATGATATAATGTTCAACAGGAAATATAATATAAATATGATGGAAGAGTATAGCTTTAATGGTAAGACACTTGGCAGTGTGGAGGATCAGAGGGATCTTGGTGTCAGAGTCCATAGGACACTCAAAGCTGCTATGCAGGTTGACTCTGTGGTTAAGAAGGCATACGGTGCATTGGCCTTCATCAATTGTGGGATTGAGTTTAAGAGCTGAGAGGTAATGTTGCAGCTATATAGGACCCAGGTCGGACCCCACTTGGAGTACTGTGCCACTTGGAGTTCTGGTCGCCTCACTACAGGAAGGACGTGGAAACCATAGAGACGGTGCAGAGGAGATTTACAAGGATGTTGCCTGGATAGGGGAGCATGCCTTATAAGAATAGGTTGAGTGAACTCGGCCTTTTCTCCTTGGAGCGACGGAGGATGAGAGGTGACCTGATAGAGGTGTACAAGACATTGAGAGGCATTGATCGTGTGGATCGTCAGAGGCTTTTCCTCAGGGCTGAAATGGCTAGCATGAGAGGGCATAGTTTTAAGGTGCTTGGAAGTAGGTACAGAGGAGATGTCAGGGGTAAGTTTTTTACTCAGCGGTGAGTGCGTGGAATGAGCTGACGGTGGCGGTGGTGGAGGTGGAAACAATAGGGTCTTTTAAGAGACTCTTGGATGGCTGCATGGAGCTTAGAAAAATAGAGGGCTATAGGTAAAGCCTAGGTAGTTCTAAGGTAAGGACATGTTCGTCTCAACTTTGTGGGCCGAAGGGCCTGTATTGTGCTGTAGGTTTTCTCTGTTTCTATAATAAGTGCAGTGAAAATTCATCAGAATTATTCCTCAGTTGGAGCAATTATTATATGGGTAGAGATCAAGTAGAATGGGAAAATGTACTGAATTCTTAAGGAGTTCAACAGGAAAGATTCAGAGTCAATATTTCTCCTGCGATGAAGTGTCTAGAACAAAGTGTCACAGCCTTACATAAGGGACTGGCCATTCTAAACACAGATAGAAAAACTTTCATCACCTAGAGGGTGATGATCTTTGGAGTTCTATATTTAAGAGTGTTGTGGAGGCTCAGAGGCCAGATAGATTCAAGATAAAGACTGATCGATTCTTTAGGTTCTTAGGCAATTGGGGAATATGGGGTTAAGTGCATAGAAGCTGCACTGATGCAAAAAGCGCACCATGCAAAGGTCCAAATGGTCTAGTCTTGCATTTATTTCCTTTGTTCTTATGTAATCAATGCTGCTTCTGTTCAGGAGACTTACACAAATTGACAAATCAAAAAAAAAGAAGATTGTTGAAAATGTCTTGATTCTAAAAGGAAATCTACAAGTGGGTCCTACTTTAAGCCCTTACTACATACTGGAAAATGTCTGCTGCTTGACCTTTGTTCTGTTAATACCACCTCTATTTTATATTTTATGCAATATGCAGCAGCATGTTATCTTAGTTAAATAGCTCAGTATTTGATAAGCTGTAGTAATATTTGTGAAATGATTCAAATGTCAAATGAACTAATGCCTATCGTTCCTCTGGGTAAAGTTGCTTTGATATAACTTATAAAGGCCATATCAAATGAAAGTGAAACAATTTGACATTAAGCATAAAGTCAGTCCTGTGTGAATACAGCTCACTAAAAACATACCTGCCAGCATAGAAAAATATCCTTGATGGATAATGTTTTCATTAGCTCTTTGCACTCTATAAGTCAGAGATTTGATTCCTTTTTTTACAATAAAGTAATGCAAGATAGCTTTACTACAGCAAGAAGGTAATTAGTATCTCAGTCCAGTACTTCATTATTGTCTTAACTTGATGATAGCTCCTGTCTCTTTAGATTCACAGGTTGAAACTTTAAGTTTTTTATCCCCCATTTTTTAATGAATCACAGAAGGTTACTTGTTAATCATCTCTACCTCTTTCAGGCTTCAATACACACATCATGGAAGTGAATGAGTATGTTATACTTGAATGAGCATTGAATGAGCAGTGTGTTAAATAATGATGTAGAAATTGTCCTTCATAAAAAGCAGCAGAAAATAAAGTCAGCTGCAATTGAAATATCCTGTCAGAAGACTTTAAAATGTTGAAGAACACAGTATTCCCCTCGCAGCTATTTTAGACAAAGACAACTGCTGATAATTTTAAGGCAGATTAAACACATATTAAAAAATTGTATTTAATATGAAAACAACAGGAATTCAGCAGATGCTGGAAATTCAAGCAACACACATCAAAGTTGCTGGTGAACGCAACAGGCCAGGCAGCATCTGTAGGAAGAGGTGCAGTCGACGTTTCAGGCTGAGACCCTTTGTCAGGACTAACTGAAGGAGGAGTTAGTAAGAGATTTGAAAGTGGGAGGGGGAGGGGGAGATCCAAAATCATAGGAGAAGACAGGAGGGGGAGGGATGGAGCCAAGAGCTGGACAGGTGATTGGCAAAAGGGATATGAGAGGATCATGGGACAGGAGGCCCGGGAAGAAAGACAAGGGGGGCAGGGAAACCCAGAGGATGGGCAAGGGGTATAGTGAGAGGGACAGAGGGAGAAAAAGGAGAGTGAGAGAAAGAGTGTGTGTATAAAAATAAATAACGGATGGGGTACGAGGGGGAGGTGGGGCATTAGCGGAAGTTAGAGAAGTCGATGTTCATGCCATCAGGTTGGAGGCTACCCAGACGGAATAGTCAATGTTCATTTAATATGAAATACTATGAAAGACTGTTAAAGCAGCTGAAAACAAAGTTGTCTCACATTTCTAATTTTAAAAACAGTAATGGATTTTTTTAAAATACAAAGGCAAAGCTAGATAATTTACCTCAAAGACCAATTGGGCTTGTTCAAGGAATATCTTATATATAAGAAGGTTTGAACAGAATTTTGAATTGTAACGCACTTTTGAAAACTAGTGCAATTTCTAACTGCAGTGTTCTTGGTGATTCCATATTGGTACTGTGCTCAAAGTGGAAACTCTAATCTTAAACTCCGTAGGAGAAATAAAAGTAAAGCCCTTTTTGAATATTTTAGCGAAAGTGTCTGAGTAAATAAAAATAAGCAAGGATCTGAAAATTTGCAGGGCTCCTCCTGATTGCTCTCTCCCCTCTTTTATGCAGCAGTCAGTGGGTGATTGGTACAAACAGCCATTTTCACCTATAATTTTCATCATTCCTCTGAAGGTTATCCAGTCTTTTCAAAACCACTAAAGAAAATAATGAAACCCCTCATCCACCTACATTTCAGTGTTGATCTGATTATATTTAAGTCTGAATTGTTGGAAATTCTCAAAGAAGTGATGAAACAAAATTCCAGTTGATCACTGTTTGAGTTCTTGTCTTACATTTGTGAATTCAGCAGCCAATTTAATGACGTTATGAGTAGATCCTGGTTTCATAATTCTTGTGCAATATCTCTGAAAAATATAACACAATTTCTCTGCTATGGTAAAGCTAGGGTTTCCAGATAAACTATAAGTTCCTCTGGACAATGAATTCACGGAGCAGTTACAGAGAGAGCGAGAGAGAACAAGAGAATCTGAACAAAAAGGCAATAAACTCAGAGCAGATAGTGAGGAAGAAAAGAAATTAATATAAAAATTGTGAAAAGCAGAGCTGTAGAGATTGCCTGTCAGGTGAGGCTCTGATAATGGAGAAAGAAAATCTGAGCCAATACCACTCATGAAGTAAACACAAGAAGTTTTTCAGATGCTAGAAATCCAGAGTAATACAAACAAAATAGAAACATAGAAAACCTACAGCACAATACAGGCCCTTCGACACACAAAGCTGTGCCGAACATGTCCTTACCTGAGAATTTACCTGGGGTTACCCATAGACCCCTATTTTTCTGAGCCCCATATACCTGTCCAGGAGTCTCTTAAAAGACCCTATCATATCTGTCTCCACCACCGTCAGCCCATTCCACGCACTCACCACTCTCTGCGTAAAAAAAAAACTTACCCCTGACGTCTCCTCTGTACCTATGTTGTAAAATGTTTAAGGAACTCAACTGGTCAGGCAGCATCTAGTGAAAGGAATAAAGAAGTCGACTTTTCAGGCAGAGACCCTTCGTCAGTGACTAGTTCTGATGCAGGGAGAGAAAGGGGCTTGTAGAAGTTGGTACTGAGTGTGGAAGGCTGCAATCATGTAAGATGGAAGACAAGGTACTCCTCCTCAAGCTTACATTGGAACTTACTTTATACAGTTGCAGAGGACCCCATACTCAGAGTGGAAGTGAGATTGAGAATTAAGGTAATTTTGAGATAGTTGTGGAAGTCTGCAAGTTTGTAGCAGTTATCTATTGCTCCCTTAAGCCTTGAATTAAGGACAAGAAAGATCCAGAAGGTGAGGGAAGAATTAGAGATGGACCACATCAAAGTGATAGCCATTTAGAAGTAGGCAGCACATTCAAGGCATTTTCAAGTATTGTATTAGTGCAGGAAGCAGCATACATACAGTACATATAATGGAAAAACCCATTGCAGGAGGGATGTGAGTCATACAAAAACAGAAACTGTTTGACATATTCAATGAAAAGTCATGTAATTTGGGCCCGTGCAGGTTCCCAATAGCTACAGCTTTTATCTGGAGAAAGTGAATCAAGTTGTTCCATGTGAGAAAGAATTTAGCCTAGGCAAGAGTGTTAATAGACAGGTACCAGCTGGGTCTCTATTCACGGAAGAATTGGAGCGTCCTCATAATATCCTGATGTGAGATGAAGGTGTAGAGCGATTGTATAACTATGGTATTCAGTATCCATGGTAGCTAACACCCAATTGCTAAAGTAACAGAGAGTACTTTATGTAACTGGGAAAGAACTGGACCAGAGGAGAAAGGGTAGGAATCAAGGTACGAAGAAATATGTTTAGCAGGGCAAAAGCAGACTGAAACAATTGGGGTGCCCAGACAGACCCACAACTGAGTGGCTTTGTTGGAAGCTTAAAATGTCGAGTGACAGCAAGTGTATATGGTCTCCAGATCAGAAGTCCATGTACCCTTGAATCACACTGGAGTCGTAGATCCTCCATTAGATTTTGCAGTATCTGCAGGGATATAGTGGGGCTGGTACAGCCCCTGCCTCAAAGTGCTAGAGACCTAGGTTAATCCTAACTCAGGTGCAGTGTGTGTGGAGAATGCACACTTGTGTGTGTTTTCTTTGGGTGCTTCAGTTCCTTTTCACATCCCAAACTCAAGCAGGTAAATCACCTCTTGTGTAGGTGAATGGTAGGATATGGGGACAAGCTGAGGAGGATGTGGAGAGAATATAAGATGAATTGATGTAGGATTAGTGGGCATGTGTGTTTGAGGACCAGTGCAGCTTCAGCAGTGTGAAGGGCAAGCATCACTCCATGAAACTGATTTACAAGCTACAATAAGAATCAGGAAATAACATTGTATTAAATCCACTGATCGTATTGATTACATGCAAATTTTAAAAAAATGGGTTTGAGGTAACAGTAACTTAATGAATAAAAGCCAAGTTTGTCACAGACTTAAGGAAAAACTGTCACATCCATGAAGATTGTTTTTCCTTAAGTGTGCATTATACTTGTCTTTGGACCAAAAATAACAATAGGATCCTGAAATGACAGTTATTATTTTAAAAAATGTCTTTGACTAGTAGCTTCATGACGAAAACAAATGCTATTGAAATGTTTAAGGGGTGAGGGAGGTGGTTGGGAGATAACCCTTTTCACAGCATTTTCTTGTACTTTGATAGATTGCACTCATATGTTTTGTTAACTAGACAATGGAATGTCAAAACGAATACCAAGTGGTGTCAGCATCACAAAGTCTTTTATCTGTACCACGTTCACGGTCAGTCATGTCCTTTGTCTAGTGAAAGCCGTATGATTTAAAGACATGAAGTGGCAAAAAGAAAATTGTCCTCCAGCCACTTAATGGCATCAGTTTAAAAATTCTGTTTGTCATTCAGCAGATAATTGTATAATGTTTGGAATGCTTTTATAAGTCCATAGTATTGACAGAAGAATGCATTTCATCTGAGGCAGCTGAAAAAGATCTAACAAATATTTACTGAAAGGTTGTTTGTAATTAAGAATCAGTATGCATTCAAACCCGGTTTCTTTCTCAGCAAATATTTAATTCTCCAAAGAACAAGTGCATTTAATGGTGACAAAAAGTATTTTTAGTTTCAGGTACTTATTTTACAATAAATTTTCAGATCATTTAAAATAACCAAAAATGGAAACCGCTAGGAGCAGGGAATTTTCAACCCAAAAACACGTAGATTGGTTATTATTTTTTTATAAGCATCCGTTAGTCTCGTGAGACCATGGATTTGCACCTTAGAAGGTTTCCAGGACGCAGGCCTGGGCAAGGTTGTATGGAAGACCGGCAGTTGCCCATGCTGCAAGTCTCCCCTCTCCACGCCACCGATGTTGTCCAAGGGAAGGGCACTAGGGCTGATACAGCTTGGCAACGGTGGCGTTGCAGAGCAATGTGTGGTTAAGTGCCTTGCTCAAGGACACAACACGCGCCTCAGCTGAGGCTCGAACTCACGACCTTCAGATCACTAGACCGACGCCTTTATAGACAATAGACGATAGATGCAGGAGTAGGCCATTCGGCCCTTCGAGCCAGCACCGCCATTCACTGATCATGGCTGATCATCCACAATCAGTAGCCAGTTGGCCACTTGGCCACGCGCCAACGCAGATTGGTTATTAAAACTCCTGACATTTATTGTTGTGATCTCAACCTGACTTCATACACGTAGCTCCAGGTTTAGTAAAAGGATTCAGTGGAGAGAGAAAAGAAGAGAGTCACACAGTGGAGCTGCAGTTCATAGTTCAAACCTGACCTTAGATGTAGTACGTGCAGAGTTTGCACATTCTCCCTGTTTCTGTGAAAGTTTCCATTGCGTACTCTCAAAGTTGCTGACTAACTATCATCATTATGTTTGGTCACTTCAAAAAAAAAGCTAATTCAAAGAAGACGTGAAAATCCAAAAAAATTAACAATGGTTACTATGTGTTCCATTCATCCACATGGCGTTTGTAATGTATGCTGGTAGACTATTCTATGATTCGGTTCATAATATTAAACATGGTTTGGGATTCCACATTAACATTAATTTTGCTTTGACAGAGGAGTAACTCACTAAATGACATGGAATGAGCCTATGTCTCCATTATTGGTGGGTCATCATGGTAGCTTATATCTGTATTACCAAAGAGGAAGCAAACTGGAATATTTCCATTTCCTCTTCACTGGACTGGAAATATTCCAACTGGCTTGTTCTGTAGTGCTACAGATATGAGCTACCAAGGGGTTATGTTTTATAACTTCAAAATATTAAACTAATTCAAAGAAGACATGAGAGTCTGGGAATACAGATCTAACTTTGTCTTTCTTTAAGTGAGACATGCATGTATCCCCTGACTCTCGTATCTTCTTTGAATTAGTTTAATGTTTTGAGGTTGCAAAACATAACAATTACCATTTAGATTAGGAAAGTTTCAAAAGTATCAATGGAGAATTCAGGGTCACACGAGGGAAGAATTAATTGCAGGACTATAGGGAGTATAAAAAGAGAGGGAATGAGACTGATAGATTGTTTTATTTGGAGCCAGACTCAATGATCTGAAAGGCACCCTTCTCTGTCACATGAATCAAGGAGAGGGATAGTATACGGGAAGGAGGGTGAACAAAGGAGAAGGTCTGAAGGTGTAGGACACAGTGGAATGAGAAAGAGGTGCACAGAGGAAGCGAATGTGGTTAGTCAAATTATACCTTTAATCTGTGCCGTATTTTTAAAAGAATGTTTCATAAGTCATTTATGTAGAGAAAATAAATATTTCCTAGGTATGATTCTTTACTTGTTTCCATGAAAGTGGCATGCCAAAAGGAGCAGGGGGTAGGATATTTAATGTGGGACACAAGGTTTAACAGATATATTAAAGTTTCACTATGGATTTATATGGGGAGGAGCGAGGCATTGTTTGCAAAGGCACTTTAACACAACTTACTGTAGAAGTACCAATTATACCTTACCAATTTATATTAACTTGGAATATAAATTGGTTTATGACCTTTGAAGCATTAATTAGCAATAGACTTTGGAAAGGTCGTGCTTAATAGAACCAAATGACATTTACTTATTACACGGTGGGTGAAGTGATTGTTGCAGTTAAGTTTTAAAGGGCTCTTAAAAATGCTAACTTTGCACAGGATCACAAGGTCAGAGAGGTAGAGTTCATGGGTTCGCGGACTGTTTAGAAATCTGATTGCAAAGGGGGAGAAGGATGCCATGGCAGCATAGCGATTAGCTTAATGCTGTTACAGCTCAGGGTGTCAGAGTTCAGAATTCAATTCCAATGTCATCTATAAGGAGTCTGTACTTCTGCCCTGTGGAAAGTGTGGATTTTCTCTGGGTGCCCTGGTTTCCTATCACAGTCCAAAGATGTACCGGTTAGTAGGTTAATTGGTCATTGTAAATTTCCCGTGATTAGGCTCAAATGGCCTATTCCATGCTGTATTTCTAAATAAAATAAAATAAAGATATTCCTAAAATGTTGAATGTGGGTTTACAGACTCCTGTATCTCCTGCCTGCATATTGAAGCCACCAAATCAAGCACTAAGAAAATTATAGCTAATTTGCTCTTGCATATTTATGTTGAGGTTCCTTAAGATTGTCATTGATGAGGGAAGTAGTGGGGATAAGCTCCCAGTACCTAGTAAATGCTTACAAGGATGTGTGTCTCATATAGCCTGTGACAACCAAGTCCAGCTCCTGGCCTGCATGTGTGGCTTAGCTACTAAGCCCGGTAGAATAATTTCTACTGACAGGTGAAGGGGCAAAGGTGGGTTGCTGGCACTTTAAAACCAGTAGTTTCTGGCATATACTTTCATCCTCACTGAGGAATTCTTTCTGTCCACTGGATGGTATTTTAGCTCATGGCACCCGGGATATCTTCAAATACCATGCTTTTGTTTCCTAGGTGAGGAATGAGCTCCATTTTAAGCCATACAAAATGAAGGAAAAGGAAGAAAAGTACCATTGTTTCTTGGCTAAACCCGGACATCAAAAAATTGTCAGCAGTCTCTAGGGCCACAGCTGTTTATCTGTTGGAGGCAGCTTCCGGTGAACATCGCATCAAATACTTCTTTACTATTCTGCAGCATCATAAATCTCCCAAATCTCTTCAACTGAGATATTCTTCAACAAAGGCAGGCAGTGGTATATATAAAAGCAGCCATGAATTCACTCTCACTCATTTTTCCCTGTCACATGCAGTCAAAATCATCAACATGATGTGAGAACACCTACTGCTAAAATAAATGTGCAACTGGAGGTTTGCACGTTGTACGAAACAGATGTGGATCTGGTGATAATGGAATTTCAGCCAATTTTCAACTTTCCTTGTTCTTCCCAAGTGCCACTGATCAACCAGAGCAGAGAATGTACTGCAATATTTAATACCTGTCAATGTACATTGTTAATGTGGGCTGCTGTTTATTGTTCTTAGTGAACTTGACAAGTAATTTTAAATTATTACTATCCATATGGTTAGAGACGAGTGCATTTTCTTTATTTTGTAGAATGTCAACCGAAGCCATTCATTAGGTTACACGATAAACTTGCATGTTGAAAAGTCCAGAATATTTTTCAGTTCTTTCTGCACTGCTGAAGTATAAGAGCTGTCTAGAAATAGACCAGCAGTACAGAGAAGACTGTAAGTTAATCGTGAGACTGGCCCAGAAGTCTAATTCCACAGTTCTTGGTATGCCTAGTTTCACACACGTGTTGGCATTTGGATTTGCATTGTTGTTTGAGGTGCACTAAAGATCACCGGCATCTGGTCTCAATAAATTGGCAACCTAAGCCAAAGAATCACAAGAAAATGAGAATCAATTTGAAGGATTACATTTCTGTTATTTTTGAGTAAGCTATGGAAATTTATTTTATGTCAGTCTGGGTGGGATTTCATTCCACTGCTTGCATTCATT
Organism: Mobula hypostoma; assembly: GCF_963921235.1. NCBI lineage: Eukaryota > Metazoa > Chordata > Chondrichthyes > Myliobatiformes > Myliobatidae > Mobula > Mobula hypostoma. The sequence continues at coordinate 48,188,494 of NC_086098.1, forward strand.
CATTGGGTTATCTGAACATTTCTTGCTTATATCCTCCATGGTTTTGCTGATCTTTAACAACCTTTTAGCCACAATGTACAATCTTCAATGAAAGCAAACCTATCATCTTGCTTCCACGAATTGCAGAGGACCCTCTACAAAACTATGTTTGGGCATCTTTTTAGTCCTAACAGAATTTATCTACAATACACGGTGGGAGTGTTATCAATGTATCATAAGCCCAAAAGACAATAAGATACAGGAGCAAAATTAAGCTATTCAGCCCATTGAAACTGCTCCACCATTCCATCATGACTGATCCTGGATGCGACTCAATCCCATACATCTGCCGCCTTGCCATGTCCTTTGATGCCCTGATTGATCAGGAAACTATCAACTTCACCCTTAAATATTCCCATGGACTTGGCCTCCACCGGAGTCTGTGGCAGAGCATTCCACTGATTCACTACTCTATGACTAAAAAAATTCCTCAGTTACTTCTGTTCTAAAGGGTCACCCCTCAATTTTGAGGCTGTGCCCTCTAGTTCTAGATACCCCCGCTGCAGGAAACATCCTCTCTAAATGTACCTTATTTAGTCCTTCCAACATTCGGCAGGTTTCATTGAGATCCCCACACATTCTTCTAAATTGCAGTGGGTAAAGGCCCGAAGCTGCCAACTGCTCCTCAGATATTAACCCCTTCATTCCTGGAATCATTCTCATGAACCTCTTCTGGACTCTCTCCAACGCCAACATACCCTTTCTGAGATATGGGGCCCAAAACTGCATCAAATGAGAAGGGTAATATTAATTATAATCACTCATTCATGGAAGTAGATTGCTTGACCATTTTGCAGCTCACCTGAGTGTATTGTTGAATGAAAGCAAGATCTAATCAGCAGGATGGTTTAATCATGTTAATTTCATGACAGCTAGGTTAGCTTAAAATCATAAATTCATTGTCTTCTTGTCCCCGAGTTCTGAACCCAATATGAAGACCTAGTAATGAAGTATACATTCCATGCTTGAACTTTGATTCAGTTCTAAAGATCACTGAAATGCAATGCTTCAGATCAGATGCAAAGCCAAGGACTTGTATGCCTCTCTAGAAAATGTAACAAATACTGTAACTCCAATCAAAGAGCTATAGTATTGTCACCATGTCAATTCAGAGGCAGCTTACAGGTTAAGGGCAAAATTCCTTGCAGTGTAGTAGAGCAGGAGGATCTTGGGGTCCACGTCCACAGACCCCTCAAAGTTGTCGCACAAGTTGATAGGATGGGTAAGAAGAATATGATGTGTTGGACTTGTTAGTTGGGGGATTGTGTTCTTCCAAAGTGAATTACTTCACACTTTACTCTGTTGCTCTCCATCTGCCACTTCTCAGCTCAGCTCTGCATTCTTTCAATGTCCCACTGTAACCTATGAGACACTTCTACACTATCCACAAGTCCACCAACCTTCATATCGTCTTCAAATTTATTGCATTTCCTTATCCAAGTCATTTATAAAAATTACAAAGAGCAGCGGTCCCAGAACAGATCTCGGTGGAACACCACCTCTCACCAACCTCCAGGTAGAATATCTACAACCACTCTCTTGCCTTCTGTGGGTAAGCCAATTCTGAATCCACACAGCCAAGTTTCTCTGGATTTCATGTATGATTCTACCATGGGGAACCTCACCAAACAGCTGACTAAAATCAATATCCACCACATCCACTGCACATAAAGAATTAGTTTTTTATATTTTACACTGGTTATATTGTTTCTTATATTTTACTTTTTTTGGGATTTTATATTTTTTAGAAGCGGTTTCAAACTGAAAACTTATTTTAAGCTGTTTAGTGTTTCTCACTGTATGTAGCATCATGAAATCTTATGATCCTTTATGATATTCCATTGGAATAGGACATATCTAACTTCTCTTATTATTTACAACATCCCTATTTCTTATTTCATACTGATAGGATGAATTTATTAAGTATTGCTTATAATTTTGTTAACTAACTATTATCTTCTTCTCTCAGAAACTTACTACGTGTTTTATTTTTTCACTGATAATACTGGACAACAATTTTTTTTCGGAAGTGTTGCTTCCTCAGAATTTTTTTTTGTTTATGTAGACCACTTGATGCTGAACACAAATGTAATTTCAGACTATTGTATCATGTCGGAATTTGAAGAAACAAGAAATTAACTTTTATTGACTATAGTGCGTTTAATTGCTTAATGGTGCTGATGCTTTGCAATAGTTCAACTAAGTTAAACATTTTTATTGATGATTTTTGTTTGTACTTGGTGTTTGAGGCTTCTTGCTTAAGTGTCCAACAATAATCAGCCAACATTGATACGTTCCTTTTGCCCTGATACCATTTCTCCATGACTGCAATGTCCTGATGAAACTTTTCACCATGCTCATCACTGATAGCGCCAAGATTTGTAGGGAAGACGTCTAAATGGGAATGCAGAATATGAATCTTTAGTGACATGTTGCACTTCATGGTTTTGTATGCTTGAAGCATGTTGTCAACCAGCTGCACATAGTTTGGTGCTCTGTAGTTGCCAAAAAAATTTTCAACAACATCCATGAATGCCTTCCATGCAATTTTCTCCAGTCTGACTAGAAGTTCTTTGAATTGCCTGACATTGGTGACTGGTTTGATTTACGTACCAACAAAAATGTCTTCCTTAATCTTTGCATTAATTGTTCTGGGAAACTTTTGTTTTAAATATCGAAATAGTTCATGGAAATTTAAAGCCTTTCTAAACCTATCCTGTCAGGCAGCATCCACCCTGCCTAAGCATGCTCAGGATGCCTGGACAAGGTAGGAATCTTTTCACTTTACATTGAGGCAACATTTTAATTGACTTGAATTATGAATTGTAATAACAAATATGGGCCATTTCTAAAAGATAGTGTGTGATAGGGAAACTTCACAGTGCTCTTCATGATCAGCAGCCCAAAATCCATCAGATGCACCCAAAAGGAGGCAGGAAGCAAAATTTTTGTTGTCCGGTGTATTAACTAAGGGGAAATCTTATTGAGATTCTTTCAAACTACCTCCTGGGTTTCATGGCATTTCTTAATTTCCTTCTTATTTTGTCATGTTTTCTCTTTATTTAATTATATCCACATGTCCCATAAACTCACTCTTTCAATTTAAGCTTGGTTATAACATATATTTTTATGCATTCTGCGGCTTAATATAATCTCCGTCTTTGAATTGTGCATATATATTAGAGTTGTAGAGTCATATAAATGTACAGCACAGAAACAAGCCCTTCTGCCCATTTGGTCAGTGTTGAACCAATTAAACTGCCTAGTCCCATCGACCTGCACCTGGACAATAGTCCTTCATACCCCTCCCATCCACGTACAAGACCAAACTTTTCTTAAACGTTGAAATTGAGCTTGCATGCACCACTTACATTGGCAGCTCATTCCACACTCTCTCGACCCTCTGACTGAAGAAGATTGCCCTCATATTCCCCTTAAACATTTCACCTTTCACCCTTAACTAATGATCTCCAGCTGTAGTCCCACCCAACCTCAGCAGAAAAAGACCACTTGCATTTATCCTATCTATACCCCTCATAATTTTGTATACCTGTATCAAATCTCCCCTCAATCTTCTATGTTCCAAGGAATAAAGTCCGAACCTATTCTATCTTCTCTTATAACTCTGTTCCTCCAGGCCCAGCAACATCCATCTAAATTTTCTCTGTACTCTTTCAAACTTATTTACATCTTTCCTGTAGATTGGTGCCCAAAACTGCACACAATACTCAAAATTAGGCCTCACCAATGTCTTCTACAACTTCAACATAATATCCCAAATCCTGTACTCAATACTTTGATTTATGAAGGCCAATGTGCCAAAAGCTTACTTTATGACCATATCTACCTGTGCCACAACTTTCAATGAATTATGGACCTGTATTCCCAGATCTCTTTGTTCTACAGCATTGCTCAGTGCCTATCGTTCACTGTGTAAGCCCTACCCTGGTTGGTCCTACTGAAGTACAATGCCTTGCACTTTTCTGAATTAAATTCCATCTGCCATTTTTCAGCCCATTTTCCCAGCTGGTCCAGACTCCATTGCAAGCTCTGATAGACTTCCTGGCAGTCTACTACACCCGTAGTCTTGGTGTCATCTGCAAATTTGCTGATCCAGTTAACCACATTATCATCCAGATCATTGATATAGATGACAAACATGTGACACTCCACTAGTCACAAGTCAGAGAGGCTACCATCAACTATCACTCTTAAACAGCAGGACAATATTGGCTATCCTCCAGTCCTCTGGTACCTCACCTGTCGCTAAAGGTGATTTAAATATCTCTGCTAGGATCCCTTCATTTAATGCACTTGCCTCCCACAGGATTTGAGGGAACACTATCTCAGGCCCTGGGGATTTATCCACCCTAATTTGCCTCAAGACACCAAATTTTCCTCCTCCATAACCTGTAGAGGGCCCATTACTCTCTGCTGCTTTGCTCACTTTTATTGTATGTGTTTCCCAAGTGAATACAAATGCAAAAAAAATCCATTTAACCTATCTCCCCTCTCTTCTGGCTGCATGCATAGATTACCATTCTGATCATCCAGAGGACTAATTTTGTTCCTTGCAATCCTTTTGCTCTTAATATGTCTGTAGAATCCCTTAGGTTTCTCCTTCATCTTGTCTGTGAGGCAACTTTATGCCTTTTTTTAGCCCTCCTGAATTCTTACATAAGTATTCTCTTCCATTCCTTATACTCTATAAGCACCTCATTTGTTCATACCTGCCTATACTTGCTATACACCTTTTTTTTTCTTCATCAGGACCTCAATATCTCTTGAAATCCAAGATCCCTTAAACCTGTTACCTTTACATTTTATTCTGACAGGTGCATACAAACATTGTACTCTCAAAATGTCACTTTTGAAGGCCTCCCACTTATGAAGTATACTTTTGCTATAAAACAATCTGTCCCAATCTGCACTTGCCAGATCTTTTCTGACACCATCAAAATTGGCCTTTTTCCAATTTAGAATTGCAACCTGAGGACCAGAACTATCCTTTTCCATAACTACCTTGAAGCTAATGACATCGTGATCACTAGATGCAGTGCTCACCTACACAAACTTCTGTCACCTGCACTGTCTCATTCCCTAATAGCCAATCAGGTATCACACACTCTGTCCTTAAGGTATCACAATATTGATCTACTGCTCAATGTGCCAACCTCAGGATCCACCACATCTTAGGTGGGTCTAAATTATGACCTCCTTCCATGTAATCCTTTTAATTTTGCACTGATTTATATGTTTTTTGCTTTGATTTTAAGATGGCCACATTTTCTGCAAATTTGCTTAGGTGCTCCTTCACAGTTAACTCACTGCACTTTGCGACCATTTTCTAGATCAATAGGTCCATTAGGGTACTATTAACTGAAGAAGTGTATTCTTTCATCTTCATCTACTCTATTTTGCCCCCCTTCATTCAAGTGGTGTCAAGAAAACAACCTCTCCCCCAATATTGCAAAAACAAAGGAGCTCCTTGTGGATTACAGGAGGAATGGAGACAGGCCAACTCCTATTGACATCAATGGATCTGGGGTTGAGAGGGTAAACAGCTTTACGTTCTTTGGCATCTACATCACCGACACATCATGTGGTTTGTACACACCAGTTGTGTGGTAAAAAAGGCACAACAGCCCCTCTTTCACTTCAGACGGTTGAGGAAGTTTGGTATGGGCCCCCAAATCCCAAGAACTTTCTACAGGGACACAGTTGAGAGCATCCTGACTGGCTGCATCACTGCCTGGTATGGGAACTGTACTTCCCTCAATTGCAGGACTCTGCAGAGAGTGGTGTGGACAGCCCAGCGCATCTGTACTTGTGAACTTCCCATGATTCAGGACATTTACAAAGGCAGGTGTGGAAAAAGGGCCCAAAGGATCACTGGGGACCTGAGTCACCCCAACCGCAAACTGTTCTCGCTGCTACCATCTGGGAAACGGTACCACAGCATAAAAGCCAGGACCAACAGGCTCCGGGACAGCTTCTTCCACCAGGCCAGCAGACTGATTAACTCACGCTGATTTGAGTGTATTTCTATGTTACATTGACTGTTCTATTTAGTATAAATTATTATAAATTACTATGATTGTACATTGCACACTTAGGCAGAGATGTAGCGTAAAGATTTTTACTCTCCATATATGTGAAGGATGTAAGAAGTAAAGTTAATTCAATTCAATTCAGTTCAATTCGAAGGTAATTATAATTGAACCAATCTCAGTGAAGGACTGTATCAAATAAGGTTGGATCATGGATTACCTGAGACTTTTTTCAGTCATTTTTGCCATAAGATTTTACCTTACCTTCCACAGTTTCCCACGGGAGTGGTGATAATCTTCGTAACTGAAGTTTCATGACCCTAGAAAAAGTATACTATTTCCTAATTCATAAGATGTACCTCTCTGTGAAGGGAAATATTTCTTTCAATGCATCTGCATATTCTTTAGTCAACTGAGGAAAAGGATGTTTGAAGATGAAGGCCTCAGACCTGGCACAGAAGTCACAGCCTATATGTCACAGTAATCGCTTTTGAGATCTAGACTAATTATAGAGGATGCCTCAAGGACCTGGAAGAATATCAGGCCTGACATTCCAGCACTGAGGCTCCAGTTAGTCTCAATCAGCTAATGGTCCACATTGTTGACCTGTTGAAACTTTCAAAGCACAAGCTGTATTTGGAGCTCTCTTGAGGAAGGAGAATGCCAATTGGATGCAAGGTATCATCCCCATGACACCTGAGAATGTCTGGCCCATGACCACTCAAAAGGAAGAAGTAGCTTTCTGTGTAGTATTCAGAATGCAGAGGCCTTGCAGAAGCCCTGAATAAGGCCAGAAGAAGAGCCCCACAAATTCAGCACCCATTACCCTGTCCTCCACTACCTGCCCCATTTATGGAAAAGTCTATGATTTCCACATTGGACTTACTAGCTATCTCAGGGCCTACAAAATCAGAGTGGAAGACCAAGTCATCTGTGATCTCTAAACAGCTGAAGATGCCCGATCCACTTTTTTGTCATTTCTAACAATTGGCCACATTTTCCTCTTCTGTGCCACTGTGACATATTTGATACTAATCCTTCCTGTTTGTTCTCAGTACTTTAAGCTTTTGACAGTGTAACCTTTACATTAAAATTCCCTTCAGCTAGTCCGGATTTGGGGGATGGAGGGAAGGCAGCTGTTGGATTCAGTAGCTGTACCTTTTCCAGTTCTGTTTGAGGATTTAGCTTTAGTGAGTTTTGTTAAACCAAGTATGATACAGCCATAATATTGTTCAAGCATTTTTTAAGTATATTTTTTCTCAGAGCAGATTGTGTCTTGTATTGGAGCTCACTCATTGTGTGTATTGTCATCTCAGGCTCAGCTTGATTCTAAAGCAAGTGACAAACAATGGGTGTGTGCAGTGCTTTGGCATCCTGTATGTTTATTATAACACTGTCTTCCCATTTATTTCAGCGCTGATCTGGAGAAATTGGCATTAATGGAGTATTTATCAGACGAACAGAAAAATAGCATGTAGCCATGTGAAGAACTTTTATTGTCCTTATTTGACCTTATTAAGCAGAAGGCAGGAAAATAAAAGGAAGAGTAACATGTGTAAAAGTTTTTTTTTAACCTCACATGGGATTAAAATCACCAAATGAAAATGCCAGCATATTTCCAAACTCTTTACCCTTTCTGATATCAGTCTTTTTGTGTGGATAGCAAGTCTGCACATCCACTTTGAAATGAAATACTTACTTAGTTACATGATGACTAATTAGGGAAGAAGGCTTTCAATTAGGAGAACATTTGGGAAATTTGGATATATGACCACGAGTATTTTCTATCTATTGAACTTAAATACTTGGGATAAAATTTCCAAAATGTGGTTCTACTTCATGGTGGGGCACTGAGGATTAAGCTAAACCCCACGGTGATTACAAGCACATTTATGCCCAAGGGAAATTTTAACTGCATCTCTAAGTATGTTAATGGAAAATCATCTTTGCTTGGGAAATAGTTGGCTATCAGTTGTTTGAAAGATGCTGTTCAGTTCTATAACCAGATGAGCAAAGATTTATTGTGGTTGCACTTCTTTTGTAAGATTTCCTTGCACTATTCTTTGCCTTTGCTTAGAAAAAGATGTGGTAACGTTAGACCATGAGACCACATGACTATAAGACGTAGGAGCAGAATGAAGCCATTCGGCCCATTGAGTCTGTCCATCATGGCTGATCCCAGATCCCACTCAGCCTCAAATCCTTTGCCATATCCTTTGAAATCCTTTGAAGCCCTGATCGATCAGAAAACAATCAATTTCCGCCTTAAATATATGTATGGACTGGCCTCCACCGCAGACTATGACAGAACATTCCACAAATTTACTGTTCTCTGGCTAAAATATTCCTTCTTACCTCTGTTCCAAAGGGTTGCCCCTCAATCTTGAGGATGTGCCTTCTAGTTCTGGATACCCCCACCATAGGAAACATCCTCTCCACATCCACCCCATCTAGTCCTTTCAACATTTGGTAGGTTTCAATGAGATCCCCCTGCATTTTTCTAAATTCCAGTGAGAACAAGCCCAAAGTTGCCAAACGTTTCTCATATGTTAACTCCTTCATTCCTGGAATCATCCGTTGTGAACCTCTGCTGGACTGCCTCTGCAAGGACCTGGGCCCATTGCAATTTGCCTATCACCACAATAGGTCAACGGCAGATGCAATCTCAATGGCTCTCCACACGGCTTTAGACCACCTAGACAACACAAACACCTACATCAGGATGCTGTTCAATGACTATAGCTCAGCATTTAATACCAGCATTCCCACAATCCTGATTGAGAAGTTGCAGAACCTGAACCTCTGTACCTCCCTCTGCAATTGGATCCTTGATTTCCTAACCGGAAGGCTACAGTCTGTGTGGATTGGTGATAACATATCCTACTCACTGACGATCAACACTGGCGCACCTCAGGGCTGTGTGCTTAGCCCACTGCTCTACTCTCTATATACAAGTGACTGTGTGGCTAGGCATAGCTCAAATACCATCTACAAATTTGCTGACGATACAACCACTGTTGGTAGAATCTCAAGTGGCGACGAGGGGGCGTACAGGAGTGAGATATGCCAACTAGTGGAGTGATGCCGCAGCAACAACCTGGCACTCATCGTCAGTAAGATGAAAGAGCTGATTGTGGACTTCAGGAAGGGTAAGACAAAGGAAAACATACTAATCATCATAGAGGGATCAAAAGTGGAGAGAATGAGCAACTTCAAGTTCCTGGGTGTTAAGATCTCTGAGGATCTAACCTGGTCCCAACATATCGATGTACTCATAAAGAAGGCAAGACTGTGGCTATACTTCATTAGGAGCTTGAAGAGATTTGGCATGTCAACAAGTACACTCAAAAGCTTCTATAGTTGTACCATGGAGAGCATTCTGACAGGCTGCATCACTGTCTGGTATGGAGGGGCTACTGCACAGGACCGAAAGAAGCTGCAGAAAGTTGTAAATCTAGTCAGCTCCATCTTGGGAACTAGCCTACAAAGTACCCAGGACATCTTTAGGGAGCGTTGTCTCAGAAAGATAGTGTCCATTATTAAAGACCTCCAGCACCCAGGGCATGCCCTTTTCTCACTGTTACCATCAAGTAGGAAGTACAGAAGCCTGAAGGCACACACTCAGTGATTCTCAAACAGCTTCTTCCACTCTGCCATCCGATTCCTAAGTGGACATTGAACCTGTGAACACTACCTCACTTTTTCAAATACACAATATTTCTGTTTTTCCACATTAAAAAAAATCTATTCAATATACATAATTGATTTACTCGTTCATTTATTATTATGTTTTATTTTATTTATTATTATAAATTTTTTTCTTTCTCTGCTAGATTATGTATTGCATTGAACTGCTGCTGCGAAGTTAACAAATTTCATGTCACATGCCGGTGATAATAAACCTGATTCTGATTCTGAACTAAAATATAGAAGTAATAAATAGCTTGTTAGCCTGAGTAGTATTTTTGTTAATAATTTTGATCAATGAGTCAAAATTAGTAGCCATTCATTGAGATCTTTACCTTAAGATTACATTTGAAATATTTTACTCTATTTTTTAGTTCACTTAATCTGGTAGATCATCCTCATAATCCACCTGTAGTACTAACTTTACATCTTCAGAATTTGGGACTTCTCCAGTTCATTCCGAACCTCTGCGTTGTTAAGAATTTGTGATTAAGTGATAATTTATTCTATAAATTATCGAGATCAGAAATTTGTGTGATACATGTACTTACTTTGAACTAATCGTTAACGAGAGGAATAAAAATGTGCTGTACATGTGCTTAATTTGAGGAACTCACTGCATTGTTCAGTAACTTTGTCTTAAAATCACAATTACATAGTTCAGTAGCTATACCAAGAGACCCATGAGTGATTTAAAACCAGGAATTACATTGTAAAATTCTTGAACATGTCTTAGCTTCTCCTCTTTTGTTTTCTTTAATCCTGTATTTAACAATAGCTTTGATTCAATGAAGTAATGAATAACATTGAAAAATACTATTCTAACTGAATCCTGATTATGCCCATGTGTTGTACACGCTACTTGGGCTGAATTGCATAGCCAAGCTCTTGTCAGACCTCACAAAGAAGATAAATGTTTACCCTGGCAAAATCTAAAGTATCAGTGAGAAAATAGTAAGGGTTACAGAAAACTGAGTAAAATAAATTACTATGTTGAGAATCTCAACAGAACACTGTAGCAATAATCACAATGCCAACCATAATATCATTTATAGCTCCAACAACATTAGGAAGAGGGATGCAAATGACTTGGACAGACTTCATACTCTACAAGGACCGAGCTGATGAAGTGAGCTCAAACAGTAGACTGGCCATTCATAGTTCTACCTGAAACAGAGCTTCCCTTTGGGTCATATCATAGCACACTACAATTATGTCGTAGCTAGAAGTATGTACAAGTAGTCAGTGTTTAACTTTATTCGAGGCCCTGAGAATTTACTCCACAAAAGACTATTCTGTACATCCTTACTGCTTTATCTTTTCATTTGCCAGGATTTTTTTTTGGAGAACACCCATCTGTAGTGTTCCAATCTAGATTCAACTGCATTATCCCAACATGCTAATGATAAAAAGAAAGCAAGTGCTGAAAATCAGAAAGAAAATAAAGCAGAATATCATTGTATTATTGAAAAGGCAAGGGAACATTTTGGCTCAAACACTTCAGATTTATAAAAACTGAAAGAATAGCAAGTATCTCAATGGAACAAGTGATTTGAGATGAGGTAACAGGCCAATGTCACTTCATCTGCACTTGCAAGGGAAGATGCATGGTCATGGAAAAGAGAATGTAGCCATGGAAACTACTAAGTCATGAATCAGAAATTCTGAAGTGACCAGTTCCCTCCAATACATAGAAAAGGTATTCAGGATAAAAGTGCAGAAATGGAGACGGATAAGATAACGTTTTACTGTTTGCCAAGCTTGAGTACAGTTTGAGATGCAGTGCAGTGCCTGAACTTGCAGTGCTGTTAGACCCTCGGCCACACGTATCCACACTCCTGAGTAAAGAGATTTTTCCTCTTCTCAGTATTCAACATGTTCCCTTGAAGGAGACTGCGATTCCTTTCTCTGAACACTTTAGTTAGGCGAAGCATCAACTTAGATCAAATATGTCTTGACCTTTCTGAATTCTGAAAGTTTCAATTTTTGATCTCTTTCTTCTAACCTCAGTTGCAAAGTTTTGTGACTTGTAACCTTTGCAATTAACCCAATAAAAGAAGTACATGGTGCTGGAAACTGTGGACTACGGATTCATTTAAGTGGTGGAATTAATTTATTTTGTCTGTTAAAAAGCTTCCACTGCTATTGTTCTTTAAAAATGGGTGCCGGAAGCCCTCTTCAATAATTGAAGCCCATGAATTTGGAAGTTTAATTCAAAGAATCTTAATCTGATTGGTGGGGATTGAAAAAAATGATTTATAAAGATGACCATGTTTTTACTCTGGAAATAGTCGGAATTATCTGGAGGCGAATTGCTACTCATTGTCACCAGTGTCTCAGGAATTCTTTGTTTTACAGGAGAAGGAGCAGATTATCCAACCACTTAACTCTGCCCTCCATTCATCAAGATCAAATTACAAAGATTCACCACCAAACAATTGAAGAAATTTGTCCTTATTTCTGTCCAAAATGCTCTGAAAGATATTTTTGACGTACAGGGTTCCTCCAGGTTGGAGGTGATTTTTTTTTTTCACTTGCAATTTAAATTCCAGTATTCAGACTGAGGTTGGAGAGGAATGCATTTCAATGTTGGTGGGGGTGGGAGGAGCATGGGGAGATGAAACTAAAGTCAAGTCCATGAAATTTGAATGTACTGTTCTGCCGAGCACACTAGGCAGATTGCACTGATTGTGACCCACAGTTCATGGCTCACACTGCCTCTGCATGCTATACTCGCTAGCTTCCCTACTGACCTACAAACTACTCCTCAATGCATTCTAGTGCAATGTGGTTTCTTACAGAGAAATAGTTTAGACAGATGTGTTTACATCTGGTTCAAAGCACTTGTACTAACACAACAATTGATTATCATCTGTAGCTTGGGGAATATTTAAAGCATGCTGAATACTATTTTCTCCCTGACAGCAAGGAATTATTTATGTCACTCAGATAACTGAAAGCATATTTTAAATGACAAATGAAGTGTTAGCTACAGTCATATGTTCACATTTAATAGAATCACCTTCAATCACTAAGGCCCATTTGTTGCCTTCTGTTCCGATACTCCATCCTTTTCATCTTTGGCAAGGACTGGAATATCTTTATTTTCTATTTTCACACCCTCTTTTTGACCCTGCTTAATTTCTATTTTGAACTCGAAAGATGCACTTGTTTCTTTGGGACAATAGAAGAGATTTAGTAATGGCCATTCAGAGTAGTTTCTCCCTGGAGGTCCGACTCCTCCAGTTTTCACATTCCAGTGCTGATAGGGAGGATGGTTATACAAACACCTGCTACAACACTTAGGGTTCTAAAGGGCCAAAACACAAGCTGCTTGTGAAATCCTAACTGCCTTCAGCTACTATGTTAACAGCAGGCTTCCTTGAATAATGGTCAAAAAGGTATAGAATGTCCATTTTAAGAGGAGTATTTTTTCACAGTTATAAACAGCTAAATAATAAATCACAAAAACTTGTCTAGGGTCCAAAAAGGTTGTCAAAGGCTGTGCAAAATCGAATGCCTCTAAAATGAACTTCTGTAACCCTATATCACTCAATGTGCTCATATTGAATTGAAATATTGAACCTTGTGGAATTAGTGTCCTTTAATAACACCACTTCCTTTCTCCTCTACAAAAACTAAACTATTAGATAATAAACTTTAGAAACGTGATTTAGATAATCTGTATCTGGAATGTGCCCAATTTAAGTTTATGACATTGGCTGAAGCATGGATAAAGAATGGTATTGTGGATTTATTCAATTTATTTTAGAAATAATATACAGTATTATTAAATACAATAGTAACTAATAAAATAATAATTATACTATAAGCCCTGAAATAGTCACCAGGAATTAAAAGGACAAAAATGTAGGGATAGTGTGCAGAGTTCAAAGAATAATAGGCTTGTCATGGTAGGGTATTTTAACCTCCTAACAGAGACTTGGATTGCCATATGTTAAGGTCTCAGATAGGATGAAATTTGTTAAGCGCATTCAGGAAACTTTTCTTGAGCAAAATGTGTATTGGGGGCTCTTCCTGGGAAAGGACAAAGCTTAATCTGTTCTTGGGTAATAAGGCAGGACAAGTAACTGAGGTGATGGCAAGGGAGCAATTTGTGACCAATTGCTTTTAAAATAGTTATAGGAAGGGACAGAACTAGTCTGCAGGTTTATGTTCTAAATTGGGGCACATTGACAGTATGAGACAGGAGTTTGAAAGTAATGAGTGGACTAGATTGCTTGGAGACACAGGGCCACGGGAAAGTGAGTTAATGAGAGTTCAAGGTCTGTCTGTTTCTGTCAGAGTGAAGGGCATGGTTGGTAGGAGATGGGAACTCTGGATGTGAGGAATATTGAGGCATGGATTAGACATCGGTTAGATACAGGCAGTTGGGACTAAATAATCCCCAGAGAAGTGTAGGGGATGCAAGAAGGTATGCACAATGAAAACCAAGAGGCCAAGAGGGGGACATTAAATAACTTTGACAGAGGAGATTAAGGAAATATGAAGAAATTTTGTATATATTACAAGAAAAAGAGGAACTAGACAGAGAACAGGGCTGCTCAAAGACCAACGGAGACAACCTTATGTAGAGATGTGGGAGATAGGCAAGGTCCATTGTGATTATTTCTCTTTTGTTTTTGTTCCTGAGAGAAAGACTTGAAGTTTTTGGAACTAGGAAAGTAAATGGGAGGTCTTGAAACTAGTCTATATTACAGTAGATGAGGTTCCAATGGGAGAAACGAAGAAAGGCAAAGGAAAAGAAAATAGATGTAATGGGAAGAAAAAAGGAAGGAAAAAGAGGAAGGAATGGAAAAGAAAAGAATAGAAAGACTGCCTTTCACAATCTCAAACTGCTGCGGATTAGTTTACAGTTAATGGAGCACTCCGATATTTAGTCATTGTTGAAAATCAAAGCAGCCAGTTTGTCTATAATCTTCAGCAAACAGCAATGTGATAATGACCAAATAACCTGTTTTATCTATGCCGAATGAGGAATAAATATTGGCTAGGAAACTATGGATAACTTTTCCATTTTTTTTTGAAATGGCCCCAGAAACTTTTCCATTCATTGGAAAGGGCAGATGAAGCCTTTTTTTTTCTCTATAATGTGAAGACATCTAGCCGGCAATGTAGCAATCCCTTAGCATTATACTGAAAAGTCCCAATTTACAAATAATTATAAAATGTCAAGAACCAAGAATTCAAAATTAAAGTTTGTTCTCATTATAGCATTAATCAGGAAATTTTGAATTCGTTTGGCATGATGGTGCACAGAAGCCGACCCTTCAATAGACTGAGACTGTACTGCGATCTCATTATGCAGCTGCTTTGGAAACCAACTGACCCCATTTTGATTCTAACTTCTGGTGCTACCTGTGGAGTTTACATGGTTTCCCCATGACTGTGTGTACTGCTTGCCTTCTGTGCTCTGCTTTCCTCCCTATCCCAAAAATGTGCTGGTTGATAGGTTAACTATCCACTATAAATTATTCCTAATTATTAGCTGGTGGGAAAATCAGTGCAGTGTTAATGCAGTGTGAGCAAAATAAATGGGGAATTGGGATAGAGGGGATTGCTTTAACTGTTGGCATAGGATCAATGGGTTGAATGACCTCCTTCTATGCCATTAAGAAATTTGGTCTATGAATCTGAGCTTAGATCCAGGTTTTTAAGGTCACACCATCAGTCACCAAACTAGTGTGCAATACTTGAAACCCGAACACACCTCAATAAACACCATGTGCAGCTGGTGTCAGAGAGCTTTGTCCCAGTTTACTGGTTGTATGCCCATGGGAAAATTCTTGATTTACATTTTGAATAGCACGGATTAGGTTCTGGGGTCTTGGGGTACATGTCAAACATCGATTACATCTTATTAGATGCATAGTTCAGCAACAGTATTTGAAGGTACAGTGCAGACCTGGGTTACTCATTTATTTATTTATTTACAATGCTGAAAAGGCCCTTCGAGACATGCCGCCCAGCAATCACCAATTTAACCCCAGTATAGTCACTGGAGAAATTACAATGACCAATTAACTTACTAACGAGTAGTTATGTCTTTGGACTGTGGGAGGAAACCGGAGCACCTGGAGAAAACCCACGTATTCCAAAGAGAGGATGTACAGACTCCTTGCAAATGACATCAGAATTGAACTCTGAACTCCGATGCCCTGAGCTTTAATAGTATTGAGCTAAGCGCTACACTACCGTAGCACCAAACCATCGGTTGGGACACACATCAGTTGAGTCCCACCAAATAGTTGCAACTTCCCTCGAGTACAGAGACCCAGTTTAGATTTATTGGGCTTTCACTGCATTGCTTTTCTCTTTATAGTAGGTGTTCATTTAGAAGTTTTCAAAGTCTAATTTTCTGCTTCCTTTGTACCCAGTGCTTTTCTTTTACATGTTGCACAGAAGCATTCTTTCAACTTTTCACTAGTTTTGTTTTACTTCATATTATATTAAGTTTTTGTGGGGATCATCCTTGTTAGGTAAATATATCTCTCATATCTGCTCATTCTTGAGAAGAATTAGCGATCTTGGTAGTTGACCCATAAAGAGTGACCAGGAAAGCAGATTGGAGTAGATTAGGCTAGTTGGTAAAAGTTGGGAACTTGAGCAAAATATAAAAAAAGCAAACAGCAGTGACATCAGACAAGAAACCATGATTATTGTGTTTAAGAAATACCAATATAGTGATCTATCCCGTGGTTTACTATTAGCTCACTACAGCTGTCTAGACTGAAAAATATGTTTGCACTTGGCCAGATCAGTTAAATTATTGCATTCTTGCATGTGTTTTCGTACTTCCATTGAGTGAAGATGTTCCAAGCATTACATTTTCATCTTTTTAGCACTGACAGCCAAAACAGTCAAAATGGTGCATAAAGTAACTTAAAGCAATGAACATTTTTCACACCATGGCTATATGTTTTTTTTCATTTAATTATAACTTTGGTCTGCTATGTTATCCATACATTGAAAATTGTTGCTCAAATATGATCTGCTGCTGGCAAGCATTTATGTCACAAGTTGCAATAACTATTGCAGTAAGTCAACTTTATTCATGCCTTAATTCTTCGGGTGGCATGTATCACACAACTGTCTGTATAACTGCTAGTAAATAATGCATTACAATAATGTAGTTCTTTTTTTTCTTTTCCTATGAACATATAGTGATGATAACGTTTGGAGCTGTATGCTGTTCATGCAGTGACACCTTGAGGTTTATTTGCTGTAAATGAGAACATCCTGACATGAATTCCCTTTTGACTCATTTTGAGTTCGACTAAAGAGCAAAATTTTTCCTGTGAAATAGGAAATGGCAGGAAAGATTAGCTCATTCTTTAACTTCTACTTCTTCTGTTTATTCTTAGGATATGCAACACGTTATCCCTGAGGGAGAGAAGAGAAGGCACTTTAAGAAACTGTAGCTGATTTTCACAGGAAATTCTACATCTGCATCCAAAGATTACATTGGAAGTGCAGTAAAACCAAGTCTTCTCCATAGGTTAATAGGTTTGCAATATTATTATACTTTCAGAAGGTAAACTACTCTTAAACTGCAGGTATGCTCCGGAAATTTAGATTGTAATTTTGCAACTACTGGTTTGTGTTCACTAAATATGTCGATTTATTTTCATTATATTTTCTTCAGAACTCTCTCAGAAGGATCAGGGAATGGATAACTTTTATTTCATTTCCTAATGAGTGGCCACATTATTAGTATGCTCGTGGTCTTCTGCTGCTGTGGTCCATCGTCTTCAAGGTTCAATGTGTTGTGTAGTCAGAGGTATTCTTTTGCATGCAATTGTTATTTGAGTTACTGATGCCCCGCTGTCAGCTTGAACCAGTCTAGCCATTGTCCTCTGACCTTTCATAAACAAGAGAAAATCTGCAGATGCTGGCAATTCCAAGCAACACAATCAAAATGCTGGAGGAACTCAGCAGGCCAGGCAGCATCTGTGGAAAGGAGTACAGTCGATTTCGGGCCGAATCCTGTTGATGGGTCTCGGCGCAAAACGTTGACTGTACTCTTTTCCATAGATGGTGCCTGGCGAGCTGATTTCCTCCAGCATTTTGTGTGTGTTGCTATTGCTGATAGAACCGCTGCTCACTGGATGTTTTTTGTTTCTTGCACCATTCTCTGTAAACTCTTGAAACTGTTGTGTGTGACAATCCCAGGAGATCAGCAGTTTCTGAGATACTTAAACACCCAGAGAGTGGTAGCTGTGTGGAACGAGCTTCCAGTAGAAGTGGCTGAGGCAGATTTGATTTTGTCATTTTAAAAAATGGATAGGTATATGGACAGGAAAGGAATGGAGGGTTATGGGCTGAGTGCAGGTAGACGGGACTAGGTGAGAGTAAGCGTTTGGCACAGACTAGAAGGGACAAGATGGCCTGTTTCCGTGCTGTAATTGTTATATGGTTACCTCATGTGGCACTGACAATCATTCTGCAGTCAAAGTCACTTAGATCACAGTTCTTCCCCATTCTGATATTTGGACTGAACGACAACTGAACCCCTTGGCCATATCAACAGGTTTTATGCATTGAGTTGCTGCCACATGACTGGCTGATTAGATATTTGCGTTAATGAGCAGGTGTGCAAGTGTACCTAATAAGGTGGCCACTGAGCGCAGATTTCATCAACAGTGTCTTGCTGGAAACAAAGCAATGGTAGGATTGGGAGAATTTGACAGCTCCATAGTGATAGTGCTGCAGCTCTGGTAAAATATGTTTAGGAAGGGGGTAGGCTGGGAATTCTGCTGGAAAATAAAAGAAATGGTTATTTTCCAAAGATAACTTTTCATTGTTATCTTCTAAATGAGTTTTCATTTCTATGTTTTCTAGTTCTTTCATTATTTGCCAAAAATTGACTTTTAGTTAATCAGTCATAAAAATAATTCAATTAAATTTCACATCATGTGAGAGGGTGATTATAAACCTATACCGATGATCTACGTAACAAAAACATTTTGGAATATTAAATACTCTCCCTTGATAGATCCATGAACTGAATACGGCTAAAACATTTCATCCAAGTAAATTCTGAATCATGTTTAACAAGTTTAATGTGAATTTATTCATAAAATATTATTTATTAGATGGTACTGTTGGATTAGACTGTACAGCTGATATTACCTTTAATTATACTATATTTCATATAATTACCTATTTACATGTAATTATTTAGTATGTTTCATAGTGCTCACAGTATGTATATGCAAATATTCAGTATGTCCCATAGTGTCTACAGCTTTTTGTATGATTCTAGAAGCTCCTCTAATATTGCATAACGTGAATAGGGGCTCTCTGATTGGTTAACTCTTCTCCATAAATTTGAATGGAATGTCTCTTATCCATGGTCTGAACACATAGGCTCACCATCTTTTTTTTTGTCCTTTCTTCTTTTTTATAAGCTACTTGCTATTTCCTGTTTCCAATTATCTTTATTCCATTAGCACCTAATAAAATTATCATGAAGCAACAATTTTTATGACTCTTTCTTGACTTCCGAAAGAACCTTGGATCAAAAACATCAGAATCCAACTATTTGGCATTGTTGGCAAGCTGGTTGCAAAGAATTAAGGACTTGGAAGAATCCCAGACAAAGTGGAAAATTTTGGTGCCTAAACTTAAAAGGAGATAAGATCTTATCTTGAGAGGGTTGCCGAGCTCTGTTGAGAGGATCGATGAGCTCTGGCTTCAATACACCATCAGGTGGAAGTGTAGGAGTGAGGAAACTACTATACATTGCTATTTAGAAAAGAAAACAGATCTGTAAAATTCAGATGAGCACTGAAATTAATATCATGCTCAGAATAAATACGTATAAGCTGGTGGGGTGAGAAGAAATACTTAAATATTTACAAGATCGTGAGGTGCAGAGGAGTACTTAAATATGTACAAAGTGTTGGAGTACGGAGAAAAGCTTAAACTCGTACAAACCATTGGGGACAGAGGAAAATTTCAGTTGTAATCTAAAAATATTTCAGTCAAATCAATAAAATTATGTACAATTCAACTTTTTCACGAGATCAAATTAAGACAATGTCTGAAGTTGTAAAACCACCTCTTACCAGAATCAGAATCAGGTTTATTATCACTAGCATGTGCCATGAAATTTGTTAACTTAGCAGCAGCAGTTCAACGCAATACATAATATAGAAGAAAAAAAAACAAAATAAAATAATAATTTTAAATCAATTACATGATATGTATATTGAATAGATTAAAAATCGTGCAAAAAAGCAGAAATAATATATATTAAAAACGTGAGGTAGTGTCCATTTAGAAATTGGATGGCAGAGGGGAAGAAGCTGTTTCTGAACCCCTGAGTGTGTGCCTTCAGGCTTCTGTACTTCCTATCAGATGGTAACAGTGAGAAAAGCGCATGCCCTGGGTGCTGGAGGTCTTTAATAATGGACGCTGCCTTTCTGAGACACCACTCCTTGCTGATGATCTGGGTACTTTGTTGGCTAGTACCCAAGATGGAGCTGACGAGATTTACAACCCTCTGCAGCTTCTTTAGGTCCTGTGCAGTATCCCCCTCCCACACCCTCCTCCCCCCGCCCCCGCCATACCAGACAGTGATGCAGCCTGTCAGAATGCTCTCCACGGTACATCTATAGAAGTTTTTTGAGTGTATTTGTTGACATACCAAATCTCTTCAAACTCCTAATGAAATATAGACGCTGTTGTGCCTTCTTTATAACTGCATCGATATGTTGGGACCAGGTTATATCCTCTGAGATCTTGACACCCAGGAACTTGAAGCTGCTCACTCTCTCCACTTCTGATCCCTCTATGAGGATTGGTATGTGCTCCTTCATCTTATCCTTCCAGAAATTCACAACCAGGTCTTTCGCCTTACTGATGTTGAATGCCAGGTTGTTGCTGCGATACCACTCCACTAGCTGGCATAATTCGTTCCTGTACGCCCTCTCGTCACCATCTGAGATTCTACAACAATGATTGTATCATCAGCAAATTTATAGATGGTATTTGCATTATGCCTAGCCACACAGTCATGTGTATATAGACAGTAGAGCAGTGGGCTAAACACACACCCCACCCCTGAGGTGCACCAGTGTTGATCGTCAGTGAGGAGATTTCATCACCAATCCACACAGATTGTGGTCCTCCAGTTAGAAAGCTGAGGATCTAATTGCAGAGGGAGGTACAGAAGCCTAGTTCTGCAATTTCTCAATCAGCATTTTGGGAATGATGGTATTAAATGCTGAGCTATAGTCGAACAGCATCCTGACATAGGTGTGTCAGTACCTCTAGTTGAACTCTACCTTTTTGCATGTTTCTCCTAGCTGTCGGTCTGTGGTTTTGTATTGCCATGTGTTCCTGTCCTACTCTGGCCCCTGTATTACTGAGTACTCCGTCTCTCACCTGTTTCTCATCACTGCCTGTATTGCTGCCACCTGTGTCTCATTGTGCTCCACTTACATCTGCCTCTCTGTTTATTGTTCAGTGTATTTCAGTCCTGTGTTTTCACCTGTTTGTTGTCAGATTGTGCCAGTGAATTTTCCTGAGCCTTTCCAGCATTCGTATCTGTACTATGTCCATCTGAATATTGACAATACCTGAGTAACTTATTAGTCATTGATTCGACCATCACCCTGTTGTTCAACCATCAGATGTTGAAATCGATTGTTAAGGATGTGGTTTCAGGATACTTGGAGCCATATGATGAAATAGGTTTAAGTCAGCATGGTTTTCTTAAGGTAAAAGCTTGCCTGACAAATCTGTTGGAAATCTTTGAAGAAATAACAAGCAGGATAGACAATGGAGAATTGGTTAACGTCGTGTACTTGGATTTTCCTCTGGCTTCCATTTTCAACTCTCTGAAACCTTGCTGGTAACTAGATTCAAGAGCAAAGGAGGAAGACACCATATGAAATCTGCTGCATGTTGTTATTTTAATAGCCTTATTTCTTTTGAGATGTTGGATTTTTTTATGAGTTTTCACATGAGACTTTAGCTTATTCTCCACAACTTTGCAACTCCAGCGCTCAGTGTTATATATATTTTTTCAAATTGTCTTTTGCATATTGATTGTTTGTCAATCTTAACCTATGTACACTTCTCCGTGGATTGTCACCTTGTCATGGTGGAGAAGCTCGTGTGGTCCTGTGATACTGAGAGCGATGCCGTCTGGAGCTATGCTCCTGGTAGGGTTACCCATGGCAGTAAGGTCAAGGGTGAGGTCCCTGACAAAGAACAATCCAACCAAGACCTCAACGGTGGAACAGGCAGACGAAGTTACTTCGAACTCAAGGGCTGTGAAGGCAGATGAAGGCTGCAACAAATCCATTAACTTCAATCATCATGGTTTCCATGCTATTGGAATCAGTTGGTTGATTTGTGAAGTATCGTGTGCTTCTTGGAGTGCAACATCAAGTAAACGTTAAACAAATACACACACAGGTGTCTTCACTCTGTGGGCCACTTCTTCAGAATGAAGACCATCATCCTCGACCCCGAGGGATAGCCATGACGACTTATGTACAGTATAATTTTTCACAAATTCTATTGTATTTCTTTATCTTTCTGTAAATTTTTTTTAAGCACGTCGCACCAGACATTCAGCCATTCTTGTCTGGCGTGTGGTGTCAGGGTTGGTCTCCTTTCAGATTAACTGGGTCACGATATGAACGTTCCTGACTTGACACTTTTATTTTACGAGGCCGAGTGGCCAGCTCAACGCTCAACCCGTCACGGATGGAAAGCATGCTCGGTGGGGTGGCCTGACTTGGATTTGAACTCGGGAGCCTTCGGTCCGGAGTCCGGCGCTGATCCCATTGCGCCACCAGCCTGCAAGAAAATTAACCTCAAGGTAGTATATACAGTATATGTAATATGATCATTTTGCCTTGACTTTGACTGACATAGGCACCTAGTGAGCAAGGTCCTTTTCTTCCTTTCTCCTCTTTTCTGCTGAATTCCTGAATAACATTGAACAGGTTTTTTTGTTTCATAAGAATTTCTGGTGCTGATGGCGAGTTGGGGCAGGAAGATGATACAGGGTGGGCAGTACTGAAGGGTGTTGATGTTATTCTATGCTGCTTGCATGATTCTTGGTGACAAAATTTATAACTACTTGGAGCGCCGATGCCTGACAGTACCAAGTGCAGAATTCATACAGACTGCAAAGTGTAATTACAGGAAGGTGGGTCTCATCAGCTGTACTTGGCAGCTCATCTAGGAGAAGTAAAACTCTGATCTCAATCCTCTGCTGCCTTCAGTTATAGGGGAGGCTGTGGGAGTAAGCCCTGAGGGAAAAATCCAGAGCTGACGTCCCTAAGACAGTCCTAAATTGAGTTCAACGCTGACTGGCAACTCCTGCGATGCTGCAAACTGTATCGGTCTCTGCCGTTCCTTAGGGTTCCTCAGATGCATGGAGAAGGGGAGCTTGCTACATGGGCAACAACTTGCTCTCCATATCATACTGCCCAGGCTAGTGTATCTAGACAGCTAGGAAGCAATACTCTGACCGATGGAGACCTCTTCCTCAATTACAGTGAGTCTCATACATTCCCTCAAAATGAAGAAATATTAAAAGTCAGTGGACAAAACCTTTGTGTATAATTGAACCTTCTTCAAGAGTCATGCTAGCCGATTTCACAAATAGGTTCATGCCTACAAATTTGCTATTATGTCTTTCCACCATACCGAATAACAAGGCAATGCAATGAATTAGCAAATGTCCACCATCTAGATTTAAATTCAGACTGTATCAGCAAACTGAAAATCCACTTTGCTATGTGCTGCGTTAGATGCATTTGCAATTTTGAATTAAATTGAAATTCATTGACCAGGGAACAAATATTTGCAAATTGGTGCAGAAAGTCAACCAGGTGCACAAAAAGAAAATTAGACCTCGGTCTTCCACAGTACGTTTCTGGATTTGGTTCAAAGCATTACAGAGTGTTGATACTGACAATCATTACTCAATTAGCTAGTACCAATAGCTCTTTCTCTTGTGACTTTAAACATTTAAATAAATACCTGAAGAATCAAATAAACATGTCAGTTCAGCTAAATAGACGCAAATTCCCTGGTAGTTATCCAGTGTATGATCTAATAGAAGTGACATTACAACCATGGCTAGAGACTGAAGCAGAAAAAAACAGCATGCTCACCATTGGTGTTGAAGAAACTACCCACAAAGATCTAACTACCTTACTGTATTTGATTTTCCGTAGTTAGTACTGTCAGATATCCATTCATGAGGATTGCTGGTATCCAACAACTGCTGTTACCAAGCAGGCTGGTCAATTAGTCTCATTACGAAATTCTTCCAAGAACAAATCAGGAGGTAAGCAGCACTATTCATAACTAACATTTAAGGTAAAGATTTGAATATACACAAATAATTTAAGGTAGAAATTGGAAAGCATTAAATATTTGTCAAAGTCATTAAAAATGTAAACATTTATTTTATTTACCGAAATGGAATTATGGTCCTTTGATATTATTTGGTTGATTTCCACAATCTCTACCTTGGCAAATCATATAATCTTATTATCGCCCTGTCCTCCACACAACAATCCTCAGACTCCAGCCAGCATTTTCATCTCTAAACCCTGAGTTCATTCTAAAACTTAAGAAACATGACTTAGAAGGAGGTGATTCCCAGATTACTCCTGATGCCACTTGCTTGTCAGGTCAGAAATAAAAGGATAGGCCAGATTAATTTGTGGCTCAGCCACAGGCGCAGAGGGCAGGGAAGGCCCAAAACGTCGGATATTTATTTCCCTCCATAGGTGCTGCCTGCTTTGCTAAGTTCTTCCAGCATTGTGTGTGTTGCTCAGGTTCTTGTACCACTGGGATTTCTCATAGAGTCAAGCCGTCTGTACAAGAAGGATGGGTTGCACTTGAACCAGAATGGAACAATATCCTTGCAGGGAAATTTACTAATGGTACATGGGAAGGCTTAAACTAGGTTGGCAGGAGAGTGAGACTCTGAGCAGGAACAAGTTATGGGATAAAGCAGTATCCACTGGGGGCATCATTAAGATAGCCAGGGATACAGTAAAGCCAGGAAAAGGTTCAGTTAAACTGCATTCATTTAATTCCTCAAGGTTTAACAGGCAAGGCAGATGAACTTCAGAGTATGGATGGTCTTCAAGGGATTGGATAATATCACCATAACAGAAACATAGCTGAGAGAAGGGCAAGACTGACGAATCAGTATTCCTGGATATTCCTGGATATAGATATTGTAGGTGAGATGGAGGTACAGATAGGTGAGGAGGGCATAACAGCAGTATTCAGAGATTTCATTCTTGGATGAGGGATGTGGATAGAACAGAAACAAACAGGGAAGAGTTATTCTTGTGGGGTTGTATTGTAGTTCCCCCAGTAGACAGTGGGAAATTGAGAAGTAGGTATGTAGAGAAGTCGTTCATTGTTGTAAGAATAATAGGGCTTTATTATTGGAAGACTTAATTTTCCCGGTAATGACTGGGCCACCCAGAGTGTTAAGATTCTGGACAGGGTGGAATTTGTGAAATGAGTCCAGGAATGTTTCCTGAATCAATATATAGAGGTCCCTACTCAGGAATCGGAATCAGAATCAGGTTTAATATCATCAGCATATGTCATGAAATTTGTTAACTTAGTGGCAGTGGTACAATGCAATACATGATAATATAGAAAAAATAAATAAGTAAATCAATTACAGTAAGTATATATGTATATTAAATAGTTAAATTAAAAATACTGCAAAATCAGAAATAATAAAAACGAAGTGAGGTAGTGTTCATGGGTTCAATGTCCATTTAGGAATCGGATGGCAGAGGGGAAGAAGCTGTTCCTGAATTGCTGAGTGTGTGCAGTCAGGCTTCTGTGCCTTCTTCCTGACGGTAGCAATGAGAAGAGGGCACGTCCTGAGTGATGCGGATCCTCAAAAATGGGCACTGCCTTTTGGAGGCATTGCTTCTTGATGCAATACTGGGCTTCCTCTTAGGGAAAGAGGCAGGGTAAATAACAGAAGTAGCAGTCCGGGAATACTTTGGCTCTATGGATCAATATTCTGTTAGTTTTAAGATAGTGTTGGAGGAGTATAGGTCAGGTCCAAAGGTTAGGGTCCTAAAGCTGATTTTGGGGAATTACACATGCAGAGGTTGATAAGGTGAGCCTTTTTGAAATGAAAGGAATGAATGGTGAGAGGGTGGTTTTAATGAGTGTAATAACAAGAGTTCAGGAGCAGCATGCTCCACAAACCTGGCAAGTTTAGAAAACCTTGGCTGATGGGAGATTTGGATTTGGTCAAGAAAAAGGAGGATAAGGCTTCTCTGGCAAGGTGAAGGAGAATCCCAAGTTCTTCTGCAGATACATTAAAACAAAAGGGTAGCAAAGGACAAAATTCGTCCACGTGAAGATCAACATGATCATCTATTCACGGAGCCGGCACAGATGGAGGTGATCTTAAATTGATTTTGTTGCATCTGTCTTTACTCAAGAGACAGACACAGAGTGTATAGAACTGAGGCAAAACAGTAGTGAGTTTGTAGACAATACCGAAAAGGAGGTGATTGCTGTCTTGAGAAAAACTAGAATGGACAAATCCCCAGAGCCTTACAACCTATCCCTTTGGATCTTATGGGAGGGTAGTGTATAAACTGCAGGGTCCTTGGCAGAGGTATTTAAAATGTGTTTTGCCATGAGTGAGGTGCCAGAGGACAGGGAATAGCTAATGTTTTCCCATTGTTTAGTGGAATCAAAGGTGATGGGGATAGGGTAGGAACTGGATACTGATAGTGGATGATCAGCCATGATCACAGTGAATGGTGGTGCTGGCTCGAAGGGCCAAATGGCCTACTCCTGCACCTATTGTTTATTGTCTATTGTCTATTGTTTAAGAAAGTCTCTCAGAATAAGCTGGGAAAGTACAGGACAGTGAGCCTGACATCAGTAGTCGGTAAATTATTGGAAGGTATTCTAAGGGACTGGCTATGTACAGTAAGTATTTAGATACACAGGACCTGATTAGTGATAGTTAATAGGGTTTTGTCATAGTAGATTGTGACTAACCAATCTTACATAGAGTTTTTCAAGGAGGTTACCAGGAAAAACAGTGGATGTTGTCTACAAGGACGTTAGCAATGTTTGACAATGTCCTGCATAGGAGGCTGACCCAGAAGGTTCATTCGCTTGGTATTCAGGATGAAGTAATAAATTTTATTCAGCATTAGCTTAGCAGGAGAAGCCAGTGAGTGGTGGTAGACTACCCCTCTCACTGGAGGCTTGTGACTATGGTGTGCAGCAAGGATCAATGTTGGGTCCATTGTCATCCATATTAATGATTTGGGTGATAATGTGGTAAACTGGATCAGTAAGCTTGCAGATGACACTGGAAATGGGGGTATAATGGACAGAGAGGAAGGATATCAAAGCTGGCAGTGGGATCTTGACCAACTGGAAAAATGGACTAAAAACGGCAGATAGAATTTAGATTATGAAGACACACAGTCCTCTTTTATTGTCACTTAGTAATGCATGCATTAAGAAATGATGCAATATTTCCTCCGGTGTGATATCACAAAAGACAGGACAGACCAAGACTGAAAAAAACTAACAAAACCGCATAATTATAACATATAGTTACAACAGTGCAACAATACCATAACTTGATGAAGAAGTCCATGAGCACAGTAAAAGTTTAAAGTCTCTCAAATGTCCCACATGTCACACAGACGGGAGAAGGAAGAAAAACTCTCCCTGCCATACCCAACCACAGTCCGACTCTGAGTCATCTGAAAACTTTGAGCTCTGATCAGCTCTCCGACACCGAGTACTGAGCGCCATCTCTGTCCAAGCGATTCGACCTCCATCTCAGTCGCCAACAGCAGGCAAAGCCGGGAATTTTGAGGCCTTCCCTCTGAAAGAATCCCGATCGCGCAGTAACGACAGCAGCGAACGAGCATTTCATAAATTTTTCCAGATGTTCCTCTGTGCTTTCACGTCCATCTCCATCAAATCAGAATTGTCCAAGGCCCCTATTTAATGGATACAATATCAGTTTTCACTGGAGGGCTGCGCACGCGTGACGCGCTGCTTCTCTCTCCTCTTGCCGATTTAATGCAAGTTAAGTGTGAGGTGTTGTATTTTGGGAGGTAAGAACTTAAACAATGATAAATAGGGCACTGTTGTGTGTGTTAGAACAAAGGGATCTGGGAATACAGGTCCATAATTCCTCGAAAGTGGCATCACAAGTAGATTGGGTCATAAGGAAAGCTTTTGGCATATTGGCCTTAATAAACTGAACTATTGTGTACAGGAATTGGGATGTTCTGTTGAAATTGCATAAGATGTTGGTGAGACCAAATTTGGAGTATTGGGTACAGTTCTGGACATCTACCTACAGGAAAGATATCAATAAGATTGAAAGAGTACAGAGAAAATTTACAGTGACTACTGCAGAACTTGAGTATCTGAGTTATGGGGAAGGTGAATAGGTTAGGACGTTATTCTGTGGAGATTAGGAGACTGAAGGAAGATTTGATATAGGTATACAAAATTATGAGGGGTATAGATAGGATAAATGCAGGTAGTTTTTATCCTCTGAGGTTGTGTGGGACTAGAACTAGAGGTCATAGGTCAAGGGTGAAAGGTGAAATATTTAAGGGGTCCCTGAGGGGGAACTTCTTCTCTCAGAGGGTTGGGCAAGTGTGAACTTAACTGCCAGCAGAAGTGGTGGATGTGGGTTCGATTTCAACATGGAGAGCTATTGCCCAGATTCGGGTGAATGGGACTAAGCAAAATAACAGTTTGGTATGCATTAGATGGACTGAAGTGTCTTTTTCTGTAATGTAGTGCTCTACAACTTGAAAAGTAAAAGTGTGATTAGTGAGAGAGTACGCTGCCGTATAGATCAACAGGATTGCCTATGTCTTGAGCCCCAGGAGATGGGTGAGTCTTTTCTCAAATATTTCTCCTTTAGGTTTACTGAGGAGAAAATAACGGTTGCCCAAGAGATAAGGGAATCAACCTCTTGGAGGACATCCATGTTTCCAGGAAGGAGGTACAGTGCAGCTAAATCCCCAGGTTCTGATAAGAGGGCATCCTAAGGCTTTGTAGGGGAGAATAAAGAGGAAATTGCAGGGGCCCTCGCAGAGATATTTACTCCATTGTTAGCCACTGGTGAAGTTCCTGATGATAGGAAGGATACTTAATGTCGCTCCATTGTTTAAAAACTGTAGCAAGGACTAGCTAAGGTTTTATAGGGCAGTCGGCCACAAGTCAGTTGTGGGGAAGTTACTGGAGGAAATTCTAAGGTATAGGACCTAACAGCATTTAAACAGTCAGAGTCTGACTAAAATCTATACATTTGCTGATGATACAACAATGGTTGGTAGAACCTCAGATGGAGACGAGAGGGTGTACAGGAGTGAGGTATGCCAACTAGTGGAGTGGTGCCACAGCAACAACCTGGCACTCAATGTCAGTAAGACGGAAGAGCTGATTGTGGACTTCAGGAAGGGTAAGATGAAGGAACACATACCAATCCTCATAGAGGGATCAGTAGAGAGAGGGAGCAGTTTCAAGTTCTTGGATGTCAAGATCTCTGAGGACTTAACCTGGTACTAACCTATTGATGCAGCTATAAAGAAGGCAAGACAGCAACTATACTTCATTAGGAGTTTGAAGAGATTTGGTATGTCAACAAAAATATTCAGAAAACTTCTATAGATGTGTCATGGAGAGCATACTGACAGGCTGCATCACTGTCTGGTATGGGGGGAGGGGCTACTGCATAGGACCGAAAGAAGCTGCAGAGGGTCATAAATTTAGTCAGCTCCATCTTGGGTACTAGCCTTCATAGTACCCAGGACATCTTCAAGGAGTGGTGTCTCAGAAAGGCAGTATCCATTATTAAGGACACCCAGCACCCATGGCATGCCCTTTCCTCATTGTTACCATTAGGTAGGACTATAGAAGCCTGAAGGCACACACTCAGTGATTCAGGAACAGCTTTTTTTCCCCTCTGCCATCCAATTCCTAAATGGACATTGAACCGGTGAACATGTTAGGCCTGTGTAATCTTGACAATGAAGTAACATTCTAGTGAAATCTATTCTTATAATGATGATTCAATGTTTGCTTCCACAAAGTACTGGGAAAGCAACACCTCATATCTGCTCCCTAAACATAACATAAAACATCACAAGTACCTGCAGAGGAATCTGGCAATTCATAGAGTTTTGTGCAATGCATATAGTCCAATGGTCCAATGAATATTGAATTCTTATAGCTTAGGTTATAAGAATTCTATATCCATTTTTAATTGGAAACATTCTCTGTACAAATAACTAATTTATGTGGCCTAACCAGTAAACTAAAATGTAAGAAATTTACTTCCTAAAATCGAAACACATGATTTTACTTAAAATGAGATGATGAAGTTATTGCAGCAACAGACCCGTAGGTCTGGTTTCATCTTCCTTCCCAGACGTATAGTTTGTGGATATCAAGATGAGGCCAGTACAATAAATGGCACCTTAAGTTAAAGCAGTCCTGGTGGAAATCTATTAGTAAGCAATGCTCTATAATTTTGTAATTTGAGCCTTGTAGATCAAATAACTAAGCTAAAATTTCAACTTCCAATGCAACTTATATGATTGAAATATGCAGTTGTAACAGAAATGGAAGAACTTATAATTTCTAAATGTCATTACATTCCTCATGAATACTTAAAGATCCGGTGGCTTTATTTAATTTAATACATTGAAAGGGACACTCCCTCAGCCATTCAGTGCTGTCCACAGTTGAAATCAAGGAAGCTCTACCACATCCCCTTTTATTAAATTTGTTCCTTTATTGCATCCAGGTGAATGGTTGTGCTTTTGGGCAAGTTATTTAGCAGACTGTGGCTGTTCTGCCTGCTGTCCCAGAATGTAGGAAATTAAATGATATTTCCTCTCACTGAGGTTGGCATTTGAGCTACCTCCGCAAAATAGCAGTGAGCAGCAAAGTACAAAATGTGATAGAGATCAGTAACAGTAGTCTGCAATGGGTATGAAATTTCTGAATGGATTCCATAACCTATGGACTCACTTTCAAGGATTCTACAACGTATGTTCTCAGTTATTTATTGATTGATTGGTTGCACAGTGTGTCTTCTTTTCAACATTAGTTGTTTGTCATTGTGGTGTTTTTTCATTGATTCTGTTGTGTTTCTCTGTACTCCTGTGAACGCCTGCAAGAAAATGAATCCTCAGGTTAGTACATGGTACTTTGATAATAAATTTAGTTTGAACTTTGAACTTCATGGTTGTGAAGTTGAAAGTAACAACTACACTGACCTCCATGGCAAATCAAATAAGGCACACATGTGAGAATGCATTTAAGGTTAACCCATGTCTCAGTGAAGACCGAATATGGACTGAGTGTCTGTCTTTCAAATATCATGCTTTCAGGGGGAGAAAAAGGTTAGAAAAAATTTTAGTGGTACTGTGAATAAGTAAGATGTATTGTTTTACAGCCATTGGTTTGAAAAAGTTATGTAAATGTCATGAGATGCAGAACTGTTGACATCATTTGGAGAGGATACCAGTCTCTTTTACTTGCTCTCTTCAGGGAAAAGAAGGGGAATAATGAAACTCACTGACATGTCGTCACTGACAATTGCAATGGCATTCACTTAATGAGCTTATATATTTCTTTACAGTAAATATACTCTCTTAGCAAACATAAAAGTCAGTACATAAGCAGTCGTTAGAGTGCCATTGGTATCGTTACAATCTCTTTCGGCATGTTATTAAAGGTGAAAAAAGAAAAATAATTTAATAGTAATGAAAGGAAAATCTTGCTGGCTGTTTTAAAAAAAAATCCATTCATGGTCTTGCTGGGAAGGCCAGCATTTAATATCTATTCCCTAGTGCATTTAAGAAAATGGTGATCAGCTACCCTCTTGCACTGTGTTGAAGATGGCCTTACCGTGCTATTTGGCAGGAATTTGCAGGATTTGGATCCAGAATCAAAAATATAGATTGGTGATATTTTTTTCCAAGTTTGAATTTACGACTTGAAGAGGAACTTGCAGAAATGTTTAATACTGCTGTTGCCTGTTGTTCTTTTGTGTTGTTGAGGTCATGGATTTGGAAAGTGCAGTTTGAGCAGCCTTGGTGGAAACCCAGAGAGCCATATGTTTCTTCTACAACTGGTGCCAAGGAATTGTTTTAGATCCACTTGAGAGAACAAACTGAGCACCTTAATATTTCACCTGCATTCCAGTCACTACAGGGTAACTGCTTGACATGTGGAAGAATGGCACTTTTCTAACTTCCCATCCTGACCAGTAAGAAGGGCCAAGACTTGTTAAATTGTTTAATCAAAAATAATTGTCCTCGTCTGCATCATGTGTGGTATGGTTAATTAGAATGGTTTACTCTGTAAATACGTAATTAAATTTACCTGCAGGGTGTTTAAGAATCCACAATGTTTCCCAAAGCATTAAATACTTAATGGCACAAAAGCACCAAGGTTAGATGCAGAAGAATGCAAAACATTTCAGCCAAAGCAGATTAAATATCGGTCTGTCAACATTATTTCCTTGGACAGAAAAAGCAGCAGTTTTGATATTATTTGAGTATCATTCCAATGGAAATTAAGAACCAAAAGGTCCCATCTTTATTGTTAGGCAAATCAATTAGACCAACAAATGACCAAAACTTAAAAGATTTGGGGTTCAGCTTTCATCTGTCTGGGTCCATTTGTTGTTCCATGTACGTGTTTATCTATGTATTGTGTTGTTTTGTTCATGCTGTGAATATGGAAAGGCCAAGCCATTTAAACTCTTTAGTTATCTCTCCAACATTTCAATGAGCTTTTCTTCTCTCGTATAATCTATAGCAAGAACAAACAAAAACACAAAACATGAAATCCTTCTAACACCTTGGGGATATGTATTTCTTGATGTTAAACAGGATTCCAGTAACAAATGCCCATAATTAAGTCAAATTGTTGGGAAATTCATTGAAATCAGATACATTTGGTACTTCTGACATTTTCAGGATTTCAGTTTGTTCTTTGCCATTTCTTTATTTCCTTGAGCATTAGAAAGATTGAAAAGTGATACATGTTTAAAAAATGCTTTCTATTTCTTAATTTACATCAGGAGCATTTACTAGTTACCTGGTGAATTTGATTTGTAGAAAACCAAAACAAATGCTGAAGAAATTTTGAACAAAATAGATATAAGAAGTAAAGGTATGTGTTAGTAGAAATTGCTATTTTCTGTCTATTCTGTGGAAAGTAGTCACTGTCCTGAATTAAGATTGTGGGGAAAAAGACTGTCCTGAACAATCTGCCAATGCTCCACCAGATGTGTATAAGCTGCCAGTTACTCCAATTCTTTCCTCTCACACAAATAAAAAGCAAATACTGGAAGTACTCAGCAAGTCAGACAAGAAATGTTCAGAATAAAAGCAGTTAGTGTTTTAGGGTGGTAACATTTTTTTTAACATTTTTAACATTTCTTTCCTCTCACACAAATAAAAAGCAAATACTGGAAGTACTCAGCAAGTCAGACAAGAAATGTTCAGAATAAAAGCAGTTAGTGTTTTAGGGTGGTAACATTTTATCAGAACTGATATGAAGTATGATGTCATAGAGTATGGTGTCAGAGTATTATGTCACACAGCACAGAAAAATCCCCTTCAGTCACCCATTTATGGCAATCCTACTTTGTTTTCCCCACAATTCCATCAACTGCTTCTGGATTCTACCAATTATTTACATATTAGGGAATCACCAAGGGTCAGAATTTGGATCACTGATGCTCTGTGGCACTAGCTTTACCAATTGCACCACTCTGCTATATCTAATATACTTTGCTTTCCCAGTCATGATGGAAAAACTTCTCTGATAAGAAATTTATTCCTTATTGTTCTAAAGTTCATTACATTGGAATTTGACTCTGATTTACAAATGCTGCTATAAATGGCAATTATAAATCTGTAGCCGTAACATTTACTTTCTTTCAAAGGTCGTCTTTGTTAACTATGACTGATACCATCTTGAAAGTTGAGAAATACGGAGAAGGAAATAAAGCTACATTTTTTTAAATCATGATCAACTATGCATTACCATGGGCAATTACTGCTTTGTTTCAGGAACATTGTTCTTATCAATAAAAATACAGAACAATAACATAATATTAGAAAATGTGTTGGGGATTCTGTTTTGTTTCCAATTTAACAGGAAACTGACAACGATTATAATATTTGCAGAAAGTCTTGACAGGTGTTTCTCCTCTGTCAGTTATGGGTACAGTGAGAGTGAGAGAGAACGAGAACTTCTCTTGATTACAACCAATTTAATATCCAGAAATCTATTGATCCCATTTGAATGAATATCATTACTGAGAAATGATAATCCACTTAGGTAGTGAAATTCAAAGAATCCTCAGCCTTGGAGTGAAAAAAATTCTTCTCATCTCTGTCTGGAATAGCAGACCCCTTATCTTGGCTATGGTCCTGATTACCAGATGAGTGAGCTTCTTAGCTGAAAGGCAAATCACAAAAGCAGAATCTCAAATCCCACAATGCTGCCCTGAAATATTTTAATAGCTTGTTTTTTTAACGTATCTGATAATTAGATTTTTAAAAAAAATCTATTTTAATAGATTTAAGTACTTAAATAAAGTAGCTGAGATTGAGAAATAGGAAAGAAGATATTATTCAAAACACCTTAAAAAGAAAGGAAATGATAATGGCATATACATATATTTTCCATTGTCCATTTCCCAGCTGAAATCTGCAAGAGAAACTTAGAAAATCTACAGCACAATACTGGCCCTTCGGCCCACAATGCTGTGCCGAACTTGTACTTACTTAGGAATTACCTAGGGTTACCCAACACCCTCCATCTTTCTAAGCTTCATGTATCTACCTAAGAGTCTTTTAAAAGACTCTATCATATTCGCCTCCACCACCGTCACTGGCAGCCCATTCCGTGCGCTTATCACTTTCTGGGTAAAAATAAATAATAAATTACCCCTGACATCTCCTCTGTACCTACTTCTAAACACCTTAAAACTGTGCCCTCTCATGTTAGCCATTTCAGCCCTGGGAAAAACCTCTGACTATCCACACAATCAATGCCTCTCATTATCTTGCACACCTTTATCAGGTCACCTCTCATTGTCCGTCGCTCCAAGGAGAAAAGGCCGAGTTCACACAACCTATTCTTATAAGGCATGCTCCCCAATCCAGGCAACATCCTTATAAATCTCCTCTGCACTCTTTCTATGGTTTCCACATCCTTCCTGTGGTGAGGTGACCAGAACTGAGCACAGTACTCCAAATGGGGTCTGGCCAGGGTCCTATACAGCTGTATCATTACCTCTTGGCTGTTAAACTCAGACCTACGGTTGATGAAGGCCAATGCACAGTATGCCTTCTTAGTCAACCTGCGCAGTAGCTTTGAGTGTCCTATGGACTCGGACCCCAAGATCCCTCTGATCCTCCACACTGCCAAGAGTCTTACCGTTAATACCATATTCTGCCATCATATTTGACCTACCAAAATGAACCACCTCACACTTATCTGGGTTGAACTCCATCTGCCACTTCTCAGCCCAATTTTGCATCCTATTGATGTCCCACTGTAACCTCTGACAGCCCTGCAGACTATCCACAACACCCCCAACCTTTGTGTCATCAGCAGATTTACTAACCCATCCCTCCACTTCCTCATCCAGGTCATTTATAAAAATCATGAAGAGAAGGGGTCCCAGAACAGATCCCTGAGGCACACCACTGGTCACTGACATCCATGCAGAATATGACCCGTCTACAACCACTCTTTGCCTTCTGTGGGCAAGCCAATTCTGGATCCACAATGCAAGATCCCCTTGGATCCCATGCCTCCTTACTTTCTCAATAAGCCTTGCATGGGGTACCTTATCAAATGCCTTGCTGAAATCCATATACACTACATCTACTGCTCTACCTTCATCAATGTGTTTAGTTTACTAAGAGTTTGAAAAAAAAGCCATGTTAGCCCATGGCCTCCTCTACTCCCACGATGACGCCAAAATCAGATTGGAGGTGTACCACCTCATACTCTCTCTGGATAGCTTCCAACCTGATGAAATGAACATCAATTTCTCCAACTTACATTAATTATTTCCCATTCCCTCTTCTCTCTTTTTCCATTCCCCATTCTGTCTCCCTTCTCACCCATTCTCCTCTTATTGCTTTCCCATCACTTCCCTCTATTCCCCTCCTCTTTTCTTTTCTTCCATGTCCTCTCCTATGAGATTCCTCTTTTAGCCCATCATCTCTTCCAACTATCATTCCTATTCCTCTACCACACACCTCTTCCCTCACCTATCACCTGCCAGTTTGTACGCTTTCCCTTCCTCCCATCTTCTTTACTCTGGCATCTATTCTTTTCTCTCCAGTCCAGATGAAGGATCTAGGTCTGAATCATCAACTATAATGTATTGCTCAAGATACCCAGCATCCGCAGAAACTCCTGTATTTATTCAATTAAGCATTTTTAAAGAATACTTCCCAGTACAATATAGAGAAAGATATATGTAGAAGAAATAGAATTGAGAGATGCAAAATTTTGGAAAACCCATTAAGTCAATGGAAAAAAGAATCTAAGGATGAACCATCATATCAAATAATAATCTACACATCTCATAGTTAAGGGTGAGAAATAATTTGGAACTGGTCTTTGAGAGCAGCAAGGATAGACGTACAAAGGGCAATTTTAATTTAAGCAAGTTTTTCTGGACCTTGGTTATCTTGGTAGGCGATATCCTTGTATAGGTTTTAAATACCTAAGGGCGAATGGTCAAAAGCAGCAGAGGTATCTGACTCTATAGTAAATGGCATTTCAGTGTACAATGACACCCATCTACAATGGATAAGTATTTCTGGTTATGGTAAACTTAATGCAATTCGACAGATCAAACTTAAAGCTTGTTTTCTTACTTTATTTTCCGTGAAAGTGAAAATTAACAAAATGGAAGAGAGTTAATTGTATTTGTGATGAAGGAACTCCTGTTTATGACGGTAACTTCTAATGGATCTTTCATGTTCATTTACTTTCTGCACAAAAAAAAATCCTTGATGTTATTATTTCCTCTTTTAAACCAGCTGGTGAGGAGTCAATTGCAACCCAAAGAGAAGAGGCACTTCTAAAGTTCAGAAGAGTGTGCAAATGCAATTTTGGTCATGTAGGTTTGCTTGAGTTTCAATGTGAACATTCTGGACAAATATCTCACTATTCCAGTCTCTGTAAGTGACTGTACATTATCAGGCCGTCACATAGCCTTTATTTAATGGATCTTTAAACCCTTTTTAATTACATTCCCAGAACATGAGTATTGTTGGCATGGTTGACATTTACTGCCCACCTCTAGTTGCCTTATTTTAAAGCAGCTGAATGGCTTTACCCCAAATTCCCATCAGCTGAACAGCAGAGGTAAACTTAAGCCAAATCTTAATAAAATAATTCAAACTTCTTTATTTCATATATATGCTCTTTCAATAAGTTTTAGCATTTAGTTTCATTACTGAATGTTTATTTGTGGTCAATTTTGTTTCCATTGTGTTTTTTTATAAGAGAAGTGTAGAAAAATTGGTGCCTAATGGAACAACACACAGAAATGTCGATAGCAATACTATCAAAAAAGCATTTTATCATTATAGATTTTATAAAATTGCAAAGCACTGAAAGTTCAGGTTCAGAATCTAATCACATAACACTGGATATCTTCTAAGCTCATATATTTCTTCAGCAATGGCAGTTTTGCGGAACATTGAGTTCCATTTAAGATATTATTGCAATCTGCAAATATTGGAATGCAGAAGGCTCAAGGTATAAAAATCTGATATTGTACAATAGACTATAAGCTTCTATTGTTTGTGAAGCCACAGGTGCACTCATCTGTTCCTGACCATCAAAGGCTGCATTGCAATAATTTGTACAGCTACATATAAAGTTCATCAATCAGGTGCAGGGGCTGCTCAGGAAAGAAAGAAAGGTATTACTTGCTTTCACAACTTCAAGATAAGTCAATGAGAGAAAATGTTCGCAGTTTCTTCAAAATGACTGGAATTTCTTGTGATAAACATAGTTATGTTAAGAGATTTATTACTGTAATTATTGCACATTGAAGCATAAAACTGCTTGTTCATAAACATTTTGCTGCCTTTGATCTGACAGCTGGTAAAGCTTACTGGTTGTGCTTTCAGTTATCACTATGAATTAAAGTTGTTAGTATGTATGTTGGCTTGACATAGTTGTTACCATTCTCTGGAAAGCTATGGCATATGACACAAGACCATTTAATGTACTTCACAATGCAGGTGTTGCTCTATATAACTGTAGTCTTCACTTGAACTGAATTTATAAGCATCATCAAGAACAGAATCTAATATTTTTGAAAGCCTTATGTTGAAATGCAAGAAAATGGTTAGAAATGTTTAGAT
This sequence comes from Mobula hypostoma, assembly GCF_963921235.1. Lineage (NCBI taxonomy): Eukaryota > Metazoa > Chordata > Chondrichthyes > Myliobatiformes > Myliobatidae > Mobula > Mobula hypostoma. Next base: position 48,226,751 of record NC_086098.1, read on the forward strand.
ATTGACAAGAGAGACAATAAGAAAGGAGCAAACTGGAAGAGGGAACATTCTGGAAATGGAGACTGAATCTATGTTAAACATATGAGGTGCAACTCATCATATGATGTTGCAATTCAGCAAAAGGAAGAGTAAAATACCAAACAACAGGAATTCTGCAGATGCTGGAAATTCAAGCAACATACATCAAAGTTGCTGGTGAACGCAGCAGGCCAAGCAGCATCTATAGGAAGAGGTGCAGTCGACTTTTCAGGCCGAGACCCTTCGTTAGTCCTGACGAAGGGTCTCGGCCTGAAACGTCGACTGCACCTCTTCCTATAGATGCTGCTTGGCCTGCTGTGTTCACCAGCAACTTTGATGTATGTTGCTTTAGTAAAATACCAATACACTTCTAATTTAATGTTCATGTATCTTTATATTTTAATTTAGAAAGCAGGTATTCGACTGCTATCACCAGCAGACTTACTAGTGAGTGTACTGTATGACTGGAGGCTACATTGGCCTCAATATTGGCAAGTATCTGCGGTAAATGGCAAAGAGAAACCATTTACCACTGGCCACGAAGGAAGACCCTGACAAAGACCAAATGATGTCTGCGGATGGAGCTTCCTTTTCCTGCAAGCCTGCTGCTCTCAGACTTCAGCATGTTGATCCCTGATGCCCAGTACATGCGATGCCATCAATCAGACTGAAAGTATTCTCAGAGACAATCTGTCAGGAAGCAAAAAAAAACATAATTGTTAATTATTTTAAAAAAAATTTTACAATGCACCGTTAAAGCTTTGAACATGATGATACTGAAGCTGAATTACCATAAGTATCATTAAAAACATTAAAAATGCAAAGAAATAGCACAAGTATCATATCAAATCACTGAAGATTTTTGTCTGCTGCACCATACATATTAATCAAAACTCTGACAGCAGATTGAGAATAGGTATTCAGTATCCCCGTAGGATACTTGTTTGTGAGTCATGGCAAGGATTGGCAACAGAGAGCCAGGCATCCACAATGATATCAGACAGCCTGAAACTCTCAATTTGACATCAATTGCACACATATATTGCTCAGATGAGGAAATGCATGTGCTTCACTTACAGAAGCAGATCTGCACATGATAATTAAAGTTGATCTGACCTGACCTGAGCCTCTACCAGGGTACCCAAGCTTCTTTCAGGATAGTGTAATGGTAAATATTTATTGTGATGTCAATGGCCTCTGGTTCCCTAAATCATTGCTGATCTATCTATCTATCTATCTCTCTCTCTCTCTCTATCTCTCTCTCTCTCTCTCTCTCTCTCTCTCTCTCTCTCTCTCATATTCATACACACAAAATGCTGGAGGAATCCAGCAGGCCAGGCAGCATCAATTGGAAAGAGTAAACAGCTGATGTTTCAGGCCGACACCCTTCGTCAGGACTCTAATGAGTCCCTCTTCAGTCTCGATGAAAGGTCTCAGCCCAAAACATCCACTGTTCACTCTTTTCCAAGAGTAAACAATCCTGCTGAGTTCCTTCAGCATTCTGGGTATACTACTTTGATTTCCAGCATCTGCAGATTTTCTCTTGTTTGTGTTGCTGATCTCTCTCTGATTGATTTACCCAGTCCTCTCCATGTATGACACCATCCTCCAGTGACCGTGTATCTCTAACCTGTCAGTGCTTGCACACTTGTGTGAGTTCATTCAGGAGCCACTCAGCAATGAGTATTCATCTGTAATTCCCCCACAATCATTTGAAGGTTAGCAACCTTTGGTCTCTGAGTTGTATCAATCGTCCCTGCCACCAGAGCACATTCAAGGTTGAAGATTCAAGATTGTTTAATGTCATTTCCAGTGCATGAGTGCAAAGGAGAAGGAAACAATTGAGGATGCAAAGCAGCACTGAAAAAGCATAATAAAGAAAATGATAATTTCTTATCATTATCTATCTAAGGTTGATAGATTCTTGATTGGTCAGGGCGTGAAGGGATACGGGGAGAAGGCAGGAGATTTGGGCTGAGAGGAAAATTGGATCAGCCATGATGACTTGGCGGAGGAGACTCACCAGGCCAAATGGCCTAATCCTTCTATATCTTATAATTTAAAAACACAATAAAGTTAAATATATGAGATTGCTTCTATACATAGGTTGATTGTATGTCCTTAAAATAGTGCATCATAAGATTATCTGTATGGTACATAAGGAGACGCTAACGGGAAATGATAAGGTAGTGGAGGTGGGGGTGGGGACATGGGTCAGCAATGATGATGTAACCTAAGTAGCTATCTTTGTAGAGCTCCTGGTGATGTCGATGCAAATGCAAATTGAGATATGCCCACCTGAATGTCCTGCCAACTATCTGACTCATGTTAGTAATGTATGGCTATGTGTTTAGGGAGAGTTAGAGGTGTAATTCTTCAACATGACAGCAGGCAGCTTATTTTGTGGTCAAATAAATGACAGCATCACTGGCAAATACATGAGGTAAGTGGCCACCTGGACAAAGTGCCTTGAAGATTCTATCCATGATGAATCAGTACCCACGGAATGTAAATTTTGACCGATTGGCTACTTATCTCTGGGTGGACACTGAATATCTACCTCAGTATTAGACTGGTGACTTGATGGTGTAAACATAAAATACTCTGCAGATGTTGGGGTCAAATTCCCATTCGGATATGTCCTCCTCTATTGCCATGATGAGGCTAAACTCAGGTTGGAAGAGCAACACCTCATATACCGTCTAGGTAGTCTCCAGCCCCTTGGTATGAACATAGAATTCTCCAACTTCCGGTAATTCCCTCCCCCTCCCTTCCCCTATCCCTATTTCACTCTGCCCCCTCCCCCAGCTGCCTATCACCTCCCTCATGGTTCCGCCTCCTTCTACTACCCATTGTGTTTTCCCCTATTTCTCCTTCACCTTTCCTGCCTATCACCTCCCTGCTTCCCCTCTCCCACCCCTTTATCTTTCCCCTTACTGGTTTTTCACCTGGAACCTACCAGCCTTCTCCTTCCCACCCTCCCCCCACCTTCTTTATAGGGCCTCTGCCCCTTCCCCCTTCAGTCCTGACAAAGGGTTCCGGCCCGAAACGTTGACTGATCATTTCCACAGATGCTGCCCGACCTGCTGAGTTCCTCCAGCGTGTTGTGAGTGTTGACTTGATGGTGTTTTGTTACTTTCTCATAAAAGTTAGAGTGATTAGTTCTTCAGAGGAGAAGCAGATTTTCAATACTTCATTCTAGGTATACCTTGTGTTTCTCATTTTTAGATGTAAAGGAGGAGGACATTGTCTCTATTTTTATCTGTGTATCCTTCGAGGGTGCTGACTATAAAAATTCACTGTACTCTGCCCAAATGCTTGTTTGTCCAATTTGCTCCTGGTCTGTGACCTGAAGTGAAGTCACAACCTGGTCCTGTTGAAGGGGTCTCGGCCCGAAACGTCAACTATACACTTTTCCATTGATGCTGTCTGGCCTGTTGAGTTACTCCAGCATTTTCTGCATGTTGCTTGTCTCTAATCTCCTGGTGGCTGAACTTCAAGCAGTTCAGAAGAGCAGGAATTTTACTTCTTGGCACCAGAATGCTCAGCCCAAATTTAGGGCCCACACACCACATCTGAGGGTTTGGTATTACCCTTCATATGCATCTGTAGTGGAGCCCCAGGGCGATTGCTGATTAGTTTATATAATCATTGCTAATCTATACGGCTTGGTGACAGGGAAGATTGATAGCATTCAAAGACCAAAGGTTGCTGACATTCTGAAGATTGTGCAGGAATCAGAGATTAATCTCCTGGCAACTGCTGCAAATCAAAGCAAAATACAAACAGTATTAAAGTTTTTAAAAAAAAATCCTCTTGTGTATTAATTATAAGAAAACATTGGAGGGGTAACATCTTATGTATTCAGCCAAAACTGATGATTCTAAAAGGACCAAATAAGTAGAAAGGTTAATGAGTAAATGACAGTTTGAGGTTAATTTAGAAAGAGTCAAAGGGGCAATGAGAAAGAATTAGCTTGTTAACTCTTTCCACACTGAATGAATGAAAGTAGGATAGGTTTTTGTGTAGACTCATACCTTCAGTGGCCCATGAAAAGCTTACGATAAATTGAGTGTGAAAATAAATAGGTGTGATGACACTTAGCTGTAATGTTGCATTTGCCATGCATTCCAAACCACTTACAGTGAAAAATGAAGCTGCCAATGTGGTATGCGAAGGTAAAACGGTGGTTACCGAGGGGAAAAATCACTTGCTAAATGTAGACATCTCAAATCTGACAGCGTGCTCTACACAAGTCTGAATTACAGAAGAATTAGTTAAATTAATCTGTCATGAGGTACATGCATAAGGGGGTTGACATGTGAATCATTGCTGAGAAAGATGGCAAGGGTACAGCCCTAAACTGGAAAAATAGGTTTGTTTATAAAATAAAATAATTGACTACCTTTTCAGGAATGTGTTGCAATCATGCTTGGCTTTGGAAGGAACAGGTGGTAAATGATTTTTCATTTGTTTTAAGATTTTAGGCATCTTGGCCCATTTATAATCCCTGTATGTTAATTTGTTGTAATTCTGCTGTTCGTGTTACAGTGAAAGCAGTAAGACATATGAAGCAGTGTCAGTTCCTTGGCTCTTTGATTCTCCCAATACTTACCAATATGGTGATCCGAATAACTAGCCTCGGAGTTTTAAATTGAATATATTGGTTTATCTACAATTACCATAATGTCACTGTAGCAGTCCTAAAGACAATAGAAATGTAAACACAAATTATGCTGAATTCTTTTCATAATTGTTTGTGTTAATTTGAAGAGAGAAGTACACAAGAAGCAGGTCCTTTAACAAAAATGACCATGAAGTGATGTGATTTATCACATTGCTACTTGCAGGCCTATAATTAATCAAACCCAGAAAAAAAGGTACTGATTGGATAACTCTACTAGGGGCTAGTACAGACTTGATGGGCCAAATGTTCTCCTTTTGTGCTTTGGCAGTTTCACGGCTATTTGTCATTATTTGTTGGGATTTAAGGAGACCCCAGAAAAGAAGCTGGAACTTTTAACATTATCTACTCAGGTACAAACATTTTTTTAAAATTAAATGCAATCGTGAACAATAGCCAGATTAGAAATGCTGATCAAGTCAACTAGTTCCCAAAGAGAACTCTGATAGGCCATTCAGATGGTTCACTGCTGCTCAGCGATAGAACACAATTGAAAAGTTGAAAAGGTATTGAATATTTATCTATGTTTGTTAAAGAATTGATGTGATTAGAAAACAGTTGAAAATTCGCAGAAGTGATTTTCAGTAATTTAAATTCAGATCACTCATGGATGTTGGATTTAAGCTGTCTGTACCATTTATGATAATCCAAATTTGTACAATATTCATTAAACATATTCAAAATTGCAAAATGCTATTTTGTTACCTTACAAACTCTCTGTGTACATGTGCCAATTAAAGCATGTTTGGTTGGAGTTTGCAATGTACAGATTTGAGCACCAATTATCTTATTTCCAAAATCAGCAACCAAAAATTATGCATTAAGAAACCCCAAGGGAGAGAAAAACAGATTGAAAGTCCAATAAGAGAAGCCTACTCTGGAAAATTCCCTGATATCAATTTTAGAAGTCAAAATAAGTCCAAGCATATCATCTAGTCCATGTACTAAACCACCCAACAGACTGATTAGTCCCAATAATGAGAGGTCTTTATATTTACCCACAGTTCATAACTTAGGGATGAGGTGATGTCAGTCAGGAGGGAAAGGCACCTACGTCTACAGAAATTCCACTGGATGTTATCCCAGAAGTTAATATTAGAGTTCTGGTTTCCCTTCATTGGGATTGCTAGGATTAGACATTAGAGTTTTTGACCCATGCAGCAATGCCACACAAAACCAAAGCCTTGCTTCCATTTTTGATATAAATATACATTATCAAAAAAAACCCAAAAGAACGGTGAACATGGCATGGTACTAGCTTTTTAGCTACATATACGATTTGAAATAAATTGAGCCTGGAATGACAAACAGTATAATTTCTCTGCCTAAGAAGACTTTTCTCTTTAAAAGCAGTTTATCTGCTATTACATTATATTCAGCAATTGCAAGACAAACTATTTTGGGTTGTAAGCTTATTGCTTCAAGATTATAACCACTGTGTCAATGGCAATGTTGTTAAAATTAGCATAATCTACAAAATCTATGGTATAGGTTTTCTTCAAATTAAGACATCTAATATTTGAACACACCTTTTGAAACCAGGAGCACTGAGCAAGAATTTGAATAAGTCAAAAGAAATTATTTTGATCTGGGCAGAAAATTTTGTTCAAAGTGACCTGTGTTGAATTCTTGGTATGTGCTCCCACCGTGCAAAACTCCGCACTTGGAATGCAAATTTGTAAAATCTTCCTTTATAAGTGAGGCTTAAAGGAAATTAAATTTGTCATGGTGAAGAAAAACCTTCGATTCAATCTTGAGGATCAGATTGTGTCTGCCTCAAAATATTCAATTTATATATTTTCCTATATCATATACCTCCAATACACATTTCATTGTATATCATGATCTTACTCTATAACTATTTTTGATGAAACAACCTGTAATTGATTAAAGACCTTTAATTGGCAGAATATTGGAAAGGAAGTGGAGTTTGGATGTGATGAAATTTGGAACAAAATTTCTGGATGTATATTTTCAGAAGAGTTTGGATGGTGAAAAGAAATGAAGTAAGGCAAATGATTTTGAGAAATAATTCCGGAGAGGAATTTTGGAATATAGGGTCTTACTGCCAGGGGTTTGAGTAAAGGCTTGTTTGGAGAATGCGCAGGGAGGGTAAAATGATATCATAGAAGGATGTGTAGACCAAGAATATATTTTGAAGGACATGGTAGAAGATATTGGACATTGAGAGAAAACAGGCTTTTCAACTCATCATTTCTGTCCTATTTTTCATTCAGTTCATGGAGGATGTTTATCTTCACTTCATTTCCCAGGCTTTGATTTTTTAAAGTTTAGAGACATAGCATGGTAAGAGGCCTTTCCAGCCCGATGCACCCACGCCATCCAATTATACTCACGTGACCTATTAACCTACTAATCCGTACATATTTGGAACGTGGGAGGAAACTGGAACACCCGGACGAAACCCTTGCAGTTATGGGGAAAGGATGTAGAAACTCCTTACAGACGGAGGTAGGAATTGAGCCAGGGTGACTGGCACTATAATAGTGTTACACTAACTGCTAAAACTACCATGCTACTCTTAAATTTTCCTTTTTTCCTGGATAACTCTAAAACCTGCCTTAAACGAGTAGGGTTTATTACAACTGCTTTACTCTTTGTAAAATCAACCTTTAATTAATTTTATTAATGGTTTGAAGAGCTTGAATTAATTTAATATTATTATTATAGATTTTAAGCTTTTCTTACATAGGGATCTGATGGGGAACTGTAGAGGATTAATCATATAGCGTGTGGCAAGTATTGTCCAGAAGCCTGAAGTATTTATGGGTAAGTCAACATCAAATACTCATTGCATCTAATTGAATAATCCTGAAGCCATGACCTGGTGTGCTGGAGATTGTTATTAGGGATATCCTGAACTTGTCTCTGTTTTGAGTATTTGTGGAAGAATTTAGGCATCTAGAAAATATTGCAGGAGCTTGCAGCTGGAGGAAATCTATAAGAAGAGTTGCACGAACATTTTATTAGTCTTTCTGTTTCTTTGTCTCATTTTAGGCTTGGCATTAAGAATCTGAAAAATAGCAGATTTAAAAAGAATTAGAGGTAAATAACCTGCTTTCAGAACAGAGAGTGAATGAACTTCAATTGATCTGGATAACACTGAATCTCTGGATTAAAATTTGCTTCATTCAATCTACAGCACTCTAAAATAATCTTCCCCTTCTATAAATTGAACTAAACACAAGACCCTTCTTGTCTTGAAATTCTGTTACTTATTAGAAATGTTATTTTATTATAAAGCAAATGTTTTTGGAAAAAAGGGTTATGTAGGTTCTTTATTAGGAAAGAGACATAAACAGTGCTTGACCTTTACAGATGTCACTTATTACAAAGGTGTAGATCTAGACCAGTCATAATGTAAGACCAGGGGTCAGGTGCTGGATATTGTTCAGTGACACATGCTGACAATTATATCCCAGGATTATTGTCTGCCTATCAGAAAAGATCAATTCTGTTCCATGATACATAGTTCTGCACTGTTGCTGCTTTTAAAGTCCTCACATAGAGAACAGTATGAAGTGATAGAAAGAAATTGCAGGCGGATTAAGAGCCTGATTGGCTGTAATGTGAATGCCCCTTCAGGGCAGTCATCACCTTTATATCTGATGATAAAGCTGTTAGCTCTATATGAGCACTTACAATTTGTGTCCTGGGAAAGAGTGAACACAACAACCAAATGCTAAATTGTGCATGGACTCAGAACTGAATGTCTGGAGTGTAGATTAAACCTGTATCTTCCAGTTGAAAGGCATCACTAAGTGAAAAGTGCAGTGCAGTCAGGCCACTGTTAAGATGAATATCACTAAGAGTCCTGATAAAGGGTTTTGGCCTGAGACATTTATTCCCCTCCGTGGATACTGCCTGACCTGCTGAGTTCCTCCAGCAATTTTGCGTGCGTTACTCTAGATTTCCAGCATCTGCAGAATTTCTTTTGTTACAGATTCTCTGAGTCCTGCTGCTTTTTGAGTTACCACAAATTGGAGCAACGTGCTCGTGATTTGCCAACTTGCACTCACTATGAATTTGCTGCCTCCACTCATCCTTAATGTAATGCAGGTAAAAAGCAGTGATTGGAGGAGAGTTGTCAACTTTATTTGTCACCCCTGGTTATGACTTTTATAAATGAAAGAGAACAGCTGTAGGAATAAAGTCTTATGGTCCATATTAAGCATAATACTCCATGTAAGCATTCAAATCTCTTTGCCCAGACAAAGTACACAGTACTCGAGTGGGAAGATGTAAAACCAAGAAGATATTTAAAAGCAAGAATTTATACATTTGGTCATGAATAGCTGGCACATTGGATCTATAACTACCAGTGATGCTTATTCACTTCCATAGATGCTGCCTGACCTGCCAAAATCCTCTAGCATTTTGTGTGTGTTGCTTCAAAATAATGCATTGCCTTGCTTCAAATGAGATAATTCAATATGTAGTACAGTTAATCTCGTGACACTCTGCATGGAGGCACCAGCTTCCAGACTGGTTTATTAATGAAACTTTTAAAGCCCAAAGGGCAAGATAGGAGATGTGATCTAAATCTTGTCAACTTCTCACAAATGCATTCTCACTCAGAAGATACTACTTTTCCCTTACAAGGGCTGACTTGTCTGGTTCTTACCTATAAGATTTACTCATAGCCTGTTGTGAGCATGCATTGGAAGTTACCATCAGTTTTCACATCTGCTCTCTGAGGAACCAGATATCCAGTTAGAGGCAGGGGCTTGAAAAATATACTTCACGGTCTAAACTGCCTTTATTCAGGTGAATCAATTCAATGCTGCTGTACTAATTTCAAATGGAAAACAGGTTTTATTTTCTCATTTATAACATTCTTTTGAAAGTGTATCTTTCATATTAATCAATTCCTTTGTACAGAATTCATCCAAACATTTATTAGAAACTATTTCAAGCCTCACCTACCAAGCTTTCTTTGGAAGTTATAACCAAACATCAATGATTATAAATGCTAGAATATCTTTCACATTCAGTATGCCATTCAGGGTTAAAATTTGTTCATGTTCACTTCTGTAATTATACTTGTAAATAAATACGACTCCCAGCAGTCAGAGACCTCCTGTTCATTTTCAAATTCAGCTTTGAAGAAATTTGAATCAGAACAGTTCATATTTCCATCTATTGATTTAAAGTTGAATACATGGGACAAACTTACTGTAAACTTCTATTCAAATTCAAACCTTTTGAAAGCAATATGGCGACTGTGTGTTTGTTAGTGGATTAATACTGATAATTAATTAACTAATCGCCAATTACCAAATGAACCAATAATCTAATAATCTAAATAAATTGTTCCTGTGATAAAGCCAATTGCTGTTTTATTCTATTAAAGCAAATCTATCAATTGCCTTAAAAACAAAAAAAACCTAAAGTGATCAACTTCACGATCTCTTTTTAAATCCAAGTAGATCTACTTTGCATACCTATCTGTTGATGTTTAGATTCATGAAGTAAAAGGCAGAAAAACAGTTCCAATCTGCAAATAAATAAAAGGAATCTGGCACATAGTTAGAGTTTTAAAAACTTTATAGTGTCAGGCATTAAACCATTAAATATTCATTTAGTGCTAAAGAAATTATTTTGAGACCACACCGTCAAAAGCGCATAATTGAATATCTTCTATTCTAATAGAGATTGAGAAGTAATAGCTATTAAATTATCTGCCATTGCTAATTTCCTTTCAAAAGCAATACACTGTGTCTGTGGGGCTAATGTGAAACTGCACACATACAAAATTAGTGTGGTTCTCACTTGCTGTTTATTAATGTCCATCCTCTTTGTGTAGCTTTGCTTAATGTGACTGCACACTGTGACACAGCATGAGTAGCTCTAAGTTTCTCCGATGATCCCAGAGCGAAACTTCAGTCCTTTCTTTCGTAACCATTCCTTCAGCAGATGCGGAACACAGTTTAATAACTGAAAGTACCCAGTGGCTAAAAATTTCATTAGTTTGAAAAAAATAAAAGGAGACATTTTATCAATAGCTTGATATTGGTGGGCTTTTTGTCAATTTGACCCATATCTAATTAGATTATTGTTGCAAGTGAGACAACTGTTTCTACAGCGACCTAATGTTCTGCCTATTATGTGCACATGATCTATAACCTTTTAAAATACTACTGTGGGAAAGCAGCACACTTCACTGCAGACACAAGCCATAGATTCCTAACAGGTGGCAGTCTTTCCCTTAGCAACATTTGTTACAGAATCTCTATGTTCAGTATATTGGAAATATCAGGGGGCACAGTTTCCTACCAGGTATCCAGGGGAAATAAGTAAAGAGAATGTAAGAAGCTATAATCAACATAAGTACAAGCAGCTGCTGTGGGTTTATGAACTTGGTTGAGATCTGTAGCTCAAGGGGCGTAAGGTTTCAAATGATTTGTTGCTATCTGCAGCGCCACCTCCTGACCTTTGTAAAATAAAACAGCTTAGGAAGACTGGTAAAAACTTCTTCAGCAATGTGACAATTATCTCTCCTCTGGTTAATTGTACCTAGGCTATATTTATCCATGGATGTCAAACAAGTGTGAGCAAGCAAAGAGATGATAACATTGGTGAAAATTTTAAGAACATACTTGAATCTTGTTCCTAGTCTTAAAAAAAACACGAAAATGAGTCCAAGGAATTGTTCACAATCTCTTAAAGGTCAATTATGGGAAATTCCAAAGTTATTACTTAAGTTGGGGAAGAAGGGGAGGGGAACTATTTTAATCTGCTCTTAGCAATAAAACAGGACTATCAGAATGCACAACTTATTCTGAAGAATTCTATTCACTCCAAGACTGAATGCCCGCTCTGTCAGACCATAAAATATATAAGTATCTTTTAATGAGAAACATGTAGGATAGTTTCATCTCCCACAGAGGTTTTTTGAAATTACTAATTCTGATAACATAGACATATTAGGATTGAGATAATTAAATTCTGCTTCCTATGTAAAGCAAACGTGGTGATGGCTAACTGAGAAACCATATTCTTGAAGTTTTATGAATGTAAATAAACCCTTTTAAATCAAACATTTAAATATTTACACATATAAAGGTAAGCAGTAAAGTGTGGCAAATTCAAATTCGATGCTTTAAAAGCAAACATCTAAATAGTCTATGTTTCGCTGAGAACTGCCACATGGAAGCACCAGAGTTCACCCATAACAAGTTTGGGATGTCTGTATACGGAATCCTGGAAGTCCTGGCAGTTATTCGCTACTGTCATTCACTGGTGCCTTGCACTGGACTGTAATGTAGTCCAGCAGAAGACCACGAAGTTCCTGCAGTTTCTTAGCACTTACACTAGGGAATTCACCTGTGGAACTTGGCACAGAACAGTATCAAGACTGACTTCAATCAGGAAGAGTGGCTATGAGTGACTAATTTTATTTACATTTTTCTCTCTGAGTTCAGTTAGATTTTTTCAGTATTCTTAAATGCCTATAAATGCATTTCTAAAAATTTTAGCTATTTTAGTTAATTAAAAAAAAATTAAAAGTATTTAATTTTAATAGCGTTTAAAAGTTTCAAAGAACACAGGAGGTGAGGCTTAGCCAAGCCCTAGGTGAAGATTGGGTTGTAGGAGTCCTACCGCCGTGCGGGGCATCTGAATGATGTTGGAGCTTGATTCATCCAGGAAGCTAGAATTGGGAGATCTGTCAGTTCACTCTGACTTTATTTGTTGGAAGTAGTTGATTTCACTGGAATTGTACAGAGAAAAGATGTTTGAAGAGAATCTGCACTCAGTGGCCACATTATTAGATACATCCTGGACCTAACGAAGTGACAACTGAGTGTATGTTCCTGGCCTTCTGATGCTATAGCCCAAGGTTGAAAGTGTTGTGCATTCTGCAAAGCTCCTCTCTACTCCTCTGTTGTAACATGTGGGAATTTGAGTTACTGTGGCCTTCCTTTCAGCTTGAACCAGTCTAGCCATTCTTCTCCGATTTCTCTCATGAACAAGGCATTTTCGCCCACAGAATTTCCATTCATTGTTTTTTATTGTGTTTTTTTGTAACATTCTCTGTACACTCTAGAGCCTACGTACCTCAGATTTTGGAATCTTCTCCCCATTTTCTCCACTTTTATTCCTTCTACCAAAGTGCATGACCATACATTTCTCTAACTGTATTCCATCTGTCATTCCTTTGCCCATTCTCCTAATCTGTCTAAGTCCAGCTGCAGCCTCCCTACTTCCTCAACACCACCTGCTCCTCCACTTATCTTTGTAAACTTGGCCACAAAGCCATTCATTCCATCATCCAAATCATTGACATATAATGTAAAGTGAAGTGGTCCCAGCACCGACCATGTAGAACACCACAAGTCACAGACAGCCAATCAGAAAATGTTCCCTCTATTCCATCTCTTTGCCTCCTACAAATCGGCCAGTGCTCCACTCAGGTTAGTATCTTTCCTGTAATACTATGGGCTCTTATCTTGCTAAGCAGTCTCATGTGTGGCACTTTGTCAAAGACCTATTGAAAATCCAAGTACAGAACATCCACTGATTTTCCTTTGTCTATCCTGCGTGTTATTTCCTCAAAGAATTTCTGCAGATTCATCAGGCAAGACTTTCAGTTAAGGAAACTGTGTTGCATTTGGCAGCATGTGTCCCCATTTAGTCAGAAATCCCATCCATAACAATCAACCATCATCTTCCCAACCACTGAGGCCAGGCTAACCAGCCTATAATTTCCTGTTTTCTACCCCTATGCATTGGTGAAGAGTGGAATTTGCAATTTTCCGGTCCTCTGGACCAATGCCAGAATCTAGTGATTCTTGAAAGATCATTACTAATGCCTCCACAATCTCTTCAGTTACCTCTTTCAGAACTGTCAGATGAAATCCATCTGGTCCTGGTGACTTATCTACCTTCAGACCTTTCAGCTTCCCAAGCACCTTCTCCCTAGTAACAGCAACTGTGCTCACTTTTGCCCCCACCAGATTCTTGAGCATCCAGACTACTACCCTCCACAGTGAAAACTGATGCAAAATACTTATTCAGTTCATCTACCATTTCCTTACCACCTCTGCCTCCGCCATTATTCCCATTCCTGCATCATTTTCCAGCAGTCCAGTATCTACCATAGCCTTTCTCTTTCTCTTTATATATCTGAAAATAGTTTTGCTATTCTTTTTATTATTATTGGATAGCTTCATATTTCATCTTTTCACTCTGTATGGCTTTTTGGTTGCCTTCCATTAGTTTTTAAAACTTCTCCAATCCTCTAATTTCCCAATAATTTTTGCTCTATTATAGGGCTTCTCTTTTGCCCTTATGTTGACTTTGACTTACCTTCTCAGCCAAGGTTGTATCATCCTGCCTTTAGAATACTTATTCTTTGGAAAATACATATCCTGTGCCTTCTGAATTTCTCCCAGAAACTATAGCCATTGCTGCTCTGTCGTCATCACTGCCAGTATCCTCTTCCAGTCAACTTTGGCCAGCTTCTCTCTCATTCCTCTATAATGCCATTTACTCCACTGTAATACTGATACATCTGACTTTAGCTTCTTGCTCTCAAATTGTAGGGTGAATTCTAAAACATTATGGTTCCTTCACCTTAAGCTCCCTAATCAAATCTGGTTCATTACACAATACCCAATCTAGAATACCTGAACCCCTAGTGGACACAACCACAAGTGGCTCTAAAATAGCCACCTAGTATGCATTCTACAAAGTTTCTCTCTGCAATCTGATTTTCCCAATTGATCAGCATATTGAAATTCCCCACGACTATCATTACATTGCCCTTTCAACATACATTTTCTAGCTCCCATTGTAGTTGGTAACCCACGTCCTGGCTACTGTTCAGAGGACTGTATGGAACTTCCTTTGGTTTTTTTTCCCACCCTTTCAGTTCCTAACTCTATCCACAATCATTCTACATCTTCTAAACCTTTGTCACCTCTTTCTAAGGATTTGCTTTCATTTTTTACCAACAGAGCCATGACATTCCCTTTGCCTACCTACCTGTCCTTTTGAGACAACGTGTATTCTTGCACGTTAAGCTCCCAACTAAATTCTTCTTTCAGCCATGACTCGTGAAAATCTGTCAATCTCTAACTGAGCTACAAGATCATCTACCTTATTCAATGTACTGTGCGGATTCACATATAACACCTTCAGTCCTGTATTCGTAACGCTTTTTTGATATTGTCTCCCTGTTACACTGCAATTCATTCCGTTGACTGAAATTTTGCCCTGTCATCTGCCTGACCTTTTTGCCAGTCACAGTACACATGTCCCTACTTATACAGCAACTGTCCTCTCACTCAAGTTATACAGCAAATATCCTCTCACTCAGTTATACAGCAATGGTCCTCGCACTCAGTTGTACAGCAACTGTCCTCTCATTCAGTTATACAGCAACTGCCCTCTGACTTAGTTATACAGCAACGGACCTCTGACTCAGATATACAGCAACGGTCCTCTCACTCAGTTATACAGTATCTGTTCTCTAACTCAGTTATACAGCAATGGTCCTCACATTCAGCTAAACAGCAACTGTCTTCTCACTAAGTTATACAGGAACGGTCCTCTCACTCTGTTATACAGCAACTGTCCTCTCAATCATTTCCACAGCAAACTGTCCTCTCACTCTGTCATACGGCAACTGTCCACTTTCTCAGTTATACAGCAACGGTCCTCTCACTCTGTTATACAGCAAATGTCCTCTCACTCACTTATACAGCTACGGTCCTCTCACTCACTTAAACAGCAACGTTCCTCTCACTCAGTTATACACCAACGGTGGTCATACTCAGTAATACAGCAACGGTGGTCTCACTCAATTATACAGCAACGGTCCTCACACTCAGTTATACAGCAACGGTCCTCTCACTCAGTTATACAGTATCTGTTCTCTCACTCAGTTATACAGTAACGGTCCTCTCACTCAGTTATACAGCAATGGTCCTCTCACTCAGTTATACAGTAACTGTCCTCTCACTCTGTTATACAGCAACGGTGCTCTCATTCAGTTATAAAGCAACAGTCCTCTCACTCAGTTATACAGTAATTGTCCTCTCACTGAGATATGCAGTAACGGTCCTCTCACTCAGTTATACAGCAACGGTCCTCTCATTCAGTTATACTGCAACTGCCCTCTGACTCAGTTATACAGCAACGGTCTTCTCACTCAGATGTACAGCAACAACCCTCTCACTCTGTTATACAGTATCTGTTCTCACACTGACATATACAGCAATGGCCCTCTCACTCTGTTATACGGCAACTGTCCACTTCCTCAGTTATACAGCAACG
This sequence comes from Mobula hypostoma, assembly GCF_963921235.1. NCBI lineage: Eukaryota > Metazoa > Chordata > Chondrichthyes > Myliobatiformes > Myliobatidae > Mobula > Mobula hypostoma. Next base: position 48,242,754 of record NC_086098.1, read on the forward strand.
GCCCTCTCACTCAGTTATACAGCAACGGTCCTCTCACTCGGTTATACAGCAACAGTCGTCACACTCTGTTATACGGCAACTGTCCACTTTCTCAGTTATACAGCAACGGCCCTCTCACTCAGTTATACAGAAACTGTCCTCCCACTCAGTTACATAGCCACGGTCGTCACACTCAGTTATACAGCAACGGACCTCAGACCCTGTTATACAGCAACGGTCCTCTCACTGAGTTATACAGCAACGGTCCTCTCACTCAGTTATACCGCAGCGGTCCTCTCACTCAGTTATACAGAAACGGTCCTCTCACTCAGTTATACAGCAACTGTCCTCTCACTCTGTTATAAGGCAACTGTCCTCTCAGGCAGTTATACAGCAAGGGCCCTCTCACTCAGTTATACAGCAACGGTCCTCACACTCAGTTACACAGCAAATGTCCTCACACTCAGTTATACAGCAACGGTCCTCTCACTCAGTTATACAGCAACTGTCCTCTCACTCTGTTATACAGGAAATGTCCTCTAACTCATTTATACAGCAACGGTCCTCACAGTCATTTATACAGCAAAGGTCCTCTCACTCAGTTATACAGCAGCGCTCCTCTCATTCAGTTATACAGCAACAGACCTCTCACTCAGTTATATAGCAACGGTCCTCTCACTCAGTTATACAGCAACGGTCCTCACACTCAGTTACACAGCAACGGTCCTCACACTCAGTTATACAGCAACGGTCCTCTGACTCAGTTATACAGCAAATGACCTCATACTCAGTTACACAGTAACGGTCCTCTCACTCAGTTATACAGCAACGGTCCTCTCACTCAGTTATACAGTAACTGTCCTCTCACTCAGTTATACAGCAACTGTGCTCTCATTCAGTTATAAAGCAACAGTCATCTCACTCAGTTATACAGTAATTGTCCTCTCACTGAGATATGCAGTAACGGTCCTCTCACTCAGTTATACAGCAACGGTCCTCTTATTCAGTTATAATGCAACTGCCTTCTGACTCAGTTATACAGCAACGGCCTTCTCACTCAGATATACAGCAACAGCCCTCTTACTCAGTTATAGAGTATCTGTTCTCTCACTCAGTTATACAGCAACTGTCCTCTCACTCAGTTATACAGCAAATGACCTCTCACTCAATTATACAGCAACTGTCCTCTCACTCGGTTATACAGCAACGGACCTCTAACTCAATTATACAGCAACTGTCCTCACACTCTGTTATACGGCAACTGTCCACTTTCTCAGTTATACAGCAACGGCCCTCTCACTCAGTTATACAGCAACGGTCCTCTCACTCGTTTATACAGCAATGGTCCTCACACTCAGTTATACAGCAACGGTCCTCACATTCAGTTATACAGCAACAGTCGTCACACTCAGTTATACAGCAACGGTCCTCACACTCACTTATACAGCAACGGTCCTCTCACTCAGTTTTAGAGCAACGGACCTCTCACTCAATTATACAGCAACTGTCCTCTCACTCTGTTATACGGCAACTGTCCACTTTCTCAGTTATACAGCAACGGCCCTCTCACTCAGTTATACAGCAAATATCCTCTCACTCAGTTATACAGCAAATGTCCTCTCAGTCAGTTATACAGCAACAGTCCTCTCACTCAGTTATACAGCAACTGTCCTCTCACTCACTTAAACAGAAACGGACCTCTCACTCAGTTATACAGCAACTGTCCTCTTACTCAGTTATACAGCAACGGTCCTCTCACTCATTTATACAGGAACGGTCCTCACACTCACTTATACAACAACGGTCCTCTGACTCAGTTATACAGTAAATGACCTCTCACTCAGTTATACAGCAATGGTACTCTCACTCAGTTATAAAGCAACGTTCCTCTAACTCAGTTATACAGCAACTGACCTCTCACTCAGTTATACAGTAACGGTCCTCTCACTCAGTTATACAGCAAATGTCCTCTCACTCAGTTTCTACAGCAAATGTCCTCTCAGTCAGTTATACAGCAACAGTCCTCTCACTCAGTTATACAGCAACTGCCCTCTGACTCAGTTATACAGCAACGGTCCTCTCACTCAGATATACAGCAACAATCCTCTCACTCAGTTACACAGTATCTGCCCTCTGACTCAGTAATACAGCAACGGTCCTCTCACTCAGATATACAGCAACAGTCCTCTCACTCAGTTATACATTTTCTGCCCTCTGACTCAGTTATACAGCAAAAGTCCTCTCACTCAGTTGTACAGAAACTGTCCACTCACTCAGTTATACAGTAATTGTCCTCTCACTGAGATATACAGTAACGGTCCTCTCACTCAGTTATATAGCAACGGTCTTCTCATTCAGTTATACTGCAACTGCCCTCTGACTCAGTTATACAGCAACGGTCTTCTCACTCAGATATACAGCAACAGCCCTCTCACTCTGTTATACAGTATCTGTTATCACACTGAGATATACAGCAACGGCCCTCTCACTCAGTTATACAGCCAATGACCTCTCACTCAGTTAAACAGCAACAGTCTTCTCACTCACTTAAACAGCAACGGTCCTCTCACTCAGTTATACAGCAACTCTCCTCTCACTCAGTTTTACAAAACGGTCCTCTAAATCAGTTAGACAGCAACGGTCTTCTTACTCAGTTATACAGCAACAGTACTCTCACTCAGTTATACAGCAACTATCCTCTCACACAGTTATACAGCAACGGTCCTCTCACTCAGTTATACAGCAACTGTCCTCTCACTCAGTTATACAGCAACGGTCCTCTCACTCAGTTATACAGTAATTGTCCTCTCACTCAGTTGTACAGCAATGGTCCTCTCACGCAATTATACAGCAACGGTCCTCTCACTCAGTTATACAGCAACTCTCCTCTCACTCAGTTTTACAAAACGGTCCTCTAAATCAGTTAGACAGCAACGGTCTTCTTACTCAGTTATACAGCAACAGTACTCTCACTCAGTTATACAGCAACTATCCTCTCACTCAGTTATACAGCAACGGTCCTCTTACTCAGTTATACTGTAACAGTACTCTCACTCAGTTATACAGCAACGGTCCTCTCACTCAGTTATACAGCAACTGTCCTCTCACTCAGTTATACAGCAACGGTCCTCTCACTCAGTTATACAGTAATTGTCCTCTCACTCAGTTGTACAGCAATGGTCCTCTCACGCAATTATACAGCAACGGTCCTCACACTCAGTTAAACAGCAACGGTCCTCTTACTCAGTTATACTGTAACAGTACTCTCACTCAGTTATACAGCAACGGTCCTCTCACTCAGTTATACAGCAACTGTCCTCTCACTCAGTTATACAGTAACTGTCCTCTGACTCAGTTATACAGCAACGGTCCTCTCACTCAGTTATACAGTAATTGTCCTCTCACTCAGTTGTACAGCAATGGTCCTCTCACGCAATTATACAGCAACGGTCCTCACACTCAGTTAAACAGCAATGGTCCTCTCACTCAGTTATACAGCAACGGTCCTCTCATTCAGTTATACAGGAACTGCCTTCTGACTCAGTTATACAGCAATGGTCCTCTGACTCAGATATACAGCAACGGTCCTCTCACTCAGCTAAACAGCAACGGTCCTCTCATTCATTTATACAGGAACTGTCCTCTCACTCTGTTATACAGCAATTGTCCTCTCACTCATTTCTACAGCAACTGTCCTCTCACTCTGTCATTCGGCAACTGTCCACTTTCTCAGTTATACAGCAACGGACCTCTCACTCAGTTATACTGCAAATGTCCTCTAACTCACATACGGCAACGGTCCTCTCACTCAGTTATACAGCAACTGTCCTCTCACTCAGTTATACGGCAACTGTCCTCTCATTCACTTAAACAGCCACGTTCCTCTCACTCAGTTATACACCAACCGTGGTCATACTCAGTAATACAGCAACTTTGCTCTCACTCAATTATACAACAACGGTCCTCACACTCAGTTATACAGTAACTGTGCTCTCACTCATTTATACAGCAACGGTCCTCTGAGTCATTTATACAGCAAAGGTCCTCTTACTCACTTATACAACAACAGTACTCTCACTCAGTTATACAGCAAATGTCCTCTCACTCAGTTATACAGGAACGGTCCTCACACTCACTTATACAGCAACGGTCCTCTGACTCAGTTATACAGCAAATGACCTCTCACTCAGTTATACAGTAATGGTCCTCAAACTCACTTATACAGCAACGGTCCTCTCACTCAGTTATACAGTAACTGTCCTCTCACTCAGTTATACATCAACGGTTCTCTCATTCAGTTACACTGCAACAGCCCTCTGACTCAGTTATACAGCAACGGTCTGCTCACTCAGATATACAGCAACAGCCCTCTCACTCAGTTATACAGTATGTGTTCTCTCACTCAGTTATACAGCAACGGTCCTCACACTCAGTTAAACAGCAACGGACAACTCACTCAGTTATACATCAACTGTCCTCTCACTCAGTTATACAGCAACGGTACTCTCATTCAGTTATACCGTATCTGTTCTCTCACTCAGTTATACAGCAAAGGTCCTCACACTCAGTTAAACAGCAACGGTCCTCTCACTCAGTTATACATCAACCCTCCTCTCACTCTGTTATACAGCAACTGTCCTCTCACACAGTTATACAGCAACGGTCTTCTTACTCAGTTATACAGCAACAGTACTCTCACTCAGTTGTACAGCAACTACACTCTCACTCAGTTATACAGCAACGTTCCTCTTACTCAGTAACACAGCAACAGTACTCTCACTCAGTTATACAGCAACGGTCCGCTCACTCAGTTATACAGCAACTGTCCTCTCACTCAGTTATACAGTAACTGTCATCTCACTCAGTTGTACAGTAACGGTCCGCTCACTCAGTTGTACAGGAAAGGTCCTCTCACTCAGTTATACAGCAATGGTCCTCACACTCAGTTACACAGCAACGGTCCTCAGACTCAGTTGTACAGCAACGGTCCTCTCACTCAGTTATACAGCAACTGTCCTCTCACTGAGTTATACAGCAACGGTCGTCACACTCAGTTATACAGCAACGGCCCTCTCACTCAGTTATACAGCAACGGTCCTCTCACTCAGTTATACAGCAACGGACCTCTCACTCAATTACACAGCAACTCTCCTCTCACTCTGTTATACGGCAACTGTCCACTTTCTCAGTTATACAGCAACGGCCCTCTCACTCAGTTATACAGCAACTGTCCTCTCATTCACTTAAACAGCAATGGTCCTCTCACTCTGTTATACAGCAACGGTTGTCATACGCAATAATACAGCAACTGTGCTCTCTCTCGGTTATACATTAACTGTCCGCTCACTCATTTATACAGCAACGGTCCTCTCAGTCATTTATACCGCAAAGGTCCTCTCACTCAGTTATACAGCAATGGTCCTCACACTCAGTTACACAGCAACATTCCTCACACTCAGTGATACAGCAACGGTCCTCTCACTCAGTTATACAGCAACTGTCCTCTCACTGAGTTATACAGCAACAGTGCTCTCTCTCAGTTATATAGCATCGGTCCTCACACTCAGTTATACAGCAACTGTCCTCTCACTGATTTATACAGCAACGGTCCTCACACTCAGTCATACAGCAACGGTCCACTTACTCACTGAAACAGCAACTGTCCTCTCACTCAGTCATACAGCAACAGTCCTCACACTCAGTTATACAGCAACGGTCCTCTCACTCAGTTATACAGCAACGGTCCTCTCACTCAGTTATACAGAAAATGCCCTCTCACTCAGTTATACAGCAACTGTCCTCTCACACAGTTATACAGCAACGGTCCGCTCACTCAGTTATACAGCAACTGTCCTCTCACTCAGTTATACAGTAACTGTCCTCTCACTCAGTTGTACAGTAACGGTCCTCTCAGTCATTTATACAGGAAAGGTCCTCTCACTGAGTTATACAGCAACGGTCCTCTCACTCAGTTATACAGCAACGGACCTCTCACTCAATTACACAGCAACTCTCCTCTCACTCTGTTATACGGCAACTGTCCACTTTCTCAGTTATACAGCAACGGCCCTCTCACTCAGTTATACAGCAACTGTCCTCTCATTCACTTAAACAGCAACGGTCCTCTCACTCTGTTATACAGCAACGGTTGTCATACGCAATAATACAGCAACTGTGCTCTCTCTCGGTTATACATTAACTGTCCGCTCACTCATTTATACAGCAACGGTCCTCTCAGTCATTTATACCGCAAAGGTCCTCTCACTCAGTTATACAGCAATGGTCCTCACACTCAGTTACACAGCAACATTCCTCACACTCAGTGATACAGCAACGGTCCTCTCACTCAGTTATACAGCAACTGTCCTCTCACTGAGTTATACAGCAACGGTCCTCACACTCAGTTATACAGCAACGGTCCTCACACTCAGTTATACAGCAACGGTCCTCTGACTCAGTTATACAGCAACGGTGGTCATACTCAATAATACAGCAACTGTGCTCTCTCTCAGTTATATAGCATCGGTCCTCACACTCAGTTATACAGCAACTGTCCTCTCACTGATTTATACAGCAACGGTCCTCACACTCAGTCATACAGCAACGGTCCACTTACTCACTGAAACAGCAACTGTCCTCTCACTCAGTCATACAGCAACAGTCCTCACACTCAGTTATACAGCAACGGTCCTCTCACTCAGTTATACAGAAAATGCCCTCTCACTCAGTTATACAGCAACTGTCCTCTCACACAGTTATACAGCAACGGTCTTCTTACTCAGTTATATAGCAACAGTACTCTGACTCAGTTGTACAGCAACTACACTCTCACTCAGTTATACAGCAACGTTCCTCTTACTCAGTAACACAGCAACAGTACTCTCACTCAGTTATACAGCAACGGTCCGCTCACTCAGTTATACAGCAACTGTCCTCTCACTCAGTTATACAGTAACTGTCCTCTCACTCAGTTGTACAGTAACAGTCCTCTCAGTCATTTATACAGGAAAGGTCCTCTCACTCAGTTATACAGCAATGGTCCTCACACTCAATTACACAGCAACGGTCCTCACACTCAGTTGTACAGCAACGGTCCTCTCACTCAGTTATACAGCAACTGTCCTCTCACTGAGTTATACAGCAACGGTCGTCACACTCAGTTATACAGCAACGGCCCTCTCACTCAGTTATACAGCAACGGCCCTCTCACTCAGTTATACAGCAACGGTCCTCTCACTCAGTTATACAGCAACGGACCTCTCACTCAATTACACAGCAACTCTCCTCTCACTCTGTTATACGGCAACTGTCCACTTTCTCAGTTATACAGCAACGGCCCTCTCACTCAGTTATACAGCAACTGTCCTCTCATTCACTTAAACAGCAACGGTCCTCTTACTCTGTTATACAGCAACGGTTGTCAGACGCAATAATACAGCAACTGTGCTCTCTCTCGGTTATACATTAACTGTCCGCTCACTCATTTATACAGCAACGGTCCTCTCAGTCATTTATACTGCAAAGGTCCTCTCACTCAGTTATACAGCAATTGTCCTCACACTCAGTTACACAGCAACATTCCTCACACTCAGTGATACAGCAACGGTCCTCTCACTCAGTTATACAGCAACTGTCCTCTCACTGAGTTATACAGCAACGGTCCTCACACTCAGTCATACAGCAACGGTCCACTTACTCACTGAAACAGCAACTGTCCTCTCACTCAGTTATACAGCAACAGTCCTCACACTCAGTTATACAGCAACGGTCCTCTCACTCAGTTATACAGCAACAGTCTTCTCACTCAGTTATACAGCAACTGTACTCTCACTCAGTTATACAGCAACTGTCCTCTGATTCAGTTATACAAAACGGTCCTCTCACTCAGTTATACAGCAACGGTCTGCTTACTCAGTTATACAGCAACAGTACTCTCACTCAGTTTTTCAGCAACGGTCCTCACACTCAGTTATACAGCAACAGTCGTCACACTCAGTTATACAGCAACGGTCCTCTCACTCAGTTATACAGCAACGATCCGCACACTGAGTTATACAGCCACGGTCGTCACACTCAGTTATACAGCAACGGGCCTCAGACTCTGTTATACAGCAACGGTCCTCTCTCTGAGTTATACAGCAATGGTCCTCTCACTCAGTTATACAGCAAAGGTCCTCTCACTCAGTTATACAGAAACGGTCCTCACACTCAGTTATACAGCAACGGTCCTCTCACTCAGTTATACAGCAACGATCCTCACACTCAGTTATACAGCCACGGTCGTCACACTCAGTTATACAGCAACGGGCCTCAGACTCTGTTATACAGAAACGGTCCTCTCACTCAGTTATACAGCAACGGTCCTCAGTCTCAGTTATACGGCAACGGTCCTCTCACTCAGTTATACAGCAACGTTCCTCTCACTCAGTTATACAGCAATGGCCCTCTCACTCAGTTATACAGCAACGGTCGTCACACTCAGTTATACAGCAACGGTCCACACACTCAGTTATATAGCAACAGTCGTCACACTCAGTTATCCAGCAACGGTCCTCACACTCACTTATACAGCAACGGAACTCTCACTCAGTGTTAGAGCAACGGACCTCTCACTGAATTATACAGCAACTGTCCTCTCAGTCTGTTATACGGCAACTGTCCACTTTCTCAGTTATACAGCAACGGACCTCTCACTCAGTTATACTGCAAATGTCCTCTAACTCACTTATACGGCAACGGTCCTCTCACTCAGTTATACAGCAACTGTCCTCTCACTCAGTTATACGGCAACTGTCCTCTCATTCACTTAAACAGCCACGTTCCTCTCACTCAGTTATACACCAACCGTGGTCATACTCAGTAATACAGCAACTTTGCTCTCACTCAATTATACAACAACGGTCCTCACACTCAGTTATACAGTAACTGTCCTCTCACTCATTTATACAGCAACAGTCCTCTGAGTCATTTATACAGCAAAGGTCCTCTTACTCACTTATACAACAACAGTACTCTCACTCAGTTATACAGCAAATGTCCTCTCACTCAGTTATACAGGAACGGTCCTCACACTCACTTATACAGCAACGGTCCTCTGACTCAGTTATACAGCAAATGACCTCTCACTCAGTTATACAGTAATGGTCCTCAAACTCACTTATACAGCAACGGTCCTCTCACTCAGTTATACAGTAACTGTTCTCTCACTCAGTTATACATCAACGGTTCTCTCATTCAGTTACACTGCAACAGCCCTCTGACTCAGTTATACAGCAACGGTCTGCTCACTCAGATATACAGCAACAGCCCTCTCACTCAGTTATACAGTATGTGTTCTCTCACTCAGTTATACAGCAACGGTCCTCACACTCAGTAAAACAGCAACGGACAACTCACTCAGTTATACATCAACTGTCCTCTCACTCAGTTATACAGCAACGGTACTCTCATTCAGTTATACCGTATCTGTTCTTTCACTCAGTTATACAGCAAAGGTCCTCACACTCAGTTAAACAGCAACGGTCCTCTCACTCAGTTATACATCAACCCTCCTCTCACTCTGTTATACAGCAACTGTCCTCTCACACAGTTATACAGCAACGGTCCTCACACTCAGTTATACAGCAACGGTCCTCTGACTCAGTTATACAGCAACGGTGGTCATACTCAATAATACAGCAACTGTGCTCTCTCTCAGTTATATAGCATCGGTCCTCACACTCAGTTATACAGCAACTGTCCTCTCACTGATTTATACAGCAACGGTCCTCACACTCAGTCATACAGCAACGGTCCACTTACTCACTGAAACAGCAACTGTCCTCTCACTCAGTTATACAGCAACAGTCCTCACACTCAGTTAAACAGCAACGGACAACTCACTCAGTTATACATCAACTGTCCTCTCACTCAGTTATACAGCAACGGTACTCTCATTCAGTTATACCGTATCTGTTCTCTCACTCAGTTATACAGCAAAGGTCCTCACACTCAGTTAAACAGCAACGGTCCTCTCACACAGTTATACATCAACCCTCCTCTCACTCTGTTATACAGCAACTGTCCTCTCACACAGTTATACAGCAACGGTCTTCTTACTCAGTTATACAGCAACAGTACTCTCACTCAGTTGTACAGCAACTATCCTCTCACTCAGTTATACAGCAACGTTCCTCTTCCTCAGTAATACAGCAACAGTACTCTCACTCAGTTATTCAGCAACGGTCCTCTCACTCAGTTATACAGCAACTGTCCTCTCACTCAGTTATACAGTAACTGTCCTCTCACTCAGTTGTAAAGTAACGGTCCTCTCAGTCATTTATACAGGAAAGGTCCTCTCACTCAGTTATACAGCAATGGTCCTCACACTCAGTTACACAGCAACAGTCCTCAGACTCAGTTATACAGCAACGGTCCTCTCACTCAGTTATACAGCAACTGTCCTCTCACTGAGTTATACAGCAACGGTCGTCACACTCAGTTATACAGCAACGGCCCTCTCACTCAGTTATACAGCAACGGTCCTCTCACTCAGTTATACAGCAACGGACCTCTCACTCAATTACACAGCAACTCTCCTCTCACTCTGTTATACGGCAACTGTCCACTTTCTCAGTTATACAGCAACGGCCCTCTCACTCAGTTATACTGCAACTGTCCTCTCATTCACTTAAACAGCAACGGTCCTCTCACTCTGTTATACAGCAACGGTTGTCATACGCAATAATACAGCAACTGTGCTCTCTCTCGGTTATACATTAACTGTCCTCTCACTCATTTATACAGCAACGGTCCTCTCAGTCATTTATACCGCAAAGGTCCTCTCACTCAGTTATACAGCAATGGTCCTCACACTCAGTTACACAGCAACATTCCTCACACTCAGTGATACAGCAACGGTCCTCTCACTCAGTTATACAGCAACTGTCCTCTCACTGAGTTATACAGCAACGGTCCTCACACTCAGTTATACAGCAACGGTCCTCACACTCAGTTATACAGCAACGGTCCTCTGACTCAGTTATACAGCAACGGTCCTCTCACTCAGTTATACAGAAAATGCCCTCTCACTCAGTTATACAGCAACTGTCCTCTCACTCACTTAAACAGCAACAGTCCTCTCACTCAGTTATACAGCAACAGTCTTCTCACTCAGTTATACAGCAACTGTCCTCTCACTCAGTTATACAGCAACTGTCCTCTGATTCAGTTATACAAAACGGTCCTCTCACTCAGTAATAGAGGAACGGTCTGCTTACTCAGTTATACAGCAACAGTACTCTCACTCACTTAAACAGCAACAGTCCTCTCACTCAGTTATACAGCAACAGTCTTCTCACTCATTTATTCAGCAACAGTCCTCTCACTCAGTTATACAGCAACGGTCCTCACACTCAGTTATACAGCAACGGTCCTCACACTCAGTTATACAGCAACAGTCGTCACACTCAGTTATACAGCAACGGTCCTCACATCACTTATACAGCAACGGTCCTCTCACTGAGTTTTAGAGCAATGGACCTCTCACTCAATTATACGGCAACTGTCCTCTCAATCAATTATACAGCAACTGTCCTCTCACTGAGTTATACAGCAACTGTCCTCTCACTGAGTTATACAGCAACGGTCGTCACACTCAGGTATACAGCAACGGCCCTCTCACTCAGTTATACAGCAACTGTCCTCTCATTCACTTAAACTGCAACGGTCCTCTCACTCTGTTATACAGCAACGGTTGTCATACGCAATAATACAGCAACTGTGCTCTCTCTCGGTTATACATTAACTGTCCGCTCACTCATTTATACAGCAACGGTCCTCTCAGTCATTTATACAGCAAAGGTCCTCTCACTCAGTTATACAGCAATGGTCCTCACACTCAGTTACACAGCAACATTCCTCACACTCAGTGATACAGCAACGGTCCTCTCACTCAGTTATACAGCAACTGTCCTCTCACTGAGTTATACAGCAACGGTCCTCACACTCAGTTATACAGCAACTGTCCTCTCACTCAGTCATACAGCAACGGTCCACTTACTCACTGAAACAGCAACTGTCCTCTCACTCAGTTATACAGCAACAGTCCTCACACTCAGTTATACAGCAACGGTCCTCTCACTCAGTTATACAGCAACGGTCCTCTCACTCAGTTATACAGAAAATGCCCTCTCACTCAGTTATACAGCAACTGTCCTCTGATTCAGTTATACAAAACGGTCCTCTCACTCAGTTATACAGCAACGGTCTGCTTACTCAGTTATACAGCAACAGTGCTCTCACTCAGTTTTTCAGCAACGGTCCTCACACTCAGTTATACAGCAACAGTCGTCACACTCAGTTATACAGCAACGGTCCTCTCACTCAGTTATACAGCAACGATCCTCACACTCAGTTATACAGCCACGGTCGTCACACTCAGTTATACAGCAACGGTCCTCAGACTCTGTTATACAGCAACGGTCCTCTCTCTGAGTTTTTCAGCAATGGTCCTCTCACTCAGTTATACAGCAACGGCCCTCTCACTCAGTTATACAGCAACTGTCCTCTCATTCACTTAAACAGCAACGGTCCTCTTACTCTGTTATACAGCAACGGTTGTCAGACGCAATAATACAGCAACTGTGCTCTCTCTCGGTTATACATTAACTGTCCGCTCACTCATTTATACAGCAACGGTCCTCTCAGTCATTTATACTGCAAAGGTCCTCTCACTCAGTTATACAGCAATTGTCCTCACACTCAGTTACACAGCAACATTCCTCACACTCAGTGATACAGCAACGGTCCTCTCACTCAGTTATACAGCAACTGTCCTCTCACTGAGTTATACAGCAACGGTCCTCACACTCAGTCATACAGCAACGGTCCACTTACTCACTGAAACAGCAACTGTCCTCTCACTCAGTTATACAGCAACAGTCCTCACACTCAGTTATACAGCAACGGTCCTCTCACTCAGTTATACAGCAACAGTCTTCTCACTCAGTTATACAGCAACTGTACTCTCACTCAGTTATACAGCAACTGTCCTCTGATTCAGTTATACAAAACGGTCCTCTCACTCAGTTATACAGCAACGGTCTGCTTACTCAGTTATACAGCAACAGTACTCTCACTCAGTTTTTCAGCAACGGTCCTCTCACTCACTTAAAGAGAAAAGAGCTCTCACTCAGTTATACAGCAACTGTCCTCTCACTCTGTTATATAGCAACGGTCCTCTCACTCAGTTATACAGCAACGGTCCTCTTACTCAGTTATACAGCAACAGTACTCTCACTCAGTTATACAGCAACTGTCCTCTCACTCAGTTATACAGCAACGGTCCTCTCACTCAGTTATACAGCAACGGTCCTCACACTCAGTTATACAGCAACGGTCCTCTGACTCAGTTATACAGCAAACGACCTCTCACTCAGTTAGACAGCAACGGTCCTCTCACTCTGTTATACAGCAACGGTTGTCATACGCAATAATACAGCAACTGTGCTCTCTCTCAGTTATACATTAACTGTCCGCTCACTCATTTGTAGAGCAACGGTCCTCTCAGTTATTTATACAGCAAAGGTCCTCTCACTCAGTTATACAGCAATGGTCCTCACACTCAGTTACACAGCAACTGTCCTCTCACACTGTTATACAGTAACGGTCCTCTCACTCAGTTATAAAGCAACAGTCCTCTCACTCAGTTATACAGTAATGGTCCTCTCACTGAGATGTACAGTAACGGTCCTCTCACTCAGTTATATAGCAACGGTCCTCTCATTCAGTTATACTGCAACTGCCCTCTGACTCAGTTATACAGCAACTGTCTTCTCACTCAGATATACAGCAAAGACCTCTCACTCAGTTATACAGTAACTGTCCTCTCAGTCAGTTATACAGCAATAGACCTCTCACTCTGTTATACAGCAACGGTCCTCTCACTCTGTTATACAGTAACCGTCCTCTCACTCATTTATACAGCAACGGTCCTCTCAGTCATTTATACAGCAAAGGTCCTCTCACTCAGTTATACAGCAGCGCTCCTCTCACTCAGTTATACAGCAACGGTCCTCACACTCAGTTATACAGCAACGGTCCTCACACTCAGTTATACAGCAACGGTCCTCTGACTCAGTTATACAGCAAACGACCTCTCACTCAGTTAGACAGCAACGTTGCTCTCACTCAGTTATAAAGCAACGGTCCTCTAACTCAGTTATACAGCAACTGAGCTCTCAAACTGTTATGCAGTAAAGGTCCTCTCACTCAGTTATAAAGCAACAGTCCTCTCACTCAGTTATACATTAATTGTCCTCTCATTGAGTTATACAGTAACGGTCCTCTCACTCAGTTATAAAGCAACAGTCCTCTCACTCAGTTATACAGCAAATGACCTCTCACTCAGTTATACAGCAACAGCGTTCTCACTCACTTAAACAGCAACGGTCCTCTCACTCAGATATACAGCAACTATCCTCTCACTCAGTTAGACAGCAACGGTCTTCTTACTCAGTTATACAGCAACAGTCCTCTCACTCAGTTACATAGCAACTATCCTCACACTCAGTTATACAGCAACGGTCCTCACACTCAGGTATACAGCAACGGTCCTCAAACTCAGTTATACATCAACCCTCCTCTCACTCTGTTATACAGCAACTGTCCTCTCACTCATTTCTACAGCAACTGTCCTTTCACTCTGTCATACGGCAACTGTCCACTTTCTCAGTTATACAGCAACGGTGCTCTCACTCAGTTGTACAGCAAATGTCCTCTCAGTCAGTTATACACCAACGGTCCTCTCACTCAGTTATACAGCAACTGTCCTCTCACTCACTTAAACAGCAACGGTCCTCTCACTCTGTTATACAGCAACGGTTGTCATACGCAATAATACAGCAACAGTGCTCTCTCTCAGTTATACATTAACTGTCCGCTCACTCATTTGTAGAGCAACGGTCCTCTCAGTTATTTATACAGCAAAGGTCCTCTCACTCAGTTATACAGCAATGGTCCTCACACTCAGTTACACAGCAACTGTCCTCTCACACTGTTATACAGTAACGGTCCTCTCACTCAGTTATAAAGCAACAGTCCTCTCACTCAGTTATACAGTAATGGTCCTCTCACTGAGATGTACAGTAACGGTCCTCTCACTCAGTTATATAGCAACGGTCCTCTCATTCAGTTATACTGCAACTGCCCTCTGACTCAGTTATACAGCAACTGTCTTCTCACTCAGATATACAGCAAAGACCTCTCACTCAGTTATACAGTAACTGTCCTCTCAGTCAGTTATACAGCAATAGACCTCTCACTCTGTTACACAGCAACGGTCCTCTCACTCTGTTATACAGTAACCGTCCTCTCACTCATTTATACAGCAACGGTCCTCTCAGTCATTTATACAGCAAAGGTCCTCTCACTCAGTTATACAGCAGCGCTCCTCTCACTCAGTTATACAGCAACGGTCCTCACACTCAGTTATACAGCAACGGTCCTCACACTCAGTTATACAGCAACGGACCCGCACTCAATTATACAGCAACTGTGCTCTCAGTGAGTTATACAGCAACGGTCCTCACACTCAGTTATACAGCAACGGTCCGATGACTCAGTTATACAGAAAATGCCCTCTCACTCACTTATACAGCAACTGTCCTCTCACTCACTTAAACAGCAACAGTCCTCTCACTCAGTTATACAGCAACTGTCCTCTCACTCAGTTATACAGCAACTGTCCTCTGATTCAGTTATACAAAACGGTCCTCTCACTCAGTAATACAGCAACGGTCTGCTTACTCAGTTATACAGCAACAGTACTCTCACTCAGTTATACAGCAACGGTCCGCTCACTCAGTTATACAGCAACTGTCCTCTCACTCAGTTATACAGTAACTGTCCTCTCACTGAGTTGTACAGTAACGGTCCTCTCAGTCATTTATACAGGAAAGGTCCTCTCACTCAGTTATACAGCAACTGTCCTCTCACTGAGTTATACAGCAACGGTCGTCACACTCAGTTATACAGCAACGGCCCTCTCACTCAGTTATACAGCAACGGACCTCTCACTCAATTACACAGCAACTCTCCTCTCACTCTGTTATACGGCAACTGTCCACTTTCTCAGTTATACAGCAACGGCCCTCTCAGTGATTTATACAGCAATGGTCCTCTCACTCAGTTATACAGCAACTGTCCTCTCATTCACTTAAACAGCAACGGTCCTCTCACTCTGTTATACAGCAACGGTTGTCATACGCAATAATACAGCAACTGTGCTCTCTCTCGGTTATACATTAACTGTCCGCTCACTCATTTATACAGCAACGGTCCTCTCAGTCATTTATACCGCAAAGGTCCTCTCACTCAGTTATACAGCAATGGTCCTCACACTCAGTTACACAGCAACATTCCTCACACTCAGTGATACAGCAACGGTCCTCTCACTCAGTTATACAGCAACTGTCCTCTCACTGAGTTATACAGCAACGGTCCTCACACTCAGTTATACAGCAACGGTCCTCACACTCAGTTATACAGCAACGGTCCTCTGACTCAGTTATACAGCAACGGTGGTCATACTCAATAATACAGCAACTGTGCTCTCTCTCAGTTATATAGCATCGGTCCTCACACTCAGTTATACAGCAACTGTCCTCTCACTGATTTATACAGCAACGGTCCTCACACTCAGTCATACAGCAACGGTCCACTTACTCACTGAAACAGCAACTGTCCTCTCACTCAGTCATACAGCAACAGTCCTCACACTCAGTTATACAGCAACGGTCCTCTCACTCAGTTATACAGCAACGGTCCTCTCACTCAGTTATACAGAAAATGCCCTCTCACTCAGTTATACAGCAACTGTCCTCTCACACAGTTTTTCAGCAACGGTCCTCACACTCAGTTATACAGCAACAGTTGTCACACTCAGTTATACAGCAACGGTCCTCTCACTCAGTTATACAGCAACGATCCTCACACTCAGTTATACAGCCACGGTCGTCATACTCAGTTATACAGCAACGGTCCTCAGACTCTGTTATACAGCAACGGTCCTCTCTCTGAGTTATACAGCAATGGTCCTCTCACTCAGTTATACAGCAAAGGTCCTCTCACTCAGTTATACAGAAACGGTCCTCACACTCAGTTATACAGCAACGGTCCTCTCACTCAGTTATACAGCAACTGTCCTCACATTCACTTATACAGCAACGGTCCTCTCAATCAGTTAAACAGCAACGGACCTCTGACTCAATTATACAGCAACGGTCCTCAGACCTTGTTATACAGCAACGGTCCTCTCTCTGAATTATACAGCAACGGTCCTCTCACTCAGTTATACAGCAACGTTCCTCTCACTCAGTTAGACAGCAACGGTCTTCTTACTCAGTTATACAGCAACAGTCCTCTCACTCAGTTACATAGCAACTATCCTCACACTCAGTTATACAGCAACGGTCCTCACACTCAGGTATACAGCAACGGTCCTCAAACTCAGTTATACATCAACCCTCCTCTCACTCTGTTATACAGCAACTGTCCTCTCACTCATTTCTACAGCAACTGTCCTTTCACTCTGTCATACGGCAACTGTCCACTTTCTCAGTTATACAGCAACGGTGCTCTCACTCAGTTGTACAGCAAATGTCCTCTCAGTCAGTTATACACCAACGGTCCTCTCACTCAGTTATACAGCAACTGTCCTCTCACTCACTTAAACAGCAACGGTCCTCTCACTCTGTTATACAGCAACGGTTGTCATACGCAATAATACAGCAACAGTGCTCTCTCTCAGTTATACATTAACTGTCCGCTCACTCATTTGTAGAGCAACGGTCCTCTCAGTCATTTATACCGCAAAGGTCCTCTCACTCAGTTATACAGCAATGGTCCTCACACTCAGTTACACAGCAACATTCCTCTCACTCAGTTATACAGCAACGGTCCTCTCACTCAGTTATACAGCAACTGTCCTCTCACTCAGTTATACAGCAACGGTCCTCTCACTCAGTTATACAGCAACGGTCCTCTCACTCAGTTATACAGCAACGGTCCTCACACTCAGTTATACAGCAACGGTCCTCTGACTCAGTTATACAGCAACGGTGGTCATACTCAATAATACAGCAACTGTGCTCTCTCTCAGTTATATAGCATCGGTCCTCACACTCAGTTATACAGCAACTGTCCTCTCACTGATTTATACAGCAACGGTCCTCACACTCAGTCATACAGCAACGGTCCACTTACTCACTGAAACAGCAACTGTCCTCTCACTCAGTCATACAGCAACAGTCCTCACACTCAGTTATACAGCAACGGTCCTCTCACTCAGTTATACAGCAACGGTCCTCTCACTCAGTTATACAGCAACTGCCCTTCACTCAGTTATACAGCAACTGTCCTCTCACACAGTTATACAGCAACGGTCCTCTCACTCAGTTATACAGCAACAGTCCTCTCACTCAGTTATACAGCAACGGTCCTCTCACTCAGTTATACAGCAACGGTCCTCTCACTCAGTTATACAGTAACTGTCCTCTCACTCAGTTATACAGCAACGGTCCTCTCACTCTGTTATACAGCAACTGTCCTCACTCAGTTATACAGCAACGGTCCTCTCACTCAGTTATACAGCAACGGTCCTCTCACTCAGTTATACAGCAACGGTCCTCTCACTCAGTTATACAGCAACGGTCCTCTCACTCAGTTATACAGCAACTGTCCTCTCACTCAGTTATACAGCAACGGTCCTCTCACTCAGTTAAACAGCAACGGACCTCTGACTCAATTATACAGCAACGGTCCTCAGACCTTGTTATACAGCAACGGTCCTCAGACCATGTAATACAGCAACGGTCCTCTCTCTGAATTATACAGCAACGGTCCTCAGTCTCAGTTATACGGCAACGGTCCTCTCACTCAGTTATACAGCAACGTTCCTCTCACTCAGTTAGACAGCAACGGTCTTCTTACTCAGTTATACAGCAACAGTCCTCTCACTCAGTTACATAGCAACTATCCTCTCACTCAGTTATACAGCAACGGTCCTCTCACTCAGTTATACAGCAACGGTCCTCTCACTCAGTTATACATCAACCCTCCTCTCACTCTGTTATACAGCAACTGTCCTCTCACTCATTTCTACAGCAACTGTCCTTTCACTCTGTCATACGGCAACTGTCCACTTTCTCAGTTATACAGCAACGGTGCTCTCACTCAGTTGTACAGCAAATGTCCTCTCAGTCAGTTATACACCAACGGTCCTCTCACTCAGTTATACAGCAACTGTCCTCTCACTCACTTAAACAGCAACGGTCCTCTCACTCTGTTATACAGCAACGGTTGTCATACGCAATAATACAGCAACAGTGCTCTCTCTCAGTTATACATTAACTGTCCGCTCACTCATTTGTAGAGCAACGGTCCTCTCAGTTATTTATACAGCAAAGGTCCTCTCACTCAGTTATACAGCAATGGTCCTCACACTCAGTTAAACAGCAACTGTCCTCTCACACAGTTATACAGTAACGGTCCTCTCACTCAGTTATACAGCAACAGTCCTCTCACTCAGTTATACAGTAATGGTCCTCTCACTGAGATGTACAGCAACGGTCCTCTCACTCAGTTATACAGCAACGGTCCTCTCACTCAGTTATACAGCAACTGCCCTCTCACTCAGTTATACAGCAACTGTCCTCTCACTCAGTTATACAGCAACTGCCTCTCACTCAGTTATACAGTAACTGTCCTCTCACTCAGTTATACAGCAACGGTCCTCTCACTCTGTTATACAGCAACGGTCCTCTCACTCTGTTATACAGTAACCGTCCTCTCACTCATTTATACAGCAACGGTCCTCTCAGTCATTTATACAGCAAAGGTCCTCTCACTCAGTTATACAACAGCGCTCCTCTCAGTCAGTTATACAGCAACTGTCCTCTCACTCAGTTATACAGCAACGGTCCTCTCACTCAGTTATACAGCAACGGTCCTCTGACTCAGTTATACAGCAAACGACCTCTCACTCAGTTAGACAGCAACGTTACTCTCACTCAGTTATAAAGCAACGGTCCTCTAACTCAGTTATACAGCAACTGTCCTCTCACACAGTTATGCAGTAAAGGTCCTCTCACTCAGTTATAAAGCAACAGTCCTCTCACTCAGTTATACAGAAATTGTCCTCTCATTGAGTTATACAGTAACGGTCCTCTCACTCAGTTATAAAGCAACAGTCCTCTCACTCAGTTATACAGCAAATGACCTCTCACTCAGTTATACAGCAACAGTCCTCTCACTCAGTTATAAAGCAACGTTCCTCTCACTCCGTTATACAGCAACTGTACTCTCACTCTGTTATACAGCAACGGTCTTCTTACTCAGTTATACAGCAACAGTACTCTCACTCAGTTGTACAGCAACTATCCTCTCACTCAGTTATACACAGCAACGGTCCTCACACTCAGGTATACAGCAACGGTCCTCAAACTCAGTTATACATCAACCCTCCTCTCACTCTGTTATATTGCAACTGTCCTCTCACTCATTTCTACAGCAACTGTCCTTTCACTCTGTCATACGGCAACTGTCCACTTTCTCAGTTATACAGCAACGGTCCTCTCACTCAGTTATACAGCAACTGTCCTCTCAGTCAGTTATACAGCAACGGTCCTCTCACTCAGTTATACAGCAACTGTCCTCTCACTCACTTAAACAGCAACGGTACTCTCACTCTGTTATACAGCAACGGTTGTCATACGCAATAATACAGCAACAGTGCTCTCTCTCAGTTATACATTAACTGTCCGCTCACTCATTTGTAGAGCAACAGTCCTCTCAGTTATTTATACAGCAAAGGTCCTCTCACTCAGTTATACAGCAATGGTCCTCACACTCAGTTACACAGCAACTGTCCTCTCACACTGTTATACAGTAACGGTCCTCTCACTCAGTTATAAAGCAACAGTCCTCTCACTCAGTTATACAGCAATGGTCCTCTCACTGAGTTATACAGCAACGGTCCTCTCACTCAGTTATACAGCAACGGTCCTCTCACTCAGTTATACAGCAACTGCCCTTCACTCAGTTATACAGTAACTGTCCTCTCACTCAGTTATACAGCAAAGTTCCTCTCACTCAGTTATACAGTAACTGTCCTCTCACTCAGTTATACAGCAACGGTCCTCTCACTCTGTTATACAGCAACGGTCCTCTCACTCTGTTATACAGTAACCGTCCTCTCACTCATTTATACAGCAACGGTCCTCTCAGTCATTTATACAGCAAAGGTCCTCTCACTCAGTTATACAGCAGTGCTCCTCTCACTCAGTTATACAGCAACGGTCCTCACACTCAGTTATACAGCAACGGTCCTCACACTCAGTTATACAGCAACGGACCTCGCACTCAATTATACAGCAACTGTGCTCTCAGTCAGTTATACAGCAACGGTCCTCTCACTCAGTTATACAGCAACGGTCCTCTCACTCAGTTATACAGCAACAGTACTCTCACTCAGTTATACAGCAACGGTCCTCTCACTCAGTTATACAGCAACTGTCCTCTCACTCAGTTATACAGTAACTGTCCTCTCACTCAGTTATACAGCAACGGTCCTCTCACTCATTTATACAGCAAAGGTCCTCTCACTCAGTTATACAGCAACTGTCCTCTCACTCAGTTATACAGCAACGGTCCTCTCACTCAGTTATACAGCAACGGTCCTCTCACTCAGTTATACAGCAACGGTCCTCTCACTCAGTTATACAGCAACGGTCCTCTCACTCAGTTATACAGCAACGGACCTCTCACTCAGTTATACAGCAACTGTCCTCTCACTCAGTTATACAGCAACTGTCCTCTCACTCAGTTATACAGCAACGGTCCTCTCACTCAGTTATACAGCAACTGCCCTTCACTCAGTTATACAGTAACTGTCCTCTCACTCAGTTATACAGCAACGGTCCTCTCACTCTGTTATACAGCAACGGTTGTCATACGCAATAATACAGCAACTGTGCTCTCTCTCGGTTATACATTAACTGTCCGCTCACTCATTTATACAGCAACGGTCCTCTCAGTCATTTATACAGCAAAGGTCCTCTCACTCAGTTATACAGCAACGGTCCTCTCACTCAGTTATACAGCAACATTCCTCTCACTCAGTTATACAGCAACGGTCCTCTCATTCAGTTATACAGCAACAGACCTCTCACTCAGTTATACAGCAACGGTTCTCTAAGTCAGTTATACAGGAACGGTCCTCTCACTCAGTTTTACAGCAACGGTCCTCTGACTCAGTTATACAGCAACGGTGGTCATACTCAATAATACAGCAACTGTGCTCTCTCTCAGTTATATAGCATCGGTCCTCACACTCAGTTATACAGCAACTGTCCTCTCACAGAGTTATACAGCAACGGTCCTCTCACTCTGTTATACAGCAACCGTCCTCTCACTCATTTATACAGCAACGGCCCTCTCACTCAGTTATACAGCAAATGACCTCTAGCTCAGTTATACAGCAACAGTCTTCTCACTCAG
Organism: Mobula hypostoma; assembly: GCF_963921235.1. Taxonomy (NCBI): domain Eukaryota; kingdom Metazoa; phylum Chordata; class Chondrichthyes; order Myliobatiformes; family Myliobatidae; genus Mobula; species Mobula hypostoma. Next base: position 48,265,269 of record NC_086098.1, read on the forward strand.
TTATACAGCAACTGTTCTCTCACTCAGTTATACAGCAACAGTCCTCTCACTCAGTTATAAAGCAACGTTCCTCTCACTCCGTTATACAGCAACTGTACTCTCACTCTGTTATACAGCAACGGTCTTCTTACTCAGTTATACAGCAACAGTACTCTCACTCAGTTGTACAGCAACTATCCTCTCACTCAGTTATACAGCAACGTTCCTCTTCCTCAGTAATACAGCAACAGTACTCTCACTCAGTTATTCAGCAACGGTCCTCTCACTCAGTTATACAGCAACTGTCCTCTCACTCAGTTATACAGTAACTGTCCTCTCACTCAGTTATACAGCAACGGTCCTCTCACTCTGTTATACAACAACGGTCCTCTCACTCTGTTATACAGTAACCGCCCTCTCACTCAGTTATACAGCAACGGTCCTCTCAGTGATTTATACAGCAATGGTCCTCTCACTCAGTTATACAGCAACGGTCCTCTCACTCAGTTACACAGTATCTGCCCTCTGACTCAGTAATACAGCAACGGTCCTCTCACTCAGATATACAGCAACAGTCCTCTCACTCAGTTATACAGTTTCTGCCCTCTGACTCAGTTATACAGCAAAAGTCCTCTCACTCAGTTGTACAGAAAATGTCCACTCACTCATTTACAAAGCAACGGTCCACTCAATCAGTTGTACAGCAAATGTCCTCTCATTCAGTTATACAGCAAAGGTCCTCTCTCTCTGTTATACAGCAAATGACCTCTCACTCAGTTATAAAGCAACGGTACTCTAACTCAGTTATACAGCAATTGTCCTCTCACTGAGATATACAGCAACTGTCCTCTCACTCAGTTATAAAGCAACGGTCCTCTAACTCAGTTATACAGCAACTGTCCTGTCACACAGTTATACAGCAACGGTCCTCTCACAAAGTTATACAGCAACGGTCCTCTCACTCACTTAAACAGCAACGGTCCTCTCACTCAGTTATACAGGAACGGTCCTCACACTCTGTTATACAGCAACTGTTCTCTCACTCAGTTATACAGCAATGGTCCTCTCACTCAGTTATACAGCAACGGCCCTCTCACTCAGTTATACAGCAAATGACCTCTAGCTCAGTTATACAGCAACAGTCTTCTCACTCAGTTATACAGCAACTGTCCTCTCACTCACTTAAACAGCAACGGTCCTCTCACTCAGTTATACAGCAACAGTCCTCTCACTCAGTTATACAGCAATTGTCCTCTCACTGAGATATACAGCAACGGTCCTCACACTCAGTTAAAAAGTAACGGTCCTCTCACTCAGTTATACAGCAACTGTCCTCTCACTCAGTTACACAGCAACGGACCTCTCATTCAGTTTTACAGCAACTGCACTCTGACTCAGTTATACAGCAATGGTCCTCTCACTCAGATATACGGCAACAGTCCTCTCACTCAGTTATACAGCAACTGCCCTCTGACTCAGTTATACAGCAACGGTCCTCTCACTCAGATATACAGCAACAGTCCTCTCACTCAGTTATACATTATCTGCCCTCTGACTCAGTTATACAGCAAAAGTCCTCTCACTCAGTTGTACAGAAACTGTCCACTCACTCATTTACAAAGCAACGGTCCACTCAATCAGTTGTACAGCAAATGTCCTCTCATTCAGTTATACAGCAAAGGACCTCTCTCTCTGTTACACAGCAAATGACCTCTCACTCAGTTATACAGCAACGGTACTCTCACTCAGTTATAAAGCAACGGTACTCTAACTCAGTTATACAGCAATTGTCCTCTCACTGAGATATACAGCAACTGTCCTCTCACTCAGTTATAAAGCAACGGTCCTCTAACTCAGTTATACAGCAACTGTCCTCTCACACAGTTATACAGCAACGGTCCTCACACTCAGTTATACAGCAACGGTCCTCACACTCAGTTATACAGCAACGGTCCTCTCACTCTGTTATACAACAACGGTCCTCTCACTCTGTTATACAGTAACCGCCCTCTCACTCATTTATACAGCAACGGTCCTCTCAGTGATTTATACAGCAATGGTCCTCTCACTCAGTTATACAGCAACTGTCCTCTCAGTCAGTTATACAGCAACGGTCCTCTCACTCAGTTATACAGCAACTGTCCTCTCACACAGTTATACAGTAACGGTCCTCTCACTCAGTTAAAAAGCAACAGTCCTCTCACTCAGTTATACAGCAATTGTTCTCTCACTGAGCTATACGGTAACGGTCCTCTCACTCAGTTATACAGCAACGGCCCTCACACTCAGATAAACAGCAAAGGTGCTCTCACTCTGTTATACAGCAACTGTCCTCTCACTCTGTTATACAGCAACGGTCTTCTTACTCAGTTATACAGCAACAGTACTCTCACTCAGTTTTACAGCAACTATCCTTTCACTCAGTTATACAGCAACGTTCCTCTTACTCAGTAATACAGTAACAGTACTCTCACTCAGTTATACAGCAACGGTCCTCTCACTCAGTTATACAGCAACTGCCCTTCACTCAGTTATACAGTAACTGTCCTCTCACTCAGTTATACAGCAACGGTCCTCTCACTCTGTTATACAGCAATGGTCCTCTCACTCTGTTATACAGTAACCGTCCTCTCACTCATTTATACAGCAACGGTCCTCTCAGTCATTTATACAGCAAAGGTCCTCTCACTCAGTTATACAACAGCGCTCCTCTCACTCAGTTATACAGCAACGGACCTCGCACTCAATTATACAGCAACTGTCCTCTCAGTCAGTTGTACAGGAACGGTCCTCTCACTCAGTTATACAGCAACGGCCCTCACACTCAGTTATACAGCAACGGTCCTCTGACTCAGTTATACAGCAACGGTGGTCATACTCAATAATACAGCAACTGTGCTCTCTCTCAGTTATATAGCATCGGTCCTCACACTCAGTTATACAGCAACTGTCCTCTCACTCAGTTGTACAGCATCGGTACTCTCACTCAGTTATAAAGCAACGGTCCTCTAACTCAGTTATACAGCAACTGTCCTCTCACTCAGTTATACAGCAACGGTCCTCTCAGTCATTTATACAGCAAAGGTCCTCTCACTCAGTTATACAGCAGCGCTCCTCTCATTCAGTTATACAGCAACAGACCTCTCACTCAGTTATACAGCAACGGTCCTCTCACTCAGTTATACAGCAACGGTCCTCACACTCAGTTATACAGCAACGGTCCTCACACTCAGTTATACAGCAACGGACCTCGCACTCAATTATACAGCAACTGTCCTCTCAGTCAGTTGTACAGGAACGGTCCTCTCACTCAGTTTTACAGCAACGGTCCTGACACTCAGTTATACAGCAACGTTCCTCTTACTCCGTAATACAGCAACAGTACTCTCACTCAGTTATATAGCAACGGTCCTCTCACTCAGTTATACAGCAACTGCCCTTCACTCAGTTATACAGCAACTGTCCTCTCACTCAGTTATACAGCAACGGTCCTCTAACTCAGTTATACAGCAACTGTCCTCTCACACAGTTATACAGTAACGGTCCTCTCACTCAGTTATAAAGCAACAGTCCTCTCACTCAGTTATACAGCAATTGTCCTCTCACTGAGATATACAGTAACGGTCCTCTCACTCAGTTATACAGCAACGGTCCTCTCATTCAGTTATACTGCAATTGCCCTCTGACTCAGTTATACAGCAACGGTCTTTTCACTCAGACATACAGCAACAGCCCTCTCACTCTGTTAGACAGTATCTGTTCTCACACTGAGATATACAGCAACGGTCCTCACACTCAGTTAAACAGTAACGGTCCTCTCACTCAGTTATACAGCAACTGTCCTCTCACTCAGTTATACAGCAACGGACCTCTCATTCAGTTTTACAGCAACTGCACTCTGACTCAGTTATACAGCAATGGTCCTCTCAATCAGATATACGGCAACAGTCCTCTCACTCAGTTATACAGCAACTGCCCTCTGACTCAGTTATACAGCAACGGTCCTCTCACTCAGATATACAGCAACAGTCCTCTCACTCAGTTACACAGTATCTGCCCTCTGACTCAGTAATACAGCAACGGTCCTCTCACTCAGATATACAGCAACAGTCCTCTCACTCAGTTATACAGTTTCTGCCCTCTGACTCAGTTATACAGCAAAAGTCCTCTCACTCAGTTGTACAGAAACTGTCCACTCACTCATTTACAAAGCAACGGTCCACTCAATCAGTTGTACAGCAAATGTCCTCTCATTCAGTTATACAGCAAAGGTCCTCTCTCTCTGTTATACAGCAAATGACCTCTCACTCAGTTATAAAGCAATGGTACTCTAACTCAGTTATACAGCAATTGTCCTCTCACTCAGTTATAAAGCAACGGTCCTCTAACTCAGTTATACAGCAACTGTCCTGTCACACAGTTATACAGCAATGGTCCTCTCACAAAGTTATACAGCAACGGTCCTCTCACTGAGTTATACAGCAATGGCCCTCACACTCAGATAAACAGCAAAGGTGCTCTCACTCTGTTATACAGGAACGGTCCTCACACTCTGTTATACAGCAACTGTTCTCTCACTCAGTTATACAGCAATGGTCCTCTCACTCAGTTATACAGCAATGGCCCTCTCACTCAGTTATACAGCAAATGACCTCTAACAACAGGAATTCTGCAGATGCTGGAAATTCAAGCAACACACATCAAAGTTGCTGGTGAACGCAGCAGGCCAAGCAGCATCTATAGGAAGAGGCGTAGTCGACGTTTCAGGCCGAGACCCTTCGTCAGGACTAACTGAAGGAAGAGTGAGTAAGGGATTTGAAAGTTGGAGGGGGAGGGGGAGATGCAAAATGATAGGAGAAGACAGGAGGGGGAGGGATGGAGCCGAGAGCTGGACAGGTGATAGGCAGAAGGGGATACGAGAGGATCATGGGACAGGAGGTCCGGGAAGAAAGACGGGGGGGGGTGACCCAGAGGATGGGCAAGAGGTATATTCAGAGGGACAGAGGGAGAAAAAGGAGAGTGAGAGAAAGAATGTGTGCATAAAAAAGAGTAACAGATGGGGTACGAGGGGGAGGTGGGGCCTAGCAGAAGTTAGAGAAGTCAATGTTCATGCCATCAGGTTGGAGGCTACCCATACGGAATATAAGGTGTTGTTCCTCCAACCTGAGTGTGGCTTCATCTTTACAGTAGAGGAGGCCGTGGATAGACATGTCAGAATGGGAATGGGATGTGGAATTAGAATGTGTGGCCACTGGGAGATCCTGCTTTCTCTGGCGGACAGAGCGTAGATGTTCAGCGAAGCGGTCTCCCAGTCTGCGTCGGGTCTCACCAATATATAAAGGGCCACATCGGGAGCACCGGACGCAGTATATCACCCCAGTCGACTCACAGGTGAAGTGATGCCTCACCTGGAAGGACTGTTTGGGGCCCTGAATGGTGGTAAGGGAGGAAGTGTAAGGGCATGTGTAGCACTTGTTCCGCTTACACGGATAAGTGCCAGGAGGGAGATCAGTGGGGAGGGATGGGGGGGACGAATGGACAAGGGAGTTGTGTAGGGAGCGATCCCTGCGGAATGCAGAGAGAGGGGGGGAGGGAAAGATATGCTTAGTGGTGGGATCCCGTTGGAGGTGGCGGAAGTTACGGAGAATAATATGTTGGACCCGGAGGCTGGTGGGGTGGTAGGTGAGGACCAGGGGAACCCTATTCCTAGTGGGGTGGTGGGAGGATGGAGTGAGAGCTGATGTACGTGAAATGGGGGAGATGCGTTTAAGAGCAGAGTTGATAGTGGAGGAAGGGAAGCCCCTTTCTTTAAAAAATGAAGACATCTCCCTCGTCCTAGAATGAAAAGCCTCATCCTGAGAGCAGATGCGGCGGAGACGGAGGAATTGCGAGAAGGGGATGGCGTTTTTGCAAGAGACAGGGTGAGAAGAGGAATACTCCAGATAGCTGTGAGAGTCAGTAGGCTTATAGTAGACATCAGTGGATAAGCTGTCTCCAGAGACAGAGACAGAAAGATCTAGAAAGGGGAGGGAGGTGTCGGAAATGGACCAGGTAAACTTGAGGGCAGGGTGAAAGTTGGAGGCAAAGTTAATAAAGTCAACGAGTTCTGCATGCGTGCAGGAAGCAGCGCCAATGCAGTCGTCGATGTAGCGAAGGAAAAGTGGGGGACAGATACCAGAATAGGCACGGAACATAGATTGTTCCACAAACCCAACAAAAAGGCAGGCATAGCTAGGACCCATACGGGTGCCCATAGCTACACCTTTAGTTTGGAGGAAATGGGAGGAGCAAAAGGAGAAATTATTAAGAGTAAGGACTAATTCTGCTAGACGGAGCAGAGTGGTGGTAGAGGGGAACTGATTAGGTCTGGAATCCAAAAAGAAGCGTAGAGCTTTGAGACCTTCCTGATGGGGGATGGAAGTATATAGGGACTGGACATCCATGGTGAAAATAAAGCGGTGGGGGCCAGGGAACTTAAAATCATCGAAAAGTTTAAGAGTGTGAGAAGTGTCACGAACATAGGTCGGAAGGGATTGAACAAGGGGTGATAAAACAGTGTCGAGGTATGCAGAAACGAGTTCGGTGGGGCAGGAGCAAGCTGAGACAATAGGTCGGCCAGGACAGGCAGGTTTGTGGATCTTGGGTAGGAGGTAGAAACGGGAAGTGCGGGGTGTGGGAACTATAAGGTTGGTAGCAGTGGATGGGAGATCCCCTGAGCGGATAAAGTCGTTGATAGTGTGGGAGACAATGGCCTGGTGCTCCTTAGTGGGGTCACGATCGAGGGGTAAATAAGAGGAGGTATCCGCGAGTTGTCGCTGTGCCTCGGCAAGGTAGAGGTCAGTACGCCAGACTACAGCAGCACCCCCCTTATCAGCGGGTTTAATAATAATGTTAGGATTAGTGCGGAGGGAGTGGAGAGCAGAGCGTTCCGAAGGAGTGAGGTTGGAATGGGGACAAGGTGCGGTGAAGTCGAGACGGTTGATGTCCCGTCGGCAGTTGGCAATAAAGAGATCCAGAGCAGGCAGAAGACCAGAGCGGGGTGTCCATGAAGAAGAGGAGGGTTGAAGACGGGAGAAGGGGTCATCGGTGGGGGTGGAAGAGTCCTTGCCGAAGAAGTAGGCTCGGAGACGGAGACGGTGGAAGAAAAGTTCCGCATCGTGGCGAACACGGAACTCGCTGTGGTGTGGGCGAAGGGGGACAAACGTGAGGCCCTTACTGAGAACAGAGCGTTCTGCCTCCGACAGTTGAAGGTCGGAGGGGATGGTAAAGACCCGGCACGGATGAGAGCTGGGATCAGAGGGGGGAGGGGGAGGCTGGGGGTGTCAATGGAGAGGGGAGGGTTGGGGTGAGAGGAAGATGGAGCCTCTGAGGACCCAGGAGCTGACGGTGGGATCTGAGGAAGACGGGGCTGCGGAGTGGTGGTGGGGGAAGGGGAGACGGGAGTCACAACAGCAGCACATAAAGACCCAGCCTGGAGTTCAAGGCTGGAGTCGCAGTTGGTGGTTGCGCGATCGCTTTGAATGTCTCCATGGTCGTTGATGGAGTCCGGGTTTTGAATATGTCCTGAGGTGTTGGAGCCGCCGAGATCAATGGCAGGGGCCGCAATTGAAAGTTCATGCCTGCTAGCGTCGGGGCCGGCAGGCTCTGGAGTCCGTAGATGTAAGATCTTGCGATCTTTGCCTAACATGACAAAGTCAAAGAAACGGCGATTGCAGGCGTGGATCCGACGGAGGATGAAATAGCGGGTAGGACCATTACAGACGGCGAAGAAAGTGTCCCGAAGGTGTGGAAGGGTCTGGGATAGGGACACCAAGTACCTCCTCATGGCGGAGAGCGTCGCCTTCAGAGCTTGACGGGAGAAGCGGCGAGAGGCAGAGTCAATGAAATGTGAGTACCTGGGATCCTCAGAAGGTCCAAATTGAGAGGCTTGGAAACGAATCCTAAAGCCAACTGGAGACGGAAGCACGTTCCAAGAAAGGATACATGGCTGTGATAGCGAGTTTGAGTCTCGCTCAGTTATACAGCAACAGTCTTCTCACTCAGTTATACAGCAACTGTCCTCTCACTCACTTAAACAGCAACGGTCCTCTCACTCAGTTATACAGCAACAGTCCTCTCACTCAGTTATACAGCAATTGTCCTCTCACTGAGATATACAGCAACGGTCCTCACACTCAGTTAAACAGTAACGGTCCTCTCACTCAGTTATACAGCAACTGTCCTCTCACTCAGTTATACAGCAACGGACCTCTCGTTCAGTTTTACAGCACCTGCACTCTGACTCAGTTATACAGCAATGGTCCTCTCACTCAGATATACGGCAACAGTCCTCTCACTCAGTTACACAGTATCTGCCCTCTGACTCAGTAAAACAGCAACGGTCCTCTCACTCAGATATACAGCAACAGTCCTCTCACTCAGTTATACATTTTCTGCCCTCTGACTCAGTTATACAGCAAAAGTCCTCTCACTCAGTTGTACAGAAACTGTCCACTCACTCATTTACAAAGCAACGGTCCACTCAATCAGTTGTACAGCAAATGTCCTCTCATTCAGTTATACAGCAAAGGTCCTCTCTCTCTGTTATACAGCAAATGACCTCTCACTCAGTTATACAGCAACGGTACTCTCACTCAGTTATAAAGCAACGGTACTCTAACTCAGTTATACAGCAATTGTCCTCTCACTGAGATATACAGCAACTGTCCTCTCACTCAGTTATAAAGCAACGGTCCTCTAACTCAGTTATACAGCAACTGTCCTGTCACACAGTTATACAGCAACGGTCCTCTCACAAAGTTATACAGCAACGGTCCTCTCACTGAGTTATACAGCAACGGCCCTCACACTCAGATAAACAGCAAAGGTGCTCTCACTCTGTTATACAGGAACGGTCCTCACACTCTGTTATACAGCAACTGTTCTCTCACTCAGTTATACAGCAATGGTCCTCTCACTCAGTTATACAGCAACGGCCCTCTCACTCAGTTATACAGCAAATGACCTCTAGCTCAGTTATACAGCAACAGTCTTCTCACTCAGTTATACAGCAACTGTTCTCTCACTCAGTTATACAGCAACGGTCCTCTCACTCAGTTATACAGCAACTGTCCTCTCACTCAGTTATACAGCAACGGCCCTCACACTCAGATAAACAGCAAAGGTGCTCTCACTCTGTTATACAGCAACTGTCCTCTCACTCTGTTATACAGCAACGGTCTTCTTACTCAGTTATACAGCAACAGTACTCTCACTCAGTTGTACAGCAACTATCCTCTCACTCAGTTATACAGCAACGTTCCTCTTCCTCAGTAATACAGCAACAGTACTCTCACTCAGTTATACAGCAACTGTCCTCTCAATCAGTTATACATTAACTGTCCTCTCACTCAGTTATACAGCAATGGTACTCACACTCAGTTATACAGCAACGGTCCTCTCACTCAGTTATACATTAACTGTCCTCACACTCAGTTTCCCATCCTACTGCCAAATGCCTTTAAACCCTCCCCAATTGTTCCAGTAAACTGGACCCCAGGGATATTAGTTGAGGTGTAACCCATCCCTTTTGTACAGGTCATTTATTCCCCAGGGGAGATGGCAATGATCCAGAAATCTGAAACCCTGCCCCCTGCACCAGTTCCTCTTAATCAATAACAAGATAGTACACCAAAGTCATATCCTTTCTAACACCACTTTAAACAATATTGAACCTAGTTTTGTTTACCAAATAATGGTGTTAATGCTTTATCTGGGACTGTCACTAAGTTGTCTGTGCTTTTGTTTGTAACGATCCAGTATTACTTCACATATAAATTTATAATAGACCCACTCTGGATAGGAAAAAATAGACCATCACCTTTTACATTAAATTGAACACATGAATATAATTGGCAGATTGGGAGCTTTTACTGAAAGCTTTGTTCAGTCCTCATTGCATTTGAGACGAGAAGATTTGAAGTATCAGAATGCATCAGGAGAAAATCAAAGTACAGTATATAATTGGGTTTGATAATGTAAACCCCGTGCTGCATATCCGGATTCATAATACCGGTTAGAAAGCACTTTGCAGTTTCATAAAACATGTAATGAACTTGGAGGGAGGAATTTGTTTGTGTCTACATTTCTCAAGGTTCTTTACTAATGAAAGATTTTAAAAAATTTATAAAGACAGTGCAGAATAGGACCTCTCGGCCCCTAGAGCCACACTTCCCAGCAACGACACCACCCCTCCCCCAATTTAACCTTAACCTAATCAGGGGACAATTTACAAAGACCAATATCCCTGCTAACCTGTATAAATAGTATGTCTTTAGACTGTGTTAGGAAACTGGAACACCTGGAGAAAACCCATGCATTCCTCAGGGATGACATACAAATTCCTTATGGAGGACACTGGGATTAATCTCCAAACACCAATGCCCTGAGCTTTAATAACATTGTGCTAGCTGCCTCAGTCCCGTGGCGTCCTTCTGGTGTCACGTGTTGCTTGTCAAGTTGGAAAACAAGATCTTGGAGGTTTGAATTTAATTCGAAAACCGTCAACCGAGATTAGAATAGAGAAAGTGCCCTATGCTCACCAAGGCTATGAGAACAGTGGAGGGTCCACCAGTGGAAGAGACTGCCTAACATTATAAGGAGGATAACAAGGCGAAGGACGCTTTGTCAAGAGTGGAGCAGTGAGTCTATTTGTGCTTTGTGAGGTGCTGGTAAGTGCTGGATAGACTTTCCCAGTCATTATGCATTCATTATACAATTGAAACTTGATTCACATCAAAACTTGAAGTTTGTTCAGAAACCCAACCAATCTACTTTGTGTACATTTAAATACAACAATTTTATTTTAGGAAAGTAAATGCAAAAGGATGACATGATAATTTACATCACAACAGCAGTGCACAAAGAGGTCCTCATAAAACACTAAACGTTATTATCTTAAAGTTCAGCGTTCAAAGTAAATTTATTAACAAAATACATACGTGTCACCATATGCAACCTTGAGATGCATTGCCTCGCGGGCATTCTAAATAAATCTATTGAATAATAACCATAACAGAAGCAATGAAAGACCACACCAACATGGGCATTGAACCAGTGTGCAAAAGAGAACAAACTGTGCAAATACAAAAATAAATAAATAAGCAATAAATATGAAGAACATCAGATGAAGAGTCCTGGAAAGTGGGACATTTCAGTGATGGGTCAGGTGAAGTTGAGTGACGTTATCCCCTTTGGTTCAACAGCCTGATGGTTGATGGGTAATAACTGTTCCTGAACCTGGTGGTGTGAGCCCTGAGGCTCCTGTACCTTCTTCCTGATGGCAGCAGTGAGAAGAGAGCATTTCTTGGGTGGTGGGGGTCCTTGACGATGGATGCTGCTTTCTTGTCACAGTGTTCATGCATATGTGCTCAATAATGGGGAAGAGCTTTACCCATGATGGACATGGCTGTATGCAACACTTCTTACAGGATTTTTCATTTATGGAAACTGGTGTTTCCATATAAGGGTGTGATGCAGCCAGTCAATATACTTTCCATTACACATTTATGGAAGTTTGTCAAAGTTTTAGGTGTCATGCTGAATCTTCACAAATTCCTAAGGAAGTAGAGACACTGCTGTGCTTTCTTCGTAATTGCACTGGTGTGCAGGATAGGTCCTCGGAAATACTGAGGAATTTAAAGTCGCAGATCGTCTCCACCTTTGATCAACTGATGGCTGGTTTCCTGCTCCTGGAGTCAATAGTCAGCTCCTTGTTCTTGCTGACATTAAGCAAGAGGTTATTGTTGTGGCATGACTCAGTCAGATTTTCAATCTCCCTCCTACATGCTGATTCATTGCCACCTTTGATTCAGTCTACGTTTGTATGTCAGTGGTGTTGTCAGCAAACTTAAATATGGCATTGGAGCTATTCTTAGCCACACAGTCATAAGTGTAAAGTGAATAGAGCAGGGGGCTAAGCACACGTCCTTGTGGTGCACCTGTTCTGATGGAGATGTTGTTGCTGACTAGGGTCTGCAAATGAGGACATTGAGGATCCAGCTGCACATGCAGGTGTTGAGGCCGAAGTCTTGGAGCCTTTTGATTGCTTTGAGGGGATGATGGTATTGAATGCTGAGCTGTAGTCAATAAAGAGTATCCTGATGTCGGGCATCTTTTCTGACCAGATGTTCCAGGATTAAGTGAAGAGCCAATGAGATGGCACCTGCTGTGGGCCTGTTGCTCCAGAAGGAAAATAGGAGCAAAACCAACTCACTTCCCAGGCAGGAGTTGATATGTTTCATCCCCAACCTCTCAAAATACTTCATCGCTGTGGTTGTAGGTACTACTGGATGATAGTGACAGAGGCAGCTCATCATGTTCTTCTTAGGCATGGGTATAATTTGGAGCTGGTTGAAGCAGATGGGTAGACTGAAGAAGAAAGAGGTTAAAGATCTGAGTGAACACTCCTGCCAGTTGATCAGCATGGGTCATTAGTATTTGGCCAGGGATCCAATCTGGGCGACATGGCTTCACCTTCCTGAAAGCTGTTCACATGTTGACCTCAGAGACTGAAATCACAGGATTGTTGCAGTCTGGAATTTGTGATGGTTCCTCCATGTTTTTATGGTGGAAGGCATTGAGTGCATCTGGAAGTGAGGCCCAGCTGTTGCCTGTTTCGCTTGATTTAACTTTATACAAGGTGATAGTATTCAAGCCCTGCCAAAACTGTTGAGTATCCTTCAATGATCCAAGCAATTCTCTCTGTGGAAGGGTGAGGAAGCTGAATCCTGGCCTTTCAAGGGCAGCCAAGCCACACATCATAAAACACTATGTAATGCTTATAATGATGACTAATGAACAGAGCAACATGGAAATTGTAGCTGTAAGTTATAGCACATAGTACAGCACATTACAGGCCCTTCGGCCCACAATGTTGTGCTGACCCTCAAACCCCGCCTCCCATATAACCCTCCGCCTTAAATTCCTCCATATACCTGTCTAGTAGTCTTTTAAACTTCACTAGTGTATCTGCCTCTACCACTGACTCAGGCAGTGCATGCCACGCACCAACCACTCTCTGAGTAAAAAACCTTCCTCCAATATCCCCCTTGAACTTCCCACCCCTTACCTTAAAGCCATGTCCTCTTGTATTGAGCAGTGATGCCCTGATGAAGAGGCACTGGCTATTCACTCTATCTATTCCTCTTATTATTTTGTACACCTGTATCATGTCTCCTCTCATCCTACTTCTCTCCAAAGAGTAAAGCCCTAGCTCCCTTAATCTCTGATCATAATGCATACTTTCTAAACCAGGGAGCATCCTGGTAAATCTCCTCTGTACCCTTTCCAATGCTTCCACATCCTTCCTATAGTGAGGCGACCAGAACTGGACACAGTACTCCAAGTGTGGCCCAACCAGAGTTTTATAGAGCTGCATCATTACATCGCAACTCTTAAACTCTATCCCTCAACTTATGAAAGCTAACACACCATAAGCTTTCTTAACTACCCTATCTACCTGTGAGGCAACTTTCAGGGATCTGTGTGCATGTACCCCCAGATCCTTCTGCTTCTCCACACTACCAAGTAGCCTGCCATTTACTTTGTACTCTGCCTTGGAGTTTGTCCTTCCAAAGTGTACCACCTCACACTTCTCCGGGTTGAACTCTATCTGCCACTTCTCAGCCCCCTTCTGCATCCTATCAATGTCTCTCTGCAATCTTCGACAATCCTCTACACTATCTACAACATCACCAACCTTTGTGTCATCTGCAAACTTGCCAACCCACCCTTCTACCCCCACATCCAGGTTGTTAATAAAAATCAGGAAGAGTAGAGGTCCCAGAACAGATCCTTGTAGGACACCACTAGTCACAACCCTCCAATCTGAATGTACTCCCTCCAGCATGACCCTCTGCCTTCTGCAGGCAAGCCAATTCTGAATCCACCTGGACAAACATCTCTGGATCCCGTGCCTTCTGACTTTCTGAATAAGCCTACCGTGTGGAACTTTGTCAAATGCCTTACTAAAATCCATGTAAGTCACATCCATTGCACTACCATCATCTATATGCCTGGTCACCTCCTCAAAGAGCTCTATCAGGCTTGTTGGACACGATCCGCCCTTCACAAAGCCATGCTGACTGTCCCCGATCAGACCATGATTCTCTAAATGCCCATTGATCCTATCTTTTAGAATCTTTTCCAACAGCTTTCCCACCACAGATGTAAGGCTCACTGGTCTATAATTACCCGGACTATCCCTACTACCTTTTCTGAACAAGGGGACAACATTCGCCTCCCTCCTATCCTCTGGTACTATTCCTGTGGACAATAAGGACATAAAGATCCTAGCCAGAGGCTCAGCAATCTCTTCCCTCGCCTCGTGGAGCAGCCTGGGGAATATTCCGTCCTAATGTATTTTAACAACTCCAACACCTCCTCTCCCTTAATATCTACATGCTCCAGAACATCAACCTCACTCATATTGTCCTTACCGTTATCAAGTTCCCTCCCATTGGTGAATACCGAAGAGAAGTATTCATTGAGGACCTCGCTCACTTCCACAGCCTCCAGACACATCTTCCCACCTTTATCTCTAATCGGTCCTACCTTCACTCCTGTCATCCTTTTGTTCTTTACATAATTGAAGAATGCCTTGGGGTTTTCCTTTACCCTACTCGGCAAGGCCTTCTCATGCCCCCTTCTTGCTCTTCTCAGCCCCTTCTTAAGCTCCTTTCTTGCTTCCCTATATTTCTCAATAGACCCATCTGATCCTTGCTTCCTAAACCTCATGTATGCTGCCTTCTTCCACCTGACTAGATTTTCCACCTCACTTGTCACCCATGGTTCCTTCACCGTACTATTCTTTATCTTCCTCACTGGGATAAATTCATTCCTAACATCCTGCAAGAGATCCCTAAACATCGACCACATGTCCATAGTACATTTCCCTGCAAAAACATCATCCCAATTCACACCCGCAAGTTCTAGCCTTATAGCCTCATAATTTCCCCTTCCCCAGTTAAAAATTTTCCTGTCCTCTCTGATCCTATCCTTTTCCATAATAATGCTAAAGGCCAGGGAGCAGTGGTCACTGTCCCCCAGATGCTCACCCACTGAGAGATCTGTGACCTGACCTGGTTCGTTACCTAATACTAGATCTAGTATGGCGTTCCCCCTAGTCGGCCTGTCAACATACTGTGACAGGAATCCGTCCTGGACACACTTAAACTCTGCCCCATCTAAACCCTTGGATCTAATCAGGTGCCAATCAATATTAGGGAAGTTATAGTCACCCATGATAACAACCCTGTTATTTTTGTACCTTACCAAAATCTGCCTCCCAATCTGCTCCTTGGTATCTCTATTATAAAAGGTCTTTATTCAACACAGCAGATTCTCTGCAGAATCTACATTCAGTGGACACTTTATTAGGTACACCTGTGTGCCTGCTCGGAAATGCAAATGTCTAATCAGTCCATCGCACGGCAGCAACTCAATGCATTAAAGATTGTTGACATTTTCAAAAGGTTCATCTGTTGCTCAGACCAAATATCAGAATGGGGAGGAAATGTGATCTAAGTGACTTTGACCATAGAATGGTAGTCAGTGCCAGACAGGATGGTTTGGATATCTCAGGAACTGCTGATGTCCTGGAATTTCCAGGCAAAACAGTCACTGGATTTACAGAGAATTGTGTAGAAAAACAAAAAAACATCCAGCAAGCAGCAGTTCTGTGAGCGAAAACACCTTGCTAATGAGAGAGGTCAGAGGAAAATGGCCAGACTGATTCAAGTTGCTGGAAGGCGACAGTAACTCAAAGAACTATATGTTACAACAGTAGTGTGCAGAAGAGCATTTCTAAACACACAACACTGCTGTGTACTTTGCTTTACGGAAGCATGGCTAATCTCTACCACGTCGGATGAAAGACAGGACAGTTGAGTCTTCTAAAGGTATGCTTCATGATTAACTCATTATGGTGCACAGCCATGATGGTCCTGTCTTAGCCCTGCTTACCTGAGCTTGAACATTTAGTGGTTAAGTGTCGTCTATTTTATCTGCTGAAGGAGTTTTCTGCCATTATCCTGTACCCAGCAGTGTACATTCCACACCTGGGCAACATCAGACAGGCACTGGAGGACCTGAGCACAGTGATTAGCAATCACAAAACGACACACCTTCATACCTTCCTTGTAATTGTGGGGGGATTTCAACCAGCTCAGCTTGAAGAAGTCTCTGAACAACTACCACCAATATATCACCTGGGGAACCAATATATCATCAGTGTTGGGTCTTTTGTTCTTTATCATCTATATCAATGATCTGAATGACAATGTGGTTAACTGGATCAGCAAATTTGCAGATGACACCAGGATTGGCAGCATTGAGGACAGCAAGGAAGACTATCTTGGCTTGCAGCAGAATATGGACCAGCTACAAAGAAGGGCTGGAAAATGGCAGATGGAATTTAATGTAGGTGAGTGTGAGGTCCTGCGTGTCGGTAGGAACAACCAGGGTAGGTCTTGCACAGTGAATAGTAGGGCACGGAGGAGTGCAGTAGAACAAAAGGATCTGGGAGTAGAGGTTCATAATTCGTTGAAAGTGTTGATGCAGGTAGATAGGTTCATAAAGAAAGCTTTTAACACATTGGCCTTCATAAATCCAAATATTGACTACCAGAGATGAAATGTTATGTTGAACTTTTATACGATGTTGGTGAGGACTTTTTTGGAGTATTGTGTGCAGTTTTGTTCACCTACCTGCAGAAAATGTGTAAGTAAGTTTGAAAGAGTACAGAGAAAATTTACAAGGATGTTGCCAGGTCTGGAGACTTGAGTTATAAGGAAGGATTAAATAGGTTAGGACTTTATTCCTTGGAATGTAGAAGATTGAGAGGAGATTTGACAGAGGTACATAAAATTATGAGGTATATAGATAGGGTAAATGCAAGCAGGATTTTTCCTATGAGGTTGGGTAGGACTATAACTAGAGGTCATGAGTGAAAGGTGAAAAATTGAATGGGAACATGAGGAAAAACTTCTTTATTCAGAGGGTCATGAGAGTGTGGAATGAGCTGACAACCGAAAATCCAGAACTATACAAGAAATCAACTCCAGCCTGGACACTGCATCATACTGCCTCAGGTGAAGTGCACTGGCTTCAAAGCCCTTCCCAGGAGGCACCACGACCCAAGGCCCATTCTCCACACACACAAGACAATGAGCGCATACAGACAATTAGTAAAATACAACCACGCAAAATGTATATGCATATAGTTTTTGTTCTGGGCTAAGATTGTTAATGTTTTGGGTCAAGAGCCTTAATCTGCTCTGATTACCTGGTTTGATGCAGGCCACTTAACTGTTACAATATGCACCTGAGCGCCCAGCTGCTGGGGTTTTGATGCTCTAACTCTCTGGAATATGGACAGCTGGCACGGCCCCTTTAAAGATCCAAGACCACCCCACTAATTGTTGGTGGCCATGTTTTGGTGCCAGGATTTTAATATTTAAACGGTACCTCAGGTGAGGTTCGGTGCTTAGTTGTCAGCTTTGAATTCTCGTCTAGCATCCAATTTAGAACCTTGTCCTCGATTCTAGTCTTGGATACTCCATCCTTGCCCAGGCTTCTCGACACAGTACGATTAAGCCTAACATGGACCCAGCAGGATATCGGAGCTTCTCATCAGCTGTGGCAGCCATAGCAGGAATATTTCAAAACAGACCTGGGAGATACATGATTTCCAAGTCGCCATGCACCAACTGTTGCTAAGAGGAAGCCAGAATCACCTGGGTGAGGCTAGTGATCACTTTATGGAGTCAGTGCATCTTCTGACCCTGGAGAGATTCAGCAATGACCCGGGTTCTTGCCGCGGCTTCCTCACTCAGTGTTCATTGGTGTTTGAACTCCAGCCACCCCGGTTCCCTGCAGAGTGCGGAAAGGTGGCCTTCATGATCTCTCTCCTGGCCTAGTCCACCACGCATTGGGAACGGAGGTCAGAGACCTACTCTGATTTGGAAGAATTCATGAACGCCACGAATTCCATTATCCTGCCAGGGCCAACAGAGCCTTGGACCGTCTGATGAGGATGCGCCGGGGTAGTCAGTCGGCAGCGGACTAGGCTATTGAATTTTGGACTTACGCCGAGGTGTGTGGCCGTAACAAGGAAGCCTTGACCACTCTGTACTGCCACTGATACAAGGCAAATCAAAGGATGTCGTTGCCTTGGGAGAGCCATTAGAGGACTTAGAGGCTGTGATTGATCAGTCCATCCTTCTCAATAATTGTCTGGCAAAGCAAAAGTGGAACACTCTCAGGGATCCAAGAGGGCTAGACCAAGCCTGGCCTCAGAGCATCACGGTTCCACTTCCCGGCCTCAGACAATGACTAGCCTGGCCTCAGAGCATCACAGTTCCACCTTGCGACCTCAGACAATGACCAGCCTGCTTCCTACACAGGATCCTATCAAGCCAAGGCAGATCGGCCGCACAAGGCTCTCCGCTGATGAGATGTCCTGGCCTCAGAATCGAGGTTGCTGCTATTACTGCAGGGAAGTAGGCCACCTGCGGGTCAACTATCCGAAGCTGCAGCCATCAGGAGAATTGCTATGACCGTCCAGCGTTGGGAGGACTGTGATCGTAGCAGCAACTATTCCCAACCCCACTGAATCTGGTGTCATGCTGAACGAGGAGATCTCCTGGAGAAAGAACTGGCGAGAAGTGTGGACTCGTGGACTCTGGGGCAGCTGGTAATTTCCTGGTCTTGGGGACCTCCAAAATGCATAAAATCCTAAAGGGATTGGACAGGCTAGATGCAGGAAGATTGTTCCTGATCTTGGGGAAGTCCAGAATAAGGGGTCACAGTTTGAAAATAAAGGGGAAGCCTTTTAGGACCGAGATTAGGAAAAACTTCTTCACGCAGAGAGTGGTGAATCTGTGGAATTCTCTGCCACAGGAAACAGTTGAGGCCAGTTCATTGGCTATATTTAAGAGGGAGTTAGATATGGCCCTTGTGGCTAAGGGGATCAGGGGGTATGGAGAGAAGGCAGGTACAGGGTTCTGAGTTGGATGATCAGCCATGATCGTACTGAATGGCGGTGCAGGCTCAAAGGGCTGAATGGCCTACTCCTGCACCTGTTTTCTGTGTTTCTATGTTTCCACAGGAGTTGAGCCAGCTCCTGCCCGCAACTGCTATGGACGGTCATTCTCTTGGGTCCGGACAGGTCCTGCACTGACATCGGTTTTGCAAACAAGGATAGAAGAACACACAGAGGACATTTGTTTCTATATCATCAATTGTCCTCACATACCCTTGATCCTCGGGCCCCCTCGGCTGTTCCAGCATAACCCTTCTGTGAGCTGGAAGGAAGGGAGGATCATTGAATGGTCCAGTTATTGCAAGAGGGAATGTTTCTGGCTTGGTGTTCCAACGCACAGACTCACTTGAGATCAGCGGCCAACGATGAGATAGACTTTTGCTCGGGGTAACCTGGAGCCCTCGGGAGACCCAGTCTTGCCTCCAAGGGCAGACAAGCCAGTTCCAGTCAACAGGTCTGTATGAGCCCCAACCCTGTCTAGAAGGGGTGCACTGAAAGAGTCTCTAGTTCAGGAGCAAGCCAAGAGGCCCACCAAGGAGATGCCCAAGCAGTCTGGAATTCAAGCAGCCAAGCCTGAGGAACCCAGTTGCCAGGACCCGTCAAAGGGAAAAACTCCTAAACATAGACACTTGGACCATTTGTAGCACCTTGTTGCCATCGTCCGAGGACACAGATAAGGATTTGGTCTCTGTTTCAACTAAGGTAGTTAACCTATGAAAGAAACTCTGAGGTCTGCCAAATCACCCCACTGGGTATGGAGCCTCAGGAGTTGTCCTCGGAGGGTCGTTAGCTGGTAGTTGCAACAACCAAGCTGGTCAAAATCCCTTCCGTCTACAAGGATTTGGAAATGGTCTTCAGAATCAGAATCAAGCTGATTAACACCGGCATGTGTCGTGAAATTTGTTAACTTAGCAGCAGCAGTTCAATACAATACATAATATAGAAGAAAAACAAATAAATAAATTACAGTATACGTATATTGAATAGATTAAGTATCACACAAAAACAGAAATAATATATATTAAAAAGTGAGGTATTGTCCAAAGATTCAATGTCCATTTAGGAATCGGATGGCAGAGGGGAGAAGCTGTTTCTGAATTGCTGAGTGTGGCTTTCAGGCTTCTGTACCTCCTACCCTAGAACAGTGAGAAAAGGGCATTCCGTGGGTGCTGGAGGTCCTTAATAATGGACACTGTCTTTCTGAGACACCGCTCCTTGAAGATGTCCTGGGTACTTTGTAGGCTAGTACCCAAGATGAAGCCAACTAAATTTACCACCCTTTGCAGCTTCTTTCGATCCTGGGCAGTACCCCCTCCCATACCAGATAGTGGTGCAACCTGTCAGAATGCTCTCCACGGTACAACTATAGAATTTTTTGAGTGTTTTTGTTGACGTACCAAATCCTAATGAAGTATAGTTGCTGTCTTGCCTTCTTTATAGCTACATCAGTATGTTAGGACCAGGTAGGCCCTCAGAGATATTGACACCCATGAACTTGTAACTGTTTACTCTTTCCACTTCTGCTCCCTCTATAAGGATTGGTATACTGTATATTCCTTCCTCTTACCCTTCCTGAAGTCCACAATCAGCAAGGGAAGGGCCTCGACTCGTCCACCGCATGGTATTTGTCTTCTGCGGTGTTGATTATATGTGCTTCAGGCCCTGAGAAAAGCGCTATGCAGATGTACATAAAGGAAGCTCTTGCCATGAGATTCGTTTGGCTCTCAGCTTCATCAGCTGACGCAGTCTTCTTCCTCATA
Organism: Mobula hypostoma; assembly: GCF_963921235.1. Taxonomy (NCBI): domain Eukaryota; kingdom Metazoa; phylum Chordata; class Chondrichthyes; order Myliobatiformes; family Myliobatidae; genus Mobula; species Mobula hypostoma. The sequence continues at coordinate 48,286,089 of NC_086098.1, forward strand.
CAGAAAAAGGATGGGAGCCTGTGGCCATGTATTGATTATAAGAGGACTGAATTGCATAATGGTCAAAAATCGTTACCCCCTTTCCACTCATGAACACTGCCTTCAAGATTCTCCAAGGGGCAAGAGTATTCTTGAAGCTAGACTTGCGGAGTGCGTACAATCTGATCCACATAAAGGAAGGTGATGAGTGGAAGACTGCCTTCAACACACCAGCAGGGCACTATGAACACCTGGTCATGACCTAAGGCCTCGTGAACGCACCAATAAATTATCAGGCCTTTATAAATGACATACTCCGAGATGCCCTCCATAAGTACTCCTTCGTGTACTTGGATAATATCATAAAACCATAATTAGAATAAGGCCATTTGGCCTATTATGTCTACTCTGCCATTCCATCATGCCTGATTTATTATTCCTCTCAACCTCACTCTCCTGCCTCCTCCTTATAACATTTAACACCCTTACTAACCAAAAATTTATCAACATCTGCTTTAAATGTACTCAATGACTCGGCCTACGCAGTTGTCTATGGCAATGAATTCCACAGATTCAGCACCCTCTGGCTAAAGAAATTCTTCCTCATCTCCTCTCTAAACAGATGCCATGTAACTTCTGACTGACAGCATTGAGCAGCTGGAGCTGCAGATGGACTCACCCAGCAACTATCCTGATGCTGAGAGCATCATTGACAGCAGCTTTCGTGGGGTGATCACACCAATGGTAAACAGAGCAGGTATTGGATTACCACCGAGAGAGGTAAGAGAATAGGGAGGTCATTTCTCAATGTCATTCCCCTCAAGAACATGTATTTTCTTTAGATACTGTTGGTGGGGTTGGGTGGAATGACCTTCCAGAGCAGTGGAGGCAGACATCTCTTTGCAGAGAACTGCAGTGACAGGAAGACATGTGAAACACAGGAGATTCTATGGTCATGAACAAGTCTCCAGAATGGAAAGTTGCCTCTGAAGTGTCGAGGCCAAGGTGCCTCAGAAGAAAAAGAACTTTTGGTCGACTGATACCTAGATTAAAGATAAATACATTTCATTGATAAGATGTAACCTATGAAATTGCTGGACTCAAGTGATGTGACCTGATGCATTAAATCTGAGCAGCTTCAAGAAAATACAGGATCGGCTGTACTATGATTATTAGAAAATTTACTGAATTATTATAACAAAGACATGTTTGCCCCTACTGTTCTGGAAGGCCATTCCACCATCCATATTTACTGAACATTTTCACATATTACATATTAGAGTGATGATATAAAATTATAAGCAAACATAGTGTAATGCCCTGATTAAGATTCTTATTGCTATGTTGTAAGTATTTCAGTTTAGCAGTTCTATAAAAGCAGTGTGTTCTGCTTTTAGAATGTTTTGGTTTTGGCTAAAAGGGGCTATGATGTTCAACTGAAGAATGTCGTGTCAACCAATCAGGATGGGGGAATTGGGAGAAGGTTCTAGAAAGAGCTGGATGGAGTGAGATTTGTGACGGGCAGTGTGGTTCGCGGGGCTTTTATTGGCAGGAGCTGCAGAGAGAACTGGAGAGAAGATGGCTGTGGCGGCCAGGGGAAGGCGTCCCTGTTGCTACGACTGAGGCCACGCAGCTGCCCACTATCCATCCCTGCTGTCGGCCAATAAATTAATGAATCGGGCTTGCAGCATTCCACACTGATACAGGATATTAAGAGCAAGGGGATTGCAAGGGACAAAATAGATCTTCTTGAAGATCAGAGTGGTCATCTATGCATGGAACCAAAAGAAGTGGGAGAGATCTTAATTGGATTTTTTGCATCTGTATTTACTCGGGAAACAGACTCAGAGTCTATAGAAGAAAGGCAAAACAGCAGTGAGGACAGATTACAGAGGAGGAGGTGTTTGTTGTGGCGAGGATGTTGCCTGGACTTGCTGATCTGAATTATAGGTGTAAACCCATAACCAGGTGCATATGCAAATTTGGCTTGTTAGATACCTCTGTTAACAGTGGTGACTCAGCATTGAGGAGGCCACCCTTCACAAACAAAATCAGGTTGGGATCACCTTTCACAGACAAGTTGGAATGTTCCGATTAACATGACATCAATTGAGCTAATGCTGTGTAAATACTGTCCATGCACAATTATTGGTCAGCAAGAAATAACAGATTCTACACCGCATAGAATTATAAAGAAAGTATATTTAGTAGTTTCAGCTTTATCAAACAGTTATTTAAAAAAAGAAAGAAAAAAATAAAAGAGCCCCTTACGATTAAACCAGTCTGAATGTGTACACGGCCGTTGGAGCTTGTACCTTCCGAAGCCGGGTATAACAGTTACTCTTGGCTCCAGACCCATAGTCTGTGTGAAAGTACCAGTCACAATCCAAACTTCCCTTGAAGCCCATCTCAAACAAACTGGCCCTCTCTCTCTCAGGAGTATTGGCTTTCCTCCTTGGAGCCATTCATCTGCAACGGGAACTCTCCTTTCCACGACATTCTGTGGCATCTTCCATTCTGTCCCGCTCTGCAGCACCCACCAAAATGGCCACGAACCAGACTACCGTCTGTCATAAACCTCTCTTCATCCTGCTCTCTCCACAACATTCCTAAGTTGAACAGCAGGGCTTCTTGCCTTTAGCCAGAACCAAAACATTCTACCAGCAGGATACACTGCTTTTGCAAAAACTGCTAAAATGAAATACTTACAGTGTGTCAGTAGAAATCTTACCCAGGACATTGCATAGGGAATGATTGAATAGGTTTGGACTAGAGATTAGGAGAATAATAGGAGATTTGATAGAGGTATACAATTTTATGAGGGGTATAGATGGGGTAAATGCAAGCGATCTTTTTCTACTGTACTGAGGTTGGATAAGACTAGAACTAGAGGTCACAGGTTAAAAGTGAAAGGTGAACTGTTTAAGTGGAAAATAAGCAGGAACTTCATCTAGAGGGTGGTAAGAGAGTGAAACAAGCTGCCAGCAGAAGTGTTGGATTTGGATTTAATGTCAAGATTTAAGAGAAAATTGGATAGGTACATGGAGGGAAGGGAAGTGAGGTCTATGGTAAAAGTGCAGGTCAATGCGACTAGACACATTAATATTTCGACACAGACTAAATGGGCCCAAGGGCCTGTTTCTGTGCTGTGGTATGTTATGACTATGGGTTTATTTTACTTTCCTAAACATTGACTGACACTGCCATTATGTAAAGAGATTGGATAGGGTAAATTGATGAAATGTGTCCAATGAGGGAACATTTTTGGAGCAGTGACTAATAATTTTGTTAAAGGTAAAAGATAAGACAGGTCCACAAGTCGGAACTCCTAAATTGGTGCCAGGTTAATTTTGATGGCATTAGAAAGGAAAATGTGAGATTTGATTGGAGAGGTTATTAGCAGGAAAAGGGAGTTCTGGCAACTGGGAGGCTTTTAAAAGTGAGATATGGAGAGTTTAGTGCCAGCAAGAAGAGCCAAAGGGCCTGTTTCTGTGCTGTAGTTTCTATGGTTCTATGGTTCTAAGTTGCTGTTAGAATGAAGGATAAGACAGGCAGCATTAGAGAACCCTGACTGACAAAGGATATTGAGTCTCCTGTAGGATAAGAGAGGGATCGATCATATATAGGCACTATAAACACCAGTCAATTCGAATTGGCAACAACATCTCCTCTACAATCTTCATCAGCACAGGTGTGCACCACAAGGCTGTGTGCTTAGCCCCCTGCTCTACTTGCTTTATACTTATGACAGTGTGGCTAAGCCCAACTCCAATGCCGTATTCAAGTTTGCTGACGACTCTACTCACGTAAGCTGAATCAAAGGTGGCAATGAATTAGCATATAGCAGGGAGACTACATATCTGGCTGAGTGGTGCCATAACAACAACCTCTTACTCAACGTCAGCAAGACCAAGGAACTGATTATTTATTTCAAGAGGAGGAAACCAGAGGTTCATGAGCCAATCTTCATTGAAGGATTAGAGGTGGAGAAGATCAGCACCTTTAAATTCCTTGCTGTTATTATTTCAGAGGACCTACCCTGTGCCCAGCAAATAATTGCAATTAGAAAGAAAGCACAGCAATGTCTCTACTTAGGAATTTGCGAAGATTCAGCATGACATCTAAAACTTTGACAAACTCACATGGATATGTGGTGGAGAATATATTGACTGGCTACATCACAACCTGGTATGGAAACACCAATGTCCTTGAACGGAGAATTCTATAAAGAGTAGCGGATACGATTCAGTCCACCTTGGTAAAAGCCACCCACCATTGACCACTGTGCATGAAAGTACCATCCATCATCATGGATGCCTAACACCCAGGTTATTGGTTATTAGATTTATTGAGTATGGCCCCAAGAAAATGAATCTCAGGGATGTATAAAGTAACATATAAGCACTTTGATAATAAATTTACTTTGAATTACTGTCAAGCAAATTCTTATAAAGGATATTGGAGTACTCTTAAAAGGGAAATCATGAGGGTACAAAAGAGGATGTGAGATATCTTTGGCAGATAAGATAAAGGAAAATCCTAAGAAATTGCATTAAAAGCAAAAGGATAACTAAGGAGATATGTGTGGAGTTATGGAAGACGAATAAGGCCTTGAATGAATGTATTTTATCTGTCTTTACTATGCGGAACATCATGGAAGCAAGAGAATTTAGGAAAGCTAATACTAATGTCCTGCACATTACAAAAGGGAAGGGTGAAACAATTTGTAAATCTGTGGGTTCAGACCCTGTATCCTAGGACATTGTGGGAAGCCAGGAATGAAATTACTGGGGCACTGAGAGAGATATTTATATCATGAAGCGCTGGCAGACTGGAAGGTGGCTAATATTGTGCTTTTATTTAAGAAGGGTTATAAGGACAAGTCAGGGAACTACTGGCTAATGAATCTAATATCATTGGTGGAAAAGTTACGAGTGAGTAGTCTGAGACAGGACCTACTCTGTTTGAAGCGGTGAGGATTGAATAGGGATTGTTTTGTGCAATTTAATTGCATTTCTCAAATTTGAACTTTTTGATAAGGTGATTAAGAAGATTCACAAGGGCAGGGCAGTAGACTTTGTCAACAGGAGATTTGAAAAGGCCTGTGACAAGGTACTGCTTGTCAGGTTGTTCTGAAGGTTTATATATATATATATATATATATATATAGTCTCATGAGACCATGGATTTGCGCCCGGGAAAATTTCCAGGGCGCAGGCCTGGGCAAGGTTGTATGGAAGACCAGTAGTTTCTCATGCTGCAAGTAACCCCTGTCCAAGTCACCGATGTTGTCCAAGGCAAGGGCATTAGGACCCACACAGCTTGGCATCAGTGTCGCTGCAGAGCAATGTATGGTTAAGTGCCTTGCTCAAGGACACACACGCTGCCTCAGCCAAAGCTCGAACTAGCGACCTTCAAATCACTAGACGAACGCCTTAACCACTTGGCCACGCACCAACACTCTGAAGGTTTAGATCACATGGAATCAAAGGTGAGCTAAGCAATTGGATACAAAATTGGCTTGGTGAAAGGAATCAGAGGGTGCTAATGATAGATTATTAAGATTGGAGGCCTGTGACCAATGGTATGCTGCAGGGATTGGTGCTGGGTCTTCAGCTACTTGTCCTATTTATTACTGATTTAGAAGAAAATATACGGGGGGGGGTGATTGATAACTTCATGGCCTAAGGTAGAAGGAGTCAATCTTAGAAAACCTAGCACATTTATTTTTCACCATATAGTTCCCTCCTACATTTACACACTTAGTCCAGCGGTTGTGGAGCATACGGATCTTGGACCTCCAGAAAGTGTACATAGCATGAGTGATTGATAAGTTCGTGGCCTAGGGTAGAAGGAGATGAATTATTAATTTCAAACTTTCTGCGTAATCACTCAAAGAGTTGAACTGCATGTGCATGTAACGAGAGCTGTATAACTCATCTCCTTCTACCGTAGGCCACGAACTTATCAATCTCCCCTCGTAGATGACATGATTAGTAAACTACAGACGACAACAAAATTGGGTGGTATAATGGTCAGTGAAAAAGGTTATTTAGGATTACAGCAGGATCCAGATCAAACACGAAATTATGCCAGGGAACAGCAGGTAAAATTTAACTTGGACAAGTGTGATGTGATGTATTTTGGAGTCTATCCAGAACGGGACTTTTGCAATAAGTGGCAGAGCTTTAGAATGTATTGTAGGACAGAGAGACCTAGGGGTACGAATTCATAGTTCCCTGAAAATGGTAACACAGGTAAGCAGGGTGGTGAAGAAGATATTTGTCAACCATTTGTTCAGGCATATTATTCCAATGCAGAAAAATCTTCCTCTCCAGTCCCAATTTAAAGAGAAGCTGAGTTTTGGTCAAAATTACTTTTTTTTTGGAAGCCTAAATAGTTCAAGTAATAAGTTTATTCCCATTTTTGTTAATATGAAATAATCTATTAAAATCTGTTATTTAAGAATTTTGCATTTATTCTCATTTGAAAACTGAAATAATAAATGATTCCTTGCTTTTCATTCACAAGAATGGTACATTTTACATGTTAAATGATTTTGTTTATAATAACTTTAAATATTCAGATGCATTTTAAAATTTTGGTTTACTCTTCTTTGTTTTTCTTTCTTCCAGCAGCATTTTATTTTTCTGATACTCCTCCATAATTAGTTTCCATGCTCGAACAGTATCTTTTTGTAGCATGTGCCGTCCCTTAATAAAAGTTGTGTTTAGTTGATTCATTGTTCCTTTACTCATGTGGGGAATCTCATCAAATGATTTCTATTTAAGATGCCGAGGAACATTGATTATAAGCTCTCCAGGTTGCTTTTTCACAGTCATTCCAGCGAATATTTCTTTGGATATTAAATCTACGAACTTAAAGAGTTCTTGAGCAAACTTGCTGCAGGTTTCAATAAACGAATCAACTGCTCTCTGTGCATTAACAATTAATGATTCATAGAATGCATCAAGGTTGATAAAAACTCTATCTATTCTGCTCTTAATTGTCCGTTTATAGACATTAGCCTGCTTTTTTGTGTCTGCAAATGCTGCCTTTAAATTTCCTTTAACTCTCTTAATATATCCAGCAACTATTTGCCCATCTTCTTGAAACTCTGACTGCATGATTTTATAATATTCATTAAAAGTATTAATGGAATTATTTGCTTCTTTCTTCAGAATAATAACATTTTCCTCGATTAATTTTGGACATGCTTCTACATAATCTGCAACTTCTGTCAACTTTTGAACTAACATGTTATTAATTTCTTCAAGCCTGTCTGCCCATCTAGGCAAGAAATTACCAAAATATTCTTGGTAAATTGATTTAAAATTTCTGCTTCCTGTCGGAATATTTGCAATAGCCTCTCGCAACGCATCTTGGCACATTTGAATCAGTTTTAGAAGATATTGTTTCAAATTAACTGAATACTCATTCAACTGTTCTGCATACACTGAATTCATACCATCATTGTACCACTGGTGAATTTTAGATTTCACAGCTTCAAAATTAATATTAACTGTATCTTTGTATTTTGAAACAATTTTTTCACCAAAACTGTGCATATTTTCTTTTAGGGAATAAAGATTCTCTTCAAAACTAAATTTTTTCATTCCTTCTAAAGCTTCAAGCAGCTTTGTTTGAACTTTCTGGAGAAACACTCTGAACTGGCGAATTATTTCTGCGTTATCAATGACTGTGTTAGTGCCAGGTATTTTTAGCTCCACCTCCCCAAGGTAATTAACTGCATTTATGAGATATTGTTCCAGACCCTGAACAAGTCTTTGAATCATCACTGGTGCCTCATTTATGAAGAGCTTATATAGATCTTCAGCTTTATAAAGTTCATGACTTCCAGGAACGTTAAATTTGTTTTGTTTTAGAAAATGATATACTGCCTCGATTGATTCCATAATTTTACGTTGATACTCTCGTGTCAAATTGGAAATGGCATCCAACAATGTGGTAATCATTTTGTGATAATCTTCGTTTGCTATTTTTAATGCTGCTCTCTTGTATAATTTCTTTGCTTTCCCTTTCATGTTTTGATACTCTTTTTCAATACCATCAACTGCAGACTGCAAATGATCATCAGTTTCTTTGATGGCATTGACTGTTTTTGTGTAGGCTTCATTGACATTCTGCTTCAGTAACTCCTTTACTTTTGGAAGAACGGCGTTTATCTGAATTCCAAGATGTTGACTGTGATACTTGTTTGCACAGTCGTAGACAGCTCCAATCATCTTGGGTATGCTCTTCTTTATGCCTTCTACGAAATCTGTGGTTACAAAATCTTTCCATTTGAAGGTCAGTTGAAGATTTTCCGTATTCTCCAGTGAGACTTGACTTTCCAAAATAACAATTTCCGCAGATGGCTGTCAAAAAAAGAATAATTGCATTGCATATGAGAATTATTATGCAATTGAAGCAACTTAGAAATAAGTTGTCGAAGCAATTCAGTAGTTAATCTGAGCATTCATAATTTAACATTGTGCTTGCAAGGACTACTAAAGGAAACATTATTTGTGGCTAGCTAGATACTGGTAGCTTCAATAACTTTAGCCATTATTTTTCATATGCATGAATAAGATACGTACTTCTTTATGGAAATATAACTTTCCATACAAAATTCCTGGCGCTCTCTCTTCAATTCTCATTCCGAGGAGTCCTGTAGATGGATTGGAGACTGATGAAGAAATTCCATTATTATCTCCAAACCAACTGAAGACAAGGTCTGTGAAAGTTGGACTGACGATGCTTACATTACAATTTGTAACTATCCTGATAAAGAAAATAAAAGAAATGGGTGGTCATTTACTCAAGAAAAGAAATGCCATTTTCTTTGGGTACAATCATTCAGTTTGAAAGAGACTGAACCCGAAACATTAACTTTTTCTCTTACCACAGATGCTACCTGATCTGCTAAGAGTTTCTGAGCAACACACACAAAATGCTGGAAGAACTCAGCAGGCCAGGCAGCATCTAGGAAAAGAGTACAGTTGACGTTTCGGGCTGAAACCCTTTGACAGGACTGGAGAAAAAAAGCTGAGGGAGTAGATTTAAAAGGTGGAGGAGGGGGGAGAGAAACACAAGGTGACAGGTGAAACCTGAAGGGGGAGGGATGAAGTAAAGTGCTGGGAAGTAAATTGGTGAAAGTGACAGAAGGCCATGCAAGAAAGAAAAAAGGGGGGAAGGATCACCAGAGGGATGCGGTGGGTGGGCAAAGAGATAAGGTGAGAGAGGGAAAAGGGGATGGGAAATGGTGAAGGGGGGTGGGGCTCATTACCAGAAGTTCGAGAAATCGATGTTCATGCCATCTGGTTGGAGGCTACCCAAACGGAATATAAGGTGTTGTTCCTCCAACCTAAGTGTGTCCTCATCACAATAGTGCAGGAGGCCATGGACAGACATATCAGAATGGGAATGGGAAGTGGAATTAAAATCAGTGGCCACTGGGAGATCCTGCTTTATCTGGTGGATAGAGCATGGGTACTCAGCGAAGTCGTCTCCCAATCTACGCTGGGTCTCACCGATATACAGGAGGCCACTCCAGGAGCACCGGACGCAGTACATGACCCCAACAGATTCACAGGTGAAGTGTCGCCTCATGTGGAAGGGGTGTTTAGGGCCCTGAATGGTAGTGAGGGAGGTGTAGCACTTGTTCCATTGGCATGGATAAGTGCCAGTAGGGAGATCAGTGGGGAGGGACGAATGGACAAGGGAGTTGTGTAGGGAGCGATCCCTGTGTAAGGCAGAAAGTGGTGGTGGGGGGAGGGAAAGATGTGCTTGGTGGTGAAATCCTGTTGGATATGCCAGAAGTTTCGGAGAGTTATGTGCTGGACGTGGAGGCTAGTGGGATAGCAGGTGAGGACAAGAGGAACCCTATCCTAGGGTGGCGGCAGAGTGGGGTAAGAACGTGAAATGGAAGAGATGCAGTTGAGGGCACCGTTGATGGTGGAGGAAGGGTAGCCCCTTTCTTTGAAAAAGGAGCACATCTCCTTCGTGTTAGAATGAAAAGCCTCATCCAGAGAACAGATGCGGTGAACATGGAGGAATTGAAAGAAGGGGATGGCGTTTTTACAAATGAGTTTATAATAGACATCAGTGGATAAGCTGAGTGACAGTGAGATAGAGAAAGAGGAGGGAGGTGTCGGAAATGGAGCGGGTAAATTTGAGGGCAGGGTGGAAGTAGGAGAAAAATCGATCAAGTCAACAATTTCAGCATGGGTGTAGGAAGCAGCACCAATGTATTCGTTGATGTAGCATAGGAGAAGTTCAGGACAGTCACCAGTGTAGGCTTGGAACATAGACTGTTCCACATAGCTGACAAACAGACAGGCATAGCTGGGTCCCATACGAGTACCCATGACTACCTTTTGGGGTAGCCTCCAACCTGATAGCATGACATCCATTTCTCAAACTCCTTGTAATGCCTCCCACACCCACCTCATCCTCACTATTTCCCATCCCCTTCCCTCTCCCACGTTATTTCCTCGACTGCCCACTGCCTCCCTCTGGTGCACCTCCCCCCCTTTTCTACCTTCCATGGTCTTCTGTCTCTTTCACCAGTTTATCTCCCGAACCTTTACTTCATCCCTTCCCCTTCAAGTTTCATCTATTACACTTGTGGTTGTCCCCTCCCTCCACCTTGAAATCTACTGCTCAGCTTTTTTTCTTCAGTCCTGCCGATTGGTTTCAGCCTGAAGCGTTGACTGTCCTCTTTTCCTGCTGAGTTCCTCCAGCATTTTGTGTGTGTTGCTCGGATTTCCAGCATCTGCAGTTTTATCTTGTTCATGCTAGGAGTTTCCAGTATTTTCTGATTTTACTTCAAAGATTTAAAAAAAATTTTTATTACTGCGTTTCTATTTAAGCTAGAGGACCTAAAGTAGATCTGTAGATCTGAACTGTAATTAAGCACAATAGAACAGGTTTGCAAAACCTAAAAGGTTTTTTTATTCTTTTTGAATTTAATATTATTATGAATTTATTATTAATCATCCGAATTCTGTCAAGGCGTAGAATGTAGAAGCATTGAATAATATCACAATTGATTATTTTTTACTTCACTGTTCTAACACAACACCTTGCCCTAATCTACATCCTGCATCCCTTAGCCTAACCTTATATCCTTTTTCACAGCACTAATCCCTTGATTTCCTTAACATCCAAAACTGTTATCAATCTCTACAATATACCAAGCAACTGAGACTCCACAGCCCAAAATCTACTCTACTAAACTAATGAACATGAATACAGAAAAACTGCGATGTTCAATTAACCACAATAAATCACAGGACATTAAGTAAACTATATAGTCATGACTGGTGTTGTTAGAGATTCAGTGACCTAGGCAAGTGGGAATAACACTGTGAATGTAGTGACAAAGCTTTGTGTCAGGAGATATCAAGCATTACAGGATATCCAGCCTGTTCTTTATTAAGTTGCTGGGTTTATTGTAAGTGGTGCCCTGCTCCCATTACGTCCCAGAACTCTGATGGTGTGGTCCACTGAATATTAAGAATTGGTAGAGAGACTCTTTTAGCGATTGTCATTGCCTAACACAAATTTGCTTACTACTATAACAGAATTTTCCTAGACCTTCTTGAGAAATGGAATTGGACATTATGCAGTTCTTAATGAATATTCCCACCTCTGAATGTAAGATTAGTCGTTCATGCCCGCTCTTCCATTTTCGGTAAGATCATTGCTGATTCTTCACACTAGTACACCACTCCTGCACTGACCCCGTATCATTTGATTGTCTTGATGTTAAAAAATAGTCTCAGTCTCCATCTTGAATATACTCAGCAACTCAAACTTCAAAGTTATAGAAACATAGAAACCCTACAGCATAATACAGGCCCTTCAACCCACAAAGCTGTGCCGAACATGTTCTTAACTTAGAAATTACCTAGGGTTACCCATAGCCTTCTGTTTTTCTGAGCTCCATGTACCTGTCCAGGAGTCTCTTAAGAGACACCATTGTATCTGCCTCCAACACCATTGCTGGCAGCCCATTCCACGCACTCACCACTCTCTGCATAAAAAACTTACCCTGACATCTCCTCTGTACCTACTTCCAAGCACCTTAAAACTATGCCCTCTTGTGCTAGCCATTTAAGCGATGGGAAAAAGCCTCTGACTATCCACACAATCAATGCCTCTCACCTCTATCAGGCAACCTCTCATCCTCCGTCGCTCCGAGGAAAATAGGTCAATTTCACTCAACCTATTCTCCTCAATACAGGCAACATTCTTGTAAATCTCCTCTGCACCCTTTCTATGGTTTCCACATCCTTCCTGTAGTGAGGTGACCAGAACTGAGCTCAGTACTCCAAGTGGGGTCTGACCAGGCTCCTATATAGCTGTAACATTACCTCTCGGCTCCTAAACTCAATCCCACGATTGATGAAGACCAATGCACCGTATCTTTCTTAACCACAGAGTCAACCTGCGCAGCAGCTTTGAGTATTCTATGGACTTGGACCCCAAGATCCCTCTGATCCTCCACGCTGCCAAGAGGCTTACCATCAATACTATATTCTGCCATCATATTTGACCTACCAAAATGAACCACTTCACACTTATTTGGGTTGAACTCCATTTGCCACTTCTCAGCCTAGTTTTGCAGTTTTGCATCCTATCAATGTCCCGCTGTAACCTCTGACAGCCCTCCACAATCCACAACACCTCCAACCTTTGTGTCATCAGCAAATTTACTAAGCCATCCCTCCACTTCCACATCCAGATCATTTATTAAAATCATGAAGAGTAGGGGTCTCAGAACAGATCCCGGAGGCACACCACTGGTGACTGACCTCCATGCAGAATACAACCTGTCTATAACCACTCTATGCCTTCTGTGGGCAAGCCAGTTCTGGATCAACAAAGCAATTTCCCCTTGGATCCCATTCCTCCTTACTTTCTCAATAAGCCTTTCATGGAGTACCTTGTCAAAAGTCTTGCTGAAATCCATTTACACTACATCTACTGCTCTACCATCATCAATGTATTTAGTCACATCCTCAAAAAATTCACTCAGGCTTGTAAGGGACGACCAGCCTTTGACAGAGCCATGCTGATCACTCCTAATCATATAATGCCTCTCCAAATGTTCATAAATCCTGCCTCTCAGGAACTCTCCATCAACTTACCAACCAATGAAGTAAGACTCACTGGTCCATAATTTTCTGGGCTATCTCTACTCCCTCTCTTGAATAATGGAACAACATCCGCAAAGCTCCAATCCTCCAGAACCTCTGCCATCCCCATTGATGATGCAAAGATCATCGCCAGAGGCTCAGCAATCTCCTCCCTTGCCTCCCACAGTAGCCTGAGATACATCTTGTCTGGTCCCCGTGATTTATCCAACTTGATGCTTTCCAAAAGCTCCAGCACATCCTCTTTCTTAATAGCTACATGCTCAAGCTTTTCAGTCTGCTGTAAGTCATCCCTACAGTCGCCAACATCCTTTTCCATAGTGAATACTGAAGCAAAGTACTCATTAAGTACCTCTGTTATCTCCTCCGCTTCCACACACTTTGCCACTGTCACACTTGATTGCTCCTATTCTCTCACGTCTTATCCTCTTGCTTTTCACATACTTGTAGAATGCCTTGGGGTTTTCCTTAATCCTGTCTGCCAAGGCCTTCTCATGGCCTCTTCTGGCTCTCCTAATTTCTTTCTTCAGCTCCTTCCTGCTAGCCTTATAATCTTCTAGATCTCTATCATTACCTAATTTTTTGAGCCTTTCGTATGCTCTTCTTTTCTTCTTGACTAGATTTACAACAGCCTTTATAGAGCACAGTTCTGGTACCTACCCGTCCTTTCCCTGTCTCATTGAAACGTACCTATGTAGAACTCAATGCAAATATCCCCTAAACATTTGCCACATTTCTTCTGTACACTTCCCTGAGAACATCTGTTCCCAATTTATGCTTCCAAGTTCCTGCCTGATAGCCTCACATTTCCCCTTACTTCAATTAAACGCTTCCCTAACTTGTCTGTTCCAATCGCTCTCCGATGCTATGGGAAAGGTGATAGAATTGTGATCACTATCTCCAAAATGCTCTCCCACTGAGAGATCTGATTCCTGACCATGTTCCTTTCCCATTACCAGATCAAGTACAGCCTCTCCTCTTCTAAGCTGAACTACATATTGTGTCAAGAAACGTTCTTGAACACACCTAACAAATTCCACCCCATCTAAACCCCTCGCTCTAGGGACATGCCAGTCGATATTTAGGAGATTAAAATCTCCCACCACAACAGCCCTGTTATTATTACACCTTTCCAGAATCTGTCTTCTGATCTGATCCTCGATTTCCCTGTTACTATTGGGTGGTCTATAAAAAACACCCTGTACAGTTATTGACCCCTTCCTGTTCCTAACTTCCACCCACAGAGACTCCATAGACAATCCCTCTATGTCTTTCTCCTTTTCTGCAGCCGTGACACTATCTCTGATTAACAGTGCTGCGCCCCCACCTCTTTTGCCTCCCTCCCTGTCCCTTCTGAAACATCTAAAGCCTGGCACTTGAAATAACCATTCCTGCCCCTGAGCCATCCAAGTCTCTGTAATGGCCATAACATCATAGCTCTAAGTACTGATCCACACTCTAAGCTCATCTGCTTTGTTCGTGATACTTCTTGCATTAAAATAGACACATCTCAAACCATCAGCCTGAGGGCATCCCTTCTCTATCACCTGCCTAACCTCCCTCTCGCCCTGTCCCAAGCTTTCTCTATTTGTGAGCCAACTGCCTCTTCAGTTTGGTTCCCACTCCCCAGCAATCCTAGTTTAAACTCTCTCCAATAGCCTTAGCAAACCTTCCCGCCAGGATATTGGTCCCCCTGGGATTCAAGTGTAACCCATTCTTTTTGTTCAGGTCACTCCTGCCCCAAAAGAGTTCCCAATGATCCAGAAACCTGAACCCCTGCCCCCGCTCTGATCTCTCAGCCACGCAATTATCCTCCACCTCACTCTATTCCTATACTCACTGTCATGTGGCAGAGGCAGTAATCCCCAGATGGCTATCTTTGAGGTCCTGCTTCTCAACTTCGTTCCTAACTCCCTGTAGTCTGCTTTCAGGACCTCCTCCTTTTTCCTACCTATGTCGTTGGTACCAATGTGTACCACAACCTCTGGCTGTCCACCTTCCCACTTCAGGATATCATGGATGCGATCAGAAACATCCTGGACCCTGGCACCTGGGAGGCAAACTACCATCCATACTTCTTTCCTGTGTCCACAGAATCGCCTGTCTGACCCCCTAACTATAGAGTCCCCTATCACTGCTGCCAGCTTCTTCCTTTCCCTACCTTTCTGAGTCACAGGGCCAGACTCTGCGACAGAGGCGCGGCCACTGTTGCTTCCCCCAGGTAGACTGTTCCCCAACAGTACTCAAGCAGGGGTACTTATTGTCAAGGGGTACAGCCACAGAGGTGCTTTCTAGCCTCTGACTCCTGCCCTTCCTTGTCCTGACTGTTACCCACTTATCTGTCTCCCCAGGTCCTGGTGTGACTACCTGCCTATAGGTCCTATCTATCACCTCCACACTTTCCCTGACCAGATGAAGGTTATCAAGCTGCATCACCAGTTCTCTAACATGGTCTCTAAGGAGCTGTAGCTTGACGCACCTGGTGCAGATGTGGCCGTCCAGGAGGCTGGGAGTTTCCAGGACTTCCCACATCTGACACAGAGCACAGAATACCGGCCTCACACAAATATTTCCTGTCTGTATTCTACACAGATAACCTGTTATCGCCGAAGCCCCATTGAGCAAAAGCCTTCCTACTCTGTCTCTGTTTACTCCAATGCCCGCTCTATAAAGCTGTCTACTTTTAAACTCTTCTCGCTGTTCTCACTGGCTGATGCCCACATGCTTGCGCAGTTGTGCCCCGATCAAACTGCTGAAGAAATATCTGTCTCCTTTTGAACTCTTCTCGCCATTCTCATTGGCTGATGTCCACGCGCTTGCTCAGTCATGCCCCGATCAAACCACTGAAGAAATTTGGCCTGTCCCCTAAAACCCTCACTAATTTTTATAGACGCACCGTAGAAAGCATTCTTCTAGGGTGCATCACAACCTGGTATGGAAGTTGTCCTGTCCAAGACCAGAAGAAGCTGCAGAAGATCGTGATCATAGCCCAGCACATCACACAACCCAATCTTCTGTCCTTGGACTCACTTTACACCGCACGCTGTCGGAGCAGTGCTGCCAAGATAATCAAGGACACGACCCACCTAGCCAACACACTTTTCATCCCTCTTCCCTCCGGGAGAAGGCTCAGGAGAATGAAGACCCATACGGCCAGATTTGGGAACAGCTTCTTTCCAACTGTGATAAGACTGCTGAACAGATCCAGACCTGGATCTGGGCCGTACCCTCCAAATATCCGGACCTGCCTCTCGGTTTTTTTTTGCATGATCTTACTTTCCATTTTCTATTTTCTATTTATGATTTATAATTTAAATTTTTAATATTTACTATCGATTTGTACTCCAAGGAGCGGGAAGTGCAGAATCAAATATCGCTGTGATGATTGTACGTTCTAGTGTCAGTTGTTTGGCCACAATAAAGTATAAAGTATGAAATTAAATAACCTGCCTGACTTGCTGAGTTCCTCCAACAGTTTTGGCGTGATGCTGTACATTTCCAACATAAGCAGTTTGTGACTGCTTATTCCCCTCCATGGATGCTACCTAACTAGCTGAGTTCCTTCAACTTTTTGTGAGTGTTGTTCTTTTCATTATAAATTTACAAGGACTTATAAATTACTGGCTGAATAAAGTTCTTATAATCTCAGTTCTGTATAGCAAATAAGGCAGTAGCTTATGGTTCTAGAAACCCCCCACCAGGAGAAACATTAAGCCTGCATCTTCCATGTCAAACCCCTTACAAATCTTGTCAGAGTTTCATTGAAGTAATATCTCATTTCTTCTGGAAAGTAATAGCCTAGTTGCTTAATATCTCCTTTATGAAAATCTTGTTGTCTCTGGAATAGACCTGATTTTCTTTCATTGTAGTACTTATACTGCAGTTCTGCAGCATATAACAATAAGATCACAAGATATAGGAGCAGAATTAGGCTATTAGGCACATTGAGTCTGCTCCACCATTTCATCATGACTGATCCAATTTTCCTCTTAGCCTCAATCTCCTGCTTTCTCCCTGTATCCCTTCATGTCCTAACCCATCAAGAATCTATCAACCTGTGCCTTAAATATACATAAAGATGTGGCCTCCACAGCTGCCAGTGGCAAAGAATTCCACAGGTTCACCACTCTTTGGCTGAAGAAATTCCTCCTTATCTCCATTCTAACAGGACACCCGTCTATTCTGAGGCTGTGTTGGCTGCTCTTAGATTCTGCCTACCATAAGAAACATCCTCTCCACATCCACTCTGGGCCTGTATTCACTAGAATTCAGAAGAATGAGGTCACTTCTCATTCTTCTGAATTCTAGTGAATATAGGCCTGCTATCAAATGCTCTTCATATGACAAGCTATTCAATCCTGGAATCATTTTTGTGAACGTCCTTTGTACCCTCTCCAGTTTTAGCACATCCTTTCTCAGATAAGGGGCCCATAACTGCTCACAATACTCCAAGGGAGGTCTCACCAATACTTAATAAATTCTCAACATTGCATCTAGTCCTCTTGAAATGAATGCTAACGTTGCATTTGCCTTCCTCACCACAGATTCAACCTGCAAATTAACTTTTAAGGAATCCCGCACAAGGACTCTGAAGTCCTTTTGTGCCTCGGGTTTTTTTTGTAATTTCTTTTCATTTAGAAAATACTCAAACCTTTTATTTCCTCTACTAAAGTGCATGAACAGATGACCATACACTTCCCGACACTGTATTCCATCTGCCACTTCTTTGCTCAGTTTCCTAATCTGTCTGTCCTTCTGTAGCCTCTCTACTTCCTCAAAACTACCTGTCCCTCCACCTATCTTCATATACTCTGCAAACTTTTCAACAAGCCATCAATTCAATCATCCAAAACATTGACATATAATGTAAAAAGCAGCAGTCCCAACACAGATCCCTGTGGAACACCACTAGTCACGGGTAGCCAATCAGAAAAGGTTCTCTTTATTCCCACTCTTTGCTGCCTGCCATCAGCCACTGCTTTATCCATGCTAGAATCCCTCCTCTAATGCAATGGGTTCAGAGCTTATTAATAGCCTAATGTGTGGCACCTTGTGAAAGGTCTTCTGAAAATCCAAGTACACAACATCAACTGATTTCCCTTTGTCTATCTTTGTTGATTCGGAGCAAGAAGGCTGCAGGTGAACTGCTAAGGATTTCTGGAGCAAAGGCATTTTACTACTCCGGGTAAAAGAGAGGCAAGACTGCGCAGGCACGTGATGTCAGCGAGTAGTGTGGGAAAAGTTTAAAAAGACCGCCATATCCAGTGGGCAGCGGAGTGAGAGGTAGCAGAGTGATAGGGCTTTGGCTCAACGGGCTTAGGCGATATCAAGGTGAGGTAGGTCTACCTGTGTTAATTGCGGAAAGGAAGTAGTATGTATGTGAGGTCCGTTTTCTGTGCTCGGTGTCAGATGTGGGAGGTCTTGGAGTCTCCCAGCCTCCCGGACAGCCATATCTGCACCCGGTGTGTTGAGCTGCAGCTCCTAAGGGACCACGTCAGGGAACTGGAGATGCAGCTCGATGACCTTTGTCTTCGTCGACATATGACCTTTGGCTTATTGAGAAAGTAAGGAGGCATGGGAACCAAGGGGACATTGCTTTGTGGATCCAGAACTGGCTTGCCCACAGAAGGTAAAGAGCGGTTGTAGATGGGTAATATTCCACATGGAGGTTGGTCACCAGTGGTGTGCCTCAGGGATCTGTTCTGGGACCCTTACTCTTCGTGATTTTTATAAATGACCTGGATTAGGAAGTGGAGGGATGGATTAGTAAGTTTGCTGATGACACAAAGGTTGGAGGTGTTGTGGATGGTGTGGAGGACTGTCAGAGGTTACAGCGGGACATTGATAGGATGCAAGACTGCAAAACTAGGCTGAGAAGTGGCAGATGGAGTTCAACCCAGATGTGTGAAGTGGTTCATTTTGGTAGGTCAAATATGATGGCAGAATATAGTATTAATGGTAAGACTCTTGGCAGTGTGGAGGATCAGAGGGATCTTGGGGTCCAAGTCCACAGGATGCTCAAAGCAGCTGTGCAGGTTGATGTTGTGGTTAAGAAGGCATACGGATTATTGGCTTTCATTAATCGTGGAATTGAATTTAGGAGCCGAGAGGCAATGTTGCAGCTATATAGGAGCCTGGTCAGACCCCACTTGGAGTACTGTGCTCAGTTCTGGTCACCTCACTATGGGAAGGATGTGGAAACCATAGAAAGGGTGCAGAGGAGATTTACAAGGATGTTGCCTGGATTGGGGAGCATGCATTATGAAAACAGGTTGAGTGAACTCAGCCTTTTCTCCTTGGAGCGACGGAGGATGAGAGGTGACCTGATAGAGGTGTATAAGATGATGAGAGGCATTGATCGTGTGGATAGTCAGAGGCTTTTTCCCAGGGCTGAAATGGTTGCCACAAGAGGACATAGGTTTAAGATGCTGGGGAGTAGGTACAGAGGTGATGTCAGGGGTAAGTTTTTTACTCAGAGAGTGGTGAGTGCATGGAATGGGCTGGTGGCAACGGTGGTGGAGATGGATACGATAGGGTCTTTTAAGAGACTTTTGGATAGGTACATGGAGCTTAGAAAAATAGAGGGCTATGGGGAAGTCTAGTAATTTCGATGGTAGGGACATGTTTGGCACAACTTTATGGGCCGAAGGGCCTGTATTGTGCTGTAGGTTTTCTATATTATGTTTCTATGTTTCTATGTTTTTTTTTAAAAATTCCAACAGATTTGTCAGGCAAGATTTTCCCTTGAGGAAACCATGCTGACTATGGCCTATTTTATTATGTGCCTCCAAGTACCCTGGAACTTCACCCTTAATAATAAACTCCAACCACTGAAGTCAGATCAACTGGCCAATCATTTCCTTTCTTCTGCCTTACTCCCTTCTTGAAGATTGGAGTGATATTTTCAATTTTCTAGAGTTCTGGAACCATTCTAGAATCTAATATTCTTGAAATATCATTACTAATGCCTCCACAATCTCCTCAGCCACCTCTTTCAAAACCCTGGGGTGCACACCATCTGTCCAGGTGACTTATCTACCTGCAGACCTTTCAGTTTCCCAAGAACCTTCTCTCTAAGTAATGGTAACTTCACACACTTCATGAGCCCTGAAACCTGGCACTTCCACCATATTGCTTGTGTCTTCCATGATGAATATATCCTGTGCCTTCCAAATTGCTTCTAGAAATTTCAGCCATTGCTGCTCTATCATCATCCTTGCCAGTGTTCTTTTCCAATCAATTCTGGGCAACTCCTCTCTCATGTCTCTGTAACACTCTTTACTCCACTGTAATACTGATACATTTGACTTTAGCTTCTCCTTCTCAAATTTCTGAGTGAATTCAATCATGTTATGATCACATCTCCTAAGGGTTCTTTTACCTTAAGCTCTCTAATCAATTCTGGTTCATTGCAGAACATGCAATCCAGAATAGCTGATCCCCTAGAGGTCTCAACCACAAGCTGCTCTAAAAGGCTATCTCTTAGGCATTCTAGAAATTCCCCTCTTGGAATTCAGCACCACCCTGATTGTCCCAATCCATCTGCATATTTAAATCCCCCAAGATTATTTTAACATTGCTCTTTTGGCGTGCATTTTCTATCTAACAGGTGCTGTTTATTCTTCCTTGGGTTGGATAACTAGATCTGCACACAATATTCTTGATTCAGTCCTACTTGAGCTCTATGAAATTGAAGCAATGGAGTCTCAATGCTTGCAACTCATCCCACTTAATATAAACTCCAACATACTATTTGCCTTCCTAATTGTTTTCAGAACATTTCTGTTCTAATTTCTAATGAATGATATACAGTACACTGCGATCTTTCAGAACACAATAATCTTCAATTCCTTCCATGTAAAAAATATTGTTTATTTTTTCAGCAAAGTGGGTGGCCTCACAGTTTTTGTATTGTGCCTGCTTTTCCTTTACCTTGCTTCCCCTGTTTTCAATAGCTATTCCTTAATCCAGTCCAACATATTACCCCGGAAACCTTGCCCTCTAATTTTTAGTGACACCCTGTCAAGCGTCTTCTGAAAGTCCAAATATACCACATTTATACTATTATCTACTCTGCTAGTTGCAACCTTTGTAAAGTCCCAACAGATGTGTCAAACATTATTTTTTCATACATCCATGCTGACATTTCCAAATGCCCTGTTATCACCTTTCAAAACATAGATTCTCCATAATGTTCCCTGTTACCAAACGCAAACACGAGGAAATCTGCAGATGCTGGAATTTCAAGCAACACACATAAAAGTTGCCGGTGAACGCAGCAGGCCAGGCAGCATCTCTAGGAAGAGGTACAGTCAACGTTTCGGGCCGAGACTCTTCGTCAGGACTAACTGAAAGAAGAGCTAGTAAGAGATTTGAAAGTGGGAGAGGGAAGGGGAGATCCAAAATGACAGGAGAAGATAGGAGGTGGAGGGATGGAGCCAAGAGCTGGACAGTTGATTGGCAAAAAGGATATGAGAGGATCATGGGACAGGAGGCCTATGAGAAAGAAAAGGGGGAGGGGGAGAAAAAGCCCAGAGGATGGGCAAGTGGTATAGTGAGAGGGACACAGGGAGAAAAAGGAGAGAGAGAAAAAGAATGTGTGTATATAAATAAATAACGGATGGGGTACGAGGGGGAAGTGGGGCATTAGCGGAAGTTTGAGAAGTCAATGTTCATGCCATCAGGTTGGAGGCTACCCAGACGGAATATAAGGTGTTATTCCTCCAACCTGAGTATGGCTTCATCTTGACAGTAGAAGAGGCCGTGGATAGACATATCAGAATGGGAATGGGACGTGGAATTAAAAGGTGTGGCCACTGGGAGATCCTGGGAGGATCCTGGGAGGGAGATCCCCCTCTCCCTTTTCTTTCTCCCTAGGCCTCCTGTCCCATGATCCTCTCATATCCCTTTTGCCAATCAACAGTCCAGCTCTTGGCTCCATTCCTCCCCCTCCTGTCTTCTCCTATCATTTCGGATCTCTCTCTTCTTCTCCCACTTTCAAATCTCTTACTAGCTCTTCTTTCAGTTAGGCCTGACGAAGGGTCTCGGCCCGAAACGTCGACTGTACCTCTTCCTAGAGATGCTGCCTGGCCTGCTGCGTTCACCAGTAACTTTTATGTGTGTTCCCTGTTACCAAAGTCTGTCTGACTGATCTCCAGATCATCAGTTTGTTTTCTGGGTGTCTCCTTCTACCTCTTTTCTTAAATAATGGGTTATATTTGCTACCTCCAAATGCTTGGGAACCATTGAAGATACACGAAAATTTGAACGTTAACAACCAGTGGATCCCTATTGCAATTTCCTTCAAAAATAAAGATGTGTGCCATAAGATTTATTGTTCCTCACTCCCATAATTTGCTTCAATAGTGTTTCATTACTTATTCTAACTTCTTTAACTCCTCAGTGACTTTAGCTCAGTAATGTTCCACTATTACAGGGATGAATTCTTTATTTTTTAACAGATATTCTGCCTGTTCCTTATTCTCTGGTATACTAGCACCTAACTTCATTTTTAAAGGACCTGCAATATATTTTAGCTAGTCTTTTCCTTTTTTACATACCAGTAAAAGCTCTTACAGTTTGTGTTCTGGCTAGTCATGTGGTTTCCCAATCTGCCATAGCTAACTCATACCTTGCACCTTCATAGTTTGCTTTGTTCAGAGTTTGAGACCATACATAGTTTAAGATCAAACAAAATCACTTCCTGCCTTTATATAAGATTCTATTATAATAAGTTTTCCCTAAAGATCCCTTAAATTTCATTCTATCAGTTGATCCTTTCTCATTTGACAAATTGAACATGGACATTGATGAAGCGACTGCAGATGGTTGGGCCTTGAGGAACTCCTGCTGGGTTGTCCTGCATCTTGTATAACTGATCTGTTTGAGCCACAATTACCTAATCATAGGAGAGCTTGCCTTTGCTTTACTAGAGTTATTTTATAATACACAAACTGAGCATTAAATTCAGCCTTATTGTCGATGGTAATCATTTTCACCTCACCCCTGCAATGCACTTCTTTAAATTATGTAGGAATTAAGTCTGTAATGAGATATTTTCTGACGAAACCCAAAAGGTTCATTACTGAACATACGCTATTTGGCATCAATGTTGTCAAGAATTTTTTTTATCACTTTATTGATGTTTCCGACAAACTGATGGAACACTCATTAGCTGGAATAGATACATTCTGTTAACAGAATGACAGGACAAACCTGTGCAATTTTCCACATTGTTGGACAGGTTCCAGTTTTGTAGCCATACTTAAACATTTTGGCTAGATATGTGGTTAGTTTTGCAATGCATCTTCAGTGGTACAACAGAGATGTTGTCTGGTTCTATTCGTATCCAGTTAGACATTTTTATACCATGAGCATGAATCAAACTGGCTGAATACTCAGGAAGAAGCAAAGGTGGATCTATCACTTGGGGTTTCAAGTTGAAATCTGTTGGAAACACTCACTCATCTTTGTCATCCATTTGCTGGACCTTTCTATTGAAGTGAGGGATGTTTTTGGATCCTTTTCATCCTTTATATATTAGTTGTAAATTGAACAACACCATCCATGTTGAGATATGATGGGGCTGCATCAAAGTACAGCCATAACAGCAGATAATGAAGCCTCCAATGAGGGGACAATTAAACTATGATGTGCATAAAAGAACTGAATCGGAGTTATGCAAATATGTATAAAGATTACACTACTGTAAAAGATCATAACAGGGAGGAGACAAGTGGTACAACAAGGAAGGAAAAACAGATATTTATTTAGAAATGGAAGCAGTATCAGAATGGGAACCAGTGTTACTTAACAATATCAGCTGTGATGGTGATCAGAATTAGAGCGCATTACATGCTGGAGATTTTGATGAACTGTTGATTTAAGCGAGGTTCACCATGGTAGGTAAGCAAAGACAGCCCCACAATCATCGTGTCCACAAGTAAAAACCTTAGGGTGAGCAGCAGGGTCAGAGCTGGTATTAGATGATTTTACAAGGAACAAACAACTGAATTGATAGTGATCATTATGAAATACAAATCTGAATCTAGTAATAGTCATGGAGAAGGTCAGTGCAGTGTCGCAACAGACTCTGGGAGCACATCAAATCTCTGCTGACCATAAAGCACCCATTTACACTAATCCTACCCATTTTATTCTCCTCACTTTCCCTTCCAATCTCTGTCAAAAGATTTATATTTCTTACACTGATATTTGGAAGTGAAAGATGAGGGGGGCAGTGGTAGAGGGCTTTAGAAGATAGCTTGTGATGGAAGAAAAAATACTTGGATTATGGAATTGTAATCATTTTTGCAATGGATTATAAGTATCAAATAATATCCATAGATTCATACATATTGGAAAGTGCTCCCCTTACCTCCCTAATCCCCACCCACACTGACTATCAAGGACCATTTATAGTATCCTACATTAATCCCATTTTTATTCTCCCCTCATTCTCATCCACATACCTGTACACCAGAGGGTATTTCCAGAGGCCATTTCCAGAGGCCAGATGAACCTAGTAACTCAAACATCTTTAGAACATGGAAGGAAACTGTAATATCCAAAGGAAACCCCACACAGACAGCACAGAAATTAGGACTGAACCCAAATCGCTGGAGTTGTAATGTAGCAGCGTTATTAGCAATGCTGTTATGCTGCCTATTGATCATCACAGTTCTCTGAAGTTTATTATAAAATTTTAATCTATTTTCTGCCAAATCTAGCCCTTCAGAGGCTGTTAATTGAAAATTAAACAACTTATACATCATCCAAAACTATAATAAAAATGTACAAGATACCTTGAATTCTCAATAACATAATTCTCCTGCCACTCCATACTTAAGTCAGGATGGGAGAATATATATTTTCCATTCACATTGTAGCCATCATCTGTTTCACTTAGCAATGTATTTGCTGTGAAAGAGGGGAAAAATTGACATTTAAAAATGTTATTTTCAATACTTATAAATCAATATATTTCTGCATAATATTGACTCACTTATCAATTTTTAAACTATGAAGACATTAATTTTGATGAACAAACTAGATTATTTAGGCAATTATAAATATATTTTAAGAATTCTTCCAAATTAAAAAAGTATGCTTTTTTAAATTTAACCATTAAAAAAGAATAAATGGAGTGCCTCAGTATATGATTGGTATAAGTATCGGTGAAACGAAATGAATGGAAAAATTACTCAAAGTTAGGATGTACACTATCTATTAAGCTCAATAACATTCCACTTTTTAAGAATAAAAATATATTACTATATTTGAACTTACCCTCTAATTCGTATTCCAGAAACTGCATGGTAGAACTACATGTGGCTTCCACTGTTGCCATCAAGATATTTGCTTTGTCTTCATCTGATTTCACACTGGCAATCCATGAGGTGTTGTATATTGGTGTCAAAACATTGATGTTTCCAGTTAATGACTTAAATGCTGGGAAAACAACTGCTAGAGGCAGATGTATTGTCAGTGATGGAATCTCTATTGTCTTTGCTGGGATTATTAGGGCTGGTGGTTCAGAATCTGCTGCCAGCTTTGCATTGGTGCCTAGGTTGAAATACTGTCCAGCAGTTCCAAAAAACCTTGATAAAGTAAACTGAGAAATCATGACTCTGAATTTTGGTATTGTCACTTCAAGATAAGGGATTTTGTTATATTCAATATACCTAGAATCAATGCTCACATCAGGAAAACTTATAATGGGAAAATCTGGCAAAACAATTTCAAATGGAAGGATGTTTGTGCTCAATGGAATAGTAATATCTGTGAAGTTAATGGTATATGATGGCACTTGAAGTGTAGTATATGGAATGTTAAATTCAGGAGTGATGAAGACTCTTGGTAGTTTTAATTCTGACAAGTGGAATTTATATGAGGGCACAACAATGTCAACCAGTGGTATTGTGATTGTTGGAAATGTAATTTCATCGAGAATTGCGCCTTCTCCAGCTGTTGGAACAAGGTTGCTAAGTATCACTTCTGGTACATTTTTGATCCACTTAGGGAGATGAAGTGTAATTTCAGGGACATATACTTTTAGACCATTTGCTATCCTCTGGACCGGGAAAGGAATAAGAAAGCCTTCTTCACTCTTTATGCACATTATTAATGCAGATACATTAAAGTATTGTTTCTCCATCTCACTGGCAGTCACATTAAATTTTAGCACATCCCACAAATTTTTATCATAAACTGGAAGCCATATTTTTTTCAAGAAAGCTACATATCCCTTCAAGGATCCAGCCAGGTCAAGACGTATTTCCGTTCTATTGTTTAATAGTTCTACTGCATTACTGTAGCTCATTGAAAAGAGGTGACCATTATGATTCCATTTCAATGCTTGGCTCTCTGGTGTGATACTTACAGCCACCTCCTGCTGCACATCTGCCCTGTTCCACCAACAACTGGGTTGACTAAATTTGGCATTTAGATTTGCTGTCACACTCCAGGGTGCTAATTCCAGTGTTGCTTTAGAGGTCTGACTACCATTCGTTGTCAATGAGTACATAGGTGTAATTGAATTATTTCCAGAATGTTCCCATACAGCAAAAATACGTCTTGTGGTTGCCTCCAAAGCAAGGTTTTCATTCATCACAATATTAAAACTATTACCAGAAACTGTCTTAGCTGAAGAACTTAGATCAACTTTTGCATTGGAACGAATAGTATTTGAACTGAGGTAAACACTTGCTTCATTGTTCAAACTGCAAAAGAATTTGTTTATGGAAGACACACTTCCTCCGACTTGAGCATTAGTTGAAGTTTCCAAGTTGAAGTATGATGCAAGATCTCCCAAGGTAAGTGAGTGCAGAGCTTTTCCTACAAGATCAGTTTCAAATGAAGGCACTAATAGCCTGTAGTCAAGAGACACCTTTGATTGCACATTGGGTTTAGACCTTGTATTACCACTCAAATCGTGTGTGAAATTAAAGATTAATTTGGAAAGTTTAATGTTTGCTCTAGTATTAATTGAAGCATCAATATTCTTCCATGATAAACTTAGAGTGCTGTTGTGCTTTCCCTCAAAGGCCTCATGGTGAACAGAAATAGTTGTTGCTAATTTCAGCCTTCGCCTTCTTGCTAGGCTTGTTGTTCCTTCTGCTTTGAAGTTTGAAGTGAAGATAGATGAAGATAAGACACCATACCGAGCAATTATATCTGACTGGTTGAAAAGTTCAGCATGAACACCAAGTGTTACTAAACTTGATTTAAGTGAGAAATCATATGTCAAATTGCCCATAGCTGGAAGCTTGATAGATTCTTGTATAGCAGGTATTTTGATCGTTGGAAAAGATAATTTGTAAAGACTGTCAGGAATGTTCACCAATGTGAATTCAAAGGATGGCATAACAAAAGTATAGGAAGGCATGTTAAAATTAATAATTGGCAATCTAAAGGCTGGAGTAGTAATTTCTCTTGTAGCAACAAAATGGAAATTTGGAATCTCTACTCTGTAAGGAGAGACTTCAGCCTTCAGTACTGGTATGGTATAACTCGGTATACGAAGAAATTTTGGCAGAT
Organism: Mobula hypostoma; assembly: GCF_963921235.1. NCBI lineage: Eukaryota > Metazoa > Chordata > Chondrichthyes > Myliobatiformes > Myliobatidae > Mobula > Mobula hypostoma. The sequence goes on from NC_086098.1 coordinate 48,313,769, forward strand.
AACTTGCACTGGGATTTACTTGTGATCGATCATTTCTTGATTGTTTCAAAATGCTGTCTCTAATCTCTTTAAAGGCATTTTCAGATTTTGTAAAAAGATCTCCAAACCACTTAGAAACAGGTGTCAAGTCAATTCTAAAGTCATGAACATCTTTGTTCTTAATGTATTCAGTCTTCAGGCTTAAATCAAATGTTTGTCGTGGTGTTCTCAAAAATGATTTGAGTCCAGCATCTTCCCAAAGAGAATATTTTTTAATAGGAGATTTCGGGATGGTAATGGGCAAGGTCAGGAAATTCAAATTTGCATCACCAGTCAATGCAAGAAGTAAACTTATATTTTCTTCATTATTACTTGCAAAAATATTATGCTTGTACTTGTACTCATTGAACCTTGAAGTTACATCCCAGACATAACGCTGTACATTTGGATTTAATGCCAGTTCATAGTTATTCAGGAACTCTACTTTCCCAGTAAGTGTAAAAGGGAAATAAACTTTTGCATTGACAGTATTTCTTTCTTTCACAACAACTTCAAATGGTTTTACTGTGAAGGTAAATGAATTATCCACTGTACCCACTGCATGACCTCGGAGGTCAGAATGTTGATTTCCCATTAATTTTACTTCCAATGATGCTAGATCTGCAGTTCCATCCACACTTAAAGTACTGTCTCCAATCTGTGCAATACTTGTATTTGCATACAACATTAAATTGGCATTAAATGAAGGGAAGATCTCAGTCTTGAAGTTTTGTTTCATGTTTACATATTTAGAGTCTGTGCTACTAACAAATGTGACTTTAAGAGCAGTTTCATCAAGATTCAATTTCCCTTCACTTCTGTATATTCCTTCATCAAAGAAGTTCTTAAGAGAGAATTTTCCACCAGTATACGTAGTGACAGTGCTTGTTACACTCTTTTCATTAACAATTGTTTCAACAATATTATTCAGAGACACTTGACTTGATAATGATAAATTTGGTACACTGAAATCATGTTGATAATTTGTCTCCATTTTTGTGGAAAGTCCTCTGTCTATTCTTATTCCTATAACATTCTTTGCTTCTGCTTTGTAGGGTTCAGAGGTAATTTTAAGTAAGGTCTCTGTATTTCCGTTCACAAATGGTTCTGAGAAATTAAGCATTCCTTTGTGGTCAATGACGACAGTTGAATGGTCAAGCTTGATATTTTCACTTAGTTTCAAAAGATTCTGCTCAAGAACTGATAGCTGAGCTTTAGCTTCTAAGTCAAATGATAGGATGTCAAAACTTGATTTGCCTTTTGCTGTGATACAAGCTAGAAGTTCAGGTTTGCTTTCAACAACTGTGCTGTTGTGAATTCTAACAGTGGTGTGCAAGTTGTAAACAGGAGATGAAATACTGAACATACCACTGAGTTTTCCAAATGCAGGAACAGATACTTGGTGGGGTATACGAGGCGGCTGGAATTCAGGAATCTTAATGTTGTCCAGCATGAAGTTGTTTACATTCACTTTTGGAATCCTGAAATCAAGCTCAGTGAATGCACTGAAATCTATTGCAGGAAGCATTATGTTTGGAAGTGTTTGCATGGGAAAATTCAGATCTGAAGTTAGAGAGAATGCTCCTGTGGGAATTTCAAAATTCTGTATGTCATGAATTGTTGTGAGAATGAAGTTCTTAATTGCTTCCAAGTCAATTGTGAAGGAAGGGATAGTAAATACATTCAGAATGGTGATTGGTGGAACTTCAAATTTTGTAGGAATCGTAATAGTTTTTAGTTTCTGTAAATTAACATGGTAAGATGCTGTAGTTAGATTTGTCAGAGGTACTGTAAATGATGGAATGACAATCTGTCCTTGCCTAATAGCCTGTATGCTGACTTCAAACTGAGGTACAGTTATTAAACCTAGGTTCAGCTCTGGAACAACAAAACCTTCTTCGAGGTAAGCGTATATTTGGTTTACTACATCTGTAAGATCATTCTTTGCTGCAAAAATTGCAATATTCTCTTTTGCCTTTTGATATGCTGTTGTGAGGTGATGAATAAGCATATCATAATAACACACAGCATCTTGCCAGTGACTTTGCAGTTCATTATAGATATTCATTTCACTGATCCTTTTGTGGATTTCCCTGATTATATCACCAAATGCAGTTTTTAGATCATTGTGAATTGCCACAGCTACACTTCTGAGTACATCTACCAGCACATCAACCAATTCATTGAGATTTCTCTGTGTCAGGTAGTCGTCAATTAAATAGCGAATTGTTAGAATGTATTTCATCATGGACTTAACTTTCTCTTCTAGTTCTAACTCGCTTATATTATCTTTGACAACTTTGCTTGTTTCTTGGATCCAGTTGTTTGTTCGATCAACAAAAGCATTATAATCAAATTCTTTTAAATCTGTAATAACTTTGCTAAGAACCTCATTAAATTTGTCAATCATTTTCTGGAAGTCATATAATCCTATCTGTTCAGATAGTTCTCTAATATACTGAACTGCTCTCTCAATGTATGCCTTCACATCAATTCTTTTAAGAGTAGCTATGACTCCTTGTATTACTTCCTTCACCTTGTGTTGGTTGATGAATAGCACAGTTTCGTCAAGAAGTTTCTGAATCAATTTATCAAGTTCAAATACTGTAATAATCTCCTGTATCTTGGTATTGATGTATTTAATAGTATCATCTATACCCACGGCCTCAGCACAAAACTGAAAAATCTGGTATGTGCCTCTAATCCAATCATTTACCTTTTCACCAAATGCATTTAGTGCTTGTTTCAGTTTTTCAATTAGCTCACTGAAGTTAATTGTTGAAATTTGTTGATTTAGTCTGTCGGCCAGTTCCTGCAAATTGATGTTTTGGAGTTGTGCCTGTACTTCCTTCAGTTTAGTTTGTAATGCTGTACACTGATCCTGAATCCACTGAGCCAGGTGAGTTTCTTGCTGAGCAAGTTGTTCAAGAAATGCCTGCATTTGAATGACAATCTTCAGAACTTTTTGGGTTATTTCATATCGTTCAACAGTTCTTACCAACTGATTTATAATCATCTTAGTGAACTCTGTAATGGCATTCTTCAATTCAGATGTATCATACTGTTTCAGATAGTTAAGAAAAATCTGCACATTGGTCAGCATCTTATTGGATATCTCGATCAAAGCAAGGTTGAATTGTTCTGCTGAGTTCTCATAATCTGTTACAAACTTTAACACTTTATCCCTTATTTCATTCATCTTCGAGTCTAAATCCACTTCTTTGATGTAATCATTTATTTGGCGCAATATAATCTTGTATTTCTGGGCATAAACCTTCATGTTCATCAAAAAGTCTTTTAAGGACTCTGAAGCATTTAAAATTCCATATTTTAAGTAGTTGAAGTACCTGGGCAAGTCTTCCAAGAAAGGTATGTCAACAACATGAACGTTTGTATTTTTATCATATTGCAGATTACCTAAAATTTTTATCTTCGATGGTTCATCTGGATCAACAGTGTCCTTTCCCTTAAAGGAGAGTTTTTTGACAAAATCAACCTTTGCTTCACCTTCAATGTTCATGCCAATTCTGGCTGGATTATTGTAGGCATAGATAGTTTGCATGTAGCCATTTTTGTTTAACTGACCTTCCAGTTTCCATGTACTGGATTGCTCACTTGGGTTCAACATAACATCTAAGGTGTTTTTCAGAAGTGTCTGTAACAATTTCTCATTGTTATTACTATGTTCAGAAGTTCCTTCATAGCTATGATGAAGTGCAAGAGCAAATGGTTCTGCCTTCATTTGGAGTTTATTGATAAGCTTTCCATTGTGCTTGGCCAAGTAATCAACATTTCCATCGGCAACAGTATCAGCATCAAAGGTGAAGATAAATGGAAGAGCTGCTGTACGAACCCGATTCACTAATTGCAATTGTTTTGATTTGCAAGATGCATCGCTGGAGAAATATGCAGAAAGTCCAACAATTTCCAAGTTTAACTTGTGATTAATTTTATTTGACTGCACTTTTCCAGTTGTGTTTGCACTTAATAAAACTTTCCATTCTGCACACTGCAAGTCATAAGAATGTTTCACCTGATGGGCATTCTGCTTTCCCATGAATTCACCCTTCAAATTAATCTTGAATGGTTCAAGCAGAAATTGTCCAGTATGGGTAAGATCGAGTTGTTGGTATTTGAAACCGTTATCATAATCACAGGAAAATTTGAAATCTTGCAATAGCATTTGTAAATTTTGGTGGTAGATTCTTTCTGAATTAAGGTGCCCATTGGTCTGCATTTCTGCATTGATTGCTCTTGAATTAATAGTAAAGTGATCTGTCCGGTTAAATACAATTTTTTTATATGCCATCTCCGTAGTTGTGAGAAGGTCCAGCCCTTGTGCTTTATTAAGACCAAGAATGAAGTTATTGCTTGCTTTAGTGTCCAAAATACTACCTGAAGAAGAACTGGACATTTGCACTCCATTGCTATCTATTAATCCATTAAAATTCAAATTAACATAACTAGTATAATCATCTAGGATGGCAAATACCATGGTGGCTTTTGATTGTTGAACATTAACTTTGAATCTAGATTTCAGATCAACAGGATCTATGTTAAAACTTGAGTTCACTTCAGCTTTCAGACCACCATTCCCAATGCTCAGAGTACCCTGGTTACTTACAAAAGGGAAATGTGCAGTGGACTCTAACTGCAGACCATTATCATTTAATACAACAGCAAATACATTGTGGAAAAGGTAGTTCCAATAACTCAATCCGTTGGTTGTTTGCATTTTTTTATACTTTCCTGTTGAGTTCAATAACAAACTCAGTTGTCCTTCATTGTAGCTGAGATGATCTGCAGTTTCTATGGCAGCATCAAACATGTGACCACGTAGCTTGTTCTCTATCTTCAGTCCTTTATTAGTGTTAGTCCATTTAACGTTGCTGATGAAGTCACCGTTATGAGACTGGCCTGAAGTGTCACATTTCACTTCGTATCTCCTATTTGTCATCCTTAGTTTGATGATATTTTTTAGATTTAATAATGAGCTCTCAGTGTTTGAGGAAAATGTTAAACTATCACGGCTGAATTCATTGTTCATTCTGTTGGTAATTTGGAGCAATGCAGAATTGAAATTTAAAATTGAACTTCCACTGCCTTCCTTATAGGATTTAAATGTTTCAGACATGGTATAGTTCCAAGCAGAATAAAATGAAGATACCTCTACCATTCCTTTTGCACGCCCTTGTATTTCGAAATTTGAATCATGTCCAAACCCAAATTGATATGATGAAATCAAGGAGGTCTTTGCTGCTCCTATACTAAGTGCATGCCATTCAAATTCTACCTCAGATTTATCATTTGAACCATGGTTCTTTGTTAATAGCTTTACTGAAGATGTAAGTAAGGAATGTTTAAATGATCCAGTGATATCTGTAGATAGATGTTCTCCAGCTTGGCTTGAGAGTGCTGAACCTATGAAACATAAAATACATAAATTTTAAATTGCACTTGGAATTAAGTTCAGGCACAGCAGCTAAGTAGATGATAATTTTATAATGGTGAAATTATTTACGCCAATGAAAGTTTGTGAAATCCAACAACTGTAATTAGTTTTCATGCCTAATGCAGTTTTCAAAAGTTTGCAAACTTATTGATCAACTATAATATTATTCTCTTTGTTTCTCAGATCATGAACTTTACAGTGTTGATTCCAAACACTGTGGGACAAATCCTTGTAAAACTGTTCTTCCAAATTCTTACATGGGAAGTGGATGTTGCTGTCAAACAATGGTCTCAAGCCAATCACCTGAGCTATGAAATTCATGTGTTTTATTTTATTATTTGAGAAACTTATAACTATTGCCTTCCCTTCAAACAAAACATGTGACTAAGTAGGAAATTAATGACATCAAATATGCTTAAATAAAACATGGTATAGAACATAGAAAAACAGAACATTACAGCAGAGTACAGACCCTGAAACCCACAATGTTATGCGGACCTTTTAACTGACTATAAGATTAATCTAACCTTTCCCTCCAACATATGAGTTTTTTAAATGCCTCTTATGTATCTTCTTCTACCGCCACCCCAACAGAACGTTCTGCCCACACTCTGTGTAAAGAACTTACCCCCTATACTTTCCTTCTTGAAAACTATGCCTTGTTGTATTAGCCATTTCTGTTCTAGGAAAAAGTCTTTGTCAGTCCATTCTATCTATGCCTCTTATCATCTTGTAAACCTCTATCAAGTCACCTCTCATACTCCTTTCATAAATTTGGATATCATAAATATGGATAAATAAATATGGATGCTGTCCAGGTTGCATGCCACCTTGGACAATGTCACCCATTCACTACATAATGTACTGGTTGGGCACAGGAGTACATTCAGCCAGAGACTCATTCCACTGAGATGCAACACAGAGCGTCATAGGAAGTCATTCCTGCCTGTGGCCATCAAACTTTACAACTCCTCCTTTGGAGGGTCAGACACCCTGAGCCAATAGGCTGATCCTGGACTTATTTCCTGGCATAATTTACATATTACTATTTAATTATTTATGGTTTTATTACTATTTAATTATTTATAGTGCAACTGTAACGAAAACCAATTTCCCTCGGGATCAATAAAGTATGACTATGACTATAAAGAAGAAGAATTCAGTAACACATTATTAAAATACTCACCTTTCAGTTGGTATGACAAAAAATCCAGAACTGAGTCTGCTTTGATATCTAGGTCAACTGAAAATGGTCTTCCACCTTGCTTTCTACTACGTTCACATTTAAAGTTGGAGGTCCAGTTATAATAATTATTATTCAGCTTGGAAGAGAATTCCAGCTTGTCCATTGAAGGAATCTGGAGCTTGTATATTTTGGGAATTGTAAAAGAAGGAATAGAAGTTACTTCTCCAAAAAGAGGAATAAAAACTGATGGTATCGTGTAATCATTCGATGGTGAAGTAATTCCGAGCACTTTTTTAGCCACCGGATGTAATCTCACTGTTCTTGGAAAAAGTGTAACTTCTTCAAACACTTTCCCACCAAAAGGAATTGGAACGTGAATGTCAACTTTATTATCCCCAAATGTACCTGCGATGGAGCCTTGACTGTGATGGGAAAGATGTAGTGGAGGAAAGAAAAGAAAAACAAGAATATTAGCTATGGTTCTTATTAAAAGCGAATAAAATCTTGTAACAGTTTGTATTCGATCTTCATGCTTTATGATAAAGTGGAAAGGGATGTGGTCATCACTGGGCAAAAGTAAAAGGTCAGTGCTTAGGAATTGAACAATGATCTTTTTTTAGCTAAATACTAATAGAAAAGTGAATTATAGCTAGGCATGGAAAACGAGAGACTTTCTAATGAAGACACAATGTCACTGAATAAGCAGCTAGATGAAATAGAGGAAGAATATAATGAAGCATAAACAAGCAGGTCAGATGAGTTAAGGTGAGATGAGATGATGGAGAAACCTAAAATGTAAAATAAGCCATCCTTATATCTTAACATTTGCTTTTTGTTCAGATTCTGGTAAATTTTCTGAACTCTTACTGATAATTACTGATACTAGATTCAGTGGACAGTAGGCAAATTATGCAGGACCCAACTTATTGTCCAGTTGTAACATGTCCCTATCCAATCATGTTCACCTGTTCCTGATGCACAAAGCTACTTGCAGCCTTCAATCAAGCAATCAGATTTGCTTGGGGCAACCCTGCAGGTGCCATTGTGCAGAGTACAATGATAAAAACCCCTGATAAAAGGCAAAGCTACAAGCAGAGCCTTGTTCACTTCAGAGCTGGCACAGACTTCAACAGTTATTAAATGCCCTTGAATTTCAGAGAAATTTTTAAAGCAGAGAAAATTAAATAAATATTTAGAAACATGGTATACCTGGAAATAATTCAAACATTAAAATGGAAGGAAAATAATTCCAAAAATCACTTAGTGTGCCCTGTGTCTCTGAATTTTCAGATTTATGATACCCATTAACTCTATGCTATGGAGATATGCTATGCTTGATAACCCGGTATAAGATCAAAGAAGTAAATCCCTAGTGTAAAGGACCCCATTGATGTTCAGCATGTGGTGTTCAGCAATAGATTGTAGTGACAGATGCAGTGCGATTTGTCACTTAGAAAGATTCAGACTTCAGCATTTGACAGCTTATGTATGGAAGTTAAAGATCTACTGAAATTTTAGATAGAAAACCTGAAATCCAGTTTGCAAGTTCACTCCAATACTTGCAGGGAATAGCAGAAAATTGAAGCAAAATGAATTTAATGACAGCGGATCAATATAACAGTTTGTATTTTAATTTCCCATCTGGCAAATTGCTAGGTGGATAAACCAGTGATGGAAACTTGCAGCCTGGGATCCATAAGAATGTTGCTCAGTAATTAGAACAGGGAAAGGACAGAGATCAAACTTTCAGCAGCGAGCTTTGAAAAGCAACTCTTTGTCCCTTGATTAAGTAAACTTACTTCTTTAAAAAGAGTTTTTCTGGAAGAGTGAAAGATAATTTCATTTGCTTCAAATCCAAGTTCCCCAGAGTTTGCAAATGGTTTTGAATGGTGGGAGCAAATGGAACTTTACCATTAGCCTGTTGTAACCACATTTTGCTTGCCTGCCAAAAAAGAAATACATACGTTTGTTTCCCTGCTTTGAATTAATCGCTGCTGCATAATTCCCTACAGGTGTAAAAGACAAATATCCTGCAAGTGAGCCCATAATACTACTGAAACTTCCATTTCTTACTGATGAAAATATTTTCATCTTATAAAAATCATGATCCAATAACAATGACTTGCACTTACATCACAATATTAACAAGGTAAAATACTCACTGATGCTTCTGCAGAACAATTTATTGAAATAAGTTTACATTAATGTTAGATTAGAGATTGGACTAGAAGTAGCAATTCATGGATAAGATTATTAATTGTAGATAAACTAAAGCTTAACAAAATGCCCATAATTATATACTTTATTTAGGCAGATTTGATGTCAAAGGAGCTCCAGGATTGGAAGCATACCTCAAGCCTATAAAGGATAGCAAGTTTGCAAGGAGTCATGAGTTGGTGACTATGCAATTGGATACATGGCAGAGCCTTAGGCCAGATATATACCTGGAAGGGAATCCTTGTCATGTTAGACAACTGGTGTTACAGTGCAGAAGGTGATGATGTTATGGTACAGTAAAGCTGAGTGTTATCATGTTAAAGATGACAGCATAAAGAGGCTGCAGGTGCATGAGAAACAAAAGTGGATGGCTTGGTGCAGGGTGGGAAAGTGGATGGACCCTGGAGAATCTAGAAATGTTATTGCCGATAAAGGAAGATGGAATTTGAGGGAATCTAGCGATAATGTAGCTGATGGAGGAAGACAAGCCACTGCTGTTGATTCTCTGGCCATGACGGAACAGACTGAAAGAACCAGCAAATGTAGACCCACACAACTAGAGAAAGGTTGATGTTATAGAAGGATGACATACTCAACATAATGCCAAAGCCTGTAGACCTTCTAAGAAGGATCAGGAAGGGTCACAATTATATAGTAGGTACTTACGGTACTGCTAAGTGCCATTTCAAGGGAACAGCAAGAACCGCATCTTGAACGGGAACACTAACGCATGGTCATGCATCGAGGAAATGACAGGACTTTGGAACGGGACTTTTTGAGTGTGTTTAATGATAATGAAAGCTAAGTACTTTAGTAAATGAAGCCATGAACAAAACAAGTTAAGAAGACAGACAGAAAGGGAGGTCAGCTGATCAGCATTGCTGGGAATTAAGTAGTTAGCAGAAGAAGGCAGATTACAGTCAAGATAAACTGTGAAACAGCATGATAGGAGATGAGAATGACAAAAGATGTGAATGTTGTGCAGGAGAACAATTGATAATCAGATCGGTGCAAAGTATTCTATAGGAAATATTTTTTGCTGTCTGTCCATTTGTTGTTTTTATGATGTGCAGTTATGGAATGATTGTGAATGTATTCTTCAAGAAGTGATAATAGAAATACTGTAAATATACAGTACTGTGCACAAGTCTTAGGCACATTTATATAGCTTGGGTGCCTAAGACTTTAGCTTAGTACTGTATACATTTATTTGGTGTCAGTAAAGAAAAGGGACAGGTTATGTTGCAAACAACAAAGCTTCATCATTTGTTTGGTAGTTTTAAAATCATCTACTGCATTTCTCGCCACTTTTTAAGGTTTCAGATTGACATATTTTTTCGATGGTGGCCCATCACTAATAATTCTTTAAAAAAAATCAAAATCTTGTATCTTTCTTTGGATCATGAGTATTAGCAAAGTGGTAGAGTGAAACTGATGCAACAAGCTCAACTCTTGAAATTTGGTTCCATTGAAGGCAATAAAAATAAGAAAGCTACTATTTTGAATAGCTTGTGCTTACCTCAATTGATCTGTCAATAATGTGTCTCAGCGTCATATCAGTTTGTGCAACCTTTTTATTTAGGAAGGTGTTAAGGTGCTCATTTAGGGTTTGTTGGTATGTATCAAATGCTTTCATGTTTGTAATTTTCTCATTAAGCGTTTGAAGGTCAGACATTGCTTCTGAGTTCCATGCCACTTGGACCTTCTTAGAATCTGAAAATGAAACAGGATGCAATAAATTGCACAGATTTTGATTAAGAAATACATTTTGGATTGTCAATTTTAAGTCAGTTCAAATGTAAATTATTTTTGCCTCATTTAATTGCAGTATCACTACGCTGCAGGTATGTAGTACTGCATAATACAATTGCTAAGAGTGATTTTTTAAATGGTCACAGCATCATTGAGTGGCTGCTCATCTTTCCCATTCTTGGTGGCACATGACCTCCTTGAAACCTAACACAGTGTGAGACAAGCTGCAGACATTAGCTTGTGTATTCCAGGATGCAAACATAGAAAGCCCCACACTGATACAAGAGGAGCAATGTGAGAGCTGGAACTTTTGATTACCCTAGGAAGAGCATTTTTAACTATTCCACACCCTCCAAACCTTGGCTACATTTTCATTGACTTCTACTAGATCTGTTTAAGGGTTTTCACTTAGATTATTAGAAGAATGGATTAAGTGGACAGCGGGTGCAGTGTAAACCTCGTTCATTTAACTATAAAGTTTTAATTTGTGCCCAAAGTTTATAGAAATTCCAAGTTACAAATATTTACTTTGTTTCTCATTTGTTTGAGACTATCAGACCAAATTCATATGTACTAGCACAGTTGAGGTTCAATGGAGAGTAATGTGACCACTCACTTCCTGCTCTCTGTTTTTCATCTGTTGGTCATCTTTATTTTTCTTTAATCCTTTTGTAAGGGGTTTCTTCTTTTATGTTACTGCACAGGCTAATCAAAATGGCTCCTCTGTTATGTTATAATTAAAATGGCTTTTCTGAAATAACTGCGATGTAAGGAGTTGTCTCTCTCTCTCTGCTTGTTTGGGTTATATTATTGATAAGAGAGAGAATGAACCAGTTGGGATAGATGTTATTCTTGCTTGTGTGTCTGTAAGTTATTGTGTAGCGCGGGTTTTGGGGAGAAGGCACGATGGGGACAGAGAAAGTGGATGCGATGCTGTAAGCTGGCTGACGGGACGGACCCCAAGCAGGAGTCTGAGGCCCAGGGTCTTCGGCGAGCAGAGGAGATGAAGACAGACTCGTGCGGAGCGTCTGGTCGACCACCGTGGTTGGTCCCACGTGGCGGGTCGAGGTGGTCGGAGGGGATCGAATGGTGGAAAGAAGACTCTGTTAATTGAGCTTCAACTGTTGTGCACGAAGAGGTGGAACTTTGATAAGTTTGGTGCCTTTTACTTTCCTTTTATATTTTATCTCTATTAATTACAACATTCCAGTAATATCCATAAAGTGTAATCATTTAATCGCATATGGTGTATTGTCTGTTATTTGGCGGGGTGGGGTACATCACACAGCATCCACACAAACTTGATTACCCAGTTTGGCAGTGCCGAAGGCTGCTCCCCCTAGACGAAAGTGAGCTGAGCGAGCCTGAGGCTTACCAGGGGGCTATAATTCTTTTCTCAATTATAAACTAAATGACATAGAGATACAAAATACACTCTTTGATTTTCCATTCCTCTTTAATTTCTATAAAAGCATAGACTAAAATCTGTAACACTATGAGAATTAGAAAAAAAATGTTAGAGAATGTCTGAATAGTTGGATCATATTCAATTTAATATTTCTACACTGATGAATTTACTTTTGGACTTTCTAAATAATTTTTCTACGCAATTCTAAAAATTATGTTGGTGGAGAAGATGCACACTGCAGCTCCACTGAAAGCAACAATGTGCCCTTACCTATTCATTTATGGTGAAAAACGTCTACATAAAATGGTATAAATACCATATTTGAAAGGAAAACTGTAAAATGTAATGAAAATGACAGGCCCAAGTTGCAACATCCCATGTTCAAATTCTTCATTGCATTATCAGAAAATATAGAAAATAAAATTGAAATTTAACATAGACATATTAGTAACTTACCGTATTTGAAATTGGTCTGATATGAAGCAGCAAACAGAGGGGCAGAAGCTTCCAAGCTGAATTCAGTAAACAGTCCATCAGGTAAACGCCGAATCTGAGTTTCAACGCTTGTCCTAACATTGTGCTGAGGAATGGTGAAAACACTTTGCAGCAAGAGATTTTTCTGCTCACTTTCATAGCTTTAAAAGATAAATAATGCTAGTCAGAATCGAGATTTTCATTACCACTATATTTCTATCACTAATTACACATTTTACATACATAATTTGATGTACATTGAGATACTGCATGAACTGACCGTGTTGTGGAATTGGCATGTATTTCAATTTCTACAAAGAATTTAAGAACTTTACAGTTTAATACCACAAGGCCAAAAAAAAAAGGAGCGAGCAACCTAACATTAAAGGAGCCCCTTAACAGTCCTTGGTGAATTTGTCTGACCACACTTTTATTTGTGGCTTTGTGAAAGTGAAATTATATATTACAGTATCTCTCTCTCTCTGGCTATCCATCCCATAGGATAATGATGGTTCCTTTCAGTCAGTCAGTGGGGTGGTACCCCACTCCTCAGAAAGGAACAGCGTGTGTGTGAGTGGATTTTAGGTGAGTAGGGGGTTGCACAGGTCCAGACCCACCCTCTCAACATCCTCTCCTGGATCCAGCAGCATGGTGGGGTCCAAGACAGCTGGGGGAAGTTCTGTTGCAGTGAATGGCCAGACCAAGCTTCGATGCAAGGGATGCCCTTTCTGCGCTTCACGGCACGTGTTTGCTAGATGGCCATTGACCCTACGAGAGGGTTCATCCACCCTTTGACAGTTCTTGTTTTTCATCCTGCAGGGTGTACTGGGTTACATGGTACAAGTAGCACTCAGACGAGTGACCTGACCATTAATATTATATATTAATGTGCGAGGGATAGAGTAGGAAGGATTAAAATTGGTGGGGTGCCATTAATAGCCAGGGAAAATGTCATGGCAATGTTCAGACAGGTCAGACTAGAGGATTAAAGTACTGAGGTTATGCTGGTAGAACTGAGGAATAAGAAAGGATGACCACTTTAATGAGAATATATTATAGTCAGTGGCATTTAGAGGAGCAATTTTGTACAGCGATAGCAAAATGTTGCAAGGAAAATATGGCTGTGATTGTGGGTGATTTTAACATACCACATATTGACCAGGATGCACGTGCTATAAAAGGGCTGGATAGGATAGAGTTTGTCAAATTTATTCATATAAGTTTTCTTAATCAATATATAGAGGTCCTAATAAGAAACAGTGTGATACTGGATCTCCTATAAGGAAATGAGATAGGGCGGGTGACAGAAATGTATGTAGAACAGTTTGGATCTGCTGATCATCATTCCATTTCTTTCAAGATCATTATGAAGAAGCTTAGGTCTGGTACTTGGGTTGAGATTTTAAATTGGAGAAAAACCGATTGTAACGACACCAGAAAGGATCTGGGAAGTATTAATCGGGATAGGTTGATTTCTGGTAAAGGCACGCTTGGTAAGTGGAAGGCCTACAAAAGTGAAATTCTGAGAGTACAGGGTTTGTATGTTCCTGTTAGAATAAAAGGCAAAGCTAACAGGTTTATGGAACCTTGGTTTTTGAAAGATATTGAGCTTATGCTTAGAAAGAAAAAGGGGGTGCACAGCAGGCATAACGGCAAGGAACAAATGAGGTACTTGAGAAATATAAGAAATGTAAGAGAACACTTAAGAGGAGAATCAGGAGGGCTAAAAGAAGGCATAAGGTTGCTATAGCAGACAAAGTGAAAGATATTGCCAAGGACTTCTACAGTTATACCTTGAAGAAAAGGATAACAAGACCCCAAATCGGTTGTCTTGAAGATCAGCCTGGTCATCTATACATGGGGTTGAAATAGACAGGAAAGACCTAAATGGCTTGTTTGCATCTCTACTTACTCAGAAGATGAACACAAATTCTATAGAAGAGGGGAATCAGCAGTGAAGTCATCAATATATATGGATCATGGAACAGAAGGTACTTGCTATCTTGGGGCAAATTAAGGTGGATAAATCCCCAAGGCTGACAGGGAGCCCACCTGAACCTTTTGGGAGGCTAGTGCAAAACATTACAGGGGCCCAAGCAGAGATATTTATAGTGCATTTGCCATGGTTGTTGTGTCAGAGGATTAGAGGATAGATTATGGTGTCCTCTTATTTAAAAAAGGCTCCACGAATAAGTTAGGAAATTAGAGGCCGGTGAGCCTGTAGTCAGTGGTGGGTAAATTTTTGGAAGGTATTCGAAGAGACCAGATATATAAATATTTGGATAGACAGGGCCTGATTTGGGATAATAAGTATGGCTTAGTATGTGGTAAGTAATGCTGACCAATCTTATAGTTTTTTTGAGGAGGTTGCAAGAAAGTTGAAGAAATAGATGGAGTGGATGTTGTCTACATGGACTTTAGCAAGGCCTTTGACAAGGGCTGTCGTGGGAGGCTGGTCAAGAAGATTCAGCTGCATGTTATTCAGAATGAGGTAGTTAATTGGATTTGACCTTGCCTTCATGGAAGAAGCCAGAGAGAGATAGTAGGTAGTAGCCTCTCTGACTGGAGATCTGTGAATAGTGATGTGCCACAGGGATGGTGCTGGCGCTGTTGCTGTGTGTCATCTATATCAAGAACACAGATGATAATGTGGTAATTTGGATTAGCATTTTGCGGGATTGGGGGTGTAGTGCACAGCAAAGAAGGCTATGAAAGCTTGCAGTATGATCTGTGCTAACGGGAAAAATGGGCTGAAAATGGAATATGGAATTGAATGCAGAGAGGTGCAATGTGTTGCACTTTAGAAGGACAAACCAGGGTAGGACTTTTACAGTAAACAGTTGGGTACTAAGGAATGCGATAGAACAGAGGGATCTGGGAATACAGATCCATAATTCCATGAGTATGGCATCACAGGTAGATAGAGTCATAAAGACAGCTTTTGGCTCATTGGGCTTTATAATTACAGTACAGAAGTTGGGATGTTATATTGAATATTGTGTGCAGCTCTGGTTATCTACCTACAGGAAAACTATCAATAAAGTTGAAAGAGTAAGAGAAAATTTATAAAGATGTTGCTGAGACCTGAGGACTGAGATATAGAGAGGTTGAATAGGTTAGGTTTATTCCTTGGAGCGCAGGAGATAGATAAAAGATTTGACAGAAGTATACAAAATGATGTAGGGAGTAGATAGTATAAATGCAAAACCAGACTTTTTCCACTGAGGTTGGGTGAAACTAGAACTAGCGTACACAGGTTAAGGGTGAAAGGTGAAATATTTAAGGGGAACATGAAGGGGAACTTCTTCACTCAGAGGATGGTAACACTGTGGAATAAACTGCCAGTAGAAGTGGTGGATGTGGGTTCAATTTCAACACTTAAGAGAAATTTGGATAAGTACATGGATGGGAGGGTTACAGAGGACTATGGTTCAGGTACAGGTCGATGGGACTAGGCAGAATAATAGTGCAGCATGAACTAGATGGGTCAAAGGGCCTGTTTCTGTGCTGTAGAGCTCTATGTCTCTATGTTTCAGGATCCATTGAGAACTCCGCTGGAATTATTCAAGATCATTTCATTTAACATCCTGCAACTGACTAGAAGGTGCTTTTGGCTATATGGATTATACTGAAACATGAGGAACAAAGGGTTTGTTTCTGCAGTACTGATTCTTCTACTTCCCAGTTGCTGAAAAACCTGCAATGTATATCAAGTATTTGTGGATTTTTTTCCTAATTTTTGAAGAAGCAGAACTGAAACCAAATCACATAATAATTCATTGGGTAGGTAAAATATCACCATGTGTTTTGAAAAGTTACTTTTCTTCTTTAAGGTTAGATGTTCCTGGTGAGGAGTCGTTGCCCCTTTGCCATTATCAAACCAACCATCCAACGCATTATTTATACACACCTTGCTCGGCCCTTGAAGGTCACTTCGGGTATATTTTTGTTTCTGACATCAAATCTAGCAAAGTATGCAGTCCTGTCCTGTACGGATTTGTCTTCAGCTCCAAGTTTCATGCCAAATCCAACATCGAATTTGGGAATCTGAACATCTGCTGTAAGACTGTGCTTGTTGGGGTTGTACTTAATTTCAGCAGCTAACTCAGTAGCTTCACTGCCTGTTAAATGATAACGATTTATAATGATCACAGTGCAAATTAACTCACACACTTAAAAACAACAAGGGAGAATAACTAATGATAAATGAAATTACTCATCAGAGGAAATTATGATACGCAGGGCCACTTTATCTGGAATTCTGTTGTATATGTCTCCTCTTTAACTGCCATTGTTTTTTTAATGAACAGGAAACCAAGGCAGGCTTACAACCATGCTCTTGCAGTATTTGTTGATATTACTTTAATGTAAATAATTATATGACTGATAAGATGACGAATAAAACCGTTTATGTGTAAGGGGTTTCTTCTTTTATGTTACTGCTAAGGCTAATAAAAATGGCTTCTTTGTTATGTTAACTGCTGAGAAATTTCTCTCTAGCAGCTTTTTTGGGTTAATTACTGATAAGAGAATTGTATTCATCTGTTAACCAACTGGGATAGATGATATTCTTGCTATTGTTTCACGGGCTTTGGGGGAGAAGGCACGATGGGGACAGAGAGAGGATACATGATGCTGTAAACTGGACGGCGGAACGGACCCCAAGGCCCAGGGTCTTCGGCGAGGAGAGGAGACGAAGGTAGACTCATGCGGAGCGTCTGGTCGACCACCGTGGTTGGTCCCAGGCGGCGGGTCGAGGTGGTCGGAGGGGATCGAATGGTGGAAAGAAGACTCCATTAATTGAGCTCCAATGGTTGTGCACGAAGTGATTGAATTCTGATAAGTTTGGCGCCTTTTACCTTCCTTTTATATTTTATCTCTATTAATTACATAGTTCCAGTAAGATCTACAAAGCGTAATCATTTAATTGCATTTCGCATATGGTGTATTGTCTGTTATTTGGCAGGGTGGGGTACATCACACAGCATCCACACAAACTTGATTACCCAGTTTGGTGGGGCCGAAGGCTGCTCCTCCTAGACGAAAGTGAGCTGAGCGAGCCTGAGGCTTACCAGGGGGCTACATAAGCTTAATGAAATTAATTTTATATTTTCAAGTCCTTCAACTACATGCCTAATTCAACACTCATGATTAAATCAAACAAATGTTCTCTCACCAGTGCAGGGAAGGGCAGCTACAAAATACCATTGGCCAAGAACGCTGCAGTAAATTCATAGAGTCATGGCTGGACATCACTATGAACCTGCCCGCTGGGCCGCTGGTCATTGCATGGCAGTTATGTCAATGCTGACATCAGAGATAGGATTACAGAAGACTTGTTTTAATGTTGCTGGTAGGTGACTGCCAAAGAAGTGTAGGAACAGGACTAATCAATGAAGAATGTTGTTGCAATGGCCTGATTTTAATTTTTGGTGTCTTCAGTCACCCAAATCATCCTCATCAGTTAGCAGATGTTTTGAAAGAGAGGATAAGTTGCAGGTAAAATTTTATCCCACTGACAATATGATTTTTACTTGTTTACCATGACACAAAAAGAGACCATTCATCCCATCAAATTTATGTGGGCTCCCAAATGACAATTCCATCAATCCTATTCCACGTCCTATTTCCATGTAGCCTTTAAACTTATTCTCTTCACATGGCTCTTTTGTCACATTTTTACATCAGCAAATTAATCTACCAGTATGACTTCGAGCTGTGAAATGAAAGCAGAGCACCTCTGGAAAACCCTTGGAATTGAATTTAGGAGCCGAGAGGTAATGTTACAGCTATATCGGACTATGGTGAGACCTCACTTGGAGTACTGTGCTCAGTTCTGGTCGCCTCACTACAGGAAGGATGTGGAAGCCATAGAAAGGGTGCAGAGGAGGTTTACAACAATGTTGCCTGGATTGGGGAGCATGCCTTATGAGAAAAGGTTGAGTGAACTTGGCCTTTTCTCCTTGGAGCAACAGAAGATGAGAGGTGACGTGATGGAGGTGTATAAGATGATGAGAGGCATTGATCATTGATTCAGAGGCTTTTTCCCAGGGCTGAAATGGTTGCCACAAGAGGACACAGGTTTAAGGTGCTGGGGAGTAGGTACAAAGGAGATGTCAGGGGTAAGTTTTTCACTCAGAGAGTGGTGAGTGCAGGGAATGGGCTGCCGGCAACGGTGGTGGAGGGGGATACGATAGGGTCTTTTAAGAGACTTTTGGATAGGTACATGGAGATTAGAAAAATAGAGGGCTATAGGTAAGCCTAGTAATTTCTAAGGTAGGGACATGTTTGGCACAACTTTGTGGGCCGAAGGGCTTGTATTGTGCTGTAGGTTTTCTATGTTTCTATGTCATGCGAGAATGTGTAAAATACACATCCACAGTACCCAAAGTCAGGATTAAGTCCATGTCTCTGGAGCCATTGGGGAGCAACACTGACAGCTATGCCACCTTAGGTTCCTAACGTGTGAACCACTAAGTGGAAGGTAAGTTTTTATAGGAGAATATCTTCCTTGACCCTGCTTTCCAACACTACGGGTCTATGTTTGGGAAAAATATTGCCAAGCCCAAAGTTCTGCTTCTCAGATCCCAGCCTTTGCCCTGCTTCCTTCACTTTACCCTAGTTTTGTTGGACTTTTGAGGTGAATGGATCAGCATATTAGTAGAAGGTTGTAATTCAATAAATTGTACAAAACCATGTAGTCCACACACCTTCGACCTCGACTGCAAACTTAAGAGACTGTTCCAAATCCTCTTCAATTTTCTTCGACCCATATGTTAGTGATGCAGAGTAGGCTGTAACTGCGCCTGTAGGTTCGATTGTAATCACAGATCTAGACATGAGTAAAGAATAAGGCATGAATAAATAGAAATCACTGGACCTCTCCTTTCCAATAATAATTATTCAAAGATCTGATTTTAAAAATATATTTTAAACTGGAAGGAAAAATATTTTCTGATTAGAATTAAAATGGTCTATTATTGTCACATGTACTGGGGTACATTGAAAAACTTGTCTTGCATAGTGTTCATATAGATTAATTCATTATGGAACAATTCAAAACTCTTATAATGACAAGGTAAAAAGTATCCTTGAACCTGATGGTGAATGCTTTCAGGCTTTTGTACCTTTTGTCTGATGGAAAGGGGTAGAAGAAAGACATTTGGGGCTGGATAAGTACTTCAAATAATTTCGTTGCTTTAGGTGAGGCAGTGAGAAGTGTAGACATAGTCCATCAAGGGGAGGCTGGTTACCATGAAGACCTGAGGTGCGTCCACTACTGACTGCAGTTTCCTGTGCTCAAAGGCAAAGTGGTTGCTACACTAATGCATGATGTGTTCAGATAGGGTGCTTTCTATTATGCATTGATAAAAAATTGTAAGGGTGAAAGGCAACATGACAAATTTCTTTAGTCTTCTGAGGAAGGAGAGACACCAGTGCGCTTTCTTGGCTGTGGTGTCTACATGGTTGGACCAAGGCAGGTTTTTGGTGGAGTTCACTGCTAAGAACCTGAAGCTAACAAGCCTCTCCATCTTAGCACCATTGCTAGAAATAGAAGCATATGTACAGCCCGGTTTCCTTTAGTCAATAACCAGCCCTTTTATTTTGTTGACATTGAGGGAAAGGTTGTTGGCATGGCACCATACCACCCGGCTCTCTGTCTCCTACCTCTATTCTGACTCATTGTTAATTGAGATACAGCCCACTACCCGCAAACTTGTAGGTGGAGTTAGGGCAGAATCTGGCATGCAGTTTTGCGTGTATCCTTGTAGGGATGCATCCTTGTAGGCCAGCAAGACTGAGGATAATTATAGCAAAAGTGTTGTTGTTTATCCTTTCTGATCAGGAAGCCAAGGATCCAGTGGAGTTGATTCAGAATTAAGTCAATATATGAAATTTATTATAGTGGTTGTTACTGATATACACTAAAGTGATAAAGAAACAAAATACCATAGGTAATAGATTTTGGCAAATATAATGCTGAACATCGTGATAATACTCAGCAGGTAGGGTGTCATCTAAGTAAGTGGTTTCCAGCCTGAGGTCCACGGACCCTTTGATTAATGGTATTGACCCATGGCATAAAAACAGGTTGGTACACCAGATCTAACTCCTCCTGGTCCTCCTACTGTCCTCATACCAGAGATAATTTACAACTTGCATGTCTCTGACAGGTGGAATAAAGTGGGAACACTAAGGGGAAGCACAAATGGTGATGGGGGGAAATGTGCAGACCCCACACAGCCAACTCCAGGGTTGTTGGAGCTGTGAGGAATAAGCACTACCTGCTGTTCATTGTGCAGCAATGCTGCCACTTGCTGGGTTACTGGATGCATTGAAGTTATCTTGAAATAATTAGCAAGATAAATCACTAAATTGACTGAAAGCTATCCTAGCATTTGTCTTAGAGCAATAACTGGAAATCAGGAAATGTAGAAAACAGCTTCTGTTTCACTATAGTCTCATTAAGACAAAATACTGACCTTCTTTCTTGAGTTAGTGGATAACTTGGTGTACTGTCCATTGAGCTTGATGTTATACATATGTTTTCTCCTGCCATCCAAGATGTGCATTGTTTCAGTTCGTTCTCCATGTTGGATGGGACCTCCTCAATTTTTGTACTCTGTATTAGAGACACTTTATAGCTGTAAATGAAGAGAAAGATCAGATCAAAATACATGGTCATGAATGGGTTTACAAGCATCTTAAAACTTTGAAAATTTCTTGTACTTACCCATAACTGAAGAACTGGACTGGTTTTTTGGGTGCTGGAATGTTGAGTTTTATCTGATTAGAAGTCATGCTGACCTGAGCTTCAATGCCAGATTCAAAATACAGATTGCAATTCAGCTGTATTCCATTTCTAGAAAACTTTGGTGCATTAATACCCAGGTTGATCATGACCTCTGTTGCAATTTCAGGCTTAAACAAACCACTGATCTGCAACGGAAGAAATATTTATTTTTGTTTGCTAAGTTCACAAATCAGTGAACAATCGTTCTAATGTGTTTACCTAAGATTATGCACATGAAAGTGCAAGATGAAGACCATTCAATACTCAGTTTCAATTTAATTCAACTATTTTTTATAATTTATGATGACTTGTTGCATGTCCTTAAAGGGACTGATGCTGGAATGAGTTCCAGATCCCAAATATAACTGCTCAATTGAATCCCTACCTCAGCCACTCTGTTGCTAAACTGCATCCAGACTTATTTTTAAACACTACAAAAAAGGTCAAATGCCAATTTTGAAAAAATGAGTTAAATATTACCTTGTTTTTTTCAAATTTCAGCCCTGCTTTAACACCAGGTGTAGTTGTACCAGAAATAGACAGCTTAAGAGGGAGACCAGCTCCGGTGGGAAAGTTAAACTGGCTGTCCAAAAAGATGTAGTGAGCAAACAGGTTGCCACCTAATCCATTCAGGAGAATTGACTTGACCTACAAATGTAAAGAATAATAGGCATTAAAATCAATGTGCCAAATATTCCTCAAGTATAAAGGTAATTCATAACTTTAATATTCCTGTGAATATTGTCACTCTCTAGCAAGTATTTTCTTTATATTTTTCACACAAGAAATACAATAACTAGATCTATACAACATGCATAAATATGAGTAATGTTCATGCCCAAGATGTCAGACAATGAAAATTTCCAACAAGAGAGAATATCATTCACTATCTATGGTTATTCAGTGGATTTACCATTAGTGCATTCACTGCAATCAACATCTCAATGACCAGTACTGAAATGGACTAGGCTCTGTAGCAAATAACTTTCTTCAAGATATGCTACAGCCTTTCCACTCTAAGGCACAGGTTACGATGATAATGGAATAATTTTCACATGCCTGGACGAGCATCTGAAGATTTCTCACGAAACTCGACACCATTCAGTTAAAGCATCTCACTTGCTTGCTGCCCCATCCACCACCCTTAAAATTCATCCTCTTCACCATTTCCATATTGTGCAACATCTACAAAATGTACTACAGTTACTTGCATAGGCTACTCTGACATCATTTCCTAAAACCTCAGTTTCTGCGACCAAGATCAGGAAGTGCTACTTACAAATTACCTTTTGTCCTGACTTGAAAACAAGTTGATAGTTTTTTCATTACCATTGGGTCTGAATCATGGAACTCCCTACCTAACAGCTTCATATGTTATGTATGTGCTTCATAGCATTTAAGGAGATAATTATCTACAAACGTTTGTAAAATCATCAGATAATGTCTCATGATCACAAGAATATTTATGTCAGCTAAATGTAACCAATTATGTAGTCTTTCTCTACAAAAAATATCATGGCACCAGAGAAACAATTCATTTTGATATTTGAATTCGTGTTTAAATTATTACATTTTTACTTGTTATTTGATGTTCTATACCTGTGCTGGAAGGCTTTGGAGTAGTTGGAAACCTTTTGACATCATTTCCTCAAGCAACTTGAAATCACTGCCTTTAACATATCCTAGTTCATTTCCATAGACTCTCAAGAAAGCCTCTACTTCTGGTGTTTGTTGTTCAATTTTCTTCCACATATTCTGAAAATTCAGCTTGAGTTCCTTCATCAGATTCTAACAAAGAACAAAAGCATTAAGTAAGGTTGTGATTTGACATAGCCTGCTTGAACAGAAACATTCTAGTACAAATTAAACTATTTTTCAAATACATACATTCTTTGAATGTTCATCATCTCTATTGACTCCAAACCATTTGAATAGCACTTCTGATACTCCCTCTGGAACTTTACCATCCACCCAGTATAGTGCCTTCATTGCACTGTCTGGAAAAAATCCTTCAGGTCCAAATATTGCGCTGAGAGATGGTTCAAGTCCATTGCCTTCCAAGCCGATCTGTATAAAATAATAATATTGTTTAATTCTAATGTATCTATTATAACTTGTAAATTATTATTTACAAAGTAGGCTTTCATAAAGTTCCTATCTTAACAATCTCACATAATTAGTTAATGTTATGCTGTTGAAGTTCACATTGATCATTCTGACCATTTTCTGGTTTTGAGTTAATGTTCCTCCTGTTAGCAATTTTAATTCTCTGCAGAGATGCAGATCTTGTTAAGTGCAAGTACGTAGGAGATGCTGGAAGTTGAAGATGGGATGCAGAGTTGGCTACTATTCCCTGGCCCATATGTATTCTCAGTGTAAGATTAAGGGAGGTTCTAAAAGGTTAGCGGAGTTCACGATTGCAGCAGCCATGTAAAACTATGAAGAGCAGAAGAGGTTGTCAAGGGATTAAGGGATTGCTGCTGCATTTTCTGAGTTTTCAAGCAGTTTCGACCTATTGGAGTAGGTAGGTCTGCCAAGTCTTGGAATGCACATGTCAAGTTTGTTTCCTGCTTGTATAACCTGAGCCCAACTGTCCTGTCAAAAGTCCACCAATCTTTTCTTGGCTCTCCTTCCTGCCCCCCTAGATGTAGTTGCTGATGGTGGTGACTGAGGGGAGTTAATATTAAGAAAACTTTCTTATTCTAGCTCCAGCAGTCCTTTATATAAAGCACTCAAAAGGTTATCCTTTAAAGAGATTCAGCCTTGTTTTCAACTGACATGCAAACTGGTCTTATCAAAGGGGCAGGCGCTAATCAGCCTTCAGTTAATAGAAATTTGATTACTTTTGCTCTACTTGTTCACAAGAAAGGAAGTCACCTGTAGTGCTTTCATGTTTACTTCGGGCTTGAATCTTGTTGAGATTTTATTCCTGACTTTAAAAATGGAAGCTGTATAGTTGGGAATTTCAGAGTGATCAGCAACTGAGTCGTTGGGGTAACATATATAATTCTCAAACCTACATATTTTAAAATGTTAGTGACAAGTTGATACATCTTGAACTTTGCTTAGTGCCGTAGTATATTTCAAGAGCAATCACATTGTAGGCGCCACGTATTGCTTTGTATTCTGTGTTGCACATTTATTACGTTTACTATGGTAATTAGCATATTAGTGAGGGTGTGGTAAAAGCAAAGGGAATTAGAATTAATTGCTTATTTCATGGTAGTTTGTTGCTTGGGATTGGTGGAGGTCATACCTTTGCTTAGTATCATTCCAAGATTGTATGTTTGCTAATGGCTAGTAAATGATCAAATAAAGGGTTCAACTCTTTGGAACAATTATTTCATTGAAGCTGAGGGTACATCATGCAATTATATCAACCCCATGGTAGTCGCAACTAGTGGCAATTATTTTGTTTTGATTTTGAATTAATCTTGCTGCTGTAAACATTTTGATAAAAACATATGTATACCTACCTCAAACAGGTCCACAGACCGGCCAAAAACATTCAAAGTGGTCTCTAACATTATGGCTCTTGGCACGTAAGTGTTTGGGTCAAAAATTACATTACTTTGCAATCCTCCTTCCAGAATATTAGGTGTTCTTAAAAAGTTAATTTTCTTATATATTTGATAGTTTCTAGAATATCTTCTGAAATCCTTGGGTGCTGGAAGTATTGTCTCTTTTAATGCATCTGCCAATTTGTTTTTTAGCCTGTTGGAAAAAAAATACCAAAGCTGGTTCAGTTACACAGGAGGAACAGTGTTACATTAGGGAGTACCTTCAATTATTATTTTGTAACACATGCATAAATTCCAGTCATTCCAGGTCCCAGTTAGAAGTAAGGTCAAGAAATAAAATAATACTGTTTCATATGCCAATGCCCTATTAGCATCGAATGCAAATGGAACCAATACTGTTAATGGTTTGGGTTATTAAGGCTATGCTCACACGAATAACTTAATTACTGATCGTGAAAATTGAAGGTGAAAATTTGAAATTGACTTACTCTTGTAATGTGGGATCCTTAGATATCAGAATGTTACTAAGATGAGTGGAAACAAAGCTTTTTACTTGTTCATTTTCAATCTTTGAGAGACTTTTAATTATTTTTCTTAGTTGTCTATATGTTGGTTTCTTCATGATAAGAAGGTAGGCCCCCAGTCTTTTCAGGACAGGTGAAGTGTTATCTGTATATACCTCGAGAAGTTCAGTGCGAATCTGAAAGTTAAATTATTAACAAATGAAGTATCATTCCCTTTTCCTAGAATATCTCTGGAATCCTTGTGAATCATACAACTGAAGCTGTACATAAGAATGTGAACAAAGTAGTGAAACTTAATGGAGTGGTTATATTGAGGGGAACTTTACAGTTGGGGGGAAACTGGATAGTGGATGGAGCAAAATGGGTAATGGTAAAAAGTATCTGTCAAGTAGGAAGAGTGTATAGAAACATTAGATTGTATCTCCAATTAAAGCTTGAGCAAGGAAAATAGAAAAAGTCAAAATTGAAGGATCTTTATCTGATTTTATACAACATTCATAGCAAGACAACTAAAAGCACAAATAGAAATAAGTGAGTATGATCTAACAACTATTTACGAGGATGTGATATAGGAAAACGACCAAGGTTGAAAAGTAAATATTCAGAAGACATAGATAAAATGGCAAAGGGAGTATAATAATTTCTGATGTTGGAGAATGAGATAAATCATCTTCAGTCAGAAAATTCAGGTAAAATCAGTTTGAGTTAATCTAAGAAATGGCTGATGGCAAAAATATTGGAAGCTGTATTTAGACCCCTAATTTGTAATGAGATGCTAGAAAATACAGGAGGATATCAAAAAATTAATACAATAATCATGGGGAGGGGGATTTAATTTCCATATAAATGAAACATCTATTTTCATCCAAAGAACGAGGGATAGATCTATATGAAAACTATGGTCACCATCGTCCATGTCGGATATGGTACCTAGACAGACAGATAAGTGAACTGGGTGAACCATGGAATGTGTGAAAGAAGGTTTGCAAAAGTCAGTGTGTTGTGGACCGAAGGGGAACAGGACTTCCAGATGTGTAATAGATGATCTGAGTTAAGGGACTTATGCAGATAATAATAATCATTATACTGATTGAAATGATATGAAACCATGAAGTTAAATTTGAATATATCTAACTGTGCCTGTCAATGAATCAAAGTTCAGGAACTGCACCACCTGGACTCTGTTCAGGGTAGCTAATCAAGAGCAGTCAAGGATGAGCACCCTTCACCATTTTAAACTCCCCAATTGTGGATGTACTTTTTCCCCTATTACTTTTGAATTGTTCTCCAAGTTATCTATTAAACATTGATGTGACATAATCACAATTGGTTTGTTAGATTAATCCAGCACTATGACCTTCTTAATAAAAAAAAGCAGTAGAGGTATCTTCACCATATTCCCAAGAGTCAGTACCTCATCAGTTAAGGTCATTTGTCTGAAAGCTTGAACAGCAGCTTGCTGAACGGAGGGGGAAGCTGTACCGCTTTTAATACATCTTAACAGCGCTGTTCTAATTTCAGGAGCTGCACTCTCCATTGCTTGTCCCATGTTTCCCAGTGCCTGAACATAAAAACAAAGGTCAGAAATACAATACTATTCAATCTACTTAAAAATGTTAGGTTGTTCTATGTTTGTTCTGTGCTAAATGCCTTACCTTTAGAGTAAGGTAGACTGTGTTTTCATTGCCAGAGCACTCACTTCCGATTATGGACATTAAGTAATCCGCAACTTCCTTTACCTCTGGCACATTTTGCTTCCTTTCATTGTAAAACCTAATAGAATCGTTAGCTTAAAGTTAGTTCCATCTATAAACACGTATTATGACATGTATCATGAGGGTAGTGCAGGAGGTAATAATTAGTTTACATTTTTATTATCCATAGTAACTATATACTGAACAGTGAAATTACATGGTTCTTGTTATGGAAAAGCTTTATATAAAATAGATGTTTTATTAACCATGACAACATATGCTTACCTCCTCACTGTGTGACTCAGGGCATAAAACATACCCCGTGTTTGCCGAACTTTTGCCATATTAAGGATGGACCGAATTCTATCTTCAGATGGTGAAGCCATGAGTCCCACAGAGTACGTAACTGCATCTGCCAGCAATTCGGGGACATTTTTGCTTTGAAGCATTTGTATTATTGCTCCAAAACACTCTGGGGTACCACACTGGAGAAGTGCTTGAAAAGTGAGGGTTCTGTTAAAATGAAAAAGTATGGTTTGAAACCAGTAATTTAGGTGATTATTATTTACTAACATTAACAAGTGGGCCATTTTCTGCCAAGAAATAAAGATCATTCGTTGTTAAATACAGAATCAACCAGAAACTAGAACAACAAAGAAAATTTTGGGAGGAATTCAGCAAGTCAGATTGCATGGGGGGGTGGGGGGGGGGAGAGACAAACAGTAGATGTTTTGGACTGAAACCCGTGGTTCTTGCCCAACATATTGACTGTTTGTTTGCCTCCATAGGTGCTTCCTGACCTGTTGATTTATTCCAGCATTTTGTGCATTGCTTTGGATTTGCAGCATCTGCAGAATTTCTTGTATTTATCAAATAGAAACTTGTCCTCATGATGTCAACAAAGATTTAAAATGTAGTCAGTGCCAGTCAGAACATCTTGTGGAGCTTGACATCATGAGAACCTTTGGCAGGTGGTAAATGGACATGAAATTTAAAAAAAAGTGAGTGGTACCAGTCAGGACTAAATGTGGTGCTTGAGATCATTGGGTCATTAAGCAGTTAGCAATGGCCAGTATAATGAAGTTAGGTTCATTGTCAGAGTGGCCATTGGTGTAGTCCAGTGTTAGAGCAGACAGCTTAAGGCTTTGGCTCAAGAGACTTCAGCAAGAAGAGGCAGAAGGCTAAGGTAAGTTTCTGGTAAGTTTCATTCTTTCTCACTGTGTAATTAAAGCAGTGGGAATGCAGACAGGCCAGTAGAATGCTATTCTTGTGGAACGTGAGAAGATTGGGAGACCTCCTGTGTCCCTGACAACTACACCTGCAAGAAGTGCACCTTACAGACCACGTTAGGAAACTGGAGCTGGAGCTGGATGAATTCCAGATTATTCGAGAGGCTGAGGGGTTGACTGCCAGGAGATAAAGGGAGGTAGTTATACTTAAAGTGCTGGACACAGGTAGATGGGTGACCATCAGGAGAAGGAAAGGGTATAGACAGCCAATGCAGGCTACCCTGTGGCTGTCCCCTTCAATAATAATTCTATTGTTTTTGATACTGTTGGTAGGAACAACCTAGCAGAGGATAGCCATAGCAGTCAGGTCTTTGCAATGAGTCTGCCTCTGTGACTCAGAAAGTAAGGGGTGGGGGGAAAAGGGGTGAGCTGTAGTTATAGGGGATTCATTAGTCAGGAAAACAGACAGGAGGTTCTGTTTATGAGAACGAGATTCCCAGTTGGTATGTTGCCTCCCAGGAGCCAGAGTCAGGGACATCATGTATGAAATCCATAGCATTCTTAAGGGGAAGGGTGAACAGCCAGAGGTCATGGTCCATTTCAGTACCAATGACATAGGCAGAAAAAGTGACAAGGTTCTGCAAGATGAGTTCAGGGAGTTAGGTGCTAAGTTAGAGACAAGGCCTCCAAGGTTATGATCTAAGGATTGCTACTGTGCCATGTACAAGTGAGGCCAGAATTAGGAAGATAATACAGTTTAACACATGGCTCAGGAGATGGTGCAGGAGGGAAAGTTTGCTTCCAGGGAAGGTGGGATCTGTAAAATGGGAAAGTTTTCACCTGAACTGCAGGTGCACTAAAATTCTTGTGGGAAGGTTTGCTAGGGTGCTTAGACTAGATTTGCAGGGGACTGGCAACCAGAGTGCCTGGGCAGACAGTGGAGTGGTTGTGGGGATAGAAATGTTAAGCCTACATACAAAAACAGGCATTGAAATGTTGAGCACGGTGGGAATAATGTTCTATTTCAAAGCAGGGAGTATTGCAGGTAAGGCAGATGATCTTAGAGCATGGATCAGCACATGGAATTATGACACTGTTAGCATTAGTGAGACTTGGTTGCAGGAGGGGTGGGACTGGCAGCTCAGTGTACTGGGGTTCCATCTACAATTTTTACACATAGATGTTAATGCTAAATAGTTATATATGGAATGTCAGAATGTACTCAGACAATTATGATAGGTAAGTTACAAAGATATCAAGAATTAGTGCTATTAGTTTGGCCAGACAATGTTGATTAAACATTGTCCAGCTTTGCTGAACTCACAGGATGGTGTCATTACTCCAGACAAAATATTGTTTCTTTATTCAGGTCAACTGCTTATCTCTCCTTTGACTGTATGTACACCTTAATAGTTTTGAATGTTTTAAGAAACCTCTGATCTTTCTTGTCGGGAAGCATTGCCGTACAGCAAATATCCATATTAAAATATTAATAATTCATCATTAACAGCAATACTGTTATAAATGCATTTAAATTATGAATGAAAAGTTGGTAATTATTTGTCTCAACGATTATATGCAGAATTAGTAGTTGATCCTACCAAAACACAGAAAGTTCAGAGTCGTGGTAAGATCAGCTACTATTTCTGCATGTAATCACGGTATCCCTTTTAACAACCTCCACCATGAAACAGGGCTATGGAACATGCATCCACAGATTTGGATTACCTGGGTTTTTCCATTTGAAGTAGGTCAGGCAGAGCTGTTTCAAGAGTTTTGCCATCTACCTTCCTTAGTTCAGCCACCAACGTTTGGAATAAATTAGCCCTTTGTTGACGTTGATCATCCTCTGAGATCCTGGCCAGTTTCTGTAACACTAACAGTACAGAATCTGCACTCTGTACTCTATCCTCAACATGTTCCATAGTCAATTCTTTCTTGATGGTTGATTCATCTGCAAAAAAAAAATCATCATTAAAGACTCTTGCCATCCAGGACATCTCCTTTTCTCTTTACTGCCATCAGGGATGAAATACAGGAGCCTGAGGAACCACACTCATCATCCTGGCTTCTTCTCCTCTGCTCTCAGATTTATAAACAATCCATGACCCCATGAATGCTACCACTATTCTCCTTTTGCACAATTTATCTATCTATCTATCTTTCTGCAACACACATAAAATGCAGGAGGAACTTAGCAGGCCAGGCAGCATCTATAGAAATGAATAAACAATCAATGTTTTGGGCCGAGATCCTTCATCAGGACTGGAAAGGAAGGGGGAAGATGCCAGAATAAAACTGTGCGGGCAGGGGAAGAAAGTAAAGCTAGAAGGTGATAGGTGAAGCCTGGTGGGTGGGGAGGGAGGATGAAGAAGTTGAGAGGTAATGGGTGGAAAAGGCAAAAGGATGGCGAAGAAGGAATCTGATAGGTGAGGAGATTAGACTTTGAGAGGAAGGGAAGCAGGAGGGGAAATGGGGGAGGTGATAGGCATGTGAGGAGAAGAGGTAAGAGGTGAGTGTGCAGAATAGAAGAAGAGGTAAAGGAAGGTCGGAGACTACCTAGACAGAATATGAGTTGTTTGCGGCCCTGAATAGAAGGAATGGAGGATTTCTGTCCCTTCAAACAACAGAAATTCTATACCTGCCCATTCACCTTCTCAATCACTTCCATTTAGGGCTGTAAATAATCTGTTCTGGTGAGTCAGCACTTCACCTGTGAATCTTTTGGCTTTGTCTATTGCATACAGTGCTCCCGATGCGACCTCCTTTACACTGGAAAACTTGGGGACTACTTTGTCAAATACCTCTGCTCCATCCACAAAAGGCAGTATTTCCCAGTGGCCAACCATTTAAATTCCTATCCCTGTTTCCATTCCAACTTGTTGTTCGAAGGCCTCCTCTTCTGCCATGAGGAGGCCACTCTCTGCATGGAGGAGCAACACCTCATATTTCCAATAGGTAGCCTCCAACCTGATGGCATGAACATTGAATTCTTTATGCAGTAATTTTTTCCCTCCTCCTTCCCCCTTCTTCTATTCCCCTCTCTGGCCTCTTACCTCTTCCTCTCACCTGCCTGTCACCTCTCCCCAGTGTCCCTTCTTCTTCCCTTTCTCTCTTATAGGAACTATAGAAATGGTCCACTTTCCTCTCTTATAGGAACCATAGAAAGGCTGCAGAGGAGATTTATAAGGATGTTGCCTGGACTGGGGAACATGCCTTACGAGAATAGGTCCAATGAACTTGGCCTTTTCTCCCTGGAGTGACAGAGGATGAGAGGTGACCTGATAGAGGTGTATAAGACGATGAGAGGCATTGATCATGTGGATAGTAAGGGGCTTTTTCCCAGGGCTGAAGTGGTTAACACGACAGGGCACAGTTTTAAGGTGCTTGGAAGTAGGTACAGAGGAGATGTCAGGGGTAAGTTCTTTTACACTGAGAGTGGTGAGTGCGTGGAATGGGCTGCTGGCAATGGTGGTGGAGGTGAATACAATGGGTTTTTTTAAGAGACTGCTGGACAGGTACATGGAGCTTAGAAAAAAAAAGAGGGCTATGGGTAACCCTAGATAATTTCTAAAGTAAGTACATGTTCAGCACAGCATTGTGGGCTGAAAGGCCTGTATCATGCTGTAGGTTTTCTATGTTTCTTATCAGATTCCTCCTTCTCTACCCCTTTGCCTTTTCCACCTACCATCTTCTTAATTCATCCCTCCTCCCCCACCCACTTCACTTCATCTATCACCTTCCAGCTTACCCTCCTTCCTCTCCCCTCACCTTTTTATTCTGGCATCTTCCCCTTCCTTTCCTGTCTTGATGAAAGCTCTTGGCCTGAAACGTTGACTGTTTATTTATTTCCATTGATGCTGCCTGACCTGCTGATTTCTTCCAACATTTTCTGTGTGTTGCTCTGCATTTCCAGCATCCGAAGAATCTCCTTGGCTTATCTACCTATCTTTCTATATATCTATTTGATTGTTTCTGTTATAACTTCTAATAATTTTCTTTATGTTTTGCACTGCACTGCAGCTACAAAACAATAAATTTCAAGCATGTTTGTAATACTGGACCCGATTCCAATGATTCTAATTCTAATCTAATGGTTTATGAATGATTCTTGGTCTTCATGCTGAAATAAACTCAAATTGATGACCATTTGATTTTCTTGTCATTCAGTTTACCATTGGCATTATGAGATGCCAGTGATGTTTTAATTGGAAGAGAATTATTTATGGTGGCAAGAGGCTCTCAGCTGACCAAACAGAGACCTGTCACAACATGACTGCAGAATTGGGAATGCAGCCACTGAAATGAAAATAAGCTGCCCCCCCGCCCCACCCCCCCATAGTGAGGTTAGCGAGGGGGTCAGGCTTGAGGTGGGAAGGTCTGGACATTCCTCGTGTATCAGTGGCCAGAGTACTGTACCTCTTGAACAAACAAGGGCAATATCAGAGCTTTCAGGGAGCCTGAATGATGCTGCTGTAAACCGGGCTGATTTTATCAACTGCATATCTTCTCCTTCACAGAAAACTACAAATAAGAATTATTGTTGTTTTTGTTGATGCTGTTTGTTGTTGTTACTTCTGTTGTTCTACAAACATAGTGGGTATGCTATGTTGGTGCCAGAATGTGTGGCAACACTTGTGGGCTGTCCTAATACATTCTGAAGTTGTGCTGCTGTTAATGCACACAATGTATTTCCCTGAGTATTTCATCGTACGATGAATAAATAAATGAATCTGAATCTGATACAATCTATAATCTGTAAAAAAAAATCTATTTTCACAGTCCTATATTGGAATTTACATACTAAGTTCTATGATAGCCACACAGATTCTGGAATCAAAATAATCTATATCCAAAATAATTCTTACACCAAATATGAAATATGTCTTTACATTCAAACATGTAAACTGAAAATCAAACTGTACTTCACACAGCAAAGTTAGAATGCAAAGCTAGAGACTGGTTTCATTACATTTACACTGAATAAGATTTCAAGATGTAAAACAAAGCAAAGGAATATTCTAAGCAAAATAATTATACAGCATATTTCTATTTTACATATACAGTTAAAAATTTATCTTACCACCAGCAAAGTATTGGCTGTTTGTTGTAGTTACTGCTTCCAGTTTAAGAATTTGTTTTACACGTGACAGAGATCCAAGTACATCACTAATAAAAAAAAGTCAGTTATATATTATTAATTCATGATTGATAATTCTACAAATAACATAAATTATGCAGTGTGTCCAGGAAGAAAATATCACATAACTTGATCATGGGGTGTGAACATAAACTTAATCCCCATAGTCTTACTGCAACTTGGTATGAAACTAAATCAGTAAGCTTTCTATATTCATTTTTATCATGAACAGATAGGTTGTGATGGCATTGGGTTCACTGCCCATAAAACACTAAACTCAATAGAAAGTTTAAGCCCTATCTGATGTAGTTAACTACAGATATCCTCATTATAGGGAGGTTACACTGTATCCACCTACTCTTCAAAATTTGCTTACTTCCCTATCTAGTCTCTTTGGCGAGATCAGCTTGCCAAAACCCATTGCTTGAGTGGTGATTGTCCCCTCTGTACCAAAGAGGAGACACTTCCAGCCAATGAAGTAGTTTAAACACAGTTTATTTTATTTTTAATGATACATGTTTACATTTAGACAAGTAACACACATTTAAAACTCTCAGAGAATCTCGGATTTTTATGTCAATGATTTGGATGACAGATTTGATGGCTTTATGAACAGGTTTGCGGAAAATAGGAAGATCGGTGGAGAGACTGGCAGTGTTCAGGAAGCAGGGAGTCTGCTGAAGGATTTAGACAGTGGGCAAAGAAGTGGCAGATGGAATATAGTGTAGGGAAGTGTTTAATTATGCACTTCGGTAGAAAGAATGAAGGCATAGACTATTTTCTAAACAGGGAGAAATCAGAGATGCAAAGGGTCTTGGCAACCCTCATACAGGATTCACTAAAGATTAACTTGAAAGTTGTTAGCATTCATTTTGAGAGGACTAAAATACAAAAGCTAGGATGTAATGCTGAGACTTTATAAGGCATTGGTCAGACCACACTTGGAATGTTGTGAGCAGCTTTAAGCCCGTTATCTAAGAAAGGATGTGCTGCCATTGGAGAGGTTCATCAGAATGATTCCAGGAATGAAAGGGTTAAGGAATGAGTAGCATTTGATGGCTCTGGGCCTGTACTCGCTGGAGCGTAGAAGAATAAAGGGGGATCTCATTGAAACCTATTGAGTTTTGAAAGGTCTAGATAGAATGAACGTGAAGAGGTTGTTTCCTATTGTGGGGGAGTTTAGGACCAGAGGGCACAGCCCAAGTATAGAAGGGTGTCCTTTCAGAACAGAGACGAGGACGAATTTCTTTATCCAGAAGGTGGTGAATCTGTGGACTTCATTACCACAGATGCCCATCAGCAAAACAGTTACATTCTTCCTCTTATAATGTCTCTGTCTTCCTTTTGGGGGTGGCTGGGATACTGTATGGGTCTTTGATCTATAGTGGCACTCAAACAGCAGTTCTGCACGGTGGCGTGTTCCAGTTCTTGGAGCTCGCTGACTGGCCATATTTTCGATCTATCCAGTTTCAGCCTGAAGTCGGGTGCCTTCAGGGTGTGGACTTGTGCAGCCCTGTGGACATGAATTCGTGTTGCAGTCAAGAACTGAAGGGTAGTGTGAGCCGGAATATTGAAGTCAGCAATTGCGAATGTCAGAGGCCTCTGCACTCAGTGATCTCTCTCTCTCTCTTTCTGTCTTGATGATGAGTGAGAGTTTGCTGCCAATTTTTGAGGCAGGAAACTTGAAGTAAAAAGCAACACTTCCGACTGACTGTAAAATCGAAACAACAGCTGTTTGTCTCTCCCTCACTGTGGAAAGAGCCGTATCTGTCTCTCTCGTTAGTGAGAGAGAGAGAGAGAAAGAGGAATGTCAAAATATTGCTGTGAATGATTAGTTTTTGATGTACTGTAGACCATGGTCTGTCTTTGGAGCCTTTGCCTGAATGGTGGGTGGTGGGATTGCTGAAGCTTTATGCTATAAAAAGTGTGGTGAGGGTTGATGCTGGGGAGGGGATTTGGGGGCTTTTATATCTTTTTTTCTGTCATTCATTCTTTGGGTTGTTCTGTTTCGAGGATATCTGCAGACAGTAAAAATTTTGTGTTGTATATTATATACATTCACTGATATTAAATGGAACCATTGAACCACTGAATTCATTGCTTCCTTTTCTTCTGTTTTATTCTGTTCCGGTAGTAACTGCAATGGCCAAAGGATATGGCAGCTGAACAGCACTGAATGCCTTTATTCTAATGCCTGATATCTAATTAATTGTTTGTCTGCAGTAAAAACAATAAACTAATTGGGAGATTCCTTTACATTTATTGAAATTTTTGAAAAGGCATTTTAAAGGACTATCAGGTTGTCCATAATAATTGTCACAATCAGAGATTGTGTGGACAATCCAAACTGAACCTAGAGAGTAAGACTAGAATGTAATTTTAAATATCACAGATTAACATAAATACCTTTAATAAAAAAAAACTAACTGGATGGTGGGACAAATATTTTTGTGAATTAAAAGACATTTTAACAGTCTGGGAACATGCAAGCTTTCAATCAGAGCTCGGTTTTAGAGAACCAACATACTTGTAATGATTAGGCACAAAAATGTGCTCTTCATTGCAAATGGCTTCTGTTACATGTTTCTTCACACCCAACGAGTAGCTACAATATTGATTGCTAGTCAGAAGTGCTGATGTATCGAATGGCTGTGTGTAAAAATAAAAAAAGAAAAATATTGTATTATAAAATGAAATTTTAAATCACTTTATATTGCAATATAAATCACATTTCTAAGAATACTCATACTTTGATAATTTTCCTTACCAGTCCAGTAACCATGGCTATAGGACTAGTGTGGTCTCTGATAGGTGTGAATTTATTACACTGAGCAAGGTCTCTTCCAATTGTCATTTGAGTAGCAAGACTGCCTGTTCTGCTGTTCACTGTGATCCTGCTTGAGCAGTTACCATACACGGTTGCCTGGGTCACAAAAAGGGAGAATGTTTTTCATAATATTTAAAATATATTTTTAAAATTTGTATTTAGTGCAATGAAAAATTATCATAATGGTATCTAAATTCATACAGAGAAATGATGGAATGACTTCTGCATTCTCTAAACTCTAGAAGGCTAAGAAGAGATTTGAAGTATTCAAGATTGAAAGGAAACTGTTTCAGTATATAGAGAGAAACCAATTCTGCTCGTTAAGGAATAAATGACTAGCTTATATATTATACTAAGTCCTAGAAGAATAAAGAGGTAAATATCTACATGTAAAGGGTGATAGAACATTCGAACATTCATCTGAAAATAGCAAAAGGGAATCAATTATTAAATACAGAGATCTAAGATTTTTAAAAATTAATTTTAGATAGTGCTTGACATAGGACAAAGATGGCTACATGATCAGGTATGTTCACAGAGAGTGTCACTGATTGAATGTTTACTCTTATCTCACTGCTCCAAAAACTGAACTCAAAAGCTTTAGTCCCAGGCTAATCATTTTAGCTATAAGACCATAAGACCATAAGATATAGGAGCTGAAGTAGGTCATTTGGCCCATTGAGTCTGCTCCACCTTTCAATCATGGGCTGATCCAATTCTTCCAGTCATTTCCACTCCCCTGCCTTCTCTCCGTACCCGTTGATGCCTTGGCTAATCAAGAACCTATATATCTCTGCCTTAAATGCACCCAATCATTTGGCCTCCACAGCCACTCGTGGCAACAAATTCCACAGATTTACCACCTTAATACCAAAGTAATTTCTCTGCATCTCTGTTATAAATGAACATCCTTCAATCCTGAAGTCATGTCCTCTTGTCCTGGGCTCCCCTACCATGGGGAAATAACTCTGCCATATCTAATCTGTTCAGGCCTTTTAGCATTCAGAATGTTAACTGCCTATAGACGTAGTTAATGTACTATATGATAATTCCTTATTGAAACTTTATGCCAGACATTTACTATAAAATATGGGTACTGAATGAACTTTTAGAAGCTATTTTATTAAAACCACTAAAATTATAATCAACTAATTTCAATGATTCTTACCGTGTCAACGAATTGTTCATCTTCACCTGATTCCACCGGCACCAGAAGAACAGAAATGATACCTCTCTTGATGTTGAGGATGTTGGTTGGTTCATTTTTGTTTGGATACAGAGTGACACCCATGTGTCCATGTGACGTGGTGAATTTCAGTTCATATCTACATACAAAGTAATATATTTCATAGAATCACAACATTTACCACTTTGAAACACCCAGTTGGCTCATCACAATTATGTGAGCTCTTCATCTGCAGCTGTTTACACCAACCCCAATCTCCCATCCCATCCCACATTGCATTATTTATGAATGAGGAAGGCAGTTTTCCCCATTTCAGTTCATTAATCTAGAAATGTCCCAAAGAGCTATCTATTTCATTATTACATTGTTCCTAAAATTTTCTAGGACTATCATTGCCTTTTAAGAATTTGAAATGAAATGCCATAGGAATCTCACTAAGCCAATTTCATTGGCTTCCGGTAGACTGTTTATTGCCAGTGTCTCCAACAGATTGTTGCTTCACATTGCATCATATGAAGTTGTTTGTGTCACCACAATTCCTTGCCTGTGGATGGCTAAAAAGATATCCAAACTGATGCTGGTTTGGGTCATTTCTGTGCAGTGGTGCAGTGCTAGCTGGAGCACACCAGCGCGCGTCTGGTACATCTTTAAGAAAAAAGCCGAAATAAACAAGCTAATTAACTAGGTGCCACCCAGGGTGATTTGAGTGTCTCAGAAACTGCTGATCTTCTGGGATTTTTACGCACAACAGACTCTGAAGTTTACAAAGAATGGTGCCAAAAACAAAAAAAAAATCCAGCGAGTGGCTGTTCTGTGAGCAAAAACATCTTGTTAAATCCACTGACGAAGGGTTCCAGCCTGAAACGTTGACTGATCATTTCCACGGATGCTGCCCGACCTGCTGAATTCCTCCAGCATGTTGTGAGTGTTACCTAATTAATTAGCTTGTTTATTTTGGCTTTTTTCTTAAAGATGTGCCAGACATGCTCCGGTACACTCTGGCTAGCACTGCACCACTGGGTCTCTGTCTTCTTAACAATTCTTTGTTATATTGACAATAAAGGATAGATCAAAGCATAATGCCCACTTTGGAGACACTCTTTAAAAAGCCAATCACTGCAGACATGAACATAGAACATAGAACATAGAATAGTACAGCATAGTACAGGCCCTTCGGCCCACAATGTTGTGCCGACCCTCAAACCCTGCCTCCCATATAAGCCCCCACCTTAAATTCCTCCAAGAGGGCATACTCCATTTCAGATTCCATGGTGTCTGCTGAAAATTAAGTAGCATTCAGCACTAAATACAGTGTTTATAATTGGCAATTGGTCTATTATTGTCACTTGTAGTGAGATATACGTGAAAAGATTTTGTTTCCTTGCCATTTAGGCAAATAATCTATATACTACTAAAACTCTCGTGCTCTGTCTGTCTGTCTGTTAGTGACCTCCAATTAGCGCAAACGGTGCATTACAGTGGCACTTTGTTTGGCTAAATCAAATTAAAATGCTCTAACTTACAGAATGCAGGCAAAGTTTAGGGTTATATATTCGTATAAAATTGCTCATTCGCCAAAAATCAACAGGCTGGCTTTCACCCGCGAGCCAATCGGCCATCATGGAAATTGGAATGCAACAGCCCGATGCATGCACACAGCCAGCCTCAACAGCGACACCTACTGGAGCAAAAGGGCAGGGCAGCTCTATTTCAAGGGGTCACATTCTGCTAATTCCATCAGCATGTGCAGGATTGGGACAGATCTAACTGCCACCCATCAATAAGAGATAATTAAATCTTATTGTAATGATGTACTTCGAGACACCCTTTGCTGCAGTCAAAGGACAGCGGTGACTATATCACAGTCAAAGGACTGCGGTGACTATATCACATCCATTTAGGAGAGTGCCAACCACATCATCAAGAATAATCAGCATCCTTTGGTGTTAGTGCTTCATATCTTCTATCCAGCATTAGGGTAAAAAAATGCTCAGCCTAATTATGCCGTGTGGAAAGGGAAGTAGGACATTATGGCCAAGAGATGACGCCAAACGTCGTCGGGAAGCGGCAAGGAGAGGGACAGAACAAGAATTGGATCAAGCCAGGGCCGCATGACTCCAGGATCAAAGAGTCAGGACAAAAAAAGATGAGAGAAGAAGAGACAGAGGAGGAGAGATGTGCACGTCTCCAGGATCAGAGACAAACAACAACAGCAGAACAGATGAAGAGACGGAGGATAAAAGGGTAGCATGTCTCCAGAATAACAACGAGAGCCACAAGGGTGGCAGATACACCAGAAATGATGCCATCAAAAGTGTCCTCCTTTAAGGGGAGAGGAGCTATATTTGCTTTACTACATGTCGTTCTTCTTTAATAAACTGAGGTTTTCTACTTCAGTTTCCAAAGCAAAGTGATACCAATAGCATTCAGGAAAATTTAATGTTCATTCTGGTCATATCAGACTGCACTACCCTTCTCTCAAAGGGTGCCCCAATGGGTCACTCCGTTGTCTAGTTCCATATATAATTACATAATTTTTAATGGGTTCTTTTGGGTTTCTTTGTTTTGTGGGTGCCTGTTAGGAGACAAATCTCATGGTTGTATAATGTATACATACTTTGATAATAAGTGTACTTTGAACTCTTTGAACTGAAGAAAAATTTAGTTTAGGTTAATATCGCTTAGTTAATATGTCTTTTTTCTTTTTCTAATTTGGGGTTCTTTTTAAGATTTTTTCTCATTTATCCCTCTATCATGTTTAATTATATGTAGAGTTTGGGAAACTTTATACATCTGTATTATTACCAATGCTATATTTGTAATGTCAATTATTAATAATGCAATCCCAATCTCTGTTTATTAATCTTGTTACATTTATGATTTTGAAAATTAATAAAAAGGTTGGAAAAGAAAGAAAAAATGAATGCAAGATATAGTGTTTCTATTGCAAGGAAATGCCATGCTGGTAGACAAATAAGGTGCAAGAGCCTTAACGGGGGAGATTCAGAAATCAAGCTTTCATCTTTATTATTTAAGGCCCATTCAAGGGACTCACAACAGAGGAATAGAAACTGTCCTTGTGTCTGGTGGCAAGTGCTCTCAAATTAATTTGTAGAAATAGTTTAAAAGAGGTAGAGGAGCAAGAATATTTAATGGTCTAAGATTGCTTGTTGTATTCTGTGGGACCTATTTTCAGGTCAAGTAGAAAAATTGATTGCTTTGTCTGTGGAGGTGCAGCTTCAGATAAAATTGATCATACCAAGGAGCAATACAGGTCAGCCTGTAGGGCATGTACTGCATGGATGCTACTGGTAATGTACCTGAAAGTTGACTAATTTTGGTGTCAATAAGTCCTAACAATGAATAGGCTCTCTATGGGTAAAAAACGGTTCTGTTTTCACAGATATTCGTAAGTCAATTTTGTCTGTGTCAGAAAATGTACAGAATCATTTGATATTGTAGCCATTTGATATGATAGCCTCCACAGTGTTGTAATGAGAGGGATGAGAGAAAAATGGATTAGCCATGATGAAATGAGGAAGTAGACTCGAAGAGCCAAATGGCCTAATTCTGCTCCTATATCTTATGGTCTTGTGGTAATGAGTGGCTACCAAGACATATAAGACTGAAAAGAAAGAATAAAAGTGGAGAGAAAGAAAGGAAATAAGTTCTATCATTCATCAGAATGAACATATATACCAGTACATTGGACTTTTCAATTTCTTTCATAAGTAGGGCTGACCATAATTTGGGCATTCCTAATTTGGGGATGATCTGTGTCCCTGATAATGTTGTAAGCTCAGTGACATTCACAAGTTCAAAGACATGATGGATAAATTAGTCCACTATCAGTACCACATATTAAAAGAGAATTAAGTGCTTGCTTTGTTGACTATTTCCGATATGATTAATGTGATCATTTATTTCAAAAAGTGAAACCCACCAACGGAACAGACTACATCCTATCCTCGTTATATGCGTCTTCATACTATGAGGATTCACAGTTAGGCGAGGAACCTATTTCTACCAACGTCTCGTTATATGCGTCCAAAATTCACAGTTATGCGAGGAGCACTGCCTTCCCGCCAATACAAGTCACGTGCACACTCTTCACACTCTCACTGTTGGGACAAGAAGCACCGCTTTCCCGCCAATACAAGTCAGGTGCGCGAGCCTCACAATCTCTCTTCCGCCACTCTCATATTGGTTTTAGCAAGGTGTGGAACTTCTGTTGGTTTTACCTACGGTGCAGTGATTTTGTGCTTGAAATATTTAATTATGCCTCCTAAGCGTCCGATGTCATGTCTTGGGCCGTCAGCCAAGCGGCAGAGAACAACTTTAACACTTGAAAAAAAGTTGGAAATTATAAACAGCGTGGCATCAGCTGAAGGTAACACAGCTCTGGGACGCTACTGTCGGGAACAGAATCTTGCTTTTAAAGTTCTTTTGTTGCTTGACAATGTGCCAGCCCATCCTAAACATTTGGATAGCATTCATTCTAACATAACAGTGTGTTTCCTGCCGCTTAACACAACATCGCTGATTCAACCACTCGACCGGTGTGATCCACATTCAAGGCGTACGCATTTTTTTTTATGGCGAACTATCTCTCAGATGCTGCAAGCAACAGACGATTTTGAAAATCCCAGGAGTTTACCAACGATGAGGGAATGGTGGAAGTCGGAACACTTGGCACAAATGGCGATGGACATGGACCCAGGTTGAGAATGGAGTCAGCATTTCAGTCATTCCCTGCCGTCAGCCCTTCTTCCCTACAAGCAAATTTATGCTGAAAAATAAAATGCTGCCAAGCAAACAACTCTCACCACTTTATGCAAATTGCTGTAACCTTTCTGCTGCCGGCAGTTCTAAGAGTTCTGTGAGTCTTCCTTCACCCCTTGCTGTGCTTGATATGATCCTGACGACCACAACCATCCACCTTATCCGTGTAAAGCTGCTCGACACCACAACAACCACTCATCTCCCGGAGTGAACACACCTGCCACTGTTGGTGAGTACTGTACACCAGAGGATGTTAACTTTCTATGATTTATTACATTGAATAGTACCTTAAATTGATTAAATATAATACAAATGTTGTCTTGTAGTACTGCTTTTGTGTTGTATTGGTATAAAAATGTGAGTAAGTTACAGAAAAAACATATTTAGGAAGCCCTCTGGAACGCATCCTTATTTTCTCTATTTAAATAATTGTTTACATTATGCAATTTCACATTATGCGTCAACTTCGAGGAACATATCCCTCGCATATAACGAGGATAGGGTGTATTGT
The DNA here is from genome assembly GCF_963921235.1 of Mobula hypostoma. Classification (NCBI taxonomy): domain Eukaryota; kingdom Metazoa; phylum Chordata; class Chondrichthyes; order Myliobatiformes; family Myliobatidae; genus Mobula; species Mobula hypostoma. Next base: position 48,356,484 of record NC_086098.1, read on the forward strand.
CTGATAAATGTATTGCTAATGAATGAGATGCCATTATTACTAATGGTCATTTGGCTCAGCATGTCTGTTTGCAGACAAAATAACACCTTGCTTAACAGAAACAAATTTGAAGCGCTGCTGAACAACATTTTCCACTAACCCCTCTTCTTCCACACTTCGACCCTTAACCGCTTGTGTCACCAAGCCTTTGGGCACCTCAGCAACGGGTGGGACAATACCTCATGAAATTACAGCTACTACTGCTCAGAAGTGCTGGATTTCCTTACCTGGACATAGCCTGCTGGAACTCTTCGTTATTACTAGAAAGACCAAAGATTGGCTTGCCATCACTGCTGATACTTTCCACTTCCTTTAAGCTGCATGAACTTACCCGCATACTGTATGCACAGTACTGAGGTACTTCAAGTTCCACCTGTAGAAAAAAAAAAGACAGATTAAGTGAACAATCTCAGCCTTCTTTTTCATTTTCAATTCACAGTCTTAATATGTGGCACAAAATTCTAGGAACTTAAAAGAATTCTTTCTCGTTGTTTCACCTTGTGTGTTCAAAAGAGTGAGGACATGTAAGGCTGTGCATTTTTAACAGACATAAAATAGAAAGATCGGATTACCTGCAATGTTTTTAAAAGATGGTGCTTATTAGGTGCTTTTACAATGGTGCTAAGAATAAAATTCAATTGCTCAACTTGGAAAAACTAATTACAAAATTTTATGTACAATTAGGTTAGCTAATCTTCTGTGGAATAATTGCATTTGAGTGAGACAGTTAGAGCATGCTAATTTAGCAAAGTTTTATTTATTTCACTACCAAGAGTGAGGAACCTCTGAAACAGACATTTTTCCATTACTTGGGTAATTTTGTGGATGATTTGGGATGGAGCATATTATCCTGGTAGATATAAATAATGTAAAGTTATTTATAGGGTTTGTTTCATTTACAGATTAAAAATTCACAGTTTAAAGAAATCAACCCACTTTTTTAAAATTATGATTTAAAAAAAAACATTTTATTTCAATGTTTGGAGAGCCTTTTGTTTTGAGTAAATGAAAAACATTGATACTGCCCCTGAGTTAATTGAAGAAACCTAAATTATTAAGAACAGGTTTTCACAGTTTGCTAGTAATTTAAAAATAGCTAAATAAAAGCTGGACACTGAGGTGTTGGCCCCTTAGTTATAGCCTCCCAAGAAGAAAACATGAGTGTTATTCCCATATTCTAGGAGAAACTCCTTCTACTCAGTCTAAATACACCACTGTGCAACTGCATGTTGGACTTCGAAACCGAAAGACCTCACATAGTCAGGCTACAGAACCACTTCTCCCTCCCCATCTTTCCCAACACAGGTGTGCCCGAGGGTTGTGAACTCATTGTTGTACATTCTACTCAGACATGACTGCCTGCCTGATCAAACACCGAGAAATCACATTGTTATGTTTGCTGATGATATGACTGCGATGGTGCACATCACCAACAACAATGGCCCGGCTACAAAGAGGAGGAAGAAGAGCTTGAGGCCTAGCGCCAGGCAAATAACCTCTTCCTCAATGTCAACAAGTCAAGGAAGATGGGTATCAACTTTAAGAGAACTCGCAACACTCTCACCCCTTTTTACATCAGTGGAAACTACAAGCAGTTTCCAGCTCCTGGGACTGCACGTGTCACAACCTATCAATGTCCCACAACACATTGTATATGATCAGAAAAGCTCATTATTGTCTCCACTTTCTGAAGAGGCTGGAGAGAGCTGGACAATGCACATCTATACTCATGTCATTGTATAGATGCGTAGTCTGCTACATGGTACTGAAACTGAACTGTAGCAGACAGGAAGGCTCTACAGTGGGTAGTCAAAACTGCCCAGTGCAGCATTCATACCAGCCTAACTTCCATCAAGGACATATACACAGAAAGGTGCCACAAAAGGGCCAGTAACATCATGAAGGATTCCACATACCCTACTCTCATGGACTGTTTGTCACACTCCATCAGAGAAGAGGTTACATAGCATCCACACCAGTACCAAGCCTATGTTAATTCCACTTTTTATTCTCATCAAACCATGCCCCACCACTTATTTACATACCAGCAGCAATTTACAGTAACCAATTAATCTATCAATTCCCACTCAGGTCTTCTGGGATACTGGAAAAACCTGAAACATCTGGTGAAAATCTGTAAGGCCACAGAGAATGTCAAATTGCACTACCCACACCTGACGTCACGATTTAACCTGGCGGCAGTAAATCTGCAATCAGCTCTACATTGTTGTGAATAATAAATCTGAAACTACCATTCACCCCCTTGTGTTTGCCAAGTAGGTCCGGAAGCTTGTTGAAGCTTGCTCCAAAGAGGTTTGTAACATAGGACTCAGAAATTTGCAGGCTCTTCCCAAGGATATGCAATGAGATTAATATCAATTGTTTCTGAAAGATCATAAACTCGCTAAAAGAGCCACTTTGATCTGCCTGAATCCTGTTGGTGTTCCCTTGTTGGGAGATATCCACAAACAAATGATGTTGAATAGCATATTCCAAGGAGTAGACTGGGTATGAGGAACATACTGTAGCTTGGTCCAGCTATGGCAAGGGTCTTGTGAGGAAGAACTATGGATTAAGATCCTGCTGCCATTGGGCACTAAATGGTTGGACAGATTTCTCAGGCACTTTACAAGTGTACTTTACAAGAGGGTATGTGTGTAAAATTGATGCATTGTAAGAGAATATATTGAATTGATAGTACAATGAATGTAGCGAAAGATGTGAACCAATATTTTTATTATATACAGTATATTTTGGAAAAAATAGAGAAACTTTACTCAGCAAGTCAGACAGCATCAGCAAAGTCTGATTCTGTAGGCGTTTCTGGACATTTTTCTGCTTTTATTTTGTATTTCCAGCACACTTGCTCACATCAGAAAACATCGACAAAAACTTCTAACTTACTTTACAGGCTATCTGGACACCAGAGATTGAGTTGGGCTTCTCGAATATTTCATTGGAGGTCTCAGCTTCATACTGGTAGGTGAATTTCTTAAGATTTTTGAAGCGTGTGGACTGTTCTGCATGGGACAAAGAAAGCGCATGTTATCGTTCCCATGTTAGATAAAACAACCTCATCCAAAACTGATGTTAGAATACTGGTCATTAGATCCGTGTGTTTTATGGTAAGCAGCCAGTCTTGGGGATATCGAAAGAGATCCAGTGAGAAGTGGCTGCAACAATGCGATCCCCAACAGGCGGCGCTCTTCCACCTGTCCACATCTGTGCAGAACTGGTTCGCCGTAACAAACCAAACATGCACCAACAATTGCTTCTACTTTGTGAATTGAGTCTTCTTATACACGGATCTAAGAACAGCTCGTTTCCTCACATATCTTAAGTAATACTTGGTACTGTCCAAATTCTACCATTGGCCGCGATGTCTTCGGTCTTTAATCTGAGTAGTATTTTTAAACAATTTAACCATTTTGTTAGAGATTCGTTTCCACCTGTTTTGTGCCAATTTATTGTTCAATAAATAAAACGTAACTTCGTCTGCGTTTTTGTAAATGGCTATGGTGCAAAAATATGCATTAAGATTCATGACAGTAATAACAGTGATGTAGTTAATGCTACTTACTGAAACATATCGTGTTCTTTATGTCGTCGAGTTCAGATTCTAGAAAGTGAAGATAGATTTTAATGTGAACAAATTAAACATAACATGTACACGCTTGTTTTCGAAAATTCTCCTGACTACATTAAATGCATGATTTTCAGTAATTATCCTTCAAATCCTTTGTTTCTTCGTTAATAATCATGGTAATCAGACAGCTGTGATGCAATGTTGGGATTACTTCTCCAAAAGGTCCAGTTAAACTACTCTAAGATAAAGACAAAATATTCTGATGACTTGTTAAAAATGATTTTTTTTAGTTAATTTAGTTAAGATTTATTGTTTTACTTAATTTATTTAGGATTTATTGTTTTCAAAGAAGCATATTAAACTATCTTTTTGTCGTAACTAAATACTGTAGAATGAGTGTGAACGAATTTGGAAGACTATTAGTCTCAGTATACTGTACACGAATTGCTGCCTTTCCTCTGTAAAATACAAACTATGAGTTACCAATGAAATTAATCAGAAATGGAATAAATGTTTGAGTACACAGCATTCAAAATGTTCCGAATGTGTTATACTTTATAGAGCATTTAATGGGCCATGAGTTGTTTTGAACTTACCCACAGAAGCCCAGCTACCGAGGAGCAGTAGCAGACCGAGTTTGGCGGCGCAGCCCATGCTGAGCTGCCGATGTCCCTTCGATGATCTTCTTTCGAAGTGACTAAGCAGAATGCTGGCTCTCTATTTATATAATCACGGGGCCAATCTGTTTGTGAAGTTCACTGCAATTGCAAAAGTTATCGGAAGGTCCAAAGGTTACTTTGGGTACTCACGCGTTCGAGACAAGTACAGCTGAACACTTTTCATAAATACTTTTAGAGTCCTGATGAAAAGTTAAGTTAATAACAAATATTCCTAATTAGGAAAGAAGGGAAAATGTATTCGGTGTTTGATTCTGAACAGATGATGTGACTGTTGTTGCAGGGAAGCAGCAAAGGGTTGAACTAATATCAGATAGGCAGGTTCCGATGACATCATCAAGCTCAGAGCGAAACTCCGAGCCGGTCATCGAGATAATAAGCAAAGATAGTGTCTGCGAACGTGCTCTGACTCTAAATTATTTACGGACAAAAATTCGTGGAGGGTGGGGAGGAGTTATCAGTTTGACAAGAGGTTGTCTGGTAGCTGGTCTTGGACTGAGCAGGTTGAAGTTAGGCTCTGTGATAATCCGTCAGTTCCAGTTGAACAGCAAAGCGGTCGATATGGAATCACAGAGTAATGCAACAGCTCATATCAGAGTAATACAACAGGGACACGGGCTCTTCAGCTCATATCATCTATGCTGACTAGAAACCCATCTAAGCTAGTCCTAAACAACAGGAATTCTGCAGATGGTGGAAACTCAAGCAACACACATCAAAGTTGCTGGTGAACGCAGCAGGCCAGGCAACATCTGTAGGAAGAGGTGCAGTCGACGTTTCGGGCCGAGACCCTTCGTCAGGACTAACTGGAAGAAGAGCTAGTAAGAGATTTGAAAGTGGGAGGGGGAGGGGGAGATCCAAAATGATAGAAGAAGACAGGAGGGGGATGAGAGGATCATGGGACAGGAGGCCTAGGGAGAAAGAAAAGGGGGGGGAGAGGAACCCAGAGGATGGGCAAGGGGTATAGTGAGAGAGACAGAGGGAGAAAAAGGAGAGAGAGAAAAAGAATGTGTGTATATAAATAAATAACGGATGGGGTACGAGGGGGCAGTGGGGCATTAGCGGAAGTTTGAGAAGTCAATGTTCATGCCATCAGGTTGGAGGCTACCCCTCGCCCATCCTCTGGGTTCCCCCCTCTCCCTTTTCTTTCTCCCTGGGCCTCCTGTCCCATGATCCCCTCATATCCCTTTTGCCAGTCAACCGTCCAGCTCTTGGCTCCATCCCTCCCCCTCGTGTCTTCTCCTATCATTTTAGATCTCCCCCTCCCCCTCCCACTTTCAAATCTCTTACTAGCTCTTCTTTCAGTTAGTCCTGACGAAAGGTCTCGGCCCGAAACGTCGACTGTACCTCTTCCTAGAGATGTTGCCTGGCCTGCTGCGTTCACCAGCAACTTTGATGTGTGTTGCTTGAATTTCCAGCATCTGCAGATTTCCTCGTGAGAACATTTCAGTTTACAGGTCTTTCATAGGCACTGAAGTAATATTCCAAGCCATCAAACCTACAGGATCTTAGCAACAAATAAAATCAGACAACCACAGAAACACAATCTTCTGGAGGAAGGTACTGGTGGTTGAGTATAAGATTAAGGGCTCAGCATGGAATTAACAGTGCAGTGGATATGGAAGAATGGAGCAAGAGTTGACTATTCAGCCGTATAGTCCTAAATTAAACAGTACAGAAATAAGCCACCTGACCCAGCCTGCCCCTGCCAACTAAAGTGCATATCTGACTTTGGCCCATATCCCATTTAATATGTTATTTTCTGTCCAAATATTAAATGCTGCAATTGTACGTATCCACCTCTACCATTTCATCTGTCAACTTGTTCTGCATAGTCCTACCCTCCATGGAAAAAGCTCCCCCTCAGGTGCCCTTTAAATAGTTTTCCTTTGGCCTTAAAACTGTGCCCTGTAATTTTAGAGTCCGCTACTCTGGGAAAAAGACTCATCTCATTTATTCTCCACATGATTTTATATACCTCTATAAGGTCAGTCCTCAAGCCTCCCGTGCTCCAGGGAAAACAAAAAAACCCGAGACAATTCAGTCTCTCCTTATAAATCAAGCCTTTTAGTTCCATTAATATCCTCGTGAATCTTCTCTGCACCCTTTCTGGCTTATAACATCCTTCTTATAGCTGGGTAATCAGAAATGCATACAATATCTCAAGTGTCGTCTCACCAATACCTTGTTCAGGCTCTAACATGACATCCCAACTCTTGTGGCCAATGCCCGGACAGGTGAAGGCAAATGTGCTAAATGCCTTCTTTACCACCCCTTTCTATCTTTGGGGGATCTATGTACTTCTATCCTAGATCTTTCTGTTTTACAAACAACTTTCTTCCAGGGCCCTGCTGTTTACTGTTTAAGTCCTATCCAAGTTTAACTTACTAAAGTTCATCACTTTACATTTGTCCAAATGAAATTCCATTTACAAGTCCTTGGTTCAATTTCCCCGAGTGATCTTAGATAACTTTTATCATGGTCCATTATACCACCAATTTTTGTGTCATCCAATAACTTACTAATTATGTTAACGACAGTCTCATCCAAATCTTTAACATAGATGACAAACAATGGTGGACCCAGCCCCAATAATTGAAGCATACTACTGGTTACCGGCCCCTAATGTGAAAAGCAGTGCTCTACTACCATCCTCTGACTCCTACCGCCAAGCCAATTTTTTTATTCAGATAGATGGCTCACCCTGGATTTCATGTGATCTAATCTTTTGGACCAACCAACAATGTGAAACTTTTCAAATGTCTTGCCAAAGTTCATGTAGACAACACCTATTGCTCTGCCCTCATCAGTCCTCTTAGTCATCACTTCAAAAAACTTAATCAAATTAGTTTGATTGCACTGAACACCATGATAACTCTCCCTGATCAGGCCTTGCCTTTCCAAATTAGGACTCTCAGCATACCCTTCAGTAGCTTTGCCACCACAGATCTTCAGCTCACCTGCCAGTAGTTTGCTGCCTTGTCTTTGCAGCCCTTCTTAAATAAGGGCACACGATTGGGCATTATCCAGTTTTACAGTACCTTATCTGCGGCTAGCGATGATACAACTATCCCAAGCAATTTCTTTCCTAGGATGCACCTAGTCCAGCCCCATGGATTTATCCACCTTTATGTGCTTTGAGAACCTCGCCTCCTCTTTTGTTACGTAGGTATTTTCCAAGACATCAATAATCCTTTCTCAGAATTCCCTAGCTTCCACGACCTTGTCCATGAAATTTACTTAATCAGAGTGTGGTGAATCCGTGGAATCATTGTCATAGACAGCTGTGGAAACCAAATCATTGGCATATTTAAAGTGGAGAATGATAGGTTCTTTCTTTTTCTTTTTCAATATTTTTATTAATCACTTGCATAGACGAATACAAAATATATTGTGATATTATGGAAACAGAAACAAGATTAAAATGCCCCATAACTATGTATAGTAAATTAACCATAATATTGAAAATGTACATTTTATTCTAATCTAAAGCAAAATCAAAACCCCGTAACAAAACAAAAAAAAGAGAGAAAAAAAGAGGTTCTTGATTAGTAAGGGTGTCAAAGGTTATCGGGAGAAGGCAGAAGAATGGGATTGAGAAGGATAATAAATCAGCCATGATTGAATGGCAGAGCAGACTTGATGGAATAAATGGCCTAATTCTGCTCCTATCTCTTATGGAATTATGGTATATGAAGATGAGAAATATTAATTTAAAATTTTGCCCATCTTCCGTGGTTCCTCATAAAGACATTAATCCTTAAGGAGACATATTATCTTCCTAGTTGCCCCTTTGCTCTTAATAAACAGAGAATCTCTTAGGTTTTATCTTAACCTTATTTGCAAAGATAATGCTTTATTTTTGCCCTTCAATTTTCTCTCTTTTGTATTCCTGCATTCCTTATACTTCACAAGTGAATCCCTTGATCCCCTCTGCCTTTACCTGACATATGCCTCCTTTTTCCTGCATATTGCCTGAGTATCTGTCATCAGCCTGGATTCCCCAATCCTGTCAGCCTAGCCATCCACTCTAACAGGAACCTGCTGGCCCTGAAATCTTCCTATCTCACTTTTAAAAGCTACTTATTTACCAAACATCTCTTGACCTGCAAACATTTTCTCTCTCTCAATTACCCTTTTTAGCTCATACTTTCTAATCCAGGCAGCATCCTGGTAAATCTCTTCTGCACCCTTTCCAAAGCCTCCAATCTTTCCTGTAATGCAAGGGTCCCCAACCTTTTTTTGCATCGCGGACCGGTTTAATATTGACAATATTCTTGCGGACCGGCCGACGGGGGGGTGGTGGGTGGTGTTCAAGTTCAACAGTGCGTGACAGGGAATGAGGAAAGTTGAAGCTGACTCATATCGTTGCATATCGCCAAATCATATCGTTTCCTTATGGCC